>NC_085950.1:77500-2477500 GCF_963556715.1 Cydia fagiglandana | reverse complement strand
ATTGAATTTATTTATTGTTTTGTCTGCGTATTTTAAATTAGATATCATTGTTTAAAGGCCCCTGTACACAATGGGCCAGCGCCGGCCAGTCCAAGGGACGCAGCCATGCGGTAGAATGAGATAGCAATATCACTGTCTCCCTCTAACGCATAAATTCGTCCCCCAGACTGGCCCATTTGCGCTTACAACATAGTGCCCCTATCACGTTTGAGTAGCTCTTAAGCCCCCTCCAGACTATGCGCGTGAATCGCCGGCGAAGCCGCGAACGCGAGTGTGGAGTCAATTTCGCTGTCTGCGAAAATCGACGCCACACTCGCTTCCGCGGCTTCGCGCACGAGTGTGGAGGGGGCTTTAGAATTCTTAGATACTTTTTATTAGCTTGGCTTGTGTCCTTTGTCCAGGGTGCTAGCGGTAGCATACGAGCGCGTGGCTGGCCAGCGCTTTCCTCCAGGGTTCCAGTTCGGGGCCGCCACCTCCGCCTACCAGATCGAAGGAGGCTGGAACGCAAGCGGTAAGTGTGCACCGCACTAGACCCCTATTCGACAAGCGACGTTTGACGTATCGTGTTGATCTCCCGTTGATATGTGGGAAAAATCATAAGTTCTCAAATACGTACAATGTCAAAATTTTACATTAACAATCCACAGTTAGGGTGACAAGCAAACCAAACCGAACCACCCTTAGTTTAGAGTGGAGTTTTCGTTGTACCAAATGATATTATCCACCGTTGATGGAATCAACACTCAGTATGCAATAAAATCAACTGTTGATTTGACGTGGATGCGAAATCTGACAGTTGTACATGTCGAATTTGGCCCCTAGTTACCGCAGCTTAGCACCGTTAGCCAAAAGGAGCCGAGAATGCCCGAAAGGAGGAGCTTCGCACCTTAGGTTTTAGTGAAATTCCTATTGTTTGTTAAGAAATTAATTCACGAATGTACATATGAGACGTTCCATGGCAAAAAGTGCCTTATGGCGGCTGGCGCTTACGTCGCATAGCGCCGCAATAATATTGGAGCGGCGTTAATAATAGTGCAAGCGCCAACCGCCGTAAGGTCCCTTTACCCGTGGGACGTCACATATTTTAAGTTATTCTAGAAGGAATAATCTACCTCTATGTTATAGACAAAGGCGAAAGCATCTGGGACCGCATGGTCCACTCCCGCCCGGAATACATATACGACCGCAGCAACGGCGACGTGGCTTGTGACTCCTACCACCTGTGGGAGGAAGACCTGCGACTGGTGCAGGAAATGGGATTGGACTTCTACAGGTATTATCGGTGAATCTATATGATCTCTCTATAGGATCTAGGTATCTATAGGATCCTACCTTCTATGAATGAATATAAACGAACGTTACCAGGTTCTCTATATCGTGGCCTCGCCTGCTGCCGCTCGGCTTCAGCAACAAGGTCAGCGAAGATGGCCGCCGGTACTACGGCGCTGTCATCGACGGGCTGCGCTCGCGCGGCGTCGCGCCTCTCGTCACGCTCTACCACTGGGACTTGCCGCAGAGACTACAGGACCTCGGTGCGTCTTATCGATCAATAATAAAACAATCATCCGACACGTCTTTCTGTATATACGCGATAAACTCAAAAACCGGCCTAGTGCGAGTTGGACAACGCACGAAAGGTTCCGTACCATTACGCAAAAAAAGGCAAAAAATGACGTTTGTTGTATGCATGGGAGCCCCACTCAAATATTTTTTTTTTCTGTTTTTAGCATTTGTTGTTATAGCAGTAACAGAAATACACCAACTGTCGAGCTATCACGGTTCATGACAGACAGACAAATAGAGAGTCTTAGTAATAGGGCCCCGTTTTTAACTTTTTACCCTTTGAGTGCAGAACCTTAAAAATTTACCCGAAAAACCGGAATTCCGACTGAAAAACCAAAATTCGTAAATTGGGGATCGTTCTCTTTTACTCCAATGAAGGAGTAATTAAAGTGACAGAGAAAGATGCCCGCAATTAGAGAACTTCGTTTTTCGCGGTTATACTGAACACCTTATGTTATGTTCGATGTACTTACTCCTCAATTTAAGCTCTTGTGGTAATGAATAAACTCCAGCATAGTACTATCTTCTTTTAATTAACTTAATAGTTAATAATACAAGTATAACGTCTTTGGGAATGTGTAGCCGCTTCGGCTGTAAGGTGCAGTCTATATGAGTCACCTAGGATATCTGGTTGATTTTTCAAGTGCAGCGTGACGCAAAATCTGCCATCAGCTAAGCGTCGTTTTGCTTGAAATGTTCTTCGCCCCCAGGAGGCTGGACGAACCCCCTCATAGTGGACTGGTTTGCGGACTACGCACGCGTGGCGTTCACCCTCTTCGCTGACCGCGTGAGCACCTGGATCACGATCAACGAGCCAAGCTCCATCTGCGATGTGGGCTACAGAGGGCTCCTGGCGCCCGGGGTCAGGGACCATGAGGTCGGGGCGCTGCTGTGCGCTAAGCATGTGCTGCTGGCGCATGCTAGGGCGTACAGGGTGTATCAAGAGGAGTTTAAAGCGAAATATCATGGTGAGTTGAAGAGAGTAAAGCCAGGGTTTCGAAACTCCTGCCTTCGGGCAAACTCGGCAACGAACCGAAGTTTGACAGATGCATGGACGTGGGCTACAGGGGGCTCCTGGCGCCCGGGGTCAGGGACCATGAGGTCGGGGCGCTGCTGTGCGCTAAGCATGTGCTGCTGGCGCATGCTAGGGCGTACAGGGTGTATCAAGAGGAGTTTAAAGCGAAATATCATGGTGAGTTGAAGAGAGTAAAGCCAGGGTTGCGAAACTCCCTTCGGGCAAACTGGGCAACGAACCGAAGTTTCACAGATGCATGGACGTGGGCTACAGGGGGCTCCTGGCGCCCGGGGTCAGGGGCCATGAGGTCGGGGCGCTGCTGTGCGCTAAGCATGTGCTGCTGGCGCATGCTAGGGCGTACAGGGTGTATCAAGATGAGTTTAAGCCGAAATATCGTGGTGAGTTGAAGAGAGTAAAGCCAGGGTTTCGAAACTCCTGCCTTCGGGCAAACTAGGCAACGAACCGAAGTTTGACAGCGATGCAGGGACGTCGACTACAGGAGGCTCCTACCGCCGGGGATCAGTGACCTCGAGGTCGGGGCGCTGCTGTGCGCTAAGCATGTGCTGCTGGCTCATGCTAGGGCGTATACAGGGTGTATCAAGATGAGTTTAAGCCGAAATATCGTGGTGAGTTTAAGAGTCGAGTCAAGCACGACTAAAGATTGACTCACGTTAGACCGGGCCGTGTCCGGGCCGGACCTTCCGGCGCATCGTTTTCTATGGAAAGCATCACGGGATCGCCTGTCATTTCATAGAAAATTGAGCGCCGGAAGCTCCGGCCCGGACACTGCCCGGTCTAACGCGAGTCATCCTTAATACAGTGGCAGTGTGGGGGGCAAGTTCCATAATCATCAATTTTATGTATTTTTAACACATTCATTGCCACCCAGCCAAACAAGACATCCGCGCCAGGCCACAACAATTTCGTCATATAAAGCAGTAGTACCACGATCCCGACTATCGAGGCGTCCGGCCTGGGAACTAAATCATAAACCCGATAGTCGGGTTTTCGGCACTGAATGTGTTAAAGTGGCATTTTATTTAGATTTTACGTAGATAGGTACTTGTGTCGGGAATCTGAGAACAAAACATTAAAATAACTCGGAGGCGAAAACGAAGTGATTAGACATTATTACCTGAGGGCCTACCGCGAACCCACGTTCGACGTGTTGCCTCTCTGTCGCACTTGTAAATTCGTACGTAAGTGTGACAGGGAGGCAGCACGTCGAACGTGGTTCGCGGGAGGCCCCCTGATACGATTCTTACTATTTGTCAGGTGAACTGTCGATCGTGAACCACGAGATGTGGCTCGAACCCAAAACTGACCAAGACTTGGAAATTACAATACTGGCGAGAGAATATTCAGTAAGTATTACAATGTAAGTAAATATAGAAACCGGGCAAGTGCGAGTCGGACTCGCGCACGAAGGGTTCCGTACCATAATGCAAAAAAAAACAAAAAAAACGGTCACCCATCCAAGTACTGACCACTCCCGACGTTGCTTAACTTTGGTCAAAAATCACGTTTGTTGTATGGGAGACCCATTTAAATCTTTATTTTATTCTGTTTTTAGTATTTGTTGTTATATCATCTGTGAAAATTTCAACTGTCACGGTTCGTGAGATACAGCCTGGTGACAGACGGACGGACGGACGGACGGACAGCGAAGTCTTAGTAATAGGGTCCCGTTTTACCCATTGGGTACGGAACCCTAAAAACTAGGAACATATAAGCAATAAGCATATATTGCTTTAGTTTTAAAATAGGAACTGAAGCTTTGCTCAGAGGCTAATGGCTCCTCTACACGATGGGCCAACGCCGGCCACTCCAAGGGACGCATTTATGCGTTAAAGGGAGCAAGTGATGTTGCTATCTTATTCTACCGCATGGCTGCGTCCCTTGGAGTGGCCGGCGTTTGCCCATCGTGTAGATTAGCCATAAGCCTGGCGGTGCAGAAGGCAACGCCGCTAGCGTTTTTGCGACCATGCCGGAAGGGAGTGATTTGGGGGAAGTCTTTTATATTTAGTTTTAAGTTGTGTTTTGTGCTAGCATAAGTTAATTTAAGGCAAACATGTTAATCATCATCATCATCTCAGCCATAAGACGTCCACTGCTGAACATAGCCCCCCCCCCCCCCCCCTAGGATCTCCATACGTGCCGGTTGGAAACGACCCGCATCCAGCGTCTTCCGGCGACCTTAACAAGGTCGTCTGTACATCTTAGTGGGTGGTCGTCCTACGCTGCGCTTGCTAGTCCACACACCACACATGTTAATAAACATGTGTAACATGTTAATAAGTAGTAAAATATGTATATATAAGTATGTATATCGTCGCTTAGCACCCATAGTACAAGCTTTGCTTAGTTTAGGGCTAGGTTGATCTGTGTAAGATGTCCCCTCATATTTATTTACTTATTCCAGAACGGGCGTTACTCGCACCCAATCTACTCCGTCACCGGGGGCTGGCCGCCCGCTCTGGAGAGGTACATGGCAGACAAGAGCAAGAAGGAGGGGTACCCTCGCTCCAGGCTCCCGGCGTTCACCCCAGATGAGATACAACTCTTGAGAGGTAGGATTGGGTGCCACAAACGTTTTTAAAGGGTCGGCAACGCGAATACGGTAGATAACCGAACTGCTTACTTACCATCGGACGGGCCATATGCTTTGACCAGTGATAGTTAGTCGTACATTGCGAAAATAATTAATAAAATCTGGCGTTGCTTCGCGGAAATCCATATTAATTAAAACAGAAATATTACATTGCTAATCCGCGAAATAATAATGTGCCAGTCAATCAGTGCTAACCAACCTGTTATACTTACTCTTACTTGCGTATTTTTACATGCAATTAATATTCCCTCCCTCCCACCGCAATAATAAATACGCAAATAAATATAGCAAAGCATCACCAAAAGAACAATACTCGCCACGTGTTTCGCGTCTCTACGAGGCATTCTCAGCAGGAGTCGCTGGAGATGTTGACGGTCTGGTCTGGCCGGGACACCAGACCGTCTACATCTCCAGATTCACCTCCAGCCCTTCCCTTTTGGAACCCAGTTTACTTTTATCAAGGGTGCGAAAATCCTGACTTCGGCCATCAGGGTCGACACAACTCGACGTCCCTTTGCGTGCACGACCACAGATAATCACTTGAATTTTGACAAGCCTAAATTGCCGAAAGGGATAGTGCCGTATATTAGAAAGGGATAACGTGATTCGACCCTGAACCGCTGTCAAACTTCGGGTTTGTAGGAAGTTTCCTTTCTGTACGATAGTACTACTGGTTATTCTGTACTTTTATAAAGGATCGTTTGACTTCTACGGGCTGAACCACTACACGTCGCGCGTGGTGCGCGGCGCGGCGCCCGGCGCGCCCCTCGCGGCCGCGGCGCGCGGCGCCGAGGAGGCGGGCGCCGCGCTGGAGGCCCGGCCCCACTGGAAAACTGCAGCAGCTTCCTGGTTGAAGGTTCGTAACGCATCGTCATCTTCCTCGCGTTGTCCCGGCATTTTGCCACGGCTCATGGCGGGGTCCGCTTGGCGACTAATTCCGAGAATTGGCGTAGGCGCATAGTTTTTACGAAAGCGGCTATCATCTGACCTTCCGACCCGGTGAGTAAACTAGGCCTAATTGGGATTAGACCGGTTTCCTCACAATGTTTTCCTTCACCGAAAAGCGACTGATAAATATCAAAATTACATTTTGTACATAATGTACCGGAGTGTGAACCCGCGACCTCCGGATTGCAAGTCGCACTCTCTTACCACCTTAACTTAACTAAATGTGACGTCCCACAGGTAAAGGTACCTTATGGTGGTTGGCGCTTACGCTATTATTAACGTCGCTCCAATATTATTACGGCGCTTTGCGACGTAAGCGCCAGCCGCCATAAGGTACCTTTTGTAGTGGAACGTCACAAATTAACAGAATTTATAAAACAATTTAAGAATGTCTTATCAGCTGAAGCGTCTTTGATTTACCGGAAAACATAAAATTACCCTAAAACATATAAAAACTGATCCCTACTACAGTTCGTTTTTTTAGCATTAGAAAAAAAATGACCAATCTTGACGAGTCTTTTTATTGAAAAACACTTTAGAAAAATAAGTCACGGCAAATAGGTATATAACAATTTTATGAATCATATCATATACGATTATTTAAATTATTTTGCTTTCATAAGTAATAGTTACTGATTTTTTAAAGCGTTTGTCAATTAAAAGACACGTCAAGATCATGTAGTCTTTTTCTAATGCAAAAAAAAACAAGCTATAGTTGAAAACATAAAGAAAGTTTTTGAAGTCCGTTAAAAATAGATTGAATAGAACATTACTAAACCCATCTTCAACTTGAAGGTGAACCCGGAAGGTATCCGTAATCTCCTGAAGCTGATCAAGCAGCAGTACGGAGACGTGAAGATCCTGATCACTGAGAACGGGTACTCCGACACCGGCCACCAGCTCGAAGACCAAGACAGGCTCAACTACCACAAGGACTATTTGGAACAGGTGACTCAGACTCAGATGTCCTGCTAAGACCCAGCCATACAAATGAAAAATACAAAATATGCCACAGAAATTTGAACCTTTAGTGTAGGAAATAGAATAGATTTTGCGTTGTTTAAAAACTGAACGAAACAAAGCAAAAGCAGCTCTGTTCCAATCGAATATGATTTAAATTTCATTGAACTGAATAAGTACTATAGGTAGGACCTTGGGCCTTAGGAGGATATTTTATTTATTTGAACTTTATTGCACAAATTTAAACAAAACAAGTACAAACAGCGGGCTTAACGCCTTGAGGCATTCTCTACCAGTTAACCATTACTACTATGTGGTATGAAGATTCATAATTTTCGTAAACTGTGTGTAGTCAGCAGGAAGATGTTCGCGGCAGTTGCTTCCCTCAGGAGATTACGAAACTTCCTTCCCATTCCTACTAGAATTGCCCTTGCACAAACTCTTCTTCTCCCTATTCTGGATTACGCTGACGTTGCTTATCTCGATCTCACTGAGGAGCAACTTAATAAGCTTGAGCGTATCCAAAACATCTGCATACGGTTTATATTTAGGCTCCGCAAATATGACCATGTCTCCCACTTCCGGTCGCAGCTCAAATGGCTCCCTATTCGCCTACGTCGTAACTCCCACGTTTTGTCACTTCTGTATTCCATTCTTTTTAACCCCGCAACTCCCCGCTATCTTAAAAACCGTTTCAGCTATCTCCGTTCGGTTAGGTCCTCCCAGAATTTGCTTCTTTCTGTCCTGTCATCCTCGTCTAAATTCTATACAAATTCTTTCACTTTTCAGTCTGTACGACTATGGAATTCTCTGCCTGCAGACTTAAGGTGCGCCCAGTCTCCTTATTCTTTCAAGAGACTCGTTAAAGTTCACTTTTTATCTGCTCCGTAATACTTTTACCGCTTCCTTTTCCCTATAGCTGGCATTTTTACGTATATTTATCTATATATATAAATGCAAGTGTCCTGACTGACTGACTGACTGACTGACTGACTGACTGATTCATCAACGCAGAGCCGAAACTACAAAAGCCAGAAAGTTGAAATTTGCACACCAGATTGCATTTATAAAGTGTACAAGAGATAAGAAGCGATTTTGAGAAATTCAACCCCTAAGGGGGTTAAAAAGGGGATGAAAGTTAGTATGGGGTTAAAGTTTTCTTTTAAGCTAGGAATTTGAAACTTCGTAAAAAGATATATTATTAAAATACAAGAAAACTAATTTCAGCGTTTTTGAAAATTCATTCCCTGAGGTGGTGAAAAAGGGGTTGAAAGTTTGTATGGATATCAAAAAAATTTCCGAGTGGTGGACTTGAATCTTTGTATTTAGAGATATTATTAAAAGACAGAAAAAGTAATTTCAGCGTTTTGTAAAATTCATCCCCTAACAGGGTTAAAAAGGGGTTGAAAATTTTAATCCATTACAAATGCTTTGAAACTTCTTAGAAAGGCATAATAGCCGATAAGAAAAAAAAGTGATTGCAACGTTTTTGGAAATTCAACCCCTAAGGGAGTTAAAAAGGGGATGAAAGTTCGTCTTCGGGTGCAAATTTTATTTTAAGCTAGGAACTTGAAACTTTGTAAAAACGTATCAAATTCAAAAATAAGAAAACTAATTTCAGCGTTTTAGAAAATTCATCCCCCAAGGTGGTGAAAAAGGGGTTGAAAGTTTGTATGGATATCAAAAATTTTTTCGAGCGCGGGACTTGAATCTTTGTATTTGGGGATATTATTAGAAGACAATAAAAGTAATTTCAGCGTTTTGTAAAATTCATCCCCTAACAGGGTTAAAAAGGGGATGAAAATTTGTATGGGGTTAAAGTTTTCTTTTGAGCTAGGAATTTGAAACTTCGTTAAAGGATATATTATTAAAATACAAGAAAAGTAATTTCAGCGTTTTAGAAAATTCATCCCTCAAGGTGGTGAAAAAGGGGTTGAAAGTTTGTATGGATATAAAAAAAAATTTCGATCGCGGGACTTGAATCTTTGTGTTTGGGGATATTATTAGAAGACAATAAAAGTAATTTCAGCGTTTTGTAAATTTCATCCCCTAACAGGGTTAAAAAGGGGATGAAAGTTTGTATGGGGTTAAAGTTTTCTTTTGAGCAAGGAATTGGAAACTTTGTTAAAAGATATATTATTAAAATACAAGAAAACTAATTTCAGCGTTTTTGAAAATTCATCCCCTAAGTTGGTGAAAAAGGGGTTGAAAGTTTGTATGGATATCAAACATTTTTTCGAGTGTGGGACTTGAATCTTTGTATTTAGGGATATTATTAGAAGACAGGAAAAGTAATTTCAGCGTTTTGTAAATTTCATCCCCTAACATGGTTAAAAAGGGGTTGAAAGTTTGGATCCATTACAAATGGTTTTGAAACTTCTTAGAAAGGCATAATAGCCGATTACAAAAAAAAGTTATTGCAACGTTTTTGGAATTTCAACCCCTAAGGGGGTTAAAAAGGGGATGAAAGTTCGTCTGTGGGTGCAAATTTTATTTTAAGCAAGGAACTTGTTACTTTGTAAAAACGTTTTAAATTAAGATGCAAGAAAACTAATATCAGCGTTTTTGAAAATTCATCCCCTATGGTGGTGAAAACGGGGTTGAAAATTTGTATGGATATCATACATTTTTTCGAGCGCGGGATTTGAATCTTTGTATTTGGGGATATTATTACTCGTAGATGACAATAAAAGTGATTTCAGCGATTTGTAATATTCATCCCCTAGCAGGGTTAAAATGAGGTTCAAAGTTTGAATCCATTACAAATGCTTTGAAACTTCTTAGAAAGACATATTAGCCGATTACAAAAAAAGTAATTGCAACGTTTTTGGAAATTCAAGCCCTAAGGGGGTTAAAAAGGGGATGAAAGTTCGTCTTGGGGTTTAATTTTATTTTAAGCTAGGAACTTGAACTTTTTGCAAAAAAAAGGTATTAAATTAAAAAACATGAAAACTAATTCAAGCATTTTTTAAAATTATCCCCCAAGGTGGTGAGAAAGGGGTTGAAAGTTTGTATGGAGATCAGATATTTTGTGAGTGCCGAACTTGAATCTTTGTATAAGGGCATAGGTACCTATTATGAGAATACAAAAAAAGTAATTTCAGCAACCAACATCAAACTTAAAACTTTATACAACTTGCATATGAAAATTATAGGTAAGTACTAAAGATGTAAAATTTTGAAGATAAGATTCTACGCGGACGAAGTCGCGGGCAACAGCTAGTATATATATATATATATGTGTATATGTATATAATTTGATGTATGTATAATATGTGTATTTATATAAATTTTATTTTATTTTTATTTGTATGTCTTTTATACTGTTTTGTATTGTGTTTTTTCTGTGCTAAAATTCTTATATTGAATTTGAAACACCTACTGACATGACATAAATTTATTAATTTCCGCTACCTAAAGGTTGTCTGGAAGAGATCGCTTTTTAGCGATAAGACCGCCTGTTGTTTAACCTCTTCTTCCTGTATTATTTGTATTGTTTTCTGTAATGAGGTGTGCAATAAAGAGTATTTGTATTGTATTGTATTGTATTGTAGGTTTGCACAAATTGGCTATCAGATATTTATTCGAGTACGTAGCGTGCAAGTTGGCGATTGTACGCACAGTGTAAAAAGTAACAGTGGACCGACGCCTTTGATATTTGCAAAAAAAACCGACACCGCACAAGAATGGAATTCCTTGCCGGCGTCTATATTTCCGTGTTCTTATAACCCGGCAACCTTCAAATCAAGAGTGAACAGGCACCTTCTGGGCGAGCTCGCTCCATCGTAGGCCACGTCTACGCCTCGGCTAGTCTGTGGCCATGAGTAAGCCCATTCATAATTAAAAAAAAAAGAACACAGTAGGGTTGTCACAGAGTTTTGCACAACTACCTAAACATTACAAACATTTCAAATAAGATACGCTAGCCTGTATGTTCGGGGTAAACATAACCCCTTATTCATAAAACTTTACGGGTCTGATTTAGTTGAATTATGTTTTATTCCTTTCTTACAAATACATAAGTTAAAATGACGGATAAAGACAAACGATTCATAGCATATTCAGAACATTATGACGTTTATGAATGCCGCCACTAGTGTTTCTTACATACCCAGGTCTCAGGGCGGACATACCATACATCAAAAATCATTTCCGTATATATGTGTGCGCGGCACGTCTGTACACGCGTCATTGTATATGTGTGGGTAAGTCGCTTTACTGAGAGGACGCCAGAAGTCCGGCAGATTCATGTCGCGGCCAGTCGCGGGGCGAGGTAATGCGAGGCGGGGCGGGGCGGTGCGTGGCCGTTCTGTATGATAATACTATTACTTGTTCTGTGCCCAGGTCCTCCTGGCCATCACAGTGGACGCGGTGCGGGTGGTCGGCTACACCGCCTGGACGCTGCTCGACAACTTCGAGTGGACGGCTGGATACACGTACGTCTACTATATTCAACAATATCGATATTTGACATCCGTAATTTTATTCATACAAGAACAAATAGCTACAATTGAATACCAACTTATTTCTTCTTGATATTGAAGTCAGAGAAAGTACAAGATGCAATATAGAAGTTAGTAAAAATTAAATAAGAAATGTCACGATAAAACATGATAATTAACTAACGGTGATATTCAATATGAATTGCAAGTTTTTAATGTTTAATTGTTTCCCTTCTGTACATTCTCTTCCACTTCAGCTATGAATTAGTTTTTTGCCGCAGTATTCGCAGCCGTATGGTTTGTCTCCACTGTGAACCAGTGTCGTCGCAAATGCGATCGAGCGTATAGTCTAGTATCCACAATACAAGCCTTAAGCCAGGCACGCAACTTACTGATGGTAACATATCTGGCGCTTACGTACGTGGAGGCGCTGCTACCCATCCGGCCCATCCCCTACAGCTGCACTAGCAAATCAGCAGACTATTTTTATTTACAATTATAATATTGTGCACCGCTTCCTTCACACATCTTAATGTGTTATGTTATGTTGTGGTACATGCGTAATGGCTCTTCTACACGATCGCCCAGCGTTGGACCAGCTAGATGGCCATGCGATGGTTGAGAGCATGCACTGTGGAATGGGCCACGTGTAGCTGCGCACGCGCCATCGCTGCCTTCCTTTGATGTGCGGGCAAAAAACCGACACCGTGGCTATCCCGCCGCACCATAGGCCATCCAACACAACTACCCTCTCTAAACTTTGGCCCACCTTAAAGCGTTTTCACATTGTCTGATCCGATATCGGATGTCGGAAGGAACTAAAATGTAAGTTATATGTGTTTCTCTGTATTTATTTTTACATTTAATAAATCATTATTATTAAAAAATTATAAATTGCGCAAAAAAGGCGGACTTAATGCCAATGGCACTCTTCTGCAGGTGTTTTTGTCATAGGCGCCGTCCGATATCGGAAAGGCGCTTCCGATAAATTCAGCCATGCCGGAGCCCCCCGTCAGCTGTCTGACCGATAATATTTGTTTGTGTGCGTATGTGTAGGTATAATGCGTGTCGTAGTGTGCGTGACCGTGACCGCTAACGGCGGCGCCCGGGCGAACCCCCACTGCCTGACTACGCGGATGTAGGATCCTACATCCGATATCGGCTCGGACAATGTGGAAACGCTCTTAGTGGGCCAGTATTATGGTCCATCGTGTAGGATCTACTTATAAATCACATGACTGTGGTCTCAGGTCGCGCTTCGGTCTCTACTCTGTGGACTTCAGCTCCCCGCGCCGGCCCCGCGCCGCGCGCGCCTCCGCGCTGTTCTACGCCGGCGTCGTGCGCGCGCGCGCCCTACTCACAAGCGATGCTGACACACACAACACCACGGCCTAGATTTAGGGCCAGTTGCACCAACCACATTTGACAGACTGATCAACGTCAGCCGGCGCGCCCCGGCGCTTTACTATGAAACTTTCCATACATAAAAATTTAGCGAACTCTTTAACGATACGAACAGTTTGGTGCAACCGACCCTTAGATTCATTTTTTTCTTATTGAAAATGTACAATAAATTTTACATGTCAAAATAAAATGCATTCACAAAAAGATCGTCACAAGTGTCACAGCACAACATCAATAATGTTGAAGTTTATGTTTTAGTATTTTTGATCATTTTAAAACAAGACAGTTTACTGAAATGAAACACAAATCAATTTATAATAATTTATGCAAAATGTATTTAAAACCGATCAAAGGGGCGTGCTCTTGTGTTGGAGGCCAAGACTCATTTTGGGTCACCGCGCCAACAAAGTAAGTAGTAAGTAAGTAAAATGTATTTAAAAAAATAGCTGTGTCAGCATTCACCTCGTAAATTATTGCAGGTGACTATAAAAAAAATTACTTATGACAGGACCCCTCTATACTATGTATTCTTTTTGCCGGGATTCAAACCCGGGACCTCCTACTTCGTAGGCAGGGTCACTACCGACTAGGCTAGGGGCCGTAAACTAAAAAACTAAAACTAACGTAATATTTATACTGTTTTTATTAGTATTTAACTGTATCAATATTTTGGTGGTGAATACTGGAAAAAATCCTAATTAACATAAATTCCATAATTATAAGTTCACCAAACTTAATTGGTGGTAACTACTGGGATTTTTTTTCCCAGTAGTTACCAGTGGTAAAAGGTAGGAAAAAATCCCCAGTACTTACCACTGGTAAGAACTTGGTGGTAACTAGTGGGAATAACCCTTCTGCATACAGTCCAGTGTCGTGTCGGAGCCCCTCGGCTAGCGAGCAGCCTCTCGCCGCGACACACGGCACTCGCTCATCCTGCGCGACACACGCCGGCACGACACCGGGAACACATCGTGCACGCGCGTGCAAGGGAACCACGACACACACATCACTCATGCTCTAGCGGTAACTAGCGGATCACACTTCTCACTAGTTTTGAACTACACTCGGGTTTTTAAAAAAAATGCCGTGTTCTTAGGTGGATTTGTAACGCGTTCTCATGTCGACTTGCGTACTTGCTGTGGGTATATTCATCATCATCATATCAGCCCTTTATCGCCCACTGCTGAGCATAGGCCTCTCTTCTATAGTTCGTTTTTTTTAGCATTAGAAAGAACTCCACAGAAGCAAGCGTGCAGTTTCTATCAGGCTCGTTATTTGTTAATAATTATTGAATTATCTAATTTAGCATGGTCAATACATATAATTTACTTCAAATTATTACTGCTAGAAGTGCCGGATTTGGAACCACAAGTTTACTTCTGCGAAGTTCATTCTAATGCTAAAAAAAAACGCACTATAGTACGCCACTTGTCCCGGTCCTGAGCTAATCTCATCCAGAAGTGACCCGCAATTTTCCGGATGTCGGATGGGTATATTCATAGCGCTTCTGATCAGTGTGTATTCTCTGGTCTGGAGACTAAGTACATAAGTATTTTTTTCTACTAAAGACTACATTTATACCGCTTCTTTGTTGCCGGTCCCATATTGGGATACCCTCCTCCAATTGAGGGGGGATTTAAATCTTCTCGGGGCAGAGGTGTACGGTTGGAGCCGGTAAAGGTTTATTTGACGTTCATAAGCGCATTGTAATATGCCTACTTGAATAAACTATTTTTTATCTTTATCTTTTTATCTCTTTTGAATTATTTTATGATTGCGCAAGTCTACATTCTGGCGACACTTCGCAACTGTCACATTGTTATGGCTTCGCTTCGTCTGGTGACTTTTTAAATTTCATTTGTGACTGCATTTGTTGCAATGGCTAAATGGCTTCTAGTCAGTATGTGCCTTTTCATGTCTTCGTAAGGTTTGACTCTGACTGCACTTGTAGTCACAATAACTACATGTGTATGTATGGTTTCTCTCCGGTGTGTATTCTTTGGTGAACTACAAGATGTGTTTTCTGACTGCATTTGTAATCACAGTGACTACAATGAAATGGCTTATCGCCAGTATGTCTCCTTTCATGACTTCGTAAGGCTGAACTACCACTGCACTTGTAGTCGCAATGACGAACTACAAGACTTGTTTTCTGACTGCATTTGAAATCACAGTGGCTACATTGAAATGGCTTATCGCCAGTATGTTTCCTTTCGTGAGCTCGTAAGGCGTTCCTTTGACTGCATTTGTAGTCACAATAACTACATGTGTACGGCTTCCCTCCAGTATGGATCATCTGGTGTGTTAACAAATATCCTTTCGTCCTGCACCTGTATTCGCAATCGTTACACTTAAATGGCTTGGCCCCAGTATGTATCATCAGGTGTAGTTGTAAGTGTGATTTATTACTGCATTTGTAATCATAGTGGCTGCAATGAAATGGCTTATCGCCAGTATGTTTCCCTTCGTGATCTCGTAAGGTGTTCCTTTGAGTGCATTTGTAGTCGCAATAACTACATGTGTACGGCTTCTCTCCAGTGTCAATCCTCTGGTGTTTTAACAAATGTCCTTTCTGCCTGCAACTGTATTCGCAATCGTTACACTTAAATGGCTTCGTCCCAGTATGTATCATCAAGTGTAGTCGTAAGTGTGATTTCCAACTGCATTTGTAGTCACACTGGAAATGATTCTCGCCGGTGTGTGTTTTGTTGTTTTCGTAATACAGAACCAGCAATGCACTTACATTCGCTACTACATTTGTAAGGTTTTTTCTAGTAATAATTCTCTCTTGCGGTAGTGCGTCTTCTGGTGATGTCGTAGTTTTGACTCATCATTGCATTTGAAATCACAGTCGCTACACTTAATAGGATTTCCAGCAATGTGTTTTGTTTGGTGTTTGTGTAAATCACTTTTACACGAACTTGTGTAACTACAGTGACTACTTGCATGGACACCTGAATGGAATTCATTCATAAATTGTTTATCACCATATTGTAATCACGATCACTACTTACATTTGAAATGCTTTCCTCCAGTGTGTATCCTCTGGTGTCTTTTTAAATGTGATTTATTCCTGCACTTGTAATCACAGTGGCTACACTGAAAAGGCTTCTCGCCAGTATGTGTCATTTCGTGAAGTCGTAAGCTTGAACTGTAACCGCACTTGTAGTCGCAATGACTACATTGAAATGGCTTCTCCCCAGTATGTATAGCCTGGTGTACTTTCAAATTTGATTTCAGACTGCTTTTGAAATCACAGTGGCTACACTGAAAAGGCTTCTCGCCAGTATGTGTCCTTTCGTGATTTCGTAAGCTTGTCTTATAACTGCACTTGTAGTCGCAATGACTACATTTGTACGGCTTTTCACCAGTGTGTATCCTCTGGTGTATTTTTAAGTATGATTTGTGATTACATTTGTAATCACAGTGGCTACACTGAAAAGGCTTCTCACCAGTATGTGTCTTTTCGTGTTTGCGTAAAGTTGAACTATCTCTGGACTTGTATTCGCAATGACTACATGTGTACGGCTTTTCGCCGGTGTGTATTCTCTGGTGTAATAGCAAGACATCTTTCCGACTACACTTGTATTCGCAATTACTACATTTATATGGCTTTGTCCCAGTGTGTAACATCTGGTGTCGTTTTAAATGTGATATCTGACTGATCTTTTTATTACAATAGCTACATGTAAATGGCTTCTCAACGATATGTATCTTCCGGTGTCTTCGTAATTTTGATTTCTGATTGGACTGTAAATCGCAGTCGTTACACTCAAAAGGTTTTCCAGCCATGTGTATTGTTTGGTGTTTGTGTAAATCACTTTTACACGAGCTCGTGTAACTACAGTGACTACAATTAAAATTATTCTTAACTGAGTGACTCTTTAAATGAGTCTCCAAAGTTTTCTTGGAACTCGTTGTATACTCACATTCAGCACACATGAAATTTGAAACACCATGTTCGCTTTTCTCGTGTTCTATCACAAGCAATTCGGTTTGAAACGTAGAATTACAAAAATCGCATTCAAATGGATTTGGTCCGGTTGACAAGTGCGTGAGTTTTATGTGTTTCCTTAAAATGCACTTGTTTGTGAAACGCTTGCCACAGTGTTCGCAGCCGTATGGTTTGCCGCCACTGTGAACAGTCGCGCCGTCGCGGAGGCGCTCGAGCACCACGGAACAAGCCATCGCGAGCTGTTCCCTGGCGCGGGCGGCGCTGCCGTCCGAACACACTGAAACACAAAATAATTTAAACTGATTACAATGCGTATAATTAATTTAACAAACATAACGACATTATGCAGGATTGTCAACAAAATAAATGTTTATTTAATTTTAAGTTTTAACTGACTTATAACAAACGCAACACAGAATTAGCGAACATTGAAAATATCTTCGGTTTATATAACGAATATGAATGGTAAGCGTTGGTGGCCGAGTAGATATGATTATGACTTCCAATTCGGCGGTCGCGGGTTCAAATCCAGGATAACATCGTGAGAAAACCTGCATACATCAGCGAAGAGATTATAAAATGTGTACTTACGTAAAGTCTCCAACCCGCAGTGGGCCTAGGTGGAGACTATAGCCCAAACCCTCTTGCGCATGAGAGGAGGCCTGTGCCCAGCAGTGGGACGTATATAGGCTCTGAATGATATATGGGTGGTACAAGACCATAATGAATATGGGTCGTACATGTAAAATGTAGTGTGGCTCGTATCGTACTATGTGCCGTAGTATCGTGGTGTCGCAGTACTCACCCGACACGCAGTCCTCGTCACTCGCCGCGTCCGACACCTCCGACTTGACTGCCCGCTCCTCCACTACAACAACAACTCTACTTCATGCCGTGGCTTACAATACAGTACACTTGTACTTCAAATAAAACAGTATTAAAGACTCTCATTTGCGGTCGTGGATTACCGCGATGGGGTTTGGTATATTTGACCAAAAAGAATACTTGAATGAATGCATTTTTCCGCAGCACACGGTATAGGAAACATCATGAGGAAACCGGAATATAATATTCCCAAGTGCCTAGGCCAATTCTTAAGCTTAGTCGCCAAACGGAACCCCGGATACAGTTACCCTGGGCGGGGTCCCTTTGGTTCCCATAAAGTTTTAAGTCATAAGGTATTGTTTGTCATACTATCGTTAGTCATAAAACTGAAACCGTTAACTTTTCAGGATTTTCCTAAGGTTATTCTATAGTAACGGTTAGGTTTGTTTTGTGTCAATCCTGAAAACTTACGCGTTTCTGAGAAAAGCCAATTATGACTAACGAAAATTCGGACAAACAATACATTATGACTTAGAACTATTTGGGAAACAATAGAGACCCACTCCGGACGCCAACGGATACAGCTAGTATGGCGACACGGGTACTTTCGTTGGGGCTCACACTGTACAATGGATCTTAAGTTAAAAAAAATCCTATCACAATTTACAGATAGCCTGGATTGGAGTAAAATACCTACAATAATTAAAGGATGTATCTAATAATTTACACATAAACATTACAAATTCACATTAGAAGATTAATTATAACATCCAGATTGATATATCCCGGTATGTTGGTAGTCAGATTGGTTCACCGATGGGAAAACCTTCCCAATGCTAGTTTGTGTATTCTCTACTTATTCGTTACACCGTTTCTGTTCAAGTTTGTACAGTCGCTATCAGATATATAGGAGAGGCCAAGGTCCTCACAAATATCTGAACACGGACTTCAACGCCTTGACAATAAAGGCGTGTTCAGATATATGTAAGCTTGGCCGCTACGATGTATCTGATGGGGACTGTACTTACGCGACGTCTCATCACTTGTCTTATCTTCGTTCGTCGATTCAGGCTTGACTAGGAGCTCTTCATCTGAAACAAACATATTATTCGAGGTTTAGAGCACCCAACCGGCGAGCGTGTATGAGGAATGTTATGAATGTGAAGGAAGCGAAAGAGGTATGTCAGGATCGTAGCAAGTGGAAATCAGTGGTCTCTGTCTACAGTGCCTACCCCTCCGGGAAATAGGCGTGATTATATGTATGTATGTATGTATTCGAGGTTTGTGTCGACGATTAAAAGATCTCGCACCACACAACAGCTAGTTTCAAAAGAAGCAGTATAGAGCAATTTTTTCATGAAACCGATGCTGTCAAAAATACAGGGGAGCGGGGGCGAGGTGAGCGAGTCCCGTGCCGTGATTGGTCCATTCAAAGTCAAATGGAGTTAAACTACCGTATTTGTGGCAGTGTCCATGTCATTTCCTAAACATCCTGGAAGGCAGGATTGAAAAGACAAGAGAAGAAGGGAGACCTAGAATCACTTATCTCAGCCAAATAAAAAATAATGCGTATGTGGAAATTAAAAGACTGGCACAAGTAATAAATTATTGGCGATTGCTCCACCGACAAGAGCAAAGCTCTTAAGTTATGATGATGATGATGATTTGTGGCAGAGGAGGTAGCGCGACTAGGTTAGGCAATGCTATGTCTGGAGGATGTCTTGTCTGTGTCTCGCTCCGGGTCGTGCCTGGTGCAACAGATCTGGTTCAGTATGGCAACGCTGCCAGTGATGGCCGTGTTGCATAATAAACTACAACTAATATTACAAGCGAAACTCGTTTTCTAATAAGTCAAATTGGAAAAGGAGTTCCGCTTGTAATATTAGTTGTAGTTTATTATGCAACACGGCCGATATGGCGAAATTTGAAATTTATTTGGAGAAAAAAATCCCATCAGATAGAAAACAGTATGAATCTTCTAACTCAGGGTTTCCCATTGTGTGCCGCGGCGTTCTAGTGCACCGTACACAGTAAAGAGGGGCGCCGTTAGACAATCCTCCTCACCATATTATTGATTTCAAACTTGCAAGTGCGCCGCGGACTGAATAAGCTTGGAAACCCGTTATAACCGCTAGATAGACGACGATCGCTGCAGGCGCATAGACGGCCGTAATAAACAATATCTGAACAAACTGAAGTCCGATTTCCACTTGACTAGTAATCTGTAGTCTGTGTCTTTAGGTATTTAAATAAAAGTAAACAAAATCTACCCTCAAACGGCTCCTTAAGCCAGTTGAGGGTAGATGAAAACATTACATGATCAAAATATTGTAGGTTGAAGTCAGATCGTTCAGTGATTCATCCAGGCGGCTTTGTATTTGGTTGGTTAACCAATAAATGTTATAACTACCCGAGAATTTACAAATGGTATGTTTACTTTTGTTTAAATACCTAAAGATACAGAGTATAGTAGGTACATGAAGCAGGTACTCACCCGACAGCGGGTCACCCTCGTCGCTCGCCCCGTCTCCGGCCGCCATGTTTAACCGGAGCATGTCATCTAGAGCAACAACACTATAATAAACCCCATGTTCCGCGCAGTAAACAGGACTAAGAGCAATTTCTTCTTTCCAATGGTTCCGTCAAAGGATTTCATTGTACACTTGTTATTTTGAAGTGATTCAATTTATTTAAGGTTTCCGACTCTTGAAGCAATGCATAATTAAACGGTTAAAACGTTACTACAATCAAACTAAGATGCTGTTGAAGGTCATCATTTCACATTATTTATGCAATGTTTTAAATGTAGATTTAGCCCGCTGCTCCCACAGACACATCAACATCACACATCGTCATATTTTCTAAACCAGTTGTTAAATACCATAGAGTGAGGATGGTTGACCCTATAGTTGACCAGGCACCGGTAATTGACCAATAGATAGAAAAATGCATACTAAAAATTTTCTATCTTTGTCACACTCATATGGTCAACCATTGGCCTTAATTGGTCAACTACTGCTGCATCCACTCTATAGAAGTAAAGAAAGTGGTAACTCCATACATCAGTTTCCTTACCAAAACGCGCGTTATTTAGCGACATCTAGCGTTAAGTAGTGGAATGTATCAGTACTGCTAGTTGACAATAGATGTCTCGGCGAACGAAAACTCTAATGCTCAACAATTTTCAGCTAACATTATAACCGGATGAACTGGAAGTCTATTTTCAACCCCTTCTGCTTATAATATTAGTTGTAAATTGTTTTAGTAGTACATTTTTCGTCAGTAGCTACACTTGTGACATCTGTGGCCTATTTTATAAAGCTACAAATTACAATTTACAAGTGGAAGTCTCGTTCTAACACATAGGGTTAGAAAGAGACTTCCGCTTGTAAATTGTAACTTGTAGCTTTATAAAATAGGCCACTGGTGTCAAGTAGGGGCACTGATAGTTCCACGACTTCACGATAGATGTCGACTGCGAAATAACGCGCGTTTTTGTAATAAAGCTGATGTATTGAGTTACCACACTTTCTTTCCTTATATTCATCATCATCATCATCTTCTCAGCCATAAGACGTCCACTGCTGAACATAGGCCTCCCCCTTGGATCTCCATACGTGCCGGTTGGAAGCGACCCGCATCCAGCGTCTTCCGGCGACCTTAACAAGGTCGTCTGTCCATCTTGTGGGTGGACGTCCTACGCTGCGCTTGCTAGTCCGTAGTCTCCACTCGAGCACTTTTCGACCCCATCGGCCATCTTCTCTGCGTGCTTTACTTATATTACTCTATGGTTAAAACGAAGTACCAAGAGTACTAGATAATTATTACTATTACTCATTGCAACACTTACCTGATACCGGCTCACTGGTTCCATCTTCCTCCTGTATTTCAGGATTCTCTGGTTCAACTGCAGATTCTTCCTCTAGAGCAAACAAACACAACACAAATCACATCACCTTAATATTAAATTAATGAATGCTCAAACGGAGATTTTAATGAAGTCCAATAACCCTTGACAGGAGTGTGTATGGTGCCGCCATCTAGCATTGTAGTTTAAAGTGTAATTGTTATTAAACGGACTTCTGTATAGAACTATCTCCCATGAATCAATTGAAACTGCATTAAACTGCAAAACGTGATTCAAGACCAAAAAAAGTAAGAAATGTTGCCACTTTTTGAATAGCGTATCTTGTATTTATGTAAAAATAAGTAAATAAAAGTACTTTTTTAAATCGTAGGAGTAAAATTACTAATAAATAAATAATCTTAGCGTGATTATTTATCAAAAGGAATTTACTATTTTACAAACAAATTATTGCAGTGGCAACATTGTCTTACTTTTTTTGGTCTCTAGCAAAAATAGAGGCGCATAACATCGAGTTGGAAATGTTACTGGTCAAGTCAAAATTGCCAATACCACTTAAAAAGAAACTTATGAACTCGTGTATCCTACCAACATTGACATCCGCCTGCCAGATGTGGTCTTTACTAAAAATAAAACTATTTTTGTATATACATATTAGAGATGCAACGGATAGTTGTTTGGCCAGATATCGGATATTCGGCCTGTCCAAAGGCCGAATATTCGGCCGGCGGAACTATACATACATTTCGGTTTTTCAAGTGCGCATTGTGCAGATTTTGACCTGTTTCGTAGTGAACAGTAAACGTTCACGCGGACTGAATTTAACAAATTTTTTTTTAAATAATAATGGAGCATTCCATGGGCTGTCCCGTACAAACGCATTTTATTTCCTGTGTTGCGACTTTTGTTTGGGCATTTAAAGCAGGCGATTATTTTTCTATGCATGTTTTCAACCATTTGTCAAAGAAATGGAAACTTATACCTGCAAATCTTCAGAAAATTCGCGTTTGTACGGGACAAACGGTAGACAATTTCATAGAATGCTCATAATGAATATGATTATGACGGTGACTGTTTCTTAAATCCAATTATGTTTACTCCAAAATCAAGCAACTGTTTATTTATTTTATTTATTTATTTAAGCCTTTATTTTTCCTTAAATAGTATTTCATTATGATGTTGTTGTTTATTTTACTATATTAAGGACCCCTTTCGGGTATAGGCTTCCTCCAAATCTTTCCACCTTTTTCGGTCTTTTGCCCTGATCAGCCAATTTTCTCCGGCTGTGGCTATGATGTCCCTGGACCATCTTGTTATGGGTTTTCCCGCCTTCCTTTTCCCATGGGGTCCTGGCCACTTTGTGACTTTGTTGGTCCATCTGTCATCTCTCAATCTTCCTATGTGGCCGGCCCATCTCCATTTCTGTTTCAGCGAAAACTCGAGTGCATCTATGATGTTTGTTTTGGATCGGATGTATTTGCTGTTGATCTTATCCTTTAGTTTTATGCTGAGAATGCTCCTTTCCATTGCTCTCTGGCATGTTCTTATCTTTAATTTGTTCTTGTTTGTGTGCACCCAAGTTTGAGAACCGTACGTGAGGCATGGTAGGATACATGTGTCCATTACTGTTTTCTTATGTTTGAGACTAAGTCCAAGCAACTGTTACTATCCGGTGTCCGGCCGGATAATAAGTCACTATCCGGCATCCAGCCGGATAATAATATAATGGCCGGATACCGGATAGTAACTGAATATCCGGTGCATCTCTAATACATATTATCTATTGTTGTATTGTTATAAACTTATAACCTCTTGTAAGTGTACAGCACACAACACAAAAAAAGAAGGGATCACAAATTTATTTATTTTATTTATAGAGCCCAAACAAAATTACTAATTTCACTACTTGTTTGTTGTGTGGTGCTTCCCTACCTTTGATGTTCTCTCCCAGCAGCCGCGCCTGCAGCTCCGCCTGGCTGCGTAACACTTGCAGCTTGAAGTTGGTCGCGTCTCGCAGGCGGCACACACACGCAGTGCAGATGCCGCTCGAGCCCGAGCCGCCCAGAGCGAGCTGCATGTTAAATAATCAATCACAAACATTTGCTAATATTAAATGATTGTCCATGCTATCCCAACACTATTTCTAACAATAACATCAATCTTTAACTTAACAACATTTTATGTGTATGTATGCTTACATTTATGTCAAAGCACCCTTTTATCATGTCGGCATATATCTCCGTCATGCCGAGATGTGTGTACGGCGTCGTCAGGTCCTTGTCCGGAGCACGCCGCAGGCAGCAGCGACACGCATGCATCACTTCCATCACTGCAACTGCTACGCTATTTGTAGCAATAGTAGCTCACTCTAAAGTGATGCAAGCACGAACGTGTTGTATCAAAAGTAAATAAAACTAAACAACCGTGCTATGCTTTCGTTTCGTGGTTGTTTTCATTAACAAGATAACAAGTTAACCGTTAACCTAAAAAAAAATGTCACATTTGACACTTTTGACAGTTACCCAGTACCCACACTACCGCAGGCTTGTCCATAGATATATTATAATATACAGAGATTACGTCCAAGCGAGCTGTCACTGGGACCACTTTTATTTGATGTGCGATTAACAATGTAGCCATGTCGATAAAGTCATATCTATAAACTATCGACATTTCTTGCAATTTTAATTTTACTTCAAAGGTTTAACGATACCTTAAATAAACAAAAACGCTTTTATTCTGTATTGTTGTTATCAGATCACAATTTTATAGTCACGCCCCAGCAAGGATCTAAGGGAAAGTTCAGATATTTAATTAAAATACATACCTACTAAAATAGGTGTTCCATAATATTTGAATTAATTTAATATATTATAATATATTCATTATCCATTAGCATTTCAATTATGTTTATCTTTAACGGAGATATTGAAGCTTCAATTGATCGCTATTTCGTTCCGCTGTGTAGCGTTTATCGATATATAACATGATTAAAATCGACTTTTCCAATCCCTAAAAGAGCACACATATACGTTTTTAGGCCAAGCACGCACCACGATTTTAATTTTTGCGACACGATTTTAGAATCGCTCTGTAATTTATCGCAGAAAATTCACTGCGCGC
Organism: Cydia fagiglandana; assembly: GCF_963556715.1. Lineage (NCBI taxonomy): Eukaryota > Metazoa > Arthropoda > Insecta > Lepidoptera > Tortricidae > Cydia > Cydia fagiglandana. Next base: position 2,452,789 of record NC_085950.1, on the reverse strand, counting down.
ACTGCGATGAAAAGTCGACGATTTGTTGATTCTCGAAATGGATTTCGTACCAGTCGCTTGTCGTGAAACAATATGCAATCGCTGTATGGCCAAGCGCGCACCACGACTTTTTGTCGCGCGATAATTTAGTCGCAGAAATGTAACGTATGTGTTTATATGGCAGTGCACGCATATGCGACAAAAAAATCACAGCGATTTTAAAATTGTGATTTGTCACATTTTTCCGCGACTGGTCGCGACGCGATTGTCGCAAAGTGAATTGCAGTATACGGAGTTGAATGGCCCCGCGCGCACTGCGATAATAAAATCGCACCCAAGGCCCCTACGCTTTCTGTTCTCTTTGACGGCGCAGCAACTAGTATAATTTCTCTCTCCTCGCTATTTCAAAAATGCCATTTGTCAAAAAAGGAAAACCATACTGTTGACAAGGTGAACTTCAAATCAAGTGTTGCCTTTTTTGATGCATCCAGGCTGTGTATGTGTGCGTAAAAACGTGTATGTGTGCTCTTTTAGGGATTTGAAAAGTCGATTTTAATCATGTTATATATCGATAAACGCTACACAGCGGAACGAAATAGCTATTAATTGAAGCTTCAATATCTTCGTTAAACATATACATAATTGAAATGCTAATGAATAATAAATATACTAGAATATAATAAAATATTTCAATTATTGCGGAACACATATCTTAGAGTCTGTGCGGAAAGAGAAGAGTCGTGGGATTTGAGGGCGCGCCAGTGCTATTTTATGGTTTTTGCTAAGCTGACAACACTGGTCACGTGATTATAGTACGACACTAAAGGTCATGATACTTGAATCCCTTTTGTTCCGGTTTTTTACCACGGCTTACTAAACGGAGCCTGGTGGTGGTGTCGGCTCGTCAACTCAATCCTCTGATTTAGCGCAGGCACTAGTTTTCTTTTTAAAACACACTTGTTTTTATATCTCAGATACTAAAAAGTGACTGCGATTGACAAAACTGCTAAAACTATTTAAGAATCTGCCCAATACAACTGTAATTTTAGTACCAAACAAGATACGAGTCTCATTTATGTACTGCCTAATCTGTGCAGTCCAACAGTTATTAAAACCGGGTAGATCGGGTAGAAATTGGGCAATAGAACTGTAATTTTATCTGGGATATATTTCACCCATTGTAAACTTGACTTGTAATGTATGTGTACATTATTAATAATAAATATGAATATGAATAAAAATAGTGCATAAGTAGGTAGGCCTTATTGGGATATGTCCGGTTCTCTCATCTCACGATATTTTACTTCGCCGAAAAGTCACTACTAAATATGAAATATAATTTCGTAACTAACAGAACCTACAAATAAAGAAATATTTTATTTGTAAAAGTTTTATTCTTTGTAATCGAAGTCTGAATTAAAATATTCAATGTCACTTATGTTTGAGCTAGCTTCAAAACAACCAGGGACACTCATAGAACTATTTTCATCTGAACTGGATGTGCTTGAATCCGGCACGTAGATTACGAATTCTTGCATATCACCTACTTAGCGGTTTTTTATCCGAGATACCGTAGGTACTTTTACACAATCCTGAAAAAGAAATTAAATATGCATAAAATGGCAAGTATCAAGACTATTTGTAAGTTATTTTAAAGATCATGAATGACCTGCATATTTATGAAAATTAATATATTTTGAATGAATATACTTACCGATTATGTACCGGAGACAAGTTACTGAGGGGGCTTATTAAATAGGTAATTATTTAATATTAAATACAACATCAATACCCGCGAATAGCGGAAACACGTTCCGCGACTTTTCGTAAGTCGATAGTCGGCTTTTAGCCGTTTTCTTCCCGCTGACAAAACCGAACAATGTTAATTATAATTTTCCTTGTGGTTTTATGTACGGTTTTATCGTGTTTTGAAAATTTTTTATACATAAAACTTGCGGTTTTTGTTAATAAAAATATACATTGACAGAAGTTTGTTTACTTTTTACAAGACAGGTGTCAAAGGTTTGATTGCCATATAAAATTTAAAATGTTAGTTCCCGTTTCTGCCACGACTCTTCTCTTTCCGCACAGACTCTAGTAGGTATTTATGTATTTTAATTAAATATCTGAACTTTCCCTTGGTTCCCTGCTGGGGCGTGACGATAAAATTGTGATCTGATAACCACAATAAAGAATAAAAGCGTTTTTGTTCATTTTAGATATCGTCAAACCTTTGAAGTAAAGTTAAAATTGTAAGAAATGCCGATAGTTTATCGATATGACTTTATCGACATGGCTACAGCAAGGTGGTGTTAAATTGTTAATCGTACACTAAACAAAAGTGGCAACAGTGACAGCTCGCTGAGACACCGTCTCTATATATTATAAGTCTATGGCCTTATCTGTCAAAAGATTTTACTGTCAGTGTCAGAAATGTGTCAAATCAAATTTTTGAGGTTAGCTTAAATCGTCTTAGTTATTCTGTGCTTGGGTCTTGTTGTGTTTTATTTTTTTGACTATTGAAGTATTGCGGTTGCCGTGATGGACTCAATGCATTGGTGTCGCTGCTGCCTGCGGTGTCCTCCGGACAAGGGCCTGACGACGCCGTACACACATCTCGGCAAAACGGAGATATATGCCGACATGCTCAAACAGTGCTTCGATATACATGTAAGTATACTACAACTTTGTTGTTCATCGTTACTTTAAGCTATAACTGAAACACTGTTTAACCGTTGAAGGAAATTTGTAGTTTTTTTTGCCGATATCTATCCTAAATTGACAATTAAACGTTCAGCTGATAGTGGGCGACCCGGGCTCGTGCGGCATCTGCTCGGCGTGCGTGGGCCGCCTGCGAGACTCGAGCGACTTCAAGCTGCAAGTGCAGCGCAGCCAGGCGGAGCTGCGGGCGTGGCTGCAGGGAGAGAGCATGAAAGGTAAGCATAAGCACCACCCATCAAACAAGTCTTAAATATTACTCATTCTGATTAAGTGCTATAGATATCTCCAATAAATCACATTGAATTCTGCAATACTAGATGGTCGCATCATACACACTCTTGCTAGGACTGGCCAATAGCCTGCCTGATGGAGCTGCTATTTGGCTCAATGAAAATAACCGTTTGATAAGAACAAACTGGAAGATGATGTGATTTGTTGTTTGTTTGCTCTAGAGGAACCCGCAGTCGAGTCGGGAATGGAGGATGGAGACGGGACCAGTGAGGAGCCTGTGTCGTGTGAGTACCTGCTCCTCTATAATGGTAGTGGATAATGTAAGATTCACAGTTATGAATAACGGGTAATAGTTTTAATGTGTACCTACTAGGCTAGATTAGCTTGTGCCTAAACTAGCCTGTTGCTTATAAACTTGTATGTTTGCTTCAGGTGAAGAGCCCCCGATCAAGCCAGAGACACTGGATGAAGATGGGGCAGCTGATGAGATGTTGTGTGAGTGCTTAGTTTTAATGACAGATTTAGAAAGTGTTACTAGGTAGCAGTTTGCTAAGGTTTCTATTGTTCCCCATAAAGTTTTAAGCCATTATGTATTGTTTGTCCTCATTTTCGTTAGTCATACTTGGGTTGGTTCAGAATCGCGTAACTTCTCAGGATTGCCATAAAACAAACTAACCTGACCTATCTATAGGATAACGAACAGCTTACGAAAATCCTGAAAAGTTAACAGTTTCAGGTTTAGGACTAATGATAATATGACAAACAATACATTATGACTTAAAACTTTTAAAGTATCTGTATAAAAATAATAATGTTGGACTTATTAAGCTTTCTGAAAGATTTTTGTGAATTACTAAAAATTTGTGGGCAATAGTATAACAAAAAAATTTTAGTAACTTTTTTAATATTATCATTTATCTGTGTAAGGACACTAAGAACAATAAATATTCTGAAAGGTAAATAATTTTAAGACAGTCATTGTACTATGTTTCTGTCTTATTTATTTTTTACTAGAAAATGTTTCTTGCAGTTACACTGTTTACTTGATCTCCGTAAGTACTCGGTACATAGGTTTAATCTAGTGTTGGTTACTCTAGGCGACTTCCACACGGCGGCCGGAGACGGGGCGAGCGACGAGCGCGTCCCGCTGTTGCGTGAGTACCTGCTTCATATACAAGTAACTAGACTAAGTGGATGTCAGACTTCAATTTGTTGTTCAGATATTGTTTATGGCTGTCTGTGCGTCTGTAAGGGTCGCGTCGATGAAGCAATTTATTAGAATCATACTGTTTTCTATTTGATGTTTTTCTTCTCTTGTGCTGAAAATTAATTCAAACATCACCATATCGCTGGCCCAATATTACAGGAACTCACGAACAGAGATGTGAAAAATACTTTATAAAAAGTATTTAAATACAAAATACAAATACTTCCTTAATAATAATAATAATAAGCCCGCAGGGCAGCTTGTGGCGAGCTGTTGGGGAGTAACGACCCCACGGACCCGAGTGCTCCCGAGAGTCGGTCAGGGTCTCCGTCTCCGGCGTGTCTTCGTCGGTCGGAGTGGACCCCAAGGGGACCCGCAGGACTCTCAGCTCTGGCTCGCCTTCATTGGCCGTCCAGAGAGGAGTCGCTAGAGCTATATGCTCCAGGGGTGGAAGTGTTAAAGGGCATAACGCCGCGAGTAACTTCGGAGAAAGCGCAGCACCACCTCTCGACACCCCTGAGCCGCTCACGCCGGTGTTGCACCTGGCCGTCTTTACGATGGCGCATCAGGTGCCCATCTAACGAGTGGCGAGTCACCACCTGTCTCGATAACTTGTGTAAGCAATGTTATGGCAGGTGTCCGGACTTCTTTGCAATAGCCCAGTCTTTTTTCCACCCAAACTTAAACCATAGACCAGTATTCTGACCATATTCTTTACAATAGCTTCCAATGCCTGCTGAAACCGGTTCACGGGTATTTATTGATGTACCTACCCGTGAATGGGTTCCAGCAGGCGTTCTACATGACATCAAATCTCTCCAAACGGCCTCTACGTGTTGGATCCATATCCCCACGCACGCCTTATAAATGACCGGGCTCGAAAGACCCGAGAGTTTTAAAACGGAGATACAAATAATAATAATAATAATAAGCCCCCAGGGCAGCTTGTGGCGAGCTGAATGGGAAGTGACGTCCCTTGGGACCCATACCCCCGAGAGTCGGTCAGGCCCCTCTCTCCAGCTTGCCTTCATTGGCCGGCTGGAGTGAACACTGAGCAGGGGCCGCAGGACTCTCACCTCTGGCTTGCCTTAACCGGCCGTCCAGAGTGGGGTGTCAGAGCTATATGCTCGCAGGGCGGAAGTGAAATATGCCTAAGACGCGAGTTGGCACAGTGGCTGCCTACAGCCACTGGGTAGAAAGCGGTGCACACCTCTCCACGCCCTGAGCCGCTCACGTGATGTTGTCCCCTTGTCGCTCCGTGCGAGCGGCCGTTTTCGGGGACCCATATTGTGAGTTGGCGAGTCACCACCTGGCCCATTTTTTCATGTTTTTAACATATGAGCAGGGCAGGTGCCATAGTCTCCTCCATAGTCACGGTTACTAGCCCACTAGCAACTCAACGCAATAGCCCGGTTTCTTTTTGTACCTTTTCTTGCAATAGTCCTACACTAACCGGGGCTTGTCCTTGGGTGCACTACTATAGTGCAAACAGGGATAATCGTCGGTTGGTGTCACATTACATTTAGAGTAAATTGTCTTATTACAAGGGGCCTCTACGTGTTGGCTTCGGCCCCACGCACGCCTTCCAAATGCCCGGGACCCCATGGTCCCGAGAATTTGTAAAAGACAGACATAATAATAATAAAATCGTTTATTTCGACCAACTTAGGATCATATTACATTGATATTAAAATTAAGATTAAGATTAAAATAACTTATTTACATTAAAATTAAAATAAATTAAACCATTACATTCTAACTTATACTAAAACACCAAACAATAAGAGCCTTAGAGAGGCTTGGACACCAGCACGTGAATCATATGACAGTGATTCAGGTACTGGCAGTCAAACCTCTCTGCGAACGCCCTCAAGATGCCGTTGGAACTAGCCCGCACTCTGCGCACCAGGGATGTGCAGCGTTTCCTCATTGTGGTGTAGAAACAGTCTACCCTGGCCTCCGCGAACATCCCTGACGCACTACAAAAACGAGGTAGTCCCATCAGCACCCTGAAGGCGTTATTATATTGTATACGAAGAGCGTTGTACTGCTTTTGCGTATAGCACGCCCACAGATTAGCAGTGTAAAAGGTAGTACAGAAAGCTCTAAAAAGAGTTTTTTTCACCTCAGTGGAGCAACTAACAAATCTGCGGGCCACCATATTCGCTCTAACACACAACGCTCTCCGTTCCCTTTCAATGTCAGCATCATCTTTCAAGTCAGAGGTTACTACATGCCCAAGGTATTTGAATCGGTCCACCCTATTAAGTGGAGTTCCGTTTAACTTAATAGGAGGTACTGGTGGTAGTTTTTTACCTCTAACTTGAAAGACCATGCATTCACTTTTCTTGACATTATATGTCAAACCGTGACTGAGTGCATATTTCTCACATATATTTATGAGCTTCGCCAAACCACAAGGAGAGGCACTCAGCAGCACCATGTCGTCTGCATAGCTTATATTATTCAGACAAGTATCGCCAATGTGGCATCCGACAGTAGTGCTGCTGAGCTCCTCTAAAAGTGCGTTGATATACAGGTTGAAGAGCTTGGGCGAGGTCACCCCTCCCTGCCTCACCCCACACTCCAACCTGTATGGCTCCGAATAAGCGCTTGACCATCGTACTATATTCCTCTGGTTTAGGTACCAGTATTTAAACATTCTACAAAGCTCAACCGGCATTTTCGTGTTCTTTAACTTCCGCCAGAGGACGTCGTAGTTGACGAGGTCAAACGCCTTCGATAAGTCAAGGAAGCATGCATAAATACATGTGCCTCTCTCTGTGTAGTGCTTGACAGTTTCCTTAAGACACAATATGGCAGTTTCCGTAGAGAGTCCAGGCCTGAAGCCGAATATACTATTTCAAATGCAAAATACAAAATAGGTATTTTCAAAATACTTTTTAAAAATACAAATACTTTGCGATAAAAGGTACTCTGAACAGTGAATACCTAGTCTGAATTAAAAAGTTTACTCGGAATTTCCGAGTTGCAAAGACTGTCTTTATTCTTTGAAAACAGTGTGTCAATCAGTCTTCTATCTAAAGTGCAAATTTCTAATTGTTTGCTCATACTAACCGGTAGGATGGATGGATGATGGTTTCTAACGGCCAATTTTTAAAAGCATTAATTTTGATTTGTGATGTTTTACAGCTAGTATAATGCCTCTCGTTGATGTGATGAAAACGTCTCGTTTGTGTTTCACCAAGGCAGAAAAGTTTGTTCTCCTCTCCTCGCGTACCTTGAAACCCTCGCAACACTCAAGATTCCACTTTTTTAACCACTCACTACGCTTGTGGTCATGTGCGACGTTACTAAACAGATTCAACAGTTCCATGTTAAAAGAATGAGAGAGTTGCCAGTACTGTATCAGAATAATGTAGGTGGGAGTTACATCAGAAGAGAAGTAACTCCTACCTACATTAGCTACTATAAAGTATTTTGTATTTTGAAAATAGAAAATAGGTCCCAAAAACTATTTCAAATAAGATACAAAATAGTTTTCTTCAAAAGGTATTTCAATACAAAATAGGTATTTTGCATTTTGTATTTGCATTTTAAATACAAGTATTTAAAATAAGTCACATCTCTGCTCACGAATTAGTATATTTTATTGCAAGTGTGCAAAGTGTGTCATTATATACGAGCCTGACATGTCTTTTATGAGCCACAGGTAAATATAAGACACGGGACAAATACACTTATACATGTACAATAAGCGAAGTTGCTTTTGATTGATTCAAGCATTTTGTCTAAATGTACCAAACTCTATCGTGGCAATTCACACTCGCAAATGCGAGTCTTTAATTAATTTTATATACCTACAAGTGTACTGTAATGTAAGACACAGCATGAAGTAGAGTTGTTGTTGTAGTGAAGGTGCGGGCAGTCAAGTCGGAGGTGTCGGACGCGGCGAGTGACGAGGACTGCGTGTCGGGTGAGTACTGCGCGACACCACGATACTACGACACACATTATACACATACACACCTTAATACTTGTACACATGTACAACTGATATTCATTATAGCAAAGAGACTGGATTGTAATAGAGAGATAAAGTCTAACCCCCTTATTCGTAAAAGCGCTACAAACCTCAATTAGCTAATAATCGTTTGTCTTTATCTGTCATTTTGACTTATGTATTTGTAAGAAAGGGTTAAAACATAATGTAACTAAATCAGGCCCGTAAAGTTTTATAAATAAGGGGGTAAAAAAAAAGTGCCCCGTATTTTGACATCCAAACAGATGGAGTTGTACTGCGCCATGTTTTGCGATCATTGAATAGGGATGTTGACATGAATCGCGAATATATAGCATGTTATGTTTTTACCATAGCAGGCAATATTGGATTGCTGAAAACCATATTTTGCAAGTGTAAATATGTGTAATAAATTAATTAAAAATAATCATAAGTATTTAAAATAATGCCCAGTATCACGTGACTGTAAACGCCAATCGGAGCGCTTTGGCTGTTTCATAATTTTTGCCTGGTCCATTTTCTATGGAAGGGTAAAATTTTTTTTCGCGATTTCGGGGTTGGTCCCATAGTAAAAGTTGCTCAATATTATCCCAAAACCTCCCTGGCAACGGGAATGGAGTTATTTTTTAGCCACCCTGTATGGGAACCCCAGAATTTCATAACAAAAGTTAAAAGTTTTAAAAATCATCACTCGAAAACTACGAAAAATCGGCTAACATATATGGGGTATATTCTGATAGCCCACGACGTGAGGAATCTAAAAAAAAATTTTGGACGTCAAGGTTTGGTGGATCACCCTAGTGCGCAATTAACAATATCATTTAAGTCAAAATTCGTAACTGCAACGTAAGTCACATGTAACAAATATTTGTTTTATACTCTAGGGTCTTGATTGTTGTTCTTTTACATATAGGCACTGCATAAGACATGTGAAACTTGTTATTCATTATTTTAGCTTATATTTACGTAATACTCATCTTTTAGAAAGAGAGATAAATAAAATACTACAGCTTTTGATCTACGCTAGGACTGACATTTTGGCAGCAGTTGGTTTATTTACGTGTTCGTGACGTCACGTGACAGCTTGGAGCGTTTAGGCTCGAACTTTAAACACTAAACTAACTAGTGGCTTCGTGAGCTGTAGACCTCGCGAGCATATCTTATTGGACACGACGACAGCGCCATACAGTGGTTGCAACTTGGGTAAATCGTAATAATTTCAGTTTTCATTGAAATTGAACCTGAACGGATTTTAATGCGATTTTTATCTAAAAAAGTGATTCTTGCGAAAGGTTACGAAATATTCTGGCTAAGAGCTTTAATCGATAACGCTGCCCAATCCACATACAACAAATATCAAAAACACTAAAATTAAAACATAATCTAATAAACTACAAGTTAAAAAATTGCCCCAAACGCTGTCAGCCAATAACACTTACTTACCTATCTCTGGGAGCAGATTCGTTTTTAGGGTCATCAATAAAAAAAGCCTAACCTCCCTATCTCTGGGAGCAGATTCGTTTTTAGGGTCCTCAAAAAAAATAACCCTAACCTTCCTATCTCTGGGAGCAGATTTTTTTTTAGGGTCAGCAAAAAAAAAACCCTAACCTACCTACAGAGATATATATAACTCCGTATAAGATAAATAAAGTCTAAGAAAAAAACATGCCTTGGACAGCCAAGAAAAAGTCATTCTCGAATAGATGGCGCCATTACCTTTGGCCTATTCTCGGCTAGATGGCATTAACGACAGCGTTTGGTATTTAACAATTTTAACACATATCAGTGACAGAACATGGGTCAGTATGGGACAATAAAAATGGCTGCTATTTAACTGATCACCAGATTTAGTAACATTTAATACCAAAAATATATATTTTTCTCAAAGGGGTCATCAATTAATTACATCACACGTTTAGGGGGAGGGAGGCCCATACAACCATTTCCAGTCGCCGTTACGACGCGGTGTAGACACATCTTGTGTCGACACCGTCTGTTTCCGTCACAATTCCAGTCGCAGAGTCGTCGCCGTGTCGACACAGTTACCAGAAATGGGGAAGGGTCGACACATGACACAAAGTGACATAAAGTGTGGTCGCCGTGTGCCCACATTGTTTCGAGTTTGCGACTAAGGTTGCCTCCAGAATCTCGCGAACTAAATTGACAGGTCAATGTGCACAAATGATACCACAGTTTGGCCAGTGCTGTTCATATCGATATTTTCAAAAAAGTTTGAATTAGAGAATATCGCGAAAATTCACCGCTAGCGGCGCTACTGTTGCGCGGTCAGTTAAAATGTATCTTTGAGTAATTTAAGTTATTTTACAAATGTTACTTGGTGAATGAGCCACGGGCTCGTAAAGCTACTGCCACTCTTGGTCTCATAAGATTTGACTTGAAAACTCAATATTTATTCGTACGTTTTCGAAAAGAAAGCTACGAACTCGGAAAATGAATGAAGGCGGGGTTTGCTATACTTTCGCCGATTAAAAACCGAAGAAATGACTTTGCCTTATTCTAGGGGCTTACTTGGTGGGTCCTTGTTCTTCTCTCAGGCGTAATCTGCAGAAAATCTGGCCTTTGCTGGTGGGAGCACCTCGTTGCCCGCTCGATGCCGAAAACACTGTCACTACTCGGTCTTTATCACAAAATCCAATGGTGTCTTCAAAATTAACAACCCCGGGGCGAAATATAACACAAAAAAACACTAAATAGTTAGTAAATGCGGTGCTACGACGGCGATGCAATAATTTGCTTGCAAGACGTAGGAGTTTCGAGCGAAAACTGATTTTAATCATGGCCGCGGGCGTTTACGCCGGGTCACCCCTAGGTGGCGCTGTCATACTCAGTTTTAATAGACGGGTATAGCATTGGCTCGAACATAGCCCCGGCCTTGAAAGGTTCCCTTTTCAAAAAAACTAGGAAAGAATATATTATGCATTACAGCTAAAGCTAGAAGGACCGCTTAAACGGCCGAGGAATTAAAAATAATATTAGTTCTATACATTAACCTACTTTACTTACACTAACCTTTTTTTTTTTTAAGAATAAGTCTAAGGAATATTATTAGGAAGTGGACACAAACGCACTACCGGACGCCTGTACGTGCCGTTCTTTGTTTTGACTAAGACTACCCTTATAGCGCCGTCTTTTCCCGGATAAGTCTCCATAACTATGCCCATCGGCCAGTGCAACGGCGGGGCGTTGTCAGTGATAATAAGAACTACAGTCCCAACGGTGATAGGTCGCGAATCAGTGTTCCATTTCTCCCGTGCTTGAAGCGTATGCAAAAACTCTAGGGACCAACGACGCCAATAGGATTGTACCAGATTCTCAAGTAAACTATAACGAGATAACCGATTAGTACGCTCTTCCGTTATTTCCGAGGCGGGTAAGGACCTTAAAGGTACGGTATTCAAAAAGTGAGCCGGCGTGAGCGGCGCGGGCTCTGCGGGATCGGCGCTTAGCAGACCCAAAGGCCTACTGTTCAAGACAGCTTCAATCTGGCACAAAAGCGTGTAAAGTTCGTCATATGACAATATTTGAGCGCCAATCACCCGAAACAGGTGAGTCTTAAATGATTTTACAGCCGCTTCCCAGCTGCCTCCCCAGTGTGGGGCGTTGGGCGGGATAAATCTCCATTTTACTTGATTTTCTAGAAGCTCCCGTCGAAAGGTGTCCGAAAAGCCCTGGTTAAGGAGTTTTTTCAAATGAGAATCAGCTCCCACAAAATTCGTTGCATTATCTGAATACATAGTATCTACCGGACCTCGACGGGATATAAACCGTTTCAGTGCGTTAAGGAACGTTTCCGAACTTAAGTCTGCGCATATCTCTACATGCGTGCTGCGCGTGGTCAGACAAATGAAGACACATACGTACATTTTCTGACTCTTAGCACCACGTTTTCGTACCAATGTAACGTTGAGCGGTCCACATAGATCCACTCCAGTATGAGCGAAAGCCTTGGAGATTTGTAGTCTGCATTCTGGCAGATTCGCCATTGCCGGTGGCGTTATTCCCTTTGGACGTGCCTTGAAACACCGCAAACACGAATCGACTCTGGAGCGCACGATCACTCTAGCAGATAATATCCAATACCGAAGCCTTAACAACGACAACAAATGCTTTTCCCCTGCATGGCAATTCTTGCGGTGCGTATAATCTATGATCAGGTTAACGACATGATCCTTCCGTGGCAGTAGAAACGGATGTTTGTGATCAAAGGTGAGATTAGCGTTGTCCAATCTACCTCCTACTCGCAACACTCCATCTACTAGGATGGGTCTAAGCTTCCGAATAGCCTTCGAGGCGGGGGCTTTGCCAGCCGGATTGGCCTCCAAATATTCCGGAAAGTGCACAGTCTGAATAGTCTTGATAGCGGCTAACTCAGCCGCTTCCGTGTCCTCTGTCGTAACAGCGCCTTTTGATGACAGCAATTTTATAAAGCGTAACACGTAAACGATAACGCGCAGGTATCTTAACCAGGATGATATCCTTTTGGACAACGTGTACAGCACAGGCTCCTCCGCTGGGGGGGCCACAGTAGCTACAGTGGGTAGGGCTATTACCTTTTGTTCCGGTACTTCACCTTCCGAGCTCGCCACGAAAGGTTTTATAGGCCACTTTGAACGTTCCAGTCGAGCCCACGATGGACCTTGTAACCACAGCGGATGTTCCAATAGTTGGGAGGGTGTAAGCCCACGCGACAGGCAATCACTTGGATTCTCCTTTCCTGACACGTGAAAGAAACAATCCGATGGCAAATTCTTTTGGATCTTTGCCACCCGATTCGCGACGAATATTTTCCATCGGTGGGGGCTGGAATGAATCCAGTGTAGGGTCACGGTCGAATCCGAAAACGCATAGATATGAGAGAGTGAGATGCGCGTGCTATAGTTATCCATAACTACTCGAACCAGTTTCGACATAAGCCAGGCTGCACATAATTCCAACCGGGCCAGGGACACAACCTTCATCGGGGCCACCTTGGATTTCGCGCACAAAAATCGCACTGATATGCTTTGATTAGCAACCACATGTAAATACAGTACCGCACCATAGGCCTTCTCACTCGCATCTGCAAAGGCTAAAAGTGTAACTGTGCAGGAAGACGTTACGCCTACGTGACGCGGTATTCTCATTTGGCTCAGAAGCGGTAAATCTCTAACGAAATTAACCCACGCGTCGATAACAGCTGAGGGTGGGGTTTGATCCCAGTCGATGTGTTCCAACCATAGTTGTTTTATCATAAGTTTAGCATATAAGATCACTGGAGCCGCAAACCCTAAAATGTCCCACAATCGTGCCACTACCGATAAAATGTTGCGCTTGGTGTATCGTTCTGTATTTGAGTTTACTTCGAATGAAAATGAATCGGATCGCGGCTCCCACTTTATGCCTAAAACCTTTTGATAAGACCCGTCACCAAACTCAACCCAACTCGGGTGTAGATACTCTTTAGGTATGGCCTTGAGGAGCTCTGGTGAATTACTCGACCATTTCATCAGGTCAAAGCCACCCGCCTTGAACATATCAATAAGCTGTGCTGCCGTTTTAGAGGCTATTTTTTCAGACGGTGCGCTAGATGCAACATCGTCCATGTAGTAATCTCCTCGCCTGATAAGTTCAGCCGCGCGTGGATACTGGGGTCCCTCGTCAACTGCTAATTGTTGAATGGTTCGTAACGCCAGATATGGGCTCACGGATAAACCGAAACAAACACGCTCAAACTCGTATAATTGCAAAGGGTCACCAGGTTTGAACCTATACAAGATTCGTTGGTATTTCCTAAACTCGGGGTGCACCTGAATTTGAAGGTACATTTGTTTAACGTCGGCACAAAAGGCAACGGGAAATAATCTGAAATTCAAAAGTACTAGAAATAAATCAGACTGCAGATTAGGACCTGGATTTAAAATTGAATTCAGCGAAACGTTCTTGTCCGTCGGCGCACTAGCGTCCAGGACCAAACGCAACTTGGTAGAAATTTTGTCGTTTCGCACCACTCCATGGTGGGCAATTACATAACCTTCCTCCCTACTGTCCCCTGTTACGATGTTCAAGTAACCCTTCTCTATGTACTCTCGTACGATGTCGTCGTAAGCGGTTCGCAAGGGTGGCGTGGAGCTAAATTTCCTTTCCAGCGATAAAAAACGTTTCTCGGCAAGAACCAGCGAATTCCCAAGTTCCTCTGGACTGCTCTTAAAGGGTAATGCTACCGAATATCGCCCCGAGTCATCCCGAGTGGTAGTATTCTTATAATTTTCCTCACAGGCTTGTTCATCGGCGCTCATGAATGTGGAAGTACAGGTAGGTACTTCTTCTAACTCGAAAAAGTTTTCTACTAATTTGTTTAGCGGTGCCCCCGTGAACGCACATAATGCTACGGATCTTGGCTTAGACTGTGGTAGTGCTACGGGAGTTTTCCCCATTACTAAAAACCCAAGTGTGGATTCCAACACGTCAGGTGAGCCGGGTGGGCCGTGGACGCGACCGCTCATAAGCAAGGTCCCAAATAATTCGACTCCAATAAGTAGGTCGATGTCTCCAGTAACGTGGAACTCATCATCCGCGAGCGGCACTCCGGACAGGAAAGTCAGCGCGGCGCGGTCAACTCGAGCGGTCGGTACGGGGAGCGCTATGCGGTCCGAGACTAACGCCGTTATGTCGTAAGTTACATCCTTCTTATAGCAAGATCGGATCGTAAGTTGCGCTTTACCCTTAGTAGCATTAGGAACGCCTCCAAATCCACTTACTGTCGTCGGTAATTCTTTATTTAAATAACTTAATGACAGCTTATTAAAGGCAGCGGTAGTTATGAAATGATTTTGTGACCCGTTGTCGATCATACAACGCAGATAATGTATTTTCCCATTTTTGTCTATTGCGGTCACCTTGGCGGTAGCTAACATTGCTGTCGTTACCTCGGGCGCGATGCTTGCTTGTAAATAATTATACGACACATGTACGTTATTTGTAGTATCCGCTCCCGAAGTAGTCGCAGAAACGGGCGAGTCCAAAGGCACGGGCGAGTCCATTATCGCGGACGAGTCCAAGTGCGCGGGTATCTCAGCGGCTGTGGGAGACAGAGAAGTCGCGGGGAGCATGTTGCGCGCGCGCGCCCCGCCGCACTGACAAACTGCGCGCTCACCTATCATTGCATGACTTGGTGTCACAGCCAACGAAGGGGCAGCTACCTCAGTTGTGGTTAGCGATGTCGATATATTTTCCACGAAATGTAATAACGAATGGTGAGTATTAGCATTACAGCTATCACATACCTGATTTGAACGACAGTTCCCACTCTTATGTTTGTGGCTAAGACACCTTACCCACGCACCATATTTTTTAATTGTATTGTAACGTTCACGTGGATTTAACTTTTTAAACTCTTTACATTGATAAAAATGATCGTGTTTTTCGTTGCACAATTCGCACGTAGCCGTGTTTTCCAAAGTTGTTACAAATGATTGAGTGCGCTTCGCGATCGGCTGTTTACCCTGTGACTTTCCCGCACGCTGGGTCGTATTCGCACATGCTACATTAGAGGCGGGACCCGGGTCCCCGCGACGTTCCAATATTTTGGCTTGTTCCTTAATGAACGTAAGAAAGCTAGTGTATTTAGGCAGCTTCTCTGAGCGTACGGAATTTTCGAACATACGCCCGGTTTCGGGATCAATTTTCTTTAACGCTAAATATAAGAATATGAACTCTTTCTTGTCCGATATTTCCAGTTTATCGAAGGCCGCGGCAGAGGTTACAAAACAATGTACAAAGTCATTTAATCCTTTCGCAGACGGTGATTCTAACTGTTTAAAATTGAACAACTCGTCCAAATACGACGTACCTAACAACCTCACGTCTTCATATTTGTCCACCAGCGTGTCGTAAATCAATTTATAGTTTTCACCACAAGGAACAATTCCAGCTATTGTTGCTAACGCCTTACCCGAAAGTTGACCACACAGGTAAAACACTCTTTCCGCATCCGTAAGGGCCGCATTACGATGTACCGTACTATTGAAGCACTCGAGAAACGAAGCGAATTTCTTTTGATCGCCATCAAACGTCTGAAGAACAATGGGAGGAAGCTTTAAATTAGGTTTAAGATGCGCCGGCGAGGCTACTGGCGCCAGCGCCCCATCGGACTTGCCGGCCGTCAATTGTTTTGTGACATGTTGAATGTGCGAAAACATTTCCTCAAAAGCTTCCCATGTTTGAAACGACGGTACGTACTCTTCATCAGCTTGCATACGCGCAGCATTAAGCTGTTCTACCAGGTTATTAAATTCCGAACGTAGTACTTCTACGTTCGCCGATTGCGACATAAACCGTTCTTGCGTCTTGGCTGTCGCGACGTGCGACGACAAGTCATAAATACCTTGTAATCTACCGAAATACGCCTGAATTTTAGCTTCTAATAACTTAATATTAGGCCCTATTTTTTCCTCAGTAAGCGACATTTTTAACCAACACGCAAAAATAGTATATAAGTAGACTGCGTATATAATTACAACGTAAAATGATACCCAGTTTTGATCTGCAATGATTTCAGATACCTACCTATTAAAAAACGTATATTAAACCACGCGTAAGTCGATAAGTACCTACAGTCGACGGTAACCCAAACAGCTGACCGTGCAATTGTACCGGCCGGCGGGATATTCACTGCCTATATATATATACCTACTCACAACGTAATGTTTCCTAGACGACGACTTAAGATGTAATGTAAGTAAGTATCGATTCGAATGTATTAATTTACTATTTTTGCAAGGCAACGGGTCTTCTACTTATTTCTTACAAAAGTATTTTTTAATACAGTTGCTCAAAAAGTGCTACTTTACGTAGCTGTTTAGCGTGCGGAAAGTTGGTTATCTCGAACTAGTGCTTTTTACTTTTCCAATTTTTTTAAATTTATACTTGTTCCAATTCACGACTACTTATTGATGAGTGTTAATATTAGTTTCCTTTAAACGTCGTAATCAGCATAAAAACCTACTGTTAATGTAAGAATACGAAAAATATTACATATTTCATATTTAATTACTTACCTCTTCATCATTATAACACGTTTATTTTTTAATATTCAATATTGAAAATTCCGTTCTTAATAAGTTGACTGAATGGAACGGAATAGCTGCCAAACGCCCATAGATATAATATACTTAAAGACGACGTCTAACCGAGCTGTCACTGTTACCACTTTTGTTTAGTGTACGATTAACAATGTTTTTCTTATTTTTTCGCAACTGTATTAAAAAACGTCGTTCGATACACGTGCGGAAATGTCATTCTTCACTCGTCCCGAGTCTTGCCACTCGCCTGCGGCTCGTGGCAAGATATCTCGGTACTCGTGAAGTAATGACATACCTTCCGCACTAGCATCGAAATGTACTATTTTAATACAGTTGCTCAAAAAGTGCTACTTTACGTAGCTGTTTAGCGTGCGGAATGTTGGTTATCTCGAACTAGTGCTTTTTACTTTTCCAATTTTTTTAAATTTATACTTGTTCCCATTCACGACTACTTATTGATGAGTGTTAATATTAGTTTCCTTTAAACGTCGTAATCAGCATAAAAACCTACCGTTAATGTAAGAATACGAAAAATATTACATATTTCATATTTAATTACTTACCTCTTCATCATTATAACACGTTTATTTTTTAATATTCAATATTGAAAATTCCGTTCTTAATAAGTTGACTGAATGGAACGGAATAGCTGCCAAACGCCCATAGATATAATATACTTAAAGACGACGTCTAACCGAGCTGTCACTGTTACCACTTTTGTTTAGTGTACGATTAACAATGTTTTTCTTATTTTTTCGCAACTGTATTAAAAAACGTCGTTCGATACACGTGCGGAAATGTCATTCTTCACTCGTCCCGAGTCTTGCCACTCGCCTGCGGCTCGTGGCAAGATATCTCGGTACTCGTGAAGTAATGACATACCTTCCGCACTAGCATCGAAATGTACTATTACTGTCCGCTATTTAAGTAAGTACCTACACGTAAGAATGGCGTGGGCAAGATGGAACACTAAATTCGATAACTATACGGAAGTAGATATTTAGATAAATAACCCTAAATAACGATGTAATTAGAATAAAAAGTATATAAAAATACGTTTTATTGCGAAAAGGCACGTACAGAACGTCCGATACTAAGGAATGTATGTAGTTTATAGGTTAGTTTGGTATGTAAGAAATATACCTTACTTATGTGTATTTAAAACACTGAACTGATAATCCAAGGGCGAAGGACCATTAAATGAATGAGCCACGGGCTCGTAAAGCTACTGCCACTCTTGGTCTCATAAGATTTGACTAGAAAACTCAATATTTATTCGTACGTTTTCGAAAAGAAAGCTACGAACTCGGAAAATGAATGAAGGCGGGGTTTGCTATACTTTCGCCGATTAAAAACCGAAGAAATGACTTTGCCTTATTCTAGGGGCTTACTTGGTGGGTCCTTGTTCTTCTCTCAGGCGTAATCTGCAGAAAATCTGGCCTTTGCTGGTGGGAGCACCTCGTTGCCCGCTCGATGCCGAAAACACTGTCACTACTCGGTCTTTATCACAAAATCCAATGGTGTCTTCAAAATTAACAACCCCGGGGCGAAATATAACACAAAAAAACACTAAATAGTTAGTAAATGCGGTGCTACGACGGCGATGCAATAATTTGCTTGCAAGACGTAGGAGTTTCGAGCGAAAACTGATTTTAATCATGGCCGCGGGCGTTTACGCCGGGTCACCCCTAGGTGGCGCTGTCATACTCAGTTTTAATAGACGGGTATAGCATTGGCTCGAACACTTGGTATTTCGAAAACTGTGCAATTTTATAGTAATAGATACAAGGATATTGGATAAACATACTCGTATTGTAGGTAATTAAATAAATATTTTATTACATTTATTTTATTTTATTTGTTAGGAAAACTTACAGCTAGATTATTAAGTTGTAGGTCACAACATAGAAACAGTGATTATGGCTCAAAATACAAAAAACGGCCGACCCAGACGGGGAAGTAAGATAAGATTTCACATTTAATTTGTGTGGTGATGTGGACGTAAAAATTAAATCATCTCGGTGATCCCTATTGCTTCGATTGTAAAGAAGACCAGTCTCTAAACTGGACATTCAAGTTGACAATTAGGTCAGAATTTAAATACAGTTAGACCAAAAAAAGCCTGCAGCGATTTTGATAGCCCACGTAGTCCTCCTCCTCAGTCGTTCACTCTTGACAGAGTGGTCGTGGTTGTATGATGAGACGTATCTATTGTGGATAACGCAGCCCTCGCAATGTGCCTCCATTTGCCACGGTCTTCGGCGTTACGGGAACATTGGACTATGGTGGTTTGTGTCGCAGATTTTATCAGGTCTGTCCAGCGCGTAGGTGACCGACCTCGTGACCGCTTGCCTTCAACTCGTCCCTGGACAACGAGACGTTCCATGGAGTTTTGGTTTCGTGTAACGTGCCCGAAGTATTTGAGGATTCGTATTTGAACAGTCGACGATAATCTCTCCTTCACTTTGCCCACGTAGTGCAAGTATTATTTTAAACGAAAAAATTCTATGAGTATGACATATTAAATAACAGTTGCACTGCGTGGACTATCAAAATCGCTGCAGACTTTTCTTGGTCTAACTTTAATTTTTGATCAATATCATCTACCGGCAACATTGTATAAAATTAAATCACCAATTTTAGATTTATGGCGACAACCGCGAGCTCTTGAAATAAACAACTTGCCCCCAAACCTGCATACTAACATTGAAAGGTCATTGGTCATTGGGCGTTTTGTTCGAACATATGACCCACAGCGTACACAAACGAAATAGGGCTAGGTATGTAGGTAAATGTATCTGCTACACAGTGGTATGAGTCGCATTCTTGCAAGCCATGGGAGAATTGAGAAAAAAGTAAAAATCATTTCTTATCATTTTGAGTGGATTTTTGCAATGAATTAAGTCAGAACTATTGGAATTATTTAAAAAATACTTTGAATAGCTGCTGTTATATTGCGTTGCTGTTGTTAAATTGTTTAATATCAAGAGGAACAAAAATAAAATCCAGTTCTAAAAAAACAATAGTTTTATTCTGCTTGATCAAAATCAATTGTTAATTCGTCTAAAAAGCAGCAGGCGCGAAATAAAGGGGGAGTTACCATTTACCACACCGCTGGGGGCTGGGATACTCTTCGAGCCCCTCTCCGAGGTGGAGTACCGCAGGGGTCTCCCCTTCTTCACACCGATTGAAGATATCAAGAAACCCCTGGAGAAGCTGGGCCACCCCAAACACGCCAAACGGATAGACGCAAGAGGGGGCCGCCCGGGATGCACATGGGCATCTACGGGATATCGGAGCTTCTCCACTTGAGGAGTGTCAAGGTGGAGGCATGGCGCGGTAAGAAGGGGCCCGCGCAATGTCACCGCTGCCAGGGCTTCCAGCACTCATCACATGGATGTCACAGACAGCTCGCCTGCGTTCGCTGCGCCGAACCACACTGGGCCAGCCAATGCATGCGACCTCTAGACCAGAAGGCCACCTGCAAAAACTGCAGAGGAGATCACCCCGGCAATAGCCGCAATTGACAACATTTAATTTGCCATTGTGCTATAAAACGTTTATCATGCTGCATGAACCACTACACTTTTGCACAATGCTGAAAGTAAAAACATTAATAACACTATCTCTTACAGTTGAATAACTTTTTTCTGCCGGGTGATACATAAAAAAAATACATATTTAGAAAAGTGAGATTAAATTCTCTATTTTAAAACTAGTTTGGTCTCTGTACGCGAATATTCATAAAGCGGGTCAAAAACACCCAATGACCTTTGTCAGTTTCGCATCCACACCTCCTGATTTGATCGGTAACGTCACAATCTTACAATCGAATCAACCACTTTTCTCGTCAGTTTCGCATCCACACCTCCTGATTTGATCGGTAACGTCACAATCTTACAATCGAATCAACCACTTTTCTCGTCACATTCATACAAATCGAAATCGGTTGTGACCCCTTTATAATTATGA
The DNA here is from genome assembly GCF_963556715.1 of Cydia fagiglandana. Classification (NCBI taxonomy): domain Eukaryota; kingdom Metazoa; phylum Arthropoda; class Insecta; order Lepidoptera; family Tortricidae; genus Cydia; species Cydia fagiglandana. The sequence continues at coordinate 2,431,617 of NC_085950.1, read as the reverse complement.
CATGGGTAGTAAGTGCAATATCTTACTTATCGATATCATCTTATCGACATATACCCCTGACTATTTTTTCTTTGCTATTCCTGGTATCATTTTATTTGTCAAACTCGTGTCAATTTAGTTCGCGAGTTTCTGGAGGCAACTGTACTTTATGCCAAAATCATTCGTTCATTTTGTTCCTGTCAAATGGAAACTGTCAGATGGAAAAATAGTTAAATAAAAATAAGTGACATTAATACGCCATCTCTAAAACGGATTACAAGACGTAATTATATATTGTTGTTTGTTTTGATTTGATAAACTAAGTGTAATATAATCAACGCGCCACCACATTGTTTTAGTTTAGCCGGAAATGAAATTGTTTACTTCTCAGTGCCTGTGTTCATAAGTCATAACTATATTATTTGATGCATTTTTAGTACTTCGATGCGTATACTATACTTAAATAATAGAAATAACGCTACATACTACGAAACTGGTTAATTATGATGTATAAATATGGTTTAAGGCTGAGAAATATTGCAGTCACAAAGTAGTCGCAAATGTTTCGACTTTGTGTCGACTCTGTGTAGACACATGACACGCGCTGTCAAAAGTAATAACAAAGTTACTGGATTTGCAAAATGGCTCCTTGTGTTCATTTGTTTTCAGATATTCTCAAAGTGTAAAAATGCCGTGGTCAGAGATGGGACTTAATAGATTAACTGTTTATTCGATTAATTAATGGAATAAAAAAAGTTAATCCTCAAATTTTAATCGCGATTAGTTTAGTCGACCTAACATAGATTGAAATTGAATTAATCTGAATATTAATCGAATAAATTATCGATTAAATCTCGGTTGGAAGTTGACAGGGGGCCATTTTTGTACGTAAAAATAATAGAAATGTCTTGCATGCAGATGGTAGCCAAACACTTTGTCATAAAAGTCGAGATGGGTGTCGATTTATAGGTTTTAGGGAGTGCCGATTTCGAAAATGATGACCTTTTTGGAATCCAAAATGGCGGCCATGCACTGTGTCATAAAAGTCGTCATGGATGTCGTTTTATACGTTTTAGGGGGCCCCAATTTTGAAAATGATGACCATTTTGGAATCCAAAATGGCGGCCATGCACTATGCCATAAAAGTCGTCATGGGTGTCGTTTTATAGTTTTTAGGAGGCGCAGATTTCAAAAATGATGACCATTTTGGATTCCAAGATGGCGGCCATGCACTATGTCATAAAAGTCGTCATGGATGTCGTTTTATAGGTTTTAGGGGGCCCCGATTTAGAAAATAATGACCATTTTGAAATCCAAAATGGCGGCCATGCACTATGTCATAAAAGTCGTCATGGGTGTCGTTTTATAGGTTTTGGGGGCCGCAGATTTAGAAAATGATGACCATTTTGGATTCCAAAATGGTGGCCATGCACTATGTCATAAAAGTCGTCATGGGTGTCGTTTTATAGGTTTTAGGGGGCGCAGATTTCGAAAACGATGACCATTTTGGATTCCAAGATGGCGGCCATGCACTATGGCCGCCATCTTGGATAAGCAACCATATACATACTTCGTCTTTGACTTGGCGGCAGAGGCTGCAAGTTATTTAAAATCAATTCTGCTTACGCTGCCAATTCCAACACCTACGATTACAATTAATATTAATTTCATTATTTCGTCGGAACTCATATTAAAGTCAAAAAATCAACAACGCACCATAAATCCAATAAAACAGAATGAATATTTTTCAACTTTACCTCCATAACAATTTTAAAAATATAACTACGCGTGTTTGAGTAGACCTTTTTACCGCTAACGTTTAGATGAAATATTTTAAATGTTTTTATTTGTGTAGTTAAATTTATAATTTAAAATTATAAAATTATAGAATGTATTATTTATTAAGTTCATGTTAATTTTATACAAATAAAACTGCAAATTATAGCAAACATTGTTTTTTGTTTTTTTTTTTATAGGCGTAGTGGCAGAGTGTCATTACGAACCATAAAGCAAATACTGCCTCTAGTTTTTTTTAATGGATGAATGCCACGATGCTGTGTCACAAATATCTGTGAAATGAAAATTAAAAAAGAGGACTTTGCCGGCCTAGGCCTGCAAGATGTGTATGAAATTCCATTAACGACCTTTTGTCCTAGCCGCACCTGAAACGTCATACTTCGCAGCCTATTATAAGGAACATAACATCAATATTTCATTGCATGTTTGAGAAAAATACTATTTTGTTTCAGTGTGTTCGGATGGAAGCGCCGCCCGCGCCGGGGAACAACTCGCAATGGATTGTTTCGTGGTGCTCGAGCGCCTCCGCGGCGACACGACTGTTCACAGTGGAGACAAACCATACGCCTGCGAATACTGTGGCATGAATTTCAGACACAAGTATATTTTAAGAAAACACGTACAACAAGCGCACTTGGCGAACGAGCCAAACAAATTTGCTTGTGATTTTTGTAGTATTACGTTTCAAACTGAATTGCTTGTAAAAGAACACGAGAAAAGCGAACACGGTGTTACAAATTTCGTGTCTGCTGAATGTGAGTATACAACAAGTTCCAAGACAAGTTTACAGACTCATTTAAAGAGTCACTTTGTGGACAACGTTTTTAATTGTAATCACTGTAATTATACCAGTTTGTTTAAAAGTGATTTACACAAACACCAAGCGATACACACTCGAGACAAGCCTTTTAGGTGTACCAAATGTGATTTCAAATGCAGTTTTGAATCAAACCTTCGACGTCACCAGAACACCCATAACCCAAGACATCAGAAGATACAAACTGGAGAGAAGCCTTTTCTTCAATGTGGTTACTGTGGCTACAAATGCCGTCGGAAATCAAGGTTACAACATCACCAAAGAATACACACGGGCGAGAAGCCTTACCAATGTAGTATTTGCGACTACAACTGCAGTAACGGGTCAAACTTACAACGTCACATAAGAATACACACCGGAGAAAAGCCGTACACATGCAGGCATTGCGACTTCAAGTGCAGTTCAAGTACAAACTTACGGGAACATGAAATGAGACATACTGGCGAGAAGCCTTTTCTGTGTAGCCACTGTAATTACAAATGCAATGTTAAATCGCACTTAAAAAGACACCAGATGAAACATACTGGGGCGAAGCCATTTAAATGTAGCCACTGCGATTACAAATGCAGTCAGAAATCACACTTAAAGTATCACCTGATGATACATACTGGGGTGAAACCATTTCAATGTAGCCACTGCGATTATAAATGTAGTATCAAATCAAGCTTAAAGAATCACCTGATGATACATACTGGGGAGAAGCCATTTCAATGTAGGCACTGTGATTACAAATGCCTTCACAAATCAAGCTTAAAGAAACACCTGATGATACACACTGGGGTGAAACCATTTCAATGTAGCCACTGTGATTATAAATGTAGTATCAAATCAAGCTTAAAGAATCACCTGATGATACATACTGGGCAGAAGCCATTTCAATGTAGCCACTGTGATTACAAATGCAGTTACAAATCAAACTTAAAGAATCACCTGATGATACACACTGGGGAGAAGCCATTTCAATGTAGGCACTGTGATTACAAATGCCTTCACAAATCAAGCTTAAAGAGACACCTGATGATACACACTGGTGTGAAACGATTTCAATGTAGCCACTGTAATTACAAATGCAATGATAAATCGCACTTAAAAAGACACCAGATGAAACATACTGGGGCGAAGCCATTTAAATGTAGCCACTGCGATTACAAATGCAGTCAGAAATCACACTTAAAGTATCACCTGACGATACATACTGGAGTGAAACCATTTCAATGTAGCCACTGCGATTATAAATGTAGTATCAAATCAAGCTTAAAGAATCACCTGATGATACATACTGGGGAGAAGCCATTTCAATGTAGCCACTGTGATTACAAATGCCGCAATAAATCAACCCTAGCAAGACACCAGGAGACGCATACAGGGACGAAGCCTATAGACGTAGCAAGAGCGAGTACTAGTGCAGCCTGAAACAGCACCTGTGAAGACACCAGATCATACACGCGGAAGAGAAGCCTTGTAGGGAACGTTCGCGTTGGAGGATATGCTGCCTTTTGACCTAAATCGGAAAGTTAATCCCGTGCTGCCCCCTACAGCTCACGCGCGCTCCCGTGTACTAATGTAATCATTGCAAACACGAGTCGATTTAAACACATTTTAAAAATACCTTATGTGGAAAAATATCTTTTCACACCACCTATTCCGAAAAGACCTTTTTTTCCCTGCTAGGAGGGAACAAAGTGGCACTTTGCCTCCCTGCTAGGAGGGATCAAAGTGACACTTTTCTGTTCAAGCACACTATTTTTAAATTTTTTTGTACATTATTTTTTTAGCTTAAATAATCTGTTTAAGCATCAGATTGTGTCAACACTAATTTTTTTTTTCTCATAGTTGATATGTAAAGCAGTATGTGTCACACGGTATCAAAATTATTTCGTCTTGGGCGTTAACACTTGAATCCCTCATTACGCTCAAGATTCTACTTTAGAATCCATCGCTTCATTCAGGATTCAATGTACGCCCTTGACGGAAATATATCATTTTGATCCCTTGTAACACATAAACTACATACTATAGTGTAGACCCGCAAACTGTAACTAGAATGCAATAACCGGTTTCGGTTACAGTTATGCCCGAAAAATAAACGATAATCGGTTATGGTTATTTTAGATAAAAAATAATATTTACTTATTTGTGACGTATGTATGTATGTAAACACTTTATTGTAAAAAGACAGGTTAAGATACAATTAAAAGAAAGTATACAATGTACAAAGGCGAACTTATCCCTATAAGGGATCTCTTCCAGTCAATCTTTGAGCAATTGAGAGTAGACAAATGAAAATGACGTTATCTATGAAAGACGCTTACGCCATTATTAACTATACTTACTACTTACTTGGTTGGCGCGGTGACCCATAATGAGTCTTGGCCTCCAACACCAGAGCACGCCACTCTGATCTCTCCAGAGCGGTATCCTGGCGCTTTCGCCGACGCCGAGCTCACGGAGATCTGCCTCCACTCTATCTGCCCAACGGTATTTAGGACGACCAACCGGACGGCGCCCAGTTGGTCGACCCAAGTAGGCCCTTTTGGCTGCCCGATCTTCTCCCATCCTTTCGAAATGGCCAAGCCAGCGGAGGCATTATTAACTATGCTCGGATATAAATACAATGCCGCACAGCGCTGTGCGGCGTAAGCGCCATCGACGATAAGGTCCAATCACATAGATAATGTCTCATTTACATTAAAATTAAAATAAAATATTATAATAAATATTAACATTAACAGTCATTTAGGTATCTATCCGGTAGAAAGGGACATGCATTGAGGCCCAATACTTATAAAAGGGATCATCAAGCCTCTCGCCGATTTCGGTAAGAAAGCTCTTGGAGCTGTTTCTCAATCGGTGCATCTGAGATGCTGTGCGTTTTCCCATAATGGCGTAGAAATCATCCATTCGTGCCTCCGCATCCGCAAACATCCCAGAGGCACTGCAATCCGAGGCAGCCCCAACAGCATTCTGTACCACCATTCACTATAGGTACCCTAGGTACCGCTGGAGAGACGAAGTGCAGAAAGACCTTAGCGAACTCGGCACCGTCGACTGGACAGAAACGGCTTTGGAGAGAGTAGCATGGCGGTCTTTGGTGTCGGAGGCCAAGATCCACTTCGGGTCGTTGCGCCACAGCACCACAGCAGTAAGTAAGTAAGTATTCATTATTGAATTGGATGCGCAAATCAAATATAAAATAAAGAAGTATATATTTGGAAATATAAAGTTAGAGAGTGACTTTGTATTCCACTATAATTACTAAAATTGATTGTATATTGTAAATTAATGGATTTATATCCTCTATCCTTAAATAAAACATATTATTCCATTCTACTTCTTTTCCTTACCATTGCTACACTAGCAAATCCTACCTACCTATTGACAGGTCAAGGCCTTTATTTTCGTTACAATGATTCAATGATTGTCATTCTATGAAAAGTCTTAATTTATCCCTGATGGCGAGTAGGTAAGCTCTGAAAGACGTACCGTGTTAACAATGAGTGGCCTACAACCTACATACTTATGCCCATATTTTTTTTGGTTCGACAGTAAAATAATGTAAGAATTGAATGTACGAGTAATCGTACATTCAATTCGGACACAAATATAAAACAAGGCGGTTGAAACGGTCACCACTAACTAATATATATTATATTATCAAATAGCGTGTGACAAAAATTTACAAGTTTTTTAAAACATCGTGGTTTCTACGGCAGATTAGAAAGTAAGTACTATAATACATTTTTCACCACACCCGCTCGGAAAGGCTTTATTTGCACTTCAAAAAGCAAAGTTTCATTTTATTCACATGTGGGGCAAAGTAATCAAATGCAAATGTTGTTTTCTTGTGTTTGCTGGTTGACTTTTAAACGATTAATTCCTGAATTAAGATTTCGTATACCAAACTGCATTTGGGTACTTTTAATGTATGGGCTCCCAACTCAACTATAATATTCATTTCGATACAATTTAGTCAACTATAATAAAATTGACCAATCACACCTCGCCGCGGTCTAGAGGACGAAACAAAACCATAGCTCAAATTAATTATGTACTTATTTTAGGTTGTATTGTAGGAACAATTGCCTCATAAGTCAGAAACGCGCATGTGACACCCTTATTATAGGAACTTCCATAGACTACGAAAACCGCTTAGCGTCCATAGGCTACGGTGGCTAAAATCGAGAAAAAAAACTGTTTAAAAATTGAATTTAGCAAGGAGCAAGTACCAGGGCCTCATGAGTTTCGAGAAGGTGTCTATATGTATGTGTATATGATTCTACTAGTTAAAAGTATTATTTTTGTTAACTCGTAAAAAAAGAATTGTATCAAGCTTTTCAATCTCGTACCTTACTTAGGCAGCTCAGTAAGCTTCGTTGCCTAAACACGGTACTCGACTGAAAAGCTCTCTATTATATCACGATTGTATAAAATACTATCCCACCAAAAACATTCTGTAAAAAACTAGCCAAGTCTCGATGGAGGTGCTTGTTTATCTCTAAAAAGTAATGAAATCTAGACAAAGTCGTGCCAAGTCTAAGGTTCCTTACTGCGATTTCTTTATTATTATAGTTAATGTTGTGTGACTTGGCCGTTGAAGGGTACACAAGGGTACAAAACCAGGTGCTCCATGACACCATTGCACCAATCTGCCATTGCACCAAAAAGAAGTGTTTGTTTCAGGCTCGCCCATACATAAGTATTATTGAAATACGCAGCTTTATCAAGCCCACAATTGACTGGTTATTGAATCAACGTTTTCCAAGTGGCAATTTTCCATCGTCAATGGGTAGCGGTTCTGGCGACAGATTGGTGCAATGGTGTCATGGAGCACCTGGTTTTGTACCCTTGTGTACCCTTCAACGGCCAAGTCACACAACATTAACTATAATAATAAAGAAATCGCAGTAAGGAACCTTAGACTTGGCACGACTTTGTCTAGATTTCATTACTTTTTAGAGATAAACAAGCAGCTCCATCGAGACTTGGCTAGTTTTTTACAGAATGTTTTTGGTGGGATTTCACTTCTTTTTGTAGAAACGTGGGCATATTGATTTATTTTATTAGATTTTCTTATTTAACACATTTTTTTTCTTTTTAGGAGTTGTTTTTTTATTATTACAAATCTTTCTTTTCTTTTTTTCCGGTTCTGATTCTTGTACAGTAGCAACAGTTTTTCGTATTGCCCATTCATTAAATCTGAATAATTAAATAATAATCAGTAATCCGTCACTAATCATCATATAATGACTTGGCAATCGCACATAATGCTTTACTCGTACCGTACTCGTAAATATGTGTAATGCTCAAACTGCAATTAGCGCTAGCGTTATGTTCAATTAGAATTATTTTTAATAGGTGACGATGATCCTTTTGTCATTATGCAGCCGTGCGATGGCCAAGTCACTATACGTATTACAAATTAAAGATATCTTATTGATACGGTTTTAACACCCCCTGGCACTGATTAAAATAACCGACTTGGTTTCACATTACATCTCAAAACTTTTTTGTAGTAAAAGCGTTGCGAGACTTGCACCTTTTTACATGTAATGTTTTTGATGGGATCTCATCTCTTTTTGTAGGCAGTCCTTCTTTTCGGGTACTCATACCCATACTATGTATACACATATCATAACTAAACATATCTTCATTCATACTCACATCGTACATCGTAGTGTACCTTTACTTTACTTTACCTACTATTTGTAAGAACTGCAACAGTAACTTTGTAATATCATATAATTATATGGGATTACAAACTTACTTATGCAGTTCTTAGATCTTTAAAACGTGACTGATATTGCAATATTTTTAGGTTTTCCCTTTATGTGGCCATTAAACCCTAACTCTGTACCAAATTTCAGCTCTCTGAGTTTATGGGAAGTACTAGTTCTATTCTGATGATCATGAGTGAGTTTCATAAATGCGAAACTTTGCTTTCGCTTAACTTCGGAACTAAATGACCTACAGACTTGAAATTTTGGATTTTAAGTATGTGATTATAGCTTACTGGATGACCAAAATTTCTGCGTTCTGGTCTTATCCAGAGGTTCTCAAATAGGGGCCTGAAAATGCGGCGAAATGGTTCCAGTAAAGGATGGTACGGCAGTGTTTGCTTCGCGCTCGACTTGGCGGGGGCACTGCCGTGCCCCCCGATAATTACATTCATTGGGATTTGATTTGGTTTGTTTTTATTTGATATCTTACAATATTTTCTTCGGGTTGGTGTGGTGAAAAAATTTATGTTTCACTCGGGGGCAAATTTTGTTTAACCCTCGTGTTTTGAAACCCTCGCAACGCTCAAGATTCCATTTTTGTATATCTTGTAATCTTTCGCTTGCTCGGGTATCAATAATAGCACGAGCGGATAAACAACAACTTTGCCCCCTTGTAAAATAAATAACTATTAAGTTCTCTATTGTTACTAATATAATGGCGTTTATCAAAACAAAGATAATGACGGCTCCATTTTTATCGCCTATCACTATTCGCGTCCCTTTCGCACTTACATATTTGTTAGAACGTGACAGGCATGGTGACAAGCGATAAAAACGCGACCGTGCTACGGGGGCAGGTAGTGTAAGCTTATCGGACACAGTTGGACAACAAACAGGAATGCATCGGAGCGGCGGTATTTTCTTTCATGTGGTACTTTTCAAAATTACTGCCAGCTTAGCTTGGTCTGACATTCAAAGCTTGTAGAAAGTAAAAATGGTCATTCCTACAAACTGCAATATTTAATAGGTTTTTTGATACGCACAGAAAAAAGATGGTTAGTCAAAATGTTGCATAATGTCATTCAACTGGCCGGCTTTATGAAGCGGTGATTTATTTACCGTGCGCGCCAGGCTCGAGCCCCGTAATACCCCGTAAGCTGAGTCATACGTTCAATTGTCCAATCAAATCAGGCCGTGCGGACGCAATCGCCAATTTGGTTGGCCGATATGTCCGATAAAATACAGGTGCGGGCGCAAGAATACTCATGACGCTAGTATTTTCATTTGAGGGCATTTTTTTTAATTTAGAGGGCTCTAATATCACCAAGGTCGGTAGTCTGTTACTGTTTTAAAATTGAAGATTGACGCCAATTATATTTCTGATCAAATCGATCGATTTGATCATCCCGTCTGGACTGCACTATTCGATTTAACGACCAACGCTTAAGTCGAAAATCCAGCAACGCTTGATAATAAGCGCCACCGCCATCGTGTGAATAAATACACAATCATGTATTTGTGTTATTCAAACGCTTTTTAACGCGCGTTGTAAAAGCGCGTGCAAATGTGGCCATGAAATTGTATACAGCGGTATCCAGACGGGATGATCAAATCGACTGATTTCATCAGAAATGAAATCGGCGTCAATCTCTAATTTAATCAAATTACCAATTTTAGATTTGGGTGATATAAGAGCCCTCTAAATAAAAAAAATGCCCTAGAACGAAAACACTGACCTCACAAATTGGTATTTTTGCGTCCGCACCTCATTTTATCGGTAATATCGGTCATTATCAAATTGGCGTTTGCGTCCGCACGCCCTAATTCGATTGGGCAATTTAATCAGATTGGCAAAAAATAGACTAGTCTGGATTCGCCTTTACAAATTGTCAGCTTTAGAGCCCTCTAAATTAAAACAATGCCATCAAACGAAAATACTAGCGTCACTGAATGACGCGAAGTTTTTTTCTGATCAAATTGTCAATTTGATAACCCCGTCTGGATGGGCCTTTACTTTTTCTGAACGTACCCTTCACCGTTATCTGTCAAAAGATTTTACTGTCAGTGTCAAATCAAATTTTTGAGGTTAGCTTATTTCGTCTTGGGTATTCTGTGCTTGGGTCTTGTTGTGTTTTATTTTTTTGACTATTGAAGTATTGCGCTTGCCGTGATGGACTCAATGCATTCGTGTAGTTGCTGCCTGCGGCGTGCTCCGGACAAGGGCATGACGACGCCGTACACATATCTCGGCAAAACGGAGATATATGCCGACATGCTCAAACAGTGCTTCGATATTAATGTAAGTATATACTACAACTTTGATGTTCATCGCTACTTTATGCTATAACTGCTACACAGTTTAACCGTTGAAGGAAAATTGGAGTTTTTTTTGCAGATATCTATCCTTAATTGACAATTAAATATTCAGCTGGTAGTGGGCGGCTCGGGCTCGTGCGGCATCTGCTCGGCGTGCGTGGGCCGCCTGCGAGACGCGAGCGACTTCAAGCTGCAAGTGCAGCGCAGCCAGGCGGAGCTGCGGGTGCGGCTGCAGGGAGAGAGCATTAAAGGTAGGGAAGCACCACCCGTCAAACAAGTCTTGAATATTACTCATTCTGATTAAATGCTATAGATATGTCCAATTAATACATTGAATTCTGCAATACTAGATGGTTGCATCATACACACTCGTGCTAGGACTGGCCAATAGCCTGCCTGATGGAGCTGCTATTTGGCTCAGTTAAAATAACCGTTTCATAGAATCAGAACAAACTGGAAGATGATGTGATTTGTTGTTTGTTTGCTCTAGAGGAACCCGCAGGCGAGTCGGGAATGCAGGATGGAGACGGGACCAGTGAGGAGCCTGTGTCGTGTGAGTACCTGCTCCTCTATAATGTTAGTGGATAATGTAAGATTCACAGTTATGAATAACGGGTAATAGTTTTAATATGTATGTACCTATTAGGCTAGAAGAGCTTGTGCATAAACTAGTCTGTTGCTTATAAACTTGTATGTTTGCTTCAGGTGAAGAGCCCCCGGTCAAACCGGAGACGCTGGATGAAGATGAGGCAGCTGATGATATGTTGTGTGAGTGCTTAGTTTTAATGACAGAATTAGAAAGTGTTACTAGATAGCAGTTGGCTAAGGTCTCTATTGTTTCCCATAAAGTTTAATGCCGTAATGTATTGTTTGTCCTCATTTTCGTTAGTCATACTTGGGTTGGTTCAGAATCGCGTAACTTCTCAGGATTGCCATAAAACAAACTAACCTGACCTATCTATAGGATAACAAACAGCTTACGAAAATCCTGAAAAGTTAACAGTTTCAGGTTTAGGACTAATGATAATATGACAAACAATACATTATGACTTAAAACTTTTAAAATATCTGTATAAAAATAACAATGTTTTGGACTTATTAAGCTTTCTGAAAGATTTTTGTGAATTACTAAAAATTTATGGGCAATAGTATAACAAAAAAAATTTATTAACTTTTTTAATATTATCATTTGTGTGTGTAAGGACACTAAGAACAATAAATATTCTGAAAGGTAAATAATTTTAAGACAGTCATTGTACTATGTTACTGTCTTATTTATTTATTACTAGAAAATGCTTGCAGTTACACTGTTTACTTGATCTCCGTAAGTACTCGGTACATAGGTTTAATCTAGTGTTGGTTACTCTAGGCGACTTCCACACGGCGGCCGGAGACGGGGCGAGCGACTAACGCTACGTCTTACGTAGGCGAACAACGCGCGAACGCGGCGCGGCGCGCCGCCTGACATTCGCGTGCAAATCCCGCCGCACCGCGTTCGCAACGAGATCGCTTACGTAGGACACTTCTATGGGCATCAAAGGATTGATTTCGCCGCGCCGCGCCGCGCCGCGTTCGCGCGTTGTTCGCCTACGTAAGACGTAGCGTAAGTGGATGTCAGACTTCAATTTGTTGTTCAGATATTGTTTATGGCTGTCTGTGCGTCTGTAGGGGTCGCGTCGATGAAGCAATTTATTAGAATCATACTGTTTTCTATTTGATGTTTTTCTTCTCTTGTGCTGAAAATTAATTCAAACATCACCATATCGCTGGCCCAATATTACAGGAACTTACGAACAGAGATGTGAAAAATACTTTATAAAAAGTATTTAAATACAAAATACAAATACTTCCTTGATATACTATTTCAAATGCAGAATACAAAATAGTTTTTGAATTTGTATTTCAAATACAAAATAGGTATTTTCAAAATACTTTTTAAAAATACAAATACTTTGCGATAAAAGGTACTCTGAACAGTGAATACCTAGTCTGAATTAAAAAGTTTACTCGGAATTTCCGAGTTGCAAAGACTGTCTTTATTCTTTGAAAACAGTGTCAATCAGTCTTCTATCTGAAGTGCAAATTTCTAATTGTTTGCTCCAAGGACCGGAAAACCCCTCTTTACGCTTAATCCTATCAATTCGGTAACCCAATCGATTCGGTTACCTTATCATTCGGTAACCCTATCATACTGTTACCTGACTGTAATGGTAAGCTTATTGAAACGGTAACCCTAACCTTTAACCGAGTTAATCTCAAAACCCCATCGCGATAGGGTTTTTGTTATGGGTTTTTAACAGGTTTTCATTCAGTTATGGTAACCTTTATTATCGGTTGCTTACTGGTTTGCTACATTTAAAGTAGTTTTAATGATGTAGATGTAGAACTAAAAAAATACTAAAAAATAGTTTATTTTATTTACTTTATTTATATTTTGTTGATTTTATTGACTTTATTTGTTTAATTTATTCAATTAATGTAAAAATCAGAAATCAGAAATTATTTATTTGCATTGATACAATAATTAATAATTAATTATATTTATTTAATTTATTTAATAAGTTTAATTTATTTAATATATTTAATTTATTCAATTTATTCAGTTTATTTAATTTATTCAATTTATTCAGTTTATTCAGTTTATTTAATTTATTCAATTTATTTATATTTATTTAATTTATCTAATTTATTTAATTTATTTAATTTATTTAAAATATTTAATTTATTAAATTTACTTAATTTATTTAATTTATTTAATTTATTTAATTTATTTAATTTTATTTAATTTATTAAAAAAAAATCTATTTAATTTATTTAATTTATTAATTTATTTAACTTATTTAATTTATTCACTTTATTTATTTTAGTTATTTTATTTACTTTATTTATTTTAAGTATTTTATTTATAATATAATATGATTTATAATAATAACACACCACACAGGTAGGTATAAAGATAAACAAAGGAACGGCAAAAAAACTTGTTTGTGCTGGAGGCTTCATAGACCGCCCATGCCAACCTCGGTTATTCAATAATAAGTTGAATTTAAGTGTGCGTAAAGATTACAATCGTTTGAGCGGGTCAAAAACCTCATAATGAGGTAACTGAATAGACTGGGTTTTTATTTCGGTTACCGGTAACAGAGGTTAACTTGATCTGATACGGTTACCGAATCAAGGTGTTACCTTATTAAACGGTTACCGTTATGGTAGGGGTTTTTATAAACACTTTTAAAATAACCCTATGAAAAACCCCGGTTAAGGTAACCGGTTCCTGTCCCTTTGCTCATATTAACCGGTAGGATGGATGGATGATGGTTTCTAACGGCCAATTTTTAAAAGCATTAATTTTGATTTGTGATGTTTTACAGCTAGTATAATGCCTCTCGTTGGTGTGATGAAAACGTCTCGTTTGTGTTTCACCAAGGCAGAAAAGTTTGTTCTCCTCTCCTCGCGTACCTTGAAACCCTCGCAACACTCAAGATTCCACTTTTTTAACCACTCACTACGCTTGTGGTCATGTGCGACGTTACTAAACAGATTCAACAGTTCCATGTTAAAAGAATGAGAGAGTTGGCAGTACTGTATCAGAATAATGTAGGTGGGAGTTACATCAGGAGATGTATAACCTAACTACATTAGCTACTATAAAGTATTTTGTATTTTGAAAATAGAAAATAGGTCCCAAAAACTATTTCAAATAAGATACAAAATAGTTTTCTTCAAAAGGTATTTAAATACAAAATACAAAATAGGTATTTAGCATTTTAAATACAAGTATTTCAAATAAGTCACATCTCTGCTCACGAATTAGTATATTTTTCTCAAACATGCAATAAAATATTGATGTTTTGTTCCTTATAATAGGCTGCGAAGTATGACGTTTCAGGTGCGGCTAGGACGAAAGGTCGTTAATGGAATTTCATACACATCTTGCACGCCTAGGCCGGCAAAGTCCTCTTTTTTAATTTTCATTTCACAGATATTTGTGACACAGCATCGTGGCATTCATCCATTAAAAAAAACTAGAGGCAGTATTTGCTTTATGGTTCGTAATGACACTCTGCCACTACGCCTATAAAAAAAAAAACAAAAAACAATGTTTGCTATAATTTGCAGTTTTATTTGTATAAAATCAACATGAACTTAATAAATAATACATTCTATAATTTTAAATTATAAATTTAACTACACAAATAAAAACATTTAAAATATTTCATCTAAACGTTATCGGTAAAAAGGTCTACTCAAACACGCGTAGTTATTTTTTTAAAATTGTTATGGAGGTAAAGTTGAAAAATATTCATTCTGTTTTATTGGATTTATGGTGCGTTGTTGATTTTTTGACTTTAATATGAGTTCCGACGAAATAATGAAATTAATATTAATTGTAATCGTAGGTGTTGGAATTGGCAGCGTAAGCAGAATTGATTTTAAATAACTTGCTGCCTCTGCCGCCAAATCAAAGACGAAGTATGTATTATATGGTTGCTTATGGCAATTTTATTATTTGAGAAACTAAGAAAAATGGCTTACAGTTTATTAGAAACAGTTTTGTGGCATATTTTAAATGAATGTAACTACAAATTCGTCAACACTGTGGAAATTATACTTATTTACTCCATGCATAAAGCAACGATGTATGTGAAACATGATATCAACATGAAAGACTATGTAAATCTTTGTGACGAAAACGACAGTCAGACGGATAAAAGGCGAAAAAATCAAAGATACATGAAAATATACGGGTAGTAAAAATACACGACTCGTGTAAAACATACGCGTGATAATGATATAGGTACGACGTACACGTACGTGTTGGTTATATTTTGGGTGTAGTTTACTTTTAGTTTTTTCTATAAATAAAACTTGGGTTTCGTGGATTTTTTATTTTATTTATTTCATTGCATGTTTGAGAAAAGCACTATACATACCTCGGCGGGAAATGGGGTTGCCCGCGCTCAGACCTATCCGGCCTCGCTTCGCTCGGCCGTCTATATGTCTTCGGCCGGCAACCCCTTTAGTCCCGGCCTCTGTAGTAATGTACTATTATTGCAAGTGTGCAAAGTGTGTCATTATATACGAGCCTGAGATGTCTTTTATGAGCCACAGGTAAATAAAAGACACGGGACAAATACACTTATACATGTACAATAAGCGAAGTTGCTTTTGATTGATTCAAGCATTTTGTCTAAATGCACCAAACTCTATCGTGGCAATTCACACTCGCAAATGCGAGTCTTTAATTAATGTTATATACAACTGTACTCTGTACTGTAATGTAAGACACGGCATGAAGTAGAGTTGTTGTTGTAGTGGAGGTGCGGGTCGTCAAGTCGGAGGTGTCGGACGCGGCGAGTGACGAGGACTGCGTGTCGGGTGAGTACTGCGACACCACGATACTACTGCACATACGTATAGTACGATACGACACACATTATACACATACACAACTTAATACTTATACATATGTACACTGGCATTCAAAAGTGCAGGCATTGCGGTCGACATCTATGCAATATCCATGCACTTTTGAATGCCACTGTACAACTGATATTCATTATAGCAAGGAAACTTGATTATAATAGAGAGGATAGAGATAAAGTCTAAGCAAAAAACGCGCCCCGTCGTCAACTTTTGACAATCAGATTTACTGCATAATGTATGGAGTTATGGAGCTGTACAGCGCCATCTCGTGTACCTGTCAAATTCGAAGCACAAAATTGTCTTAGATTTTACCATATGATACATAGAAGGTAGCATCCTATAGAAGTGGTATACGCGTGCCTCCGTGAGGGACAAAACATACGCAATGCGACACTATGATAGGTCGAATTGATTTGTTGCGCATCATAATATAATCCATTAGACTGTTTGAGATCCTGAAAATGGTAAAAATTAAAGATACTACTCCTAAAAATACGCGTGATACCTCATTCTATTCATCATGATGTCTAGAAAAATGTATTCGAAGCTTGTATTAGCACACAAAAAAATTCAAAAGTTATAAACAATAAAAACCGGGCAAGTGCGAGTCGGACTCGCGCACGAAGGGTTCCGTACCATAATGCAAAAAAAACGGAAAAAAATGTAAAAAGAAAACGGTCACTCATCCAAGTACTGACTACGCCCGACGTTGCTTAACTTTGGTCAAAAATCACGTTTGCTATATGGAAGCCCCACTTAAATCTTTATTTTATTCTGTTTTTAGTATTTGTTGTTATAGCGGCAACAGAAATACATCATCTGTGAAAATTTCAACTGTCTAGCTATCACGGTTCGTGAGATACAGCCTGGTGACAGACAGACGAACGGACGGACGGACGGACGGACAGCGAAGTCTTAGTAATAGGGTCCCGTTTTACCCTTTGGGTACGGAACCCTAAAAAAGGGAGGAAAAAGTAGTTATTCTTTATTTCCCCAATATCTCAAAAAGTTACAATATTTAAGAAACCAAAATTCATATTATAAAAGAGAAGAATATTTCCAATCAAACATTCCATACATGCAAAACTGTATCTCTATGATTTATACTTTTTATTCAACGCTGAACACAGCCCTCCGCGGCTCATTTTCGAGAAACGCGCGTGGCGTGAAATAACGATTACGTAACATTAAATATAATTTTAAAGGTATTAAATATTCATTGAAAAAAAATGGTGTATTTAAAACATGTCAACACATGTAATACTTGTAGAAATTTATCTTATAGTTATTTTTTCAGCAAATTAAGCAATTGTTAATTAGCAAAATTTTCTCAAACTTCCTTCTTTATCGAAAACGACAAAAAATGTATAAATACCTATCGTAAAATTTTGTCGCTTTCTAGAGCTTTTCTCATATACATGTCCAATAAGATCGCGTTATAAAAATTTTGAAAAAATTAATGGTTTGGTTATAATATTGTTTTATATTTTAATAAATAATAAAAAAAAACAATAAATAAAAATAATAATAAATTCTGTGTAAGAATGTCCTATAATAATATTTATTATGTATTATGTTTATTATGTATGTTATGTTATATTTTACAATTTTTACCTTGATTTTTCGTTTTTCGTCAATTTTCTATGTTATTCTGAAACTTATTTTAAGCAAAGTATTAGCTTTATGAAAACTTTTGTAATGTGAACTTATTAAGTATGTATATGAGAATGGTTCTAGAAGGCGAGAAAATTTTACAATAGTTATTTATACATTTTTCTTCGTTTTCAATAAAGAAGGAATTTCGAGAAAATTTTGTTCATTAACAATTGCCTAACTTGTTGAAAACGCAACTTTAAGATAAATTTCTACAAGTATTACATGTGTTGACATGTTTTAAATACACCATTTTTTTTGTTGAATTTTTTAATGAGTATTTAATACCTTTAAAATTATATTTAATGTTACGTAATCGTAATTTCACGCCGCGCGCGTTTCCCGAAAATGAAGAGCGGAGGGCAGTGTTCAGCGTTGAATAAAAAGTATAAATAATGGAGATACAGTTCTGCAAGTATGGAATGTTTGATTGGAAATATCCTCCTCTTTTATAATATTAATTTTGGTTTCTTAAATATTGTTACTTTTTGAGATATTGGGGAAATAAAAAATACCTACTTTTTCCTCCCTTTTTTTGTTTATAAATTTTGATATTTTTTGTGTGCTAATACACGTTTCGAATACATTTTTCTAGACATCATGACGAATGGAATGAGGTATCACACGTATTTTTAGGAGTAGTATCTTAAATTTTTACCGTATTCAGGATCTCAAACTGACTACATACTAAATTTAAGATGGGGAACAAAATGTATTATGTGAGACTGTGACAAGGACAAACAATAATAGCGCTTTCGCTTCTACTCCTACTGAAAGATACATAAGACTATCCCGTTCTGTCAGTTATCCCCACCAATCATGCCCAATCCAGTTTAAATTTTATTGAACATTCTCGTCTCACAAGTCAAAAGTCTATACCTCGACATTGGCAGAATCCACCTAGCTAAATTTAGCAAGGAGTAAAAGCCATAATATAATATAATATATATACACCGTGTTTTTTTTTTATTTCCGTTAATTTCGAGGGTGCATTCCTGAGCTTAAATCAAGTAACTTTCTCAAAGACACCGATATTCTAATTAACTCCATTTCAGAGATAATCAATAATTTAATTTTTTCTTATAAGGCCTCTACAAGCGTGTACAACAAGTGTCTTAGGGCCGGTTTACATATTGATTAGTGCTTAGAATGAGTTCATACATTTGCTACTAAACTTAAGTAAAATCTCGGTCGATCAATGTTCGAAATGACATTGATATGTCATAGATTTCAATTGTTGAGTTAAATATAATGCCCGTATTACAACAACGCTATATGCTACATGTAACTACTTCTTAAAGTTAACTATGCCATTTAATTTTCTTAGGCGTACTTAACCATACCCCGAAGTTAACGGAATTCAATAAAAACACGGCGTATATATATATATATAATTATATAATTTGATGATAATCCCACGCAATGCCGAGATGTTTGTTAAATTCATACGCGTAATATATTGTGTTCAAATTGTTGTCGATTTGTGTTTCAGTTTGTTCGGACGGCATCGCTCGCGCCAGGGAACAGCTCGCGATGGCTTGTTCCGTGGTGCTCGAACGCCTCCGCGGCGATGCGACTGTTCACAGTGGTGACAAACCATACACATGCGACGACTGTGGCAAGCATTTCAGAAAGAAGTATATTTTAAGAAAACACATACAACAAGCGCACTTGGTGACCGAGCCAAACAAACTTGCTTGTGATTTTTGTAATTTTACGTTTCAAACTGAATTGCTTGTAATAGAACACGAGAAAAGCGAACACGGTGTTACAAATTTCATGTGTGCTGAATGTGAGTATACAACAAGTTCCAAGACAAGTTTACAGACTCATTTAAAGAGTCACTTTGTGGACAACGGTGATTTACACAAACACCAAGCGATACACACTCGAGACAAGCCTTTTAGGTGTACCGAATGTGATTTCAAATGTAGTTTTGAATCAAACCTTCGACGTCACCAGAACACCCATAACCCAAGACATCAGAAGATGCAAACTGGAGAGAAGCCTTTTCTTCAATGTGGTTACTGTGGTTACAAATGCCGTCGGAAATCAAGGTTACAACATCACCAAAGAATACACACGGGCGAGAAGCCATACCAATGTAGTCTTTGCGACTACAAGTGCAGTAACGGGTCAAACTTACAACGTCACATAAGAATACACACCGGAGAAAAGCCGTACACATGCAGGCATTGCGACTTCAAGTGCAGTTCAAGTACTAACTTACGGGAACATGAAATGAGACATACTGGCGAGAAGCCTTTTCTGTGTAGCCACTGTGATTACAAATGCAGTCACAAATCATACCTAAAGAATCACCTGACGATACATACTGGGGTGAAACCATTTCAATGTAGCCGCTGCGATTACAAATGCAGTGACAAATCACACTTAAAGAAGCACCTGATGATACAC
This sequence comes from Cydia fagiglandana, assembly GCF_963556715.1. Lineage (NCBI taxonomy): Eukaryota > Metazoa > Arthropoda > Insecta > Lepidoptera > Tortricidae > Cydia > Cydia fagiglandana. Next base: position 2,411,493 of record NC_085950.1, on the reverse strand, counting down.
ACTGGGGAAAATCCATTTCAATGTAGCCGCTGCGATTACAAATGCAGTTTCAAATCAAACTTAAAGAATCACCTGATGATACACACTGGGGAGAAGCCATTTCAATGTAGCCACTGTGATTACAAATGCCTTCACAAATCAAGCTTAAAGAGACACCTGATGATACACACTGGGGTGAAACGGTTTCCATGTAGCCACTGTAATTACAAATGCAATGATAAATCGCACTTAAAAACACACCAGATGAAACATACTGGGGCGAAGCCATTTAAATGTAGCCACTGCGATTACAAATGCAGTCAGAAATCACACCTAAAGTATCACCTGATGATACATACTGGGGTGAAACCATTTCAATGTAGCCACTGCGATTACAAATGCAGTCAGAAATCACACTTAAAGTATCACCTGATGATACATACTGGGGTGAAACCATTTCAATGTAGCCACTGCAATTATAAATGTAGTATCAAATCAAGCTTAAAGAATCACCTGATGATACATACTGGGGTGAAACCATTTCAATGTAGCCACTGCAATTATAAATGTAGTATCAAATCAAGCTTAAAGTATCACCTGATGATACATACTGGGCAGAAGCCATTTCAATGTAGCCACTGTGATTACAAATGCCGCAATAAATCAAACTTAGTAAGACACCAGAAGATGCATACAGGGACGAAGTCTATAGACGTAACAATAGCGAGTACTAGTGCAGCCTGAAACAGCGCCTGCGAAGACACCAGATCATACACGCGGAAGAGAAGCCTTGTAGGGAACGTTCGCGTTGGAGGGTATGCTGCCTTTTGACCTAAATCGGAAAGTTAATCCTGTGCTGCCCCCTACAGCTCACGCGCGCTCCCGTGTACTAATGTAATCACTGCAAACACGAGTCAATTTAAACACGTTTTAAAAATACCTTATGTGGAAAAATATCTTTTCACACCACCTATTCGGAAAAGACCTTTTTTTCCCCGCTAGGAGGGATCAAAGTGACACTTTGCCTCCCTGCTAGGAGGGATCAAAGTGACACTTTGCCTCCCTGCTAGGAGGGATCAAAGTAACTTTTCTGTTCAAGCACACTATTTTTACATTTTTTTGTACATTATTTTTTTAGCTTAAGTTATCTGTTTAAGCATCAGATTGTGTCAACACTAAGATTTTTTTTATTTTCCTCATAGTTGATGTGAAAAGCAGTATGTGTCACACGGTATCAAAATTATTTCGTCTTGGGCGTTAACACTTGAATCCCTCATTACGCTCAAGATTCTACTTTATTGTAGAATCCATCGCTTCATTCAGGATTCAATGTACGCCCTTGACGGAAATATATCATTTTGATCCCTTGTAACACAAACTACTATAGTGTAGACCCGCAAACTGTAACTAGAATGCAGTAACCGGTTTCGGTTACAGTTATGCCCGAAAAATAAACGATAATCGGTTATGGTTATTTTAGATAAAAAATAATATTTACTTATTTGTGACGTATGTATGTATGTAAACACTTTATTGTAAAAAGACAGGTTAAGATACAATTAAAAGAAAGTATACAATGTACAAAGGCGAACTTATCCCTATAAGGGATCTCTTCCAGTCAATCTTTGAGCAATTGAGAGTAGACAAATGAAAATGACGTTATTTATGAAAGACGCTTACGCCATTATTAACTATACTTACTACTTACTTACTTGGTTGGCGCGGTGACCCATAATGAGTCTTGGCCTCCAACACCAGAGCACGCCACTCTGATCTCTCCAGAGCGGTATCCTGGCGCTTTCGCCGACGCCGAGCTCACGGAGATCTGCCTCCACTCTATCTGCCCAACGGTATTTAGGACGACCAACCGGACGGCGCCCAGTTGGTCGACCCAAGTAGGCCCTTTTGGCTGCCCGATCTTCTCCCATCCTTTCGAAATGGCCAAGCCAGCGGAGGCATTATTAACTATGCTCGGATATAAATACAATGCCGCACAGCGCTGTGCGGCGTAAGCGCCATCGACGATAAGGTCCAATCACATAGATAATGTCTCATTTACATTAAAATTCAAATAAAATATTATAATAAATATTAACATTAACAGTCATTTAGGTATCTATCCGGTAGAAAGGGACATGCATTGAGGCCCAATATTTATAAAAGGGATCATCAAGCCTCTCGCCGATTTCGGTAAGAAAGCTCTTGGAGCTGTTTCTCAATCGGTGCATCTGAGATGCTGTGCGTTTTCCCATAATGGCGTAGAAATCATCCATTCGTGCCTCCGCATCCGCAAACATCCCAGAGGCACTGCAATCCGAGGCAGCCCCAACAGCATTCTGTACCACCATTCACTATAGGTACCCTAGGTACCGCTGGAGAGACGAAGTGCAGAAAGACCTTAGCGAACTCGGCACCGCCGACTGGACAGAAACGGCTTTTGACAGAGTAGCATGGCGGTCTTTGGTGTCGGAGGCCAAGAGCCACTTCGGGTCGTTGCGCCACAGCACCACAGCAGTAAGTAAGTAAGTATTCATTATTGAATTGGGTGCGCAAATCAAATATAAAATAAAGAAGTATATATTTGGAAATATAAAGTTAGAGAGTGACTTTGTATTCCACTATAATTACTAAAATTGATTGTAAATTAATGGATTTATATCCTCTATCTTTAAATAATAGTACATTATTGCAGAGGCCGGGAAAGGGCAATTCGTGGATGAGTTTCGATTTTGTCAAAGAAGACGAATCCACGAATTGCTATTCCTGCCGAGGCATATATAGTGCTTTTCTCCAAACATGCGAGGAAATAAGCTAAAATAATTATTATTTAAGCATCAAGCATCACTCAAATCAAACCTTCACATCCAAAATGTCAAAAACAATTTCCCTCTTTAGTTAATTTTTAAAAGTTAAAGGCACAAACTTATTCTGCCATTCAGTACCATTCAATATTCGTTCATTCAATATGATTGCGCAATATAGTTTGTCAAACCAACTTTTCAGTCAGTAAGAACCGGGAAAACTACACCCATCCTTTTCTTTTGGGTGCTAGTACTAGTGTAAGACAAAGATAGTATGATTCTCTTTGTCTATGTTTGAAATGAGAAAGTCCTTTGACAAACTATGTAAGCTTTATGAACACGGATGAGATTTAAAAAAATATAAAAATAATCTTTGATTTTATTAAGCAGTATTCGCAATTTCGCACGATCATACACGTGAAACGATAGCTGATGGGGTCGTGTAGAAGCGGCTCGCGGCAATAATAATTGGCTGTTTGCGTTTTTTATTATTAAAAAGTAAAAAGCACTACAGTAATAAGTTATTACTGTAGTGTTTTTTTACTTCCCGTCCGCTAGAACAGGACAGCGATAGTTTGATGTTTTTAGTTAGAGTTTGACATTAACGAAGAACTTCCCGTACTATTTTTGCTACAGTAAGATGAACATTTCCGAGCATATTTGAGAAAAACATATTATTCCATTCTACTTCTTTTCCTTACCATTGCTACACTAGCAAATCCTACCTACCTATTGACAGGTCAAGGCCTTTATTTTCGTTACAATGATTCAATGATTGTCATTCTATGAAAAGTCTTAATTTATCCCTGATGGCGAGTAGGTAAGCTCTGAAAGACGTACTGTGTTAACAATGAGTGGCCTACATACTTATGCCCATATTTTTCTTGGTTCGACAGTAAAATAATGTAAGTTACTCGTACATTCAATTCGGACACAAATATAAAACAAGGCGGTTGAAACGGTCACCACTAACTAATATATATTATATTATCAAATAGCGTGTGACAAAAATTTACAAGTTTTTTAAAAATCGTGGTTTCTACGGCAGATTAGAATCTAAGTACTATAATACATTTTCACCACATCAGCTCGGAAAGGCTTTCTTTGCACTTCAAAAACGAAGTTGCATTTTATTCACATGTGGGGCAAAGTGATCAAATGCAAATGTTGTTCTCTTATGTTTGCTGGTTGACTTTTAACTGATTAATTCCTGAATTAAGATTTCGTATACCAAACTGCATTTGGATACTTTTAATGTATGGGCTCCCAACTCAACTATAATATTCATTTCGATACAGTTTAGTCAACTATAATGAAATTGACCAATCACAGCTCGCCGCGGTCAAAAGGACAAAACAAAACCATAGCTCAAAGCCAAGAAATCAAAGTTTGATATTTCTTCGAGTGCTTATTTTGAGTCCCGTGCAAGCGAAAGATTCTATAATAGATTCACGAGCGTAGCGAGTGAATCTAATTTAGAATCTCGAGCGTAGTAAGGGATTCAAAAGCGCACGAGATGTAAATAACTTTGATCTCATGTATTAGTACACAAAATTTTTCACCCTAAGCAGTGAGAATATACCTAGAGGGACAGAGAGATAGAGGGAGAGAGAACAGAACCCATGTATATCGAACTTGTATTAGACCCCGCATGTTGAAATGACATTTGACTATAAAGGTCACTTGAATAACATTTTGTCTCACTCAGTGAGCAAAATGCGATTTTGCTCACTGAGTGACACAAAATGACTCAGTGAGCAAAATCGCATTTTGCTCACTGTTTTTAATAAGCAAAGTACCCTTGTTCGAGCTGCTGAGGTGAAAAAAGAATTGTATCAAGCTTTTCAATCTCGTACCTTACTTAGGTAGCTCAGCAAGCTTCGTTGCCTAAACACGGTACTCGACTGAAAAGCTCTCTATTATATCACGATTGTATAAAATACTATAATTACATTCATTGGGATTTGATTTGGTTTGTTTTTATTTGATATCTTACGGTTAATATATTGGTCATTCCTACAAACTGCAAAATTTAATAGGTTTTTTGATACGCACAGAAAAAAGATGGTTAGTCAAAATGTTGCATAATGTCATTCAACTGGCCGGCTTTATGAAGCGGCGATTTATTTACCGTACGCGCCAGGCTCGAGACCCGTAATAACCCGTAAGCCGAGTCATACGATCAATTGTCCAATCAAATCAGGCCGTGCGGACGCAATCGCCAATTTGGCTGGCCGATATGTCCGATAAAATACAGGTGCGGACGCAAGAATACTCTCACCAGTGAGTGCTAGTATTTTCGTTTGAGGGCATTTTTTTTAATTTAGAGGGCTCTAATATCACCAAGGTCGCGGTGTGGTGCGGTAGTCTGTTACTGTTTTAAAATTGAAGATTGACGCCAATTATATTTCTGATCAAATCGATCGATTTGATCATCCCGTCTGGACTGCACTATTCGATTTAACGACCAACTCTAGTCGAAAATCCAACAACGCTTGATAAAAAGCGCCACCGCCATCGTGTGAATAAATACACAATCATGTATTTGTGTCATTCAAACGCTTTTTAACGCGCGTTGTAAAAGCGCGTGCAAATGTGGCCATGAAATTATATACAGCGGTATCCAGACGGGATGACCAAATCGACCGATTTCATCAGAAATGAAATTGGCGTCAATCTCTAATTTAATCAAATTACCAATTTTAGATTTGGGTGATATAAGAGCCCTCTAAATAGAAAAAATGCCCTAGAACGAAAATACTGACCTCACAAATTCTTGCGTCCGCACCTCGTTTTATCGATAATATCGGTCATTATCATAGCGGTTGAATTCGGCGCACGCCCTAATTCGATTGGGCAATTTAATCAGATTGGCAAAAAATAGACTAGTCTGGTTTCGCCTTTACAAATTGTCAGCTTTAGAGCCCTCTAAATTAAAACAATGCCATCAAACGAAAATACTAGCGTCACTGAATGACGCAAAGTTGTTTTTGATCAAATTGTCAATTTGATAACCCCGTCTGGATGGGCCTTTACTTTTTCTGAACGTACCATTCACCGTTATCTGTCAAAAGATTTTACTGTCACTGTCAAATCAAATTTTTGAGGTTAACTTATTTCGTCTAGGGTATTCTGTGCTTGGGTCTTGTTGTGTTTTATTTTTTTGACTATTGAAGTATTGCGCTTGCCGTGATGGACTCAATGCATTCGTGTAGTTGCTGCCTGCGGCGTGCTCCGGACAAGGGCATGACGACGCCGTACACATATCTCGGCAAAACGGAGATATATGCCGACATGCTCAAACAGTGCTTCGATATTAATGTAAGTATATACTACAACTTTGATGTTCATCGCTACTTTATGCTATAACTGTTACACACTTTAACCGTTGAAGGAAAATTGGAGTTTTTTTGCAGATATCTATCCTTAATTGACAATTAAATATTCAGCTGGTAGTGGGCGGCTCGGGCTCGTGCGGCATCTGCTCGGCGTGCGTGGGCCGCCTGCGAGACGCGAGCGACTTCAAGCTGCAAGTGCAGCGCAGCCAGGCGGAGCTGCAGGCGCGGCTGCAGGGAGAGAGCATGAAAGGTAGGGAAGCACCACCCATCAAACAAGTCTTGAATATTACTCATTCTGATTAAGTGCTATAGATATGTCCAATAAATCACATTGAATTCTGCAATACTAGATGGTCGCATCATACACACTCCTGCTAGGTGTGGGTGGACTGCCCAATAGCCTGCCTGATGGAGCTGCTATTTGCTCAATGAAAATCACTGATTGATCAGAACAAACTAGAAGATGTGATTTGTGTTGTTTGTTTGCTCTAGAGGAACCGGCAGTCGAGTCGGGAATGCAGGATGGAGACGGGACCAGTGAGGAGCCTGTGTCGTGTGAGTACCTGCTCCTCTATAATGGTAGTAGATAATGTAAGATTCACAGTTATGAATAACGGGTAATAGTTTTAATGTGTACCTATTAGGCTAGATTAGCTTGTGCCTAAACTAGTCTGTTGCTTATAAACTTGTATGTTTGCTTCAGGTGAAGAGCCCCCGATCAAGCCAGAGACACTGGATGAAGATGGGGCAGCTGATGAGATGTTGTGTGAGTGCTTAGTTTTAATGACAGATTTTGAAGTTACTAGGTAGCAGTTGGCTAAGGTCTCTAATGTTTCCCATAAAGTTTAAGCCGTAATGTATTGTTTGTCTGCATTTTCGTTAGTCATACTTTGTTTGGTTCAGGTAAGCGTAACTTCCCAGGATTGCCATAAAACAAACTAACCTGACCTATCTATAGAATAACAGAAATCGTAAAAGTTAACAGTTTCAGGTTTAGGACTAATGATAATATGTCAAACAATACATTATGACTTAAAACCTTAAAAAATATCTGTATAGAAATAACAATGTTGGACTTACTAGGCTTTTCTGAATGATTTTGGTGAATTACTAAAAATTTATGGGCAATAGTATAACAAAGAAAGTTAAGTTAATATTTAATTTTATCATTTGTGTGTGTAAGGACACTAAGAACAATAAATATTCTGAAAAGTAAATAATTTTAAGACCGTCATTGTACTATGTTTCTGTCTTATTTATTTATTACTAGAAAATGTTTCTCACAGTTACACTGTTTACTTGATCTCCGTAAGTACTCGGTACATAGGTTTAATCTAGTGTTGGTTACTCTAGGCGACTTCCACACGGCGGCCGGAGACGGGGCGAGCGACGAGGATGACCCGCTGTCGCGTGAGTTTCTGCTTTATATACAAGTAACTAGACTAAGTGGATGTCAGACTTCATTTTGTTGTTCAAATATGGTTTATGCCTGTCTGTGCGTCTGTAGCGGTCGCGTCTATGAAGCAATTTCTTAAACTCATACTGTTTTCTATCTGATGGTTTTCCTCTATTGTGCTGAAAGTTAATTCTAACATCACCATATCGCTGGTCGAATATTACAGGCTTCTAGGTTACATTTTCAAAATAGTTGATATTCGACTTCATGTCACTATGACAAAGTTCATATTTCAGTTCGATAAAAAGTGAAACATAGAACCCTGTAATATTGGGCCAGCGATATCTAACAGTGTTGGCACACTGAACGAGATCTGTTGCATGAATTTCACCTGTGATATTTCCGACCTGATTGTAAAATTGTTATGGAATAAACTATCTTATCTTATCTTATCATGGAAGGCATGGATCCGGAGCAAGGGCACAAAATCTATGAATTGTCGACACAAACTCACTAATTAGTATCTTTTATTGCAAGTGTGCAAAGTGTGTCATTATATACGAGCCTGAGATGTCTTTTATGACTCATCCCATAGGTGAATAAAAGACACGGGACAAATACATAATGACACTTGCACATGTAGGTACAATAAACGAAGTTGCTTTTTAATTGATTCATGCATTTTGTCTACGTAATATACCAAACTCTGTCGTGGCTATTCACACTCGTAAATGCGAGTCTTTATAATTATAAGAATAACTATTATATACGACTGTAGGTACCGTTATGTAAGATACAGCACGAAGTAGAGTTGTTGTTGTAGTGGAGGTGCGGGTCGTCAAGTCGGAGGTGTCGGACGCGGCGAGTGGCGAGGACTGCGTGTCGGGTGAGTACTGCGACACCACGATACTACTGCACATAGTACGATAGGACACACATTATACACAAAAATACTGTATCGTTATTAAGTATAGGGACAGATTAAACCTGGTCTAACTGTTGGCATGTGTATTATTTTGTATTACTATGTTCTAAGAGTTTGATCTGGGGGTATTTTTAAGCTATATCTGATTGAAGAAGGTTTGAAATATATATTTTTTATTTTAGGGACTTTATGATGCTTTTAATACCGTGTAGCAAGTACAGTCCGGACAAGCCTATCGAGCTGGATTTAAGACTATTTCACCGACTCTTTGGTACGATTTTAAGTAACAACAGATTAATAGGCTGCCATAACATGTTATCTAAGTGTCCTCTTCATGACTGTTCAATTGAGCAGCTGCGGAACAAATGTGGTGAATTTTTATTTTTACATAAAAACGACTTTTCACCCTACGTTTTGGAATCCCTTCAATTTCTGATGCAAGCGTAATGACGGAGACCGCTAGAAGAATAAACTTAAAAGCAAAGCCTAACGGACATTCATGGCGTTGATCCATCGCTAGAGCGGGTCGATAGAAAAGCTCCATGATAGTTATATTAGATGTCGAAGTCATAGTTGTCGTAAGTAGCATGCCATATTGTCTAAAAGGCCACCATACACAGACCCTAAACATTTTTTTAACGAAAAGAAATGCTTAGACAATGTCCAGATGTTTCGCTATACGAATCATGCGTAATTGCTGTTTACATAGTACGATTTTTTTTGGTGTGATATTGTTTTGTTCGCAAACCGCAATTTTTCTTCTAGTATTTGTTCGCACTCGCTATTGTTACTCGAGAGGATTGGATAAATTTCGACCAAACCATATGCTTTGCGTCGAGCTCCTAGGACGAAATGTGTACCTTATTAAAGCACTAATTGAACACATGTGTAGTTTTGAAAAAAAATATATAATACCAACAAAAAACGGCTAGGTAAAGTTGTCCCTATAATTAACGATACAGTCTTTACACACCTTAATACACATGTATAACTGATATTCATTATAGCAAAGAGACTTGATTATAATAGAGATAAATTCTAAAAAAAACGTGCCCCTAATTTTGACATCCAAACACATGGGGCGCTGTACTGCGCCACGTTTTGCGGTCATTGAATTGTCAAACGTCCTTTTGACAATCAGATTTACTGCATAATGTATGGAGCTGTACAGCGCCATCTCGCGTACCTGTCAAATTCAAAGCACGAAATCGTCTTAGATTTTACGTATCTTACTCAATCAATGTATTTTTGATTATAGTATGTACATTACCATCCATACTCGTAATATAAAACGAGGATATTTTTATTGTTCGCTAATTCTGTGTTGATTGTTGTTTGTTATAGCACGGTTAAAAAATATATACATATATTTTGATGATAATCCCATACAATGCCGAGATGTTTATTAAATCAATTATATGCGTATTCTGTTCAGATTGCTATATTAATTTTTGTTTCAGTGTGTTGGAACGGCAGCGCCGCCCGCGCCAGCGAACAACTCGCAATGGATTGTTTCGTGGTGCTCGAGCGCCTCCGCGGCGACACGACTGTTCACAGTGGAGATAAACCATACGCCTGCGGACACTGTGGCATGAATTTCAGAAACAAGTATATTTTAAGAAAACACATACAACAAGCGCACTTGGCGACCGAGCCAAACAAATTTGCTTGTGATTTTTGTAGTTCTACGTTTCAAACCGAATTGCTTGTAAAAGAACACGAGAAAAGCGAACATGGTGTTACAAATTTCATGTGTGCTGAATGTGAGTATACAACAAGTTCCAAGACAAGTTTACAGACTCATTTAAAGAGTCACTTTGTGGACAACGGTGATTTACACAAACACCAAGCGATAAACACTCGAGACATGCCTTTTCAGTGTACCGAATGGGATTTCAAATGCAGTTTTGAATCAAATCTTCTACGTCACCAGAACGCCCATAACCCAAGACACCAGAGGATACAAACTGGAGAGAAGCCTTTTCTTCAATGTGGTAACTGTGATTACAAATGCCGTCGGAAATCAAGGTTACAATATCACCAAAGAATACACACGGGCGAGAAGCCATACCAATGTAGTCTTTGCGACTACAAGTGCAGTAACGGGTCAAGCTTACAACGTCACATAAGAATACACACAGGAGAAAAACCGTACACATGCAGTCATTGCGACTTCAAGTGCAGTTTAAGTTCAACCTTACGGGACCACAAAAGGAGACATACTGGCGAAAAGCCTTTTCTGTGTAGCTACTGCGATTACAAATGCATTCAGAAATCAAGCTTAAACTTTCACCTGATGATACACACCGGGGAGAATCTATTTCAATGTAGCCACTGTGATTACAAATGCAGTAACAAATCACTCTTAAAGAAGCACCTCATGACCCACACTGGGGAGAAGCCATTTAAATGTAGCTACTGTGATTACAAATGCAGTTACAAATCAAACTTAAAGAATCACTTGATGATACACACTGGGGAGAAGCCATTCAAATGTAGTCACTGTGATTACGAATGCAATCGGAAATCAGACTTAAAGAAACACCAGATGATACATACTGGGGCGATGCCATTTAAATGTAGCCACTGTGAATACAAATGCAGTCGGAAATCACACTTAAAGAGACACCTGATGATACACACTGGGGTGAAGCCATTTCAATGTAGCCACTGTGATTACAAATGCAGTAACAAATCACTCTTAAAGAAGCACCTGATGACCCACACTGGGGAGAAGCCATTTAAATGTAGGCACTGTGATTACGAATGCAGTGACAAATCACACTTAAAGAATCATCTGATGATACACACTGGGGTGAAGCCATTTCAATGTAGCCACTGTGATTACAAATGCAATCGGAAATCATCCCTAGTAAGACACCAGATGAAACATACTGGGACGAAGCCTTTTAAATGTAGCCACTGTGATTACAAATGCAGTGACAAATCACACTTAAAGAGACACCTGATGATACACACTGGGGTGAAGCCATTTCAATGTAGTTACTGTGATTATAAATGTAGTTTCAAATGCAACTTAAAGAATCACCTGATGATACATACTGGGGAGAAGCCATTTCAATGTAGGCACTGTGATTACAAATGCCGTTATAAATCAAACCTAGGACAACACAAGAAGACGCATACAGGGACGAAGTCTATAGACGTATCAATAGCGAGTACTAGTGCAGCCTGAAACAGCACCTGTGAAGACACCAGATCATACTCGCGGAAGAGAAGCCTTGTAGGGAACGTTCCGATATAAATTCAATGCCGCACGGCGCTGTGCGGCGCACGCGCCATCGGCAATAAAGTTCATTTTCATAGGTAATGTCTCATTTACATTAAAATTTAATTCATAAAATATAATAAATATCAACATTAACAGTCATTTATCCATCCGGTTGAATGAGACATGCATTGAGGCCCGATACTTATAAAAGGGCCAACCCCCTATTTCGGATTTCGGGATTTCTCCGCCGATTTCGGTTGGAGAACTGTTGGAGCTGTTTCTCAATCGGTGCATCTGGGATGCTGTGCGTTTTCCCATAATGGCGTAGAAATCATCCATTCGTGCCTCCGCATCCGCAAACATCCCAGAGGCACTGCAATCCGAGGCAGCCCCAACAGCATTCTCTACCACCATTCATTATAGGTACCCTAGGTACCGCTGGAGAGACGAAGTGCAGAAAGACCTTAGCGAACTCGGCGCCGTCGACTGGACAGAGTAGAATGGCGGTCTTTGGTGTCGGAGGCCAAGATCCACTTCGGGTCGTTGCGCCACAGCAGTAAGTAAGTAAGTATTCATTATTGAATTGAATGCGGAAATCAAATATAAAATAAATATATTTGAAAATATAAAGTTAAAGAGTGACTTTGTATTCCACTATAATTACTAAAATTGATCTATATCCTTAAATAAAACGTATTATTCCATTCTACTTCTTTTCCTTACCATTGCTACACTAGCAAATCCTACCTACCTATTGACATGTCAAGGCCTTTATTTTCGTTACAATGTGTCAATGATTGTGATTCTATAAAAAGTCTTAATTTATCCCTGATGGCGAGGTAAGCTCTGAAAGACGCACTGTGTTAACAATGAGTGGCCTACATTCCCATAGACAAAGGAATGTTTCTTAATGCCCATATTTTTCTTGGTTCGACCGGTTCGACAGTAAATAATGTGAGTTACTCGTACATTCAGTTCAGACATAAATATAAAACAAGGCGGTTGAAACAGTCGCTACTAACTTATATGTATAATACATATCGTGGTTTCTACGGCGGATTAGAAAGTAAATACTATGATACATTTTATGTTCTCTATTGTTACTAGTATAATGGCGTTTATCAAAACAAAGATAATAACCGACCGGGTGTAAGCGTATCGGACACACTTGGACAATAAACAAGGAATGCATCCGAGCGGCGGTTTTTTTTTTTATATTATGAATGGGCTTACTCATGGCCACGGACTAGCCGAGGCGTAGACGTGGCCTACGATGGAGCGAGCTCGCCCAGAAGGTGCCTGTTCACTCTTGATTTGAAGGTTGCCGGGTTATAAGAACACGGAAATATAGATGCCGGCAGGGAATTCCATTCCTTGGCAGTGCGCATAAGGAAAGTAGAAGCAAAGCGCTTCGTGCGAATTGGTGGAATATCTACCATGTAAGGATGGAAACCGGCCGTGCGTCTAAAAGTCCGATGGTAGAATGGGGACGGTGGAATAAGCTCGTGTAGCTCTTGGGCACACTCTCCGAAGTGCAGCCTGTAGAATACCGACAGGCTGGCGACTTTCCGCCGATGGGCCAAAGACTGAAGCTTAGCCGTTAGCTTCTTGTCGCCAATCATCCTTCTGCCTCTGCGCTCCACTGAGTCCAAAGCGGCGAGTTGGTATTTAGCTGAGCCATCCCACAGGTGGCTGCAATACTCCATACACGACCGGACTTGAGCTTTGTAGTGTTAGAAGCTGTCCAGGTGTGAAGTATCGCTTCACCTTATTTAGGACGCCCAGCTTTCTGGCCGCAGTTTGTGCTTTAGACTCAATGAAGCTGCCGAAACTGAGGACTGAACTCAGCTCCATGCCGAGGAGTTCCAGGCTGTCGGCAATAGGTACAGATGCACCCCGGAAAGAAGGAGTCAGGTCGAATGGACTCCGTTTTGCGGAAAATAGACACGTCTGCGTTTTGGAGGCATTGAACGTGACCAGATTGTCATCACCCCACTGGGAAACGAGACTAAGGGTCAAGTTCATTCGCTCAACCATGGCCTCTCTCTGTGAACGTATATCCTCCCTGCTGTCCCTTGCACTAGCCAAATATCTCTCAACAACCGTACTGTCATCTGCATAACCTACAATGCTGGGTTGCAGCATGTCGTTAATGTGGAGCAGGAAAAGGGTTGCGGAGAGAACAGACCCCTGAGGAACACCGGCGTCAATGGCCATGAGGTCCGAAGAGCAGCTATCAATAACTACTCTGATCGACCGTTCACTCAAGAAATCAGATAGCCAGCTACAAAAGTCAGCAGGGATGCCGTATGCAGGAAGCTTGCTAAGGAGACTTGCGTGCCAAACCCTGTCAAAGGCCTTCGAGATGTCCAGTGAAACAGCAAGCGCTTCACCGTTCCCCTCGATAGCCTCGCCGCAGCAGTGCGTGACATACGCTAAAAGATCCCCAGTAGACCGACCTCGGTGAAAGCCATATTGACGGTCACTGAGCAGATCATTTGCTTCGAGGTATGCCAGCAGCTTGCCGTTAAGTACCCTTTCCATGACTTTACAGAGCATGGAGGTAATGGCGATTGGTCGGTAATTGCAGGGATCAGCACGACTACCCTTCTTGGGTACTGGCTGCACGTTTGCAAGCTTCCAGGATTTCGGCACCGTTCTTGTTTGGAGAGAGAGGCGGTACAGGCGTGTCAGTACAGGAGACAACTCAGGCGCACACTGCTTTAGTACACGTGCAGGTATACCGTCTGGTCCATTGGCCTTATTCACGTCAAGATTCTGCAGAGCTCGGCGTACCTCTTTTTGATGTATAGCAATTCTCTGCATAGAGGTAGCGTAGGTGGAAGTTTTGAGCCTGCATCTAGACGTGAATTGCTCGCAAACAGAGAAGCAAACAAGTTAGCTTTCTCTGTCGCGGAGTGGGCCAGTGTCCCATCAGGTTTCTGCAGAGGTGGCAATGTGGGTCGGCAGAAGTTGGATTCGACCGCTTTCGACAGGGACCAGAACCGCTTGCTACCAGGAGGCTAGGAGGCGAGTTTGGCCCCTATTCGACTGACGTGGTCGAATCGAGCCTTTTGAAGCACCCGTTTGCAGGACTTGGCAGCTGAGTTAAAGGCTTTTTTCCTCGTGCGAACCCTCTGTGCTCCAGCTTTGGTATCGCGGGCTAATACCCAAGCCTGGTATGCAGACTGCTTAAGGGCCTCGGCTCGAGCACAGTCCGAATTGTACCATGCTCGAGTCTTGTGATCGAGCGATAGGTCGGAGGACGGAATGAAATATTCCATTCCCTGCCGAATCACATCCGCAACAGCCTCAGCAGAACACGAGGGGTCACCCGAAGAAAAACAGACCTGCTGCCAGGGGAAAGACGCAAAGAAATGCCGCATCTCATCCCAGTCCGCTGACTCGTATCGCCATACTCTCCTCGTGCCCCTAGGGCAGAGATCAGGAGGAGAGTGGATCGACACGGATTTCACTAGACAGTGATCGGACGATCCTAGCGGAGCTGAGACCGAAACCGAGTGCCTGTCTGGATCAGTTGTCAGCAGAAGGTCAAGGCAATTGGGTGTATGGTCAGTAACATCCGGTATCCGCGTCGCAACATTTACCAGCTGGGTAAGGTTTAGGGATACAGCAAATTTGCGCGCTTCCCTCCCAGCGTGGCAGGTATTCTTGAACGGGAACAACCACTCCTCGTGGTGGGCGTTAAAGTTCCCAAGGAATACGAGTTGAGCCGCAGGGTACCGCTGTTGGGCTTTATCTGCCATCTCAGTAAGGTGGTCAAAGAGCCTAGTTGTCTCCTGGTTTCCGCTGTGCGATCGGTAGACACAGGCATACAGAGTTTTCTCTGAGCCCGAGTCAACCATAATCCACAAAGTGGGAAACCCGGCAGCCTCAAAGCAACGGAGACGCTTGCAGCAAATGTCATCGCGGACGTACACACAGACCCCAGCACGTGCTCTGAACTTATGTTCCAGTGAGTAGCCTGGGTAGTTGAGGTACGACGCGTCCGCTGGGGTTTTGATTTGCGTCTCCGTCAAAAAGAATAGGTGCGGTTTTTCGGTTTCAAGATGGTGGTGGACCGGATCGATATTTGAGTGCAACCCCCTGATGTTGGTGAGGTGCACTTTCAATGGGAGGAAGTGCAGCCGGTGTTTAACCCTATTCTTTTTCCTTTTCGACTTCATGTTTGTGGAGTGTGGGATGGGTGAAAAAAATGCCTGTCGAGGTGTTGCGTTTACCAATTGGATCACTTGAGCTAATCCGGACAATGAGGAGCTCACTTGGAGACTGCGGGGACGCCCGAGCCCCCCTGAAATAACCCACCGGGTCCTCCCGTCCAGTCGCCATTTGGCACGGTAGAGCTATTCCAGGATTTTTCGCTAGGTGGCGGGGCAGCCTCTCGTACGTGGCTGTCGTACAATTGGGCCCCCAACTTCCTGCGGTCGGCCACCGGCAAGACCGTGCCTCGGATCCCGCTACCCTCCAGCGTGAGCCGCTCGGCCCGACGTCACTCAAGAATCCAAAAACCGGCATTATGCAACACAACTGACAGCCAATCATCCCCCAAAGGCACTGGTACTCCCGCACATAGACGAAACGCAGCAAGGCTGCTTGGCGCCTGACTCCGGCGGGAGGGTGGTAGCAAACCAGGCGGCCCCTTGCGGGACCTACCACCGCTGGTTTGGACGTAGTTTAAGGACATACCCGGGTCCAGCGGTACTATCTTTCATGTGGTATTTTTCAAAATTGCTGCTAACTTAGCTTAGTCTGACATTAAAAGCTTGTGGAAAGTAAAAATGTTCATTCGTACAAACTGCAATACAGGGTTACTTTTTTACCGGTACAATAAATTTTACCACATCATTGGTATCGATAATAGATCACATTGCACAAATAAAAAATATTTTTTTTTTATTTCGCATCAATTAATTTATCCTTCACCAATTTAGTAACTTCTGGTTGCACTAATTACAAGGTGTCAACGGTATGACGTAAAAGGGGCGGGGCGGGGCGAGCGGCCGGCGGCGCACGATTTGACAAGAAAGCATCCGGGAAACTGCGAATGCAAGGTGCAACCCTTTGACCGATAAGATAGACTAGTCCGCGCGAATCGTCCTTCGTGAGTGCACGCACGCAGTTTCTATTCCTACCCTACAGTCGAAAGTTACGCGCGCGACACGATTAGCGATGTTTACAAACCGCGAGTACTACGAAATGGTTCGTAGTTACTTTCTTAGTGGTGAAAATACAGTGGCAGCTCAGCGGATGTGAATTAGTACGATAAATGGACTCCATTAATTAGGTATGTAGGGTAGATTTCAATCATTGTAGTTGATTCCAATTTTTTAAATACGCCTCAATGAAAAATGTTGCAGACTTACTTCGTAATTTTATCAGATTTCGAGACCTTTTGTCATACTTCACACAAAGCAACATCTTCATTTTGACGGTCCTAATACCGTGCAAGTATGAAGGAAGAATTGGGATCAAGTAGTATTTTTTTATGTCAATACGTGCGCCGCCGCCGCTCGCTAAATCGCGCGCGATGATGTAAACAAACAGTTGCCAGTTCGTGCGTTTGCTAATTGATGCGTAAGGCATCCACATTTTCTAGTACTTTAGCGGATAAGTTCGGGCATTGGTATTTTTGTTTTTTTGTTCCCAAATAGTAGTAACAAAGAATGCTAGTATTTTTTATTTTTGGCAACAATTACGTATGTTGATTTATTGTACTGGTAAAAAAGTAACCCTGTATATGTATAGTCGTATTTTTGATAGGCACAGAAAAAGGTGCTTAGTCAAAATGTTGCGTAATGTTTTTCAACTGGCCGGCTTTTTATGCGGCATGAATCTAGTAGTTTAACTGGATAAGGCATGATGGGTGGGGGAAATGAGCGAACGGGATAGTCTTATGTATCCTTCAGTAGGAGTAGCAGCCGAAAGCGCTATTATTGTTTGTCCTTGTCACAGTCTCACATTTTTTTTATTCCCCACATTAAATTAGTATGGGTTATGTTGGGCAACAATTCGACCAATCATAGTGTCGCATTGCCTATGTTTTGTCCCTCACGGAGGCACGCGTATATCACTTCTATAGGATCCTACCTTTTATGTTATGCGGCGATTTATTTATACCGTGCGCGCCAGGCTCGATACCCGTAAGCTGAGTCATACGTTAAATTGTACAATCAAATCAAGCCGTGCGGACGCAATTGTCAATTTGGCTGGCTGATTATGACCGATAAAATACAGGCGTGGACGCAAGAATACTCATAAGTGACACTAGTATTTTCGTTTGAGCGCATTTTTTTTCATTTAAAGGGGTCTAATGTTACCTAGGTCGCGGTGCGGTGCGGTAATTTGTTACGGTTTTAAAATTGAAGATTGACGCCAATTTTATTCCTGATCAAATCGGTCAATTTGTCCAGTCTGGAATGCACTATTCGATTTAACGACCGCTAAGTCGAAAATCGAACAACGTTTGGTAAAAAGCGCCACCGCCATAGTGTGAATAAATACACAATCATGTATCCATTTGTGTAATTCAAAAGCTTTTTAAATCGTTGGTATGAGGTATGAGGCCTTTTTTTTCTGGCTTTCGCCCTGCAATTTTGCACAGGGTGAATTTGCCAATGTCGGTGTTGACTTTCAGACGTGAGGAGAATGTTCGGTATAATAATTTTGCATTTTTGGGAGGATGTAGTTGGGGAAACCTAAAAACAAATAGTTGTTATGAACATCACAGACAAACACATGACAAATACAACGATTAGCAAAGAAGCGGGAAGCGGATGACAGAACGTTAGTAGTGCCAACATGAAGGAAGTGGAAGAGAAGAAAACGTATATAATATAGAACATAGAAGTAGCATCCTATAGAAGTGGTGTGCGCGTGCCTCCTTGAGGGACAAAACATACGCAATGCGACAATATTAAAAACACGTTTTAACATTCCCGACAATATACCAAAAACAATTACGTAATTCGGTCGGGTTATTTGTTGCCCACCATAGTCCATACTAACAAAAAGGTGGGGAACAAACAAAAAGTGAGACTGTGACAAGGACAAGCAATAGTACCGCTTTCTCTGCTACTCCTACTGAAAGTTCTATAAGTGTATCTCGTTCGGTCATTTGGCCCCTCCCCCATGTCTTCTCTATATTATTGTACCTCTTATCTATGATATAGAAATATAGAGTATAGAATAAAACGAGTGTAGATTGACATGAATTATACGAATTAAAAGCATATAGCTGGTATGAGGCCTTTTGAAATTGTGTATGTTTGGACGTTTGTACAATCATTCTTTGGTTTGGACCACAGACTATAATACTCTGCTTTGGACGCTAGATTGGATGACTCAAAGCTTTTTACTGATCAAATTGTCAATTTGATCACCCCGTCTGGATAGGCCTTTACTTTTTTCTGAACTTTACTGTCAGTGTCAAATCAAATTTTTGAGGTTATGAAAAGCTTATTTCGTCTTGGGTATTTTGTGCTTGGATCTCGTTGTGTTTTATTTTTTTGACTATTGAAGTAGTGCGGTTGCCGTGATGGACGCAATAAATTCGTGTCGCTGCTGCCTGCGGTGTCCTCCGGACAAGGGCCTGACGACGCCGTACACACATCTCGGCAAAACGGAGATATATGCCGACATGATCAAACAGTGCTTCGATATACATGTAAGTATATACTACAACTTTGTTGTTCATCGTTACTTTAAGCTATAACTGAAACACTGTTTAACCGTTGAAGGAAATTTGCAGTTTTTTTTGCCGATATCTATCCTAAATTGACAATTATACGTTCAGCTGGTGGTGGGCGGCTCGGGCTCGTGCGGCATCTGCTCGGCGTGCGTGGGCCGGCTGCGAGACGCGAGCGACTTCAAGCTGCAAGTGCAGCGTAGCCAGGCGGAGCTGCAGGCGCGGCTGCAGGGAGAGAGCATGAAAGGTAGGGAAACACCAACCATTAAACAAGTCTTGTATATTACTCTTTCTGATTAAGTGCTATAGATATGTCCATTAAATCACACTGCATTCTGCAATACTAGATGGTCGCATCATACGCACTCCTGCTAGGGGTGGGTGGACTGCCCAATAGCCTGCCTAATGGAGCTGCTATTTGGCTCAATGAAACTCACTGTTTGAACAGAACAAACTGGAAGATGATGTGATTTGTGTTGTTTGTTTGCTCTAGAGGAACCCGCAGTCGAGTCGGAAATGCAGGATGGAGACGGGACCAGTGAGGAGCCTGTGTCCTGTGAGTACCTGCTCCTCTATAATGGTAATGGATAATGTAAGATTCACAGTTATGAATAACGGGTAATAGTTTTAATGTGTACCTACTAGGCTAGAATAGCTTGTGGGTAAACTAGCCTGTTGCTTATAAACTTGTATGTTTGCTTCAGGTGAAGAGCCCCCGGTCAAGCAGGAGGCGCTAGATGAAGATGGGGCAGCTGATGATATGTTGTGTGAGTGCTTAGTTTTAATGACAGATTTAGAAAGTGTTACTAGGTAGCAGTTGGCTAAGGTCTCTATTGTATCCCATAAAGTTTAATGCCGTAATGTATTGTTTGTCCTCATTTTCGTTAGTCATACTTTGTTTGGTTCGGAAACGCGTAACTTCTCAGGATTGCCATAAAACAAACTAACCTGACCTATCTATAGGATAACGAACAACTTACGAAAATCCTGAAAAGTTAACAGTTTCAGGTTTAGGACTAATGATAATATGACAAACAATACATTATGACTTAAAACTTTTAAAATATCTGTATAAAAATAATAATGTTGGACTTATTAAGCTTTCTGAAAGATTTTTGTGAATTACTAAAAATTTATGGGCAATAGTATAACAAAAAAATTTTAGTAACTTTTTTAATATCTTCTTATTTCTTTTTTAATAGTTCTCTTTTGGTTTTCTAATGCACCGCCTACAATATTTTCTGCTTGGCCTTAAGGTTGACTGGTAGAGAATGCCTCATGGCATTAAGTTCGCCTTTTGTACATTAAGTTATTCTTTTGTGCAATAAAGTTTTTAAATAAATAAATAAATAAATAAATAAATAAATAATATTATCATTTGTGTGTGTAAGGACACTAAGAACAATAAATATTCTGAAAGGTAAATAATTTTATGACAGTCATTGTACTATGTTTCTGTCTTATTTATTTATTACTAGAAAATGTTTCTTGCAGTTACACTGTTAACTTGATCTCCGTAAGTACTCGGTACATGGGGTTTAATCTAGTGTTGGTTACTCTAGGCGACTTCCACACGGCGGCCGGAGACGGGGCGAGCGACGAGGGCGTCCCGCTGTTGCGTGAGTACCTGCTTCATATACAAATAGCTAGACTAAGTGGATGTCAGACTTCAATTTGTTGTTCAGATATTGTTTATGGCTGTCTGTGCGTCTGTAGGGGTCGCGTCGATGAAGCAATTTATTAGAATCATACTGTTTTCTATTTGATGTTTTTCTTCTCTTGTGCTGAAAATTAATTCAAACATCACCATATCGCTGGCCCAATATTACAGGAACTCACGAACAGAGATGTGAAAAATACTTTATAAAAAGTATTTAAATACAAAATACAAATACTTCCTTAATATACTATTTCAAATGCAAAATACAAAATAGGTATTTTCAAAATACTTTTTAAAAATACAAATACTTTGCGATAAAAGGTACATACTCTGAACAGTGAATACCTAGTCTGAATTAAAAAGTTTACTCGGAATTTCCGAGTTGCAAAGACTGACTTTATTCTTTGAAAACAGTGTGTCAATCAGTCTTCTATCTAAAGTGCAAATTTCTAATTGTTTGCTCATACTAACCGGTAGGATGGATGGATGATGGTTTCTAACGGCCAATTTTTAAAAGCATTAATTTTGATTTGTGATGTTTTACAGCTAGTATAATGCCTCTCGTTGATGTGATGAAAACGTCTCGTTTGTGTTTCACCAAGGCAGAAAAGTTTGTTCTCCTCTCCTCGCGTACCTTGAAACCCTCGCAACACTCAAGATTCCACTTTTTTAACCACTCACTACGCTTGTGGTCATGTGCGACGTTACTAAACAGATTCAACAGTTCCATGTTAAAAGAATGAGAGAGTTGCCAGTACTAGTAGTGTGTTTATGCCGCTCCGAGACCAGAACTTTTCCGCCAGAGGGCGACAGTATGTATGCGTAAGGTAGTGACAATTTAGTTCACCCTACTCCCCGCTAGATGGCGCCACTGTCTATGCGCAACGTTAGTTCCAAAGGTCTCCGCTAGATGGCGCCACTGGTTAGTTCACTCTACTCCCCGCTAGATGGCGCCACTGTGTATGCGCAACGTTAGTTCCGAAAATATCCGCCAGCCCCGCTAGATGGCGCCACTGTGTATGCGCAGCGTTAGTTCCAAAGGTCGCCGCTAGATGGCGCCACTGGTTAGTTCACCCTACTCCCCGCTAGAGGCGCCACTGTCTATGCGCAACGTTAGTTCCGAAAATATCCGCCAGCCCCGCCGGAGGGCGACAGTATGTATGCGCCGCTGGTTAGTTCACTCTACTCCCCGCTAGAGGCGCCACTGTGTATGCGTAACGTTAGTTCCAAAAATCCCCACCAGCCCTGCCTGGGGGCGACAGTATGTATGCGCAAGGTTAGTTCTAAAAATCCCCACCAGCCCTGCCTGGGGGCGACAGTATGTATGCGCAACGTTAGTTCCAAAAATCCCCGCCAGCCCTGCCTGGGGGCGACAGTATGTATGCGCAACGTTAGTTCTAAAAATCCCCACCAGCCCTGCGTGGGGGCGACAGTATGTATGCGCAACGTTAGTTCCTAAAATCCCCACCAGCCCTGCCTGGGGGCGACAGTATGTATGCGCAAGGTTAGTTCCTAAAATCCCCACCAGCCCTGCCTGGGGGCGACAGTATGTATGCGTAACGTTAGTTCCAAAATTATCCGCCAGCCCTGCCTGGGGGCGACAGTATGTATGCGCAACGTTAGTTCTAAAATTCTCCCGCCAGAGGGCGACAGTATGTATGCGCAACGTTAGTTCCAAAAATCCTCACCAGCCCTGCCTGGGGGCGACAGTATGTATGCACAACGTTAGTTCCAAAAATCCCCGCCAGCCCTGCCTGAGGGCGACAGTATGTATGCGTAACGTTAGTTCCAAAATTATCCGCCAGCCCTGCCTGGGGGCGACAGTATGTATGCGCAACGTTAGTTCTAAAAATCCCCACCAGCCCTGCCTGAGGGCGACAGTATGTATGCGCAACGTTAGTTCCAAAAATCCCCACCAGCCCTGCCTGGGGGCGACAGTATGTATGCGCAACGTTAGTTCCTAAAATTTCCGCCAGCCCCGCTGGAGGGCGACAGTATGTATGCGCAAGGTTAGTTCTAAAAAGCCCCCGCCAGAGGGCGACAGTATGTATGCGCAACGTTAGTTCCAAAAATCCCCACCAGCCCTGCCTGAGGGCGACAGTATGTATGCGCAACGTTAGTTTCAAAACCATCCGCTATGAAATGAATAGATGTCTCCACTTTGTATGTGAGTTGTTGAATCGCTTAAATGAATAGATATCCCTAGTGGCGCCTTCGTCGGTGGACACCGCTAGTTAGTTCCAAAAATCCCCGCCAGGCCCGCCAGAGGGCGACAGTATGTATGCGCAACGTTAGTTCTAAAACCATCCGCTATGATATGTATAGATGAGCAGCCGTCTGAGTATTTCTAAAAAAGTCCGCAGAGTCAGAGGGGGTTCATGGTAAGTTAATTAATCTTGGTCAAGCAAATCTAGTCAGTAGAAAAAGGCGGCAAATTTGAAAAATCGTTTGAATAGTTCGAAAATCGTGTGTCATTTATATCTTATCTGTGGAACTGTTTTGTTTACATTTCATCGCTGTTCGATGTACATTCCTGCCTTTTGTTCGTTTCCTAGGGTTACCATACTTTAGTTTGCTTTACATTGCTTCTGACATATCCGGCTTGACAGACTATCGATTCGCTTAACAATATAGATGTCGCTAGTGGCGCCTCGTCAGTGGACACCGCTAGTTAGTTCCAAAAACATCCGCTATGAAATTGCAAAAAGGCCCATCATGTTTGTTTTAAAATATGAGACATATATCGGCGTTTTTTTTTAATACCACGTCAGTGGCAAACAAGCAGACGACCCCACCTGACAGTAAGCAGTCACCGTAGCCCATGGACGCCTGCGAATTCAATAGTTTACACGGATGCACTTTTATTTGCGGTTGGTTTTGTCGCTTGTGCTTATCAAATGTATGGAGTTTGTAGTTTACCAACCGTAAAGGGGTTTTTCTTTTATTATACCACATTGGTGGCAAATAAGCATACAGTCCGTCTGATGGTAAGTTGTTACCGTAGCCTTTGGACGCCTGCAACTCCAGGGTGGATACAAGCGCGCTGCCGACTGCCCAAAGATTCAATAACTTTGTTTTAAAATATGAGGCTTATATCGGCGTTTTTTTTAATACCACGTCAGTGGCAAACAAGCAGACGACCCCACCTGACAGTAAGCAGTCACCGTAGCCCATGGACGCCTGCGAATTCTATAGTTTACACGGATGCACTTTTATTTGCGGTTGGTTTTGTCGCTTGTGCTTATCAAATGTATGGAGTTTGTAGTTTACCAACCGTAAAGGGGTTTTTCTTTTATTATACCACATTGGTGGCAAATAAGCATACAGTCCGTCTGATGGTAAGTTGTTACCGTAGCCTTTGGACGCCTGCAACTCCAGGGTGGATACAAGCGCGCTACCGACTGCCCAAAGATTCAATAACTTTGTTTTAAAATATGAGGCTTATATCGGCGTTTTTTTTAATACCACGTCGGTGGCAAATAAGCAGACGACCTCGCCTGACAGTAAGCAGTCACCGTAGCCCATGGACGCCTG
The DNA here is from genome assembly GCF_963556715.1 of Cydia fagiglandana. Taxonomy (NCBI): domain Eukaryota; kingdom Metazoa; phylum Arthropoda; class Insecta; order Lepidoptera; family Tortricidae; genus Cydia; species Cydia fagiglandana. The sequence goes on along the minus strand of NC_085950.1, from coordinate 2,386,923 downwards.
CGAATTCTATAGTTTACACGGATGCACTTTTATTTGCGGTTGGTTTTGTCGCTTGTGCTTATCAAATGTATGGAGTTTGTAGTTTACCAACCGTAAAGGGGTTTTTCTTTTATTATACCACATTGGTGGCAAATAAGCATACAGTCCGTCTGATGGTAAGTTGTTACCGTAGCCTTTGGACGCCTGCAACTCCAGGGTGGATACAAGCGCGCTGCCGACTGCCCAAAGATTCAATAACTTTGTTTTAAAATATGAGGCTTATATCGGCGTTTTTTTTAATACCACGTCAGTGGCAAACAAGCAGACGACCCCACCTGACAGTAAGCAGTCACCGTAGCCCATGGACGCCTGCGAATTCAATAGTTTACACGGATGCACTTTTATTTGCGGTTGGTTTTGTCGCTTGTGCTTATCAAATGTATGGAGTTTGTAGTTTACCGACCGTAAAGGGGTTTTTCTTTTATTATACCACATTGGTGGCAAATAAGCATACAGTCCGTCTGATGGTAAGTTGTTACCGTAGCCTTTGGACGCTTGCAAGTTCAGACTTTTGAAACCTATACATCATCATCATCATCATTATTATCATTAGACCCTCAGGAAAACCTCGACAGGGGACACCTCCGGCCCGGGGTGCTCATGTAGTATTTAGGGTTTCTAGCACACTTATTTACGGTTGATTTTGTCTCTTTTGGTTATCAAATGTAGTTTGTAGTTTGCAGACTGCAAAAAGGCCCAGACTTTTTTTTTTTTTTTTTTTAATAATACGTCGGTGGCAAACAAGCATCCGGCTCACATGATGGTAAGCAGTCAACGTAGCCTATGGATGCCTGCAACTTTAGAGTTGTTACATGCGCGTTGCCGACTGCAAAAAGGTTTAATAAGTTTTTTTCTTTTTTTTATATACTACGTCGGTGGCAAACAAGCACACGGCCCGTCTGGTAGTGAGCAGTCACCGTAGCCTATGGACGCCTGCAATTTCGAGATGTTACATGCGCGTTGCCGATCGTTGAGATGTAGACCGTGACGTTCGAAAACAAAAAGTCGTATGTGACTGTAAACTTCCATTCACCGTAGAATTTGACAGATAGAGAGAGTTTGAATTAAGTATTGTAACCTTAGTCAGATAATGAAGCTTATTTGAAAGATTATTAACTCTAAGTACTAGAAATAAAGTAGATTTTACTAATGCTGTAATTCTGTAATGCGACATGGTCATGAAACTCATGCGATGTTGGGGGTATACTCTTCAATCTTTTCAATCGGAATGGTCAGAGGTCAGAGTTCAGAGGTCAGAAAGTCCGTGAGGGACAGAACATACGCAAAGTGAAGAAATTGAAAACACGTTTTAATATACCTGACAACATATCAAGCATAACCTACGTAACTTGGTCGGGTTATTTGTTACCTAACATAAACCATACTAAATTCACTGTGGGGAATTAAAAAAAAATGTGAGTGTGTGACAAGGACAAACAATAATAACGCTTTCTCTGCTACTCCTACTGAAAGATTACATAAGACTATCTCGTTTGGTCATTTCCCCCTCCCAGTCCCTCCTCCCACCAGTTCCAATTATAATATCATAAATGAGATCACAATACCTGCAACCTGTAACTGACGCATACGCTTTCTAAAATTAATTAAAAAATCAGAAAATAACAATGGAGTACGTCATTGAACTCGTTGCGAGGCTGTGGTTTAGTAACAAGGGGTTAGGGTACAATTATAAATGTGGAGATAGCGACGAAACAAATATTGCATTCATCTCATCAAGCGAGGCGCTGGCACCTGACGTGGACATTTACAAGTGGGAGGCGGCCCGGAAGAAGCTGATCAAAGATTTTCTGGAGGAGAGGAGCATCCTTCAGTTACACTCGGGATACCATGCGGAGGGGCTTTTGCTGGAGGTGCTAAGAAAACACAACATTAGATCATTCCTCTCCGTGCCTCTTAAACAGAAAACTTTAATCTGGAAAGACGCGGGGGTGTGGTTCGTAGAGGTGACCAACCCGAAAATCATCAAGAGAACTTATGTGTTTTTTGACTTCGAATAAGTGTACGTCTGTGTATGTCTGAAATAAAAAAATGTTTAAAAGTGAATGACTATTTATTTATTTACCAATCATTTAGGTATTTTATATAGTTCCCAATGCGAGTACAAAAAAAATGCAAAAGCTGGTTTTTCAAAATTCGTTGTTAAGGGGGCTCCTTGGCGCTAATGACATTCGATCTGAATCCTTTAGTTTTCTAATGTTTTTAAAGTGAGAACTTCTTTAGCGGCGTTGGGCACTTTCTGAGACAGCGATCACGTGATCGTAACGTTTAGATGGCCACTCAAATAGATGGCAATTAAATCAATAAAGAAAAACTCAATGACATTACATGAAAAAGGTTCTAATCTTGTACGGGTTGAAATACGAGGATCTCACAGTTACATTCAAACTTTATATCACTCAAATATAATTCAATAAAGCTACATCTTGATGAAATCGCTAATAAAAGTGAACTCTAGTAATGGTGAATAAAACTCAAAATATCATGATCAAATATATTTAGATGCGAGATCTGCAAGGTAACTTTACAATTTCTATTCGAATTTTAAGGCCGTTCCCGTACCCAAATGAAATCTACAATCGAGCGTCCCCTCACGCCACCCGTCCCGCCCCTAGATACAATGACGATACAACAGCGCCACGCAAGAAGTAGAGACTTAAATGAACTAACAGGACACTGATTTGTAAAACGTATTACAAAATACTGAAAAAGCATGCTGCATCTCATAGATGGCGTTAAAGTTAAAATGGAAAAATAAATGAAACATAGTGTAAATTAAATATTCATTTTAATGAAGTCAACTCTTATTTCAATAATATTTAATTATAAGGGTAAATACAGTTTATATTTAAACAAATTAATGACTGCAAGTTTTCTATAATATCATTATTTATTAGGTATACTGTGCAGGTATATCATCGATATTTATTAAAAAAAACCGGGCAAGTGCGAGTCGGACTCGCGCACGAAGGGTTCCGTACCATAATGCAAAAAAAAAAAAACAAAAAAAAGCAAAAAAAAAACGGTCACCCATCCAAGTACTGACCCCTCCCGACGTTGCTTAACTTTGGTCAAAAATCACGTTTGTTGTATGGGAGCCCCATTTAAATCTTTATTTTATTCTGTTTTTAGTATTTGTTGTTATAGCGGCAACAGAAATACATCATCTGTGAAAATTTCAACTATCTAGCTATCACGGTTCGTGAGATACAGCCTGGTGACAGACGGACGGACGGACGGACGGACGGACAGCGAAGTCTTAGTAATAGGGTCCCGTTTTACCCTTTGGGTACGGAACCCTAAAAAGTTAGGGCATACCGATACAAGTGCGAAAAAATAGGTAATTCGCACATGTATCGTACAACGTTTTACAGTACATAATATGGCCCTTTAAATTTTCGACATTGTTACGTAATGTGCTAATTATCGCACTAATGCGGTAAAGTAGCACCATATTGTAATAGTACCTACGAGTTGCGAATTACCTATTGGCACATGTATCGTACAACGTTTTACAGTACCTACATACTAGGGTTTGCTCCCGGGAAATACCGGTACCGAAAGTACCGGGAATTGCCGGGATTTAGAACCAAGCAAAGAACCGGGATTTCAAAATTAAATTCCCGGTACTTTCGGGATTTTCGGGACTAATATTTCCGGTACAATATTTGACTGTTTTCTGTTACTTAGCATGAAATATCATGTTTTTTAAAGAAATACATTATATAAATCCATTGCTGACGCTAATACTTTTACGGCTGACCATATATTAAAGCAAAACAAAAATAGTCAATGGGTTTGACAATGCCAACAAAATAAAATAGCTTATTATGAAACTATACGAGTGTTTTTTTTTAAGATACGATAAATAATTTTATACGAATAATTAGTTAGTTGTATACTAAATACGAGCAAAAACTAGAGATAATTGTGTAATAATAGTCACGTAATTGCTAATTGTCGCACTAGTGCTGTAAAATAGCACCATATGACTGTAAATTAAATTTATTCATTTTACAGGGTTCCATAGGTTCGTGGAATCACTCAAGAGTCAAGACCTTTTTTCTCAGGAACGTGTAGAGGCCTCAAATTGAAATTATATCAAATAGGTACTCGGATCTACTCTATTGTCAAATATATTAGCTTTTTTTCTCGTATATCGCAAAAATCCGAATTAATATCAAAATACCGGTATTAATATTGAAATCCCGGGATTGACATGCAATATCGGAAATCAATCCCGGGATTGAGAATGATCCGATATTGCATGCCCTAACGAAGTTTCAACCTAACAACGAATAATAAATCCTTCTCAATACCGAAAATGGAATCTTGAGCTTTGCGAGGGTTTCAAGGCACGAGGGTTAAACAAACAACTTCACAACAATTTCGTAAACGTAGCTCAAATAGTTATTCATAAATTAACGTTTTAAAACCGGCATTTTTGTGACTGACTGACTAATAGATCAAAAACCTAACCCACTTCCAGCTGACCTAGAAATTTTAAATTTGGCACCAAGGTGGACTATTAGGAGTTTATAGAGGGAACAATCTAAAAACTGAAAATTATTGATAATTTGATGAAGAAAAACATATATACATACTTATCGATAATAGGCTAGATGACTAATTTTCATTTATGGTATCAATCGATCAGGTTTGTCTTTAGGATCAAAAGTCTATATGGGATCCATTGCATTAAAGGAATATAAAAATCAGAAATGATAGTCAAAGTCCGACAGTCGTACTTCACTCGCGAAACGACCCGAACAAAACGATATGTGACCGTGACGTCAAGGTCACAAAGAGTCCATCTTGAAGTATGAACAAAACAAGAAAATTGCAGGTGAAATATTGCGTTTATGTATATAGTTTCCATACAATCTTTTATTGGATAAAATCTGAGGAATCGAATCGAATGGTAACTAACTGCGACAATTCTTCGACCGACGGTTTTGTCAGGAAGCTCTTCTTCCACATTGAACAATATTTGTAACTGAAAATAAAATATATTGTATGTGTTAGCATTTACAATTTGTCACATCATGTACAGTCGACGTCAAAGATATGTACCTATTGCACCTTACTCCTTTCTAATAAGGTGAAAAATGTATACATATATTTAACGTCGACTGTTCATATAAAGCACCGGTGGTGGTAAAGAACGAACGAGAGAAATAGAAATAAGACCCTGTATAATAGACTACGAATCGTGTGATAAATCAATTTACGATGGAATTCTGGCACACGAAGTTGAAACAATGTTATTCTAGCTAGGTAGTTAGTACAAAAGGTAAAATTGTTCTCTGCATACAATCAATAAGCATAATAAGCATGAATCACCTACCTCATGGGTATCTTCTTCCTCTAATAGACTAGTAACCCGATAAGTGTCATCCACCTGTGCAATGCGTGGGTTCAAAATGTTTGAGCCGGTCGCCTCACTGTCAAAACCAAAATTAAATAAATGTATGATGTTTTACAGCACATATGGACTTTACCGGACTAGTGCGATAATGCACACACACATTACGTAACTATGTCAAATATTTAAAGGGCTATATGTACTGTAAAACGTTGTACGATACATGTGATAATAGGTAATACGCAACTTATGTCAAATTAAAACACTCCCTTCGGTCGTGTTTTAATTTATCGCCACTCGTGAATTTCCTATTTTTCGCACTATTTTTTATCATCAAGTGATGATGAACAATAACAGCCACATTTTGCCTCTCATTAAGCATCCGGACAAATCTGTCGGTCGAAGAATTGTAGCAGCCAGTCATTTCTTTACAACATCATTCAATTTAAGGAGTCATCCATTAATTACATCACACGTGTAGAGGGAGAGGGTCAAGAAAATGTGACATATTGTGACATGGGGGAGGGGGGAGGCACAAACTTTGTGACGTCACTTTAACTTCATCAGTAACCGAAAAATTATTTAAATTATTTTATTCGCTGTACATTTAAATAACAAGTTTTTAAAACGATAATCGTTTTTATTCGTTTAATTTTCTTTCCTAAGCAGTTTTGGGTTATAAAATTACTAATATTTATATCGTCAAAAATATTTTGATAAATATTAATAATAATAAGTACCTAAGTACTTACTTAATTCGATTTGGCGATTTCGTAGAAAAAATGTGACGTCACACTAGGGGGGAGGGGTTTGCCAAATGTGACCAAGTGTGACAAGGAGGGGGGGAGGGGTCAAAAAACCTAGAAATTCGTGTGACGTAATTAATGGATGACCCCTAATTAGTCCATTACTATTTCATAAATTGATCAAGGACCCGCGAAACGCAGACAGACAGACATGACGAATCCTTAAGGGTTCCGTTTTTTTGCCATTTGGCTACAGAACCCTAAAAATGCTCTATCACAGGTAAATGAGAAATTGAAAATGGAAATAATTGCCCAAGATTATTAGTTTTATTAAAATAAAAAATCGGTCAACACGCTCAAGAAAAGGAAATCATTTACTATTGTGTAGGGTAGGTATAATATAAAATAACTATCAGTTCATTAAAAAATACGTAAAATAATAACGAAAGTACGGACAATCGGTAAATCCCGGGATTTTAATTTCCGGGACTTACTTAGGCAACCCTATTACATTCTATCAGTGTACATTTTTAGGGTTCCGTACCCAAAGGGTAAAAACGGGACCCTATTACTAAGACTTCGCTGTCCGTCCGTCCGTCTGTCCGTCTGTCATCAGGCTGTATCTCATGAACCGTGGTAGCTAGACAGTTTAAATTTTCACAGATGATTGAATTTCTATCGCCGCTATAACAACAAATACTAAAAACAGAATAAAATAAATAGTTATACAACAAACGTGATTTTTGCCGTTTTTTGCATAATGGTACGGAACCCTGCGTGTGCGAGTCCAACTTGCACTTGGCCGGTTTTTTTTAAATTAAGTACCTCTTGTAGAATATCAAATAACTGATGAGGGCAATGTATCTCGTACGATATTATTGATTGGCGACATTTTATTTAGTTTTCGGCGAACATTTGCTAAGTAGGTAGTACTAATAGCCATCTAGGAAAATAAGTACAAAATATGTCCAAATGATTGAGAATATCAATTCAACGCATAAAAAGATATAAGCATCTGCTCTGATAGGAAAACAGTAGGTATCTAAATCTAACTAAGGTCTTTTCGTACGCCGCCGCTGTGAGTAGGTAGGTATTTATCGCAACGCACGAAGTTACGCGCGACATAGGTACCTACATATGCGACGTTATCTATGAAAAGGGACCTTATTGTCGATGGCGCTTCCGCCATTATCAACGATGTTCTGATATAAATACCACGCCGCGCGACATGTGCGTCGTAAGCGCCATAGACAATAAGGTCCCTTTTCATAGATAATGCCACAATTAGAATTAGAACTTACTCGTTACTTTGAATGTCAGTGGTTGATGAAATCGGAGATTCCATTTCCATATTTTGCAGTCTGTAAATAAAGATAAATTGTAGTAGTGTATTGTGTTACGTAGGTAGGGCTAAAAAGCACAAGTCAAATAATTATACTCACTCGATGTAGTCTAAAGATGTAGTACCTATCATGTTCGGCTGTGAAATTATCCAATTTTCTTCTTTTCCTAGAAAGACAAAAAAGTAAAAAGTTTAGACGCATGACAAATCACGAGCTGATAGTGGATGGATTGCTAAAAGAACGCTTTATGCGTCTAATTGTGTGCGTTACATGTATCACTGTGTGCTCGTATTTATAGGAAGGCCCACTACACCGCAACCGCGTAACTACGACTCGCACACATAGACGGCAATGTTTTCTGTTTTTGCCGTGGCGCTAGTGCCGCGTGGTGTAAACGTCGCGAATCGCAATATCCTTTTAAGCTATTTAGATGATGAATTGATGACAATGTTTAACCGGTAGATGGAGCGATTATTAAATTTTAGAATGTTTTAAGTTAAAATATGGATTACTAATTAGTACGATCGAGTATATATTAAATTAAGTAATAATTACTTATTTCACTGTGTAATAAATATACATTTTTACTTACGTTAGTTCCATTGTTTGTTGGAATCTTCCGAGTTGTCTTTTTCGAGATGTCTTCTTTATATTCAATTGCTTGTTACCCATTATAACTTAAAGGTTTTGGTGCACACGGTATATCACTAGAACACACAACACAGCACAGTTTTTATAAGTAAATCTTATATTTGTTTTGGGGACACGTAGTACAGGTCCGTCTGGCACGAGCGCTCAGCCATCACTGTCTCATTTCGAAAGACGGACGGAGATAGAGCATGCAGGCCGAAGTCAATATTTTGTTACGATAGAATTAGTTGATGTTTATTTATTTTAAAAATATTGCCTCTAATTATCGTTTTTCTAAAGCTGTCAAATTATTGTTATAGTTATGATTGATTTTTCTCCTTTTTTTGTTTCATAGTGTCACATAGTAAAGAAACAAGTAAAGTTGGAGTATAAATTCGAATTGAAGGTTACTTTGGGAATAAATTGTATCGAGCGAAGTGTTATGAATCGTGTATCGAAAGCTGTGTTATTAAAGATAATATAATCAAGAATTATATATATTTTTCCCACGTCTACAAATATCAACGTTTCTTAGAAAAATAGGATAATAATTGGGGTATTTTTACATTTCTGGCTCAGGGAACGGCCTTAAAGAATTAACTGTACAAATTTGAATTTTAAACAAGCTCACTGACCAGCAATTTCGGACTAAAGTTTTTCAATAGAAAGGAGGATACATAGTGCTGCAGACATTTTGGCCTAGTCATTGAGTTTTCACTTCTGTCGGCACTCCCGGAGTGCAATCCGCTGTTTTTTTGTAGCTATAATAGCAACGACTTTTAGCAATATAAGTAGTATGCCATATTTACTTCAAAGTTCATTGTCTTCGAGATATTCGACATCAAGTTGAACAATTTTTAGGCCAACAACCTGGTTTTCAGGCCATAGCTTTTGTGTTAATTATTTTAAAATTTACATCTCTGACCAGTTTTTAGAGACGTCAAAGACAAACCCAAATATGCAGATTTCGTACATGTAAGATCCTTCACAGCAATCCAGCTACGAAAAAAGTGTTATTTTTAGACAATGTTTAAAAAAATCATAAAAAATAAGTATTCATTAGTTTCAAAATCCGGTAGACAAGAATGGAGATTAAAGATTGAAGAATCGGTAGCCATTTGTCTTATAATTCTATCTGTAGTGTAAATGTAGAAGTAACGGCTCAAACCTTGTCAAATATCGATGAAAACCGCGGGGAGCCCCTTAAGGTGAGGTTGTGTAGAGCAATGTTTCAGAGTTACTAAGCGTGTGTCATCATCGTCGTTAAAAATATATCAAGTTCGATTTCAAACAAAAACAAGACCTAACCTAATCAAAGCAAGTGCTATACCATCTACATATTATGCATAGTAGGTTCTGCCATCTTGTGGGTCCCATTGGAAGTATAAACGTCACATTTACGTCTCGCGCCAAAAATCAGATGGCTCCTATGCTGTATAGTTCATGCATGCTCCCTATTGTCAGTTCAGTACGGTGGCGCTTAAGCAATGTCAATGTGAAAACAAATCCGTTTAAAATTACAAGGAGGGATTTCATATCATCGCTAAGTAGGCGAAAGTGTGTCTGTCTGTCTGTTTGTCTGTTACCTCTTCACGCTTAAGCCGCTGAACCGCTTTAGTTGAAATTTGGTATAGAGATAGTTCGAGTCCTGGGGAAAATCAGGGATATCATTCCTGAAGAGAGTGCAAAGGCGGGTGGAATTGAAAGGTTTAATGGCATTGCCTAATAATTGAAGTAAGCAATGAGCATATTGAATGATTGCTATTAGCATTATCCAGGCGCTATACCTACTTTAGCTGCTGTCACTAATTCCACGCAGACGAAGTCGCGGGCAAAAGCTAGTATTTCAATATTTTCGCTAGGATTTTTTGATTGTTTAGTACAAAAATCAACTTTACTTAAATGTAATAAGGTTGACATCTGTTGCGGGGTAGCAGAACTTCTGTGATTGTAGCTCAACTATGCGACGCTAGATGGGCTACTCGTATCTTCAAAAATAAAAATCGTAGATGCAATTTCGACATAATTTCCTTTACTGTAAAGTTCAAATTATTGTAATGGGCTAGGGCTCATAGGATAATCTCTTTCGAAATAAGAAAATATGGTCAATCATCCTTTAGATAACGTTGCGTTTGTAGTAGTGTGCATGTTGACGACATAGGTTTCCAGACCGCAGGGAAGCATCATATATTTGTTAATGCCTGGAAGATTGAGGCCTGTCTGCCCATGCTGATGCTAGCTCTGAGCTTATTGAATTGCCTTTCTTGGAACTCTTCAACGTACTTTCGGTCATTGGTTCATTTGTCTTAGAGTTTGGTAAAATGACATTCGGTGTATATGTTCAGTGGGCATGCTAAGGGTTATATTTGCAAAAACCCAGGTGTTGAGTTTGGTTAATGCTTGAGAGCTCCATGTGCATTTGGCCTGTTTAGTGTCCATATTATGCAGACGCACTGCTTGCCACCATTTGAATATTGTCTTTAGAGCTCTTTGCATTAGGTTGGATATCGTGTGGAAGAAGAAGTTTTGGGTAGAAACGATGTTGGACTAATAATGGACTGACGGATATAGGCTGTCAGTAGTCCTTTTTCCCTGCTTTTGCTATGAAGTTTACCTTGACCCGAGTCCAATTATCTGGTACGATTCACCACGCGAAACTTGCTCTGAATATTATGGCCAGATGCAGATTGCTGTAAAAGCGCCGCTGATTTAAATCAAAAAGTTTGGTCTAAAGATGTTTCTTGCTATATTCCAGTCGATATTGCGTGCCACTGTGGATTCGAGGATTCCTATGGGCGCAAAGCTGTGTTTATTACTGGTTGAGTATGAACCGGGGAAGTGGGTGTCTCTGAGCAAGTTCCTCTTCCGTGTTCATAAATGTGCCATCTAGTGTTTAAGGAGACCGAGATAGTTGGTTGGTGTCTTGGAGAGTATTATGTAAGTTCATGCTCCTTTATGAGTTTGGGCAATATCAGGAGGCACCCCGTACGATTGCCCTGTCTAGACGGAACCTTCTCCATTATCTTATTTTTGCCTCCCATATTTGTTTATTATATTCAGTAAATGCTCTATGATACGCGTAGTACCATACCCATTCTGTTAACAATTAAAACAGATCAATTCCAAAACCTGTTCTGTTGTGATCTGTTCTGTTCTATCTTGTTCTGTTCTGTTCTGTTCTATCTTGTTCTGTTCTGTTCTATCTTTTTCTGTTCTAACCTGTTCTGTTGAGAGCTGTTCTGTTGTGATCTGTTCTGTTCTAACCTGATCTGTTATGATCTGTTCTGTTGTGACCTGTTCTGTTGTGACTTGTTCTTTTGCCGCGCGCACCCGAGTTGCATACATTGCCATTGTTAGTAGCTCGGTACCACTTACAGGGCTAGCGGGTCTTATTTGAAATGTTCTTTGTCTTATGAGCAGTTGTGTTAAAGTCTGTCACAACCCTACTGTGTTCTTATGCGGTGTCTGCATTAACGCATATATCAAAGGCGTCGGTTCACTGTTACTTTTTATACTGTGGTTCCGTCTAGACAGGGCAATCGTACGGGGTGCCTCCTGATATTGCCCAAACTCATAAAGGAGCATGAACTTACATAATACTCTCCAAGACACCAACCAACTATCTCGGTCTCCTTAAACACTAGATGGCACATTTATGAACACGGAAGAGGAACTTGCTCAGAGACACCCACTTCCCCGGTTCATACTCAACCAGTAATAAACACAGCTTTGCGCCCATAGGAATCCTCGAATCCACAGTGGCACGCAATATCGACTGGAATATAGCAAGAAACATCTTTAGACCAAACTTTTTGATTTAAATCAGCGGCGCTTTTACAGCAATCTGCATCTGGCCATAATATTCAGAGCAAGTTTCGCGTGGTGAATCGTACCAGATAATTGGACTCGGGTCAAGGTAAACTTCATAGCAAAAGCAGGGAAAAAGGACTACTGACAGCCTATATCCGTCAGTCCATTATTAGTCCAACATCGTTTCTACCCAAAACTTCTTCTTCCACACGATATCCAACCTAATGCAAAGAGCTCTAAAGACAATATTCAAATGGTGGCAAGCAGTGCGTCTGCATAATATGGACACTAAACAGGCCAAATGCACATGGAGCTCTCAAGCATTAACCAAACTCAACACCTGGGTTTTTGCAAATATAACCCTTAGCATGCCCACTGAACATATACACCGAATGTCATTTTACCAAACTCTAAGACAAATGAACCAATGACCGAAAGTACGTTGAAGAGTTCCAAGAAAGGCAATTCAATAAGCTCAGAGCTAGCATCAGCATGGGCAGACAGGCCTCAATCTTCCAGGCATTAACAAATATATGATGCTTCCCTGCGGTCTGGAAACCTATGTCGTCAACATGCACACTACTACAAACGCAACGTTATCTAAAGGATGATTGACCATATTTTCTTATTTCGAAAGAGATTATCCTATGAGCCCTAGCCCATTACAATAATTTGAACTTTACAGTAAAGGAAATTATGTCGAAATTGCATCTACGATTTTTATTTTTGAAGATACGAGTAGCCCATCTAGCGTCGCATAGTTGAGCTACAATCACAGAAGTTCTGCTACCCCGCAACAGATGTCAACCTTATTACATTTAAGTAAAGTTGATTTTTGTACTAAACAATCAAAAAATCCTAGCGAAAATATTGAAATACTAGCTTTTGCCCGCGACTTCGTCTGCGTGGAATTAGTGACAGCAGCTAAAGTAGGTATAGCGCCTGGATAATGCTAATAGCAATCATTCAATATGCTCATTGCTTACTTCAATTATTAGGCAATGCCATTAAACCTTTCAATTCCACCCGCCTTTGCACTCTCTTCAGGAATGATATCCCTGATTTTCCCCAGGACTCGAACTATCTCTATACCAAATTTCAACTAAAGCGGTTCAGCGGCTTAAGCGTGAAGAGGTAACAGACAAACAGACAGACAGACACACTTTCGCCTACTTAGCGATGATATGAAATCCCTCCTTGTAATTTTAAACGGATTTGTTTTCACATTGACATTGCTTAAGCGCCACCGTACTGAACTGACAATAGGGAGCATGCATGAACTATACAGCATAGGAGCCATCTGATTTTTGGCGCGAGACGTAAATGTGACGTTTATACTTCCAATGGGACCCACAAGATGGCAGAACCTACTATGCATAATATGTAGATGGTATAGCACTTGCTTTGATTAGGTTAGGTCTTGTTTTTGTTTGAAATCGAACTTGATATATTTTTAACGACGATGATGACACACGCTTAGTAACTCTGAAACATTGCTCTACACAACCTCACCTTAAGGGGCTCCCCGCGGTTTTCATCGATATTTGACAAGGTTTGAGCCGTTACTTCTACATTTACACTACAGATAGAATTATAAGACAAATGGCTACCGATTCTTCAATCTTTAATCTCCATTCTTGTCTACCGGATTTTGAAACTAATGAATACTTATTTTTTATGATTTTTTTAAACATTGTCTAAAAATAACACTTTTTTCGTAGCTGGATTGCTGTGAAGGATCTTACATGTACGAAATCTGCATATTTGGGTTTGTCTTTGACGTCTCTAAAAACTGGTCAGAGATGTAAATTTTAAAATAATTAACACAAAAGCTATGGCCTGAAAACCAGGTTGTTGGCCTAAAAATTGTTCAACTTGATGTCGAATATCTCGAAGACAATGAACTTTGAAGTAAATATGGCATACTACTTATATTGCTAAAAGTCGTTGCTATTATAGCTACAAAAAAACAGCGGATTGCACTCCGGGAGTGCCGACAGAAGTGAAAACTCAATGACTAGGCCAAAATGTCTGCAGCACTATGTATCCTCCTTTCTATTGAAAAACTTTAGTCCGAAATTGCTGGTCAGTGAGCTTGTTTAAAATTCAAATTTGTACAGTTAATTCTTTAAAATTCGAATAGAAATTGTAAAGTTACCTTGCAGATCTCGCATCTAAATATATTTGATCATGATATTTTGAGTTTTATTCACCATTACTAGAGTTCACTTTTATTAGCGATTTCATCAAGATGTAGCTTTATTGAATTATATTTGAGTGATATAAAGTTTGAATGTAACTGTGAGATCCTCGTATTTCAACCCGTACAAGATTAGAACCTTTTTCATGTAATGTCATTGAGTTTTTCTTTATTGATTTAATTGCCATCTATTTGAGTGGCCATCTAAACGTTACGATCACGTGATCGCTGTCTCAGAAAGTGCCCAACGCCGCTAAAGAAGTTCTCACTTTAAAAACATTAGAAAACTAAAGGATTCAGATCGAATGTCATTAGCGCCAAGGAGCCCCCTTAACAACGAATTTTGAAAAACCAGCTTTTGCATTTTTTTTGTACTCGCATTGGGAACATTATAAAATACCTAAATGATTGGTAAATAAATAAATAGTCATTCACTTTTAAACATTTTTTTATTTCAGACATACACAGACGTACACTTATTCGAAGTCAAAAAACACATAAGTTCTCTTGATGATTTTCGGGGTGGTCACCTCTACGAACCACACCCCCGCGTCTTTCCAGATTAAAGTTTTCTGTTTAAGAGGCACGGAGAGGAATGATCTAATGTTGTGTTTTCTTAGCACCTCCAGCAAAAGCCCCTCCGCATGGTATCCCGAGTGTAACTGAAGGATGCTCCTCTCCTCCAGAAAATCTTTGATCAGCTTCTTCCGGGCCGCCTCCCACTTGTAAATGTCCACGTCAGGTGCCAGCGCCTCGATTGATGAGATGAATGCAATATTTGTTTCGTCGCTATCTCCACATTTATAATTGTACCCTAACCCCTTGTTACTAAACCACAGCCTCGCAACGAGTTCAATGACGTACTCCATTGTTATTTTCTGATTTTTTAATTAATTTTAGAAAGCGTATGCGTCAGTTACAGGTTGCAGGTATTGTGATCTCATTTATGATATTATAATTGGAACTGGTGGGAGGAGGGACTGGGAGGGGGAAATGACCAAACGAGATAGTCTTATGTAATCTTTCAGTAGGAGTAGCAGAGAAAGCGTTATTATTGTTTGTCCTTGTCACACACTCACATTTTTTTTTAATTCCCCACAGTGAATTTAGTATGGTTTATGTTAGGTAACAAATAACCCGACCAAGTTACGTAGGTTATGCTTGATATGTTGTCAGGTATATTAAAACGTGTTTTCAATTTCTTCACTTTGCGTATGTTCTGTCCCTCACGGACTTTCTGACCTCTGAACTCTGACCTCTGACCATTCCGATTGAAAAGATTGAAGAGTATACCCCCAACATCGCATGAGTTTCATGACCATGTCGCATTACAGAATTACAGCATTAGTAAAATCTACTTTATTTCTAGTACTTAGAGTTAATAATCTTTCAAATAAGCTTCATTATCTGACTAAGGTTACAATACTTAATTCAAACTCTCTCTATCTGTCAAATTCTACGGTGAATGGAAGTTTACAGTCACATACGACTTTTTGTTTTCGAACGTCACGGTCTACATCTCAACGATCGGCAACGCGCATGTAACATCTCGAAATTGCAGGCGTCCATAGGCTACGGTGACTGCTCACTACCAGACGGGCCGTGTGCTTGTTTGCCACCGACGTAGTATATAAAAAAAAGAAAAAAACTTATTAAACCTTTTTGCAGTCGGCAACGCGCATGTAACAACTCTAAAGTTGCAGGCATCCATAGGCTACGTTGACTGCTTACCATCATGTGAGCCGGATGCTTGTTTGCCACCGACGTATTATTAAAAAAAAAAAAAAAAAAATGTCTGGGCCTTTTTGCAGTCTGCAAACTACAAACTACATTTGATAACCAAAAGAGACAAAATCAACCGTAAATAAGTGTGCTAGAAACCCTAAATACTACATGAGCACCCCGGGCCGGAGGTGTCCCCTGTCGAGGTTTTCCTGAGGGTCTAATGATAATAATGATGATGATGATGATGTATAGGTTTCAAAAGTCTGAACTTGCAAGCGTCCAAAGGCTACGGTAACAACTTACCATCAGACGGACTGTATGCTTATTTGCCACCAATGTGGTATAATAAAAGAAAAACCCCTTTACGGTCGGTAAACTACAAACTCCATACATTTGATAAGCACAAGCGACAAAACCAACCGCAAATAAAAGTGCATCCGTGTAAACTATTGAATTCGCAGGCGTCCATGGGCTACGGTGACTGCTTACTGTCAGGTGGGGTCGTCTGCTTGTTTGCCACTGACGTGGTATTAAAAAAAACGCCGATATAAGCCTCATATTTTAAAACAAAGTTATTGAATCTTTGGGCAGTCGGCAGCGCGCTTGTATCCACCCTGGAGTTGCAGGCGTCCAAAGGCTACGGTAACAACTTACCATCAGACGGACTGTATGCTTATTTGCCACCAATGTGGTATAATAAAAGAAAAACCCCTTTACGGTTGGTAAACTACAAACTCCATACATTTGATAAGCACAAGCGACAAAACCAACCGCAAATAAAAGTGCATCCGTGTAAACTATAGAATTCGCAGGCGTCCATGGGCTACGGTGACTGCTTACTGTCAGGCGAGGTCGTCTGCTTATTTGCCACCGACGTGGTATTAAAAAAAACGCCGATATAAGCCTCATATTTTAAAACAAAGTTATTGAATCTTTGGGCAGTCGGTAGCGCGCTTGTATCCACCCTGGAGTTGCAGGCGTCCAAAGGCTACGGTAACAACTTACCATCAGACGGACTGTATGCTTATTTGCCACCAATGTGGTATAATAAAAGAAAAACCCCTTTACGGTTGGTAAACTACAAACTCCATACATTTGATAAGCACAAGCGACAAAACCAACCGCAAATAAAAGTGCATCCGTGTAAACTATAGAATTCGCAGGCGTCCATGGGCTACGGTGACTGCTTACTGTCAGGTGGGGTCGTCTGCTTGTTTGCCACTGACGTGGTATTAAAAAAAACGCCGATATAAGCCTCATATTTTAAAACAAAGTTATTGAATCTTTGGGCAGTCGGCAGCGCGCTTGTATCCACCCTGGAGTTGCAGGCGTCCAAAGGCTACGGTAACAACTTACCATCAGACGGACTGTATGCTTATTTGCCACCAATGTGGTATAATAAAAGAAAAACCCCTTTACGGTTGGTAAACTACAAACTCCATACATTTGATAAGCACAAGCGACAAAACCAACCGCAAATAAAAGTGCATCCGTGTAAACTATTGAATTCGCAGGCGTCCATGGGCTACGGTGACTGCTTACTGTCAGGTGGGGTCGTCTGCTTGTTTGCCACTGACGTGGTATTAAAAAAAAACGCCGATATATGTCTCATATTTTAAAACAAACATGATGGGCCTTTTTGCAATTTCATAGCGGATGTTTTTGGAACTAACTAGCGGTGTCCACTGACGAGGCGCCACTAGCGACATCTATATTGTTAAGCGAATCGATAGTCTGTCAAGCCGGATATGTCAGAAGCAATGTAAAGCAAACTAAAGTATGGTAACCCTAGGAAACGAACAAAAGGCAGGAATGTACATCGAACAGCGATGAAATGTAAACAAAACAGTTCCACAGATAAGATATAAATGACACACGATTTTCGAACTATTCAAACGATTTTTCAAATTTGCCGCCTTTTTCTACTGACTAGATTTGCTTGACCAAGATTAATTAACTTACCATGAACCCCCTCTGACTCTGCGGACTTTTTTAGAAATACTCAGACGGCTGCTCATCTATACATATCATAGCGGATGGTTTTAGAACTAACGTTGCGCATACATACTGTCGCCCTCTGGCGGGCCTGGCGGGGATTTTTGGAACTAACTAGCGGTGTCCACCGACGAAGGCGCCACTAGGGATATCTATTCATTTAAGCGATTCAACAACTCACATACAAAGTGGAGACATCTATTCATTTCATAGCGGATGGTTTTGAAACTAACGTTGCGCATACATACTGTCGCCCTCAGGCAGGGCTGGTGGGGATTTTTGGAACTAACGTTGCGCATACATACTGTCGCCCTCTGGCGGGGGCTTTTTAGAACTAACCTTGCGCATACATACTGTCGCCCTCCAGCGGGGCTGGCGGAAATTTTAGGAACTAACGTTGCGCATACATACTGTCGCCCCCAGGCAGGGCTGGTGGGGATTTTTGGAACTAACGTTGCGCATACATACTGTCGCCCTCAGGCAGGGCTGGTGGGGATTTTTAGAACTAACGTTGCGCATACATACTGTCGCCCCCAGGCAGGGCTGGCGGATAATTTTGGAACTAACGTTACGCATACATACTGTCGCCCTCAGGCAGGGCTGGCGGGGATTTTTGGAACTAACGTTGTGCATACATACTGTCGCCCCCAGGCAGGGCTGGTGAGGATTTTTGGAACTAACGTTGCGCATACATACTGTCGCCCTCTGGCGGGAGAATTTTAGAACTAACGTTGCGCATACATACTGTCGCCCCCAGGCAGGGCTGGCGGATAATTTTGGAACTAACGTTACGCATACATACTGTCGCCCCCAGGCAGGGCTGGTGGGGATTTTAGGAACTAACCTTGCGCATACATACTGTCGCCCCCAGGCAGGGCTGGTGGGGATTTTAGGAACTAACGTTGCGCATACATACTGTCGCCCCCACGCAGGGCTGGTGGGGATTTTTAGAACTAACGTTGCGCATACATACTGTCGCCCCCAGGCAGGGCTGGCGGGGATTTTTGGAACTAACGTTGCGCATACATACTGTCGCCCCCAGGCAGGGCTGGTGGGGATTTTTAGAACTAACCTTGCGCATACATACTGTCGCCCCCAGGCAGGGCTGGTGGGGATTTTTGGAACTAACGTTACGCATACACAGTGGCGCCTCTAGCGGGGAGTAGAGTGAACTAACCAGCGGCGCATACATACTGTCGCCCTCCGGCGGGGCTGGCGGATATTTTCGGAACTAACGTTGCGCATAGACAGTGGCGCCTCTAGCGGGGAGTAGGGTGAACTAACCAGTGGCGCCATCTAGCGGCGACCTTTGGAACTAACGCTGCGCATACACAGTGGCGCCATCTAGCGGGGAGTAGGGTGAACTAAATTGTCACTACCTTGCGCATACATACTGTCGCCCTCTGGCGGAAAAGTTCTGGTCTCGGAGCGGCATAAACACACTACTCAGAATCAGAATAATGTAGGTGGGAGTTACATCAGAAGAGAAGTAACTCCTACCTACATTAGCTACTATAAAGTATTTTGTATTTTGAAAATAGAAAATAGGTCCCAAAAACTATTTCAATTAAGATACAAAATAGTGTTCTTCAAAAGGTATTTCAATACAAAATACAAAATAGGTATTTTGCATTTTGTATTTGCATTTTAAATACAAGTATTTAAAATAAGTCACATCTCTGCTCACGAATTAGTATATTTTATTGCAAGTGTGCAAAGTGTGTCATTATATACGAGCCTGACACGTCTTTTATGAGCCACAGGTAAATATAAGACACGGGACAAATACACTTATACATGTACAATAAGCGAAGTTGCTTTTGATTGATTCAAGCATTTTGTCTAAATGTACCAAACTCTATCGTGGCAATTCACACTCGCAAATGCGAGTCTTTAATTAATTTTTCTCAAAAATGGACTGCAAAGTCGACTTTGCCATCTAAAAAATAGGTCGCGAAGCGCGTAGTTTATGGTTAGTCAAAAATTAAAAAGTTAAAAACATTGCAGTCTCGATTTTGGGACTGCAATGTTGCATACAAATTCCATTATTTGTCGAGTTCCAAACTTTTTAAAAGTTGATATGACCATATCAAATGAAGGCACAGGCCCATTAAACAGCCAAACAGATGATTAGTACCGCGACTATTTAGATGTCTCAAATAGGTTGGCGTATATTTGGCAGAAAAATACACTTCTATTTCTTTTATTAAAAAAATAAAAAGGCGGCAAGGGCTTTTTTCTGTCAAAATATACATGCAAGAACGTTGCTTTTGTAAAATATTTCTATGATATTTATATTTCTTGCACCATTTTTGAGAAAAGCACTATATATGACTCGGCTGGAAGGCTACTTGCTGGCTTCGGATTCAATTAAACGGACTCCCAAGGTCGTCCGTTTAAAACGAATCCTCAGCCTGCAAGTAGCTACTTCCGAGCCTCGACAATAATGTACTATTATATACCTACAAGTGTACTGTAATGTAAGACACAGCATGAAGTAGAGTTGTTGTTGTAGTGAAGGTGCGGGCAGTCAAGTCGGAGGTGTCGGACGCGGCGAGTGACGAGGACTGCGTGTCGGGTGAGTACTGCACGCGACACCACGATACGACACACATTATACACATACACACCTGAATACTTGTACACATGTACAACTGATATTCATAATAGCAAAGAGACTGGATTGTAATAGAGAGATAAAGTATAACCCCCTTATTCGTAAACGCGCTACAAGACCTCAATTAGCTAATAATCGTTTGTATTTATCTGTCATTTTGATTTATGTATTTGTAAGAAAGGGTTAAAACATAATTTAACTAAATCAGGCCCGTAAAGTTTTATAAATAAGGGGGTAAAAAAAAGTGCCCCGTATTTTGACATCCAAACACATGGAGTTGTACTGCGCCATGTTTTGCGGTCATTGAATAGGGACGTTGACATGAATCGCGAATATATAGCATGTTATGTTTTTACCATAGCAGGGAATATTGGATTGCTGAAAATCATATTTTGCAAGTGTAAATATGTGTAATAAATTAATTAAAAATAATCATAAGTGTTAATGGGATTATTTTACTTCGATATTTAAAAATTATGTGGACTGTATTTAGACGAAATACGAGACGAGATACGAAACGATATAGCGTGGAACTTAGGACAGGCTAGGTCAATTGGTAAAAGCACTCACCTTGCTGAGCTGTAGATGACGGTGCAGCTCTCGGTGGAGGCTGGCGCAGGCTTCTCAGACCTTCGGCTCGTCTAGACTTACCTCGAATCCGAGTTACCTGGACCAGCGTGGACACCGAAACGGAGCAGGAGCAGTGCTTCTTCAACTGATTAGCCTTCCACAATGAGTACACACAGTTTACAGACGAAATTGAATCTTTTAGATGAACCGAGACGATAATATTCGAAAATAATAATTAGCGCAGCGAGATGCGCCCGACATGTTACATTCGCGATACGAGAAGGGGAGGAAGTATAGTTTTTTTTTTTAAGTTTGAACGATAATGTTGCCAGGCGAAATTATTTTAAGACTACAATCCTTAACATTTTCCGCCCACCAAAATACAACGTATTTTCCACAAGTTTGTACTGTTATTGTCAACTGAGGATAAAATAGAATCGACATGGCTCAGGGTTTATTTTCTTATTACTATATATTTTTTACTTTAATCTAAATCTACAATAAAATTAATACTTATGAGTATATGATAGTGAATTAACACTAGTTTTGCAAAGGTAAGGGACACAGTTTAACTATCGGACGTTTAAGTTCGCCCGATTCTGTGCGAACTGTGACAACTCGACAAATCCCGTCACTTCCTGGATGGAGTTGTACCACCCGGCCAATTTTCCACTTCATGGGGCTACATTGCTCATTGACAATGAGCACGAGCGTCCCGACGACAATGTTTTTCTGACCATCGAACCATTTGTGGCGCTGCTGCAATGTGTGCAGATATTCGAGGTGCCACTTGCGCCAGAAATCTTGATGGATCTTTTGTAATAATTTCCATCTCTGAAGTGGACCTAATTTCGCATCTACCATGTTGCTTTCAGGCAATATGGTGAGCGGCTCCAAAGTAAGGAAATGTCCGGGGGTCAAAACTGACAGGTCGTTTGGGTCCGAGCTGACAGGGGACAAAGGCCGTGAGTTCAGCATCGCCTCAATTTGGGTCAAAATGGTATAGAATTCCTCAAATGTAAGGCGCTGAGAGCCCACGACGCGAGCGAGATGTGTCTTTACTGACTTTACACCAGCCTCGGCTAACCCCGAGAAATGTGGGCTGCCGGGCGGGTTAAAAACGAAATTTATTTGTTCTGCACGTGAAGCCTTGGCCATGAATTCTTGGAGCATATTGGATGCGCCAATAAAGTTTCTACCCTGATCCGAGATCAGCCTAGAGCACCGGCCGCGGCGCGAAATGAAACGGCGCAGAGCTGCGAGATACGCCTCTGTGGTGAGCTCTGAGGCCAGCTCAAGATGTACTGCTTTGGTGGCAGTGCATACGAAAACGCAAATATACGATTTAAATGTGCGTAGACCACGGCCCCGGGCCAAACAAGTATCAAAGGGACCAGCGTAATCTACTGCCGCTGACGAAAATGGTTTAATTTGATTAATTCGAAACGACGGTAAGTTGCCCATTATTGGAGGAGATGCCACTTTAGGCCGAGCGCGAAAACATTTCATACAAGATGAAATAACCGAATTTATAGCCCTTCTTGCCGATAGAACCCAGAATTCTTGGGCTAATAAATTTTGCAACGTTTGCAATCCAGGGTGCATAAACCGGTGATGGTAGTCCTCAATGATCAACGTAGTCAACCTATGATCACGAGGCAATAATAGTGGATGTTTCACATCGAACGACAGGTCTCCTTTAGAAAGGCGACCGCCCACCCTTAGCATTCCACGCTCATCCACAAACGGCGCCAATTTCCGCATGGGCTTCGATAGAGAGTGGGGTGACTTATCTGTTATCTGTCAACAAGCACCGCAATTCTGAAGCGAAAGCTCGCTCCTGGACATGTTTCACGAGAAAGTGAAGAGCTTTCGTAATTTCTTCAGACGACAAGTTCGGATCTGTGATTTTCGACAATGATTTTTGCAAGTTATGCATGAACCGAAAACAATAAGCGAAAATACGCAATATGCGTTGTAAAGACGAGAATCTGCTTAAGATGTTGTCAATCAACGATATACAGTGTGGAAGTCTAATACGGGCGAATCTCTTAACGGTGGTTAGTATAGGATAGGACAAAGTAAAGGTAATAACATTTACTTAAAGTTGCAACAGTAATTTTGTCCATACAAAATAATTCAGCCCGCAATGTAATGCAAACACACTCACGTTAAACGCTCGTTGACAGTTACTTTCAAAATCTACTATTGCGTATGTAATGTCATTAACTGTCATGAGTGGGTAAATAATAAATAAGTATGATGTTTTTTATCTGACGAAATTACTACCTAGTTTAAAATCAAATTACATCAAAAAATCTTATTAAAGCAATCATTTATTTTAATAACGACCCATTGAAATTACAACTGAAATGTACTGAAGTTCCTGAAATACTTACCTAAAGAAAACCAACTAAAAGAGTACACTAAAAAACACAATTTACAACAATACAAATTCTGAGAAACCGGAGTTTTGTTTTGCCCCCTCCACCCTTCCAGTTACGGGCAATCCTTCGCGAGCTCGCTGTATCGCGTTTACAACAATTACTTGAGCGTTTCTTGGTACAACCCGATGAGGGAATCGCTCTCTGTACACACTAGCGCTCGATGACCATTTTGTAGTGTTTCACCGTAAATTAAAATCATGTCCATTAATTCAGGAGCAGTAAAAGTTGTTAAACGAGGCATTTACATACGATTAACATACGATTACTTTTGAATCGAAAGACTGACATTGTCAAATCAGAGTTGAGATAAAATAAGAAACTTGCAATTCCACCAAAGAGTTTGCCACGTTTTCACACAATGTACCAAGTTTTGTGGTGTTTAAACGGTTCAGTTAATTCTCGAAATAATTTTGGTAATAACTGTACAACTATTAGGCGGGCCGTATGCTTATTTTCCGCCATCCTGGTATAAAAAATCAGGCAAATTAAATACGAAATGAATCCACAATAATCACTTATGAGATACTGATATTAAATGAATTTTCAAAAAAGGTGTGCTATCAAAGGTGCTTGTCTATTGCTCAGATTAGAAATAATCACGTCAAGTGCTGTCATCGTGACTGATTAAAATGAAGTCAGTTTCTTGTTGATAAACATGATAAATAAATAAGATTTAATATCTTTTAACACGCCTAGTAGTACTTTTATCTACCAAAATAACTACAAAACATTAAACGCAGTGTAATGCTAACATGTATTGTGAATATTCCTCCAGATAGGTAAGTTTGTAAATGCTATTGTTGTATTGCTAATGAACATTTGACTTTTCGGTACCGCAACCATGTTTACGGTACATTGCTGCTGAGAAATTTTTAAAAAATTAATTATGGGGTCGTAATGAACTGCAACTTAAAAAAACCTTTTACTTCATGATTACCCTAATGAATACTATGTCCGATTTAATTTATCGCCCGTATAAGACTTCCACACTGTATTAGAGTCTGTGAACAAACTATAGATTTTTTGCTCGTTCGAAGCGGCTTGATCTGAAAGGATCTCAGATTGTGGCCAAGATTCTTGTTAGTAGAAGAGCCGGCCGCAAATTTTCTAACCGACTTGATACCACGATGAAATACACAATGGGAAACCATAAAAGTGATGCTAAGTCCGAATTCGATAGTCTGCCACGGCGGAACTTGCCGAAAGTACGAAAAAGAAGGCCACTTCCGGTGCGAAAAAAGGGGGCTGATTTAACCCATCTGATACCGAAATAATAATTATGGCAGCAGTTAGAAATTTACATGTAGACACATAAAAGCGAAGTCTGCCAGTATTTTTTTAGCCGGAAGTGCTTGGCAGACGCTCTCAAAGGTGGCCAACGGGACCCCTAATTTAACCCATCTGATACCACCATGAAACCAATTCCAGTCGGTAGGTATGAACCCTCATGTCAGGAATATATAAGTCTGCCAAGGCTATTCCTGCCGAAACACCATGGCAGACGAGATTATATAAGCAAGGTCGGCATCGGTTACCCTACACTAACCCATCTGATACCACCATGAAACCAATTCCAGTCAGTAGGTACGAACCCCCATTTTAGGAATATATAAGTCTGCCAAGGTTTTTCCTGCCGAAACACCTTGGCAGACGAGATTATAAGCAAGATGACCATCGGTTACCGTACACTAACCCATCTGATACCGCCATGAAACCAATTCCAGTCGGTAGGTATGAACCCTCATTTCAGGAATATATAAGTCTGCCAAGGCTTTTCCTGCCGTAACACCATGGCAGACGAGATTATGTAAGCAAGGTCGGCATCGGTTACCCTACACTAACCCATCTGATACCACCATGAAACCAATTCCAGTCGGTAGGTATGAACCCCCATTTTAGAAATATATAAGTCTGCCAAGGTTTTTCCTGCCGAAACACCTTGGCAGACGAGATTATAAGCAAGATGACCAACGGTTACCGTACACTAACCCATCTGATACCACCATGAAACCAATTCTAGTCGGTAGGTATGAACCCTCATTTCAGGAATTTATAAGTCTGCCAAGGCCTTTCCTGCCGAAATACCTTAACAGACGAGATTATGTAAGCAGCATCCGCATCCGAGGGATCCGTATTTTGGAATTATACAG
This sequence comes from Cydia fagiglandana, assembly GCF_963556715.1. Classification (NCBI taxonomy): domain Eukaryota; kingdom Metazoa; phylum Arthropoda; class Insecta; order Lepidoptera; family Tortricidae; genus Cydia; species Cydia fagiglandana. Next base: position 2,361,268 of record NC_085950.1, on the reverse strand, counting down.
ATTACGGACATTATTAATAGCTGTAGGCTTATTTATTACTTTATGATTATACATATTTGTATATTATTATGTTATTAATAAAATATATTTATAATTTATTAAACCTAAACTTAATACATTGGGAATTCATTACCTGCTTACGGCAGTAGTAGGGATTAGTGGGTGAGTTCTGGCTCACTGAGCCAGGCCAACAGTCCCTCCCCCTTTTTTTCCTTGTTGAGGCCCTGCAACCTTGCCTTGAACCCAAACTAATGTCATTGTAGCTCGAATCTAACCTAATCTATTTTTATTGCTTTTAAAATATTTCAATTATCTACTTTTGCAAAGTTAAATGTTGTAATCTCTTTTTCGCAAAATGGAATTTTAATGTGACTTTAATGTATGTGCAGTCTACTTAGTAATTGGGTTTAAAGATATAAAAACACACATTTTATTTCCTATCCTAAGTATCCTATCCTAAGTTTATTCAAATAATATTCTGAACATATATAGTACAGTGGAGAAAACGAATGAAATCATGCAATTTGATTTTGCTATTTTTAAATAAAGAGTAACCAAACAGTATTTTCCAGTTGTTGGTAATGATACCATCTCTTACAATTTCTCTTCATGAACATTTTATGATACCTAACCTTCCAGTTTTCGCCCGAATTAATCAAAAAATTCACCAACACCATTTACACCAACCAAATAGAAAACGGGTCCGTTTCCGATTTCGCGATCTCGAGTCCGGGTCCGCGTCCGGGTCCAGGTTCAGGTAGAAGTCGAATTCAAAATCTTGCTTGTTTTGCCAGTGGGGTAACTTGCTTAACAATCAATTAGAAAAAGACAAGTCGTCGAGGAGTTCCGTTCTGATCACCACCAGCAATACCACTTCATCAAATGCCACTGTTCTTAATGTAAATCCTTGTTTGCCTGATGAAAATACAAGAGTCACTATACAATGCCATTCAGATTTGTAGAGTTCCCTCGATTCCTTATGGATCCCATCAATAGAACTTGAGCTTGACGAAAATGTGACTTAAAAACCTAACGTGCTTAACAAACATAACGAAGAGGACAAATCCCCAAACATGAGCTATGCGTCGTTGAAGAGTTCCATTCTGATCATCATCAGCAGTTTCACTTCATCAAATGTCACAATTTTGAATGTAAAAGCTTGGTTTGTTTATAAAAACACCAGTATCACTATATGTTAGGATGGTTAAAAAAACATTTTTTTTTCCTAAGGGGCCCTTATTTAGTTTCGTAATTTATCTCAACTACAAGGGGGTGCTTCACCACGTTAGAATTTTGTGTTGTTTGAAACCAAAAAAATAGAGTATTTATTATTCAGAATTTTATTTAAATATCTGGTTTCACACTATTTGCACATGTGATGTATAAGTTTTGAAGTAGAAAAACATTTTCTTTCAAAATAATATCTTTTAAATCACACTTTCAAATAATGTGAAAACTACTACTTACATAAAAATGTAAAAAATAAGTGAAAAAAGTGTTTGAGCACCCCCTTGTAGTTAAGATAAGATTACAAACTTGGTGTATTTTGTCAACATAATAAATGTAACAAAATAAGGGGGTGCCGCTTCTTCTAGCTAGAGTTTGAATTTTTCCCATACAAACGTGAACCACCCTACTACTATATGCAGCACAACGTCCGGAGTGGCGCAGGCTGGTGCATGACAAAGTGCGCGATTTCGAGAAGCAACGTAAAGTTGACCTCGACACTAAACGCGATGATCTGAAAGCGCGCCAGCCTGCTTCCATTCACTACCACTATGTGGCTGGTGTTCTCACGTGCCCTCAATGTGCGCGGAGGTTCACCTCCAAGATCGGCTATGTCAGCCATATTCGGGCGCACGAGCGCCGAGCTAACTAGGAGTCGAAGAGTGCCCTCGATTCCTCATAAATCTCACCATCAGAACTGGGTTTTGACAAAGACGGAACCAATCTGTATGTATATACTTACAAGTTACAACTCAACTAAACAATATCTATCTGACAATAAATGATTACTTACTTACTTACTTACTTAACTAAAAAAAGAATTTTCAAAATCGATCCCGAAATGACGGAGATATCAAACATTAAAAAAACCGAATTTATACCTCCTTTTTAGGGTTCCGTAGCCAAATGGCAAAAAACGGAACTCTTATAGATTCGTCATGTCTGTCTGTGCGTCTGTCCGTCCGTATGTCACAGCCACTTTTTTCCGAAACTATAAGAACTGTTGAAACTTGGTAAGTAGATGTATTCTGTGAAACGCATTAAGATTTTAACACAAAAATAGAAAAAAAAAACAATAAATTTTGGGGGTCCCCCATACTTAGAACTGAAACTTAAAATTTCTTTTTCATTAAACCCATACGTGTGGGGTATCTATGGATAGGTCTTCAAAACAAAAATGATATTGAGGTTTGTAATATAATTTTTTTCTAAACTGAATAGTTTGCGCGAGAGACACTTCCAAAGTGGTAAATTGTGTGCACCCCCCCCCCCCCCTTCAACTTCTAAAATAAGAGAATGACAAAACTAAAAAATATATATGATGTACATTATCATGCAAACTTCCACCGAAAATTGGTTTGAACGAGATCTAGTAGGTAGTTTTTTTTTAATCGTCATAAATCGTAAACCGCAATTTTGTTATGTTACTTGCTGCTACGGAACCCTTCATGGGCGAGTCCGACTCACACTTGGCCGCTTTTTGGGTTTGCTTTATTATTGAAGTGAAAACTTCTTTAGCGGCGCTGAGCACTTTTTAAGGTGGGGAAAAAATGATAAACTCTAGTCGAGACAGCGTAACGCGTAACACGCTGACGTCATGGGTGACGGACAATGTTCATCATCATCATCTCAGCCATAAGACGTCCGCTGCTGAACATAGGCCTCCCCCTTGGACCTCCATTCGTACCGGTTGGAAGCGACCCGCATCCAGCGTCTTCCGGCGGCCTTAACAAGGTCGTCCGTCCATCTTGTGGGTGGACGCCCTACGCTGCGCTTGCTAGTCCGTGGTCTCCACTCGAGCACTTTTCGACCCCATCGGCCATCTTCTCTGCGCGCAATGTGGCCTGCCCATTGCCACTTCAGCTTGCTAATCCGGTGGGCTATGTCGGTAACTTTAGTTCGTCTACGGATCTCCTCATTTCTGATTCGATCACGGAGAGAAACTCCGAGCATAGCCCTCTCCATAGCTCGTTGAGCGACTTTGAATTTTGAGATGAGGCCGATAGTGAAAAACTACGTTTCGGAGCCGTAAGTCATCACTGATAACACACATTAATTAAAGACTTTCGTCTTGAGGCACTGAGGTATGTCGGACAAAAAGACATTACGTAGTTTCCCGAACGCTGCCCTACCGAGTTGGATTCGGCGGTTAACCTCCTTCTCGAAGTTGGACCTACCTAATTGGACTACTTGTCCTAGGTAGATGTACGAGTCAACAACTTCGAGTACCGAGTTCCCAACAGAGACTGGGATGGGCACAACATTGGCATTTGTCATAAGTTTCGTCTTGTCCATGTTCATTTTCAAGCCCACCCGTTGTGAAACTCGGTTGAGGTCATCGACCATCATGCTGAGTTCCTCCATCGACTTTGCCATGACTACGATATCGTCGGCAAATCAAAGGTGAGTGATGTATTCGCCGTTGATGTTGATGCCAAGTCCTTGCCATTCCAGGTGCTTGAAGGCGTCTTCCATTACGGCAGTATACAGTTTCGGAGAGATAACATCTCCCTGCCTTACACCTCTTTGCAATAGAATCGCCTTCGCACTCTGCTCCTGACTCGGACCGACATGGTGGCGTAACTATACAAACACTTCAACACTTCGATGTACCGATAGTCAATATTGCATCGCTGAAGAGACTCAAGCAGTCTAGAGGCTAGTTTAGATCTCGTTCAAACCAATTTTCGGTGGAAGTTTGCATGATAATGTACATCATATATATTTTTTAGTTTTGTCATTCTCTTATTTTAGAAATTAAAGGGGGGGGGGGGGGTACACACAATTTACCACTTTGGAAGTGTCTCTCGCGCAAACTATTCAGTTTAGAAAACAATTATATTAGAAACCTCAATATCATTTTTGAAGACCTATCCATAGATACCCCACACGTATGGGTTTCATGAAAAATAAATTTTAAGTTTCAGTTCTAAGTATGGGGGACCCCCAAAATTTATTGTATTTATTTTCTATTTTTGTGTTAAAATCTTAATGCGGTTCACAGAATACATCTACTTACCAAGTTTAAACAGTTCTTATAGTTTCGGAAAAAAGTGGCTGTGACATACGGACGGACAGACACACAGACAGACATGACGAATCTATAAGAGTTCCGTTTTTTGCCATTTGACTACGAAACCCTAAAAAGGAGGTATTAATTCGGTTTTTTTTAATGTTTGATATCTCCGTCATTTCGGGATCGATTTTGAAAATTGTTTTTTTAGTTGAGTTGTAACTTGTAAGTATATACATACAGATTGGTTCCGTCTTTGTCAAAACCCAGTTCTGATGGTGAGATTAAGGAGGAATCGAGGGCACTCTTCAAATCTTGTAGGTATACATATAGTAGTAGGGTGGTTCACGTTTGTATGGGAAAAATTCAAACTCTAGCTAGAAGAAGCGGCACCCCCTTATTTTGTTACACTTACTATGTTGACAAAATACACCAAGTTTGTAATCTTATCTTAACTACAAGGGGGTGCTCAAACACTTAGAAATTTTCAAATTGTATGAAATCCAAAAAAATTAAGTTATTATTTTTTAGATTTTTATGTAAGTAGTAGTTTTCACATTATTTGAAAGTGTGATTTAAAAGATATTATTTTAAAAAGAAAATGTTTTTCTACTTCAAAACTTATACATCACATGTGCAAATAGTGTGAAACCAGATATTTAAATAAAATTTTGAATAATACTCTTTTTTTTGGGTTTCAAACAACATACAAAATTTCAACGTGGTGAAGCACCCCCTTGTAGTTGAGATAAATTACGAAACTAAATAAAGGGCCCCTTAGGAAAAAAAAATGTTTTTAGAACCATCCTAACATATAGTGATACTGGTGTTTTTATAAACAAACCAAGCTTTTACATTCAAAATTGTGACATTTGATGAAGTGAAACTGCTGATGATGATCAGAATGGAACTCTTCAACGACGCATAGCTCATGTTTGGGGATTTGTCCTCTTCGTTATGTTTGTTAAGCACGTTAGGTTTTTAAGTCATATTTTCGTCAAGCTCAAGTTCTATTGATGGGATCCATAAGGAATCGAGGGAACTCTACAAATCTGAATGGCATTGTATAGTGACTCTTGTATTTTCATCAGGCAAACAAGGATTTACATTAAGAACAGTGGCATTTGATGAAGTGGTATTGCTGGTGGTGATCAGAACGGAACTCCTCGACGACTTGTCTTTTTCTAATTGATTGTTAAGCAAGTTACCCCACTGGCAAAACAAGCAAGATTTTGAATTCGACTTCTACCTGAACCTGGACCCGGACGCGGACCCGGACTCGAGATCGCGAAATCGGACACGGACCCGTTTTCTATTTGGTTGGTGTAAATGGTGTTGGTGAATTTTTTGATTGATTCGGGCGAAAACTGGAAGGTTAGGTATCATAAAATGTTCATGAAGAGAAATTGTAAGAGATGGTATCATTACCAACAACTGGAAAATACTGTTTGGTTACTCTTTATTTAAAAATAGCAAAATCAAATTGCATGATTTCATTCGTTTTCTCCACTGTACACAGAATAACATACAAGGCAATGTAAAATACTTTTGGACTTACATTTCGAATCGTAAACATTCTTCACAGATTCCTAACACTATGTCATATCAAAATGTACAATCCAGTGACTTAGTAGAAATTTGCAATATGTTTTCGGCATTCTTTCTCTCAGTCTTCGAACCTTCGACAGTAACTGACGATCTTGATATCACCGAAAATAATCCGACTTCTCATATAAACATACACAATATACATATATCTACAAATAATATTACCCATGAACTAAACCAACTAGACGTATCTAAAGGTAAAGGCCCCGACAATATCCCTCCTATATTCCTTAAAAAAGTTGCAAAATCAATAAGTGTACCGCTTACTATTTTATATAACAAATGCCTAAATGATGGAGTTTTCCCATCTATATGGAAAACGGCAAACATTGTACCAGTACATAAGGGAGGATCCAAACAATTGATCGAGAATTACAGACCGATATCTATTTTATCCACCCTGTCAAAGGTTTTCGAAAAATTAGTGCATAAAAAAATTTACCCCAATATACATAATCAACTAATTTCAAATCAGCACGGTTTCGTTCAACGTCGTTCAACAACTACGAATCTTCTTGTCTATACAACGTACTTATTCGAAAGCCTAGATAATAACATACAGGTAGACAGTGTTTACACTGACTTCAGAAAGGCCTTTGACAGGGTGGACCACCAATTGCTTCTGGAAAAGATAGCTTTTAATGGGATACGTGGAAACTTATGGCGTTGGTTCAAATCTTATATTACAAACCGCACTCAAAAAATTACTATAAAGGGATATGAGTCACATGCTACTACAATCAGCTCCGGAGTCCCACAGGGATCCATTTTAGGTCCACTGCTATTCGCAATATTCATAAACGATATAAGTTCCTGCTTTAACTATTGTAATATCCTACTCTATGCAGATGACCTCAAAATATATCATACTGTTAGCAATTACAACGACTGTGAGAAATTTCAGCAGGATTTAAACCGCTTCTCGGACTATTGTCATGCCAATAAACTTAGACTCAATATGGATAAATGTAAACTTATCAAATTTACAAAAAAAAGATTAACTTTAGATGACTCATATTACTTATGTAACACCAAACTAACCATAGCCCATTCAATAAGAGATCTTGGAATTACATTAGATTCAAAGTTACATCTTGATCAACATGTAAATAATGTAATCAGTAAAGCGTTTAAAATGTATGGGTTTGTAATGCGCTCTAGTACCGAATTTCGTCATCCGAACACATATTTGCACCTATTCAAGTCACTAATTCGCTCTCAACTAGAACACAATGTATCTGTTTGGAACCCTTATTACAATAAATATAATGAGGCCCTCGAGACCGTTCAAAAAAAATTTCTAAATACTATGTACTATCGTTGTCATCGCAGTAGATTATCTTATCCAGAGTTACTTAACAAATACTGTATGTTAGATCTTAGTTCTAGGCGCTCATTACTTGAAGCATTAGTACTATACGGCATCTGTAATAATCAGTTTGACTGTATTGCTCTCAATAACAAACTTTGCTATAGAGTACCCAGCCGCAGTAGACAGCGAGAGGCGCGCCCTCACCAGCTGTTTGTAACCGGCCGCTGCCGCACGCACGCTGGTGAGCGCGCTCCTCTGCGCAGACTTGTCAGTACATACAATAAAAAATTTAATCACATAGATATTTTTGGTTGTAGTTTAAGTGTTTATAAAAAACATATTATTGAGACTTTAACACGCTCTACAGACTAAGTAGTTCTTCTAGTTTCTCACACTGTATTTCATAATAAATGTATATTTATATAACTACCTCACCATTCTATGTTGTTGTTGACACCGGGAGTCCGGTGATTAGTTCGGCTCTGAATGAACATTACATTATCTATAGTAATAAGTGGTAAGCGGTGTGGGCCACACATATTGTAGATATTATAGCAATTATAGTTAAATAAGTATAACTTGTAGTGGTTGTTTGTTTACCTAAATAAATGAAAAAAAAAAAAAAAAAAAAAGTAATGATGTTACTATATATGTTCAGAATATTATTTGAATAAACTTAGGATAGGATACTTAGGATAAGAAATAAAATGTGTGTTTTTATATCTTTAAACCCAATTACTAAGTAGACTGCACATACATTAAAGTCACATTAAAATTCCATTTTGCGAAAAAGAGATTACAACATTTAACTTTGCAAAAGTAGATAATTGAAATATTTTAAAAGCAATAAAAACAGATTAGGTTAGATTCGAGCTACAATGACATTAGTTTGGGTTCAAGGCAAGGTTGCAGGGCCTCAACAAGGGAAAAAAGGGGGAGGGACTGTTGGCCTGGCTCAGTGAGCCAGAACTCACCCACTAATCCCTACTACTGCCGTAAGCAGGTAATGAATTCCCAATGTATTAAGTTTAGGTTTAATAAATTATAAATATATTTTATTAATAACATAATAATATACAAATATGTATAATCATAAAGTAATAAATAAGCCTACAGCTATTAATAATGTCCGTAATCTGTATAATTCCAAAATACGGATCCCTCGGATGCGGATGCTGCTTACATAATCTCGTCTGTCAAGGTGTTTCGGCAGGAAAGGCCTTGGCAGACTTATAAATTCCTGAAATGAGGGTTCATACCTACCGACTAGAATTGGTTTCATGGTGGTATCAGATGGGTTAGTGTACGGTAACCGATGGTCATCTTGCTTATAAAATCTCGTCTGCCAAGGTGTTTCGGCAGGAAAAACCTTGGCAGACTTATATATTTCTAAAATGGGGGTTCATACCTACCGACTGGAATTGGTTTCATGGTGGTATCAGATGGGTTAGTGTAGGGTAACCGATGCCGACCTTGCTTACATAATCTCGTCTGCCATGGTGTTACGGCAGGAAAAGCCTTGGCAGACTTAAATATTCCTGAAATGAGGGTTCATACCTACCGACTGGAATTGGTTTCATGGCGGTATCAGATGGGTTAGTGTACGGTAACCGATGGTCATCTTGCTTATAATCTCGTCTGCCAAGGTGTTTCGGCAGGAAAAACCTTGGCAGACTTATATATTCCTAAAATGGGGGTTCGTACCTACTGACTGGAATTGGTTTCATGGTGGTATCAGATGGGTTAGTGTAGGGTAACCGATGCCGACCTTGCTTACATAATCTCGTCTGCCATGGTGTTTCGGCAGGAATAGCCTTGGCAGACTTATATATTCCTGACATGAGGGTTCATACCTACCGACTGGAATTGGTTTCATGGTGGTATCAGATGGGTTAAATTAGGGGTCCCGTTGGCCACCTTTGAGAGCGTCTGCCAAGCACTTCCGGCTAAAAAAATACTGGCAGACTTCGCTTTTATGTGTCTACATGTAAATTTCTAACTGCTGCCATAATTATTATTTCGGTATCAGATGGGTTAAATCAGCCCCCTTTTTTCGCACCGGAAGTGGCCTTCTTTTTCGTACTTTCGGCAAGTTCCGCCGTGGCAGACTATCGAATTCGGACTTAGCATCACTTTTATGGTTTCCCATTGTGTATTTCATCGTGGTATCAAGTCGGTTAGAAAATTTGCGGCCGGCTCTTCTACTATGTGGATTAGACAGCCAAGTAGGCCCCGCCCACCATAGCGTATTCTGGATTAAATCAGCAAGTAACAAACCGCGGGAGCCGCAATCCGCTGGATTATCCGAACCAGACACGTGGTGCCAATTTTCAGGGGGGACGTTCTCTTGTATGTGCGCAACCCTATTAGCCACAAAAGTTTTCCACTTTGATGGACACGAACGAATCCAAGTCAGCGCGACAGTAGAATCTGACCAAGCGTGGATATCGTCAAAAGTGTGAAAATCTTTTAGAGCTTCTGTAAACGAGACAATCAAATCCGACAACAAGACAGCAGCTAACAGCTCACATCTCGGGATAGAACATTTACGAAGTGGGGCCACTTTCGTTTTAGCGCAACAAAGACGCACGACAACGGATCCGTCATTTTGAACGACACGACAATAGATGACAGCACAGTAACCCTTCTCCGAGGCGTCACAGTACCCGTGAAGCTGTAACGATACGAAAGATACAACCATTCTACGGGGAATGGACAACGAGCTCATTTCCGCCAATTGCGATTTGAATTTACGCCATTCTTGAGCGATAGCGATAGGCACCTCGCTGTCCCAATCGACACCAGAAACCCATAGAAGTTGAATTAAATATTTTGCGAAAAACACGACAGGCGATAATAGACCCAGAGGATCAAAAATACGAGCGATGTCCGAGAGGATCGATCGCTTCGTACAACGACAATCATTCAAGGAGGTCTTGAATGTGAAAGTATCTTCCTCGGGAAGCCACGACAAACCGAAAATTTTTAACGATAACGATAAATCATGGACGTTTTCGACATTGTGAAGTTGACCTTCAAACGACAAGGGAGGATCAACTTCCACCATGTGACCACAACTAAGGTAGTCATCCATGAAATTGACATAAGCTGTCCGAAACTGAGGATTCAATTTGAATTTCCTCTCTAAATTTAAGAGACGCTTGAGAGCTATCTCACGAGAATTTGAAAACCTGGGTTTATCCTGAGGGTCGACATAAGTTAACGGTACGACCTTCCTACCCTCGGGAGTGCGACAATATGAAGTTTCCATTTGGTTTTCACACGACATTTCTGATTTCGACAAAACGATATTTTTGGGAGGATCTACACTTTCCAGTTCCCAGAAGCGCTTGATATTATTGTCTAATGATAGACTCGACACGAGATAGCACCTCTTGAGTATCACTTTCTGAACCTTTATGACAACGAGAACGAGAAGTGTTAACGTTTATAGGGCACTCACCCATCACCAACCAGCCGAAAACAGTGCGGACAGCTATGGGCTCATCTGCGTTGCCCTTGACAACGCCAGATTGTAGTGCAGCAGCGAAAAGGTTGACGTTAACCAACATGTCTATAGGTCCAGATTTGTGGAAAGACGGATCAGCAAGATCTAAATCCTTCAGATGCCTCCAAGAAGACACATTCAGTGGTTCTGGTGGCATATCATGGCAGATCTTGGGAAGCACGAACGCTTCAAACGAAAATTTGCATGAGGAGTCCCCATTCAAAGGAACTATCTCACAATCGACAATTCCAAAAGTGTCAGTTGACGACAGACCAACACCGTTCACCCTTGGTGAATTATTTCTAATTGGTATTCCAAGTTTTTGAGCGCACTTCAATGTTACAAAGTTACAAGCCGAGGCATTGTCCATCAGCATTCGAATTGGTACAAAATTATTAAATTTATTTTTTATCAGCACGATAGCTGTCGAGAATAAACTTGGTGCGTTTGCATTATGCCACTTGGGTCGGCTGAGCTGTTGGTTCCAACTCCTTATCCTTTTCGAAATGCAATAATGTGTGGTGTCTGCGCTTGCAGATGCCACAAGTCACCGATGATTTACAATTTTTAACCGAGTGTGATGGCCTACAACAAAGTATGCAAAGTCTCCTCTCCTTAACCTGAGCAAACCTTTCCAATGGCTGCAGTTCCAAAAATTTAGTACAGTTATCCAATTTGTGTCCCGGTGCGGAACACATAGCACAGTTGCTCACTGGCGGCACAAGGAGAGCAGGCTTAGCCTTATTCGACACTGGCTTACTATACACTGGTTTACTAGATAATGTTAACGACTTACCAACGCTGTTCTCTAATGCCTGGCTCCGCTTTTCAATAAACGAAATTAATTCCTCATAACTGGGAATTTCTGTGTTTGATTCAAGTTGCAACTCAAAAGCTTCCTTACTACTAACATCTAATTTTGACCAAAGTGCATGGAATAACATAAAGTTCCTGTCAGGCAATTGATACTTTGATAAAATTTCTAAGTTTTCCTTAAAGGTTCGACAAACTCTAACTAATTCCGATGCAGTCTTGGACTTCGCCGCCTCAGTTTAATATTTTTTCATAAAATATACTGGCAATCACCCTTTTTTTCTCAAAATGTAATTTTAGTGTGTTATAGGCCATTAAATAATTTTCATCACATAATGGGTAATTTTTAATTAAGTCGAAAGCATGGCCGGTAACACACGACAACAAATAGTGCAGTTTTTCTACTGCCGGGATATTTTTACTGTGAATCAGCGAGTCAAAGATCTGGATGAACGACACCCAATTCTCAATTTTCGAATCGAAAGGAACTATATTAATTTTAGGTAATTTAACACTCGAACTTGAACCGCAACTGTCACTTTTATTTAACACTTCAGGTTTTATTTCCGCGAAACGTATTTTTATGGATTTTACCATTTGTTCGAACTGTGATGATATTTCTAATTCACTTGACCTATCACCAGCTGGAATCGCCGAAAGCAATTCAATTTGAAAGGCATGAAATTCACTTTCAAGTTTAATTACATCTTGTAAACAATAACCTTGCAGATCGGAACTCTTTATATACTCCATCCGCACAAACGCATAATCCCGACCTACACGGCTCTTGTCGAAACTTTCGGACGAATCCCCACCAAGTGCCATGTTTATTTTGTAAAAATATGTATATTGAATCACTAAAACAACAACAAAACTATTTGATTCGATAACAATGATAGGTTATGATTTTCAATTGACAACTTGTCAAAAATTACAGCTAAAAGTTGCGTTCAGAAACGTAATTAATTCGACACACAATTTTAGTCTATGAACTAAACGCTCGATAGTTTAACTAACGGAAAAACGCCCAAGCCAAGTGTTTCAATCTTACCCTCCAATGTTTTTATGATTTTACAATGAACAATTTATTGATGAAAATTGATATTTAAAGCGAAAATAACCACGGTCACCTTACAAGTTATCCGGCTCGAAGGACCAAAAAATGTTAATGGGATTATTTTACTTCGATATTTAAAAATTATGTGGACTGTATTTAGACGAAATACGAGACGAGATACGAAACGATATACCGTGGAACTTAGGACAGGCTAGGTCAATTGGTAAAAGCACTCACCTTGCGGAGCTGTAGATGACGGTGCAGCTCTCGGTGGAGGCTGGCGCAGGCTTCTCAGACCTTCGGCTCGTCTAGACTTACCTCGAATCCGAGTTACCTGGACCAGCGTGGACACCGAAACGGAGCAGGAGCAGTGCTTCTTCAACTGATTAGCCTTCCACAATGAGTACACACAGTTTACAGACGAAATTGAATCTTTTAGATGAACCGAGACGATAATATTCGAAAATAATAATTATTTTTTTTTTAAGTTTGAACGATAATGTTGCCAGGCGAAATTATTTTAAGACTACAATCCTTAACAATAAGTATTTAAAATAATGCCCAGTATCACGTGACTGTAAACGCCAATCGGAGCGCTTTGGCTGTTTCATAATTTTTGCCTAGTCCATTTTCTATGGAAGGGTAAAAATTTTTTTCCCTATTTCGGGGTTGGTCCCATAGTAAAAGTTGCTCAATATTATCCCAAAACCTCCCTGGCAACGGGAATGGAGTTATTTTTTAGCCACCCTGTATGGGAACCCCAGAATTTCATAACAAAAGTTAAAAGTTTAAAAAATCATAACTCGAAAACTACGAAAAATCGGCTAACATATATGGGGTATATTCTGATAGCCCACGACGTGAGGAATCTAAAAAAAAATTTTTGGACGTCAAGGTTTGGTGGACCACCCTAGTGCGCAATTAACAATATCATTCAACTCAAAATTCGTAACTGCAACGTAAGTCACATGTAACAAATATTTGTTTTATACTCTAGGGTCTTGATTGTTGTTCTTTTACATATAGGCACTGCATAAGACATGTGAAACTTGTTATTCATTATTTTAGCTTATATTTACGTAATACTCATCTTTTAGAAAGAGAGATAAATAAAATACTACAGCTTTTGATCTACGCTAGGACTGACATTTTGGCAGCAGTTGGTTTATTTACGTGTTCTTGACGTCACGTGACAGCTTGGAGCGTTTAGGCTCGAACTTTAAACACTAAACTAACTAGTGGCTCTGTGAGCTGTAGACCTCGCGAGCATATCTTATTGGACACGACGACAGCGCTATACAGTGGTTGCAACTTGCAACTACCTATAAGCCCGTATTTTGTAACAATTATTAAGCGAGAAGTGGGTAAATCGTAATAATTTCAGTTTTCATTGAAATTGAACCTGAACGGATTTTAATGCGATTTTTATCTAAAAAAGTGATTCTTGCGAAAGGTTACGAAATATTCTGGCTAAGAGCTTTAATCGATAACGCTGCCCAATCCACATACAACAAATATCAAAAACACTAAAATTAAAACATAATCTAATAAACTACAAGTTAAAAAATTGCCCCAAACGCTGTCAGCCAATAACACTTACTTACCTATCTCTGGGAGCAGATTCGTTTTTAGGGTCATCAAAAAAAAGCCAAACCTTCCTATCTCTGGGAGCACATTTTTTTTTAGGGTCATCAAAAAAAAAGCCTAACCTCCCTATCTCTGGGAGCAGATTTTTTTAGGGTCATCAAAAAAAACCCTAACCTACCTACAGAGATATATATAACTCCGTATAAGATAAATAAAGTCTAAGAAAAAAACGTGCCTTGGACGGCCAAGAAAAAGTCATTCTCGAATAGATGGCGCCATTACCTTTGGCCTATTCTCAGCTAGATGGCATGAACGACAGCGTTTGGTATTTAACAATTTTAACACATATCAGTGACAGAACATGGGTCAGTATGGGACAATAAAAATGGCTGCTATTTAACTGATCACCAGATTTAGTAAAATTTAATACCAAAAAAATATATTTTTCTCTAGCATGTAACGAAATATTGATGTTATGTTCCTTATAATAGGCTGCGAATTATGACGTTTCAGGTGCGGCTTGGACAAGAGGTCGTTAATTTAATTTCATAGAAATCTTGCAGGCCTAGGCCGGCAAAGTCCTTTTTTTAATTCACTGATATTTGTGACACAGCATCGTGGCATTCAGCCATTAAAAAAACTAGAGGCAGTATTTGCTTTATGGTTCGTAATGACACTCTGCCACTACGCCTATAATTATATAAAAAAAACAATGTTTGCGTCAAAATAATGAAATTAATATTAAGAGTGCTATTACATTTCGGGGTTGAGCGAGTTTAGGTATTTTACGCGCTGCGGCAGGCCGTGCGAGCTCAGTATTCCGATCCCTTCTACCACACTCGCACTACAATGATGGATTAAACATTCTTGATCCTTCGCGAAGCATATTGAAATCAACCATAACAACACTAACTGTAACTTATAAAGTCCTAAAACTGTTATTTGGTAAGTACGAAAATACTAAATGCAGTGCAAATGTACATAGGGGCTGTTCATAAATTACGTCATCTATTTTTGACCCCCCCCCATTCCTCAAATCATCCAAAAATCATGCTTCGGATGACTCTGTTTCCTCCTACGTCATGCTACCATCATCCGATGTCCAGACCCCCCCCCCCTTCTCCCATTTGAAACGACGTAATTTATGAATAGCCCCATACTCGTACTTATGAACGTATATTACTCGAAAGAAATTATAGGTACTCGCTTATTTACATATTTCGTCATTGCATTTGGTACCTATAGGTTGTAAAGTTTGTATCAACGAGGGTTTAAAAACGAACTGGTACTGAGGATCTGATGATAATGATGATTATTACGGTGGTCACGGATACCAATCAACCATGTAGTACCATGATTAGGCTCGTTTGATTAGTCTCAACACGATCTTTGACACTGAAGATACACAGGGTCTGATGATGGAGCTGGAAGGTGGCCACGGGTACCAGTCTATCATGTAACTAAACCACTTCGTGTTTGGGCTCGTTTGATTCGTCTCAACAAGATCTTTGACACTGAAGATACACAGGGTCTGATGATGGAGCTGGAAGGTGGCCACGGGTACCAGTCTATCGTGTAACTAAACAATTTCGTGTTTGGGCTCGTTTGATTCGTCTCAACAAGATCTTTGGCACAAGACAGTGCTCAGGGTCTGATGATGGAGCTGGAAGGTGGTCACCATTACCAATCAACCATACAACTAAACCACATCGTGTTTAGGCTCGTTTTATTGGTCTCAACAAGATCTTTGACACTAGGTGATACTCAGAGTCTGATGATGGAGCCGGAAGGTGGTCACCGGTACCAATCAACCATGCAAGTAAACCACTTCATGTTTAGGCTCGTTTGATTAGTCTCAACAAGATCTTTGACACTAGGTGATACTCAGAGTCTGATGATGGAGCTGGAAGGTGGTCACCGGTACCAATCAACCATGCAACTAAACCACTTCGTGTTTAGGCTCGTTTGATTCGTCTCAACAAGATCTTTGACACTAGGTGATAAACCAAACACGAAGCCCAAACACGAAGCCCAAACACGAAGTGGTTCAGTTACGTGATAGACTGGTACCCGTCGCCACCTTCGAGCTCCATCATCAGACCCTGAGTAGTATCTTGTGTCAAAGATCTTGTTGCGACGAATCAAACGAGCCCAAACACGAAGTGGTTCAGTTACATGGTAGACTGCAGGTACCCGTGGCCACAGTCCAGCACCATCATCAGACCCTGAGTACTAACTTGTGTCCAAGGTCTTGTTGAGACGAATCAAACGAGCCCAAACATGAAGTGGTTCAGTTACATGATAGCAGTGTTGGCAAAAAATCAATTCGAATTGACGATTGACGAAACTAATTCTAAATCTACTGATTGAAGATTGACGATTACTAATCGTTAATTCGAATTGATCGGTCAATCCTCAATCGTCAATTCGGATTGACGATTACTTTGTATGTACCTAATGCCCTTTTTATTTAGGCCATTTTTGTGAAACTGACCAAATGCGTTCAAAAGCGGTATCTGAGTTTACCAAAGGTTCCGAAACATGTTTCCGACGGCTATATGAAGGATGTCCTTTTTGGAACATTTTCGGGACTTTCCATGAAATTAACCGATAGCGTTCAAAATCGATATCTGAGGTGCCCAAAGGTTTCGAAACTTGTTTCCGAGGGAAATATTGAGAGATGTCCTTTTTTGGGACATTTTAGAATTACCCGATTGCGTTTAAAATCGATATCTGAGGTAAACAGAGGTTTCTAAACATCTTTTCAACTGCAATATTGAAAGGTGTCCTGTTTTGGGACATTTTAGTGACATTCTTTGAAAGTGACTGATTGCATTCAAAATCGATATCTGAGGTGCAAAATATGGTTTCAACGGCAATATTTAGATTCTACACTTTAGCCGCGTACTTACTTTACTACCTGCATTACGCCACCCTGCTGAAAAAAGGTCATTTCTCGGTATTGCCGTCAGAAACATGTTAGGAAACCTTTGGGCACTTCAGATATCGATTTTAAACGCAATCGGTTAATTTGAAGAAATGTCCCATAAATGTCCAGAAAAAAAGGAAACTCCGTCTGTATTGCCGTCGGAAACATGTTACGGAACCTTTGGAAATCTCAGATATCGTTTTAAAGTGCCAACGATCAATTTAAAAAAATGTCCCGAAATGGAAGGGACATCCTTCAATACTGACGTCAGAAACATTTTTCGGGACCTATGGTCGACATCGATTACGAATATGAACGTAATTGGCCAATTTCGAAAAATGTCCCTAAAAGGGACATCAGTCAATACTGACATCAGGAACATGTATTCGAACCTCTGGGAACCTCAGATATCGACTTTAAGTCCAGTAAGTAAGTCCCTAAAAAGGACACCTTTGAAAACAAATCTTAGGGAAGGGAAAGGGACCCTAGGTTAATCTAGATTGAGAATTGATTTAATCCGAATTGAGGATTGATGCGTTAATTCCAATTGATTCAATCGGATTTACGCGTCAATCAGAATTAAATCAATTCGAATTGATCAATTCGGATTGATCAATTCGGATTGACGCGTCAATTCAATTGATCAATCCGGATTGATTTAGTTCAGATTGATGCCAACACTGCATGATAGACAGGTACCCGTCGCCACCTTCGAGCTCCATCATCAGATCCTGAGTACTATCTTGTGTCAAAGATCTTGTTGAGATGAATAAAACGTGCCTAAACACGAAGTGGTTCAGTAACATGGTAGCCTGGTACCCGTGGCCACAGTCCAGCTCCATCATCAGACCCTGAGTACTAACTTGTGTCAAAGATCTTATTGCGACGAAACAAACGAGCCCAAACACGAAGTGGTTTAGTTACATGATAGATAATTAATTGCATGGTTGATTAGTACCGGTGACCACATTCCAGCTCCATCATCAGACCCTGAGTACTATCTTGTGTCAAAGATCTTGTTGAGACGAATAAAACGAGCCTAAACACGAAGTGGTTTAGTTGCATGGTTGATTGGTACTGGTGACCACCTTCCGGCTCCATCATCAGACCCTGAGTACTATCTTAAGCCAAAGATCTTGTTGAGCCGAATCAAACGAGCCCAAACACGAAGTGGTTTAGTTGCATGGTTGATTGGTACCGGTGACCACCTTCCGGCTCCATCATCAGACCCTGAGTACTATCTTGTGTCAAAGATCTTGTCGAGACGAATAAAACGAGCCTAAACACGAAGTGGTTTCGTTGCACGGTTGATTGGTACCGGTGACCACCTTCCGGCTCCATCATCAGACCCTGAGTACTATCTTGTGTCAAAGATCTTGTTGAGACGAATAAAACGAGCCTAAACACGAAGTGGTTTAGTTGCATGGTTGATTGGTACCGGTGACCACCTTCCAGCTCCATCATCAGACCCTGAGTACTATCTTGTGTCAAAGATCTTGTTGAGACGAATCAAACGAGCCCAAACACGAAGTGGTTTAGTTGCATGGTTGATTGGTACCGGTGACCACCTTCCGGCTCCATCATCAGACCCTGAGTACTATCTTGTGTCAAAGATCTTGTTGAGACGAATAAAACGAGCCTAAACACGAAGTGGTTTCGTTGCACGGTTGATTGGTACCGGTGACCACCTTCCGGCTCCATCATCAGACCCTGAGTACTATCTTGTGTCAAAGATCTTGTTGAGACGAATAAAACGAGCCTAAACACGAAGTGGTTTAGTTGCATGGTTGACTGGTACTGGTGACCACCTTCCGGCTCCATCATCAGACCCTGAGTACTATCTTAAGTCAAAGATCTTGTTGAGCCGAATCAAACGAGCCCAAACACGAAGTGGTTTAGTTGCATGGTTGATTGGTACCGGTGACCACCTTCCGGCTCCATCATCAGACCCTGAGTACTATCTTGTGTCAAAGATCTTGTTGAGACGAATAAAACGAGCCTAAACACGAAGTGGTTTAGTTGCATGGTTGACTGGTACTGGTGACCACCTTCCGGCTCCATCATCAGACCCTGAGTACTATCTTAAGTCAAAGATCTTGTTGAGCCGAATCAAACGAGCCCAAACACGAAGTGGTTTAGTTGCATGGTTGATTGGTACCGGTGACCACCTTCCGGCTCCATCATCAGACCCTGAGTACTATCTTGTGTCAAAGATCTTGTTGAGACGAATAAAACGAGCCTAAACACGAAGTGGTTTAGTTGCATGGTTGATTGGTACCGGTGACCACCTTCCGGCTCCATCATCAGACCCTGAGTACTATCTTGTGTCAAAGATCTTGTTGAGACGAATAAAACGAGCCTAAACACGAAGTGGTTTAGTTGCATGGTTGATTGGTACCGGTGACCACCTTCCGGCTCCATCATCAGACCCTGAGTACTATCTTGTGTCAAAGATCTTGTTGAGACGAATCAAACGAGCCCAAACACGAAGTGGTTTAGTTGCATGGTTGATTGGTACCGGTGACCACCTTCCGGCTCCATCATCAGACCTTGAGTACTATCTTGTGTCGAAGATCTTGTTGAGACGAATAAAACGAGCCTAAACACGAAGTGGTTTAGTTGCATGGTTGACTGGTACTGGTGACCACCTTCCGGCTCCATCATCAGACCCTGAGTACTATCTTAAGTCAAAGATCTTGTTGAGCCGAATCAAACGTGCCCAAACACGAAGTGGTTTAGTTGCATGGTTGATTGGTACCGGTGACCACCTTCCGGCTCCATCATCAGACCCTGAGTACTATCTTGAGTCAAATAAATACATATAGAATGTCAGGTCGTTTCAAATATTTTTAATCCTGTCCGGTAGTTTATTAAACTGTACCATTATAAATTATAATACTATAAAAACAGTGCTAGGATCAAAGTCTCTCGTTGCGGTTTACACGCACACAGTATAGCGTTTTACACGGCGCCCGCCGCACACAATGATAAAAAACCTCGTCGTCGCCGTTGAAAATGTGCGGAGCCGACCGACACACGTCCTGCCTGTACAAGCTCTGCCGCGGCACTGAGCTGGCGAGCGCGCGTCATCGGTAATTTAGAGTAGTTTTCAAAAAAATGCCAAAAAATTATAGTAGAATTTCATAAACACTAATGTATACCAACAGTATAAGCAAACGTTGCAGATTGCTTGAGTAAGAAAATGACTTCGATATTAAGTAGATTTTCGTAGGAATTGACACTTGTTTCGGAGCGAAAATTGAGTTCGTTTTACTTTGATTTTCTCTTTCTCAAAGGTATGTAGGAAAATTATCGTTTGATATGCCTAAAGTACAGGGTATTAGTAATACAAAATAGCCAGGTTTAGCAGAGTAAACTTCTCAACATTTCCAAATAAGAGCTTCCCATTCAGTGCTTCACGGGGTTTTTCGGAAACGACCATCAGAAAAAAAATCATTACTCATTTAATAAGTGTTTTTTCTAATATTTACAACGATATTTAAAAAGATAAGAAGACGCTTTTACTGGAACAAGTACTCATTGCTTCTAATAATGAGCACAAAGTCCTGAATTTCGTCGACTAGTATCATCAATTTTGCATTATTTCGACTTTTCTTGTAAGAGCGCTCTTAACTGTACTCGTAGGAGTTGGAATTGGCAGCGTAAGCAAAATTGATTTTAAATAACTTGCTGCCTCTGCCGCCAAGTCAAAGACTAGGTATGTATATGGCTGCTTATGGCAATTTTATTATTTGAGAAACTAAGAAAAATGGCTTACAGTTTATTAGAAACAGTTTTGTGGCATATTTTAAAGAAATGAAAGTAACTTCAAAATCGTCAACACTGTGGAAATTATACTTATTTTCTCCATGCATAAAGCAACGATATATGTGAAACATGATATCAACATGAAAGACTATGTAAACTTATGTGACGAAACAGATACAAGGCGAAAAAATCAAAGATACATGAAAATATACAGGTAGTAAAAATACACGACTCGTGTAAAACATACGCGTGATAAAGATATAGGTACGTGTTAGTTATATTTTGGGTGTAGTTTACTTTTAGTTTTTTTCTATAAATAAAACTTGGGTTTCGTGGATTTTTTATTCTGTTTATTTCATTGCATGTTTGAGAAAAGCACTATACATACCTCGCCGCGAAATGGGGTTGCCCGCCTCAGACATATCCGCTCGGTCGTCTATATGTCTTCGGCCGGCAACCCCTTTCGTCCCGGCCTCTGTAGTAATGTACTATTACCACCCTAAAATAATGAATGATCACCAAAATTATAACACCATTTTAATGTGAAATGATTACCAATTTTATGACATTTTACTATCCTTTTAAAGGAAATAAAATAATGCGAAGAAATTCCACTGGCAATTATGGGCCACACTCCAAGATTTTGAAAAACGGGCTCCAGATCATTAAAAAACAGACAGTATCATACAGTCTATATACCGGCCAAACAATTTTTTTTCCATAAGGGTGCCTCACGCTAGACCGGACCGGGGCCGGGCCGGAGCGTCCGGCGCTTCGTTTTCTAAGATACGCACCACGTGATCACCGATCAGCCATCATCCAAAATGATGTGTCGGACGCCACGGCCCGGGCACGGCTCGGTCTAGCGTGAGTCATCCTTAAGTCTTCTTGTATCGCCGTAGTCTGGTAACGCGCGGATAGAATCCAGGGCGCTTGTAAATTCGTAGTTTGAATTACCCGATAAATTAATGTTTTATGGGGGCATTCAAGCAAAGCCGGGCGCAAAAGCTAACAATATGTATATTTTTGAAATGTATTAAAATCCCTTTCGATTGATATACAACACGTCATTATTACTTATTTGTGTTTTATTTGGTTCGCGGCTTAATGACCTCTAGAGAGCACCGTGTTTGTTCTTACATAGTAATATCCAGCGAACGATTTGAATGACACATCGTTTCACAAATTATAATGAAATGAGTACTTTAGAAGTTATTAGGAAACAAATGAACATAATAGATACATACATACACAAGTACATACCGGTCAAAATCATAACCCTCCTTTTGCGTTGCCGTAGTCGAGTATTAAATGTATGACTCGGTTTAGAATAATTTAAAAATTGAAAATGACCAAAAAGCTCAATTTTTAGGGATAGTTATTGTTTGAATAAGTTGCTAAGTTACCAGTACCAATCAGTGTTGCCAGGGCTCTGGAGTCCTAAGTTACGTTTCGTTTCCCTAAAAGTCACGTTTTTGCTGCTTAAGTCACATTTTTATATTATTGTATTGTATGGGTACTGAGTAGGTATAGCTGGTCAAGCAAATCTTGTCAGTACAAAAAGCCGCGAAATTCAAATTTTCTATGAGACGATATCCCTTTGCGCCTACATTTTTCAAATTTGACGCCTTTTTCTACTGACAAGATCTGCTTGACCAACTTTAAATCGATTTTCAGATTCAGAAAATAATATATTTCACAAAAAATCTACTAACTTTATATGATTTTTCTTTTTGAAACACACATTTTCATACTTAATGCTATTTGTGATCGATTTCATGAATTTTAAGGCGTATCCAGACTAGTAAATTTTTCGCCAATCTGATTAAATTGCCCGATCGAATCAGGACGTGCGGACGCAAACGCCAATTTGGCTCGCCGAATTAAATCGCCGATTATGACCGATATTACCGATAAAACGGAGTACGGGCGCAAGAATACCAATTTGTGACGCCAGTATTTTCTTTTTGGGGCATTTTTTCAATTTAGGGGTACTAATATAATATCACCATAAATCTATTGATATTTTTGTTCCTGAAAATAATCAATTCTACCAGCAAAATTTGCACTTGATTACTTTGCCTCACATGTGGATAAAATGCAACTTTCTTATCAGTTTTTGAACAATCACGAGAGCCTTTAAGCGGTATCCAGACGGGATCAACAAATCGACTGATTTGATCAGAAATAAAATTGGCGTCAATCTCCGATTTAAGGCGTATTCAGATTAGTTAAATTTTCGCCAATCAGATTAAACTGCCCGATCGAATCAGAGGCCGCCAGAGGCGTATAGATAATTACTAGGTATACTATCAAACTAAATAACACCGTCATGTCAAGGTAACAAGTCTCATTTTGCCACGACTATTATAATAAACTTAATGGTGGATGTAACGTCAAAGTGCCAGTGCAAGTGTCAACTTGGGTGCGTTCACTGCGTTCCTAAATAATACGAATGGGGTTGGCCGGTGGAAGTTTTTAGCAGATGGCGCCATCATAGCTTGCCCTGTCATTCCATAGAATTGTGTCAATTTTTTGTTTTTTTAATACCCTGGATGCCAGCCATTTAAGCCAAATCTCATAGAAAAAGGGGCAAGCTATGATGGCGCCATCTATGCAAACCTTTGACAGTTGCCAACCCCATTGCAGAATTAAACTTGTCCAAAATTCGACTACTTAGCTTAAAAAGTCACAAAAATTGCCTCATGATCGAAAGTCACGCACATGTCACACGAGAAGGCCAAAATTCACGAAAAATGTGACTTTTGTGACCATTTGACAGTATATATTATATATTATGTATATATTCTACGATGAACTACCGTTACCTAGTTTGCGTTTGTAACAGCGCCATCTTTTAGGAAATTAGAACATCAAACTATATCGGCGCGAACAGTTATATAGTATAGAAGCTTGTAAAAATGAAACTTGCCCGCGCTTGATCAATCAACAATATGAAATTGTCAACTTATTCAAAATAAAAAAATATAGTAAATTAAAAAAAAAACAATACGAAATTTAAGTGTAAAAAAATACAGAGAGTATACCAGCATATAATTCCTGAGGATCGAACCCAGACCTTCCGTGCCAACAAAAAAAGCAAACGTTTACAAAATGCGCCATGATAGTTCTTAGATAAGCTGACGAAATTCAGCTACTCATTCTCAAGATCAAATTAAATATCTCAATACCTCCGAAACCAGTGAAATAAATTTTCTGAATTTTTGGCCATATAATCTGTAAACATATCTTAAAAAGAAAACACTCGTATGATACCGATACGACTATTTGTTTAGGCGCGAGCTATTACAACTGTTTTATTTAGAAAATTTCGAAAAACTGGTTCGTCAGAAAATTTTTATCGAATCATAGAATTCGGTTACAAAATTTCACGAGAATCGGTTAAGAATTGCGACCTGTAGAGGAGAACATCCGAATATACAAACTAAATATCTTAATACCTCCAAAACCAGCGAAATAAATTTTCAAAATACGATACGACTATTTGTTTAAGCGCGAGCTATCACAACTTTTCCATTTTGAAAAATGTTCAAAAACCGGCTCGACAATTTTTTTTTATCAAATCATAAAATTCGGTTACAAAATTTCACGAGAATCGGTTAAGAATTACGACCTGTAGAGGAGAACATCCGGACATACAAAAGCAAAACGCCCGAGTCAAAACGTCTATTAAGCTCTATTTTGTATTTAAAATTAATGAATAAAAATTTTAAATATATTTTTTTTAATAATTACGTATCTATCTATAAGCTGAGTACAGTTCTAAAAAATTGTCCGCATCCCTATTGTCAAACGTCAACTTTTGACAATCAGATTTACCAAAACGTATGGAGCTGTACAGCGCCATCACGCGTACCTGTTAAATTCGAAGCACGAAATTGTCTTAGATTTTACGCATCTTACACAATCAATGTATTTTTGATAGAGTATTGAATGGAATGCAACTTAATCTAGACAAGACTAATGTAATTCAAATCAATCTTAAACCAAGCGTGCACCACGATTTTAATTTTTGCGACACGATTTTAGAATCTCGCTGTAATATATCGCAGAAAATTCACTGCGCGCACTGCGATGAAAAAGTCGACGATTTGTTCATTCTTGACATGGATTTCGTACCAATCGCTTGTCGTGAAATAATATGCGATCGTTGTACGACTTTGAGTATTTATACCACAAAGGTGATCTCCTTCTATTTCTATAATTAAACGGTCAACATCTAGCGTCTCAGCTTGTAACTCCATTGGAGAAGCAGGTTCCGATATGTTGACGCTTGGAGAGCGAAATGCCGACTGAGGTCCGGGGTGCGATTTTATTATCGCAGTGCGCGCGGGGCCATACAACTCCGTATGCTGCAATTCACTTTGCGACAATCGCGTCGCGAGCAGTCGCGGAAAAATGTGACAAATCACAATTTTAAAATCGCGGCGATTTTTTTGTCGCATATGCGCGCACTGCCATATAAACACATACGTTACATTTCTGCGACTAAATTATCGCGCGACAAAAAGTCGTGGTGCGCGCTTGGCCTTACGGGTATGCCACTACAAACACTTAAGATTGAGTTGGATAACATTGCCGTTCCTAGGGTAGATAAGGCAAAATATCTGGGTTTCGTTCTGGACTCTGGTTTAAAGTGTAGTGACCACATTGACGAACTTTGCAAAAGATTGGGAAAAGCGTGCTTTGTCATCTCACGCCTAACAAAAATGCTGGACAACGATTGTGTAAGAAATGCTTACTTTGCTTATCTCCAGTCAATCATCACTTATGGTATTGACATGTGGGGACTGGCGGCAGATAGACAAAGGGTGTTTATACTCCAAAAAAGAGTAATTAGGATAATGGCTAGGGTGCCCTGGGATACGCCTGCTAGTAACCTTTTTCGGACATTAGGAATCATAACCATTCCAGGTCTGTATATATTAGAAGTGGCAGTCAGAATGCGTGGTCCAAACTATAGTCATGGATATAATATTCTCCCAAATAGACACAGACTGAAAAAATCAGAGCAATATGTGTGTTATATAGGTCCCAAAATTTACAACCGATTGCCCAATGACTTAAAACTAGTTTAAATGTCTGACACCATATTTATAACCAAGCTCAAAGAGTACTTAATAGAGAAACCTTTTTACTCAGTAGATGAATTTATAAATCGAATAGACTAACATAATATTCGAAATGCAAGTGACATTATTAATTTTTATATTTTATATTTTAATGATACCTAATAATTTAAATTGAGTTTAATGTAATTTAATTACTAAATGAATGACGACATATGTATAATTGTAATCTTTATTGGAATGTAAAGTGTGCTAAACAGAAAATGTTAACTGACGTGTAACGCTTGTTATCAATAAACGATTGATTTATATGTACATTACCATCCATACTCGTACATATTATATATATGTCGGATAACGACGGTCTTAAAGGCGGTGGGCGCGTGGGGTAGTATCTCGATGTATTGCTTCACAGCTAAACCAGTATACTACCATTGCTACCAGCATGAAATAAACATTCGGACTCGTTAACCATACTAGTGCCTACTATCTTTCAGTACTAAATGTTTAAAAGAACTAATTGCCATTTATAACTCGAGGGAGCGATATGAAAGTAAGAAGAAACCGTTTAAATCTTTATTCAAGTCAAACTAGGCCGGCTCCAACCCTACACCTATAACCCCATAAGATTTAGCCCTATATGGGACCGGCAACAAACTCAGAGGGACAAATCTTTTCAAAACAAGTTATAACAACACATAACAAATCCTTTCTTTATTTCACAAAAGTAAGCTTCTAATGAAACATAAGAAATCAAAATAACACTTGAAATAAAACACTTAGCCAAATGGTCAAAGAACGCTAGATTCTATAAGCTATCAGAATAATCCTTCAGGTATAAACCTTCAGGAACGCAGCGAGTTAGGCACGAGGTTGGCTAACGAGAACGTCCGATCTCTAGCGCGGTCCGATCAAGAAGAAATACCAGCGGCGGAGCCACCCTGCTCCCGCTTCAAGTCAAGTTGGCAAACCTGCTCGACCAGTCTACCAACATACCGATTACCGACAAAATGCCACTCGTGCCTACGCTCACTCGAGAGAAACCTCTCGACGTTCCAAAGTCTTCTACCTGTCATCTTAGTTCAACAACACGCCAATAGATGGCGTTACTCTACGCAACTTTATTTCAACAATTCGCCAATAGACGGCGTTACTCTCTACACAACTTTATTTATTTTGTTACAATCAAATAATACGTAGCTCAACATTGCTAATCGATTTTATACAAGCGTCTAAAATAAAGAACTATAACGCTGCAATACGTCTTTCTGGTGTCAGGCTCCGACATATATATATATATATATATATATAAAGAAGTTAACATTCTTGCCGTTGCATCTCAATACATACTAGAGAATATTATGTATGTTCGGAAAAACATCCACGAATTCTAGGTTAACAGTGATATCCATAACTATAACACTAGAAACAAACATAAACTTGCCGTGCCCGCCCACCGCCTCCGTAAGGTTAGTACGTCTTTCGTCGGGAACTGTACACGTTTTTATAACAAAGTCCCCACTGATGTAGTGAATTTACCACTTCACAAATTTAAGTCGCACATTAAGCACTCCTTGTTACGTAAGGCGTACTACACTGTAAATGATTTTATAAACGATAGAGATGCTTTTAAGCCGGTAGCTTGATTGGTTTCATTAGTATAATAAGAATTAAATAAATATTGTTTTTTTTTACACTGAATTAAATATGCTAGTGTCCAGTAGAATTGACACATGAGACAATGATGTTCTCGCTTGATTATATTGTTAAATTTAATTTTAGTTTTGGACACTTGGAGACCTTATACATCTCTAAGTACATATTTATTTATTTGATTTTTATTTTTGATTGTACATACTTACCTATATTTTTAATGTTTCTGACACTTAGAGACCTTTACATCTCTAAGTCAACTTAGGCTAGTAATTATGTGAAGCTATATTACTGTCTTTTTATGTAACATATGAGCACAAAATGCCGTGTCTTACAGCTACATGTTATTACTATTTTAATATTAATATAGGCCGGTAGCTTGAACATGTCATGCTCGCTTAAAAGTCTTTGCTTACGGTGGCGTTGTTGATCGGGTCGCCACTTTCCCGAATGAAGGTTGAGGGAGGCGATGGCTGAGATACGCGTCATACTCGTGAACGGGTGCTGTTTGTGGAGACTGGTCTGTTAAGCTAACACGAGCTATTATACTTAGTAACTTTTATTAATTAATTACAGTGAGACGCCTCATTCTGTTCTCGTATGTTTCTTTTCTTTTAATGAATGTATTAATTATACAGGATATTGACTCTTGGAGACCCTATACATCTCTAAGGATAACTTGATAAACTATATAATCTTATAGTTCTGACACCTAGAGACATTTACACCTCTAAATATTATAGTTTTTTTTGTGTGTGTTTTTTTATCTGTATTTTGTATGTAATTCGACATTAAGAGACCATATACATCTCTTAGTAATTGTAATACGTAAGATTGAATTGTTAGTTTTAATTTATAAAATTGTTGATGTTATTATTTTTGCTTTTATGTAAATTCAATGTTGACGTGTAAAAGTGCCCTTGTGGCCTATTTGCTGAATAAATGTTGATATTTGATATTTGATATTGATGACAATCCCATACAATGCCCAGATGTTTGTTATATTAATTTTTGTTTCAGTGTGTTCGGACGGCAGCGCCGCCCGCGCCGGGGAACAACTCGCAATGGATTGTTTCGTGGTGCTCGAGCGCCTCCGCGGCGACACGACTGTTCACAGTGGAAACAAACCATACGCCTGCGAATACTGTGGCATGAATTTCAGACACAAGTATATTTTAAGAAAACACGTACAACAAGCGCACTTGGCGAACGAGCCAAACAAATTTGCTTGTAATTTTTGTAGTATTACGTTTCAAACTGAATTACTTGTAAAAGAACACGAGAAAAACGAACACGGTGTTACAAATTTCATGTCTGCTGAATGTGAGTATACAACAAGTTCCAAGACAAGTTTACAGACTCATTTAAAGAGTCACTTTGTGGACAACGTTTTTAATTGTAATCACTGTAATTATACCAGTTTGTTTAAAAGTGATTTACACAAACACCAAGCGATACACACTCGAGACATGCCTTTTAGGTGTACCAAATGTGATTTCAAATGTAGTTTTGAATCAAACCTTCGACGTCACCAGAACACCCATAACCCAAGACATCAGAAGATACAAACTGGAGAGAAGCCTTTTCTTCAATGTGGTTACTGTGGTTACAAATGCCGTCGGAAATCAAGGTTACAACATCACCAAAGAATACACACGGGCGAGAAGCCATACTAATGTAGTCTTTGCGACTACAAGTGCAGTAACGGGTCAAACTTACAACGTCACATAAGAATACACACCGGAGAAAAGCCGTACACATGCAGGCATTGCGACTTCAAGTGCAGTTCAAGTACAAACTTACGGGATCATGAAATGAGACATACTGGCGAGAAGCCTTTTCTGTGTAGCCACTGTGATTACAAATGCAGTCACAAATCATACCTAAAGAATCACCTGACGATACATACTGGGGTGAAACCATTTCAATGTAGCCACTGCGATTACAAATGCAGTTACGAATCAAATTTAAAGAATCACCTGATGATACACACTGGGGAGAAGCCATTTCAATGTAGGCATTGTGATTACAAATGCCTTCACAAATCAAGCTTAAAGAAACACCTGATGATACACACTGGGGTGAAACCATTTCAATGTAGCCACTGTAATTACAAATGCATTGATAAATCGCACTTAAAAAGACACCAGATGAAACATACTGGGGCGAAGCCATTTAAATGTAGCCACTGCGATTACAAATGCAGTCAGAAATCACACTTAAAGTATCACCTGATGATACATACTGGGGTGAAACCATTGCAATGTAGCCACTGCGATTATAAATGTAGTATCAAATCAAGCTTAAAGAATCACCTGATGGTACATACTGGGGAGAAGCCATTTCAATGTAGGCACTGTGATTACAAATGCCTTCACAAATCAAACTTAAAGAAACACCTGATGATACACAGTGGGGTGAAACCATTTCAATGTAGCCACTGCGATTATAAATGTAGTATCAAATCAAACTTAAAGAATCACCTGATGATACATACTGGGGAGAAGCCATTTCAATGTAGCCACTGTGATTACAAATGCCGCAATAAATCAAACTTAGTAAGACACCAGAAGATGCATACAGGGACGAAGTCTATAGACGTAACAATAGCGAGTACTAGTGCAGCCTGAAACAGCGCCTGTGAAGACACCAGATCATACACGCGGAAGAGAAGCCTTGTAGGGAAGCGTTGGAGGGTATGCTGCCTTTTGACCTAAATCGGAAAGTTAATCCTGTGCTGCCCCCTACAGCTCACGTGCGCTCCCATGTACTAATGTAATCACTGCAAACACGAGTCAATTTAAACACGTTTTAAAAATACCTTATGTGGAAAAATATCTTTTCACACCACCTATTCGGAAAAGACCTTTTTTTCCCTGCTAGGAGGGATCAAAGTGACACTTTGCCTCCCTGCTAGGAGGGATCAAAGTGACACTTTGCCTCCCTGCTAGGAGGGATCAAAGTAACTTTTCTGTTCAAGCACACTATTTTTAAATTTTTTTGTACATTATTTTTTTAGCTTAAGTTATCTGTTTAAGCATCAGATTGTGTCAACACTAAGATTTTTTTTATTTTCCTCATAGTTGATGTGAAAAGCAGTATGTGTCACACGGTATCAAAATTATTTCGTCTTGGGCGTTAACACTTGAATCCCTCATTACGCTCAAGATTCTACTTTAGAATCCATCGCTTCATTCAGGATTCAATGTACGCCCTTGACGGAAATATATCATTTTGATCTCTTGTAACACAAACTACTATAGTGTAGACCCGCAAACTGTAACTAGAATGCAATAACCGGTTTCGGTTACAGTTATGCCCGAAAAATAAACGATAATCGGTTATGGTTATGACGGGCGACAGAGAGGTGTGGAAGAGAAAGACATGCTGCGCCGACCCCAAGTGAATGGGACAAGGGCAATCAAGAGAATGATGATGAATCGGTTATGGTTATTTTAGATAAAAAATAATATTTACTTATTTGTGACGTATGTATGTATGTAAACACTTTATTGTAAAAAGACAGGTTAAGATACAATTAAAAGAAAGTATACAATGTACAAAGGCGAACTTATCCCTATAAGGGATCTCTTCCAGTCAATCTTTGAGCAATTGAGAGTAGACAAATGAAAATGACGTTATCTATGAAAGACGCTTACGCCATTATTAACTATACTTACTACTTACTTACTTGGTTGGCGCGGTGACCCATAATGAGTCTTGGCCTCCAACACCAGAGCACGCCACTTTGATCTGTCCAGAGCGGTATCCCGCCAGCTTTCGCCGACGCCGAGCTCACGGAGATCTGCCTCCACTCTATCTGCCCAACGGTATTTAGGACGACCAACCGGACGGCGCCCAGTTGGTCGACCCAAGTAGGCCCTTTTGGCTGCCCGATCTTCTCCCATCCTTTCGAAATGGCCAAGCCAGCGGAGGCATTATTAACTATGCTCCGATATAAATACAATGCCGCACAGCGCTGTGCGGCGTAAGCGCCATCGACGATAAGGTCCAATCACATAGATAATGTCTCATTTACATTAAAATTCAAATAAAATATTATAATAAATATTAACATTAACAGTCATTTAGGTATCTATCCGGTAGAAAGGGACATGCATTGAGGCCCAATACTTATAAAAGGGATCATCAAGCCTCTCGCCGATTTCGGTAAGAAAGCTCTTGGAGCTGTTTCTCAATCGGTGCATCTGAGATGCTGTGCGTTTTCCCATAATGGCGTAGAAATCATCCATTCGTGCCTCCGCATCCGCAAACATCCCAGAGGCACTGCAATCCGAGGCAGCCCCAACAGCATTCTGTACCACCATTCACTATAGGTACCCTAGGTACCGCTGGAGAGACGAAGTGCAGAAAGACCTTAGCGAACTCGGCGCCGTCGACTGGACAGAAACGGCTTTGGACAGAGTAGCATGGCGGTCTTTGGTATCGGAGGCCAAGATCCACTTCGGGTCGTTGCGCCACAGCAGTAAGTAAGTAAGTATTCATTATTGAATTGGATGCGCAAATCAAATATAAAATAAAGAAGTATATATTTGGAAATATAAAGTTAGAGAGTGACTTTGTATTCCACTATAATTACTAAAATTGATTGTAAATTAATGGATGTATATCCCCTATCCTTAAATAAAACATATTATTCCATTCTACTTCTTTTCCTTACCATTGCTACACTAGCAAATCCTACCTACCTATTGACAGGTCAAGGCCTTTATTTTCGTTACAATGATTCAATGATTGTCATTCTATGAAAAGTCTTAATTTATCCCTGATGTACCTGAGCTTACCTACTCGCGGTAAGCTCTGATAGACGTACTGTATTAACAATGAGTGGCCTACATACATATGCCAATATTTTTCTTGGTTCGACAGTAAAATAATGTAAGTTACTGGTACATTCAATTCGGACACAAATATAAAACAAGGCGGTTGAAACGGTCACCACTAACTAATATATATTATATTATCAAATAGCGTGTGACAAAAATTTACAAGTTTTTTAAAACATCGTGGTTTCTACACTTTCTACGGCAGATTAAAAAGTAAGTACTATTATACATTTTTCACCACACCAGCTCGGAAAGGCTTTCTTTGCACTTCAAAAAGCAAAGTTGCATTTTATTCACATGTGGGGCAAAGTAATCAAATGCAAATATTGTTCTCTTATGTTTGCTGGTTGACTTTTAACTGATTAATTCCTGAATTAAGATTTCGTATACCAAACTGCATTTGGGTACTTTTAATGTATGGGCTCCCAACTCAACTATAATATTCATTTCGATACAGTTTAGTCAACTATAATGAAATTGACCAATCACAGCTCGCCGCGGTCAAAAGGACGAAACAAAACCCTAGCTCAAATTAATTACTTATTTTAGGTTGTATTGTAGGAACAATTGCCTCATAAGTCAGAAACGCGCATGTGACACCCATATTATAGGAACTTCCATAGACTACGAAAACCGCTTAGCGTTACTTGTTAGTCTCCATAGGCTACGGTGGCTAAAATCGAGAAAAAAAACTGTTTAAAAATTGAATTTAGCAAGGAGCAAGTACCAGGGCCTCATGAGTTACGAGAAGGTGTCTATATGTATGTGTATATGATTCTACTAGTTAAAAGTATTATTTTTTTTAACTCGTAGAAAAAGAATTGTATCAAGCTTTTCAATCTCGTACCTTACTTAGGCAGCTCAGCAAGCTTCGTTGCCTAAACACGGTACTCGACTGAAAAGCTCTCTATTATATCACGATTGTATAAAATACTATAATTACATTCATTGGGACTTGATTTGGTTTGTTTTTATTTGATATCTTACAGTTAATATTTTCTTCGGGTTGGTGTGGTGAAAAACTTTATGTTTCACTCGGGGGCAAATTTTGTTTAACCCTCGTGTTTTGAAACCCTCGCAACGCTCAAGATTCCATTTTTGTATATCTTTTAATCTTTCGCTTGCTCGGGTATCAATAATAGCACGAGCGGATAAACAACAACTTTGCCCCCTTGTAAAATAAATAACTATTAAGTTCTCTATTGTTACTAATATAATGGCGTTTATCAAAACAAAGATAATGACGGCTCCATTTTTATCGCCTATCACTATTCGCGTCCCTTTCGCACTTACATATTTGTTAGAACGTGACAGGCATGGTGACAAGCGATAAAAACGCGACCGTGCTACGGGGGCAGGTAGTGTAAGCTTATCGGACACAGTTGGACAACAAACAGGAATGCATCGGAGCGGCGGTATTTTCTTTCATGTGGTACTTTTCAAAATTACTGCCAGCTTAGCTTGGTCTGACATTCAAAGCTTGTAGAAAGTAAAAATGGTCATTCCTACAAACTGCAATATTTAATAGGTTTTTTGATACGCACAGAAAAAAGATGGTTAGTCAAAATGTTGCATAATGTCATTCAACTGGCCGGCTTTATGAAGCGGTGATTTATTTACCGTGCGCGCCAGGCTCGAGCCCCGTAATACCCCGTAAGCTGAGTCATACGTTCAATTGTCCAATCAAATCAGGCCGTGCGGACGCAATCGCCAATTTGGTTGGCCGATATGTCCGATAAAATACAGGTGCGGGCGCAAGAATACTCATGACGCTAGTATTTTCATTTGAGGGCATTTTTTTTAATTTAGAGGGCTCTAATATCACCAAGGTCGGTAGTCTGTTACTGTTTTAAAATTGAAGATTGACGCCAATTATATTTCTGATCAAATCGATCGATTTGATCATCCCGTCTGGACTGCACTATTCGATTTAACGACCAACGCTTAAGTCGAAAATCCAGCAACGCTTGATAATAAGCGCCACCGCCATCGTGTGAATAAATACACAATCATGTATTTGTGTTATTCAAACGCTTTTTAACGCGCGTTGTAAAAGCGCGTGCAAATGTGGCCATGAAATTGTATACAGCGGTATCCAGACGGGATGATCAAATCGACCGATTTCATCAGAAATGAAATCGGCGTCAATCTCTAATTTAATCAAATTACCAATTTTAGATTTGGGTGATATAAGAGCCCTCTAAATAAAAAAAATGCCCTAGAACGAAAACACTGACCTCACAAATTGGTATTTTTGCGTCCGCACCTCATTTTATCGGTAATATCGGTCATTATCAAATTGGCGTTTGCGTCCGCACGCCCTAATTCGATTGGGCAATTTAATCAGATTGGCAAAAAATAGACTAGTCTGGATTCGCCTTTACAAATTGTCAGCTTTAGAGCCCTCTAAATTAAAACAATACCATCAAACGAAAATACTAGCGTCACTGAATGACCCGAAGTTTTTTTCTGATCAAATTGTCAATTTGATAACCCCGTCTGGATGGGCCTTTACTTTTTCTGAACGTACCCTTCACCGTTATCTGTCAAAAGATTTTACTGTCAGTGTCAAATCAAATTTTTGAGGTTAGCTTATTTCGTCTTGGGTATTCTGTGCTTGGGTCTTGTTGTGTTTTATTTTTTTGACTATTGAAGTATTGCGCTTGCCGTGATGGACTCAATGCATTCGTGTAGCTGCTGCCTGCGGCGTGCTCCGGACAAGGGCATGACGACGCCGTACACATATCTCGGCAAAACGGAGATATATGCCGACATGCTCAAACAGTGCTTCGATATTAATGTAAGTATATACTACAACTTTGATGTTCATCGCTACTTTATGCTATAACTGCTACACAGTTTAACCGTTGAAGGAAAATTGGAGTTTTTTTTGCAGATATCTATCCTTAATTGACAATTAAATATTCAGCTGGTAGTGGGCGGCTCGGGCTCGTGCGGCATCTGCTCGGCGTGCGTGGGCCGCCTGCGAGACGCGAGCGACTTCAAGCTGCAAGTGCAGCGCAGCCAGGCGGAGCTGCGGGTGCGGCTGCAGGGAGAGAGCATTAAAGGTAGGGAAGCACCACCCGTCAAACAAGTCTTGAATATTACTCATTCTGATTAAATGCTATAGTTATGTCCAATTAATACATTGAATTCTGCAATACTAGATGGTTGCATCATACACACTCGTGCTAGGACTGGCCAATAGCCTGCCTGATGGAGCTGCTATTTGGCTCAATTAAAATAACCGTTTCATAGAATCAGAACCAACTGGAAGATGATGTGATTTGTTGTTTGTTTGCTCTAGAGGAACCCGCAGGCGAGTCGGGAATGCAGGATGGAGACGGGACCAGTGAGGAGCCTGTGTCGTGTGAGTACCTGCTCCTCTATAATGTTAGTGGATAATGTAAGATTCACAGTTATGAATAACGGGTAATAGTTTTAATATGTATGTACCTATTAGGCTAGAAGAGCTTGTGCATAAACTAGTCTGTTGCTTATAAACTTGTATGTTTGCTTCAGGTGAAGAGCCCCCGGTCAAACCAGAGACGCTGGATGAAGATGAGGCAGCTGATGATATGTTGTGTGAGTGCTTAGTTTGACAATGACAGATTTAGAAAGTGTTACTAGATAGCAGTTGGCTAAGGTCTCTATTGTTTCCCATAAAGTTTAATGCCGTAATGTATTGTTTGTCCTCATTTTCGTTAGTCATACTTGGGTTGGTTCAGAATCGCGTAACTTCTCAGGATTGCCATAAAACAAACTAACCTGACCTATCTATAGGATAACAAACAGCTTACGAAAATCCTGAAAAGTTAACAGTTTCAGGTTTAGGACTAATGATAATATGACAAACAATACATTATGACTTAAAACTTTTAAAATATCTGTATAAAAATAACAATGTTTTGGACTTATTAAGCTTTCTGAAAGATTTTTGTAAATTACTAAAAATTTATGGGCAATAGTATAACAAAAAAAATTTATTAACTTTTTTAATATTATCATTTGTGTGTGTAAGGACACTAAGAACAATAAATATTCTGAAAGGTAAATAATTTTAAGACAGTCATTGTACTATGTTTCTGTCTTATTTATTTATTACTAGAAAATGTTTCTTGCAGTTACACTGTTTACTTGATCTCCGTAAGTACTCGGTACATAGGTTTAATCTAGTGTTGGTTACTCTAGGCGACTTCCACACGGCGGCCGGAGACGGGGCGAGCGACTAACGCTACGTCTTACGTAGGCGAACAACGCGCGAACGCGGCGCGGCGCGCCGCCTGACATTCGCGTGCAAATCGCGCCGCACCGCGTTCGCAACGAGATCGCTTACGTAGGACACTTCTATGGGCATCAAAGGATTGATTTCGCCGCGCCGCGCCGCGCCGCGATCGCGCGTTGTTCGCCTACGTAAGACGTAGCGTAAGTGGATGTCAGACTTCAATTTGTTGTTTAGATATTGTTTATGGCTGTCTGTGCGTCTGTAGGGGTCGCGTCGATGAAGCAATTTATTAGAATCATACTGTTTTCTATTTGATGTTTTTCTTCTCTTGTGCTGAAAATTAATTCAAACATCACCATATCGCTGGCCCAATATTACAGGAACTCACGAACAGAGATGTGAAAAATACTTTATAAAAAGTATTTAAATACAAAATACAAATACTTCCTTGATATACTATTTCAAATGCAGAATACAAAATAGTTTTTGAATTTGTATTTCAAATACAAAATAGGTATTTTCAAAATACTTTTTAAAAATACAAATACTTTGCGATAAAAGGTACTCTGAACAGTGAATACCTAGTCTGAATTAAAAAGTTTACTCGGAATTTCCGAGTTGCAAAGACTGTCTTTATTCTTTGAAAACAGTGTCAATCAGTCTTCTATCTGAAGTGCAAATTACTAATTAAATAAAAACAAAGGAACGGCAAAAAAACTTGTTTGTGCTGGAGACTTCATAGACCGCCCATGCCAACCTCGGTTATTCAATAATAAGTTGAATTTAAGTGTGCGTAAAGATTACAATCGTTTGAGCTGGTCAAAAACCTCATAATGAGGTAACTGAATAGACTGGGTTTTTATTTCGGTTACCGGTAACAGAGGTTAACTTGATCTGATACGGTTACCGAATCAAAGTGTTACCTTATTAAACGGTTACCGTTATGGTAGGGGTTTTTATAAACACTTTTAAAATAACCCTATGAAAAACCCCGGTTAAGGTAACCGGTTCCTGTCCCTTTGCTCATATTAACCGGTAGGATGGATGGATGATGGTTTCTAACGGCCAATTTTTAAAAGCATTAATTTTGATTTGTGATGTTTTACAGCTAGTATAATGCCTCTCGTTGGTGTGATGAAAACGTCTCGTTTGTGTTTCACCAAGGCAGAAAAGTTTGTTCTCCTCTCCTCGCGTACCTTGAAACCCTCGCAACACTCAAGATTCCACTTTTTTAACCACTCACTACGCTTGTGGTCATGTGCGACGTTACTAAACAGATTCAACAGTTCCATGTTAAAAGAATGAGAGAGTTGGCAGTACTGTATCAGAATAATGTAGGTCATCAGAAGAGATGTAACTCCTACCTACATTAGCTACTATAAAGTATTTTGTATTTTGAAAATAGAAAATAGGTCCCAAAAACTATTTCAAATAAGATACAAAATAGTTTTCTTCAAAAGGTATTTAAATACAAAATACAAAATAGGTATTTAGCATTTTAAATACAAGTATTTCAAATAAGTCACATCTCTGCTCACGAATTAGTATATTTTTCTCAAACATGCAATAAAATATTGATGTTTTGTTCCTTATAATAGGCTGCGAAGTATGACGTTTCAGGTGCGGCTAGGACGAAAGGTCGTTAATGGAATTTCATACACATCTTGCAGGCCTAGGCCGGCAAAGTCCTCTTTTTTAATTTTCATTTCACAGATATTTGTGACACAGCATCGTGGCATTCATCCATTAAAAAAAACTAGAGGCAGTATTTGCTTTATGGTTCGTAATGACACTCTGCCACTACGCCTATAAAAAAAAAAACAAAAAACAATGTTTGCTATAATTTGCAGTTTTATTTGTATAAAATCAACATGAACTTAATAAATAATACATTCTATAATTTTAAATTATAAATTTAACTACACAAATAAAAACATTTAAAATATTTCATCTAAACGTTATCGGTAAAAAGGTCTACTCAAACACGCGTAGTTATTTTTTTTAAATTGTTATGGAGGTAAAGTTGAAAAATATTCATTCTGTTTTATTGGATTTATGGTGCGTTGTTGATTTTTTGACTTTAATATGAGTTCCGACGAAATAATGAAATTAATATTAATTGTAATCGTAGGTGTTGGAATTGGCAGCGTAAGCAGAATTGATTTTAAATAACTTGCTGCCTCTGCCGCCAAATCAAAGACGAAGTATGTATTATATGGTTGCTTATGGCAATTTTATTATTTGAGAAACTAAGAAAAATGGCTTACAGTTTATTAGAAACAGTTTTGTGGCATATTTTAAATGAATGTAACTACAAATTCGTCAACACTGTGGAAATTATACTTATTTACTCCATGCATAAAGCAACGATGTATGTGAAACATGATATCAACATGAAAGACTATGTAAATCTTTGTGACGAAAACGACAGTCAGACGGATAAAAGGCGAAAAAATCAAAGATACATGAAAATATACGGGTAGTAAAAATACACGACTCGTGTAAAACATACGCGTGATAATGATATAGGTACGACGTACACGTACGTGTTGGTTATATTTTGGGTGTAGTTTACTTTTAGTTTTTTCTATAAATAAAACTTGGGTTTCGTGGATTTTTTATTTTAATTATTTCATTGCATGTTTGAGAAAAGCACTATACATACCTCGGCGGGAAATGGGGTTGCCCGCGCTCAGACCTATCCGGCCTCGCTTCGCTCGGCCGTCTATATGTCTTCGGCCGGCAACCCCTTTAGTCCCGGCCTCTGTAGTAATGTACTATTATTGCAAGTGTGCAAAGTGTGTCATTATATACGAGCCTGAGATGTCTTTTATGAGCCACAGGTAAATAAAAGACACGGGACAAATACACTTATACATGTACAATAAGCGAAGTTGCTTTTGATTGATTCAAGCATTTTGTCTAAATGCACCAAACTCTATCGTGGCAATTTACACTCGCAAATGCGAGTCTTTAATTAATGTTATATACAACTGTACTCTGTACTGTAATGTAAGACACGGCATGAAGTAGAGTTGTTGTTGTAGTGGAGGTGCGGGTCGTCAAGTCGGAGGTGTCGGACGCGGCGAGTGACGAGGACTGCGTGTCGGGTGAGTACTGCGACACCACGATACTACTGCACATAGTACGATACGACACACATTATACACATACACAACTTAATACTTATACATATGTACACTGGCATTCAAAAGTGCAGGCATTGCGGTCGACATCTATGCAATATCCATGCACTTTTGAATGCCACTGTACAACTGATATTCATTATAGCAAGGAAACTTGATTATAATAGAGAGGATAGAGATAAAGTCTAAGCAAAAAACGCGCCCCGTCGTCAACTTTTGACAATCAGATTTACTGCATAATGTATGGAGTTATGGAGCTGTACAGCGCCATCTCGTGTACCTGTCAAATTCGAAGCACAAAATTGTCTTAGATTTTACCATATGATACATAGAAGGTAGCATCCTATAGAAGTGGTATACGCGTGCCTCCGTGAGGGACAAAACATACGCAATGCGACACTATGATAGGTCGAATTGATTTGTTGCGCATCATAATATAATCCATTAGACTGTTTGAGATCCTGAAAACGGTAAAAATTAAAGATACTACTCCTAAAAATACGCGTGATACCTCATTCTATTCATCATGATGTCTAGAAAAATGTATTCG
The DNA here is from genome assembly GCF_963556715.1 of Cydia fagiglandana. Classification (NCBI taxonomy): domain Eukaryota; kingdom Metazoa; phylum Arthropoda; class Insecta; order Lepidoptera; family Tortricidae; genus Cydia; species Cydia fagiglandana. The sequence continues at coordinate 2,320,935 of NC_085950.1, read as the reverse complement.
AAGCTTGTATTAGCACACAAAAAAATTCAAAAGTTATAAACAATAAAAACCGGGCAAGTGCGAGTCGGACTCGCGCACGAAGGGTTCCGTACCATAATGCAAAAAAAACGGAAAAAAATGTAAAAAGAAAACGGTCACTCATCCAAGTACTGACTACGCCCGACGTTGCTTAACTTTGGTCAAAAATCACGTTTGCTATATGGAAGCCCCACTTAAATCTTTATTTTATTCTGTTTTTAGTATTTGTTGTTATAGCGGCAACAGAAATACATCATCTGTGAAAATTTCAACTGTCTAGCTATCACGGTTCGTGAGATACAGCCTGGTGACAGACAGGCGAACGGACGGACGGACGGACGGACAGCGAAGTCTTAGTAATAGGGTCCCGTTTTACCCTTTGGGTACGGAACCCTAAAAAAGGGAGGAAAAAGTAGTTATTCTTTATTTCCCCAATATCTCAAAAAGTTACAATATTTAAGAAACCAAAATTCATATTATAAAAGAGAAGAATATTTCCAATCAAACATTCCATACATGCAGAACTGTATCTCTATGATTTATACTTTTTATTCAACGCTGAACACAGCCCTCCGCGGCTCATTTTCGAGAAACGCGCGTGGCGTGAAATAACGATTACGTAACATTAAATATAATTTTAAAGGTATTAAATATTCATTGAAAAAAAATGGTGTATTTAAAACATGTCAACACATGTAATACTTGTAGAAATTTATCTTATAGTTATTTTTTCAGCAAGTTAAGCAATTGTTAATTAGCAAAATTTTCTCAAACTTCCTTCTTTATCGAAAACGACAAAAAATGTATAAATACCTATCGTAAAATTTTGTCGCTTTCTAGAGCTTTTCTAATATACATGTCCAATAAGATCGCGTTATAAAAATTTTGAAAAAATTAATGGTTTGGTTATAATATTGTTTTATATTTTAATAAATAATAAAAAAAAACAATAAATAAAAATAATAATAAATTATGTGTAAGAATGTCCTATAATAATATTTATTATGTAAGTATTATGTTTATTATGTATGTTATGTTATATTTTACAATTTTTACCTTGATTTTTCGTTTTTCGTCAATTTTCTATGTTATTCTGAAACTTATTTTAAGCAAAGTATTAGCTTTATGAAAACTTTTGTAATGTGAACTTATTAAGTATGTATATGAGAATGGTTCTAGAAGTCGAGAAAATTTTACAATAGTTATTTATACATTTTTCTTCGTTTTCAATAAAGAAGGAATTTCGAGAAAATTTTGTTCATTAACAATTGCCTAACTTGTTGAAAACGCAACTTTAAGATAAATTTCTACAAGTATTACATGTGTTGACATGTTTTAAATACACCATTTTTTTTGTTGAATTTTTTAATGAGTATTTAATACCTTTAAAATTATATTTTATGTTACGTAATCGTAATTTCACGCCGCGCGCGTTTCCCGAAAATGAAGAGCGGAGGGCAGTGTTCAGCGTTGAATAAAAAGTATAAATAATGGAGATACAGTTCTGCAAGTATGGAATGTTTGATTGGAAATATCCTCCTCTTTTATAATATTAATTTTGGTTTCTTAAATATTGTTACTTTTTGAGATATTGGGGAAATAAAAAATACCTACTTTTTCCTCCCTTTTTTTGTTTATAAATTTTGATATTTTTTGTGTGCTAATACACGTTTCGAATACATTTTTCTAGACATCATGACGAATGGAATGAGGTATCACACGTATTTTTAGGAGTAGTATCTTAAATTTTTACCGTATTCAGGATCTCAAACTGACTACATACTAAATTTAAGATGGGGAACAAAATGTATTATGTGAGACTGTGACAAGGACAAACAATAATAGCGCTTTCGCTTCTACTCCTACTGAAAGATACATAAGACTATCCCGTTCTGTCAGTTATCCCCACCAATCATGCCCAATCCAGTTTAAATTTTACCGAACATTCTCGTCTCACAAGTCAAAAGTCTATACCTCGACATTGGCAGAATCCACCTAGCTAAGTTTAGCAAGGAGTAAAAGCCATTATATAATATAATATATATACACCGTGTTTTTTCTTATTTCCGTTAATTTCGAGGGTGCATTCCTGAGCTTAAATCAAGTAACTTTCTCAAAGACACCGATATTCTAATTAACTCCATTTCAGAGATAATCAATAATTTAATTTTTTCTTATAAGGCCTCTACAAGCGTGTACAACAAGTGTCTTAGGGCCGGTTTACATATTGATTAGTGCTTAGAATGAGTTCATACATTTGCTACTAAACTTAAGTAAAATCTCGGTCGATCAATGTTCGAAATGACATTGATATGTCATAGATTTCAATTGTTGAGTTAAATATAATGCCCGTATTACAACAACGCTATATGCTACATGTAACTACTTCTTAAAGTTAACTATGCCATTTAATTTTCTTAGGCGTACTTAACCATACCCCGAAGTTAACGGAATTCAATAAAAACACGGCGTATATATATATATATATATAATTATATAATTTGATGATAATCCCACGCAATGCCGAGATGTTTGTTAAATTCACACGCGTAATATATTGTGTTCAAATTGTTGTCGTTTTGTGTTTCAGTTTGTTCGGACGGCATCGCTCGCGCCAGGGAACAGCTCGCGATGGCTTGTTCCGTGGTGCTCGAACGCCTCCGCGGCGATGCGACTGTTCACAGTGGTGACAAACCATACACATGCGACGACTGTGGCAAGCATTTCAGAAAGAAGTATATTTTAAGAAAACACATACAACAAGCGCACTTGGTGACCGAGCCAAACAAACTTGCTTGTGATTTTTGTAATTTTACGTTTCAAACTGAATTGCTTGTAATAGAACACGAGAAAAGCGAACACGGTGTTACAAATTTCATGTGTGCTGAATGTGAGTATACAACAAGTTCCAAGACAAGTTTACAGACTCATTTAAAGAGTCACTTTGTGGACAACGGTGATTTACACAAACACCAAGCGATACACACTCGAGACAAGCCTTTTAGGTGTACCGAATGTGATTTCAAATGCAGTTTTGAATCAAACCTCCGACGTCACCAGAACACCCATGACCCATGAAATCAGAAGATACAAACTGGAGAGAAGCCTTTTCTTCAATGTGGTAACTGTGATTACAAATGCCGTCGGAAATCAAGCTTTCAACGTCACCTACGTAAACACACCACACAACAGAAGCCATTCCTATGTAGTCTTTGCGACTACAAGTGCAGTTATGGGTCTAGCTTACAACGTCACATAAGAAGACACACCGGAGAAAAGCCGTACACGTGCAGTCATTGCGACTTCAAGTGCAGTTTAAGTTCAACCTTACGGATCCACAAAAGGAGACATACTGGCGAAAAGCCTTTTCAGTGTAGCTACTGCAATTACAAAAGCAGTCACAAATCAAACTTAAAGAAACACCTGATGATACATACTGGGGTTAAGTCATTTCAATGCAACCACTGTAATTACAAATGCATTGATAAATCGCACTTAAAAAGACACCAGATGAAACATACTGGGGCGAAGCCATTTAAATGTAGCCACTGCGATTACAAATGCAGTCAGAAATCACACTTAAAGCAACACCTGATGATACATACTGGGGCGAAGCCATTTCAATGTAGCCACTGTGATTACAAATGTAATCGGAAATCCCACTTGAAATTTCACCTGATGATACATACTGGGGTGAAACCATTTCAATGTAGCCACTGTGATTACAAATGTAATCGGAAATCTCACTTGAAATTACACCAGATGATACACACTGGGGCGAAGCCATTTAAATGTAGCCACTGCGATTACAAAAGCCGTCAGAAATCACACTTAAAGGAACACCTGATGATACATACTGGGGCTGAGCCATTTAAATGTAGCCACTGCGATTACAAAAGCCGTCAGAAATCACACTTTAAAAAACACCTGATGAGACATACTGGGTTACTGGGGCGAAGCCATTTAAATGTAGCCACTGCGATTACAAATGCCGTCAGAAAATACACTTAAAGGAACACCTGATGATACATACTGGGGCTGAGCCATTTAAATGTAGCCACTGCGATTACAAAAGCCGTCAGAAATCACACTTAAAAAAACACCTGATGAGACATACTGGGTTACTGGGGCGAAGCCATTTAAATGTAGCCACTGCGATTACAAATGCCGTCAGAAATTACACTTAAAGGAACACCTGATGATACATACTGGGGCTGAGCCATTTAAATGTAGCCACTGCGATTACAAATGCCGTTATAAATCAAACCTAGTAAGACACCAGAAGACGCATACATGGACGAAGCCTATAGACGTAGCAATAGCGAGTACTGGTGCAGCCTGAAACAGCACCTGTGAAGACACCAGATCATAGAGAAGCCTTGTAGGGAGGGAACGTTCGCGTTGGAGGGTATGCTGCCTTTTGACCTAACTCGGAAAGTTAATCCCGTGCTGCCCCCCACAGCTCACGTGTGCTCCCGTGTACTAATGTAACGTATTACATTAGTAATCACTGCAAACACGAGTCAATTTAAACACGTTTTAAAAATACCTTATGTAGAAAAATATCTTAGTGTAGATCCGCTAACTGTAACTGGAATGCAATAACCGGCCAAACTTCATAACCGGATTCGGTTAGAGATGCCCGAAATATAACCGATAATCGGCTATGGTAATTTTAGATAGAAAATGATAAATTTACGATCGAGTAATTAAAAAAAAGTTAACAAAAAATAATCACTATGTTAGTATTGACAAGATAATTTATATTTACTTACATACATTATTTGTGACGTTATCTATGAAAAGGGACCTTATAGTCGATGGCGCTTACGCCATTATTAACTATGATCCGATATAAATACAATGCCGCACAGCGCTGTGCGGCGTAAGCGCCATCGACGATAAGGTCCAATCACATAGATAATGTCTCATTTACATTAAAATTCAATTAATAAAATATTATAATAAATATCAACATTAACAGTCATTTATCTATCCGGTAGAATGGGACATGCATTGAGGCCCAATACTTATAAAAGGGATCATCAAGCCTCTCGCCGATTTCGGTAAGAAAGCTCTTGGAGCTGTTTCTCAATCGGTGCTTCTGAGATGCTGTGCGCTTTCCCATAATGGCGTAGAAATCATCCATTCGTGCCTCCGCATCCGCAAACATCCTAGAGGCACTGCAATCCGAGGCAGCCCCAACAGCATTCTGTACCACCATTCATTATAGGTACCCTAGGTACCGCTGGAGAGACGAAGTGCAGAAAGACCTTAGTGAACTCTGCGCCGTCAACTGGACAGAGTAGCATGGCGGTCTTTGGTGTCGGAGGCCAAGATCCACTTCGGGTCGTTGCGCCACTGCAGTAAGTAAGTAAGTATTAATTATTGAGTTGGATGCCCAAATCAAATATAAAATAAATATATTTGGAAATATAAAGTTAAAGAGTCCATTATAATTACTAAAATTGACTGTAAATTAATTGATGTATATCCTTAAATAAAACATATTACTCCATTCTACTTCTTTTTAACCGACTTCCAAATCCCAAAGGAGGAGGTTATCAATTCGGTTGTATGTTTTTTTTTTATTATTTTTTTTATTTTTTATGTTTGTTACTCCATATCTCCGTCATTACTGGACCGATTTTGAAAATTCTTTTTTTGATTGAATGTATATGCATACAGATTGGTCCCGTTTCTGTCAAAACCCAGTTCTGATGATGGGTTCCATGAGGAATCGAGGGAACTCCTCAAATCTTAAAGGCATACATATAGTGATTTTTGGGTTTTTATCATCAAATCAAGCATATACATCCAAAAAAGTGACATTTGATGAAGTGGAACTGCTGATGATGATCAGAACGGAACTCCTCAACGACGCATAGTTCACGGTTGGCGATTTGTCCTCTTCGTTATGTTTGTTAAGCAAGTTCAGTTTTTAAGCTACATTTTTGTCAAGCTCGAGTTCTGATGATGGGATCCATGAGGAATCGAGAGAACTCCTCAAATCTTAAAGGCATGCGTATAGAGATTTTTGTAATTACATCAAAAAATCAAGCATTTTTATTAAAAACTGTCGCATTTGATGAAGTGGAACTGCTGATGATGATCAGAACAGAACTCTTCAACGACGCATAGTTCATGTTTCGCGATTTTTCCTCTTCGTTATGTTTGTTAAGCAAGTTAAGTTTTTAATGCACATTTTTGTCAAGCTCGAGTTCTGATGATGGAATCCATAAGGAATCGAGGGAACTCCTCAAATATTAAAGGCATACGCATAGAGATTTTTGTATTTACATCAGAAAATTAAGCATTTTCATTAAAAACTGTCGCATTTGATGAAGTGGAACTGCTGATGATGATCAGAACAGAACTCTTCAACGACGCATAGTTCACGTTTGGCGATTTTTCCTCTTCGTTATGTTTGTTAAGCAAGTTAAGTTTTTAAGCCACATTTTTGTCAAACTCGAGTTCTGATGATGGGATCCATAAGGAATCGAGGGAACTCCTCAAATATTAAAGGCATACGCATAGATTTTTTTGTATTTCCATCATAAAATCAAGCATTTACATTAAAGACTGTCGCATTTGATGAAATGGAACTGCTGATGATGACCAGAATAGAACTCTTCAACAACGCATAGTACACATTTGGTGATTACGAATTTCGATTTTGACTTGGACTGGGACCCGGACTCGGACCCAGAACCGGACTCATACCCGGATCCGGTTCGGACCCGGACCCGGACCTGGACTCGGACCCGGACCTGGACTCGGACCCGGGCTCGGACCCGGACTCGGACTCGGACCCGGACTCGGACCCGGACGCAGACCCGGACTCGGACCCGGACCTTGACCCGGAAAACCACTATGATACCTTAACTAAATAAACCACTATGATTACCTACCATAAAATGTGTAAGTATATAAGTATGATTATGCCAATCTTACTAGCCCCCCCCCCCCCGCTTAAACCCCCGTACACCGCACCGCATGCGCCGTTAAGTGGGTTAGGTTAGGTTTGAACTGCGATCCTCACAGAACCGAACTGCTATCAGAGAAGTGGGTTAGGTTAGGCTAGAACTACGACCCTTACAGAAGCGAAATGCTAGTAGAAAAGTGAGTGGTTTTACCTCCTTTTCTACATAGTATACCATCTACAATAATCTTTCACCGGCCCCCATAGAAGTCGGTTTTTTTTTCTTAAAAATTATCCTTACCATTCCTACACATTCGCTGTCACATAGCACCCTCTCTATCGACCGTCCCGAGCTGTCACGTCGGCATGTTGTCGTCGTCGAGCGGCGCCACAGAGTAGACATAAGTATTGCGACGCGACAACTTATACAGGATGTTAATTTTAGTCACCTGCAGCGATTTACGGGGTGAGTATATAGGTCATACTGAGCTACTTTTACTATGGGTCAGTGGCGGCGCGTCAAACATATCCATAGGCAAGCCGGGGCTAATTTGGCTGACATATTTCCTTTGCAACTCTGCTCAAACGTCCAAAAACAGGCAATCCGGTGGGAATCGGCTTTTATGAACCCGCCGCCACTGTTATGGGTGCAACCCCGAAATCGCTAAAAAAAATATTTACTCCCATACATTTTGGCTGGCTGATGTTGATATTTTGTATGGGACAGTAATATTTTTTTTCGTGTTTCCCATAGTAAAAGCTTAGAGTGAGTAACGATCTCGCCGCGAGCGCGCAACGTATTCGCTGGTAACTGATTCTGCTAACGATACTGATTCTCTGAAAACCGTTGCGCGCTCGCGGCGAAATAGTTGCGCGCTAGCGGCGCACTCGCCTCGCTTTCAACTCGCTAGTGGGATATGGCCATAAATACAATGAAATAACACAATATTTATTTTATATTATAACACAAAATTTTATTCATATCAAAACATATCTCAAGTCACATTACAATTACCTATAAACTAACTTATATACTAAAACACAAAATATGATGTAGACTTATACTACAAAAAAGCACAGTATTGTCTGTTCCAGGCGTTCTCGGCTAGCGAGCAGCCTCTCGCCACGACACACGGCACTCGCTCGTCCTGCGCAACACACGCCGGAACGACACCGGGAACACATCGTGGTATACTAGCGGATCATATATCCGAAAACTTGCGGAACTACACTAGAGATTTTTCAATTGTTGGTAGATTTTGGCGGCCATTTTGTTTTGGTGACAGTTTACTTATGCCAAATCACCATGGCGAGTTACACGATTAAACAGCACGTTCAAATGATAAACTGGGGTCCCTTTGTTGGACATAATTATTGAAAGTCATAATGTAATGATTGTCATATTATCATTAGTAATATAATATAATAATTCTGAAACCGTTAACTATTCAGGATTTTAAGAATAATTATAGATGTTAGGTAAGTTTTGTTTTATAGCAATCCTGAAAAGTTACACGTTTCTGTGAAAAAACAAATTATGACTAACGAAAACAATACATTACGTCTTAAAACTTTATGGGAAAAAATAGAGACCCGATAAAACTTAATTAGCAGAATGAGTGTTTGTTAGTGCGCATTTTAGGGTAGGCGTGGCCCTTCGCAGTCGACTCCGGATCCGTGCAACTGTTAAAAGCCGAGGCGGGCATTTGAACCGAAGTTTGACAGCGATTCATGCTATCCCTTTTAATGTATGGTACTATCCCTTTCGGCAATTTAGGGTTGTCAAAATTCAAGCCATTATCTTATATGTGGTCGTGCACGCAAAGGGACGTCAACTGGTGCCAACCCTGATAATTGCTCGGAGCAATGATGAGCCGAACGGAGCCGAGTTTGCCCGAAGTCAGGTGTGTCTCCCCACTGGTCATATTCCACTTAATGGCATCTTTTCTGATGCCTAAGCAACTCTTCGTTTCGCCTGCACCTGTACTCGCAATTGCTACATTTAAACGGCTTTGCCCCATCGTGTATCATCTGGTGTCGTTTTAAATGTGATTTCAGACTAAATTTGTGATTACACTGTCTACACTGAAAACGCTTCACGCCGGTATGTGTCGTTTCGTGATATCGTAAGGTAGACCTATCTCTGCACTTGTAGTCGCAATGATTACACGTGTACGGCTTCTCGCCAGTGTGTATCCTCTGGTGTGTTAGTAAGTATTGTTTCAACCTGCAGCTGTAGTCGCACTCGCTACACTTAAATGGCTTCGACCCACTATGTGTCATCAGGTGTTTTTCTAAACTTGATTTGTGACTGAATTTGTAATCACAGTACTTACATGTGTAAGGTTTCTCGCCAGTGTGTTTTCTTAGGTGATATTGCAGGCGACATTTATAACGACATTTGTAATCGCAGTAACTACACTGATGAAAAGGTTTCTCTCCAGTGTGTGTCTCCATCCTCTGGTGTGTTCGGTTGTGTCTCTTCTGGTCACCAGTGTGTACCGCTTGGTGTCTGCGTAAATTACCTTTGAACTTACTTTTGTAACTGCAGAGAGTACAATTAAAAATGTTGTCTACAGTATGAGTTTTAAAATGAGCTTCCAAATTTCTCTTGTCAATCGTCGTATATTCACATTCAGCACACATGAAATTCGTAAAACCGTGTTCGCTGTTTTCGTGCTTTAATACCAACAATTCTGTTCGGAATGTAGAACTACAAGCATCACAAGTAAATTGTTTCGACTCGACCGAGGAGTGGGTGTGTTGAATGTGTTTTCTTAACATATACTTGTTTCTGAAACGTTTGCCACAATGTTCGCAACCGTATGGTTTGCCTGCACTGTGAACAGTCGCGTCGTCGCGGAGGCGCTCGAGCACCACGGAACAAGCCATCGCGAGCTGTTCCCTGGCGCGGGCGGCGCTGCCGTTTGAACACACTGGAACACAAATTGACAAAACAAATATTTAAGTACGTTTATCGCGTACAAGAACTTAAATTACATTTCGACGTTTGTAGCCCTTAAACTAGTAAGGTACTCATGGACACGGATGGGCTGAAAACGTATAATAATTATAAAATAACTGTAGTTTTTTTTTTAAATTAGTGATATAGTACCAGACAGGAAATAACTTTTTCATTTCTTATGCTCTGAAAGAGAGTCATTGTTGGTCTAAAAGTGTGCAGAAAGTGATACGTTTCTGCAATTGAAATTTGGTTTTAAATGGATTTGTTATACAATTTCTATCACACTTTCTGACAATAGATAATAATAATTCAGCCTATATACGTCCCACTCCCACTGCTGGGCACAGGCCTCCTCTCATGCGCGAGAAGGCTTGGGCTATAGTACCTACGCTAGCCCACTGCGGATTGGGACTTCAGATACACCTTCGAATTTCTTCGCAGATGTATGCAGATTTCCTCACGATGGTTTCTTTCACCGAAAATCTAGTGGTAAGTATCAAAATGATATTTCGTACATGAGTTCCGAAAAACTCATTGGTACGAGCCAGGATTTGAACCCGCGACCTCCGGATTGAAAGTCGGACGTCATATCCACTCGGCCACCACCACTATTTTTGATAATCAAAGTAGAATGATCTACTTACGCGACATCTCATCACTTGTCACACCTTTGACCGCCATCTCCGGCTTGATAAGGATATCTTCATCTGGAACACACATACTATTCGTGGGTTTGTGTCGACTCGGAGATCAGGTGGCGTACCGTGAAACGCGAAAATAGAATTTTCTTTATCTGCCTCTCTATCGATCGAATAGGCAAGAGTGATAGAGAGGCAGAAACCGAACTTTCGATTGTCGTGTTTCGCGGTAGGCATGCTAAAAAGACCTCGTTATTAAGTGTGGCAACACTGCCACTGTGTTGTGGCCATAAACCATACTAAATTTACGGTGGGAAATTGAGAAAAATGTGAGACTGTGACTAGGACAAACAATAATAGAATAATAGAGCTTTCGCTGCTACTCCTACTGAAAGATACATAAGACTATCTTGCTCGGTCATATCCCCCCACCCCTCATGCCTGATCCAGCTATACTGCAAAACGTAATTCAAGACCAAAAAAAGTAAGACAATGTTGCCACTGCAATAATTTGTTTGTAAAATTATAAATTACTTTTGATCACGCTAAGATAATTTATTCATCAGTAATTTTACTCCTACTATTTAAAAAAGTACTTTTATTTACTTATTTTTACATAAATACAAGACGCGATAGTAAAAAAATGGCAACATTTCTTACTTTTTTTGGTCTTGAATTACGTTTTGCAGTTTAGATTAATGAAATAACTCAAAGCAGGTACTCAGTACTCACCCAACAGCGGGTCATCCTCGTCGCTCGCCCCGTCTCCGGCCGCCGCGTGGAAATCATCTAGAACAACTAACACTTCATTAAACCCCATGTTCCGTGTAACGAGATCAAGTCAACAGTGTAACTGCAAATAATATTTTCTTATTACATGTTACATACATATGAAGATTTATGTTTATTATCAGTTACTTATAATTAGAAGCACTGGTGGCCTAGCGGTAAGAGCCTGCGACTTTCAATCCGGAGGTCGCGGGTTAAAACCCCCGGCCCGTACCAATGAGTTTCGTGCGAAAGTTTTGTACAGAACTTATGTACGAAATATTAGCCATTGCCAGTCGCTTTTCGGTGAAGGAAAACATCGTGAGGAAACCGGACTAATCCCAATAAGGCCTAGTTTTCCCTCTGGGTTGGAAGGTCAGATGGCAGTCGCTTTCGGAAAAACTAGTGCCTACGTCAAATCATGGGATTAGTTGTCAAGCGGACCCCAGGCTCCAGTGAGCCGTGGCAAAATGATAACGCGAGGAAGAAGAAGATCAGTTACTTATAATAGGTAGGTTTAACCAGAGATGTGAAAAATACTTTATAAAAAGTATTTAAATACAAAATACAAATACTTCCCTGATAATACTATTTCAAATGCAAAATACAAAATAGTTTTTGAATTTGTATTTAAATACAAAATACGAAATAGGTATTTTCAAAATACTTTTTAAAAATACAAATACTTTGCGATAAAAGGTATTCTGAGTAGTGAATACCTAGTCTGAATTAAAAAGTATTACTCGGAATTTCCGCGTTGAAAAGACTCTCTTTATTCTTTGAAATCAATCCTCTATCTAAAGTGCAAATTTCTAGCTGTTTGCTCATATTAACCGGTAGGATGTAGGTATGGATGATGGTTTTTAACGGCCAACTTTTAAAGCATTAATTTGTAATGTTTTACGGCTAGTATAATGCCTCTCGTTAGTGTGATGAAAACGTCTCGTTTGTGTTTCACCAGGGCAGAAAAGTTTGTTCTCCTCCTCTCTCTCCTGTGCCTTGAAACTCTCGCAACACTCAAGATTCCACTTTTTTAACCACTCGCTACGCTTGTGGTCATGTGCGATGTTACTAAACAGATTTAACAGTTCTATGTTAAAAGAATGAGAGAGTTGCCAGGATTGTAACAGAAGAGATTGTAACTCCTACCTACATTACCTACCTACTATAAAGTATTTTGTATTTTGAAAATAGAAAATAGGTCCCAAAAACTATTTCAAATAAAATACAAAATGGTTTTCTTCAAAAGGTATTTAAATACTAAATACAAAATAGGTATTTTGCATTTTGTATTTGCATTTTAAATACAAGTATTTCAAATAAGTCACATCTCTGGGTTTAACACATTCAGTGCCGAAAACCCGACTACGGGTATTTTATGGTTTCGTTCCCAGGCCGGACGACTCGATAGTCGGGATCGTGGTACTACTGCTTTATATGACGAAATTGTTGTGGCCTGGCGCGGATGTCTTGTTTGGCTGGGTGGCAATTAATGTGTTAATAAATAATGGAAAGTGATGATTTCACTACCTATAAATCTCAATAAAATACACTGGCTCCTCAACACGATGGGCCACCGCCGGCCACTCCAAGGGCCGCATTTATGCGTTAGAGGGAGCAAATGATATTGCTATCTCATTCTAGCGCATGGCTGCGTCCCTTGGAGTGGCCGGCGGTGGCCCATCGTGTTGAGGAGCCAGTGTATTTTATTGAGATTTATAGGTAGTGAAATCATCACTTTCCATTATTTATTAACACATTCATTGCTATCACATCACCAGGTGGTCCAATGTTTTAAATTTTATACAGATATTTTTTAATGTAATCTTAGCCTGCTGGTAAGTAGATACACTTTATAAATCTGTCATAAAAACTAAGTACTCACACAACATCTCATCAGATGCCCCATCTTCATCTAGCATCTCCGTCATGACCGGGGACTCTTCACCTGAAGCAAACATACAAGTTTATAAGCAACAGGCACAGAATAAATAATACTACTACTGTACTAAATGGAAACTTCCTACAAAACCGAAGTTTGACAGTGGTTCATGGTCGAATCAGCTGTCCCTTTCTAATATATGGCACTATCCATGCATTATTAATTTTACAGTACATCTGGTGCTAAATTACAACACCAGGTGCTATAATAAGCACATTACATTACTATGTCGAAAATATTAAGGACCATATGTACTGCAAAATGTTTATTGTTTATTTACAAAATATATAAGCATTACATTTAATAAAAACCAAGTCGCTTACATACTAGGACAATCATTCATAATACATACATTATCATTAAGAATTCAATTATAATTACATAAATAAAAAAAAAACCTTACAAAAACTACACATAATTATTATTTAAATAAATTAAAACTTTTTGGCCAAATCCACCAACACTATCCGCAAACACGTCTATATGTGGGGCGTCGATGGACATGGCATTTAGTATAGCCAGGGCCCTCGCGGTAGGCGCGTTCCCGGCGCGACGCGTGCGCACTGCGCTTGACGCGAAGAGCCGCTGCGGGCGCCTGTTGCATGTTGTATAATACACATGCGAATAGGTAATTCACAACTTGTATCAATGTTTATAAACAGTTAAACACTCCCTACGGTCATGCTATAAAACTGCACGGCACTTCATTGCGTATTTTCTACATTTCGCACTTGTATATTAAATAACTATTAGAGGAATAGTTACTCACACAACACAACAGGCTCCTCAGTGGTCCCGTCTCTGTCCTGCATTTCCGGCTCAACTGCAAGTTCTTCCTCTAGAGCAAACAAATACAATGTCACATCTTTTTCCTATTAAATAGCCAAATAAGCCAGGCTGGCAGGCTATACGGCAGTCGTGGGGCAGTCAACCCCTATAGTTCGTTTTTTTTAGCATTAGAAATAAGGTAACGCGCAGCAGCCGCGTTCGATAGCTTGCCGCGCAATATGGAGACGCGGCTTAATACAATCATTTATATCCTTCTGCTTTCATAAGTAATAGTTTTCGATTTTTAAAAAGCGTATTTCAATTAAAAGACATGTCAAGATTGCTTACCTTCTTGCAGGTTCTTTCTAAAGCAAAAAAAAACGAACTATAGCAGGAGTGTGTATGGTGCGACCATCTTGTATTACAGACTAAAGATCACTTGAAACGTCTTTTTATTTATTTTTATCTCCAGCACTCAAACAGAATGACTAATATGCAGTGGTTGTTTGACGCATTGTGGTTCCCTACTAGGGAATGCAAATCGGTTATTTTTTGTTTGGAAATAACCGCGGTTTCGGTTAAAAACCGATTATTTCTATACAAAAAATAACCGATTTGCATTCCCTATTCCCTACCTTTGACGTGGCTTGCTCCCTGTAGCCGCGCCTGCAGCTCAGCCTGGCTGCCCTGCACTTGCAGCTTGAAGTCGCTTGCGTCTCGCAGGCGGCCCACGCACGCCGAGCAGATGCCGCACGAGCCCGAGCCGCCCACCACCAGCTGAACGTTTAATTGTCAATTAAGGATAGATATCGGCAAAAAAGAACTACAAAATTTATAGTTATAGCTTAAAGTAACGATGAACAACAAAGTTGTAGTATATACTTACATGTATATCGAAGCACTGTTTGAGCATGTCGGCATATATCTCCGTTTTGCCGAGATGTGTGTACGGCGTCGTCAGGTCCTTGTCCGGAGGACACCGCAGGCAGCAGCGACACGAATGCATTGCGTGAATTGCGTCCATCACGGCAACCGCAATACTTCAATAGTCAAAAAAATAAAACACAACAAGACCCAAGACAACCCAAGACGAAACGAACAATGCTAACCCATTGCTAACCTCAATCATTTGATTTGACACTGACAGTAAAATCTTTTGACAGATAACGATGAAGGGTACGTTCAGAAAAAGGGAAAGGCTCATCCAGACTTACGTAGTAACTATTTATTAATCTATATCCAGACGGGGTAATCAAATTGACAATTTTATTTGATCAGAAAAAAAAAATTGAGTCATCTCATCTACCGTCCAAACCAGAGTATAAAGCCCCCTCCAGACTATGCGCGTGAATCGCGGGCGAAGCCGCGAATGCGAGTGTGGAGTCGATTTCGCTGTCCGCGAAAATCGACGCCACACACACTCGCGTTCGCGGCTTCGCGCCGCGATTCGCGCACGAGTGTGGAGGAGACTTTATACCTATTCTTTGGTCCAATTGTACACACAATTTCATAAGGCCTTATTCGCACGCGCTTATACAACGCGCGTCAAAAAGCGTTTGATTGACACAAATGGATACCTGGGCCCAATTTTATAAAGCTACAAGTTACAATTTACAAGCGGAAGTCTCTTTCTAACACATAGGGTCAGAAAGAGACTTCCGCTTGTAAATTGTAACTTGTAGCTTTATAAAATAGGCCACTGATTGTGTATTTACTCACACGATGGCGGAGGCACTTTTTATCAAGCGTTGTTGGATTTTCTACTTATCCAGATTAGTCAATATTTCACCAATCTGATTAAATTGCCCGATCGAATCAGGACGTTCGGACCCAAACGCCAATTTGGCTCGCCGAATCCAACCGCCGATAATTACCGATAAAATGAGGTGCGGACGCAAGAATACCAATTTGTGTGATTTGTGATTTTCGTTCTGGGGCATGTTTTCAATAGAGAGGGCTCTAATATCACCATAAATCTAAAATTGGAGATTGACGCCTATTACATTTCTTATCAAATCGACTGATTTGATCAGTTCCGTCTGTATACCGCTTTAAGCGGCAAATAGTGCAGTCCAGACGGGATGATCAAATCGACCGATTTGAGCGTTGTTGGATTTGATTAAGAAGTGAAAACTCAAAATTTTAATAACAGCGCCATCTAATGCAAAATGTCTGCAGCACTATGTATAATTGAGGTCAACGCCATCTGGCATTATTTCGTCAGATTACTTGAAACTCTTAAGTACTACTAGTACTGAGGAGTAAGTGAGTAGTAGTCACTGTGAGTACTAGAGTTACATTAGTACCAGTTTAAGGGTAACTCACTAGATGGCATTTGAATCAAAAAAGAAAAAGTCAATGACATTGTAAGGCCCCGTTCCAAGCCCCCTACTCTGTCTGTTCTCTTTCACGGCGCAGCAACTAGTAGTATCATTTCTCTCTCCTTGCTCTTTTAAAAATGTCTAATAATAATCTTGACAATTGACACCAAAAATTGACACTTGACAGCCAACTGACAGCAGCGCCGGCGCTTTTTTAACGCTTGTGAGAACAGATACACAGAGTTCCATATGTTCTATTAAATTTGACGCCAACGCTCAACGCCGAAAATAGAACAGTGCTCGATAAAAAAGCGCCGCGCTTAAAAACCGCCTTCGTGTGAATACATACATGGTTATCCATTTGCGTCATTCAAACGCTTTTTTAACGCGCGTTGAAAAAGCTGCCGTGCGAACGGGGCCTTAAACATTTTTCCCTATCACAAAAAGTGCACAGCGCCGCTAAAGTTTTCACTTCACAAATGCCCTCAAACGAAAACACTAGCGTCACCAATGAGTATTCTTGCGTCCGCAACTGTATTTTATCGGTCATGACGGCCAGCCAAATTGGCGATTGCGTCCGCACGGCCTGATTTGATTGGACAATTAAACGTATGACTCAGCTTACGGGTTATTACGGGTCTCGAGCCTGGGCGGCTACCGCGAAAACCGAAATTCGCAAATTGCGGGGATCTTTCTCTTTTATTCCAATGAAGGCGTAATTAGAGTGACAGAGAATAATCCCCGCAATTGACGATTTTCGGTTTGGCAGTAGCCCTGCTGGTACCGGGCGCGCACGGTAAATAAATCGCCGCTTATGAAGACGGCCAGTTGAATAACAATAACATTATGCAACATTTTGACTAACCATCTTTTATGTATGGCTATCCAAAAAACTACTAATAATTGCAGTTTGTAGGAATTAACAATTTTACTTTTTACAAGCTTTTAATGTCAGACCAAGCTAAGTTGGCAGCAATTTTGAAAAATGGCATATGAAAGATAATAACAAGTCTGTGGATAATACACTGAGAGAAAAATCATTAGTAAACTGTAACGTAGACATTTTCGTAGATTTAAATTAATATTTTTGGGTTGAATTCCTTTTCTTATTTCAACGTTTTTAACAATATCCTAAACAAACTCGATTGATTGCACTTCTTTGCATAATCTGTTGCATTCAGATGCACCAAGGGCCCAACCTTTTCTGTTCTCTTTCACGACGCAGCAACTAGTATCATTTCTCTCACCTCGCTCTTTTAAAATGCCGTTTGTCAAAAAAGGACAACCATACTGTTGACAAGGCGGACTTCAAATCAAGTGTTGCCTTTCTTGATGCGCCCACCCTGTGTATGTGTGCGTAAAAGCGTATATGTGTGCTCTTTTAGGGATGTGAAAAGTCGATTTTAATCATGTTATATATCGATAAACGCTACACAGCGGAACGAAATAGCGATTAATTGAAGCTTCAATATCTTCGTTAAACATAAACATTATTGAAATGCTAATGGATAATGAATATATTATAATATAATAATATAATTCAATTATTGCGGAACACCTATTTTAGGAGGTATTTATGTATTTTAATTAAATATCTGAACTTTCCCTTGGTTCCCTGCTGGGGCGTGACTATAAAATTGTGATCTGATAACCACAATAAAGAATAAAAGCGTTTTTGGTCATTTTAGGTATCGTTAAGCCTTTGAAGTAAAATTAAAATTGCAATAAATGTCGATAGTTTATCGATATGACTTTATCGACATGGCTACAGCAACGTGGGCCTCATTGTTAATCGTACACTAAACAAAAGTGGCAACAGTGACAGCTCGCTGAGACACTGTCTATATATATTATGTCTATGAGATGCACCTTTTGATGCTTATCTGTTGTCGGGGTTGTCATATAGGTAAAAATAAGTAAAACTTGAGATATTTATGTTGTCACTCCAGGAAAACTTTGTATGATTTAGGTATGACTTTTTTAGATAAAAAATAATATTGATGTAAAACAAAACATAGAAATTACAGACTGACAAAGTGGCTCTGGAATGAAACATTATTAGATTTAATGATAAAATATATTTCTTAGGCTCAAGAAAGAGTTCTCTAGATAAATCAGTTCAGAATTTTCGAAGGATTTGTGTCTTCAGGGATTGGCACCCTACTTTTGTTTTAGGCCTTTTGTTCTCAACATATCAGGAGGTCATTCTGAGGCAAGGCCCCTACCTTTATTGTTCTATTTGACGGCGCAGCAACTAGTATCATTTCTCTCTCCTCGCTCTTTTAAAATGCCATTTGTCAAAAAAGGACAACCATACTGCTGACAAGGTGAACTTCAAATCAAGTGTTGCCTTTTTTGATGCATCCAGGCTGTGTATGTGTGCGTAAAAGCGTGTATGTGTGCTCTTTTAGGGATGTCAAAAGTCGATTTTAATCATGTTATATATCGATAAACGCTACAGAGCGGAACGAAATAGCTATTAATTGAAGCTTCAATATCTTCGTTAAACATATACATAATTGAAATGCTAATGAATAATAAATGTATTAGAATATAATAAAATATTTCAATTGTTGCGGAACACATATCTTAGTAGGTATTTATGTATTTTAATTAAATATCTGAACTTTCCCTTGGTTCCCTGCTGGGGCGTGACGATAAAATTGTGATCTGATAACCACAATAAAGAATAAAAGTGTTTTTGTTCATTTTAGATATCGTCAAAACTTTGAAGTAACATTAAAATTGTAAGAAATGTCGATAGTTTATCGATATGACTTTATCGACATGGCTACAGCGAGGTGGTGTTAAATTGTTAATCGTACACTAAACAAAAGTGGCAACAGTGACAGCTCGCTGAGACACCGTCTATATATATATTATGTCTATGTTCTGAGGTGACATGCACTTTTGATGTGTGGACCCCTCCGGGGACGCACGCTCGCATGAGCCCTATTTTGTGATAAGACCACACATTCCACATGGCGGTCAAAATGGTGGAAGCAGTTCGAGTCCTTCGGTGTGTTCCACTGAGTAAGTATAAATGGAATTTAGTTGTGATCAATTCCACAATGGCGCGAAACATTGTGGGTTTGTTCTTAACAAGGTTTTTGGTTCTTTACAGAGTTTACTGTTCGTTTTTTTTAGCATTAGAAAGAACTCCACAGAAGTAAGCGTACAGTTTTTATCAGTCTCTTTAATTGTTAATAATTATTGAATTATCTAATGTAGCATGGACAAGACATATAATTTACTTCAAATTATTACCGCTAAAAGTGCGGGATTTGGAACCACAAGCTTACTTCTGCGAAGTTCTTTCTAATGCTAAAAAAAACGAACTATACTCCTGCTCGAGGGAAGGGAGCGCTCCGCCAGAAGTCCTAACAGCTTCCAGTGCGGTGAGCTACATTTCAAATTATTTCATTTTTTCTCTAGCGGCCATAAAGGGCATCGGCTAACATATCCTTTCTCGCTTTGCAGGAGCCGGAATGTTTCTAGAAGCTTTCGATGCTTCTAGATGTTTCAAGATGTTTTAGGAGCTTTCGATTTCTTTTGAAATTTATTTTGAAGATGTTTGGAACTTTTAAAATGCTGTGGGATCTGTCCCACGCCATCTGCACTGGCCGGCTCCAACCAGGTCAGCAGCCAGCTTCCCGGGGATAGGAGAGGTCACTCCCCGCTGCTCCAGTTCCAGCAGCTGTTTTGAGGTCGGTCCAATGCATCCTTGAATTTTGTAGGGCATCTGCGCTCAGCTATAAATTTAAAATGAAATTGAAGAGAAATAGTATTCTTTAATTTAAAGTTTTGAAAGTTCTGGTGCATAAAACTTAGGTATTTCAGAATTTAGTTTTTAGTATTTAGTTAATTGGAGTAAACCCTCATAACATGAACCTGTGAAGCGACCCAGCTATACCACTGAGCTTTTGTACTATCTAATGTTTAGGAATAAAGTTTGTTAGATATAAATCTGTTTAATTGTTTCTCCTCTTAGCTTTCCTACAGCAAGGTTTCCATTTAGTTTATTTTATTTCATTTTGATTTTATTTTATTTTGTTAACATGGCTGTTTCCATTTAAGACAAGCCGGAGCTTTTCAATCATTTATTTTACCCCCTTTCAAAACAGCTACAGGAATTAAAAAACAGTTCTGTAATGGGGGAAAAAATGAAGTTTAGTAATAATTATAGACGTTTCACTATTTCTGTAAAGTTTATTTATTTCTACAAACAGCTCAGTAATCCTAAATCTAATTTCAACAAACAGATAATAGAAATTGCAAGAACTAATAGAAATTGCAAAAGTCAATTTGTTCCTATTAGTTGACTCTCCTTGTCCCCGGATTAAGTTTATTTTTGTAATTCTAAGTGTGTTTTTGTTATGCTTTGCTCTCAGTGTACCGCCGCTCGGATGCATTCCTTGTTTATTGGGCAAGTGTGTCCGATATGCTTACGCTTACACGGCATTTCACACGCTTCTTCGGTCATCATCTTTGTTTTGATAAACGCCATTATATTAGTAACAATAGAGAACTTAAAATGTATTATTTATAGTACTTATTACTTACTTTCTTTTCTGCCGTAGAAATCATCATGTTTGAAAAAAACTTGTAAATGTTTGTCACACTATTTGATAATAAGCCCGCTCCACACTCGTGCGCGAATCGCGGCGCGAAGCCGCGAACGCGAGTCTGGAGTCGATTTCGCATATCAGCGAACTAGACTCCACACTCGCGTTCGCGGCTTCGCCCGCGATTCACGCGCATAGTCTGGAGGGCGCTATATACCTGATACATATTAGTTAGTGGTGACTGCTGGTGACTGTTTCAACCGCCTTGTTTTATATTGTGATATTTCATAAGATTTCAAGAATAAATTATAATTATTTTGCGTGAGTTATGTTAAACTTATGGCATTCAGTGGGTAGTGATTAAAAATGTGATTTGTGTTTACCCGAATATTTGTTAATTAATCTGTGGGTAGTCGCGAAAATGACCCTTCTCTCCTACCCGCCAATTCTAATGAGGGAAAAGTATAAAATGTAACTTACCATGGGATGGAGGGATCATTCTCGCTTGGCGCTTGAACCAGTAACATGTAGCACGAAGGTTACGGCTTGTTAACTAAATATTGTTAAAGAGTGTTGAAGTAAGAAGTTGGAGTAAAATAAAAGTAATTGATTGTACGAAGGACTTTGATTCATCACAAGTCAGAAGCGGTGATCAACGGCGCCCATAAAAGGACTAGAACGTGTGAGTACCTAGTATACATATACATATTTTATCTACTCAGACGTTATGGTAGTAAGTTTTAAGTTGCAATGCTTGTAACCTCAAAACCTGATTAAGAATACATGTAGATTCGCGATCATGGTCAAGTTGAAGTAACGAATGCAGACTTATTACATAATTTAGAATTCTGCTGGTAATCAAAATCGGTACAGGTATTGGGCGAGTTAACCTTATTTTTTTTATAAGAGCCATGTTTCAACCGTGGTTACAAGTTGACTTAGAATTTGAATACTTACTTACGATTAGTGTGTACAGTGTAGTAGTATGTTATTTTTTTGTGTAATATCGATGTTTAGCCGAGCATATGCATAGACGATACGTGATCGCGATTATAGTGAAATTGGATACGATTTGGATAAATATTTAATGAATCCATTAGCAATTAAGATACAAACATGTATAATTGTACGTGTACGGTTATAGGCAAGTAGGTAAGTTTATTGTCATTAAAGGAACAATTTCGTTTAACAGAGTGGTTAAATTTAAATAGCCCATAATGTGAAGAAACATACAGTGTGAAGTGCTCTGTGGCATGCAGATTTAGTTTAAATACTTGCTGTCGTTAAATTAATATTTACATCATGCATATTAAATATATACGTGAGTTTCGAATACTGATCTTAATCTATTCTAATAAATAGTATGAGCTAAATGATCTAATAAGTAAAGTCGTACATGATAACGCCTTTGATTGGTTTCTGAAATGAATAAAGGGCTCCATTAGGTTAATGACACGTTGTCATTAACAGTGTAGTCACCATGTAGGCGGTGTACCATCATAGTCAGACGGGTCAGACCCTAATGTCTTTGTTATACAGATTTTTATTGGTAAATTTTTCATGTCATTCAATTTTTACAAATAAAATTATTATTAACTATAATAAGTGAAAATGTTATAGTAGGTAAATAAGTAATTAATAATGGGAGGTAACTGTTAGGACTTAGAACCCTATTCAATACGATGTGTTGGAATCAATGATCGTTTTGCATAGATAAATATAGATTCGTCAATTGAGTACCTAATAAGCGTGTTCTAGAAGTAATGATTTCAGTTTTTGTTGAATGTTGTGTCACTTTTTGATTCCTTTATGTCAGTCTGCACTGAATTACAAAGTGTTAGTCCATGATCTTGAAGAAAGGCTTCGTCAGCAAACATAACGCAGGTTGTCTCTGTGTTAAGTATCTTTGGCAGGTCAAGACTTAGTAGGCATCCACAAACGCTTCCCTGAAATATTGACATAATGGAATAAACAATATGACGCGATTTTGATGTCACGGTCTTTAGTTCCTCGCGGTCCTTATCTAAGTGTTCTACTTGTACGCATTGCTTACGGTCTCAGAGGTACGATTTGATTTGAACCAAATATACAGAGTGCCGCGTATTCCCATCCCGTACAATTTACAGAGTAAGAGTTCGTGGGATACTTTTTTATACGCTTTTGTCATGTCCACCAAAAATCCTAAACTATGTGTTCTGTTGTCTTTATGACCTAAGATGTTCTGTTTGTATTAATAAAATGTAAATGATAAAATACTGTACTTTACAAAAAAGTTGTCTTAGACTCCATTTATTAAGATAAAATCGGGTAAGAGTGCGATAGGTCGATATTGGTTTGGATGGATTACGTCACCGTTTGTAAATATGGGTTTAATAATGGATATTTCATGGATATTAAGTAAGTCCGGGAATATTCCTTGATTAAATGACTGGTTAATCAGTTTTGTCAGTGGCTGTGCTAACTTTACAAGAACGGGCGGGATTTCATCGACTCCAAGACTATTTTTGTTTTATTTTTTGAGTTGTTTTATAATTTTTATTGTTTCGGTCACCGGCTGAATGAATATTGAGTTGATGGCGGGGTATGCACACGGCGCGCGCGGTCCGTTATCGCTCCTGCTTTATTAAATATGAGAACTCTGGCGCTGATTGATAAATTGTTGAACTATGGGGAAGCTATATATCGTAACATATCATATAGGCGGTACCCTATAACCAGATTTAATGGTTAGTTACCTATGTAGGTTGTTATGGTGTAGTTAGTTAACTTGTAAGTGCTATGTTGCTCATGGACCCGATGTTCCATTACCTGAGTACGGGAAGAACGATCTAGTTGCCACGTTATTACCTACATATATTTAATATTATACTACGTACACAAGAGATAATTGATCCTATGATTAGTGGTTTGAATATATATGTTTTTGATAGTATCATTGGGTACAGGACAAACAAACCACATGAGATCTGTTATTGAGTTCACTGCAAATGGATATTAAGACTACTATATTACGGGTACCATTTAGGTTTGTTTGGAGGTGGTATGTTATAGCTAGACCCAACGTCTAATGAGCCAGTTATGTGTGATCGCTTTGATTATTTAGTTAAATTATTTTGAGCCATGTAGGCGAGCTGTTTAGGAGTGCATCTGTTTATGAGTGCAGCCATCTATTAGGTGTGCTACCAGAAAGTCCACAGCCATGTAGATGTGCTGTTTATGAGTGCGGTTATGTAGTGCGCAGCTAGAAAGTCGATAGTCATGTAGATGTGCTGTTCATGGGCGAGTCCATGTAGGTGTGCTGCTCGAGTCTACAGCCATGTAGATGTGTTGTTTATGAGTGCGGCAATGTAGTGTGCTGCTGGAGTCTACAGCCAAGTAGATGTGTTGTTTATGAGTGCGGCCATGTAGTGTGCTGCTGGAGTCTACAGCCAAGTAGATGTGCTGTTTGAGTGCGGCCATGTAGTGTGCTGCTAGAGTCTACGGCCATGTAGATGTGTTGTTTATGAGTGCGGCTATGTAGTGTGCTGCTAGAGTCTACAGCCATGTAGCTGTGCTGTTTATGAGTGTGGCCATGTAGTGTGCTGCCAGAGAGTCCATAGATGTGGTCGAAAGTCAGAGTTAGGATCTGAAGAGTTAAAGAGTTAAAGTTGAATTAAGTTAAAGAGTTGAATTGAGTTAAAGAGTTGAATTGAGTTAGAGAGTTGAATTGAGTTAGAGAGTTGAATTGAGTTAGAGGGTTGAATTGAGTTAGAGGGTTGAATTGAGTTAGAGGGTTGAATTGAGTTAGAGGGTTGAATTGAGTTAGAGGGTTGAATTGAGTTAGAGAGTTGAATTGAGTTAGAGTTGAATTGAGTTAGAGTTGAATTGAGTTAGAGTTGAATTGAGTTAGAGTTGAATTGAGTTAGAGTTGAATTGAGTTAGGGAGTTGAATTGAGTTAGAGAGTTGAATTGAGTTAGAGAGTTGAATTGAGTTAGAGAGTTGAATTGAGTTAGAGAGTTGAATTGAGTTAGAGAGCTGAATCGAGTTAGAGAGCTGAATCGAGTTAGAGCTGAATCGAGTTAGAGAGCTGGATCGAGTTAGAGAGCTGGATCGAGTTAGAGAGTTGGATCGAGTTAAAGAGTTGGATCGAGTTAAAGAGTTGGATCGAGTTAAAGAGTTGGATCGAGTTAAAGAGTTGGATCGAGTTAAAGAGTTGGATCGAGTTAAAGAGTTGGATCGAGTTAAAGAGTTGGATCGAGTTAAAGAGTTGGATCGAGTTAAAGAGTTGGATCGAGTTAAAGAGTTGGATCGAGTTAAAGAGTTGGATCGAGTTAGTTTTGAGTTAAAGAGTTAGTTTTGAGTTATAGAGTTAGTTTTGAGTTAAAGAGTTAGTTTTGAGTTAAAGAGTTAGTTTTGAGTTAAAGTGTTAGTTTTGAGTTAAAGAGTTAGTTTTGAGTTAAAGAGTTCGTTTTGAGTTAAAGAGTTCGTTTTGAGTTAAAGAGTTAGTTTTGAGTTAAAGAGTTAGTTTTGAGTTAAAGAGTTCGTTTTGAGTTAAAGAGTTCGTTTTGAGTTAAAGAGTTCGTTTTGAGTTAAAGAGTTCGTTTTGAGTTAGAGAGTTCGTTTTGAGTTAGAGAGTTCGTCTTGAGTTAGAGAGTTCGTTTAGAGTTAGAGGGTTCGTTTTAAGTTAGAGAGTTCGTTTTGAGCTAAAGAGTTTGTTAACTGTTTTAAGTTAAACAGTTTATTTTGAGTTAAACTGTTTATTTTGAGTTAAACAGTTTAAAGAGTTTTATTTTGAGTTAAACAGTTTAAAGAGTTTTATTTTGAGTTAAACAGTTTAAAGAGTTTTATTTTGAGTTAAACAATTTAAAGAGTTTTATTTTGAGTTAAACAGTTTATTTTGAGTTAAACAGTTTGTTTTGAGTTAAACAAGTTTTATTTTGAGTTAAACAGTTTAAAGAGTTTTATTTTGAGTTAAACAGTTTGTTTTGAGTTAAACAGTATAAAGAGTTTTATTTTGAGTTAAACAGTTTAAAGAGTTTTATTTTGAGTTAAACAGTTTATTTTGAGTTTAAAGAGTTTAACAACTCGCTGGCGTAGGGTGATAACAAAGTTTAACAACCAATCATGCAGCGCACTGAAATTTAATTACAGGGTAAAATGGATTCCGATATTGACACCCCGAGATCACCTAGACTGTCGTCACGAGCACGACGGATGCAGAGTCGCGAGCGGTAGACGCTGAAAGTCAGCGACGGTGAATCTACCACAGAGGACGCTGTGGACTGCGACAGCCCAGCGTGAGGGGCCTGCAGACAGATGTCGTCACCACAGCAGGCGCTGACGACGGGGGCCTCTCTCAGATGACCAGTACGAAGAAGGCGACGCTCAAGAGGGACTTACAGTGGAGGACGTCATCAAGTTTGTAACTAAAGTATTGTAATTTGAAAAAAAAAATCTGATTTCAGAGAAAAAAATCATTAGATAATTGCATCTGTTAATTACAAACCTGATTAAGCCGTTAATGTAATCACGTAGCTTCCCCAACATATTATTTCCATAAACAGTTCCTACATTTACTATGGAAGGTCTAAAAATTCGATTATTAATGTCAATTATTATCGCTCATGCTGTGGAAGTTGTTTCTTTCTTCTTATATCAGGCAAAATTTTATTGCTCGCGTCATGTTTGTTATAAGTAGAACTTAATTGAAAATAAGTATGTTACAGTACTAAAATCAATGCAATGTTTGGGCTTATATTCTATAAGCACGTGCCGATAATAATGTGTCTATAACCCTGCGTGTAATTAGGTAAAATAACTTATCGTATGGGGATGTAAATTTTAGTAAAAGTAAAGGGTTTGACAGTGTGGACGATGTATTTAAATATCCCTTTTTATGTAACAATAATACTAGTCTGAAGAATAAATACCGTTTACATCTGCAATACCTGCTACCATGAGTAAATTAAATAATTTGAAGTTTACCTCTACTTAAGTTGCTGTAATTCTTTGTATTATTTTATTGTATTCTGGTGTACAATGAAGAGTATTGGTATTGTATAAACAGACTACTTTTAACTAAAATAGGATTGAAAAGGCAATAGGCAACACGGCCGAGTGTGATATTATTGTTGATCGCGCACCGGAGGTAGCACGCAGTCGGATGGCCGAGTGTGATATTTCATAAGATTTCAAGAATAAATTATAATTATTTTGCGTGAGTTATGTTAAACTTATGGCATTCAGTGGGTAGTGATTAAAAATGTGATTTGTGTTTACCCGAATATTTGTTAATTAATCTGTGGGTAGTCGCGAAAATGACCCTTCTCTCCTACCCGCCAATTCTAATGAGGGAAAAGTATAAAATGTAACTTACCATGGGATGGAGGGATCATTCTCGCTTGGCGCTTGAACCAGTAACATGTAGCACGAAGGTTACGGCTTGTTAACTAAATATTGTTAAAGAGTGTTGAAGTAAGAAGTTGGAGTAAAATAAAAGTAATTGATTGTACGAAGGACTTTGATTCATCACAATATTATGTCTGAATTGAATGTACGAGTAACACACATTATTAACTGTCGAACCAAGAAAAACATGGGCCTAAGTATGTAGGCCACTCATTGTTAACACAGGGCGGGGCGTCTTCCAGAGCTTCAGCTTACCTACTCGCCATCAGGGATAAATTAAGACTTTTCATAGAATCACAATCATTGACTCATTGTAACGAAAATAAAGGCCTTGACATGTCAATAGGTAGGTAGGACTTGCTAGTGTAGCAATTAATGGTAAGGAAAAGAAGTAGAATGAAATAATACGTTTTATTTAAGGATATACATCAATTAATTTACAATCAATTTTAGTAATTATAATGGAATACAAAGTCGCTCTTTAACTTTATAATTCCAAATATATTTATTTTATATTTGATTTGCGCATCCAACTCAATAATCAATACTTACTTATATACTTACTGCAGTGGCGCAACGACCCGAAGTGGATCTTGGCCTCCGACACCAAAGACCGCCATGCTACTCTGTCCAAAGCCGTTTCTGTCCAGTCGACGGCGCCGAGTTCGCTATCTTTTCATATCTCATGCTCTGAAAGTGGGTCGTTGTTGTTCTAAAGCCCGCTCCACACTCGTGCGCGAATCGCGGCG
The DNA here is from genome assembly GCF_963556715.1 of Cydia fagiglandana. Taxonomy (NCBI): domain Eukaryota; kingdom Metazoa; phylum Arthropoda; class Insecta; order Lepidoptera; family Tortricidae; genus Cydia; species Cydia fagiglandana. Next base: position 2,292,891 of record NC_085950.1, on the reverse strand, counting down.
CGAAGCCGCGAACGCGAGTCTGGAGTCGATTTCGCATATCAGCGAACTAGACTCCACACTCGCGTTCGCGGCTTCGCCCGCGATTCACGCGCATAGTCTGGAGGGCGCTTAAGAGGTGCGCAGAAAGTGATACCTACGTTTATGCTCTAGTGCAGAAAAGTGGTGTACTCCTCTGCGTCCCCGTCCTACGAACAACTGGGTGGAAACAAAATGGAAAAATAGTGTCTTTATTTCCTCGCCTGGAACAATTAGTAATTGTTTAATTTTACTAATCCCACATTGATCTTTTTTTTAATAAAAAATGATGTAAGTGAATTGTTAAAAACAAATTATTCTTGATTTCTTTCGTTGAATTCTATTTACTCGATTTCATAACGTGGGAACCAAAAGGAATACACAAAAAATATTTTTTTAAACCTTAAGCCCCCTCCAGACTATGCGCGTGAATCGCGGGCGAAGCCGCGAACGCGAGTGTGGAGTCGATTTCGAAATCTTGCGTAAATGAGCAAAGGCAGAATCTTAGCCACGGTTAAACGTTTGTACGATATTAAATTGATTTTTAAAGTTATTTAGCACTATATTCATGAAAATAAAATACAAGATAAAAATTACTTAATTATTAATTAAATTGTTATTTAATATTTAAAATACTTTTATTATTTTATTACGTGGTGCGGCGTACCAAGGTCGCGGTGCGGTCCGGTAGTCTGTTGCGGCTTTTAGAACGAAAAAGTATAAAATTAAAAAGTAAGAGGCAATCCCGCTGATTTTCAATATACTATAATAAATAAATCATTTTAAAATTACTGCAGTTTGTTAAAAATGTGTGTTTTCGTAAATATTGCAATCTAAATGATTTTCTTTTCTTCACACATGTAAAGTCTCCGATTGCAAGTAAGTCCTAAGGAAAATAAATCATGCCGTAGATCTAATATCTAATCCTAAGTACTTCCATTACTATTTTGCGAAATTGCATTGTCTTGTTTGGTTTCCTCGCATTCGATATGAAACGTAGAGGGTTTACTCGGGTGAAAGGCACCATTTCTGTCTCGGACTATTGACGCTCTCAGTGAGAGCGCCAAACTACCTCGACAGAAATGGGTGCCTTTCATCCCTTGGTTAACAATCTACTATTCTGCACTTCGTCTCTCCAGCGCGTCGTAGGCACGTGGCGGACGCGGGCACGTGGCGCACGCCGACACAGCTTTTTCCTAAGCCTACAAAATGTCTGCCGGCACCGTGCCATAGACTTATGATATATAGAGACGTAGTCTCAGCCAGCTGTCACTGTTGCCACTTTTGTTTAGTGTACGATTAACAATGAGGCCCACGTTGCTGTAGCCATGTCGATAAAGTCATATCGATAAACTATCGACATTTCTTGCAATTTTAATTTTACTTCAAAGGCTTAACGATACCTAAAATGACCAAAAACGCTTTTATTCTTTATTGTGGTTATCAGATCACAATTTTATAGTCACGCCCCAGCAGGGAACCAAGGGAAAGTTCCGATATTTAATTAAAATACATAAATACCTCCTAAAATAGGTGTTCCGCAATAATTGAACTATATTATTATATTATAATATATTCATTATCCATTAGCATTTCAATTATGTTTATGTTTAACGAAGATATTGAAGCTTCAATTAATCGCTATTTTGTTCCGCTGTGTAGCGTTTATCGATATATAACATGACTAAAATCGACTTTTCGCATCCCTAAAAGAGCACACATATACGCTTTTACGCACACATATACAGACTGGGCGCATCAAAATAAAAAAAAAAATAAAAATAAAAATATTTTTATTGACAAAAACAAGTTACAGGTAGGTGTTGAAGTCCCTGACTTCTGAGCTAGGTAAAGACCTGTGTTACAGAAGTCAGTGTCCTCTCCCAGACAATAGAAACAGAATGAAGATTATCAAGAAAGGCAACACTTGATTTGAAGTCCACCTTGTCAACAGTATGGTTGTCCTTTTTTGACAAACGGCATTTTTAACGAGCGAGGAGAGAGAAATGATACTAGTTGCTGCGCCTTGAAAGAGAACAGAAAAGGTTGGACCCTTGCACCGTGCGTTCTTGGCAGGGAAGAGAGCATAGATTATAAAGGGCAGTAAGTATCTAGGTACTGCCACAGATAAAGAAAAAGTGCGGCGCTGGCACAGTGGCGCCACAACCTTTTGAAGAAAACTATTTTGTATCTTATTTGAAATAGTTTTTGGGACCTATTTTCTATTTTCAAAATACAAAATACTTTATAGTAGCTAATGTAGGTAGGAGTTACATCTCTTCTGATGTAACTCCCACCTACATTATTCTGATATAGTACTGGCAACTCTCTCATTCCCCTAGTAGCATTTTCGTTGGGGCCCACGGTGCCAACGGTAGGGAAAACGTTGGGATGAGGTTCGTTCCGTAGCCAACATTAATTTTGTATTGGCCCACCATCGCATTTACCAACATTCGCTGTGGCACAGATGCCCAACAAAGGGCCTTTGTGTATTTTGGTACCGTTGGCTAAACAACGATAATATTCGTTGGCCCAATGATGACATATATCGCATTTACCAACATTGGCAGTGGCAGTGATGCCCAACAATGGGCCTTTGTGTATATTGCTACCGTTCGCTAAACAACGATAACATTCGTTGGCCCAATGGTGACGAATACCGCATTTACCAACATTGGCTGTGGCATGGATGCCCAACAATGGGCCTTTGTGTATTTTGGTAACGTTGGCTAGTCAACGATATCATCCGATGGCCCAATGATGACAAATATCGCATTTACCAACATTGGCTGTGGCACTGATGCCCAACAATGGGCCTTTGTTTATTTTGGTAACGTTGGCTAATCAACGATATCATCCGATGGCCCAATGACGACAAATATCGCATTTACCAACATTGGTTATAGCATTGATGCCCAACAATGGGCCTTTGTGTATTTTGGTAACGTTGGCTAATCAACGATATCATCCGATGGCCCAATGATGACAAATATCGCATGTACCAACATTGGCTGTGGCACTGATGCCCAACAATGGGCCTTTGTGTATCTTGGTAACGTTGGCTAATTAACGATATCATCCGATGGCCCAATGATGACAAATATCGCATTTACTAACATTGGCTGTGGCACTGATTCCCAATAATGGGCCTTTGTTTATTTTGGTAACGTTGGCTAATCAACGATATCATCCGATGGCCCAATGACGACAAATATCTCATTTACCAACATTGGCTGTAGCATTGATGCCCAACAACGGGCCTTTGTTTATTTTGGTAACGTTGGCTAATCAACGATATCATACGATGGCCCAATGATGACAAATATCGCATTTACCAACATTGGCTGTAGCATTGATGCCCAACAACGGGCCTTTGTTTATTTTGGTAACGTTGGCTAATCAACGATATCATCCGATGGCCCAATGACGACAAATATCGCATTTACTAACATTGGCTGTGGCACTGATGCCCAACAATGGGCCTTTGTTTATTTTGGTAACGTTGGCTAATCAACGATATCATCCGATGGCCCAATGATGACAAATATCGCACGTACCAACATTGGCTGTGGCCCTGATGCCCAACAATGGGCCTTTGTTTATTTTGGTAACGTTGGCTAATCAACGATATCATACGATGGCCCAATGATGACAAATATCGCATTTACCAACATTGGCTGTAGCATTGATGCCCAACAATGGGCCTTTGTGTATTTTGCTACCGTTCGCTAAACAACGATAACATTCGTTGGCCCCATGGTGACGAATACCGCATTTACCAACATTGGCTGTGGCACGGATGCCCAACAATGGGCCTTTGTGTATTTTGGTAACGTTGGCTAGTTATCGATATCATCCGATGGCCCAATGATGACATATATCGCATTTACCAACATTGGCTGTGGCACTGACGCCTAACAATGGGCCTTTGTGTATTTTGGTACCGGTGGCTAAACAACGGTAACATTCGTTGGCCCAGTGAGCACAAATATCGCATTTACCAACATTGGCTGTGGTACTGATGCCCAACAATGGGCCTGTGTGTATTGCTTGTGGCGTCACTAGATGGCGTTACTGTCTCCAAACATCGAAGTTATAGTTATTTTCTCGATTATTCCGGATATAATCATAATATTTTTTTAAAGTAAATTATAAATCTAATCTAACGTTACCGGGCAAGGTGGTGTGAAATGTGCTACCGGCCATGTGCATGTGGCTCGCCAGGCTGCGCATGGAAACTCTGCTACTGGTGCCGTCAACACAACCGAATCCATCCGACACCCTCATCGCATTGGCACTTGGAATGTTCAAGGACTTGTTACCAACCCAAGCAAGCTCAAGATCATAGAGGATGAAATGAAACGAGTGAACATCAACATGCTAGGATTAAGCGAAACACATTGGCGTAACTCCGGCCACTACTTATCCGATTCCGGGAATAAAATTTACTTCTCGGGTCCGGAAAATGACAGCAGTAGGGGTGTAGCTTTCGTAGTGCCACCTCAACTTGATAAACATGTCACAGGATACAAGCCAGTCAATGATCGGATAATTAGCATCAGGATCAATACCACACCGTGCAAACTGAACGTGATCCAGGTTTACGCCCCTACGTGTCAATCCAGTGAGGAGGAAATAGAGAACTTCTATAACTCCTTATCACGAACCATCGACGAAATCCCGAACCGCGAGATAACTATGGTGATCGGCGACTTCAACGCCAAGATAGGCAAAGGTGAACATGGATCAGATCTTCGTCGACAGATCGGAAAGTATGGGATCGGAGAGAGAAACGAGAGAGGTGAAAGGCTCATTCAATTCTGTACGGAAGAAGACTTTACAGCGATGAACACCTGTTTCAAGCATCATATAAGACGGCTGTATACTTGGGTTTCTCCTGGAGGCAGATTTAAGAACCAGATTGACTATATTTTAATGCGCTCAAGGTGGAGATCGTCTATAATGAACGTAGTCACGTATCCAGGTGCAGACTGTGGCAGCGACCATCAATTACTAGTTGCAACGATTCGATTACGACTAAAAAGGATCATGAAGTCAAAATCGGCTCCAAAGCTACAAAAAGTGGATACAGTGGCATACGCGAATGAAATGCAGTACCAGATGGCGAGGATACCAGCAGACGACATCCCGGAGAGTAATGCCTTGTGGAACACACTGAGAGACACAATTGTACAAACAGCGAGGAAGTTTGCCCAGACAGAACCAACTCTGAAAAGCCATATCTCAGATGAAACAGCCAAAGTCATAAAAGAACGCCGGGAATTGAAGCAGGGAGGACTATCTAGCCCAGAACAGTTCCAACGGTATGCTCAACTAAGCTGTGAAGTCCAACGGAAATGCAGGCAAGACTACAACGCTTACATCAATAACATCTGTGTGGACCTTGAACAGCACTCGTCAAGAAACGAAACTAAAGACCTGTATCAGAAGCTAAAAGTACTGACCAGATCCAGACCGGTACAGCAATATGGAGTCAATGATGAAAATGGTCAACTTCTTACGGAACTGGATCAAGTACTGGACCGCTGGAAGAAGTACTGCGCGTCACTTTACGACTGTACTGACGCCTCAGTTTCGACGAGTTTGTGGACCGCGGATGAACCTGACATACTCCCTTCGGAAGTTGAGCAAGCCCTCAAGAGTTTAAAGACTGGGAAATCGCCTGGAAAGGATGGAGTTCCAAGCGAACTTCTGAAAAATTTGGGTAACGCGGGCTTAGCCATAATGACCAAACTCTGTAACCTCGTATGGATGTCAGGTAGATGGCCAGAGGAGTGGAGGGAGTCGGTTTTCATCCCGCTTCATAAGAAAGGATCGACAAAGGAGTGTGGCAACTACCGGACCATTGCACTGATCCCACATGCAAGCAAAATTCTCCTTCACATAATTAACCAGCGCCTGAAACACTTTCTTGATAGACAGGTTCCTGAAGAGCAAGCGGGATTCGTGAAGGGGAAGGGCACTCGCGAGCAAATGCTTAACATAAGACAGATTATTGAAAAAAGTCGAGAGTTCAACAATCCAGTTGTTCTCTGTTTCATTGACTACACAAAGGCATTTGACTGCGTGCAGTGGGGGGAACTATGGTCTGTACTGACAGAGATGGGAGCACCGGAGCATCTCATAGGATTAATTCGTAACTTGTATACTGACAACAGAAGCTACATTAGAATTGGATCAGAATGTTCCAAAATGTTCCAGACCAAAAAAGGAGTCCGACAGGGATGCATACTATCACCAATGTTGTTTAACATTTATGGCGAGTATATTGTCCGTAAATCTCTTGAAGGATGGCACAAAGGGTTTGCTGTTGGTGGGAAGAGAATTAATAACCTGAGATATGCTGATGACACTGTCCTTTTGGCATCTTCAATATCTGACATGCAAGAACTTGTCAACAGACTGGAGGTCGAGAGCGGGAAGTTAGGTCTTGCAATCAACCGAAGCAAAACCAAGCTGATGATTGTGGATCGCGCCGGCCGCCTGTCTGCAGCTCCTACAATCCAGGGTATAGACACTGTTGATGAGTTCGTATATCTGGGGTCAAAGATATGTAATGATGGCAGCTGTGTTCCGGAGATCAAAAGGCGCATAGGAATGGCTAAAGATGCCATGACGCGGCTTCAGAAAATATGGCGTAATCGGGGAATATCCAGAAACACTAAAATAAGACTTGTACGAGCCCTGGTATTTCCAATATTTATGTATGGAGCCGAAACGTGGACAATCAAAAGCAGAGAGAAACAACGGATCGATGCCTTTGAGATGTGGTGTTGGAGGCGTATGCTGAGAATACCATGGACAGCTAAGCGCACGAATCACTCCATACTGTTGGAACTCGACGTGAAAGTGCGATTGTCCACAATCTGTGAACAACGCTTCCTAAGTTACTTTGGCCATATAATGAGAAGGGGAGACGAAAGTTTGGAAAGGTTAATCGTTGTTGGTAATACTGATGGCAAAAGGTCACGGGGCCGTTCACCAGCACGATGGACTGACCAACTCAAAGGCGAGGAACCATCTCAGAAATTCTATGACGTGGTGAGGAAAGCGATGGACCGGAATCGATGGCGAGAGTGTGTTCGTGCCCGAACAAAACCCACCAACCACGATCATCAGTCATGATGGATGCGACCAAGAAGAAGATAAATCTAATAGCTATAACTATAAAATTTATACATAAATTTAAAAAATTGTATTTTACCAACATTTTCTCAATTTAAATCTCAAAAAACATAAATCTCGCTTACGAAGTTTCGAAGTGCGGTTAGTATATATACAAATTAGAGTGTATAGTAAGTGTACTTGCTTCGGCAGTACATATACTAAAATTGGAACGATACAGAGAAGATTAACAACAACTGCTGCCTAGGGCCTTCATGTGGATACAACCAATGCCTACCGTAGTGTAATTGTAATATTTATCAGCAAAGGCCCAACGTCGTATTACACAACCACTTACCTAACGTAGGGTAACTGTAGGACTCGTAAACAAAAGCCCATTACATAATTAGACTGTAGGCCCACTATAAATTACACAACTATTTACCTACGGTAGTATTGTAGTATTGTATCTACACAAGGCCCAACGTTAAAGTTACAATGTTGGCCCTTTGTGGGACAAGCTGTGTTGGGCCTTCAACCTGGTGCACGACTACCTACCGACCTACCTGACTTGCCGTTGGGTAATTGTTGAATTTGCAAACAGAAGCACAACGAAAAAATTGCCCTTTTTTAATTTTTGCTATTTGGCCCTACAGCAAGCCATACGGCCAAATGTAACAATTAACCAACCATCAAACAAATGTGTATAGGCCCAACCACGGCCCAACCAAAACCACCACCGTTGAATAATTGTATGATTTATTTAAATAGGCCCAACGAAACAATTACTCTTATGGCCCTCTGTTGAGAATCTTCGGGAGGGCCTTTGTCGAGGGCCCTCCAGCAAATCGTACGGCCAAATATAACAATTAACCAACCATCAAACAAAAGTGTATAGGCCCAACCACGGCCCAACCAAAACCACCACCGTTGAATAATTGTATGATTTATTTAAATAGGCCCAACGAAAAAATTACTCTTATGGCCCTCTGTTGGGAATCTTCGGGAGGGCCTTTGTCGAGGGCCCTCCAGCAAATCGTACGGCCAAATATAACGGTTGCCCAACTAATACGTAAACAAAGGCCCAACAAAATCCCTACAAGAAAATGCTATTAGGGTCTTTTAACATTGAACTGTTGAATCTGTTTAGTAACTTCGGCAGCGGTACCTACTTACCTAGGGTACCTATAATGAATGGTGGTACAGACAGAATGCTGTTGGGGCTGCCTCGCTGCTTCTATGCCATTATGAGAAAACGTACAGCATCTCAGATGTACCGATTGAGAAACAGCTCCAACAGTTTTCCAACCGAAATCGGCGAGAGGCTTGATAATCCCTTTTATAAGTATCGGGCCTCAATGCATGTCCCATTCTACCGGATGGCTAAATAACTGCAAATGTTGATATTTATTATAATATTTTATGAATTAAATTTTAATGTACCTAAATGATACATTATCTATGAAATTGGACCTTATTGTCGATGGCGCTTACGCCGCACAGCGCCTTGCGGCATTGTATTTATATCGGACCATAGTTAATATGGCGTAAGCGCCATCGACTATGTGGTCCCTTTTCACAGATAACGTCACAAATAATGTATGTAATGAAATATAAATTGTTTTGTCAATACTAACATAGTGATTATTTTAGTAATTTATTTTAATTACTCGATAACTATACATATAATATCAATTTTAAAAGTATTTCGTAAATTAAGTATATTAAATCTAACGTTTCCCTAATACTTATATGTAATATTATGCAAAACTAAAACATACCTACTAATACAATATATAAAAAGAAGAATACCCCTTCCAAAATCTCCGCCTGCGGCATTGATCCCATATCCCATAACGTTGGCTGCGTTACCTCTCTGTATTGCCAGCGATATGCGCTGGGAGAGGTAAGCGCCAGCCCTACGGTCTCCCGAGGCGTCGACCAGCCGTGTCGACAGGTCCCCCATGAAAGTCCGCATGTTCATGTCCGCCGACGAAGGACCCATTGTCTCCACTGCGAGCGCCGCAAACTTAATCTTGCAGTAAAGATGAGTATTTGCGGCGCTTGAGTAGTTAGTTGGGCCTGGTCGGCAGCAGCGCCGGCCTGTGCGCGGGTAGCCTGGATGTGGGACTGCGCAAAGGTGACGAATGTAGCGTCCCACACTAAAGGCCTACCCGTCTCCACGGTACCAGCACAGTATAATAAAGAGTACTAACGTACAGTATGGACACTCCCTGCCTCCCGTTGAAAGTGCCGCCCACTCGCTCTCGGTTACCTCACAGTTACCGGCTGGCAAGGACGCAACGACGCGGTGCACAGAGCGGAGGCCACGTAAAATATTCAAATATTTACAAAACCTATCAGATCACAATGAAAACAACACAATATCTATATGAACAAAAAATCATGTTTTCAACTTACGTGATATTTTGGTGGCCTGAATGTCGTTACAAAAATTTTGTTACTTCGTTTATACTGATTCAAAATAGGAAACTATTGTATAAATCGAGCTAAGATACCCACCTTACAACATAATACGATTCTTGTTTCTTCCTAACTAATTCGCGCAATGACTTTTGAGTCATTGAGGTCATCGAACTTGACAAAATGGCGGGAACCCTAGCACGTCTTATCTCACTCACACAAGCATGGTACGCGTTCACCTACACGAGCTTAGACTGTGTGCGTAGGAACGCGTTTATTTCATACATTTGATCGCCAGCGTCCGAGGTGTGGTAACAGTGTGGCTCCGTCCAGTCACCTGCCATCGTCTCTCGCCATGCCTGAGAGTTCTAAAGTAGCAGGCACAAAAAGGTAGCAAGCGACCGCCGGACCAAATCATTAATGGTGCCGTGGCGATATCAACGGCCGGCGCTTTTGATGCAAGAGGCCATTACTCGATTGCAAATTTATCATTTTTTATCGAAAATAACCATAACCGATTATCGGTTATTTTTCGGGCAGCTGTAACCGAAACCTTATGAAGTTTGGCCGGTTATTGCATTTTAGTTACTGTTTGGGGATCTACACTAAGATATTTTTCCACATAAGGTATTTTTAAGACGTATTTAAATCGACTCGTGTTTGCAGTGATTACATTAGTACACGGGAGCGCGCGTGAGCTGTAGGGGGCAGCACAGGATTAACTTTCCGATTTAGTTCAAAAGGCAGCATACCCTCCAACGCTTCCCTACAAGGCTTCTCTTCCGCGTGTATGATCTGGTGTCTTCACAGGCGCTGTTTCAGGCTGCACTAGTACTCGCTATTGATACGTCTATAGGCTTCGTCCCTGTATGCGTCTTCTGGTGTCTTACTAGGGTTGATTTATAACGGCATTTGTAATCGCAGTGGCTACATTTAATTGTCTTCCCCCCAGTATGTTTCATCTGGTGTTCTTTGAAGCGTGATTTATGACTGCATTTGTAATCACAGTGGCTACATTGAAATGGCTTCTCCCCAGTATGTTTCCTCAGGTGAATCTTTAAGTTTGATTTGAAACTACATTTATAATCGCAGTGGCTACATTGAAATGGCTTCGCCCCAGAGTGTTTCATCAGGTGAATCTTTAAGTTTGATTTTAAACTACATTTATAATCACAGTGGGTACATTTAAATGGCTTCGTACCAGTATGTTTCATCAGGTGATTCTTTAAGTTTGGTTTGAAACTACATTTATAATCGCAGTGGCTACATTGAAATGGTTTCACCCCAGTGTGTGTCATCAGGTGATTCTTTAAGTCTGTTTTCCGAATGAATTTGTAATCACAGTGGCTACATTGAAATGGCTTCTCCCCAGTATGTATCATCAGGTGTTTCTTTAAGTTGTATTTGAAACTACATTTATAATCACAGTAACTACATTGAAATGGCTTCACCCCAGTGTGTATCATCAGGTGATTCTTTAAGTCTGATTTCCGATTGCATTTGTAATCACAGTAGCTACATTGAAATGGCTTCTCCCCAGTATGTATCACCAGGTGATTCGTTAAGTTTGATTTCAAACTACATTTATAATCGCAGTGGCTACATTGAAATGGCTTCTCCCCAGTATGTATCATCAGGTGATTCTTTAAGAGTGATTTGAAATTACATTTATAATCGCAGTGGATACATTGAAATGGCTTCTCCCCAGTATGTATCATCAGGTGATTCTTTAAGAGTGATTTGAAATTACATTTATAATCGCAGTGGCTACATTGAAATGGCTTTTCCCCAGTATGTATCATCAGGTGATTCTTTAAGTTGTATTTGAAACTACATTTATAATCACAGTAACTACATTGAAATGGTTTCACCCCAGTGTGTATCACGAGGTGATTCTTTAAGTCTGATTTCCGACTACATTTGTAATCACAGTGACTACATTTAAATGGCTTCTCCTCGTCAGTGTGTATCATGAGGTGATTCTTTAAGTCTGATTTCCGACTACATTTGTAATCACAGTGGCCACATTGAAATGGCTTCTCCCCAGTGTGTATCATTAGGTGATTCTTTAAGTCTGATTTCCGACTAAATTTGTAATCACAGTGACTACATTTAAATGGCTTGACTCCAGTGTGTATCATCAGGTGATTCTTTAAGTGTGATTTGCGTCTGAATTTGTAATCACAGTGACTACATTTAAATGGCTTCTCCCCAGTGTGTATCATCAGGTGATTCTTTAAGTGTGATTTGAGTCTGAATTTGTAATCACAGTGGTAACATTGAAATGGCTTTTCCCCAGTGTGTATCATCAGGTGCTTCTTGAAGTCTGATTTAAAACTACATTTGTAATCACATTCTGTACACCTAAAAGGCTTGTCTCGAGTGTGTATCGCTTGGTGTTTGTGTAATTCACTTTCCAACAGGGTAGTGTAACTACAGTGACCACAAATAAAAACGTTGTCCCCAGAGTGACTCTTTAAATGAGTCTGTAAACTTGTCTTGGAACTAGTTGTATACTCACATTCATCACACATAAAATTTGTACACTCATGTTCGCTTTTTTCGTGCTTTAACACAAGCGATTCAGTTTGAAATGTAGAACTACAAAAATCACGTGTAGCTTTTTTTAACCCGGGCGACAAATGCGTTTCTTGTATGTGTTTTCTTAAAGTAGACTTGTTTCTGAAATTCTTGCCACAATGTTCGCAATCGTATGATTTATCTCCACTGTGAACGGCCGTGTCGCCACTGAGGCGCTCGAGCACCACAAAACAATCCATCGCGAGCTGTTCCCTGGCGCGGGCGGCGCTGCCCTCCGAACACACTGGAACAAATTAAATCAATTCAAACTAATTCTATAGCGAGTCATTTAGAAGCAGTTTTCGTTAACCTCGTGCTGCCCAATGTACATTAGGATGTACACTTAGTGTCGATGGAATGTCAACCTTAATTAAAATCAAAGTAGGTAGTATTTCATGTCTTGTAATATTTCCGAACAAATGAAATTCAACCTAATTTAAAATACAACAAGATTCTAACTTCCTTGGCTATAATTTTGGCGGCACGAGGCTGCGTCTAAATGCTGGAACAATTTGCCGCCATCAGTATTATTATTGTGTGTCTTTTCCATATCTGGGGACCATGGGGTCCCGGACCTTTGAGAGGCGTACGTGGGGCCGAAGCCAACAGCGCAGAGGACCTTTAAGACAATTTAATCTAAAAGCAAGGGATACACGTGGCGGATACCATCCCCAAGTGCACAATGTGATACATCCGGAGATGGTCCCCGCCAGGTACAAAGACTATTGCAGTGCAGCACTTTTGTGCTGCGTTGGGATCTGAGGTCATAGGTGTGGCTTGTATCGTACTATGTGCAGTAGTATCGTAGTGTCGCAGTACTCACCCGACACGCAGTCCTCGTCACTCGCCGCGTCGGACACCTCCGACTTGACTGCCCGCTCCTCAACTACAACAACAACTCTACTTCATGCCGTGTCTTACATGACGGTACAGTTGTATATAACATTAATTAAAGACTCGCATTTGAGAGTGTGAATTGCCACGATAGAGTTTGGTACATTTAGACAAAATGCTTGAGCCAATCAAAAGCACTTATTGTACATGTATAAGTGTATTTGTCCCGTGTCTTATATTTACCTGTGACTCATAAAAGACATGTCAGGCTCGTATATAATGACACACTTTGCACAATGCAATAAAATATACTAATTCGTGAGTTCCTGTAATATTGGGCCAGCGATATTGTGATGTTAGAATAAATTTTCAGCACAAGAGAAGAAAAACATCAAATATAAAACAGTATGAGTCTAATAAATTGCTTCATCGACGCGACCGCTACAGACGCACAGACAGCCATAAACAATATCACAACAAATTGAAGTCTGACATCCACTTAGTGTAGTTACTTGTACATATATGGAGCAGGTACTCACGCGACAGCGGGTCATCCTCGTCGCTCGCCCCGTCTCCGGCCGCCGTGTGGAAGTCGCCTAGAGTAACCAACACTAGATTAAGCCATGTACCGTGTACTTACGGAGATCAAGTTAACAGTGTAAATGCGAGAAACATTTTTTGTAATAAATAAATAAGACAGAAACATAGTACAATGACTATCTTATAATCATTTATTTTAGAATATTTATTGTTCATTTTTAGTAATTCACAAAAATCTTACAGAAAAGCCTAAAAAGTCCAATATTGTTATTTTTATACAGATATTTTTTAAGTTTAAAGTCATAATGTATTGTTTGTCATATTATCATTGGTCCTAAACCTGAAACTGTGATTTTTTCAGGATTTTCATAAAAATTTCATTATCCTATAAATAGGTCAGGTTAAAGCAAACAAAGTATGACTAACGAAAATGCGGACAAACAATACATTATGGCTTAAAACTTTATGGGAAACAATATAGACCTTAGCCAACTGCTATCTAGTAACACTTTCTAAATCTGTCATTAAAACTAAGCACTCACACAACATATCAGCTGCCCCATCTTCATCCAGCGTCTCCGGCTTGACCGGGGGCTCTTCACCTGAGGCAAACATACAAGTTTATAAGCAACAGGCTAGTTTAGGCACAAGCTATTCTAGCCTAGTAAGTAGGTACACATTAAAACTATTACCCAAGGTATAATAATATACTCCGCCTGGTACTCTCTTCCGACCACGTGACTGACACAAGCCTACGTCATCATGCGACAGCCCTATATGATAATATAATATGCAATAGCGCTATACAAAGTGGCAATGTTATTGTGACGTAGGCTTGTGTCACTCTGGGAAGAGAAGACCATGTTTTATTAGACTATGCTATTACCCCAGTCTGGCGTGCGCATCGATTACGTTAGGACGCGTTCCTTTGTTTACCTTATTGTAATAACTACCGGGTTTTTGTGTTTTGCTAAGAGTATTATAATTCCGAGTGAGTAAAAATTTATTATAATGACTTTAGTATTGATAATACGTGAAAAACTAAGTTAATTAGTATTTTCTTTTCGTGTAAACACAATATTAGTGGTTTTATAGAACTACCCTCAATTTGTGATTATGAGTGATTCGGGCGAGGAACCGGCCCCGCAGCCGGTCTCGGGTGCCGAGATGTCCCCAGAATCAATCAGGAAGGTTATCATGGGCTCCGAGGGGTCCGTTCCTCAAGGAGATGGTGAGATTGGCTTGCAATGGGATGACGGAGATATGAATGTAGGTAACCAACGCGTCGCGGTACCCGAGCCGGACTCTGCGGACCAGCGACGCGATAAGCGACGGTTAGAGGTGGATGAAGGTGGTGATGATGATGGGTTTACGGTCGTATCTAGGAATAAACGTAGAGATGTACGTCGCTCGATTAGTCCTCTACCGAAGTCTAATGATATTATCTATGAGGTTTCAGTTAGCTCCAAGAACTTTTACTCCCGAAACAATTGGGATTTGCAAAGATATTGTTGAGTCATAATGTGCAGGATGTCTTAAGCGTAAAATATAAGAGTCCTTTCAAATTACTGATCAAATTTAATACCAATATTAACGCAAACAGTTTCTTGGAGAGTGAAGTTGCGAAGAAATATGAGTGGATTTGTAGAAATACTAATGAGTTGCCATTCTGCTACGGGGTAGTCAGAGATATAGACTTTGATGTTGATGAAAAGGACCTAAAATATATTTTTGTGTGTGACTCAGATACAGAGATTCTAGTTTATCGACATCGCACATACATGCGTATATGTAATAACATAAATTTCATTAATTAAGATTTTACAAAGCATAATCATAGGTAATAAGATATGTAAATATCTATGGAATTCCCTTTCTGATAGGCGCTGTAGAATTATTCTGAATTGTGGAGGTAACCCTTTAATTAGACATACACACCAAGGATTAGCCCAAGGAAATCCCATATCTCCTCCTTTTTTAATATTGCAAACATGGAAATAGGTAGTAGTATTAATAATGTTTGTCTCACAATACGCCGATGATAACGTGCTGTATAAAACAGTGGAAAGAGGGCGTACTTCAGATACAGTTAGTGTTCTTCAACTTTCTATTGATTGTTTGATTGGATGTCTAGAAAAAGTTGGTTTGTATCTATCTGAGGATAAATGAAAAATATGTGTTTTTAAATTATCACGAAAAGCTGTTGATGTTAACATAGTTGTTAATGGCAAGTCTCTCGAGGTTGCTAGTAAAGTTAAATTCCAATTATGGTTTTTGTAGGTGGTAATTAATATTTTAAAGGTTCTAGCGGGTAGGTCTTGGGGAGTTCATCCTAAACATCTCAGGCGCCTCTATACAGTGTGGAAAAATCGAGTGCCACATGGATGGCAACTGCCTTAAATATTGTAAATAGCACATTTTGTGTAAAGGAGACTTTCCTTTGTTTTTAAAAACAATAAATTCTGCATTTAAGGATTTATGAAAAATCGCTTGCCTCAGTCGGGACTCGAACCGGTCAAATGGGACAAAAAATAACGTGCCTTATTTTATGATGCAGATTGAAAGGTTTACTGATAAGGTTCATTTTTCTCTAAATAACAAATACAATCAGAATAACGGAAGGCCATGAAAACTAACAATTACCTTTTCAATTTGATTTTTTGTGAGATTTACCTGTGCATCACTGTGACAAATTGGATATGTACTCTTTGAACACGTGGGTGTCCTCGGTCAACACCAGGTCACGTATAAAGAATAGCATTGATTTTATTGATGTTCCTAAGCGGCATCAACAGAATGAGGCTTTAAGAAATTGTACATCGAGCGTGCTCACTGAGCAGTATAATATATCCTATTTTATAAAATATACACTGATGGTTCGAAATGTGTACAAGCTGTTGGAGCAGCTTTGTTTGATCCTCAGTGCAATGTTTCACTCATGTGGAAGCTTCATGATGACGCGTGCGTTATGCGAGCTGAACTTGTAGCTATTAAAGAAGCTCTGTGTTATGCAAAGAATCTAGTTAATAGTGCTCCAGTTGTACCTAATACTGTCGGACTCAAAGAGTGCACTTCAACACCTTAATTGTTGTGTTTATGGACAAAGAGGCATGCCTATTGCGTATGAAGCTCTCCAGTTGATTCATGAGATTATTTGTAATAATAAGGTTGTCAAAATACAGTGGATTCCTTCCCACGTAGGGTTAACAGGAAACGAAGCAGTAGATCAGCTTGCTAAAACCGCTGTAATGGATGGCTCTGTAATAGATTCTATACCATATCCAAGTGAAGTAATTCCCAGAATTAAAAAAAGATGTTTACAAAAATGGGAATACCATTTTGGAGAACAAGCTTTATCGAGGGGTGTAGGAATCTGGTACAGAACAATCCAAGCTAGACCCTTGTGGATACCCTGGTTTGATTTTGTCAGTCTCGCTAGAAAAGTGTTAGTCTCAGCTTTCCGAGTCCGGGCCGGACACATCCCTACAAATAAGTTTCTGAGTATGGTGGGTGTTAAACAGTCAAAAGAAAAAAAAAATTTTCCCGTTATTCATAACTGTGAATCTTAAATTATCCACTACAATTATAGAGGAGCAGGTACTCACACGACACAGGCTCCTCACTGGTCCCGACTCCATCCACCATTCCCGACTCAACTGCGGGTTCCTCTAGAGCAAACAAACAACACAAATCACGTCATCTTCCAGTTTGTTATGTTTATTGATTTTCATTGATTTCACCCCTAGCAGGAGTGTGTATGATGCGACCATCTAGTATTGCAGAATACAGTGTGATCTATTGGACATACTGAATTCAATTCCAACATTTATTAATAAAATCACATTTTTACACATCATAATAATATTGCAATAGGGACATTACTATTCTATATTTAAATTACATTATTTTTACATACATATTTCATTATTAAATAAAATAAAGTAAGTATATACATTATTATAAATTCAGTAGTATTAAATTAATGTCCATATTATATGACTATTGTTACCAAAAATATGTTCAGTAGTGGACGTCCTATGGCTGAGATGATGATGATGTACATGCAGCACTCATGTGCCATGGATTGCATCGAATAAATGATTATGATTATGATTATACAAGGAATTCTTCCAACAAATAGTAGGCAGCAGAGTCTAGGTATTGTATGCAGACATTTTTTAGATTTAGCTAGCTGTGTGCAGGTTGGACGGAGTTTGTGGCGGTGCCTAAAGTTGTATTTGGGTTCTGTATGTATATCTATAGCCAATGATCGGCGGGGGTGAGCTATTTACCTTATAATTTGAGATGTCTTACGTCATATTATAAGGCAAATATCTCACCCCTGCCGATCTCTGGTAATATTCAAGACTTGTTTGATGGGTGGTGCTTCCCTACCTTTCATGCTCTCTCCCTGCAGCCGCGCCTGCAGCTTCGTCTGGCTGCGCTGCACTTGCAGCTTGAAGTCGCTCGCGTCTCGCAGGCGGCCCACGCACGCCGAGCAGATGCCGCACGAGCCCGAGCCGCCCACTACCAGCTGAACGTTTAATTGTCAATTAAGGATAGAATTCGGCAAAAAAATACTGCAAATTTCCTTCAACGGTTAAACAGTGTTTCATTTATAGCTTAAAGTAACGATGAACAACAAAGTTGTGGTATAAACTTACATGTATATCGAAGCACTGTTTGAGCATGTCGGCATATATCTCCGTTTTGCCGAGATGTGTGTACGGCGTCGTCAGGTCCTTGTCCGGAGGACACCGCACGCAGCAGCGACACGAATGTATTGCGTCCATCACGGCAACTGCAATACTTCAATAGTCAAAAAAATAAAACAACAAGACCCAAGACATCCCAAGACCACAATCAAGACGAACAATGCTAACCTCAATAATTTGATTTGACAGTGACAGTAAAATCTTTTGATAGAAATTGATAACGGTGAAGGGTACGTTCAGAAAAAGGGAAAGGCTCATCCAGACACGTAGTGGTTATATTCTCTTTGATCCAGACGGGGTAATCAAATTGACAATTTGATCAGAAAAAACTTTGATCATCTCATCTACCGTCCAAACGAGAGTATTATACCTATTCTTTGGTTCAAACGTACACAATTTCATAAGGCCTCATTCGCACGCGCTTATACAACGCGCGTTTGATTCAAAAGCGTTTGATTGACACAAATGGATAGCAGATTTACACATTTCGCCTATTAAAATTTGTAACAACCCTAGCAGTAAGTTTTCACCAAAACCGTATTGGAATCCGTCTCTTTCAAAATCGGTAGCAATGCGGCGTTTAGCACTTTCAAAATTTAGAAGAAACCCAACTCCTAACAATTTAGAGCATCTTCAACGCAGAGTGCAGGAATCACAGAGATTAATTAGGAAAGAGAAAGATACATCGTGGCAAAAGTTTTGTTCGTCACTAAATGAAAATATAACACATGCTGATATGTGGCGAAAGATGAGGTGGTTCAAAGGTGGTAAGAATAGTCTACCCCTTGTGGACCATGAACGGGCACAAGAACTTTTATACAATCTAACGCCGGATTACGTCAGCAGGGAAGACCTTGTTTTCAGTTCAAGTAATTCACAGTTAGAACGCCCTATTACAAAATACGAATTAGAGCGAAATATCCGCCATAAAGACACTTCACCGGGCTTTGATAATATTTCATATTCAATGATAAAAAACTTACCCGATACCGCAAAGTCCATCCTTTTAAATTTGTTTAATGCAATTTTAAATACTAGTTTTATACCAATTCAGTGGCGAGACATCAATGTCATCCCTATACCTAAACCCAATTCGGAATCTTTACGACCCATATCGATGATGTCCTGCTTATGTAAGTTGTTCCATATTATCATTACGAATCGAATGGAATGGCACGTGGAAAGAAAAAATATACTATCGCAATACACTACTGGCTTTAGAAAATGTAGATCTACCTTAGATAATCTAACCTATTTAGTTTCTAAAATTCAAACCGGCTTTGCGGATAAGCAACACACAGTAGCATGTTTTGCAGATGTGAATAGTCCTTATAACAATGTAGATGTGCATTTCCTGTTAACCATAATGGATAAAATTGGTGTTGGGTCAAAAATATGTCGTTATATTTGGAATTTTTTTAAACACAGAAATTTAAAAATATTTATAGAAGATAGATCGGTTATTTGTAGAACTACCAGTCAAGGCCTAGCTCAAGGGGACCCTATGTCACCTTTTCTTTTTAATTTGGCAACCTTAAATATTTGTAAGACCGTCAAAACTTACGAGGATATACGCATCTCGCAGTATGCTGATGATTTCGTTATATTTGTTACAGGCAATAAACTAAGTGAGAGTATACATAAGTTGCAAGCCGCGCTCGATATATTTCATGATTTATTAACATAGGGTTGGACATTTCGGCATCAAAGAGTAAAGTTTGTGTATTTAAAAGAGGTTTCTTAAAGGATCCTATTCGTCTTAAAATAAATGAGACACTTTTAGAGCTTGTAGACGACATAAAATATTTGGGCCTTTGGCTTGACCGGAATTTAAATTGGAACAAACACATAAAGGTTATATTGTAGAAAACGCTTTCCGATATTTAAATGCTTTTAAAGTTTTAGCTGGTCCTGGATGGGGTATGCATCAGACTTATCTAAGGAGACTATATATCGCAACTATTCGTAGCCGAATGGACTATGCCAGTTTTTTATATGATACTAGTACCAAAAAAAGTTTGAGCATGTTAGATAAACTGCAGAATCAGTGCATGCGTACAATAGGGGGATTCATTAAGAGTACAGCAATACATGTTATGGAAAGTGAACTTCTTCTCCCACCGCTGTATATCCGTAGATTCTATTTGGCGAGTAAATACTGGCTCAAAACGAAATCATTCGATCCCACTGAAAATATTGGTACAGTGGACCACCTTGCCGCAAGCACTCAAAATCGGTTCTGGAGGCGGAAAAGGAAGCCATTATTAGTCGAAATTCATGAGTATCTCAAATCGGAAGTAATATATTCAACTAGTCAATTGGAGATATTTTCCTTAAACACGTGGATCAGCGATGTGGATTTAACCGGGGTTGTAATGTATAACATTAGTAATATGAATGTACCTAAACGTCAATGTAACCGAGCCAATTTAAGAAAAACATGTACTGACTTTATTACATCGACCTACTCAAATTACTATCACATTTATACGGACGGTTCTAGGGACACCAGTGACTCCGGTCTGGCTGTGTTTGACCCTCAGATAAATAGTAGTATTAAGTTACAGTTGAAGGTCACGACGTCGTCTATGAATACTGAATTGCTGGCAATTGCTGAAGCCCTGTCTTACATTGAATCGTTCAATACTGGTAGGTTTGTGGTGTTTACAGACTCAAGAAGCGGTTTACAACACCTGGCTCGATGCACCTCGAACTATCGAGGCGCACCGATAGCCTATAGCATATTAAGGTCAATTCGTAACTCGCAAGCAAATAAAATTGCCATAGTTTTGCAATGGGTACCATCACATATTGGGATACTGGGTAATGAGGAGGCAGACCGTCTCGCTAAAGAGGCGGTAACGGACGGACTTGTTATTAAAAGTGGTTGCCATGTCACAGTGATCTTTTGTATGGAGTGAAACAGAAATGCTTTGATATGTGGAAAGAATATTTTAATGAAAGATCGCTAAGCAAAGGTATCTGGTATCGGACTATACAACCCAATCTGCTACGGATCCCTTGGTTTGTAGGGTTAAATATGGCCAGATCGGATATTGTTACTGCTCTCAGGCTGCGTTCCGGACACATGATTCATGATGGGTAAGAACCAGTCACCAGACTGTACTGAATGTGGGGTAAAGGAGGATGTGTTCCATATATTGGTGGAATGTGTCCGAAACGAGGTTGAGAGAGTATATTTCTCGCAAAAATACAACTGCAGTTTATATGACGTGGGTGAAATTAACTTAATTTTAGACTGGATATATTTTTATCATAAATAACAGTGCTAGAGCTGTTTATGTTTGATTTTTTATTAAATTCGGTTATTTTTTAAGAACTGTGCGTAAACCCAAAATTTGTCGTGCCACTGAAAAAAAATATCACGAAGAATTCTTAACAGCATCGCTAAGAGAGGCGAGTAAATTTATTAAATTTTAATTAATTAATACTTGATGAAAACTAGACTGTGTTTTGTTAATTGCATTAAGAGATAAGGTATACAAATACACTATATTTGACTCCACAGATGTAAAAAAATAGTGATATTTGGCCCAATCCCATTATAGGAGCTGTAAAACTGCATACCTCCTATGATGGGACAGTTGACATAATGTCGATGCTTGTCATGCCATAATTTCATGTTTAAATAATACAGAAGTAAAATGTAGTTACGAAATATGTCAACCAGGAGGTATTCTCGGACTTCGGATAAATTAATATCGTTTTTCCAAACTTTTATTTAACTTGCCCTGTTAGTTAGTGTGGGTCAGATCTTGGTAGCTGAATTTGAGCCACTTTTAGATTTCCTATTCAGGTGAAATTTTGTGTAAGTACGTAATTAAGTTAACAAATCGGATGATAATGCAATATTATGATAACATGGACCTGATCTGATAATGGAGACGTTCAGCGATAATAACTTATACCAAAAATTTATATTTTTGCTATAACTTATTCCCCATTTCAATATTTTATACTGTTAGAGCAATGTCCATTATAGGGGGCCCATTACTGGATCCACGTCCATTACCGGGGGCCCATTACTGAAGCTTTGGGGTCCATAACTGGAGAAAAAAACATAGTCTTAATTTGTTAAGTATGTGGAAACTCATTGCAGTATCTTTGATACAACATGCCTAAAACATGAAAAACGGATGGGACTTTCATCTTTTAACACGCTAAGCCCTAACCCTAAGGTATAAGGGAAATATCATAAATACTCAAAATTGCCTCTTAAATGTCCCATGACTGCTGCTGTTACTATAAGTATTCTAAATACTTTTTATTATTTTGAATGTTTTAAAAAAGAAGTTTCAAAGTTTTATTTGTTCAAATTTTATAAAGAACCTTTTAAACAATTAATATTATTTGGTAATGACATGGTATAATGTTGCTGATTATAAGCTAGTTACACATATTATCGCGTACAGTGATCTTGTTTCTATCAAAGTTGATAAAATAAAGGGATTTTAACTATTTTGGTGCTTTTATTTATATTTGCATGGTAACCTTTATCCAATAATTTTGTGTTTAAATTTGGCCGCATCTCAAAATTTTTAAAAAACGTTTTTGCAATACGGCCACAACTCTAAATACCTGTCTTTCGGGCCTTGTGTCTTAAAATATATACATTTCTTTTAAAAAGTGGCGTGGTTATAAGGAGGGTTATATCTTTCCGAGTAAAAAAAGCTAAATTTTAAATTCATAGACCTAAAACTAAAGGAGTAAGATCCTATTAAACACCCTGAACTATACTCTCACAACTTTGAGACGCGATTTCTCGAAAAAACGGTTTTTTGAGATGTGGCAGTGTAGCAGGCACACGGCGATATCACCATAAATCTAAAATTGGAGATTGACGCCTATTACATTTCTGATCAAATCGACTGATTTGATCAGTCCCGTCTGTATACCGCTTTAAGCGGCAAACAGTGCAGTCCAGGCGGGATGATCAAATCGACCGATTTGATCAGAAATAAAATTGGCGTTAATCTTCAATACGACCTTATACATAACAACGCGCGTTGAAAAGCGTTTGATTGACGCAAATGTATACATGATTGTGTATTTATTCACACGACGGCGGTGGCGCTTTTTATCAAGCGTTGTTGGATTTGATTCAGAAGTGAAAACTCAAAATATTAATAACAGCGCCATCTAGTGCAAATTGTCTGCAGCACTATGTATAATTGAGGTCAACGCCATCTGGCATTATTTCGTCAGATTACTTGAAACTCCTAAGTACTACTAGTACTTAGGAGTAAGTGAGTAGTAGTCACTGTGAGTACTAGAGTTATATTAGTACCAGTTTAAGGGTAACTCACTAGATGGCATTTAAATCAAAAACGAAAAACTCAATGACAATGTAACAGTGTCCGTCACACGTGACGTCACGTTTTACGTCTTACGCTCTCGCGAGTTAAACTTTATTTCCCCATCACGGCCATCACAAAAAGTGCACAGCGCCGCTAAAGTTTTCACTTCAAAAATGCCCTCAAACGAAAACACTAGCGTCACCAATGAGTATTCTTGCGTCCGCAACTGTATTTTATCGGTCATGTCGGCCAGCCAAATTGGCGATTGCGTCCGCACGGCCTGATTTGATTGGACAATTGAACGTATCACTCAGCTTACGGGTCTCGAGCCTGAGACCCTACCGCGAACCACGGTCAACGTGTTGCCTCTCTGTCGCACTTGTAAATTCATACGTAAGGGTGTCAGGGAGGCAACACGTCAATCGTGGTTCGCGGTAGGCCCTCTGGTACCGGGCGCGCACGGTAAATAAATTGCCGCTTATGAAGCCGGCCAGTTGAATAACAATAACATTATGCAACATTTTGACTAACCATCTTTTATGTATGGCTATCCAAAAAACTACTAATAATTGCAGTTTGTAGGAATTAACATTTTTACTTTCTACAAGCTTTTAATGTCAGACCAAGCTAAGTTGGCAGCAATTTTGAAAAATGGCACATGAAAGATAATAACAAGTCTGTGGATAATACCGCCGCTCGGATGCATTCCTTGTGTATTGTCCAAGTGTGTCCGATAACCTTACGTTTACACGGCATTTCACACGCTTCTTCGGTCATCATCTTCGTTTTGATAAACGCCATTATATTAGTAACAATAGAGAACTTAAAATGTATAATAGTACTTACTTCCTTTCTTTTCTGCCGTAGAAACCACGATGTTTTAAAAAAACTTGTAAATATTTGTCACACACTATTTGATAATATAATACCTATTAGTTAGTGGTGACTGTTGCAACCACCTTGTTTTATGTTTACGTCTGAATTGAATGTACGAGTAACTCACATTATTTACTGCCGGACCAAGAAAAACATGGGCATAAGTATTAATAGTATGTAGGCCACTCATTGTTAACACAGGGCGTCTTCCAGAGCTTACCTACTCGCCATCAGGGACAAATTAAGACTGGGGTTGTGCACAAATCACGCGAGGTATTTTCGGCTACTATTTGACTCCCCCCTCCCTCTTGGTGATATTTGGTGAGGTTTTTGGCTACCCCCCTCCCCCCACACAAAGATAAATAGTATTGTAAATAGAAAATCTTGCTTATTTTTCTATTTTCGTTAAATAAACTCGCTATTTTGAAGTGCAGGTGCAGAGTGAAGATTTATGTATAACGAAACCTAGAAAAAATAATCTACTCATGTGGTAGGTTTTTTTTCTTAGTTTCGTTCACTGTAGATAAATACACGTGAGGTTTCCTTACACCTCCCTCCCCCAACTTGATTTATCGTGATTTTTTCGTGATCCCCCCTTCCCCTGTCGAACCTCGCGTGATTTGTGCACAACCCCTTTTCATAGAATCACAATCATTGACTCATTGTAACGAAAATAAAGGCCTTGACCTGTCAATAGGTAGGTAGGACTTGCTAGTGTAGCAATGGTAAGGAAAAGAAGTAGAATGAAATAATACGTTTTATTTAAGGATATACAGGGTGAAATTTAAATCACTGGCCATATTCATTTCCGGCACTAGGTTACACTTAAGGAATCTATTTAGCGAAAAAAAAGAGTACAATTCTTTTTTAAATTTTCATTTTTAAATTTTTTAATATTTTCGTGGTCACCCTATTACCACAAATGTAAACAAACCTAATAGTAGGTTTTAACAACAACATCAGCAAAACCCTTATCTGACCTTCACTAAACCTTATAATCGTTGCAATAGGGTCCACCCAGTTAGTGTTGGCGACGGTAGGCAGGTTTATCAATTTCGAGGGTAGACTAAACCATTCCGCGCTAGCGGTAAACATAACGGTAAGCATAAATGATTAGTCACTCGTCACTCGCCAACCATAAAATAATAATCGCGCGCGTACTAAGGTTTAAAATGTTTTCGAACCGGGAATATTACGAAATGGTACGGTGTTATTTATTAAGTGGTGAGTGTTTACGTGGTGTACAAAGATTATACGAAATGGAATCAGTTCCACGCCTTCGCAGACAAGAATTGAATCCAAGAGTACCATCTCGTGGGACTTTCGTTAATTGCGTCCATTTTTAATCAAATGTACATAAGTTGATTATTTTTTTTAAATACGCCTGAATGCAAAGATTCCTGACCTAGTTTTTACTCATTGTTTTTAAGCCACGGACGTTTTGTTAATAATCATTAGTCAGAAATAACATTTTAGATTAAACATGGGTTGCATTTGCATTTTGACGGTTCTAAGCCCGTTAAAGTATGAAGGAAAAATTTGCAACTTATGTAGGTAAGCGTCGTATCTCGCTGCAATAGGGTTCATAATTGGTGACGCGATTGCAAACAGCGGGAGGGGCGGGGTGTCAATGACCTTAACTGATAAGAGAGAAGCGGGTGTAGTGGGTAGTTGTCGGTTCACCATAACGTACGAGGTTTTTAGGACAACTTGATGATGAGTTATTTCGAAAAAAATGTACTGAGCGGTATTAAAAGAAAAAACACGTGTTTAATATTTTTTCGAGTTCTTTCGGGTGTTTCAATTTGGCCAGTGAATTAAATTTCACCCTGTACATCAATTAATTTACAATCAATTTTAGTAATTATAGTGGAATACAAAGTCACTCTTTATATTTCCAAATATTTATACTTCTTTATGTATTTTTTTTTTGGTAACAACATATTATCTAAATATATCCACACCATTACTCAACAATCTAGCAAAACGAGAATATCCACAAAATACACCGTTCACTAAATTATTTACACATTAGGGCCAGTTGCACCAACCACATTTGACAGACTGATCAACGTTAGCCGGCGCGCCCCAGCGCTTTACTATGAAACTTTCCATACATTAAAATTTAGCAAATTCTTTAACGATACGAACAGTTTGGTGCAACCGACCCGTAATTGTACACATTAATATTTGATTAGCGCATCCAATTCAATAATGAATACTTAGTTACTGCTGTGGCGCAACGACCCGAAGTGGATCTTGGCCTCCGACACCAAAGACCGCCATGCTACTCTGTCAAAAGCCGTTTCTGTCCAGTCGGCGGTGCCGAGTTCGCTAAGGTCTTTCTGCACTTCGTCTCTCCAGCGGTACCTAGGGTACCTATAATGAATGGTGGTACAGAATGCTGTTGGGGCTGCCTCGGATCCAATTGCTCGCCCATCCAATTCAATAATGAACGGTTATTGCATTCTAGTTACAGTTTGCGAGTCTACACTAAGATATTTTTCCACAAAAGGTATTTTTAAAACGTGTTTAAATCGACTCGTGTTTGCAGTGATTACATTAGTACATGGGAGCGCGCGTGAGCTGTAGGGGGCAGCACGGGATTAACTTTCCGATTTAGGCCAAAAGGCAGTATACCCTCCATCGCGAACGTTCAATGCAAGGCTTCTCTTCGGCGTGTATGATCAATTGATCAGGTGTCTTCACAGGTGCTGTTTCAGGCTGCACTAGTACTCGCTATTGCTACGTCTATAGGCTTCGTCCCTGTATGCGTCTTCTGGTGTCTTACTAGGGTTGATTTATTGCGGCATTTGTAATCACAGTGGCTACATTTAAATGGCTTCGCCCCAGTGTGTATCATCTGGTGTAATTTCAAGTGGGATTTCCGATTACATTTGTAATCACAGTGTTTACATTGAAATGGTTTCACCCCAGTATGTATCATCAGGTGAAATTTCAAGTGGGATTTCCGATTACATTTGTAATCACAGTGGCTACATTTAAATGGCTTCACGCCAGTATGTATCATGAGGTGTTTCTTTAAGTTTGATTTGTGACTGCATTTGTGATTGCAGTAGCTACACAGAAAAGGCTTTTCGCCAGTATGTCTTCTTTTGTGGATCCGTAAGGTTGAACTTAAAGCGCACTTAAAGTCGCAATGACTACATTTGTACGGCTTTTCTCCGGTGTGTCTTCTTATGTGACGTTGTAAGCTTGACCCATAACTGCACTTGTAGTCGCAAATACTACATTGGTATGGCTTCTGTTGTGTGGTGTGTTTACGTAGGTGACGTTGAAAGCTTGATTTCCGACGGCATTTGTAATCACAGTTACCACATTGAAGAAAAGGCTTCTCTCCAGTTTGTATCTTCTGATGTCTTGGGTTATGGGTGTTCTGGTGACGTCGAAAGTTTGATTCAAAACTGCATTTGAAATCACATTCGGTACACCTAAAAGGCTTGTCTCGAGCGTGTATCGCTTGGTGTTTGTGTAAATCACCGTTGTCCCCAGAGTGACTCTTTAAATGAGTCTGTAAACTTGTCTTGGAACTTGTTGTATACTCACAATCAGCACACATGAAATTTGTAACACCGTGTTCGCTTTTCTCGTGTTCTATTACAAGCAATTCAGTTTGAAACGTAAAACTACAAAAATCACAAGCAAGTTTGTTTGGCTCGGTAGCCAAGTGCGCTTGTTGTATGTGTTTTCTTAAAATATACTTCTTTCTGAAATGCTTGCCACAGTCATCGCATGTGTATGGTTTGTCACCACTGTGAACAGTCGCATCGCCGCGGAGGCGTTCGATCACCACGGAACAAGCCATCGCAAGCTGTTCCCTGGCTCGGGCGATGCCGTCCGAACAAACTGAAACACAAATTGACATGACAATTTGAACACAATATATTACGCGTATGAATCTAACAAACATCTCGGCATTGCGTGGGATTATCATCAAATAGGCCTGTTGCAAGTAACAAAGAATCATGGAAATAATGGTTTCAAAGAAACATATATGTTAATATGATTCTAAAAAATGGCCCAATCTCAGTATAAACTGAAGGATTATTAAGATATTCAATAAAATAAAAGTGCACAATTCTCCAATCGGCCATTATTACTGAAACGCCAATCAGAAGCGTTCTAAACAGTGACGTCATCAATCCATAACATATTTCTTAGAGCAACATAGACAACCTCATTGACCGAAATTTATACGTCCTCTCCAAAGAGTTCGCAAGGTGCAAAAAAATATTATTTCGCCACTAAACATTTATTACGTCCAAAAATAGTACATTACTACAGAGGCCGGGACAAAAGGGGTTGCCGGCCGAAGACATATAGACGGCCGAGCGAAGCGAGGCCGGAAAGGTCTGAGCGCGGGCAACCCCATTTCCCGCCGAGGTATGTATAGTGCTTTTCTCAAACATGCAATGAAATAAATAAAATAAAAAATCCACGAAACCCAAGTTTTATTTATAGAAAAAACTAAAAGTAAACTACACCCAAAATATAACTAACACGTACCTATATCTTTATCACGCGTATGTTTTACACGAGTCGTGTATTTTTACTACCCGTATATTTTCATGTATCTTTGATTTTTTCGCCTTGTATCCGTCTGACTGTCGTTTTCGTCACATAAGTTTACATAGTCTTTCATGTTGATATCATGTTTCACATACATCGTTGCTTTATGCATGGAGAAAATAAGTATAATTTCCACAGTGTTCACGATTTTGTAGTTACTTTCATTTCTTTAAAATATGCCACAAAACTGTTTCTAATAAACTGTAAGCCATTTTTCTTACATTCTAAAATAATAAAATTGCCATAAGCAACCATATAGATACTTTGACTTGGCGACAGAGGCAGCAAGTTATTCAAAATCAATTCTGGTTACGCTGCCAATTCCAACTCCTACGATTACAATTAAAATTAATTTCATTATTTTGTCGGGACTCATATTAAAGTAAAAAAATCAACAACGCACCATAAATCCAATAAAATAGAAATACAGAATGAAAATTTTTCAACTTTGCCTCCATAACAATTTAAAAAAATAACTACGCGTGTTTGAGTAGACCTTTTTACCGCTAACGTTTAGATGAAATATTTTAAATGTATTTATTTGTGTAGTTAAATTTA
Organism: Cydia fagiglandana; assembly: GCF_963556715.1. Lineage (NCBI taxonomy): Eukaryota > Metazoa > Arthropoda > Insecta > Lepidoptera > Tortricidae > Cydia > Cydia fagiglandana. Next base: position 2,263,316 of record NC_085950.1, on the reverse strand, counting down.
TAATTTAAAATTATAGAATTTGGTTAATAATGTATTATTTATTAAGTTCATGTTGATTTATACAAATAAAACTGCAAATTGTAGCAAACATTTTTGTTTTTTTTTTTATAGGCGTAGTGGCAGAGTGTCATTACGAACCATAAAGCAAATACTGCCACTAGTTTTTTAATGGCTGAATGCCACGATGCTGTGTCACAAATATCTGTGAAATGGAAATTAAAAAAGAGGACTTTGCCGGCCTAGGCCTGCAAGATTTGTATGAAATTCCATTAAATACCTGTCCTAGCCGCACCTGAAACGTCATACTTCGCAGCCTATTATAAGGAATATAACATCAATATTTCATTGCATGTTTGAGAAAATATTATTACACGATATAAAGTAGATATCTATTTGTTATTATATAAATAAAATGCTAAATAATACGATATTTCAACAACAAACTTTTTTAATTATTTGGCTGAATGGAACTATCATTGCCATGTTGGCTGTCGTAACTAGAAAAAGTGAAAAATTAAAAAGTAAACCGCCGCTCGGTGATTTTCACTCAAAATTTATATGTATCTAAATAATTTATTTTAAACTGCAACCGTGTGAGAGTTTTTGTGTAAAATGAGTTATTGTGATAAATTATTGTAATTTATTTATCATCCCTAAACGTAATATATGGTGCTGAATTAACAATATCATTCGGATTCAAGGGAAATTCGTAACTGTAAGTATGTAAACATTGGCTACCACCAACTAAATTATGACGTCACAAATGGCATGCGAGGCGTTTTCGCGCGGAGTTTAAACTAGCTATAATAAAATGCAATTATCTATGTTAAATCTTATGAGTATAGCTGAAATATTGTGTTTTTCGGAACCAATACAGGTGTACCGACAATAATAAAAGGGATTTCAAAATTTGTCATCAGGCCTATTATATAATTATATATATATGCACCGTGTTTTTATTGAATTACGTTAACTTCGGGGTATGGTTATGTACGTTTAAGATAACTAGATAAATGGCATAGTTAATTTTGAAAAAAAAATTGTTTTTTTTTTTTCAAAAAAATTAACTTTAAAAAGTAGTTACATGTAGCATATAGCGTTGTTGTAACACGGGCATTATATTTAACTCAACCAAACAATTGAAATCTATGACATATCAATGTCATTTCGAACATTGATCGACCGAGATTTTACTTAAGTTTAGTAGCAAATGTATGAACTCATTCTAAGCACTAATCAATATATAAACCGGCCCTAAGACACTTGTACACGCTTGTAGGCCTTATAAGAAAAAAATAAATTATTGATTATCTCTGAAATGGAGTTAATTAGAATATCGGTGTCTTTGAGAAAGTTACTTGATTTAAGCTCAGGAATGCACCCTTGAGATTAACGGAGATCAAAAAAAACACGGTGTATATATATCATATATATATATATATTATGGCTTTTACTCATTGCAGAATTTAGCAAGGTGGGTTCTGCCAATGTCGAGGTATAGACTTTTGACTTGTGAGACGAGAATGTTCGATAAAATTTAAACTGGATTGGGCATGATTGGTGGGGATAACTGACAGAACGGGATAGTCTTATGTATCTTTCAGTAGGAGTAGAAGCGAAAGCGCTATTAAAAATGCGATTTTGCTCACTGAGTGAGGCAAAATGACATTCAAGTGACCTTTATAGTCAAATGTCATTTCAGCATGCGGGGTCTAATACAAGTTCGAAAAACTTGGGTTCTATTATGTCTGTCTCTTTCACACTGTTACCAAAAAGAAACAGACAAAAAAAGTTCAAACGACATTCCACGGTATATTGACGGTTTATAATAGACCCCGAAAAACTTCAGAACGCATCGTTCCAAACCACGTACGAGTATGAATTCTAAATAATTAGTTAATAAAAATAAAGTTTAAGATTTGATAAAAACTGATAAAAATACTATATCTTAGGTATTTATTCGTACAATTAAAATAATGAACACAAAAAATACACAGATTATCACGCAAAATTAATTATTTTACTTTTACGAATTTCTACTATAGTTGACAAATAGTACGTATCCGCAATTCGGGCCGTATCTTACAAGGTTTTTTTTTACAAAAAAAGTTGTCGATTGTTGTGTCAGTTGATACATATTATTTTACTGAAATTTATTATTATAACTTAATTGTTTGTATGTATAATTTAACTTAATTGTTTGTATATCTTAAAAAAAACATGAGTACATAATGTATTAAGTGACGAAGAAGGATTACATTTTTCAAGTTGTCTAATAGGTATGTTCTCACTGCTCCCGTGAAAAATTTTGTGTACTACACGAGATCAAAGTTATTTACATCTCGTGCGCTTTTGAGTCCATTACAACGCTCAAGATTCTAAATTAGATTTATAGAATCTTTCGCTTGCACGGGACTCAAAATAAGCACTCGAAAAAATATCAAACTTTGATCTCTTGTTGTACAAATAACTATTGTTGCCCACCTTAAATTTAGTATGTAGTCAGTTTGAGATCCTGAATACGGTAAAAATTTAAGATACTACTCCTAAAAATACGTGTGATACCTCATTCCATTCGTCATGATGTCTAGAAAAATGTATTTGAAGCGTGTATTAGCACACAAAAAATATCAAAATTTATAAACAAAAAAAGGGAGGAAAAATTAGGTATTTTTTATTTCCCCAATATCTCAAAAAGTAACAATATTTAAGAAACCAAAATTAATATTATAAAAGAGGAGGATATTTCCAATCAAACATTCCATACTTGCAGAACTGTATCTCCATTATTTATACTTTTTATTCAACGCTGAACACTGCCCTCCGCTCCTCATTTTCGGGAAACGCGCGCGGCGTGAAATTACGATTACGGTACATTAAATATAATTTTAAAGGTATTAAATATTCATTAAAAAAAAAATATGGTGTATTTAAAACATGTCAACACATGTAATACTGGTAGAAATTTATCTTAAAGTTGTGTTTTCAACAAGTTAGGCAATTGTTAATGAACAAAATTTTCTCGAAATTCCTTCTTTATTGAAAACGAAAAAAATGTATAAATAACTATTGTAAAATTTTCTCGCCTTCTAGAACCATTCTCATATACATACTTAATAAGTTCACATTACAAAAGTTTTCATAAAGCTAATACTTTGCTTAAAATAAGTTTCAGAATAACATAGAAAATTGACGAAAAACGAAAAATCAAGGTAAAAATTGTAAAATATAACATAACATACATAATAAACATAATACCTACATAATAAATATTATAATAAATATTATTATAGGACATTCTTACACAGAATTTATTATTATTTTTATTTATTGTTTTTTTTATTATTTATCAAAATATGAAACAATATTATAACCAAACCATTAATTTTTTCAAAATTTTTATAACGCGATCTTATTGGACATGTATATGAGAAAAGCTCTAGAACGCGACAAAATTTTACGATAGTTATTTATACATTTTTTCGATAAAGAAGGAAATTTGAGAAAATTTTGCTAATTAACAATTGCCTAACTTGCTGAAAAAATAACTATAAGATAAATTTCTACAAGTATTACATGTGTTGACATGTTTTAAATACACCATTTTTTTTAAATTTCAATGAATATTTAATACCTTTAAAATTATATTTAATGTTACGTAATCGTTATTTCACGCCACGCGCGTTTCTCGAAAATGAGCCGCGGAGGGCTGTGTTCAGCGTTGAATAAAAAGTATAAATCATAGAGATACAGTTCTGCATGTATGGAATGTTTGATTGGAAATATTCTTCTCTTTTATAATATGAATTTTGGTTTCTTAAATATTGTAACTTTTTGAGATATTGGGGAAATAAAGAATAACTACATTTTCCTCCCTTTTTTAGGGTTCCGTACCCAAAGGGTAAAACGGGACACTATTACTAAGACTTCGCTGTCCGTCCGTCGATCCGTCCGTCCGTCCGTCTGTCTGTCACCAGGCTGTATCTCACGAACCGTGATAGCTAGACAGTTGAAATTTTCACAGATGATGTATTTCTGTTGCCGCTATAATAACAAATACTATAAAAACTTTTTACAAAAAAAATAAAACCGACTTCAAAAAGGATGAAATAAAATATTATCCTTTTTAAGTCTATGCGTTACCAACTGATATGTTTGAAGTCGGTGCCAAGCCAACTTTTGAAGCATTATGATTTTGGTGCGATTCGATAAGGATATACGTTGGATTGCCTTACACGACGACAATGAACGTACTTTTTGTAGGTATAGTTGACGTTAAAAATATGTTTACACTTTTCGTCTTATTACGAAGGAGTAAGGTGCAAAAGTGTAAACATATCTTTGACGTCGACTGTACCTAAGAACACACCTCAGAACACACGATCAAACCTTCTTGGCACAGTCCGTACCATGTTTGTCGGCACGCAAGCGTGGGATTGGGACTGAGTTATTTCCCGTCCCTTGTTGAAAGGACTACATTTCAAATTATAAAACAATTCAAGGAATTTACTTTCTTGCCAAATTTCACCTAAAGTGGTTCAGTTGTTTAGCCATGAAAAGGCAACAAAGAGGCAGACAGGATTACTTACACATTTATAATAGTTATTAGTACAGTTCTAATAGGATTTCTAGTCATAAAGCTGAATATTTTTGACGGGTATTGTTACTACTTGGCTTGGCACCGACTTCAAACATATCAGTTGGTAACGCATAGACTTAAAAAGGATAATATTTTATTTCATCCTTTTTGAAGTCGGTTTTATTTTTTTTGTAAAAAGTTTTTATTTTTCCATTTTTAGTTTTAATGTATTGTTAAGAGCGCGACGCATGAATGAAAAACAACATCATGATTAACAATAAATGCGTGTACCTATACCTACTTTAATAAATATGTAATCAGGAATTTTCTCGAGTCCGTCTGGGAAATTAAAATTCCTGTCACTACACTAAATCCATCCTCCGCCCCGCCACTGACCCAAACCCTCAACCCCCCGATCACTTCCTCACAGCGCATCAACCCTTGATCCATGAACCCCTCGACCCTGAACCAGCAGCCCTTCAACCGCCATTTCCCGACCCCTTAACTCCTAACCCTAACCCCCGATCAGTAGCCTTACCAGCTTACCAAGAGTTTGACATTGATTTTTCGCTAGCGTGTGTGTAACTTACTTTCTTTGCATCTCGCTCGTACTGGAATATTAGTGCGAGCGAGATGCATAAAAAGTAAGTTACGAAGACGTTAGCGTCGCTAACTTAGCGAATATGTCAATGTCAAACTCGTGGTAGGGCTACACTTGCACTACAACAAATTGGCGGTTTTCGGAAGCAAATGCTCGAGTTACTTTAGAAAACACCGAAATCACTGAACACGTGCCTTTAAAAACTGAGGAGTTCCCTCAATCCCTCATGGATTCCATCATCAGACCAGAACCAAAAATAATACGAAAACACCTTGGAGGTAACTCCTTCCAAACAAAAAAAGAATTACTCAAATCGGATCACAGGTGCCGGAGTAATCGCTGAACATACTACATTTCAAAAAATCATTATCATTATCATCAAAACAATCATCATCATCAGGTCTACTTCATCAAAGTGGTGGTTTGCGGGAGAAAATGCTCGAGTTGCTTAAGAAAACACCCAAATCACCATGCATGTGCCTTTAAAAATTGAGGAGTTCCCTCAATTCCTCATGGATTCCATCATCAGAACAGAACCAAATTAAAATGAGACCAACTCGGAGGTAGCTCCTTTCAAACAAAAAAAGAATTACTCAAATTGGACCACGGATGTCGGAGTAATCGGTGAACGTACATAGAAAAAAAAAATAGCCACAACCGAATACAGAACCTCCTCCTTCTATGAAATGGAAGTCGGTTAAAAAACAGAATAAAATAAAGATTTAAGTGGGGCTTCCATACAGCAAACGTGATTTTTGACCAAAGTTAAGCAACGTCGGGCGTAGTCAGTACTTAGATGGGTGACCGTTTTCTTTTTACATTTTTTTCCGTTTTTTTTTTGTATTATGGTACGGAACCCTTCGTGCGCGAGTCCGACTCGCACTTGCCCGGTTTTTATTGTTTATAACTGTTGATTTTTTTTGTGTGCTAATACACGCTTCGAATACATTTTTCTAGACATCATGATGAATAGAATGAGGTATCACGCGTATTTTTAGGAGTAGTATCTTTAATTTTTACCGTTTTCAGGATCTCAAACAGTCTAATGGATTATATTATGGTGGGCAACAAATCAATTCGACCTATCATAGTGTCGCATTGCGTATGTTTTGTCCCTCACGGAGGCACTCGTATACCACTTCTATAGGATGCTACCTTCTATGTATCATATGGTAAAATCTAAGACAATTTTGTGCTTCGAATTTGACAGGTACACGAGATGGCGCTGTACAGCTCCATAACTCCATAAATTATGCAGTAAATCTGATTGTCAAAAGTTGACGTTTGACAATTCAATGACCGCAACACATGGCGCAGTACAACGCCATTTTTTTTGGATGACAAAATACGGGGCGCGTTTTTTGCTTAGACTTTATCTCTATCCTCTCTATTACAATCAAGTTTCCTTGCTATAATGAATATCAGTTGTACAGTGGCATTCAAAAGTGCATGGATATTGGATAGATGTCGACCGCAATGCCTGCACTTTTGAATGCCAGTGTACATATGTATAAGTATTAAGTTGTGTATGTGTATAATGTGTGTCGTATCGTGCTATGTACAGTAGTATCGTGGTGTCGCAGTACTCACCCGACACGCAGTCCTCGTCACTCGCCGCGTCCGACACCTCCGACTTGACGACCCGCACCTCCACTATAACAACAACTCTACTTCATGCCGAGTCTTACATTACAGTACAGTTGTATATAACATTAATTAAAGACTCGCATTTGCGAGTGTGAATTGCCACGATAGAGTTTGGTACATTTAGACAAAATGCTTGAATCAATCAAAAGCAACTTCGCTTATTGTACATGTATAAGTGTATGTGTCCCGTGTCTTATATTTAACTGTGGCTCATAAAAGACATCTCAGGCTCGTATATAATGACACACTTTGCACACTTGCAATAAAATATACTAATTCGTGAGCAGAGATGTGACTTATTTGAAATACTTGTATTTAAAATACCTATTTTGTATTTTGTATTTAAATACCTTTTGAAGAAAATTATTTTGTATCTTATTTGAAATAGTTTTTGGGACCTATTTTCAATTTTCAAAATACAAAATACTTTATAGTACTTAGCTAATGTAGGTAGGAGTTACATCTCTTCTGATGTAACTCCCACCTACATTATTCTGATACAGTACTGGCAACACTCTCATTCTTTTAACATGGAACTGTTGAATCTGTTTAGTAACGTCGCACATGACCACAAGCGTAGTGAGTGGTTAAAAAAGTGGAATCTTGAGTGTTGCGAGGGTTTCAAGGTACGCGAGGAGAGGAGAACAAACTTTTCTGCCTTGGTGAAACACAAACGAGACGTTTTCATCACACCAACGAGAGGCATTATACTAGCTGTAAAAGATCACAAATCAAAATTAATGCTTTTAAAAATTGGCCGTTAGAAACCGTCATCCATCCATCCTACCGGTTAATATGAGTAAACAATTAGAAATTTGCACTTTAGATAGAAGACTGATTGACACACTGTTTTCAAAGAATAAAGACAGTCTTTGCAACTCGGAAATTCCGAGTAAACTTTTTAATTCAGACTAGGTATTCACTGTTCAGAGTACCTTTTATCGCAAAGTATTTGTATTTTTAAAAAGTATTTTGAAAATACCTATTTTGTATTTTGTATTTGAAATACAAATTCAAAAACTATTTTGTTTTTTGCATTTGAAATAGTATATTAAGGAAGTATTTGTATTTTGTATTTAAATACTTTTTATAAAGTATTTTTCACATCTCTGTTCGTGAGTTCCTGTAATATTGGGCCAGCGATATGGTGATGTTTGAATTAATTTTCAGCACAAGAGAAGAAAAACATCAAATATAAAACAGTATGAGTCTAATAAACTGCTTCATCGACGCGACCGCTACAGACGCACAGACAGCCATAAACAATATCTGAACAACAAATTGCAGTCTGACATCCACTTAGTGTAGTTACTTGTATATGAAGCAGGTACTCACGCAACAGCGGGACGCCCTCGTCGCTCGCCCCGTCTCCGGCCGCCGTGTGGAAGTCGCCTAGAGTAACCAACACTAGATTAAACCTATGTACCGAGTACTTACGGAGATCAAGTAAACAGTGTAACTGCAAGAAACATTTTCTAGTAATAAATAAATAAGACAGAAACATAGTACAATGACTGTCTTAAAATTATTTACTTTTCAGAATATTTATTGTTCTTAGTGTCCTTACACATACAAATGATAAAATTAAATATTTACTAAACTTTCTTTGTTATACTATTGCCCATAAATTTTTAGTAATTCACCAAAATCATTCAGAAAAGCCTAGTAAGTCCAACATTGTTATTTCTATACAGATATTTTTAAAGTTTTAAGTCATAATGTATTGTTTGACATATTATCATTAGTCCTAAACCTGAAACTGTTAACTTTTTACGATTTCTGTTTTCTATAGATAGGTCAGGTTAGTTTGTTTTATGGCAATCCTGGGAAGTTACGCGTACCTGAACCAAACAAAGTATGACTAACGAAAATGCAGACAAACAATACATTATGGCTTAAACTTTATGGGAAACATCAGAGACCTTAGCCAACTGCTACCTAGTAACTTCAAAATCTGTCATTAAAACTAAGCACTCACACAACATCTCATCAGCTGCCCCATCCAGAGTCTCTGGCTTGATCGGAGGCTCTTCACCTGAAGCAAACATACAAGTTTATAAGCAACAGACTAGTTTAGGCACAAGCTATTCTAGCCTAGTAGGTACACATTAAAACTATTACCCGTTATTCATAACTGTGAATCTTACATTACCCATTACATTATAGAGGAGCAGGTACTCACACGACACGGGCTCCTCACTGGTCCCGTCACCATCATGCATTCCTGACTCGACTGCGGGTTCCTCTAGAGCAAACAAAAAACACAAATCACATCATCTTTCAGTTTCTTCTGTTCAAACAGTGAGTTTCATTGAGCCAAATAGCTGCTCCATCAGGCAGGCTATTGGTCAGTCCACCCACCCCTAGCAGGAGTGCGTATGATGCGACCATCTAGTATTGCAGAATGCAGTGTGATTTAATGGACATATCTATAGCACTTAATCAGAATGAGTAATATACAAGACTTGTTTAATGGTTGGTGTTTCCCTACCTTTCATGCTCTCTCCCTGCAGCCGCGCCTGCAGCTCCGCCTGGCTGCGCTGCACTTGCAGCTTGAAGTCGCTCGAGTCTCGCAGGCGGCCCACGCACGCCGAGCAGATGCCGCACGAGCCCGCGCCGCCCACTACCAGCTGAACGTTTAATTGTCAATTTAGGATAGATATCATAAAAAAACTCCAGATTTCCTTGAACGTTTAAACAGTGTTTCAGTTATAGCTTAAAGTAACGATGAACAACAAAGTTGTAGTATATACTTACATGTATATCGAAGCACTGTTTGAGCATGTCGGCATATATCTCCGTTTTGCCGAGATGTGTGTACGGCGTCGTCAGGCCCTTGTCCGGAGGACACCGCAGGCAGCAGCGACACCATTGCATTGAGTCCATCACGGCAACCGCAATACTTCAATAGTCAAAAAAATAAAACACAACAAGACCCAAGCACAGAATAACTAAGACGATCTCAATCAATTTTTGGGTATTATGGCTCCATCGATATTTTCCAACGATTTCCGAAGATTCCGCCAACGTCAAGGTCTAGGAAGGCACGTGCTTTATGAAGACAGTTGGCCGGTGAATATCCACGACGCAGTTCAATCATATGAGAATCGAATGTAGATCCACCTACAACCAGGACAAAACAAACATATATTATTAAAACTAACTACTACAAATACAAGTTATTGTTTTTTATGTGTTTAGCTAAGACGTTCACAAAAGGAGAGGTAACTAGTGTAAGAAGAAAATTAATGTTAACCGGACGGGGAATTTTAGGGGGGAGAATGTCATATAAGGGGGTAACAAGACGATTACAATCCCAAAATACGTGTTCGAGAGTACCCTCCGCCAGACCACATTCACATAGAGAGTGGTCTCGAACACGCATCTTTTTTAAGCGAACGGGGGTGCAAACGTGGCCCAGTCGAAGGCGAATGATTGCTGATGTAATGTTCTTCGGCATCGACTTTCGTGTACCAGAGAACCATGTTTATGGAGAATATTTGGTTGGATACTGCGAAAATGTTTAGCAATCTGTAGTTGAGTGGTTTGCCATCGAGTGTTCCAGGCATCTCGCAAGTGGGTCAGAGCTTGGGCCTTAATGTCGCGAGGGAAGCATCGGTCATACAAGTGGTTGCCAATCGATATTGCTTCTTTAGCGCATTGGTTGGCTATCTCATTGCCCGTTATTCCGCTATGACTTGGAATCCACGCCAATATTACCTGAATATTCTCCAAATGACTAAAGCTCAAAATAATTTTATATTTGGGAATCCACACTACAGACCCTACTGGACCGTTGTTATTTAATTTGGACGCATCAGTAAAAATAGCCAAATGATCTGGAAATTGATTGAACATAACTGTGTTAAAGATACTATCTGCTCCTATTTGATCCTTGTATAAGCCTAAACTAAAAATGACATTTGGCTGATATATAAGACTATCATAACTTGTTTCGAAAAGAGGGTTTTTGTAATTTTGAAAAATTCGAGCCGGTAACTCTAAACTTATACTTGACATGAGTCACTTTACTTATACTTGACTGCCTACTACGCCTATGCTTCCTCATGGCTCAATTATGGGATAATTCTTTGGGGAAACAGTACTGACATAAACGATATATTTGTCCTCCAAAAACAGTGTGTACGAATACTAGCCAATACTACATACTCCGACAATTGCAGACCTTACTTTATTAAATACAAAATTTTGACGTTGACATCAATTTATATTTTAGAAATCTGCAAGTTCGTCAGGAAATACCCGGAATTCTTCCCAAAAATTGCCGACCGTCCTCGACGTTTCGAAAGTAGATTTAAGAATAACCTGGCGCCACCCATAAGTTCTGTACTAAAGCTACATAAATCAAGCCCAAACATGATGGCAATCAAAATTTACAATAAAAACAGCGACGACCTTAAAATGCAAACATCAGACACGCTATTCAATAGGCAGTTGAAGGACTTCTTAATCAATAAATGAATGACTTTTTGGAAGATGAAATGTAATTATTATGTAGTTTAGTATATTTATTAGACATGACTCAATTTTGAATTATATAAATTAGTTTTAAATTAACATTATATACCTATTGATATTTTGACATAAACTGTACCTAACATTTTTTTTTAAGCATGAATATTTAATCTTATTATTTTTATTGACATATAATTTGATAATTTCCTATTGACGTTCCTAAAAATTACATAATGTTTACAACTATTTATTAATTTAAAATGAAATTAGACATTGTTAATGGTACCTACATACATACAAACTCAATCCTTAGATTTAAGAATATTGCCGTGCCCTACCAGGGCCCATGTGAAACAACTATTACCTATGTAACACCTGTGTACTTACCATGGATGCAATAAATATATGAATTATGAATTATAAATACTTTTTATAAATGTTAACCAATAAAGGAGGACTTTTATGTGCCCAGTCCAGTACCGAGAGGTATCTACAAGTTGTTGTAAGGATTCTAAAATTGGGAGGAGTGGGTGGGACGCTGTTTGGAGCGTCTTGAATAAAAACCTGTCCGCTAAGAACTGTCTTCGCAAAGAGTAAGGAGGGTCCAAGCATTCGACCTGAAGGCCAATTGTCGGAGAAGACCTCATAGCACCCACAATTATTCTAAGACATCTTGCTTGTATACGGTCCAATCTACTTAATGCTTTGTTGTTGCAGGGTTCAAGGATAATGCTGCCATAATCAAAATGACTCCTAATAATTGTATGATATAAAAGTTTCTGGCAATATGGGTGTGAACCCCACCTAGAGTCTGTGCGGAAAGAGAAGAGTCGTGGCAGAAACGGGAACTAACATTTTAAATTTTATATGGCAATCATACCTTTGACACCAGTCTTGTAAAAAGTAAACAAACTTCTGTCATCGTATATTTTTATTAACAAAAACCGCAAGTTTTATGTATAAAATATTTTCAAAACACGATGAAACCGTACATAAAACCACAAGAAAAATTATATTTAACATTGTTCGGTTTTGTCAGCGGGAAGAAAACGGCTAAAAGCCGACTATCGACTTACAAAAAGTCGCGGAACGTGTTTCCGCTATTCGCGGGTATTGATGTTGTATTTAATATCAAATAATTACCTATTTAATAAGCCCCCTAAGTAACTTGTCTACGGTACATAATCGGTAAGTATATTCATTCAAAATATATTAATTTTCATAAATATGCAGGTCATTCATGATCTTTAAAATAACTGACAAATAGTCTTGATACTTGCCATTTTATGCATATTTATATGTAATTTCTTTTTCAGGATTGTGTAAAAGTAATACCTACAGTATCTCGAATAAAAGACCGCTCAGTAGGTGATATGCAAGAATTCGTAATCTACGTGCCGGATTCAAGCACATCCAGTTCCTCACATCAGTCCCTGATTGTTCTGAAGCTAGCTCAAACATAAGTGACATTGAATATTTTAATTCAGACGTCGATTACAAAGAATAAAACCTTTTCATAAAAATATTTCTTTATTTGTAAGTTCGTTTACTAGGTTCTGTTAGTTACGAAATTATAAGTATTTCATATTTAGCAGACTTTTCGGCGAAGTAAAATATCGTGAGATGAGAGAACCGGATATATCCCAATAAGGCCTACCTACTTATGCACTATTTTTATTCATATTCATATTTATTATTAATAATGTACACATACATTACAAGTCAAGTTTACAATGGGTGAAATATATCCCAGATAGTAAAATTACAGTTCTAATGCCCAATTTCTACCCGATCTACCCGGTTTTGTATTAAAATAACTGTTGGACTGCACAGATTAGGTAGTACATAAATGAGACTCTATCTTGTTTGGTACTAAAATTACAGTTGTCGTAAATAGCTATTAGGGTCATGCATGTGTTAGATTAGTCTTTACGTTTAGGTTACTATTTTTACTTTTGTATATCATGTTTTACTTTGTGCTCACATATTATGTCAAATGAATTGCGTGGAATGTTTTATATCTAGTCATAAGTCTAGGATTCATGCTCCTTTCATACGTGCTTAATATTGTATCTATTTATAAGTCTAGGATTCGTGCTCCTTTCATACGTGCTTATAATTAACGAGATTGGCAGAAATAAATAAAATTCACTCTGCATATAATACCCACTAGTTCAGAGATACAAATCGCCCGGCCATTCCTATATAAACCCGCGCCATTTGTAGCATATTCAGAGAACTCAGAGAGCTTAACTCTATCACTTGCCTGAACACTCTCCAGTAAATAAACTCAGATATATGTGTTTTTATTTCACACAACACATATTCCGGTAAATGGAGGTATAGCGGACTTCGAGACAGCACGACGGCCAGCGCGTTCCAGCGGCGAGTTTCTACGCTTCACCCAACGAACCCCTCATCACGAAAAGTTACAGTCTACACTCCACAACAGTTGTATTGGGCAGATTCTTAACTAGTTTTAGCAGTTTTGTCAATCGCACTGTCACTTTTTAGTATCTGAAACATAAAAACAAAAGTGTGTTTTAAAAAGAAAACTAGTGCCTGCGCTAAATCAGAGGATTGATTTGACGAGCCGACACCACCACCAGGCTCCGTTTAGTAAGCCGTGGTAAAAAACCGGAACAAAAGGGATACAAGTATCATGACCTTTAGTGTCGTACTATAACCACGTGACCAGTGTTGTCAGCATAGCAAAAACCATAAAATAGCACTGGCGCGCCCTCAAATCCCACGACTCTTCTCTTTCCGCACAGACTCTATCACTGATGATAAGGCGATGGGTCTATATGAATTTGGATTAGCTGGATCTTTTGCGGGTTTTAGAATTCGTATTACAATCTGGGTTTTCCAGTTATCTGGAATATTTCCCGTTAAAAAATATTATTAAGAATTTCTAAGAATTTTCTTTTTATGGATTGCGAGCTTTGTACTAAAAAGGAGTATAGGATACCGTCACAACCCGGAGCAGAGTCCCTGAGGTGATCCATCGCGCAGCAAAGCTCATCAAAAGAAAAAGCCTCATTCATTCTCTCAGATGGAGCTGAAACTGAGCAGTACCCACCAATGCCTTGACGACTTGGTACATACGGTGGAGCCATCCTAGATATAAAACCTTCAAGCCACATACATTCATTAGTACTGACGTTATTGTTGGTTTGAGAGTGTCGAAAAGCTTTAATCTTTTTCCATATCAACGTGGAAGGAGTTCTTGGGGATAGGGACTCACAAAAAGTACGCCAGCCTTGAAATTTCTTTTTGCTAAGGAATCTTCTAGTTTTGGCAGAAACGCGCTTGAAATTAAGATAATTATCTAGGGAAAGATCTTGGGCAAAAAGAGACTCTGCCTGTTTACGCTCCTTTACCGAAGCAGAGCATTCGGCATCCCACCATGCTGGAGAAGGTATTTTGTTGCGAGCTGAATTTTTCAAAGGGATAGAGTTATCAGCCGCTGAAAGAATTGCCTCAATAAACGAGTCGTACATTTCCATAATACCTGTATCACTTGCACTGAGAGTATTTGTTAAGGAGTGATCTAACTCAGATCTAAACTTAGGCCAATCTGCTCGACATGTGCTATATTTAAGAAGTGGTGTCTGAGGGGGCGTTGGAGTCACCAAGGAATCTTGTAGGATTATTAAGATAGGAAGGTGATCGCTCCCAAAAGAATTTGAACAAACTGACCACACTAATGATTGTACTAAGCTCGGTGATGCCATCGTTAGGTCAGGGACACTTGCATTTTGAATGGGCGAGACTCTACGCGTTGGGGTTCCGTCATTTAGAATGCATAAGTTAACATTGTCCATAAGATCCAAAATGTACCGGGAATTCGCGTCGTAATCTCTTGAACCCCACAAGGGGTGGCGGCAATTAAAGTCTCCTTGTACGATAATAGGAGCTGGCAGTGATAGCAGAATGGAATCAAGCTCTTTAATTATTTCTCGATTGGGGTGAGGAATATACACAGAAGTAAAAGATATGTTAAGGCAGCGAACTGCCACAATGTTAAAGTCAGGTGAATGGGGAGGGAGGGGAAGTTGAGAAAAGGTTACATTTCTTTTAACAAAAATAGCACAGCCAGCACGCCCGTCGTCCCGGTCATCCCTGAGGCAGGAGTAGCCTGTTACCCTAAAGCGGGATTGAGGCTCTAACCATGTCTCCGAGATGGCAAGAATAACTGGGCTATATAAATTAATTAAATTAATGATTTCATGCTTTTAATTTTTAATACTTCTAGCATTCCATTGAATCAGGCTCTGTGAGGCCGTTTTGGATAGCTTTATTTATTGTAGCACAAATTTGAGCCTGGAAGGCTTCTAGAGCATTGTACGGTAATATATCTGCAAATCTGCTTAGGAGGTCATCAATAATCATTGAAATTCCATAGCCTAGGTTATCATTTGGTGTCTCTGAGGACTGTTGTCCTAGTGCACATCCATTGGATTGAGAAGATCGAGGGGTGAAAGTGATATTCCTGTGCGCCTCTACATCATATGACTTACCTAGCATAGGCTTGACTCGTCTTTGAATGAGGACAGTTTTTCTGTATGACTTTTGTTGGTTGGCGTTGGTGTTATCGTTCTGAGTTGCTGACTGTTGGACTGGAGTTTGAGAAGGGGAGGAGGGAATCCTTGGGCTTGATTGGCTTGCCTGATTCATTTTAGAAATATCAGCAAATGATGTTCTGACTGGCCTGAATCGTCTCGCCGCTTCGATGTATCCTATGTTTTCTTCTACCATTACTAACTTTATTGATTTTTGCCGAGAGAACTCTGGACAACTTTGATCGGTTGCTGCATGGGGGCCAGAACAGAAAAGGCAGGATACCTCAGCATCCGGTACAGAACATTCAGTTACCTCATGATTTTTCGCACAACGTCAGCACCTGGGATTTGATCGGCATTGGTCTTTTATATGGCCAAATCGGACACATTTCCTGCATTGGATTATAGGTAGTTTATAAGTGTCGTCTGGTATAGACATACTGAAGCTATAGATTTTTTCAGGTAAAATCTGACCTAGGAATGTTAACACAACTGTTCCCGTGGGTTCCCAGACGCGTCGTCCTTCCACTTCTTTTTTTTTATTAAGCCTACAAGCCTTGACCACCGGGCCGGCCCCTGAAGGGCAATTAATGCTATTTATGAACTTTTCTAGAGTCCAGTCCAAGGGGATCTGCCTAACTACCCCCATCCGATATACCTGGAACCGCGGGATTGCTGCAGAAAACTTATGCATCGCCAAAATGCTGTGAGACAAAAATGCATTTGCCTCTGACGCCGTCGCGAACTGAATCTCCATTTTAGTTTTTCCTAAAGCTTTAATTTCCTTAATGCCCGAAATCTTGCTATTATATATTATTTGGGCCATTTTTAAAGCTTTCATCCTGCTTGGGGTGTTAGATTGGTCAATGTCTTCACGAGACACATGGACTACGAATGGACCTAAATCAGTAGACGCATACTTAAAATCATTTGCGGTTTCGTATCCCGGACGAACGTATGTGTGCTGAATTGACGCGCTTGGAGGGCTAGATTTTTTCCCATGAAGGTCTACTACACTGTTATCCTCAGGAATAGGACGCTTTTGACTCGCTATATTGCCACCGTTTTTATCCGGTGGCTCGGTATCATCTCCCGTACCTCCCGTCTCCATGTTAATGTTAACTACTACCATACACCACAAAAACTCACCTAAGTGTTTATTAACCCACCACCAACACAAATATTCAATCCTCAGTGACTATTAACAAGAAAAACCACTAAAACTCGAAATTTTAATCCCGGCACGTGCGTTAGCAAAAACCGCTGACTTCGGAATCACAATTTACAGCAAAATTAAATTAACACAGTATAACATAACCTCTAAAATTTGACAATTGACATTCAGTCCGAGAGCACAGAATAAATAATAGTACAACCAAGGGCCCAACCTTTTCTGTTCTCTTTCACGGCGCAGCAACTAGTATCATTTCTCTCACCTCGCTCTTTTAAAATGCCGTTTGTCAAAAAAGGACAACCATACTGTTGACAAGGCGGACTTCAAATCAAGTGTTGCCTTTCTTGATGCGCCCACCCTGTGTATGTGTGCTCTTTTAGGGATGTGAAAACTCGATTTTAATTATGTTATATATCGATAAACGCTACACAGCGGAACGAAATAGCGATTAATTGAAGCTTCAATATCTTCGTTAAACATAAACATTATTGAAATGCTAATGGATAATGAATATATTATAATATAATAATATAATTCAATTATTGCGGAACACCTATTTTAGGAGGTATTTATGTATTTTAATGAAATATCTGAACTTTCCCTTGGTTTCCTGCTGGGGCGTGACTATAAAATTGTGATCTGATAACCACAATAAAGAATAAAAGCGTTTTTGGTCATTTTAGGTATCTTTAAGCCTTTGAAGTAAAATTAAAATTGCAAGAAATATCGATAGTTTATCGATATGACTTTATCGACATGGCTACAGCAACGTGGGCCTCATTGTTAATCGTACACTAAACAAAAGTGGCAACAGTGACAGCTCGCTGAGACACCGTCTATATATATTATGTCTATGAGTACAACCGTACAGAAAGGAAGCTTCCTACAAAACCGAAGTTTGACAGCGGTTCAGGGTCGAATCATGCTATCACTTTTTAATACATGACACTATCCCTTTCGGCTATTTAGGGTTGTCAAAAATCAAGTGATTATCTTATCTGTGGTCGTGCACGCAAAAGGAAGTCAAGTGGTGCCAACCCTAACAATTGCTCGGAGCAATGCTGAGCCGAGCGGAGCCGAGTTTGACCGAAGTCAGGAGCTTCGCACCCCTGCCGAGAGATCCGAAATTCGTAGAGCCATACCACACTACCGTACCGTACCGCAACCTTGGTGTGCCGCATATCGAGATATCTCTTTCTCGATCTCACTTACCTGTGACCTTGGTGCGGTGCGGTAGTGTATTACGGCGGACCACCTTCTATACGATCGAACAGGGCCTCGCACCGGACTAAAGTTGCCCGTTTGTTACAACTTTAGACTTACTACTATTTCTGAACGTAACCTTAGCTTTGCTATCTGTCAAACCAATGTTAAATGTCAGTGTCATGCCACTTTGTATGCGGAGTGCGTCGTTTTTTAGTTTAGGGTTTCATATTTTCTTGCTAATAAATGTAATAATGTATATTATTTAATTTAATTTTCTTGACACTTATTCTCTTATCCTAACTGATTCTAGCAAAGGCTCAAAAGGCTGCCTATTCTCTAACAATATCAAGAGCAGTTCGTCTTGTTGTGGTATTCTTTTGAATCCGTTATAGTATTTCTGCGCACCGCACAGTTGCCGTGAATCGTGATGGACGTGACGCACGCGTGTCGTTGCTGCCTGCGGTGTGCTCCGGACAAGGACCTGACGACGCCGTATACACATCTCGGCAAAACGGAGATATATGCCGACATGATCAAAGAGAGCTTCGATATACATGTTAGTAAAAGTATGACAATCTAGTTATTGTAATACATCCAAGTACACAAACCATAAATTGTGACAACTTAAATGTTTTTATTTGAATAATTTAACTTGCAGCTGGTGGTGGGCGGCTCGGGCTCGTGCGGCATCTGTTCGGCGTGCGTGGGCCGCCTGCGAGACGCGAGCGACTTCAAGCTGCAAGTGCAGCGCAGCCAGGCGGAGCTGCGAGCGCGGCTGCAGTTAGAGAGTATCAAAGGTAGAGAAACACTGCCCATGAAACGAGTAGTGAATTGTACTAATTCCGTTGGAGCTCTTTACAGAACTCTACTGTAAAACTATGTTACAATCACCATACACCCTCCTGCTAAGGATAGACTGCCCTAATCCAATAGTGTTATTGGACTTCTTTAAAATTGCTGTTTGAACATAAATTTAACAGAAAGATGATGTGATTTGTATTTCTTTGTATTTCTTTCTTTATTTCAGACTTTGTTGTCCATAGGGTTATTAGTATTACACAAAACTTACAACTATGTTAGTAACGAAGACAACACACTTAATAAAGTAATATAAACATTAAACTACAGGCCTTACATATACTTATAAATATTACATCTGGACTCTAAATGAACAGAGTTCCAGTGTTTGAATAATTTACTGGCCGGATCCGACATAACAGCGGCCAGGAGACTGTTCGGACTGCCGCACATTCTACGCATAAGAGAGGCAACTCTTTTATGCACAATCGCACTAAAGCCGTCTGTGTGTGCGCAACAGAAGCGCCGCAGTCCCAACAACATCCTGAATCCGTTATTATATTGTACTCGTAGGGCATTGACAGTCTTCTTCGTGTATTTGGTCCACAGGCTACACGTGTTAAAGGTCTGACAAAATGCTCTGAACAGAGTCACTTTGACATTCCTCTCACAGCGTGCAAACCTGCGTGCCAACATGTTGCAGCGCACTGCTAATGCCCTACGTTCCCGCTCCATGTCCACGTCATCCTGGAGCCCTTCAGTGACCCAATGGCCCAAGTACTTAAAGCGAGTCACTCTAGTCAGGGAACAGCCACAAAGGTTTACTTCTGGTACTGAGTTGGGAACTTTGTTTCCAGCTTTAAACACTAGTAACTCGCTTTTTGTAGTGTTATACCTGAGGCCATGGGTCACCGCGTACTCCTCACACATGTTTACCAGCTTCCTCAGGCCACTGATAGCAGGGCTCAGCAGCACCATGTCATCAGCGTAACTGATATTATTAATAGTGACTCCGCCGATCGAGCAACCAACACCAGTGCCACTGAGCCTCACTATCAGGTCGTTCACGTACAGATTGAATAGCTTTGGCGAGCTCAATCCACCTTGCCTAACACCGCATTCCAGTCTGTACGTATCCGAGAGTACATCTGCCCATTTTACTTGGTTGGTTTGATTTCCATACCAATATTGGAAAAGATTGATTACTTCCTTTGGCAAACTTGTCTCATTCTGTAATTTCCCCCATAGAACATCATATGAGACTAGGTCAAATGCCTTTGACAGGTCCAAGAAACAGGCATACACTGGTGTACTACGGTCAGTGTAATACTGGACAGTTTGCTTAAGGCACAGGATCGCGCTTTCCGTCGACAGGCCCGGCTTGAAGCCGAACTGAGCATCATGTGACGTGATGTGTGATGCAAGCAAGCAATCAAGCAAACTGTCCAGCCCCTTGGCTATAACTGTAGCCAAGGAAATGGGCCTATAGTTGGACCTGTCAGAGGCATCACCAGTCTTGTTCTTAATAACCGGGACAATCACTATCTTCATGCTGATTTATATGCTGTTTGTTTGCTCTAGAAGAAGAATCTACCGTCGAGCCAGATACTCCAGAAATGCAGGAGGAAGATGAGACCAGTGAGCCGGTATCAGGTGAGTCTATTGCTCTTCAATGAACATTAGTATTATTATGTATTAAGCTGACAAGCAGTTATAACAACTGATGTCTGTGTAGCAATCTCCAGATAATGTCATTGCCAATTATTAGAAGACACATGTATGTGCTTGTCTAAGGTGTTGACATTGTGTTCCGAGACCACATCTTCTGGCAGTTTGTTCCAAACCCTCACTACTTGGTTTCTAATGAGAATTAGATTTGCAGTAGTGGTTACTAGGTTTGAATACCTTGTGGCTGAACTAGCCTGTTGCTTATAAACTTATATGTTTGCTTCAGGTGAAGAGCCCCCGGTCAAACCGGAGATGCTGGAAGAAGATGAAATACTTGATGAGAGATTCCGTGAGTCATTAGTTTTAACGACAGGTTTAGAAGATATGATGATGTGTGATGTGTGAGCAACAGGCTAAAGTTAAAACATTGCATAAATGTGAATATTGAATCTATGGGTATTAAGAGGTTTGTAAAATATTTAATATTATCAGTAGTGTAGAACAGAAAAAAAGTGAAAGTAAAATAAATTACTTCAAGGTAACAAGTGTTATTAAAAATAATCCTATAGCGGTACCATTGTAAAGAAGAAATTGCATTCAGTCCCGGGTACTGTGAGGAACATGAGGTTTAATAGAGTGTTGGTTGCTCTAGATGACATGCTCCGGTTAAACATGGCGGCCGGAGGCGGGGCGAGCGACGAGGGTGAGCCGCTGTTGGGTGAGTACCTGCTTCACGTACAAGTCACTAGTTCAAGTGGAAATTAGTTCAAATCAGACTTCAATTGCGCCTGTAGCAGTCGCGACTATGTACTACACTACGTCTACGTCTATTTAGACATGTTTATTACTTGACAATCCCAATATAAATAAGCACAAAGTGCAGTTCTTTTTGGACAACTTTAAAACTATTGATTCAGGGGTGTTTTATTAAAAAGAATTAACATAAATTTTTTTTATATTCAAAATATTAGAAAAATGTACTACGTTGCACATTTATATGATTCATAATGTCATCTTTCTGAAGGATTATTTTCTATTGTCCTTGAAATAAGAAAATTTAAACTTCATGATATGATGAAGTTTAAATTTTCTTATTTCATGGCAGCGTGGCCACACTGAACCAGATCTGTTGCACCAGGCACGACCCGCAGCGAGACTGCGAGATCCCTGAGTCGTCGACACAAACCCACGAACAGTATGTTTGTTTCAGGTGAAGAGCTCCTAGTTAAGCCAGAATCGACGAATGCAGATGACACAAGTGATGAGACGTTGCGTAAGTACCAACTTGAATGGCGAACACAACCTGTAGTATTGGCAAGGCTTTTCTCATCGGCGAACCAAACTACAAATATGCCGGGACCGGGACTAAAGATTATAACTAGGGGTCACAAAACCGTGCGTATTTTAGAAAACCGGTTTTTCGGTTTTTGTGAAACTGCAAAACCAGGTTTCCGGTTTTTTCGGTGATTTCGATTTTACGTATAATTTGTAAAATAAGCATGTATCTTTAGGATCAATGCTTTAATATTATGTCTTCCACGACATTTCTATTTACTTTATCTTTACCAAGACCATCAAATTCCATCAATAAAGTTTTAAGTCAGCAATTCTAAAACGTAATGCCTAAGCAAAATATTTAATGACAACGGTGTTGACACAATATTACATATTGGTGTTGACATAGTCCTCCTTCTGGAAACAAACACCGCTGATGATGCCCAACTCGCTAAACGAGGTAAAATATCGGGATATGATTTGGTAGCGGCATTATACCATAATTATTAACAATATAGAACTTCGACATACGGCCGGTCTTTTCTTACTGCCCAGGCCATTGTGATTTCAATTGAATAACATCGATGGCAACAACATCGCCACAACGATTATTCAAATCGGCGAAACGCGAATGTGCCATATACATATAAGCCTCCACGTAGCTGCTGGCTTACTCCACCCCTTCCTTACATGCAACATCCATCTATTTACATTTGAGACTTGAATAGCTATCAAACTAGCATATGGGAAATCTGACGCCAACGAGGAGTCGATCATGGACTGGGCAGATAGGAACAACACTGTTTTAATCGTTTCTAACAAAGGTCAAGGAACGCTCAAATCGGCTCGATGGAGAAGTGACTACAACCCGGACCTAGTCTTTACAACACGAGCAATAGACGGTACCCCAGTAGCCGCCGAGCTGTACGGGCTATCGGATTTTCCACACTCTCAACACCGCCTAGTATTAGTTGTCATAGGTCTGAAAATACCGATGGCTGAGTCGTATCTTGTGACACAAAACGACAGCTTGGAAATGGGACAAAATACCCTGGAAAAGGACCTGTATCTATTAGATGACTATTTCTCTCGGTGGCGTTTGTGCCCCAGCACTTTCAAGACCGAGGTGTCCTGTTTTCCCCTGTGCAACAAACTAGCCAACAAGGAGCTAGGAGGAGTAAAATTCAGGGGCAATCTTGTCCGACACAACTTCCTTCCTAAATATCTCCGACGCATCCTGGATTGAAGCCTTAACTTCAAGGAGCACCTAAGCAGCCTATCTGCAAAACTGGGCAAACAGATATAACGCTAAAACGACTAAAAAGCTGTTCATTTATACTTTTATGCAATTAGTGCGTATAATGTATTGATTTTTTTCAAATTGCGCTTCAAAATAATTAAAAATGTATATAAAACTGTAAAATCGAAAAACTCGAAAAAGCCGGTTTTATCAAATTGAAAACCCTGTTTTTGCAATTGGCTGTAAACCCGGTTTTTCCGGTTTTTTCGATTTCGGTGAAACCGGGTTTGTGACGCCTAATTATAACATTTAAGATTCAAGAATAGGATCTTCGAAATAAAAGTAATCAAAATAAGATATATTTAATGACATACTGTGTACATTTTTGTAGATATTGCACTCCGGGCTTTAAGTTATATTTAAGAATTTTAGGATCCATTATGCGGTCAGTACTCCAACTTAAGTGCCTACCCATGTCGCCACACTCGATGTGGCGTCCGCTTGGCAACTAATCCCAATAATTGCCTAAGGCACTAGCTACATTTAACCTTCCAATAGGAGAGACTAGACCTTACTGGGAGTAGTCCGGTTTCCTCACGATGTTTCCTTCACTGTGTGCTTTTGTCTAAATACTTATACCAAACTCTATCGCGTTAATCCAAGTTCGACAATGCGAGTTTTTAATACTACTGACTGGCCTGAAGTAGAATTGTTGTTGTAGTGGAGGAGCGGGCAGTCAAGTCGGAGGTGTCGGACGCGGCGCGTGACGAGGACTGCGTGTCGGGTGAGTACTGCGACACCACAAAGCATTCCCACTAGTTACTACTAAGTTCTTACCAGTGGTAACTACTGTAAAAAATCCCAGTAGGTACCACCAAACCGAGTTGGTTGGTTCGTGGATTTTGCAAAGCTGGGCGTACCTAATTGAAATGCGAGCGTGATGTGCTGGCTGGTGCGAGCAGTCAGCCCATCCGAAGCGCTTTATAAACTGGTTTAGTAACAACCATATAAACCTGGTCTGTACTTATTTAGCCTGACTAAATTATGAATATTTAGTTCTGCGTCATATTATAATAGAATGAAATAAAGTAACTATAGCTTATTGGAATCAAACAAAATTTTGATGGTAACTACTGAGTTTTTTGTACAGTAGTTACTAACGGTAAAAGGTGGGAATAAAATTGTCAGTTATTACCACTCGTAACAACTTAGTGGTAACTAGTTGGAATAGCCCCAACACTACGATACTACTGCATATATTACGATACGAGCCACACTACATTATACTTATGTAAGTACGTACGTACGACTCATATCCTTTATTATGTATTTAGAATGCATGTATCGGAGATGAGAAAGATGAATGTGGGGCGTGACGAGAATGGATCAGGATTGGGGATGAGTATACATGTAAGAGGAAGCCTCACAGTAGCAAAAGTAAGGGCGAATCGCCTAGCGTAGTACAGGCCTGTGATGCGGAGGGATGAAAGTCATGTGACGAGAAAGGTATTACGAATGAATGTGGATGGAAGTAAGACATATGGAAAACCGAGGAAAAGGTGGATGGTATAAGAGATGATATTATATGAACGCAAGTGAATGAACAGCACCTAGATGACGGGTGACAGAGAAGTCTGGAAGAAAAAGACATGCTGCGCCGACCCCAAGCGAATAAGATAACGGCAAGCGAAAGATGATGATCATGATGGTTGTGTTTGTTATAGCTCGGTTGAAATAAAATATTTCGATGAAAATCCCCCATACAGCCGGGATGTTTGTTAAATTAATTATACGCGTTAGAACACTTACAACCTGTTAAAATTGTTATGTTAATGTGTGTTCCAGCGTGTTCGGAGGGCAGCGCCGCTCGCGCCAGGGAACAGCTCGCGATGGCTTGTTCCGTGGTGCTCGAGCGCCTCCGCGACGACGCGACTGTTCACAGTGGAGGCAAACCATACCGCTGCGAACACTGTGGCAAACATTTCATGAACAAGTCTGTTTTACGAGAACACATTCAACACACTAATTTATTGACCGGACAAAAACCATTTGCTTGTGATTTTTGTAGTTTTACGTTTCCAACCGAATTTCTTGTGATAGAACACGAGAAAAGTAAACACGGTGTAACAAATTTCATGTGTGCTGAATGTGAGTATGCAACAAGTTCCAAAAAAAGTTTGGAGACTCATTTAAAGAGTCACTCTTTGGAGAACAATTTTACTTGTAGTCACTGTAGTTACACAAGTTCTTGTAAAAGTGATTTACACAAACACCAAACAATACACATTGCTGGAAATCGTATTAAGTGTAGCCACTGTGATTACAAATGCAGTTGGAAGTCAGACTTACTAAGACACCTGATGATACATACCGGGGCGAAGCCATTTCAGTGTAGCCACTGTGGTTACAAATGCAATCGGAAGTCACACTTACAACAACACCTGATGGTACATACTGGGGCGAGGCCATTTCAGTGTAGCCACTGTCATTACAAATGCAGTCGGAAGTCACACTTACAACAACACCTGATGATACACACCGGAGAGAAGCCGTACACATGTAGTCAGTGCGACTTCAAGTGCAGTGATAGGTCAAGCTTACGCAAACACGAATGGACACATACTGGCGAGAAACCTTTCAAATGTAGTCGTTGTGATTACAAGTGTCGTGATAAAGCAACCCTACGACGTCACCAGAAGTCGCATACAGGGAACAAGCCTATCCCGTAGCAATAGCGACTACAACTGCAGCCTGAAACAGCACCTGCGATGACGCCGCATGATACACAACGAAGAGAAACCTTGTAGGGAACGTTCGCGTTAGAGGGTACCTTTTGATCTAAATTTATTGAATTCATTCGAAATGTCCATACTGAAATCAGCGCTATGGCTCGCCGTGGCAGTATGGGGATCCTGTTAGTATCTTATTTGTGTTATTTTCTATTTCAAATAGTGTATTTACATACAAATTGTACTGTCAAACAAATGTATTTACTTTCTTTCTCTCTTAAATCGGAAAGTTAATCCTGACAAGGACGGCAATAAGCAGGCGGCTCCTGTGCTGCCCCCTACAGTTCGCGCGCTGCCGTGTACTAATGTCATTACACCAGTCAATTTAAATACCTCACGTGGAGAAATATCTTAGTGTAGATCCACAAGTCAGAGTAGTGAGTGAGCGCTGCGGGCGAAGTGGCCAGACA
This sequence comes from Cydia fagiglandana, assembly GCF_963556715.1. Classification (NCBI taxonomy): domain Eukaryota; kingdom Metazoa; phylum Arthropoda; class Insecta; order Lepidoptera; family Tortricidae; genus Cydia; species Cydia fagiglandana. Next base: position 2,236,888 of record NC_085950.1, on the reverse strand, counting down.
CGTGGCTTCCGAGCCGGCGGTCGCGGGCTCACGCCACAGACACCACCGACTCCTTGCGACTTGTGTACATGTGAAGCATCGTTTGATTTTTACCAGTTGCTTTGAAGTTTGAGGAACCCGCATGTTATAGTAACTGAAAGGGCTAGCGTGAGAACATCAACCCACACCTTCTTGTACAATGAGATCTGCATATGTATCTCTCGCTCTTGTAATACTGGTGTGACAGAGATGGGAATATCTACACAAACAAAGGTCGCGGTGTCCACTGCGACTGGAGGCTGATGCGTGTTAGAAAATATAGAGTGACTTTGTATTCCACTATGATTACTAGAATTAAATTAAAATGAATTGATATGTATCTTTGAATAAAGAGTATTATTCTATTCTACTTCCTTTCCTTACCATTCCTACACACTCGCTGTCGCATAGCGCCCTCTCTCTCGACCGTCCCGGGCTGTCACGTCGGCGACATGTCGTCGTCGAGCGGCGCCACAGAGTAGACACTCGCGTTCGCGGCTTCGCCCGCGATTCACGCGCATAGTCTGGAGGGGGCTTCACAGAAAATTCACTGCGCGCACTGCGATGAAAAGTCGACGATTTTCGCTGTATAGCCCCCTCCAGACTATAATAATAATAATAAATTCATTTATTTCAGATACATGATCCATAATTACACAATTAACACATAAAACACACTCAATATGTACATTAAAATTAAAATTAGAATCAATAAATAAATAAAAATAATAACATTAATTTAAAATTAAAAACTAAAATCACATGGTCAGTTAGACGCCCTGTGCAGCTTATCCCAGTGAAGCTGGAAAGGACCGTCTAGGCTAGGGTGGTTCAAAAAACATTTTTTTTTATTTTCCGACGGGCCACCCCCTTAGTTTGTTACACTTATTATGCTGATAAAATACACCAAGCTTCGTAATTTTATCTCAACTACACGGGGGTGCTCAACCACTTTGAAAATTTTGTATGTTGTATGAAAACTAAAAAAAAACAGTATTTAATTTTCAGAATTTTATTTAAGTATATGTTTACACATTATTGGCACATGTGATTTATAAGTTTTTAAGTAGAAAAATATTTTTATTTCTATTTTTTATAATTTTTCTAAAGTAAGATTTTTAGAATTTCACCTAAATAAATCATAAAAAATAGAAATTAAAATGGTTTTTCACCAAATAACTTTTACATCACACTTTTAAATAATGTGAAAATTATTACTTACATAAAACTCATAAAAATAATAACTTGATTTTTTTGGATTTCATACAACTTTGAAAGTGTTTGAGCACCCCCTTGTAGTTGAGATAAGATTACAAAACTTGGCATATTTAGCCAACAGAATAAGTGTAACAAAATGAGAGGGTGGCCCTTCTTCTAGCTAGAGTTTGAATTTTTCCCATACAAAAGTGAACCACCCTAGTCTAGGCGCTCTGCCACCGTCTGAAGGAGGCTATTCGGGCTGCCAAGCAGGCGCCTCATCAAGGACGCAACGCGCTTGCGCATTATGGCATGGAAGCCATCTGTACGTCTCTCGCAAAACATCCCCGATGCACTGCAATGGCGCGGCAGCCCCAAGAGCATCCTAAAGCTATTATTATATTGGACGCGTAGGGCGCTGAGAGCTCGTTGTGTGTAGTTGATCCATAGGCTGCAGGTGTAAAACGATTGACAAAACGCCTTAAAAAGGGTAACCTTAGCTTCTTTAGTACACCTTGCAAACCTACGAATCAACATATTGCTCCTTACTGCGAGCGCCCTACGCTCCCTCTCCACATCTTTGTCGTCCCCCAGACTCTCCGTGACCCAGTGTCCAAGGTATTTAAATTCCTTAACAATACTAAGAGGTGTGTTGTCCAGTAACCGGCAGCACGCGTGGGTAATGTTTGGTACCCGCTTTAAAAACCAACATCACGCTCTTAGATGTGTGCTCTGAGACTATGTGCGTGAATCGCGGGCGAAGCCGCGAACGCGAGTGTGGAGTCGATTTCGCTGTCTGCGAAAATCGACGCCACACTTGCGTTCGCGGCTTCGCGCCGCGATTCGCGCACGAGTGTGGAGGGGGCTTATGACTGAGTATTTATACCACAAAGGTGATCTCCTTCTATTTCTATGATTAAACGGTCAACATCTAGCGTCTCATCTTGTTACTCCATTGGAGAAGCAGGTTCCATGCAGGTTTCGATAAGCCCCCTCCAGACTATGTACGTGAATCGCGGGCGAAGCCGCGAACGCGAGTGTGGGGTCGATTTCGCTGTCTGCGAAAATCGACTAGCCTCCTCCACACTCGTGCGCAAATCGCGGCGCGAAGCCGCGAACGCGAGTGTGGCGTCGATTTTCGCAGACAGCGAAATCGACTACACACTTGCGTTCGCGGCTTCGCCCGCGATTCACGCGCATAGTCTGGAGGGGGCTACTCAACACTCGCTTTCGCGGCTTCGATGTGCAGTGCAGTGAATTTTCTGCGATAAATTACAGCGCGATTCTAAAATCGTGTCGCAAAAATTTAAATCGTGGTGCGTGCTTGGCCTAGCCTCCTCCACACCCGTGCGCGAATCGCGGCGCGAAGCCGCGAACGCGAGTGTGGCGTCGATCAAGGGCCCAACGTTTTCTGTTCTCTTTCACGGCGCAGCAACTAGTATCATTTCTCTCTCCTCGCTCTTTTAAAAATGCCGTTTGTCAAAAAAGGACAACCATACTGTCGACAAGGTGGACTTCAAATTAGTGTCCGACCGAAGGTTCGGTTTCGGTTTCGGTTTCGGCCAGTTTCGGCCAAAAAATCATGTTTCGGCTGTAGTTTCGGTTACGGCCAAAAAACGGCCGAACCTTTCGGCCGGGCCGAAACTTACGAAATGGTACTTCGGACAAAGACCAAAAGTTGGGGAATAAGTAGGACAACAATATTAATATCTAAATATACTGATTCATGTATAGGTACAGAAATTAATTGGTTTATTATAAAACACAATTCCACTAATGAGGGCGCCACGGGACGGCCGACGCAGTCTTAAGAGGCTGTCAATACTTATAACGCGCACACTGTCTAATTGTATCGGAGTGAATGAGATAGCACTGTCGCATGTTACTGGGCCCTGGGCAAGAGAATAATAAGAAAACTCATCATCTTCCTCGCGTAATCCCGGAATTTTTGCCGTGCCCTGGCAATGGGAATGGGAGCCTGGGGTCCAATAGACAACTAATCCCAAAAATTGGTGTAGGCACTAGTTTTTACGAAAGCGACTGCCATCAGACTGACCTTCAAACCCAGAGTGTTAACTAGGCCTTATCGGGACTAGTCCGGCTTCCTCACGATGTTTTTCCTTCACCGAAAAGCAAATAGTAAATATCAAATGATATTTCGTAGGTAAATAAGTTCCGAAAAACTTTTGCTTCGTCGAACGTCGAACGTCGAACGAAAAATATTTCGCGCTCGCTGCGCTCGCGTTTTTGGTTGGTGTTTTGGTTGACCCTGTATCTACATGTTAGCTTGACTGGTGACTGAATAGAGTTAGACCAAGAAAATTCTGCAATGATTTTGATACGCAGTGCAACTAGTGCAAATGTTATTGATACGTCATAATTTCATAGAAGTTTTGACGTTTAAAATAACACTTGCACTGCGTGTGTTATCAAAATCGTTGCAGAATTATCTTGGTCTTAGTAATTTTCTTAAAAAAACTGCTTAAGTAACATCAATTTCAAGGACATTCGGTGTTGACAGCCCCATAATAATTATGTGTATAAAAACGGTTTTATGACATTTTTCAACGATTTTATCAAGTCTACAAAAGTTTCGGTTTCGGTTTCGGCCGAAACTAGAGCCAAAGCCGAACATTCGGTTTCGGTTTCGGCAAAAAAACATGTTTCGGTCGGACACTACTTCAAATCAAGTGTTGCCTTTCTTGATGCGCCCAGGCTGTGTATGTGTGCGTAAAAGCGTATATGTGTGCTCTATTAGGGATGTGAAAAGTCGATTTTAATCATGTCATCGATAAACGCTACACAGCGGAACGAAATAGCGATTAATTGAAGCTTCAATATCTTCGTTAAACATAAACATAATTGAAATACTAATGGATAATGAATATATTGTAATATAATTCAATTATTGCGGAACACCTATTTTAGGAGGTATTTATGTATTTTAATTAAATATCTGAACTTTCCCTTGGTTCCCTGCTGGGGCGTGACTAAAAAATTTTGATCTGATAACCACAATAAAGAATAAAATCGTTTTTGGTCATTTTAGGTATCGTTAAGCCTTTGAAGTAAAATTAATCCCATCAAAAACATAAATGTAAAAAAGGAGAGCCAAGTTCAATACAAAACTTATGCTTGGCTGTGGGGTTCGCCGCAAAAAGAATGGAGATTTAAATGAGTGCCAAGTTCTATGCAAAATCCAAATATGTATTTATAGGAACAAAATAACATTATAAACAAGTATTAAACTCTATTTCTTTGCTTTATTGGATACCTATAACAATTGCTGTTATTTAAAAAAATGCGAGATCTTAAAGTAGGTTAGATTTGACTTGGCCAGTTTTCATTACATCAATAATTTTATAAAGTTATTCAACATATATATTTTGTAATTCTGATAAAAACTGGCCAAGCCAAATCTAACCTACTTTAAGATCTCACATTTTTTTAAATAACAGCAATTGTTATAGGTATCCAATAAAGCAAAGAAATAGAGTTTAATACTTGTTTATAATGTTATTTTGTTCCTATAAATAAATATTTGGATTTTGCATAGAACTTGGCAGTGGCACTCATTTAGATCTCCATTCTTTTTGCGGCGAGCCCCACAGCCAAGCATAATTTTTGTATTGAACTTGGCTCTCCTTTTTTTACATTTATGTTTTTGGTGGGATATCAATACTTTTTGTAAAGAAAACTAGGCAGGTATTGAGATTTAATGTTTTTTCTTGTGTTTCCGCTGTATGGTTTTTACTTCTGTTCTTTGTATAATTATGTGGTACCGCGCGCCGCCGACGACACACCGTTGGCCGGTTGTTTAGAGCGTATTAAAAGTTTTTTGTATGGGGCACCACTTATTTTTTGACTAAACTTTATTTTAATATAGCAAATATAATAATACATATATTGGGGTAGTTTCAAATATCTGCTTGTAACGCTACAATAAAAAAATATTTTTTTGTATGGGAACCCTACCTATATTTTAACTTTTTTTTTATTTTTAGATTTTTTTCTACGCTTACACATAATAACCGAGCTGGATTCCAAATTTCATCCTTCTAGATCATCTGGAAGTAGGTTAGGTTTAGGTACTTATATCAGTCCCAATAAAAAATGATTTTTTTGTATGGACCCCCCCTATTTTTAAACTTTATTTTATTTTTAGATTTTTTCCTACGGTTACACACAATAACCGAGCTGGATTCCAAATTTCATCCTTCTAGGTCATCTGGAAGTAGGTTAGGTTTAGGTACTTATATGTCAGTCCCAATAAAAAGTGTATTTTTTTGTATGGGGACCCCCCCTATTTTTTAACTTTATTTTATTTTTAGATTTTTTCCTACGGTTACACACAATAACCAAGCTGGATTCCAAATTTCATCCTTCTAGGTCATCTGGAAGTAGGTTAGGTTTAGGTACTATAAGTCATAAGTCAGTCTTAAAATTTACGACTTTTTGACCTTCATACCTTTATAACCGTTTGAGCTAGCTTCATGAAATTTGGGCTTCTAGATATCCTTATGGATATAATTAAACACACGTAGTTTTATGTGTTTACGTCAAAGATGTTTTGAGTTATAGAAGGGTCAAAAGTGGCACCAAGTGGTTCGTGTAATATTACACTCGGCGCTGGCTAGCCAGTTCCTTTGCTTGAACTTGGCTTGACACGCTGCCGCGTGTCTAGAAATTGCAAGAAATGTCGATAGTTTATCGATATGACTTTATCGACATGGCTACAGCAAGGTGGGCCTCATTGTTAATCATACACTAAACAAAAGTGGCAACAGTGACAGCTCGCTGAGACACCGTCTCTATATATTATAAGTCTATGGCGTCGATTTTCGCGGACAGCGAAATCGACTCCACACTCGCGTTCGCGGCTTCGCCCGCGATTCACGCGCATAGTTTGGAGGGGGCTTAAAAACGTATATGTGTGCTCTTTTAGGGATTGGAAAAGTCGATTTTAATCATGTTATAAATCGATAAACGCTACACAGCGGAACGAAATAGCGATCAATTGAAGCTTCAATATCTCCGTTAAAGATAAACATAATTGAAATGCTAATGGATAATGAATATATTATAATATATTAAATTAATTCAAATATTGCGGAACACCTATTTTAGTAGGTATTTATGTATTTTAATTAAATATCTGAACTTTCCCTTAGTTCCTTGCTGGGGCGTGACTATAAAATTGTGATCTGATAACAACAATACAGAATAAAAGCGTTTTTGTTCATTTAAGGTATCGTTAAACCTTTGAAGTAAAATTAAAATTGCAAGAAATGTCGATAGTTTATATAGTTCGTTTTTTTTAGCATTAGAAAGAACTTGCAAGAAGGTAAGCGATCTTGACATGTCTTTTAATTGAAAAACGCTTTTTAAAAATCAAAAACTATTACTTATGAAAGCAGAAGAATATAAATGATCGTATTAGATTCATAATTGTTACGTATTTGCCGTAACTTATTTTTAAAATGTGTTTTTCAATTAAAAGACACATCAAGATTGTTTACCTTATTTCTAATGCTAAAAAAACGAACTATAGATATGACTTTATCGACATAGCTATATTGTTAATCGCACACCAAATAAAAGTGGTCCCAGTGACAGCTCGCTTGGACGTAATCTCTGTATATTATAATATATCTATGGACAAGCCTGTGGTAGTGTGGGTACTGGGTAACTGTCAAATGTGAAATTTTTTTTAGGTTAACGGTTAACCCGTTAACTTGTTATCTTGTTAATGAAAACAACCACGAAACGAAAGCATAGCACGGTTGTTTAGTTTTATTTACTTTTGATACAACACGTTCGTGCTTGCATCACTTTAGAGTGAGCTACTTTTGCTACAAATAGCGTAGCAGTTGCAGTGATGGAAGTGATGCATGCGTGTCGCTGCTGCCTGCGGCGTGCTCCGGACAAGGACCTGACGACGCCGTACACACATCTCGGCATGACGGAGATATATGCCGACATGATCAAAGGGTGCTTTGACATAAATGTAAGCATACATACACTTAAAATGTTGTTAAGTTAAAGCTAGATGTTAGAAATAGTGTTGGGATAGCATGGTCTATCATTTAATACTAGGAAATGTTTGTGATTGATTATTTAACATGCAGCTGGTGGTGGGCGGCTCGGGCTCGTGCGGCATCTGCAGTACGTGTGTGTGCCGCCTGCGAGACGCGACCAACTTCAAGCTGCAAGTGCAGCTCAGCCAGGCGGAGCTGCAGGCGCGGCTGCTGGGAGAGAGCAGCAAAGGTAGGGAAGCACCACACATCAAACAAGTAGTGAAATTAGTAATTATATTTGGGCTCTATAAATAAAATAATGCCTCTTATTTGTGGTCCCTTCTTCTTTGTATTGCATGCTGTACACTTACTTAAATAAACTCATAACCTCTTTATGAGTTTATTTATAACAATACAACAATAGATAATATGTATTAGAGATGCACTGGATATTCAGTTACTATTCTGTATCCGGCCATTATTTTAATATCCGGCTGGATATTAAAATAATGGCCGTCCGGACACCGGATAGTAACATTGCTTGATTTTGGACAAACATAATTGGATTTAAGAAACAGTCACAGACATAATAATACTCACTATTATTAAAAAAAAAAATTAAATATTCTACAGACATGCATGCAGGCGCACTCATATAGTGACTTATTATCCGGCCGAACACCGGACACCGGATAGTAACATTGCTTGATTTTGGACAAACATAATTGGATTTAAGAAACAGTCACAGACATAATAATACTCACTATTATTAAAAAAAAAAATTAAATATTCTACAGACATGCATGCAGGCGCACTCATATAGTGACTTATTATCCGGCCGGACACCGGATAGTAACATTGCTTGATTTTGGACAAACATAATTGGATTTAAGAAACAGTCACAGACATAATAATACTCACTATTATTAAAAAAAAAATTAAATATTCTACAGACATGCATGCAGGCGCACTCATATAGTGACTTATTATCCGGCCGGACACCGGATAGTAACATTGCTTGATTTTGGACAAACATAATTGGATTTAAGAAACAGTCACAGACATAATAATACTCATATTAAAAAAAAAAATTAAATATTCTACAGACATGCATGCAGGCGCACTCATATAGTGACTTATTATCCGGCCGGACACCGGATAGTAACATTGCTTGATTTTGGACAAACATAATTGGATTTAAGAAACAGTCACAGACATAATAATACTCACTATTATTAAAAAAAAAAATTAAATATTCTACAGACATGCATGCAGGCGCACTCATATAGTGACTTATTATCCGGCCGGACACCGGATAGTAACATTGCTTGATTTTGGACAAACATAATTGGATTTAAGAAACAGTCACAGACATAATAATACTCACTATTATTAAAAAAAAAAATTAAATATTCTACAGACATGCATGCAGGCGCACTCATATAGTGACTTATTATCCGGCCGGACACCGGATAGTAACATTGCTTGATTTTGGACAAACATAATTGGATTTAAGAAACAGTCACAGACATAATAATACTCACTATTATTTAAAAAAAAAATTAAATATTCTACAGACATGCATGCAGGCGCACTCATATAGTGACTTATTATCCGGCCGGACACCGGATAGTAACATTGCTTGATTTTGGACAAACATAATTGGATTTAAGAAACAGTCACAGACATAATAATACTCACTATTATTAAAAAAAAAAATTAAATATTCTACAGACATGCATGCAGGCGCACTCATATAGTGACTTATTATCCGGCCGGACACCGGATAGTAACATTGCTTGATTTTGGACAAACATAATTGGATTTAAGAAACAGTCACAGACATAATAATACTCACTATTATTAAAAAAAAAAATTAAATATTCTACAGACATGCATGCAGGCGCACTCATATAGTGACTTATTATCCGGCCGGACACCGGATAGTAACATTGCTTGATTTTGGACAAACATAATTGGATTTAAGAAACAGTCACAGACATAATAATACTCACTATTATTAAAAAAAAAATTAAATATTCTACAGACATGCATGCAGGCGCACTCATATAGTGACTTATTATCCGGCCGGACACCGGATAGTAACATTGCTTGATTTTGGACAAACATAATTGGATTTAAGAAACAGTCACAGACATAATAATACTCACTATTATTAAAAAAAAAAATTAAATATTCTACAGACATGCATGCAGGCGCACTCATATAGTGACTTATTATCCGGCCGGACACCGGATAGTAACATTGCTTGATTTTGGACAAACATAATTGGATTTAAGAAACAGTCACAGACATAATAATACTCACTATTATTAAAAAAAAAAAAATATTCTACAGACATGCATGCAGGCGCACTCATATAGTGACTTATTATCCGGCCGGACACCGGATAGTAACATTGCTTGATTTTGGACAAACATAATTGGATTTAAGAAACAGTCACAGACATAATAATACTCACTATTATTAAAAAAAAAAATTAAATATTCTACAGACATGCATGCAGGCGCACTCATATAGTGACTTATTATCCGGCCGGACACCGGATAGTAACATTGCTTGATTTTGGACAAACATAATTGGATTTAAGAAACAGTCACAGACATAATAATACTCACTATTATTAAAAAAAAAATTAAATATTCTACAGACATGCATGCAGGCGCACTCATTTCGAACCTAGAAAGTAAATTCCTTTTGATAAATAATCACGCTAAGATTATTTATTTATTAGTAATTTTACTCCTACGATTTAAAAAAGGACTTTTATTTACTTATTTTTACATAAATACAAGACGCGCTAGTAAAAAAGTGGCAACATTTCTTACTTTTTTGGTCTTGAATTACGTTTTGCAGTTTAATGCAGTTTTAATTGTTTCATGGGAGATAGTTCTATGGTTAATACACACATACAAAAGTCCGTTAAATAACAATTACACTTTAAACTACAATGCTAGATGGCGGCACCATACACACTCCTGTCAAGGGTTATTGGACTTCTTTAAAATCTCCGTTTGAGCATTCATTTAACAGGAAGATGATGTGATTTGTGTTGTGTTTGTTTGCTCTAGAGGAAGAATCTGCAGTTGAACCTGAGAATCCTGAAATACAGGAGGAAGATGGGACCAGTGAGCCTGTATCAGGTGAGTGTTGCAATGAGTAATAGTAATAATCATCTAGTACTCTTGGTTCTTTGTTTTAACCATAGAGTAATATAAGTAAAGCACGCAGAGAAGATGGCCGATGGGGTCGGAAAGTGCTCGAGCGGAGACTACGGACTAGCAAGCGCAGCGTAGGACGTCCACCCACAAGATGGACAGACGACCTTGTTAAGGTCGCCGGAAGACGCTGGATGCGGGTCGCTTCCAACCGGCACGTATGGAGATCCAAGGGGGAGGCCTATGTTCAGCAGTGGACGTCTTATGGCTGAAATGATGATGATGATGAATATAAGTAAAGAAAGAGTGGTAACTCAATACATCAGTTTTCTTACTAAAACGCGCGTTATTCCGCAGTCGACATCTAACGTGAAGTAGTGGAACTATCAGTGCACCTACTTGACACCAGATGTCACAAGTGTAACTACTGGCGTAAAATGTACTGCTAAAACAATTTACAATTAATATTATAAGCAGAAGGGGTTGAAAATAGACTTCCAGTTAATCCGGTTATAATATTAGCTGAAAATAGTTGATCATTAGAGTTTTCGTTCGGCCTGGTGCGTGCGTGTGTGCGTGTTTGTGCGTACGTGTAAGGCTATGTGATGACCTTCAACGGCATCTCAGTTTGATTGTAGTTCATACCTTTCAACCACTTTTTAATTATGAATTGCTTCAAGAGTCGGAAACCTTAAACCTTAATTGTTGCTCTAGATGACATGCGCCCCGGAGACGGGGCGAGCGACGAGGGTGAGCTGCTGTTGGGTGAGTACCTGCTTCATGTACCTACTAGATTACTTCTTCAGTTTGTTCAGATATTGTTTATTACGGCCGTCTATGCGCCTGCAGCGATCGCGTCTATGTAAATAGCGGTTATAACAGGGGTTCCCAATCTTATTCAGTCCGCGGCGCACTTGCAAGTTTGAAATCAGTAATATGGTGAGGAGGCTTGTCTAATGGCGCCCCTCTTTACTGTGTACGGTGCACTAGGGCGCCGCGGCACACAATGGGAAACCCTGAGTTAGAAAATTCATACTGTTTTCTATCTGATGGGATTTTTTTCTCCAAATAAATTTCAAATTTCGCCATATCGGCCGTGTTGCATAATAAACTACAGCTAATATTACAAGCGGAACTCCTTTTCCAATTTCACTTATTAGAAAATGAGTTTCGCTTGTAATATTAGTTGTAGTTTATTATGCAACACGGCCATCACTGGCAGCGTTGCCATACTGAACCAGATCTGTTGCACCAGGCACGACCCGGAGCGAGACACAGACAAGACATCCTCCAGACATAGCATTGCCTAACCTAGTCGCGCTACCCTCTGCCACAAATCATCATCATCATCATCATAACTTAAGATCTTTGCTCTTGTCGGTGGAGCAATCGCCAATAATTTCTTTCTTGTGCCAGTCTTTTAATTTCCACATACGACGCATTATTTTTTATTTGGCTGAGATAAGTTATTCTAGGTCTCCCTGCTTCTCTTGTCTTTTCAATCCTGCCTTCCAGGATGTTTAGGAAATGACATGGACACTGCCACAAATACGGTAGTTTAACTCCATTTGACTTTGAATGGACCAATCACGGCACGGGACTCGCTCACCTCGCCCCCGCTCCCCTGTATTTTTGACAGCATCTGTTTCATGAAAAAATTGCTATACTACTTCTTTTGAAACTAGGTGTTCTGTGGTGCGAGATCTTTTAGTCGTCGACACAAACCTCGAATACATACATACATACATACATACATATAATCACGCCTATTTCTCGGAGGGGTAGGCACTGTAGACAGAGACCACTGATTTCCACTTGCTACGATCCTGACATACCTCTTTCGCTTCCTTCACATTCATAACATTCCTCATACACGCTCGCCGGTTGGGTGTTCTAAACCTCGAATAATATGTTTGTTTCAGATGAAGAGCTCCTAGTCAAGCCTGAATCGACGAACGAAGATAAGACAAGTGATGAGACGTCGCGTAAGTACAGTCCCCATCAGATACATCGTAGCGGCCACGCTTACAAATATCTGAACACGCCTTTATTGTCAAGGCGTTAAAGTCCCTGTTCAGATACTTGTGAGGACCTTGGCCGCTCCGATATATCTGATGGCGACTGTACAAACTTGAACAGAAACGGTGTAACGAATTAGTAGAGAATACACAAAATAGCATTGGGAAGGTTTTTCCATCGGTGAACCAATCTGACTACCAATATATTGGGATATATCAATCTGGATGTTCTAATTAATAATCTAATGTTGATGTGTAAATTATTAGATACATCCCTTAATTGTTGTAGGTATTTTACTCCATTCCAGGCTATCTGTAGATTGTGATAGCATTTTTAGGGTTCCGTACCCAAAGGGTAAAACGGGACCCTATTACTAAGACTTCGCTGTCCGTCTGTCACCAGGCTGTATCTCACGAACCGTGATAGCTAGACAGTTGAAATTTTCACAGATGATGTATTTCTGTTGCCGCTATAACAACAAATACTAAAAACAGAACAAAATAAAGATTTAAATGGGGCTTCCATACAACAAACGTGATTTTTGATCAAAGTTAAGCAACGTCGGGAGGGGTTAGTACTTGGATGGGTGACCGTTTTATTTTGCTTTTTTTTTTTTGCATTGTGGTACGGAACCCTTCGTGCGCGAGTCCGACTCGCACTTGCCCGGTTTTTTTTTACTTAAGATCCATTGTACAGTGTGAGCCCCAACGAAAGTACCCGTGTCGCCATACTAGCTGTATCCGTTGGCGTCCGGAGTGGGTCTCTATTGTTTCCCAAATAGTTTTAAGTCATAATGTATTGTTTGTCCGAATTTTCGTTAGTCATAATTGGTTTTTCTCAGAAACGCGTAACTTTTCAGAATTGACACAAAACAAACCTAACCTAACGAAACTATAGAATAATCTTAGGAAAATCCTGAAAAGTTAACGGTTTCAGTTTTAAGACTAACGATAGTATGACACACATTATGACTTAAAACGGGGTAACTGTATCCGGGGGTCCGTTTGGCGACTAAGCTTGGCCTAGGCACTTGGGAATATTATATTCCGGTTTCCTCATGATGTTTCCTACACCGTGTGCTGCAGAAAAATGTATTCATTCAAGTATTCTTTTTGGCCAAATATAACAAACCCCATCGCGGTAATCCACGATCGCATAGAGAGTCTGTTGTATTTTAAGTACAACTGTACTGTAATTGTAAGACACAGCGTGAAGTAGAGTTGTTGTTGTAGTGGAGGAGCGGGCAGTCAAGTCGGAGGTGTCGGACGCGGCGAGTGACGAGGACTGCGTGTCGGGTGAGTACTACGACACTACGATACTACTGCACATAGTACGATACGAGCCACACTACATTATACATGTACGACCCATATTCATTATGGTCTTGTACCACCCATATATCATTCAGTGCCTATATACGTCCCACTGCTGCGCACAGGCCTCCTCTCATGCGCAAGAGGGTTTGGGCTATAGTCCCCACCTTGGACCACTGCGGGTTGGAGACTTTACGTAAGTACACATTTTAATTTCTTCGCTGATGTATGCAGGTTTTCTCACGATGTTATCCTGCACCAATAAGCTATTAACTCCGCACAGCCAGGATTTGAACCCGCGACCGCCGAATTGGAAGTCATAGTCATATCTACTCGGCCACCAACGCTTACCATTCATATTCGTTATATAAACCGAGGATATTTTCAATGTTCGCTAATTCCGTGTTGATGATTGCGTTTGTTATAGCTCAGTTAAAACTTACAATTAAATAAACATTTATTTTGTTGACAATCCTGCATAATGTCGTTATGTTTGTTAAATTAATTATACGCATTGTAATCAGTTTAAATTATTTTCAGTGTGTTCGGAGGGCAGCGCCGCCCGCGCCAGGGAACAGCTCGCGATGGCTTGTTCCGTGGTGCTCGAGCGCCTCCGCGACGGCGCGACTGTTCACAGTGGCGGCAAAACATACGGCTGCGAACACTGTGGCAAGCGTTTCACAAACAAGTTTATTTTAAGGAAACACATAAAAAACACGCATTTGTCAACCGGACCAAATCCATTTGAATGCGATTTTTGTAATGCTACGTTTCAAACCAAATTGCTTGTGATGGAACACGAGAAAAGCGAACATGGTGTTTCAAATTTCATGTGTGCTGAATGTGAGTATACAACGAGTTCCAAGAAAACTTTGGAGACTCATTTAAAGAGTCACTCTTTAGAGAATAATTTTAAGTGTAGTTACTGTAGTTACACAAGTTCGTGTAAAGGTGATTTACACACACACCAAACAAAACACATTGCTGGAAATCCTATTAAGTGTAGCGACTGCGATTTCAAATGCAACGATGAGTCAAAACTACGACATCACCAGAAGACGCACTACCGCAAGCACCAGAGAATTATTACTAGAAAAAAACCTTACAGATGTAGTAGTGAATGTAGGTGCATTGCTAGTTCTATATTACGAAAACACAAAAAAACACACACCGGCGAGAATCCTTTCCAGTGTAGCTACTGTGATTACAAATGCAGTTGGAAATCACACTTACGACTACACCTGATGATACATACTGGAACGAAGCCATTTAAGTGTAAAGATTGCGAATACAGTTGCAGGCAGAAAGGACATTTGTTAACACACCAGAGGATTCACACTGGAGAGAAGCCGTACACATGTAGTTATTGCGACTATAAATGCACTCAAAGGAACACCTTACGAGATCACGAAGGGAAACATACTGGCGATAAGCCATTTCATTGCAGCCACTGTGATTACAAATGCAGTAATAAATCACACTTACAACTACACCTGATGATACATACTGGGGCCAAGCCATTTAAGTGTAACGATTGCGAATACAGGTGCAGAACGAAAGGATATTTGTTAACACACCAGAGGATCCATACTGGAGAGAAGCCGTACACGTGTAGTTATTGTGACTACAAATGCAATCAAAGGAACGCCTTACGATCTCACGAAAGGAGACATACTGGCGATAAGCCATTTCATTGTAGCCACTGTGATTACAAATGCAGTCAGAAAACAAGTCTTGTAGTTCACCAAAGAATACACACCGGAGAGAAACCGTACACATGTAGTTATTGCGACTACAAGTGCAGTGGTAGCTCAGCCTTACGAAGTCATGAAAGGAGACATACTGGCGATAAGCCATTTCATTGTAGTCACTGTGATTACAAATGCAGTCAGAAAACACATCTTGTAGTTCACCAAAGAATACATACCGGAGAGAAACCGTACACATGTAGTTATTGTGACTACAAGTGCAGTCAGAGTCAAACCTTACGAAGACATGAAAAGGCACATACTGGCTAGAAGCCATTTAGCCATTGCAACAAATGCAGTCAGAAATCAAATTTAAAAAGTGACTAGACGAAGCGTACTACAGCGAAGCCATAACAATGTGACAGTGGCGAAGTGTCGCCAGACTGTAGACTTGCGCAATCACGAAAATTACATTCAGAAGTGAAGCGGTATAAATGTAGTCTTTAGTAGAGATGCCACGAATATTCGGCAACTATTCGGTATTCGGCCAGCGTATTCGGCCTATTCGGCCACTTTGCTCACGCTTCAATTGCAGAATTCTTATACGTTTTTCCAGTAATTTATAGGTATAGGGCCCAATCGCTTAACAAAAAATAGAACAAAATCGACGATCTCCTTTGCAGGAAGAATGCATATGTCGGAGGCTCCGGGCCTTTGACCTTCGCATTCAGACACTTGTACTATTAATTGTTGTGTTTGAACACTAACCTCCCGCAACTCGGCCGGCCGTGCGTTTCAAAAAGCTATTGGGGGATGCTTCGCGCCTTCGGCCCTACGCGTAGCTCGGCCTTCGGCCTTCGCAAAAGCTGTCCACACCGAGTTTCACGTAAACCATTACGGCTGTGTCCCTAAAACAGTCCAACCGCGTTTTTTTTTTAAGTCCGACTCACGCTTGACTCTAGATTTCTAATAGGTTTTTCTGTCGTCTAGAGGTAAAGAACTATTATGTGTATTTTTTTCATAATTTTAGACCCAGTAGTATCGGAGTTAAATAATATATTTGAGATCCTCAAAATAAGCCCTTTCATTTAATATGTAACACGATATGGTTTGCAAAACTTTGTTTTTTAATTTTCTCATAATCCCCCTAAAAGAGTCCCTGCTTAAAATATGCTTAAAATTCGTTTGTTTTTATTACATGTCCGTCTTTGGGTCACAGACTTCTATATGTGTACCAAATTTCAACTTAATTGGTCCAGTAGTTTTGGAGCAAATAGGCTGTGACAGACGGACAGATGGACAGACAGACGCACGAGTGATCCTGTAAGGGTTCCGTTTTTTCCTTTTGAGTTACGGAACTCTAAAAATTACACAAAAAATAACCTAAAACTAGGTACATATTAATTATTATAATTATATTCTTGGAAAGTAGTTAAATAAGAAGGCACGTTTTTGAGCATTTGTTGATTACAAAATATTTTATTTTTGTCATGGGTCTGATTTGCTTGACTCTAACTAAATTCATTAATTCTGTTCAACATAAAGCAAACTTAGCAAACGTTGTGCTTTGTTGGTGAACAGTTTTCATAATAATTGTGACTCAAACGGTTGGCATGTCATGCCGAATAATCGGTCGCCGAATATTCGGTATTCGGCCTAGAGAGGGGCCGAATATTCGGTATTCGGCCAAATTCACTATTCGGGGCATCTCTTTAGTAGAAAAAAATACTTATGTACTTAGTCTCCAGACCAGAGAATACACACTGATCAGAAGCGCTATGAATATACCTACAGCAAGTACGCAAGTCGACATGAGAACGCGTTACAAATTCACCTAAAAACACAGCATTTCTTTTAAAAACCCGAGTGTAGTTCAAAGATAGTGAGAAGTGTGATCCGCTAGTTACCGGTGGAGCATGTGTCGGGTGTTAGACCGGGAGACAGTGACACATTTTATTGGGTCATTTGTACCAGTATGGCGGTTCGTCAGGGGTCTAAGTACGTAATGAAGGAAATAAAAATGATGGTCATAGCGCTGGTACCGGCGGCCAAATCGCGTGGGGGTTAGTCGAACGTGTCGAACACACCAGAGGATACCCACTGGAGAGAAACCTTTTTATCAGTGTAGTTACTGCGATTACCAATGTCGTAAAAAGCAATATCACCTAAGAAAACACACTGGCGAGAAACCTTACACATGTAAGTACTGTGATTACAAATTCAGTCAGAAACCAAGCTTAAAAAAACACCTGATGATACATAGTGGGGCGAAGCCATTTAAGTGTAGCGAGTGCGACTACAGCTGCAGGTTGAAACAATACTTACTAACACACCAGAGGATACACACTGGTGAGAAGCTGTACACGTGTAGTCATTGCGACTACAAGAGCAGACAAAGATCAGCCTTACGAATTCACGAAACGACACATACCGGCGTGAAGCGTTTTCAGTGTAGACAGTGTAATCACAAATTTAGTCTGAAATCACTTTTTATTTTATTTTATTTTTTCATAAGACACAGTACATAGGTGTTACATTGAAATAGGACTGTCAAACTGCAAAACAGTTTGATGGCAGTTAGTAAAGCTCTTGATATACATGTTTGTGTCGGTTAAATATTTATAAACATGCTGTATTATTTTAACTTAAAAACTAAGCATGCAAATTTATATCTAGTTATTTTATTATAGGCCTTCAGGGCCAGCAAAGACGGGTCCACTTTTATATGTTTCCATAATAAGTTGACCCCTCTCTACTGTTCCTGTGGGCAAATATCCATTAAATATTTCTTAACACTTGTTCTAAAGGTATGTGGGCTTATCTCTTTAGCAAATAGTTTTTCTGGAAGTGCATTAAATATTTTAGGTACCAAATATTGAAATGTCCGCTCTCCATAGTAATTAAGGGGAGTAAATTTTTCTAAGAATAATTTAGGTTTTCTTCTTGTCACTTTATCTTTATTCTGTGTTTTACATGGAAATGACTTTGTACTATAATTATGAGATGCTACAAATAACTTAAATTTTTCATTCACTGGTAGAATATTACACAATCTAAACAGCTGATCATAATCTTTGTTACAAGCTTTTTTCTGTTTAGTATTAACTAATAATTTTAAATACCGAATCTGTAGCTTTCTAATCATATCTAGTTGTGTTTTAAATGTACGACCATATGCTATTAATCCATAATATATGTGTGATTCCACTAGGGCAAAGTAAAGTGTTCGCATGGTTTTACGATGTACATATTTTTTAAGTTGTTGGAAAGTTACGTAAATATATCTCAATTTGTTAGATAATGCTTGTATTTGTAATTTCCAGTTAAATGTCCTGTCTATTATTAACCCTAAATATTTATATGATTCAACAAACTCAATTATGTTACAGTTACAGTTGTCTTTTAGTTTATGTAAGCAGTCGTACGTATGTGTGCCCTATAATCTTATAGTGTTTACATTTTTTCTGATAATGAGTAGACGATATGTGCATAGCTTTTGTTTTAGACATATTTATAATGATAACGTTGTCATGTGACCATTTTATTATGTTTTCTAAATCCGATTGTATGCACTGTTCTATTTTTTGCTGATCTTTGTCTGCGTAAAATATACACACCACCACACCACATCACAATTGCGAGGACAGGTGCAGGCGAAACGAAGACTTGCATAGGCATCAGAAGAGATGCCATTAAGTGGAATATGACCAGTGGGGAGACAGTCCTGACTTCGGGCAAACTCGGCTCCGTTCGGCTCACCGTAGCTCCGAGCAATTTTCAGGATAGGCACCAGTTGACGGCCCTTTGCGTGCTCGTGCTTATAACATATAAGATAATGGCTTGAATTTTGACAACCCTAAGTTGCCGAAAGGGATAGTGCCATACATTAAAAGGGATATCATGATTCGTCCTTGAATCGCTGTCAAACTTCGGTTTTGTAGGAAGTTTCCTGTCTGTACGGTAGTACTATTATTTATTCTGTGATATGACATCGTTCAAATGCCCGCCTCGGCTTTTAACGGTTGCACGGATCCGGAGTCGACTGCTAAGGGACACCACGACGTCTGCCGTAAAATGCGCGCAACGTTTGCACTAACAAACACTCATTTTGCTAATAAAGTTTTATCGGGTCTCTATTGTTTCCCATAAAGTTTTAAGACGTAATGTATTGTTTTCGTTAGTCATAATTTGTTTTACCTCAGAAACGCGTAACTTTTCAGGATTGCTATAAAACAAAACTTACCTAACATCTATAGGATAACCTTAAAATCCTGAATAGTTAACGGTTTCAGAATTAAGACTAATGATTATATTATGACAAACAGTACATTATGACTTTCAATAATTATGTCCAACAAAGGGACCCCAGTTTATCATTTGAACGTGCTGTTCAATCGTGTAACTTGCCTGATAGTGATTTGGCATAAGTAACTGTCACCAAAACAAAATGGCCGCCTAGGCCGCCAAAATCTGCCAACAATTGAAAAGCCCTTTAGTAAAACACCTAAGAACAACGCATTCCAGTGAAAAACCCAAAGTAATTTCGCCAGTTTTCGGATACCTATATGATCCGCTAGTGTACCGATCTCTTGCACGCGCGTGCACGATGTGTTCCCGGTGTCGTGCCGGCGTGTGTCGCGCAGGACGTGCGAGTGGCGAGAGGCTGCTCGCTAGCCGAGAACGCCTGGAACAGACAATACTGTGCTTTTTTGTAGTATAAGTCTACATCATATTTTATCATTGTCTTGTTTATGGTCGTTCTTGGGCACTCATGTCAATTACTTACTTGGTATAAAGTCTCGGTTTCTGTACAGTCAGCAGCAGAAGTCGCTATACACTCCAGGTGCTCAAAGAGAGGTAAACGTTTAAACTGTCAAAAAGTTGTTGACTGTCATGGTAGTATTTACTTGTGAGCGCTCAACGTGTCACAAATATGTTAACAGTCGCTATTCATTAATTTCTACACTTACAACAAGTCATTGATACCTTAGCTGTCAAAAAACCAATGGTATCTAAGCGGCCAACGTGTCAAATATATCTGAACAATATGGAAAAATAGACTTTAAAGCATACAAGTATGGTCGAATATTGAATGAAAGATAGCCATGCTAATTTCAGGTAAAGCGTTTTGACAATCATCGAAAGCAGTACAGTCTTGTCATCACATACATCTATCTCACGTTTTGCCCTTCAACCATTTGACAGGAGCCTCTCGGTCAACTTACTGCAAACTATTTCTTTTAACAGAATCGTCAAGACGAATGACACATAGCAAAATCTAACTGAAGCCGAATTTAGAGCCAATTGTCAAGGCACGTTGTGGTCTCAGTAACAGGCGTTTGCTTTTCAAAGTAGAGACCGCGGGTTCAAATCTCAGTCGTACGCACCTAGAGATTACAGCTTTTTATTTCTTTTGGGTTTCATTTTTATTATTAATTTGTGTCTTCAGGTTTTATATTAATTTCGCATTAGTTTATATAATTTTTGAAGATATGTCAGATGTAGCGTAATATGTACGACTTTCTATCAGGACTTTGTAGGTTGGAACCCGCAGTAAGCGTTACTTAGATTAGTTACTCCTGTGCGGAATGCCATTTGATATTTACCTACTGCTAGGTTGGATACAATTATTTTCTCCTTCGTTCTTTGATCGATTCGGGGCATCGTATTTTAGTAGGTACTACACAGGTTGGCCCATTTAGATCGGTCAGTATGGGAAAATCTAAAACTATAAGACATACACCGATCTCTTCTTAGGAACCATGTCATCGATTTTAGTAACAAGAAAAACTGCATTCATTCATTTAAAAAAAATGTATGTAAAATGTATTGAAAATAAAAACCGGGCAAGTGCGAGTCGGACTCGCGCACGAAGGGTTCCGTACCATAATGCAAAAAAGGCAAAAAAAAAACGGTCACCCATCCAAGTACTGACTGACCCCGCCCGACGTTGCTTAACTTCGGTCAAAAATCACGTTGGTTGTATGGGAGCCCCAGTTAAATCTTTATTTTATTCTGTTTTTAGTATTTGTTGTTATAGCGGCAACAGAAATACATCATCTGTGAAAATTTAAGACTAAAAACCCTAAAAATCTTCGAAAACTTACTAAATGAAATTAAAGGACATGAAAACAATGCATTTTATTAATTTTAGACATCATGTTTCATAGTAACATTTATTGCTTAAGACCTACACAATCGATATCTAAATAGAAATAGTCTTAGTTTTATTTTTCAAAACGTTCGGGGTTTGATTCCCGAGCTGAGTACACATTTTTTTTTAATGTACCTATGAATGCAGTGTTTCGTGTTACTTAAATCGATGACATGATTCCTAAGAAAAGATCGGTGTATATCTTATAGTATCAGATTTTCCGATACTGGCCGATCTAAATGGGCCAACCTGTGGCCACCCTGTATAGTATGTTTTAGTACAATAAGCGGGCTAAATAAATATATTAACATAGGTATATATAATATGCTCTACGGTTTGGAAGAACAGCCGCATATGACAGTTAAAATAAAAAAAACCGATCGTTCTCGTAGAACCTACTTATTTATTGTCTAAGTTTGACACTTAACGATAAAATACTTCTTTAAGAAAGGAGGTCTCAATTCGTAGTGCTACGGTATTTATTTAAAAGTAAAACAGATAAAATGTTGATGCTTAGTTACCATTGAAATAACAACTGCTTAGCAACTGGTGGCACCCTGGCTGCTGACGTGCGTGATTGGCAGTGCGTGTAGGTATTAATGACTGCAGCTTGAATTTGAGTGCTTAGTTACCACTGACGTTTTAACCGTTATTGTCATTGTTATTAAATAAGGGTGTATGTGTTAAAGAAAAACTCAGAAGTTAAGGTATATGTGACGAACTGAAAGCCTACGTGAAAATGACAACTTAGATGTCCTTATTTTTGTGACGATTGAAGTGTATATGTTTTCTTGGACACCTTGCCCGCTCAGGTATATCTGCTGCTGACTGTACTCGATAGTATAAACCATTACGTGATATATTCCATTTAGGCGACGGGCCTAAGGTACTTCAGACGGTGCAGGTCCTAGTGACATACCTTATGGATATATTCTCGTAGAGACTTGCGGCTCGACATATAGGAGTTGTCCATGGATCGGCGTATGCGTAATAATTTTAAGAGATTTTAAAGGTTGCCTTATAGTTGACTACAATTTGTGTTTTAGTATATAAGTTAGTTTATAGGTAATTGTAATGTGACTTGAGATGTATTTTGATATGAATAAATAAAATTTTGTGTTATAATATAAAATAAATATTATGTTATTTCATTGTATTTATGGCCATATCCCACTAGCGATTTGCAAGCGAGTTGAAAGCGAGGCGAGTGCGCCGCTAGCGCGCAACTATTTCGCCGCGAGCGCGCAACGGTTTTCAGTGAATCAGTATCTTAGTTAGCAGCGAATACTCTAAGCTTTTACTATGGGAAACACGAAAAAAAAAATTACTCTCCCATACAAAATATCTCCAACAGCAAGCCAAAATGTATGGGATAGTCAATTTTTTTTTCGCGATTTCGGGGTTGCACCCATAACAGTGGCGGCGGGTCCATAAAAGCCGATTCCCACCGGATTGCCCGTTTTTGGACGTTTGAGCAGAGTTGCAAAGGAAATTATGTAAGCCAAATTAGGCCCGGCTTGCCTATGGATATGTTTGACGCGCCGCCACTGACCCATAGTAAAAGTTGCTCAGTATGACCTATGACCTAACTCACCCCGTAAATCGCTGCAGGTGACTAAAATTAACATCCTGTGTAAGTTGTCGCGTCGCAGTACTTGTGTCTGCTCTCTGGCGCCGTTCGACGACGACAACATGTCGCCGACGTGACAGCCCGGGACGGTCGATAGAGAGGGTGCAATGCGACACCGAATGTGTAGGAATGGTAAGGAAAAGAAGTAAAATGGAGTAAATAATATTATATATTTGATTTGCGCATCCAACTCAATAATCAATACTTACTTACTGCAGTGGCGTAACGACCCGAAGTGGATCTTGGCCTCCGACACCAAATACCGCCATGCTACTCTGTCCAGTTGACGGCGCCCAGTTCGCGGCGAAAGCTGGCGGGATACGGGATAGGGATATAATTAGTTTATTTTTGGATTTCATACAACGTTGAAAATTTTCAAAGTGGTTGAGCACCCCCTTGTAGTTGAGATAAAGTTACAAAACTTGGTGAACATTATCAGCATAATAAGTGTAACCAAATAAGGGGGTGCCGCTTCTTCTAGCTAGAGTTGGAATTTTTCCCATACAAACGTGAACCACCCTAAAGCAGGCCTATGGAACTCTCCGCGCGAGTTCGGATTTATACCTAAGAATCTGCTCCCGTTCACGGTAGAAAAGCAAGCCAGTTGGTTGTCACACGCGCTCACGTACGCACGTCACCGCGCGCCGCACTGTCAATTTTTACGATAGTTACAAGCTACGTAGTAGTACGTATGAGAAAGCCTTCGATTCGGTGGAAACATGGGCGGTGCTTGAGTCTCTTCAGCGATGCCATATTGACTATCGGTACATCGAAGTGTTGAAGTGTTTGTATAGTAACGCCACCATGTCGGTCCGAGTACAGGAGCAGAGTACGAGGGCGATTCCATTGCGAAGAGGCGTAAGGCAGGGAGACGATATCTCTCCGAAACTGTTTACTGCCGTAATGGAAGACGCCTTCAAGCTCCTGGAATGGGAAGGACTTGGCATCAACATCAACGGCGAATACATCACTCACCTTCGGTTTGCCGACGATATCGTAGTCATGGCAAAGTCGATGGAGGAACTCAGCATGATGCTCGATGACCTCAACCGAGTTTCACAACGGGTGGGCTTGAAAATGAACATGGACAAGACGAAACTTATGTCAAATGCCAATGTTGTGCCCATCCCAGTCTCTGTTGGGAACTCGGTACTCGAAGTTGTTGACTCGTACATCTACCTAGGACAAGTAGTCCAATTAGGTAGGTCCAACTTCGAGAAAGAGGTCAACCGCCGAATCCAACTCGGTTGGGCAGCGTTCGGGAAACTACGTAATGTCTTTTCGTCCGACATACCTCAGTGCCTCAAGACGAAAGTCTTTAATCAATGTGTGTTACCAGTGATGACTTACGGCTCCGAAACGTGGTCTTTCACTATCGGCCTCATCTCAAAACTCAAAGTCGCTCAACGAGCTATGGAGAGGGCTATGCTCGGAGTTTCTCTACGTGATCGCATCAGAAATGAGGAGATCCGTAGACGAACTAAAGTCACCGACATAGCCCACCGGATTAGCAAGCTGAAGTGGCAATGGGCAGGCCACATTGCACGCAGAGAAGATGGCCGATGGGGTCGAAAAGTGCTCGAGTGGAGACCACGGACTAGCAAGCGCAGCGTAGGACGTCCACCCACAAGATGGACAGACGATCTTGTTAAGGTCGCCGGAAGACGCTGGATGCGGGTCGCTTCCAACCGGCACGTATGGAGGTCCAAGGGGGAGGCCTATGTTCAGCAGTGGACGTCTTATGGCTGAGATGATGATGATGATGATGATGACGTAGTAGGTACCAACCTACTGTTGAATTTCTTTAATTAAACATGCAATGTTTATTATGTATGACAAATGTTATAGTTTTAGATATCTATCTATTTGAAATAGGTAGCAAATTTTTAATTTATTTTGGTAAATGTTTATTTTAACGACAGTAAGTTAACTTTACACCGGAAAGTGCCTACTCATTTTTGCTCTGGTTAACTTTTATAATTAACTACCTTATTCATGGGGTTTCTATTATTTTTCTTTATTGTGTAACATTAATCTCTATCTGGTTTTAAATTACACGAGGTTTTAAAACTAATTCTTGCTGGAATTATTAGGCGGTTTATAAAACTTTACTGCAGGTACATAAGACCTTTTAAAATGACTATTTCGCAAACACTATAATTTAAGATTTAGCTTTCCTTTTATTTCACTCCGCTGTTTAAGTATTAGGTATTTATTTATCATTTCTAAGCGTCAGCAACCCTAGCGTTGTGCCGGTGCGCGCGGTGCGGGGAGCAGCACGTTGAAGTTCACTCCATTGTATTTTTGTGTAGGTATCAAAACGGTAGGTATTTGCGTTTTGTTTGAGAGATAAGTATCTGTTCGTAAGAACTATTATATAATCTGTGCCTAAAGTACGTAAGAAGGACGGCCTGTATGCATTAGTAAGACATTTTTACCTTGTTGCCACAAATGGATTTATTTACAAAAAATATATTTTATGCAATAGTATATGCTGCATTAAATAACAAAAAATTGAGGTTGTCACTATCTCACAAGTAATTAAAAAAAGATTAAAATATTAAAAATTATATTTTTAAGCCTTTATAAACAAATCACGATCCAAATTTTTTTTTGAAAATGAACTACCATTAGGTGCATGTAACATACAAATTTCAAAACAATAGAACCACTAGAAGGGGAGGCCTATATGTTCAGCAGTGGACGTCTTATGAGATGATGATGATGATGATGATGATGAGAACCACTAGTTTAGCTACAAAAAAATAAAAACGTCTACGCCTCTGCTAGTCTGTGGCCATGAGTAAGGCCATTCATAATAATAATATAAAAAAAACCTTTTTGAAAAAAAAAATTCGTTTGCCAAACCAAGGGGATTCTAGGCTTGAAATTTGGGAAAATGATATCTTATAATAAGACAAATAAACGCGCCTAAGAAAGGTATACATTTCAGCCAGGGGCAGTTTCACTATGGGATTGCGGCTAGACCCTTTATCATTTTTTATCTAAAATAACCATAATCGATTATCGGTTATGTTTCGGGCATAACTGTAACCGAAACCGGTTATGAAGTTTAGCCGATTATTTCATTCTAGTTACAGTTTGCGGGTCTACACTAAGATATTTTTCCACATAAGGTATTTTTAAGACGTGTTTAAATCGACTCGTGTTTGCAGTGATTACATTAGTACACGGGAGCGCGCGTGAGCTGTAGGGGGCAGCACGGGATTAACTTTCCGATTTAGTTCAAAAGGCAGCATACCCTCCAACGCTTCCCTACAAGGCTTCTCTTCCGCGTGTATGATCTGGTGTCTTCACAGGCGCTGTTTCAGGCTGCACTAGTACTCGCTATTGATACGTCTATAGGCTTCGTCCCTGTATGCGTCTTCTGGTGTCTTACTAGGGTTGATTTATAACGGCATTTGTAATCGCAGTGGCTACATTTAATTGTCTTCCCCCCAGTATGTTTCATCTGGTGTTCTTTGAAGCGTGATTTATGACTGCATTTGTAATCACAGTGCCTACATTGAAATGGCTTCTCCCCAGTATGTTTCCTCAGGTGAATCTTTAAGTTTGATTTGAAACTACATTTATAATCGCAGTGGCTACATTGAAATGGCTTCACCCCAGAGTGTTTCATCAGGTGAATCTTTAAGTTTGATTTTAAACTACATTTATAATCGCAGTGGGTACATTTAAATGGCTTCGCCCCAGTATGTTTCATCAGGTGATTCTTTAAGTTTGGTTTGAAACTACATTTATAATCGCAGTGGCTACATTGAAATGGTTTCACCCCAGTGTGTGTCATCAGGTGATTCTTTAAGTCTGTTTTCC
Organism: Cydia fagiglandana; assembly: GCF_963556715.1. Taxonomy (NCBI): domain Eukaryota; kingdom Metazoa; phylum Arthropoda; class Insecta; order Lepidoptera; family Tortricidae; genus Cydia; species Cydia fagiglandana. The sequence goes on along the minus strand of NC_085950.1, from coordinate 2,209,839 downwards.
GAATGAATTTGTAATCACAGTGGCTACATTGAAATGGCTTCTCCCCAGTATGTATCATCAGGTGTTTCTTTAAGTTGTATTTGAAACTACATTTATAATCACAGTAACTACATTGAAATGGCTTCACCCCAGTGTGTATCATCAGGTGATTCTTTAAGTCTGATTTCCGATTGCATTTGCAATCACAGTAGTTACATTGAAATGGCTTCTCCCCAGTATGTATCACCAGGTGATTCGTTAAGTTTGATTTCAAACTACATTTATAATCGCAGTGGCTACATTGAAATGGCTTCTCCCCAGTATGTATCATCAGGTGATTCTTTAAGAGTGATTTGAAATTACATTTATAATCGCAGTGGATACATTGAAATGGCTTCTCCCCAGTATGTATCATCAGGTGATTCTTTAAGAGTGATTTGAAATTACATTTATAATCGCAGTGGCTACATTGAAATGGCTTTTCCCCAGTATGTATCATAAGGTGATTCTTTAAGTTGTATTTGAAACTACATTTATAATCACAGTAACTACATTGAAATGGTTTCACCCCAGTGTGTATCACGAGGTGATTCTTTAAGTCTGATTTCCGACTACATTTGTAATCACAGTGGCCACATTGAAATGGCTTCTCCCCAGTGTGTATCATTAGGTGATTCTTTAAGTCTGATTTCCGACTAAATTTGTAATCACAGTGACTACATTTAAATGGCTTCTCCTCCCCAGTGTGTATCATCAGGTGATTCTTTAAGTGTGATTTGCGTCTGAATTTGTAATCACAGTGACTACATTTAAATGGCTTCTCCCCAGTGTGTATCATCAGGTGATTATTTAAGTGTGATTTGAGTCTGAATTTGTAATCACAGTGGCTACATTGAAATGGCTTTTCCCCAGTGTGTATCATCAGGTGCTTCTTGAAGTCTGATTTAAAACTACATTTGTAATCACATTCTGTACACCTAAAAGGCTTGTCTCGAGTGTGTATCGCTTGGTGTTTGTGTAATTCACTTTCCAACAGGGTAGTGTAACTACAGTGACCACAATTAAAAACGTTGTCCCCAGAGTGACTCTTTAAATGAGTCTGTAAACTTGTCTTGGAACTAGTTGTATACTCACATTCATCACACATAAAATTTGTACACTCATGTTCGCTTTTTTCGTGCTTTAACACAAGCGATTCAGTTTGAAATGTAGAACTACAAAAATCACGTGTAGCTTTTTTTAACCCGGGCGACAAATGCGTTTCTTGTATGTGTTTTCTTAAAGTAGACTTGTTTCTGAAATTCTTGCCACAATGTCCGCAATCGTATGATTTATCTCCACTGTGAACGGCCGTGTCGCCACTGAGGCGCTCGAGCACCACAAAACAATCCATCGCGAGCTGTTCCCTGGCGCGGGCGGCGCTGCCCTCCGAACACACTGGAACAAATTAAAACAATTTAAACTAATTCTATAGCGAGTCATTTAGAAGCAGTTTTCGTTAACCTCGTGCTGCCCAATGTACATTAGGATGTACACTTAGTGTCGATGGAATGTCAACCTTAATTAAAATCAAAGTAGGTAGTATTTCATGTCTTGTAATATTTCCGAACAAATGAAATTCAACCTAATTTAAAATACAACAAGATTCTAACTTCCTTGGCTATAATTTTGGCGGCACGAGGCTGCGTCAAAATGCTGGAACAATTTGCCGCCATCAGTATTATTATTGTGTGTCTTTTCCATATCTGGGGACCATGGGGTCCCGGACCTTTGAGAGGCGTACGTGGGGCCGAAGCCAACAGCGCAGAGGACCTTTAAGACAATTTAATCTAAAAGCAAGGGATACACGTGGCGGATACCATCCCCAAGTGCACAATGTGATACATCCGGAGATGGTCCCCGCCAGGTACAAAGACTATTGCAATGCAGCACTTTTGTGCTGCGTTGGGATCTGAGGTCATAGGTGTGGCTTGTATCGTACTATGTGCAGTAGTATCGTAGTGTCGCAGTACTCACCCGACACGCAGTCCTCGTCACTCGCCGCGTCGGACACCTCCGACTTGACTGCCCGCTCCTCAACTACAACAACAACTCTACTTCATGCCGTGTCTTACATTACAGTACAGTTGTATATAACATTAATTAAAGACTCGCATTTGCGAGTGTGAATTGCCACGATAGAGTTTGGTACATTTAGTCAAAATGCTTGAGTCAATCAAAAGCACTTATTGTACATGTATAAGTGTATTTGTCCCGTGTCTTATATTTACCTGTGACTCATAAAAGACATGTCAGGCTCGTATATAATGACACACTTTGCACAATTGCAATAAAATATACTAATTCGTGAGTTCCTGTAATATTGGGCCAGCGATATTGTGATGTTAGAATAAATTTTCAGCACAAGAGAAGAAAAACATCAAATATAAAACAGTATGAGTCTAATAAATTGCTTCATCGACGCGACCGCTACAGACGCACAGACAGCCATAAACAATATCTGAACAACAAATTGAAGTCTGACATCCACTTAGTGTAGTTACTTGTATATGAAGCAGGTACTCACGCGACAGCGGGTCATCCTCGTCGCTCGCCCCGTCTCCGGCCGCCGTGTGGAAGTCGCCTAGAGTAACCAACACTAGATTAAGCCATGTACCGAGTACTTACGGAGATCAAGTTAACAGTGTAAATGCGAGAAACATTTTTTGTAATAAATAAATAAGACAGAAACATAGTACAATGACTATCTTATAATCATTTATTTTAGAATATTTATTGTTCATTTTTAGTAATTCACAAAAATCTTACAGAAAAGCCTAAAAAGTCCAATATTGTTATTTTTATACAGATATTTTTTAAGTTTAAAGTCATAATGTATTGTTTGTCATATTATCATTGGTCCTAAACCTGAAACTGTGATTTTTTCAGGATTTTCATAAAAATTTCATTATCCTATAGATAGGTCAGGTTAAAGCAAACAAAGTATGACTAACGAAAATGCGGACAAACAATACATTATGGCTTAAAACTTTATGGGAAACAATAGAGACCTTAGCCAACTGCTACCTAGTAACACTTTCTAAATCTGTCATTAAAACTAAGCACTCACACAACATATCATCAACTGCCCCATCTTCATCTAGCGCCTCCGGCTTGACCGGGGGCTCTTCACCTGAAGCAAACATACAAGTTTATAAGCAACAGACTAGTTTACGCACAAGCTATTCTAGTCTAGTAGGTACATATTAAAACTATTACCCGTTATTCATAACTGTGAATCTTACATTATCCACTACCATTATAGAGGAGCAGGTACTCACACGACACAGGCTCCTCACTGGTCCCGTCTCCATCCTGCATTCCTGACTCGACTGCGGGTTCCTCTAGAGCAAACAAACCACGTCATCTACCAGTTTGTTCTGTTCAAACAGCCATTTTCATTGAGCCAAATAGCAGCTCCATCAGGCAAGCTATTGGGCAGTCCACCCCCCCCCCCCCCCCCCCCTAGCAGGAGTGCGTATGATGTGACTAGACTTGTGTCAGTCATTTTATTTTAATTTTATTTTATTTATTTGGGGCATCAACAGCAATACAAAAAGTACATGATACATAGCACAGTGAGCAAAAAACAAAGCCAATAACAGATGTCCACAATAATACAGTTAATATACAATAACTAAGTGGAAACAACTCAAAAAAAATGTTAAGAAAAAAGAAGGGAGAAAAAAAAATACATTTCACAAAGTAGGTGCATGGGCTTGCGTAACGTGTGTGTGTGTTTACGTGCACGTATTTGTGTTCGTGTGTGTGTATTTGTCTGTGATAGTGTGTGGTGTGAGACGACTACGATGTATTTATTATAATTTACTTATTTATTTAGTTATATTTTGTCAAATTTGTCATGAACGAAGTGTAACATAAATGTTACGTAACCTAGGTTAATCGTATGTAATTATTTCTGCGTTCATTAATATAAGTTACATTATTTTATAAGTATGATATTTTAACACTTACCTAACATTTACTTGTTACCTACACTAATCTAGGGATTAAAGTAATAACGTGTAGTCTAATTCTAATCTCAACTTGTTATTTGCGCGACTGACTGTACTCGCCGCGCGAATCAGTACTTGGGCTACCGACCGGTTCCATGCCCTCGCCGCGTTCCCCCCGCGCTGTCTGGCTGCCGCGCCGCGGTCCGTCCGGCGATGATTCCTTTCTGAGATTCAACGCAAGCGCACGTCGCTCTCTCGCAGCGTCCGTGCATGTTGCGCACTCGCAGCGCATACAATTTAATAAGGGCTATAGTAATTGCCTGAGTTTCTGTACTCGTTTAGTACATGTAATAACGGTTAGAGCCAGTGTAACCCCTTTGGGGTTCTATAGCATGGCTAGAAGGCCGACGGTGGCACGCTCGCGCTGACCCTGAGGACCTGGTGCTGACCCTGGTGCAACACGGCTGACGTCCCTCAGCCCTTCATCGCTCTCAGCTACACAGCGGGCCAGGGAAGTACTAGCGTGTGGGCAGCGACTACTTTCGTAAACCGGGAGTAAAAATCAGACGGTTAACGGACTTTGACCCTTCGACGATCTTATCGAATGCTAGCGGCGTTTTAAGCGTTAAATAAATTATTTTTAAGTGAGATTCCTTGTTTTATTTGAACCTCACAGCTTAAACGTAGCAGAAGAACTGTTAAGAATGAAATCCCATATAGGACTAAAGGATCCAAATCTTTTTGGACACTCTTAATCAGTTTTTAGGTCCTTTAGTTCAGTGGGATTGGTGAGCGCTTGACATGAGTGAAACAGAATATAGACTGAATGAAATGGTTCACAATGACGCTGGCACGAGTGCGAACGAGACAAAAGAGTAACAAACAGTCCTAAATAGGGAATACAAATTGGTTATAACCGTAACCGAAATAATTCGTAACCGAGCATTGGAAACTCGAATAACCGATTACGGTTATTTTCGATTATTTATTTATGACTTAAATTGTATGTTTTTATCATCTAATGGCTACAAAATCCTACCATTTTTGGCTGTGACTATAATTTTTGTCATTAATAACAAAAATATACTAAATTTACTTCCCTTATTTATGAAATATTTTTATTGAATATTGTATCACGTCCAAGGTCATATTTTACTTTTGCTGTATTTGGTGTGTTTTATTAAATAACGAAGACTTACTCACATTCCCTAATACTGTATGTACTAACATAAAGATTTTTGTAGTTTTATTAATTACTTCCTTGTAAATTTAAAATTTTTCGTCGAAAATAACCGTAACTGATTATAACCGATATTCGGGCATAACCGTAACCGAAACCAGTTATGAAGTTTGGCCGGTTATTGCATTCCCTAGTCCTAAACCTGAAATTTTAATGTTTAACCGTCATATAGTAACATACAACTTGATTCGTAATTCAGTTGCCAAAGATATAAAAACTACTGTAAAAACGTGTCATATTAAATCCAGCTCTCATGACCAAACGGAACTAAAAGACCAAACTAGTTTGTTTGACCGAGTGGAGCGCTCTCTATAGTGCCCGAGCGGGGACAAGCCTAGATGTGTCCATCTAGTATTACAGAATCCAGTTTGATTTATTGGACATATCTATAGCACTTAATCAGAATGAGTAATATTCAAGACTTATTTAATGGGTGGTGCTTCCCTACCTTTCATGCTCCCTCCCTGCAGCCGCGCCTGCAGCTCCGCCTGGCTGCGCTGCACTTGCAGCTTGAAGTCGCTCGCGTCTCGCAGGCGGCCCACGCACGCCGAGCAGATGCCGCACGAGCCCGAGCCGCCCACCACCAGCTGAACGTTTAATTGTCAATTAAGGTTAGATATAAACCTCCAAATTTCCTTCAACGGTTAAACTGTGTAACAGTTATAGCTTAAAGTAAAGATGAACAACATAGTTGTAGTATATACTTACATGTATATCGAAGCACTGTTTGAGCATGTCGGCATATATCTCCGTTTTGCCGAGATGTGTGTACGGCGTCGTCAGGTCCTTGTCCGGAGCACACCGCAGGCAGCAGCGACACGAATGCATTGCGTGAATTGCGTCCATCACGGCAAACGCAATACTTCAATAGTAAAAAAAATAAAACACAACAAGACCCAAGACAACCCAAGACAACCCAAGACGGACAATGCTAACCTCAATGGCTTAATAATTTGATTTGACACTGACAGTAAAATCTTTTGACAGATAACGGTGAAGGGTGTCGTACACTAAACAAAAGTGGCAACAGTGACAGCTCGCTGAGACACCGTCTATATATATATTATATCTATGGTCCAGAAAAAAGTAAAGGCCCCTCCAGACGGGGTGATCAAATTGACAATTTGATCAGAATAAAACTTTGCATCATCTCATTTAAGCCCCCCATTCACACTCCTACCGTGTAGTCCGCCTCGTTGGGTAGGATTGTGTATGGGAGTTGCGGACTACGTGCCGTCCTACAAGGCCAAGTAGGATGCCTCTTGGGTCCTACGGATCCTACAAGCCCCGCCCACCGATGTAGTCCGCCGCGTAGGATTGTGTGTGGGTTGTCGTCTTACGTTGCGGCCTACCATGCTACCATGTTTGACGTATGACAACAGTTCACGCCATTTTTTTGAAATTTATAAAGAAAATCGCTGTTTCTTGGACCAGAAATCACTAATCACTATAAGAAACAATGGAGGAATAGGCATTGCAACAATCATTACCAATACTTAAGAAATATGACGCTCTCTAGCGAATTTTTAGCAGTTTCTTTTCCCACACTCTTTTTTATTTTTATCCAATAACAAGAAAATACATAGCTGAAGAGCTATTTTCTTTTTTTTTTATTGCACGTATCTATTTCAAGAGTAAGTAGATCGACACTTGTGAGAAACGAAGCAGTACTGGTGATGGATGGCAAAACAGTACCGTGTGTGAGCTATTTCTTGCTCCGTAGTCCTGCGAGGCGGACTACAAGGTAGGAGTGTGTGTGAGCTATATCCTACGCCGTAGTCCTGCGAGACGGACTACAAGGTAGGAGTGTGAATGAGGGGCTTAAAATTGTTTCGTCTGGATCAAAGAATATAATACTCACTAGGAGAAGAACGGTAACTCCATACAAAAAAATGTCCCCAACCGTTCATACGTTTATACTACTGGCGCCCTCGATGTGTACCAATGGAACTAAAGTTAACAACCGGTTTAGCCTGGCGGGTATTGGTATTATAGGTATACAGTAATTATGGTGATAAACATATTTGTTATCTTCATATCACGAAATATATGAAAGATGCAAATATTACCCCTTGTTTGTGGTATTATCTATTGATTTAAATAAAAGGCATATTTATGTTTATAACATTGTATTATGTTTTACATATAGAAATATACAATGAAAATTAAACCCTGACAACTTAATAAAAATAGACATTAATAAAGCGCATTCACAAAGTTTTCAGTATTATACAAATAACATTAGGCATGCCTACCTATTACACTTTACACACAGATACACTACACTTTACACACGGCATTTTACACAGATTTCTAACTCCACGGTACCTCCACCGTAACCGTAACCGTCACCGTAACGGTAACTCCATACAAAAAAATGTCCCCAACCGTTCATACGTTTATACTACTGGCGCCCTCGATGTGTACCAATGGAACTAAAGTTAACAACCGGTTTAGCCTGGCGGGTATTGGTATTATCATCATCATCATCATCATCATCATAGGCCTTTTCGTCTATATCAGACGATTTATGGTGTAACACCGTTTTTGGTGGCTAAATAGACCGATGCGAGATCGACATGGTCTACCACAGGTCTGACAAGAGAAGTTTGCGGAAACCGGTACTGAGACACCTTGTCGTCGTCTTTGCCTCTTGTCAGCAAGTGCGGCGAACCAGGTCTCATCACAAAACTTGCGACCCTCCACAACACGTTTGCGCCATTCCGTCCGCTGCTCTGCGAGCTTCTCCCAGTCTTGGTGGTCTATATGGAAGGCAATCATGTCCCTCTTTGCGCAATCTTTAAAGCGAAGCAATGGCCTCCCAACGTTACGTTTTGCATTCGTAACCGCACCAAGAAGAACACGACGAGGTAGTCGAGAGGGTTCCATCCTGTGCACATGCCCTAGCCAGCGCAAACGTCTCTGCTTGAGAAACGCTGTTAGGCTAGGCAGCTGTGCAATTTCTAGGACCCTTTCGTTTGTCACCCTGTCCTGCCATGATATTCCTAGGATCTTACGAAGGCAACGCATGTAGAAAGAGTTAAAACGACGTTCTATTTTTGCATACGTCGTCCAGGTTTCAGCTCCGTACAAGAGTATGCTTAATATAGAAGCCTGAAAGACCAACATTTTGGTCTTTGTTGTGAGATGCTTGTTTTGCCATACTCGAGTACTAAGCTTCCCGAACGTGGTCGCCGCTTTGCCGATACGTATGTCGACCTCCGCATCAAGCGAGAGGTTGTTCGTTACGGTCGACCCTAGGTAGCAAAATCTGTCAACTACCTCTAACAGCGTGCCATTCAGTGAAATAGCTGGTGCCACAGAAGTACCTTGTGCTAGCACAACGGTCTTCCTCGTGTTAACGGACATGGCAAACAGGGAACACGCCTGTGAGAATCGACTCACCATTGACTGGAGCTCGCGTTCAGAGTTAGCAACGAAGGCTGCGTCGTCGGCATATAGGAGGCTGTCAACGAAAAGATCCTCGCGGTTTCTTTTGGACTTGAGGAGTGAGATGTTAAATATCTTTCCGTCGGCCCTCGTATGCAGATGGATACCCTGTTGGTTATCGCCGAAAGCGGCACGTAAAATAAGCGAAAAGTATATACCAAACAGGGTAGGAGCCAAGACGCAGCCCTGCCGCACTCCTCTGGAAACAGCAAACGGCTCTGATGACTTGCCATTAAAGACTACTGTGCCTTTCATATTATCGTGGAAGGATGCCACTAGCCTCAGAAGCTTAGGTGGACACCCAATGCTCTCGAGTGCTGTGTATAAGCCCTCCCGGCTGACCGTATCGAAGGCCTTGTTATGTTAAGGTCAACGAAAGCTATAACCAAGGGGGTCTTTTGTTCACGACACTTCTCCTGTATCTGGCGAAGTGTGAAAATCATGTCCACTGTGGAACGCTCGGAGCGGAAGCCACACTGTGACTCAGGGTAAACGCGTTCTGCAAGCCTTTGGAGTCTTGATAGGATGACTTGACCAAATAGCTTGCCAACAATGCTTAAAAGGGAGATGCCACGGTAGTTGTTGCATTCGCCGCGGTCACCCTTCCCCTTGTATAATGTGACGATGTTGGCATCTCGCATATCCTGAGGCACATCTCCCGCTTCCCAGCATTTACACAGTAGATTGTACACGATTGGTCGCACGCATTCGAGTTTTAGTATTCCGGCTTGGGTGCCATTACCACCGGGACTCTTACCACGCTTAAGCTTATTGACAGCCTTGGAAAATTCCTCTACAGACGGTAGATCATCTAACTCAGTCTTAACATCCAGTTTGGGCATGCTTCGTACAGTCAGCAGCAGAAGTCGCTATACACTCCAGGTGCTCAAAGAGAGGTAAACGTTTAAACTGTCAAAAAGTTGTTGATTGTCATGGTAGTATTTACTTGTGAGCGCTCAACGTGTCACAAATATGTTAACAGTCGCTATTCATTAATTTCTACACTTACATACAACAAGTCATTGATACCTTAGCTGTCAAAAAACCAATGGTATCTAAGCGGTCAACGTGTCAAATATATCTGAACAATATGGAAAAATAGACTTTAAAGCATACTAGTATGGTCGAATATTGAATAAAAGATAGCCATGCTAATTTCAGGTAAAGCGTTTTGACAATCATCGAAAGCAGTACAGTCTTGTCATCACATACATCTATCTCACGTTTTGCCCTTCAACCATTTGACAGGAGCCTCTCGGTCAACTTACTGCAAACTATTTCTTTTAACAGAATCGTCAAGACGAATGACACATAGCAAAAGCTAACTGAAGCCGAATTTAGAGCCAATTGTCAAGGCACGTCGTGGTCTCAGTAACAGGCGTTTGCTTTTCAAAGCAGAGACCGCGGGTTCAAATCTCAGTCGTACGCACCTAGAGATTACAGCTTTTTGTTTTTTTTTTTGGATTTCATTTCTATTATTAATTTGTGTCTTCTGGTTTTATGTTAATTTCGCATTAGTTTATATAATTTTTGAAGATAATGTCACATGTAGCGTATGTACGACTTTCTATCAGGACGTTGTAGGTTTGAACCCGCAGTGGGCGTTACTTAGATTACTCCTGTGCGGAATACCATTTGATATTTACTACTCAACAAGTGCGAGTCGGACTCGCGCACGAAGGGTTCCGTACCATAATGCAAAAAAAAAGAAAAAAAAGAAAAAAAAAAAACGGTCACCCATCCAAGTACTGACCCCTCCCGACGTTGCTTAACTTTGGTCAAAAATCACGTTTGTTGTATGGGAGCCCCATTTAAATCTTTATTTTATTCTGTTTTTAGTATTTGTTGTTATAGCGGCAACAGAAATACATCATCTGTGAAAATTTCAACTGTCTAGCTATCACGGTTCGTGAGATACAGCCTGGTGACAGACGGACGGACGGACGGACGGACGGACGGACGGACAGCGAAGTCTTAGTAATAGGGTCCCGTTTTACCCTTTGGGTACGGAACCCTAAAAATCACGTTTGTTGTATGGGAGCCCCACTTAAATCTTTATTTTATTCTGTTTTTAGTATTTCTTGTTACTTATAATAGCGTCAACAGAAATACATCATTTGTGAAACTTTGAACTGTCTAGCTATCACGGTTCCTGAGAAACAGCCTGGGGACAGACGGACGGACGGACGGATGTCGATGGACAGACGGACGGACAGCAGAGTCTTAGTAATATTGTGCCGTTTTACCCTTTGGGTACGGAACCCTAAAAATGCTGGTCTCTTCGAAAACTGACTAAATTAAATTAAAGGATATGAAAACAATGCATTTTATTAATTTCAGACATCATGTTTCATAGTAACATTTATTGCTTAAGACCTACACAATCGATATCTAAATAGAAATAGTCTTAGGCCTGAGTTACACTTGTAAGTTTTACTTACGTAAGTAGGGACACGGCTATACTACAGAATGAGAGATGAATATCGTTATCTCATTCTAACAAATAGCTTTGTCCCTACTTACGTAAGTAAAACTTACAAGTGTAACTCAGGCCTTAGTTTTATTTTTCAAAACGTTCGGGGTTCGATTCCCGAGCGAGTACACATTTTTTTTAATGTATGAATGCAGTTTTTCGTGTTACTAAAATCGATGACATGATTCCTAAGAGATCGGTGTATATCGTATAGTATCAGATTTTCCCATACTGGCCGATCTAAATGGGCCACCCTGTATAGTATATTTTACTACAATAAGTGGGCTAAATAAATATATTAACATAGGTATATAATATGATCAACGGTTTGGAAGAACAGCTGCATATGACAGTTAAAATAAAAAAACCGATCATTCTAGTAGAACCTACTTATTTATTGTATAAGTTTGACACTTAACGATAAAATACTTCTTTAAGAAAGGAGGTGTCAATTCGTAGTGCTACAGTATTTATTTTAAAGTTAAACAAATAAAATGTTGATGCTTAGTTACCATTGAAATAACAACTGCTTAGCAACTGGTGGCACCCTGGCTGCTGACGTACGTGATTGGCAGTGCGTGTAGGTATTAATGACAGCAGCTTGAATTTGATTGCTTAGTTACCACTGACTTTTTAACCGTTATTGTCATTGTGATTAAATAAGGGTGTATGTGTTAAAGAAAAACTCAGAAGTTAATGTATTTGTGACGAACTGAAAGCCTACGTGAAAATGACATCTTAGATGTCCTTATTTTTGTGACGATTGAAGTGTATATGTTTTCTTGGACACCTTGCCCGCTCAGGTATATCTGCTGCTGACTGTACTCGATAGTATAAACCATTACGTGATATATTCCATTTAGGTGTATGTGTTAAAGAAAAACTCAGAAGTTAATGTATTTGTGACGAACTGAAAGCCTACGTGAAAATGACATCTTAGATGTCCTTATTTTTGTGACGATTGAAGTGTATATCTTTTCTTGGACACCTTGCCCGCTCAGGTATATCTGCTGCTGACTGTACAGCCTCCGGATGTATGTCTACTGGACTCGAGTAGAGATCTGTATAGTGTTCGACCCAGCGGTCGAGTTGCTTTTGACTATCTAAGATGATAGCACCATTCGCGTCCTTGAGAGGGGCTGTTTTCTTGGCGACAGGTCCGAGTATCCGTTTTATTCCTTCATAAACACCACTTATGAATCCGTGATCGGCGCACCATTGCATGGTGTGACCAAGATCTGACCAGTACAAGTTGGCAAAGTACCGTGTACTTCGTTGAAGTGTAGCTTTAGCACGACGAAGTATTTCCATAGTGTCCGAACAGGGATTCATGCGGTGCTTTAGGGCGGCGTCACGCTTAGCATCCAACAGAGGTTGCAAATGCTCTATATTAGCCGAGAACCAGTCCTGGGACTTGGACTCAGCAAATCCGAAAATCTCAATGGCGCTTGAAGTCAGTAGCTTTTTGACACTCTCCCACTCAACGCCTATGGGCGTATTGGCATCCCAAGCAGTCAACTCGCTATTTGCCAAACACCCAAACTGACGGCATTTTTCGTCATTCCTAGTATTAGAAAGATTCAACTTTCTCCTACCTGGCGTTTTGGACGAATGTATCCTTTTTTGAGTGATGGCTACATTTGCTGCTACTAAAGAGTGGTCGGTGTCACAGTCAGCGCTATGGTATGTGCGTGTGTGAAGGAAGTCGCGGAGATCCTTACTTCTGGAAAGAACCACGTCCAACTGATGCCAGCGACAGGATCGCGGGTGTTTCCAGGAGACTTTTCGAGACTCTTTGCCTTTGAAGTATGTGTTGGTTACGCATAGTTGGTAATCAGAGCAAAACTCTAGTAAACGTTGGCCATTTTCGTTAATTTTGCCAACTCCATGGTTACCAATACAGCCAGGCCATGTGGAGTGGTCTCGGCCCACACGGGCATTAAAGTCTCCTAAGATATAAAGGCGGTCACCACCGGCAACAGTTTTCACTGTCTCGGCCAGCTGGCTATAAAATGTGTCTTTCGACTCATCCGATGATTTTAAAGTCGGGGCATAAACAGCAACCAAAGTAACGTATCCGCTGCTGCTATTTAGTCGCAAGACCATTATACGCTCTGAAACACCGCGCGGGGTTTCAATGGTGTTAAGCATATCGTTTCGGACCGCAAAGCCAACACCATGTTCGCGAACATCAGCGGAGTCTTTTCCCTTCCAGAAGAATGTAAAAGAGGACTCCCGCAATGAGCCTTCGTCGGGTAATCTAGTCTCTTGTAGAGCGCAGACCGAAATGTTGAGCCTGCTCAATTCTGCATCGATCATCGACAGCAGTTTTACGCAGATCATGTGCGCAACCGGAACCTCCACAGGTGTCCGGGAGGCCTGTCCTCATAGTCCGGACATTCCATGTTGCAATGCGCATGGATTGGCGAGGCATATTCCTTAACTGCTTATTTGGACCAGGTGTGGAGATTTACGATACCAGTCATCTAGCCTGAAGCTATTGCTCCCTACACCTCAAAGGAACAAACTGGTAACGGGACGGATTGGTACCTTACTGTCCGGGGGCTGCCCAGATTAAAGCAGGCGGTAACCAACCGATGGGTCTACGATGGACCCTCCTACTGTCGAAAGTGACCCCTAGCGTCTGCACTTACGCCCATTTATGCAAGACTTATAACTGGTGACTGCCACCTCCCGTGTTGTTATCCACGCAGTGAAGCTGACGTGGGCGGAGTGACCTCTCCACGGACATTACACCGCCTGGGACGGAATTATGGAAACGCAGGGATGCCCAGCACCTGCATCACCCTCTCGGCTTCACTGTCTTAACCCACAGGAAAGGCGAGCCAATACGTGTGGAGACAGGTCGGCTGCAGGAATCTGCCGCTTATTTCAGGTTGGACCCTACTCGCGCCTTACGGTAACTCCATACCGGGATTTAATTTTGGAGTTTCCTTCTCCTAGATGGATTGCAAGCCAATGCTAAGGGGTCCATCTCCCTAAGGCCCTAATATACCTAAGGGTAAATTAATTTGCTACAAGTGTGGACTAAGCTAATAAGATTCGAGGAGCAACATTACATAATAATATTAATAAGTGATTTCAAAGAAACTATTCGTAATGTACACAGTAGGTAATTTCTCTAGATAATCTAGATGCATATAATAGGACATTCGACTTAAAAACTATAAAAACGCTTCGCTCCGAAGGCAATCATAATAATAATATTATACACACGGTATCATCAATAATTTTATAGCTCTATAAAGCTTAATATTAGAAACTAGAATCTAAGATGAGGTTTATTCTTCATCATGTGCTTGTCCAGTGTCTCCCAGAAGCCGAGCAGCACGGCGCGGTCGAGATGCCGCTTGGTGCGGCTCAGGTTGAGCACGGTGACCGCCCACCGCGACACGTTCGCGTCAAGCTTCATCTCGTCGAACTTTAGGTGGAACGCGCAAATATTGGCAAAGATTTGCACTGGATTTCCGTCCCACGGCCACCCCTTGAACTGCCAGGCGGGCCCCTGCACGAACACCGCCACGACGCGATCCCATTCGGCGGCCGGCAGGCGGCTCGGGTTGTCCATCACGCGGTACGGCACCGTAATAGCGAAGTTGTTTGCGGGCATATTTTCACCACCCTTTCTTCTTTGAAGGAGCACTTCGTTTTCGCGGACTGCGCCTTCGGCTTTCTTTTGCTCTACTGGGACGAATTTGTGGTCTTGCAGCATGTCCTTGACATTGTACATGGATATGAGTGAGGTGGCAGCGGCCGGTATGATGATGATGGGCGTGCGTGAGGGCCGCTTGCCGCCGCCGGCGGGCGGGCGCGCCGCGGCCACCGGCAGTAACTCGCGCCGGCCCGGCGTTCCCGCCGACACTGGCATTTGTGGCATCGGCCGCTGCTGACTAGGATTCTGTGGGGTGCGCGCTGCGAGGGGGGCACTCGGCCCTTCCGTCACCGACTTCAACGTCATGCCGTGATACGTTCCCATAGTGTCGATTTTGAAACCCTCCGTTTCTTCTTTCCTCGTTATAAATCTTTCCTGATCGTATCTGTTGTACTGCGCCTGCTGTGCTGGTAATGCAGTAGGCTGTGGCAGTACCACAGGCTGCGGCCGCGGCACCCCCGGCCTGCCTTCTTCACGCGCTCGGATGCCTTGCAGCAGGGCCATAATACTCCTGGCAAATATTTTCCCTTGACTTTGTAATACTGTAGTCCTTGTCCTCCATTGTCTCTCCCGACTTATAATGTGATTTACATCATAATCTAGGATAGCTCTTAGATCTGAACCAACAACGCCAAGGGTGTCAGAGTAATCGTTACTTTTGATTGTAGTCCTCTTTTTGGCTAAACGTTTTGCTTTAATTGCTGCTATCTTCTCCACTGACATAGCCTCTGACAATGATTTAATATTGTCAACAGTGACAGAGGCTTCTTTAGTAACTTCAAGTCGGGCAGCGAGCTGCTCACGAACTTTCTGTACGTGGGTCTCTTCAATACGTGGCTTTTTCGCCACTGACTCACCAACCTCATTGTCATGGGTACGCTTAACCTGTGTTGGAATTTCCAGAGGGGCACTTTTATCAATTGAAGCACAAGTCGCAGTTTCACCATTCAAGTATGCCAATATTTCTTTACGATCTGGACGGCGCACTGCAGGTATATTTGCAGCCGCTGCTTGTCTGACATACACTGGATGAGTTAAGTGTATATTCTTGAGAATAAACAGAAGACATTCTAATGTGTAATATTCTTTTATACTGCCCTCTTTGCCAGGTCCCCACATCAGGTAGTTAGTTTTAACATTCTTCGGCCAAGAAAACTCTCCAAAAATTATTTGATTATCGCGTTCCACTATTTCTTTTTTATTTACATTATATTGCCGGAGTAAACTGAGCGGGCCCGCCATTATTGCTTTACTTCGTTACTGTCCTTGTAAACAACAACGCGATCCACCAAATTATTTCAATATTTTACTTTCCAAAAGTAAAAGAATTCTTGTTGCACAAGTTTACACGCGATTTTGCTCACTGAGTGAGACAAAATGACTCAGTGAGCAAAATCGCATTTTGCTCACTGTTTTTAAGAAGCAAAGTACCCTTGTTCGAGCTGCTGAGGTGAAAATATATTTTTTTATTATGGTGGGTAGACGTACCTACCCTCCATATATTTTATGAACATTGATAAAGACAGTTGGAAGCAAATATTCATTATAAAACTTAATCGCGTGTAATTAAGTTTTAAGCGTTTTAAGTCCCGTTTTATGATTAATTATGTATAAAATTCGTGATAATTTAAATCAGAGTTGGGAGCAATGTTGCTGTAGAAAAATGTTTTTATTTTTATTACTCGCAACTTTTTCTCGGAGGCCAACGCACACATAGAAGCTTCAGGCGCACACATGCGCAATT
Organism: Cydia fagiglandana; assembly: GCF_963556715.1. Lineage (NCBI taxonomy): Eukaryota > Metazoa > Arthropoda > Insecta > Lepidoptera > Tortricidae > Cydia > Cydia fagiglandana. The sequence continues at coordinate 2,193,285 of NC_085950.1, read as the reverse complement.
ATTTGGGGACATAACCACGACATAACTTTCTTAGGAAGTGAACAGGCCTTGGTCTGGATAGATCATGGATAGATAATATTTCATGTCTGTGGTATCTGTCAAATGATGAGTGAAGGCAATTTTATTGAGGTTAGCTTGTTAATCAAAACAACCACGATACGAAAGCGAAGCAAGATTCATTTTGTTTTATTTACTTTTGATACTACTCGTTGAATGTTAATTAAATGTTTATTTCGTATAGAATTCCCCGCTGTTGGAGTTTGTCAGTGTCAGAGGAAAGGCTACTTGTGAGCATTGGCGTGTACGTAACTACGTACAAACAACGTATGGGCTGTCGTGATGCATGCGTGTCGCTGCTGCCTGCGGTGTGCTCCAAACAAGGACTTGACGACGCCGTACACACATCTCGGCATGACGGAGATATATGCCGACATGATCAAAGAGTGCTTAGACATAAATGTAAGTACGACATTCTTGTTAATGTAGCGAAAAGTACACAAACATAAAATTTCGTAAGTTAAAGATTGATGTTATTGTCACTTGATTGATTATTTGACATGCAGCTGGTGGTGGGCGGTTCGGGCTCGTGCGGCATCTGCTCGGCGTGCGTGGGCCGCCTGCGAGACGCGTGCGCCTTTAAGCTGCAAGTGCTGCGCTGCCAGGAAGAGCTGCAGGCGCGGCTGCAGGAAGAGAGCATCAAAGGTAAGCACTACACATCAAACAAGTAGTACATCATTCTGTTTAAGTTGTATCAGGGGTGCGAAACTCCTGACTTCGGTCAAACTCGGCTCCGCTCGGCTCAGCATTGCTCCGAGCAATTATTAGGGTTGGCACCACTTGACTTCCTTTTGCGTGCACAACCACAGATAAAATAACACTTGATTTTTGACAACCCTAAATAGCCGAAAGGGATAGTGCCATATATTAGAAAGGGACAGCATGATTTGACCCTGAACCGCTGTCAAACTTCGGTTTTGTAGGAAGTTTCCTTTCTGTACGGTAGTAGGTACTATGAAGGAGCAGTCCACGGGCTGTCCCGTACAAACGCATTTTATTTGCTGTGTTGCGACTTTTTTCTCGGCATCTAATGCAGGCGATTATTTTTCCGTGCATATTTTTGACCATTTGTCATAGAAAAGGACACTCTTATACCTTTAAATCTTCAGAAACTTCGCGTTTGTACGGGACCACAATAGACAATTTTATGGAATGCTCCTTAATTATTCTGTGGTTGTATGCAGAAGTCCATTTAATACGTATTTTACAACCATACTATTTGTAATGCAAGGTGGCACCATTCATTCCTGCTAAGAGTTGACTACCCAATATCCAATGATGTTATTGGACTTCTTTTAAGCATAAATTTAACAGGAAGATGATGTTTATTGTGATATGTGTTGTATTTGTTTGCTCTAGAGGAAGAATCTGCATTCGAGTCAGAATATCCAGAAATGCAGGATGAAGATGGGACCAGTGAGCCTGTATCAGGTGAGTCTACTCCTCTGCAATGGATAACAATAATCATTAGTGTTTCAGCGGTTACACGCCCGGCTCCCTGACACTGCGGGGTCGCATAATGCATCACAACCATAATGTGATTTGTTGTTTAGTTTTTGAAAATTTATTTTTATTATATGTATGCTAGTTTTTAAGGTAGGATTATTACATAGAGTCATCATCATCATCATCATCTCAGCCATAAGACGTCCACTGCTGAACATAGGCCTCCCCCTTGGACCTCCATTCGTACCGGTTGGAAGCCACCCGCATCCAGCGTCTTCCGGCGGCTTTAACAAGGTCGTCCGTCCATCTTGTGGGTGGACGTCCTACGCTGCGTTTGCTAGTCCGTGGTCTCCACTCGAGCACTTTTCGACCCCATCGGCCATCTTCTCTGCGCGCAATGTGGCCTGCCCATTGCCACTTCAGCTTGCTAATCCGGTGAGCTATGTCGGTGACTTTAGTTCGTCTACGGATCTCCTCATTTCTGATTCGATCACGCAGAGAAACTCCGAGCATAGCCCTCTCCATAGCTCGTTGAGCGACTTTGAATTTTGAGATGAGGCCGATAGTGAAAGACCACGTTTCGGAGCCGTAAGTCATCGCTGGTAACACACATTGATTAAAGACTTTCGTCTTGAGGCACTGAGGTATGTCGGACGAAAAGACATTACGTAGTTTCCCGAACGCTGCCCAACCGAGTTGGATTCGGCGGTTGACCTCCTTCTCGAAGTTGGACCTACCTAATTGGACTACTTGTCCTAGGTAGATGTACGAGTCAACAACTTCGAGTACCGAGTTCCCAACAGAGACTGGGATGGGCACAACATTGGCATTTGACATAAGTTTCGTCTTGTCCATGTTCATTTTCAAGCCCACCCGTTGTGAAACTCGGTTGAGGTCATCGAGCATCATGCTGAGTTCCTCCATCGACTTTGCCATGACTACGATATCGTCGGCAAACCGAAGGTGAGTGATGTATTCGCCGTTGATGTTGATGCCAAGTCCTTGCCATTCCAGGAGCTTGAAGGTGTCTTCCATTACGGCAGTAAACAGTTTCGGAGAGATAACGTCTCCCTGCCTTACGCCTCTTTGCAATGGAATCGCCTTCGTGCTCTGCTCCTGTACTCGGACCGACATGGTGGCGTTACTATACAAATACTTCAACACTTCGATGTACCGATAGTCAATATGGCATCGCTGAAGAGACTCAAGCACCGCCCATGTTTCCACCGAATCGAAGGCTTTCTCATAGTCCACAAACGCTAAGCATAATGGTAAGTTATACTCTTCGGTCTTCTGTATAACTTGCCGCAGCGTATGGATGTGGTCTATGGTACTATAGCCTTTTCGAAACCCGGCTTGTTCGGGAGGCTGGAAGTCATCAAGTCTGTGTTACATAGAGTAATTGATAAGTATTAGAATTTAACATTTTAATTTGTCAAATTTATTGACATTGTGTTCTGAGACCACTAGAAGATGCGGTCTCAGAACAGAACTCAGAAGGTTCTGAGACCACATCTTCTAGCAGTTTGCTCCAAACCCTCACTACTTGGTTGCTAATTGACATTTGGTTCACAGTAATGATTACTTACTAGGTTTGAATGAATGAAGCTTGAGGCTTAACTAGCATGTTGCTTATAATCTTGTATCTTTGCTTCAGGTGAAGAGCCCCCAGTCAAGCTAGAGACGCTGGATGACGATGGCACCCCTGATGATATATTGAGTGAGTTTTAACAATAGGTTTAAAAGATGTGACTCTAGTCACACCAGTCAGACCACTGCTGACTGAGTTTACATTATTTAAAATATCTTCTTCTTCCTTGCGTTATCCCGGCATATTGCCACGGCTCATGGGAGCCTGGGATCCGCTTAGCAACTAATCCCAGGAATTGGCGTGGGCACTAGTTCCTACGAAAGTGACTGCCATCTGACCTTCCAACCCAGAGGGTAATCTAGGCCCATATAGATATGGGTCCGGTTTCCTCATGATGTTTTCCTACACCGGAAAGCGACTAGTAAAAAAAAAATGATTTTGTTTCGAAAAACTCATTGGTATAAGCCAGGGTACACAGGACCTCCGGATTGTAAGTTGTACGCTCTTAGCACTAGCCCAACAGCGTTTTGAATTCATATTTGTCTAAGAACAGTAAGAAATTTAAAAGTAAAATGAATTTCTTTTAGATAATAAGTGTAGGTACTAACAAAATTCTTTTATAATGTAACCAACTATTGTATTGTAAATTGTAAAGAAGAAATTTCACTCAGTTGCTTGCTCTAGGTGACATGCTCCGGTTAAACACGGCGGCCGGAGACGGAGCGAGCGACGAGGGTGAGCCGCTGTTGCGTGAGTACCTGCTTCATGTACAAGTCACGAATTCATGTGGAAATCAGACTTCACATCATTCAAATAATGAACTGTAATACTTAATTTAATAACCCTTCAGTAGCGCTTCCAATACCGGGATGTACGCTTGTGTCGGTCATGAACTAAGAACTGTTAAGAATGAAATCCCAGGGCCGAAAGGAACTAATCTTTTTGCACGCTCTGAATCGGTCTTTAGTTCCTTTAGTTCAGTGAGATAAGTGAGCTGAATGACTTGAGTGAAACGGAGAACAGGTGGAACGAAATGGTTCACAATGACGCTGGCGCAAGTGCGAACGAGATAAAAGAATGTCATGACAGTCCTAAGCCTGGAAAGTATAAAGGAAAATCAAGTATTTTTTCAAAATTTTCTTCTGTGTCAATGTTTTTAAATGTTTAATCGTCGTATAGTGTGGTACAACTAAATTATATTGAGTTAATAAATGTAAAAAAACAAATGTAAAACCGATTCCTGTTCATTCCCAGCTGACCCCGCTCTCAACAACCGAACTGAACAAAACGAACTAAAAGACCGAACTAGTTCATTTGACCAATTGACTGAGAGCGGTGCGCTCTCTGTAGTGACCTAGCAGGCACAAGCCTCGGGATGCCAGTATTTTTTAAAACATGTAGTGTATAGTGTAATCCTCTCTATCCTCGTGCCGCCCAATGTACATTAGGATGTACACTTAGTTTCAATGGAATGTCAACCTTAATTAAAAACAAAGTAGGTAGCATTTCATTTGTCTTGTAATATTTCCGAACAAATGAAATTCAACCTAATTGAAAATACAAGATTCTAACTTCCTTGGCTATAACTTTGTATGGTGGGCGAGGCTATATCAATTAAAATGGTTAGGCATATTACTATATTGGTCGTCATCACATAAAGTGCGCCACGTAAAGCGCGGAAATGTCTCTCCTTCGGCCAACAATTCCATGTTACGACATGATTTGGTCAAATTGTGTTTTTTGAAAAACTAATTATAGCCAGCATTCAATGAATGTACTATGAGTTGCCCAAAGGGGCGGGCATGATGGTGCTTTACGCACCCTAGCGTCCCACCCCCACCACCTGACGCAACCCCCATATTATAATCTGTTTAAATTGTTATGTTAATTTGTGTTTCAGTGTGTTCGGAGAGCAGCGCCGCCCGCGCCAGGGAACAGCTCGCGATGGCTTGTTCCGTGGTGCTCGAGCGCCTCCGCGACGACGCGACTGTTCACAGTGGGGACAAACCATACACATGCGTACACTGTAACGAACGTTTCAGGAACAAGTCTATTTTAAGAAAACACATTCAACACATTCACTTATCGACCGGAAAAAAACCATTTGCTTGTGATTTTTGTAGTACTACGTTTCAAACCGATTTGCTTGTAATAGAACACGAGAAAAGCGAACACGGTGTTACAAATTTCATGTGTGCGGAATGTGAGTATACAACAAGTTCCAAGCAAAATTTAGAGACTCATTTAAAGAGCCATTCTTTAGTTAATAATCTTAACTGTAGTCACTGTGATTTCAAATGCAGCGTTGAATCCAACCTGCGACGTCATCAAAAGACGCACAGCCGGAGACACCAGATAATACTCGCTGGAAAACAGCGTTATAAATGTAGTCAATGCAACTACAAGTGCAGATTTCGTTATTTGTTACAAAATCACGAAACGACACACACTGGCGAAAAGCCTATTACATGTTCCTACTGTGATCGCAAATTCAGTGACAAATCATCCTTAAAAGCACACCAGATGATACATACTGGCGTGAAGCCATTTCAATGTAGCAACTGCGACTACCGGTGTAATCGAAAACGTCGGTTACGACGTCACCAAAGAATACACAATGGAGAGAAGCCGTACAAATGTAGTCATTGCGACTACAAGTGCAAGGATATGTCAGACTTACGAAAACACGGAAGGATACATACTGGCGAGAAGCCTTTTCATTGTAGCCACTGTGATTACAAATGCAGACAGAGTTCAAACTTACGAAAACACCTAATGACACATACTGATTCGAAGCCATTTAAATGTAGCGAATGTGACTACAGGTGTGGGCGAACAGAAAACTTGCTAAGACACCAGATGATACACAGTGGAGAGAAGCCGTACACATGTAGTCATTGCGATTACAAATGTAGCCGTTCAGATTGCCTACGATCGCACCAAATAAGAACACACACCGGCAAGATGCCTTTATAGTGTATCCAGTGCAATTACAGATGCAGTCTGAAAGTAGAGCTAAAAAACCGGCCATGTGCGAGTCGGACACGCCCACCGAGGGTGCCGTGCAAATCGTATCTGACGTATCTGCTTGTTAAAAATTTAATTAATATTGCGGATATTTGTTTCTGTTCTACGGTTCTGAATGTTGGGTGCTGAGCAAAAAAGACGAGAATTCCTTGTTGGTATTTGAGCGTAAAATACTAAGATGCATTTTCGGAGCTGTGATGGAGGATGAGATGGCGAACGCGTTATAACCACGAGCTATACCAAATGTACAATGAGCCTAACGTCATTAAGACCATAAAGACCGGACGCCTGCGATGGGCAGGGCACGTGATACGAATCGACGAGGCCAGAGTACCCAAGCGCCTTCTAGAAGGCCGACCGGAGCGCCGCAGAGGTAAAGGCAGGCCCAAGCTCAGATGGTTGGATGGCGTATACCAGGACATCAGGATCTTGGGAGTGAAAAGTTGGAGAAGGAAGGCCACAAATAGATCGGACTGAAGAGACTTGTTTGACCAGGCTAAGGCCCACCCGCGGCTGTAATGCCTCAGATGATGATGATGATTTGTGTCTGTAATAACTCAAAGGGATGAGTTCGCCTTTGTACTTCTTACTAATTGTATGTCATTTTTATGTATTTTTGTACAATAAAGAGTTTACTACTACTAGTTGCTAATTAGTGAAAAACGCCTTTTTGGCTGCAACGCTGCCACTATGTCACTTGGTATAGACATACCCCCTTGTTCACAAACGTTTACTAAAGTCAGAGATATAGAACTCCGTATAAGATAAATAAAGTCTAAGAAAAAAACGTGCCTCGGACGGCCAAGTAAAAGTCATTCTCGAATAGATGGCGCCATTACTTTTGGCCTATTCTCGGCTAGATGGCGGTAACGACACCGTTTGGTATTTAACAATTTTAACACATATCAGTGAAAGAACATGGGTCAGCATGGAACAATAAAAAATAAGAATCATTTATCCTTAAACATATTTTGATTATTTTATACATTATCAATTTTATTTTAAGTTTTAATCGTGTGTCGATAGATGGCAGTAAATGTACCGTGACTACAAAATTGACAATGACAGGACCCCTCTATACTATACAGGGTGATTCAGAAGACGTGAGCAGGACTAACACTGCACATTTCGTAAATTATAAGCAACTGTCTCGTATCAGTATTAGTGAGGTTAACGTTAATTTTCTAGTCATGTTGAAAAAAAAAAGTTATTAATTTATTTACGACATGCATGGTCACCCTAAGATTAGAACACTAAACTACCGATATTCTGTGTCAAATTGAATGTCATCACTGTCATCACGGACTGGTTACTTTTGAAAACTCGTATCTCACTCAAGTTTGACACTTTTGACAGCTTATTTTCTTCGTAACAAAATGCTGTCATTACGGTTAATGAGGTTTTATGTTTATTAATTAGGTCTTGTAGGGTGACCATGATTGTAGAGAATTAAATTTGCTCTCACCAAAAAGTTAAAAATAGGAAAAAGTGTGGTTGTTTCACCTAAACACGATGGTGATCGATTAATTATCAGTTACTGAGTGTGCAGGATTAGTCCTGCTCACGTCTCATGAATCACCACTGTATATTCTTTTTGCTAAAGTTGACAAGCCGATAATAATCGTTTGTCCCTTTCCATCATACCAATACGTCGGAGGAATTTTTATATGTAAATAAAAAAACTTTACTTATTCCTTGTCATGTTTTGTTTCGTGTCAAATATAGCGTGTTGTGCGCAGAAAACGCAAAATAAATTTTACAGTACATATGGTCCTATTTTCCCGCACTAGTGCGTAAAATAGCACTTTTCGTGCGTATGTCAAAAGTTTAAAGGGCCATATGTACTGTAAAACACATGACACACGTTGTACGATACACGTGCGAATAGGTAATTCGCAACTTTGGTCGATTTAAAACACTCCCTTCGGTCGTGTTTTAATTTATCGCCACTCGTTTCCAATTTCTTCTTTTCCGCACTTGTATCGTAACTAACTATTTTGAATAGAATAGAAATCATTTATTCAGACAACACATCAATACAAATTTTGCGAATTGGACTAAAACTCATATAACAGTTTTTGCTCCTTAACCCCCCTCCAGACTATGCGCGTGAATCGCGGGCGAAGCCGCGAACGCGAGTGTGGAGTCGATTTCGCTGTCTGCGAAAATCGACGCCACACTCGCGTTCGCGGCTTCGCGCCGCGATTCGCGCACGAGTGTGGAGGAGGCTTTATGACCTCAGGAATGCGTGGTTAAAATCTGTCTGCTTTTACCAGCCCACGGTGAATATTGCGAAATAATGAAACTACGGAGGGAAAAATGTTTGAACAAAAGAAAATTCATTGTATCTTCAAAATAATAGTAGCCTTATCCACTTGACCGTCCGACGATAGTATAGTATCCGAAAAAAATATGCTCTTAACCGTCCGCGGGAACCTTACTATCCAAAGGGGTGGAAGAAAGATTTGATTTCAGAGCCAGCTAACGGAATATTTCGGCATTATTTACTAATTCTCTTGATGCGACAACGTAGCCTAACTAAATAGTAAGCTCTAAAAAAATGTAGATGGCAGTGTAGTTATAATTTTTGTAGAAAATTGTGAATGCGCTGCGCGGGGCGTGCGTCGCTAAAAAACCCCGGACGGTTGACAGGAAAACAGTCTTGCGGGCCGGACGGTTGAGTGGTTATTCACACTCTCCCGGAGTTAATGTTAATGGGTTATAAGGCCCACTTGCACCATCGCACTAACCAGGGGTTAAACAGTTAAACCGTTAACCCAGTGTCAAATTGTACTGGTAGCCATGGTAACTCCAGGTTTAACCGGTTAACCCCGGGTTAGTGGAATGGTGCAAGTGGGCCTAAGTGTTATAATCTTATAATACTCGTATGTATAGGTAAATCAATAAAAATGCATTTATAATTTACAATTATATTATTACCTACTCCCATTCCAACATTTTTAAATTGGTAACTGATTAACCAAGATTCTCCATATCACTGGGGCGACACTCCTCCTTTCGGGCATTTTCGGCTCGGAGGTTCTACCGCGAACCACGTTCGATGTGTTGTTTCTCTGTCACACTTACGTACAAATTTACTAGTGCGATAGAGAGGCAATACATGAAACGTGGTTCGCGGTAGACCCTCAGCATTGCTCCGACCATGAATCTAGTATTAAACTGGATCGGGCATGAGTGGTGGGGATAACTGACAGAACGGGATAGTCTTACGTATCTTTCAGTAGGAGTAGCAGAGAAAGCGCTATTATTGTTTGTCCTTGTCACAGTCTCACATATGTTTTGTTCCCCACCGTTTTTTTAGTATGGATAATAGTGGGCAACAAATCAATTCGACCAATCATAGTGACGCATTTGCGTATGTTTTGTCCCTTATGGCTCCTCTTCACGTTGGGCCAACGCCAACGCCAACGAGGGACGCATTTATGCGTTAGAGGGAGCAAGTGATATTTACTATCTCATTCTACCGCATGGCTGCGTCCCTCGTTCGCGTTGGCCCAGCCCAACGTGAAGAGGAGCCATCACGGAGGCACGCGTATACCATTTCTATAGGATCCTACCTTCTATGGCTCCGACCAATTTTTAGGGTTGGCACCACTTGACGTCCCTTTGCGTGCACGACCACAAATAAGATAATGGGTTGAATTTTGACAACCCTAAATACACGAAAGGGATAGTGCCATACATTAGAAAGGAATAGCATGATTCGTCCCTGAATCGCTGTCAAACTTATTATTTATCCTGTGGTATAGATTATTCGGTTTCGTTGGAAGTGTAATTTTTGTACGGCAGTACTAGTACCTAGTACTAATATTATTCTGTGGCTTAGAGGATATAACCAACGGAGACGCCATGTCTAAAATTTTCGGCACAAAATAGTCTGCCGTTTTTTGCGGGGGAGGGGCACATCAAATGTATAGGTACGTCATGTCAGATAAACGTCAGTCCATATATATAGTTGACATGTGGTTGACCATGGGCCGCCTATTTTCGACAGAGGGGAGCGCCTGTTAATGGCGGCTCCATTGTTAATTACTCGGAGTTCTGTGGTTACATTGTACAAATAGTGGTAAAAATTTTTTGGTTTTTTTTTTAAGCTACTACATTTTTTGAATTAGATTACTTACAAACCACCTATCGAACAAATTAGGTAAATGATCGGCAAGTCATTGTTAGTTTTGTTTTCACATCCCACAATTAAGCTGACAATTTAATCAGATTGTTCATAAAATTGATTGTCTGGAAATTGCTTAAATGTCAAGTCTTTGTCTGTGGTATCTGTCAAATGTGTCTAACTCTATTTGAGTTTTGAGGTTAGCTGTTAGCTCGTTAATGAAATGAAAACAATCACGAATCGGAAGCAAAGCATAATTAATTTCGTTTTATTTACTTTTGTCACTCGCTCGTACGTGATTGGTACGCGGCTACATCACTTAAGAGTGAATAAAATTTTAACTTTATGTTAATTGAATTTTATTTATAGACATTCCCGCCGTTTGAGTTTATCAGACGAAGGGCTACTTCTTTCGATTAGCGAGTACATACAGTCATACATACAAACAACGTAGCAGTTGCCGTGATGGACGTGACGCACGCGTGTCGCTGCTGCCTGCGGCGTGCTCCGGACAAGGACCTGGCGACGCCGTACACACATCTCGGCATGACGGAGATATATGCCGACATGATCAAAGGGTGCTTTGACATAAATGTAAGTACGACATTCTTGTTAATGTAGCAAAACGTTCACAAACTTATAATTTCGTTCAGTTAAATATGGATGTTATTGTTAGAAATAGTGCTAGGATAGCATGGTGTCTAATTTAATACTAAGGAATGTGTGTGAATGATTATTTAACATGCAGCTGGTAGTGGGCGGCTCGGGCTCGTGCGGCATCTGCTCGGCGTGCGTGGGCCGCCTGCGAGACGCGAGCCACTTCAAGCTGCAAGTAGAGCGCAGCCAGGCGGAGCTGCAGGCGTGCATGCAGGCAGCTAGCGTCAAAGGTAGAGAAGTAATGAACTATAGTCATAGACAGTCTTTGATGTGTACCAAAGTACTAATATTTTGTTATTAATGTATTTATGTTGCGTTTTGTTATTTGCTCTAGAGGAAGAATCTGCAGTTGAGTCAAATAATTCAGAAATGCATAACGGAGACGGGACCAGTGAGCCTGTATCGGGTGAGTCTACTTCACTGCAATAATTAATAATAATTTATTCATTTATTTTTAACTTTAATGCACAAATACAAGTAAAAAGTTATTTATTTATTTATTTACAAATAAAGGAACTAATGCCTTCCAAGCGATGTGTCGTACGTGTACAACTCAGGCGCTAGCGTCGCGCCTCCTGATTGGCCGCAGTTCTCATCCATCATTGGTTCCTTAGGGCTGATTTAGATGGCGCGCATGCGATTTTAGTTACATTGCGGACTGTTGGTTAATACGTCCGATCCCACCGATCGATCAAAAATCGCAATGTAATGAAACTCGCATGCGAGTTCTCGCGTCGTCTAAATGAGCCCTTAGTGATGAAGAATGTTGGACTTTTTGGGGGACTGGCCAGATGAACCGGGATAAATGGAAGTGTGCATAGCCTTTGTACAAAATGCAACACTCTTAACTGGCCATCGGTGGACCATATGCCTTTTGTAATAAAGTCCACCAATGGACAGTTAACAGTGTGGGCGATGGTATGGACACAGTAGCCTCAATATAAAAAACAACGGGTTGCACTGTGGGAGTGCTGACAGAAGTGAAAACTGAATGACTAGTCCAAAAGTCTGCAGCACTATGTATAATTGACCCACCCTCCTTTCTATTGAAAAACTTTAGTTCCGATATTGCTGGCCAGTGAGCTTAAATTTGTCGGGTTAATTGTTTAAAATTCGAATAGGAATTGTAAAGTTACCTTGCAGACCTCGCATCTAAATATTTGGTCATGATATTTTGAGTTTTATTCACCAGGACTAGAGTTCACTATTATTAGCGATTTCATCAAGATGTAGCTTTATTGAATTTTATTTGAGTGATATAAAGTTAGAATGTAACTGTGAGGACCTCGTATTTCAGCCCGTACAAGATTAGAACATTGAGCTTTATTGCTTAATATAAAAGTCCAGTTTTAAATAATTGACCTGATTATGATACGTTATGACTAAAGTTCTTTGGTGAATAACATTGTCCGTGACACCTGACGTCAGCGTTACGTAACGCGTTACGCTGAATCGAGTTCATCATTTTTTCCCCACCTTAAAAAGTGCTCAGCGCCGCTAAAGAAGTTTTCACTTTAATAATAGTATTTTCACCACATCAGCTCGGAAAGGCTTACTTTGCACTTCAAAAAGTGATGGCAAAGTTGCAATGCAATTGTTGAGTTGTTTTTTATGTTTGCTGGTAGAATTGACTTTTAATTGATGATTTCGGACAATAAATATTTAATAACATTCATTTGGATTTGATTTTTTTTGATATTTTACATTTAATATTTGCTTCGGGTTGGTGTGGTGAAAAGTTTTGTATTTCACTCGGGGGCAAATTTTGTTTAACCCTCGTGCTTTAAAACCCTCGCAACAAATATTAGCACGAGCGGTTAAACAACAACTTTGCCCCCTTGTAAAACAAATAACTATTAATATACCAGCAGGCAGTTACAACAACTGATGTTGCCTGTATTCAGCAATCTTCAGATAATGTCATTGTTATGTTATTAGAAGACACATGTCTATGCTTATCTAAGCTGTTGACATTGTGGGCCGAGACCACATCTAGTGGCAGTGTGTTCCAAACCCTCACTATTTGTACACTAATGTACAGCAATGGTTACTAGGTTTGAATAACTTGTGACCTAACTGGCCTGTTATACAGCCTGTTATTTAATAACTTGTATGTTTGCTGCAGGTGAAAAGCCCTCGGTCAAGCCAGACATGGCGGATGAAGATAGGGAACCTGATGACATATTGCGTGAGTATTTAGTTATTTTAGTTAAGGGGCTAGGTCTTCATCGATTTTTGACAAGTTTTGAATCGTATCTCCTTTTTTTGCACTACAGATAGAATAATAAGACAAACGGTTATCGGTTCTTCAATCTTTTATCTCCGGTTTTGTCCACCGGATTTTGAAAGAAATCAATACTTTTTTTTTTAAACATTGTCTAAAAAACACTTTTTTCGTATCTAGTTTGCTGTAAAGGATCTTACATGTACGAAATCTACATATTTGAGTTCCTCTTTGACGTCTCGAAAAACGTGTCCAGGGTTTTAATTTTAAACTAATTAACACAAAAGTTTTGGCCAGAAAACCAGATTTTTAGCCTAAAATTGTTCAACTTGGATGCCAAATATCTCGAAGACAATGAACTTTGAAGCAAATATGGGATACTATATTGCTTAAAGCCGTTGCTGTTAATATAATAAGCTACAAAAAACATTAGAAAACTGAGGGATTCAGATCGAAGGTCATTGGCGCGGGGTAGCCCCTTAATAACTTGTATGTTTGCTGCAGGTGAAGAGCCCCCGGTCAAGCCAGACATGGTGGATGAAGATGGGATACATAATGATATATTCCGTGAGTATTTAGTTATTTTAGTTAATGAATATAATTAAAATGAGAGTCGAGACGCGACGCTAGCGTTACAGTATTACTTCATGATGTGTGCTACCCAAAACTCAGTGACATATTATATGGAATATTATATTATATAGTATTATAAAGAATAATTGTTTCAGATGAAGAACTCATAATTAAGAAAGAAATAGCGGCTGTGGATGAAACAATTGATGAGATGTCGTGTAAGTACCAAATTGAAAAGCAACGGTGTAATTAATAATGAGTGAATACACAAACTGTAGCATTGGGAAGGTTTTCCCATCATTGTCCAATTATACGTAAACTTATCCGAGTAATACACGCTCGCAAATTAGAATCTTTTATACTATTTCATTTTAAATACAACTGTACTGTAATGTAAGACACGGCATGAAGTAGAGTTGTTGTTGTAGTGGAGGAGCGGGCAGTCAAGTCGGAGGTGTCGGACGCGGCGAGTGACGAGGACTGCGTGTCGGGTGAGTACTGCGACACTATGATACTACTGCACTTAGTACGATACGAACCATACCTATGACCTTAGATCCCATCGCAGCAAAAGTGCTGCACTGCAATAGTCTTTGCACCTAGCGGGGACCATCTCCGGGTATATCATATTGTGCGTTCAGGGATGGTATCCGCCACGTGTATCCCTTGTTTTTATATTAAATTGTCTTAAAGCCTCTGCGCTGTTGGCTTCGGCCGCACGTACGCCTCTCAAAGGTCCGGGACCCCATGGTCACGAGATATGGAAAAGACACACAATAATAATTCTGATGGCGGCAAATTGTTCCAGCATTTAGACGCAGCCTCGTGCCGCCCACCATACAAAAATATAAAATATAGAATCTTGTTGTATTTTCAATTAGGTTGAATTTCATTTGTTCGGAAATGTTACAACACAAATGAAATGCTACCTACTTTGCTTTTAATTTAGGTTGACATTCCATTGAAACTAAGTGGACATCCTAATGTACATTGGGCGGCACGAGGTTAACGAACACTGCTTCTAAATGACTCGCTATAGAATCAGTTTGAATTGTTTTAATTTGTTTCAGTGTGTTCGGAGGGCAGCGCCGCCCACGCCAGGGAACAGCTCGCGATGGATTGCTTCGTGGTGCTCGAGCGCCTCCGCGACGCGACTGTTCACAGTGGAGTAGAAACATACGACTGCGAACGCTGCTGTGGCAAGCATCTCAGAAACAAGTATATTTCAAGAAAACGCAGACAGAAAAGGCACTTGTCGACCGGGTTAAAAAAAACTACACGTTCTACATTTCAAACTCAATCGCTTGTGTTAAATAGTGAAAAAAGCGAACATGAGTGTACAAATTACAAATTTTATGTGTGATGAATGTGGGTATACAACAAAGTCCAAGAAAAGTTTACAGACTCATTTAAAGAGTCACTCTGGTGACGTTTTTAATTGTAGCCACTGTCGTTACACTACTCTGTTTAAAAGTGATTTACACAAACACCAGGCGATACACACTCGAGAGAAACCTTTCAGGTGTAATGAATGTGATTTCAAATGCAGAATTGAATCAAACCTGCGACGTCACGAAAAGACCCACAACCGAAGGTATAAGAAGGTACACATAGGAAACATGATCTATTATCAATGTAGATACTGTGGTTACAAAGCCGACAAAAGGCCAAACTTACAAAGTCATCTAAGAACTCACACGAAGCCGCACAAATGTAGTCATTGTGACTTCAAGTGCAGTAATAGTCGAAGCATACGACAACACGAAATGAAACATACTGGCGAGAAACCTTTACAGTGTAACACTGTGAATTCAAATGCATTAGTAAAACAACCATAAAAAATCACTTGATGACACATACTGGGGCAAAACCATTTCAATGGAACAATTGCGACTACAGGAGCAGTCGGAAAGCAACCTTGCGATTACATCAAAGGAAATACACTGGAGAGAAGCCGTACAAATGTAGTCATTGTGACTACAAGTGCAGTGATAGGACAACTTTACGAAACCACGAAAGGAGACATACTGGCGAGAAACCTTTTACGTGCAGCTACTGTGATTACAAATGCAGCCGCAAAACACGCTTATCAGATCACCTAAAAACACATACTGGGGCGAAGCCATATCACGGCTCACGAAACAAATAATTAAATTGAAAACTTTATTTCAGGCAACTAGTGGCCCATAGATACTGACCAGCACACACTGGAGAGAAACCGTACACATGTAGTCATAGTCATCGTAGTACAAGCTTACGGGAATTCGAAATTATACATATCTACTGGTAGGAAGCCTTTTCAATGTCTGTCTGTCTGGCCGAGCCGAGGCTTTGCTCCGTGATAGTCCTAGAAAGCTGCAATTTGACATGGATATATGAAGCAATAACCCGACAAAGTCGTAGAATAAAATCTAAATTTTTTTTAGGGTACGTTCTCTACACGTAAGTGAACTCTTTTTTTCGCTTCAACTCTACAGCAATACCCCAGTAACAGTGTATAAGTCCAATATATTATTATTATTACAGCTTTATTTTAATTTCAGCGAATATAATGTTTGTTTATGTGTTGTTGTATTATTTGTTAATTCTTTTCACTGATCCCTATTGGGCAAAAGCCTCCTCGAGTCCCTTCCATTGCTCTCTATCTGTAGCTAATTTCATCCAATTTATTCCTGTTTTTCCAACTATTTGAACTATGTCGTCTGACCAGCGCTTTTGTGGCCTTCCTTGATGTCTTTTTCCAGGTGGTCCTGTCCATTCAGTTAGACTGAATGGACAAGTCCAATATAACAACATGAATTTCGAAATCCCCAAATAGCCGAAAGTGATAGTACCATACATAAGAAAGGGACAGCATGATTCGTTCCTGAATCGCTGTCAAACTTCCGTTTTGTAGGAAGTTTCCTTTGTGTAGGGTAGTACTATTACTAGGGTTCATTTAGTTTCATTACATTGCGGGTTTTGATTGCTCTGTTGCATTGGACGTAACCAACAGTCCGCAATGTAACTAAAATCGCATGCGAGTTCGCGCGCCGCCGTCTAAATCAGCCCTTATTCTGTGCTTGAGGCTGCTCCGTAGTAAATATAAGGAGTGACTTTGTTTTGCACTATAATTACTATTAGAATTGATTGTAAATGAATTGATATCTCTATCCTTCAATAAAAAGTGTTATTCTAATCTACTTCTTTTCCTTACCATTACCATTCCAATACAACTGTCGCATAGCGCCCTCTCTCTCGACCGTCCCGGGCTGTCACGTCGGCGACATGTTGTCGTCGAGCGGCGCCACAGAGTAGACACCAGTACTGCGACGCACACTTGCACTTGCACCATCCCACTAACACTGGGTTAAGCGGTTTAACCGTTACAGTGTCAAATTGTACTGGTAACCATGGTAACTCCAGGTTTAACCGGTTAACCCCGGGTTAGTGAAATGGTGCAAGTGGCCGTTATATAGTCATGGAATTCACTCGGCAACAATGCTTTTGTGGCAACTGTAGTTGCCAGCTGTCATGCTTTTTGCAACTGTAGTTGCAAGCTATCACCCTTATTTTATCATAATAGATAATAGAGGTCACTGAAAAATATCAATCATGTGAGACGATGATTGATATTTTTCAGTGACCTCTATTATTATGACAAAAGGAGCGGAAATGACTTGAATTACGCCTCGCTTCATCGATTGACGATTGGCTACGCGGCCTGACCCATATTCAGAGGTCGTAGTAGAAATTCAGCATCTAGCTGAATATTAGTATGGAAACATACCTGGTACACAAAATACTGACTTTAACCCTTTCGACGCCATGTCAAACACAAAAGCAGTCACTCGAACACCATGTCACCGAAGTGTCGAAACTGAAATTGAACTTTACGCATAAGCAAGTAGGTCAATGTTGCTCTGTGGTCTATGACCGATAAACCGTCTTTGGCGTTGGACCTGCGGTGCGGATATATCGGTCATTGGCGTCCAAAAGGTTAACGGATCCCGTTCTGCTACGCGCATTGATTTATACTAATGGCGGTTTCAGACTAGCGTATTTTACGCGCGTTTCATTTCCCTACATTTGATCCATACGTGCGTTCGTACGCTCGTATAAAACACGTCTGAAATCGCCCTAAAGCGTTTTAAAAATAAGTGTCGAAATCGTCTATTCGAAGAAAAAATATTATTCCATTACAAGGACATTCCAGGGTGTTTATGTCACCTTCCATATTTTCGGTGTCAATATATAGGTGATACTGAGCAACATTTACTATGGGACCAACCCCGAATTCGCGAAAAAAATTAGACATTGCTGTCTGACCTTGACACTTTCTATGGGAGTGTAAATTTTTCTTTCGCGATTTCAAGTTTGGTCTCATAGTAAACGTTGCTCAGTATGACCTATACATTCAGCCCGTAAATGCAGGTGACTAAAACACCCTGTAATATTAAGATTTGAATGGATGTCAAGTTTTAAGATAATAATTAGATGAAGTGCAGGGGGGCAATTTCGACTGCGGGTAATTTCAACTAATCGAAATATTTTCCATGTTTTACATTTTTGACTTCTTCAGTCGGTCCCTCGATACTTAGGATCGTGACATCATATCCTTCTGTTGAAGAGCAGGTTCCTCCATAGGGTTCTGATCCCCGCCAAGCGCATGGCCTCGTGCAGTTTTAATTGCATAGGTTTGTAATTTGAGCACACCATCTAGTAGAAGGAGGGCCCTGAGGTCTCGTGCCTTCAACTTTGCCAGTCATTATTACTCTTTCCAGGTTTATTATTATTGACTAGAGTCCATTTTCGGTGAAGGAAAATATCGTGAGGAAACCTGCATACATCTGCGAAGAATTCAAAGGTGTATGTGAAGTCCCCAATCCGCATTGGGCTAGCGTGGGGACTATAGCCCAAGCCCTCTCACGCTCGAGAGGAGGCCTGTGCCCAGCAGTGGGACGTATATAGGCTGAGATGATGATGAGAGTGCCATATTACATATGTCCAGATAGCTAAAAATCGATTAGTTGAAGTTTCCCGCAGTCGAAATCTGGCCCCTGAATTTTAAGCGAATTACTAAGGATAGGTTATTTAACTTAAAAACAATAATGTGTTTCTGATATTAATTTATTGTTCATTCATTTATTAATCATTATTCTAGCCTTCCCCCGCGATCTCGTTCGCGTACAACAGGGTATTTGACTACTAGTCAAATCAGTTTCTTTTTTCGAACTGTCAAAACTATGTGCTACTGTGGATTTTTTTATGAAACACTAGCATGTGACGTCATAAACAAATCAGGTACTCTTTATAGTTTTATTATTAATGACGCTCTTCTCCACTGTGTCTCCTCCTCTGGTGCTTTGTCAAATATGATTTCCGACTAAATTTGTAATCACAGTGGCGACACTGAAAAGGTTTCTCGCCAGTATGTGTCGTTTCGTGATTTCGTAAGGTTGCCCATTGGCTGCATTTGAAGCCGCAATAACTACATGTGTACGGCTTCTCACCAGTGTGCATCCTCTGGTGTATTAGCAAGTTTCCTTTCTGCCTGCAGCTGTAGTCGCACTCGCTACATTTAAATGGCTTCGCCCCAGTGTGTATCATCTGGTGTAATTGTAAGTGTGATTTGCGACTGCATTTGTAATCACAGTGGCTACATTGAAATGGCTTCGCCCCAGTGTGTATCATCTGGTGTGATTGTAAGTGTGATTTGCGACTGCATTTTTTATCACAGTAGTTACAAGTATATGGCTTCTCGCCAGTGTGTGTTCTTATGTGCCATTGTAGGTGACCTTTGTGACGAGATTGGTAACTGCAGTAACCACATTTATGAAAAGGCTTCTCTCTGTTGTGTGCCCTCTTGTGTGTCTTGTCACCAGTGAGTTTGGCAAGGTGATTGTGTAAATCACTTTTACGCGGACTTTTGTAACTATAGGAAGTACAATTAAAAAGTTTGTCTTCAGTGTGAGTTTTTAAATGAGCGTGAAAACTTCTCTTGTAAATCGTTGTATACTCACATTCGGAACACACGAAATCTGTAACACCATGTTCGATTTTCTCGTGCTCTAACAAAAGCGACTCAGTGTGGAATGGAGAACTACAAAATGCACAAGCGAATTCTTCAGGTCCACTAGATGAGTGAGTAATTTGTACGTGTTTCCTCAAAATAGACTTGTTTTCGAAACGTTTGCCACAGTACTCGCAGGCGCATGGTTTGTCTCCACTGTGAATAGTCGCGTCGTCGCGGAGGCGCTCGAGCACCACGGAACAAGCCATGGCGAGCTGTTCCCTGGCGCGGGCGTCAGGCACTGAAATACAAATTAATAAAGCAAATTAAACTAAATATATAATTTAAAATTAGAGCCTTTGAGAGTACCTACAGGTGGTCACCGGTAGGATGAAAAAATAAAAAAGTGTGTGTGTGTGAGTGAGTTATACCCCCTTATATATGAAATCGATTCTTAACCCACAGACAGTCACAGTCGGCTGTGGCCAACCCTAAAAATCATTAATAATAATTAATTCTGTCTCCGTGTGATGCCTCGTGCAACGGATCTCGTAAAGGGGCGATTTTTGAAATTCGACTGCTCGATTTCGTGTATTTCGTTCAATAATATCTCCACTACTAGGCATTTAAATTCTACTAATAGGATTGAAAACTGACCACTCGTTTTCAAATTTCTCTCGCTCGTACTTCAAAAATTAGCATTTCTCCGTTTTCCACCGATTTTCGAGTGACGAAATCGAGCGATCGAATTTCAAATAATTTTTAAGAAAAAAAAACCGACTTCTATGGGGGCCGGTGAAAGATTATTGTAGATGGTACACTATGTAGAAAAGGAGGTAAAACCACCCACTTTTCTACTAGCATTTCGCTTCTGTAAGGGTCGTAGTTCTAGCCTAACCTAACCCACTTCTCTGATAGCAGTTCAGTTCTGTGAGGATCGCAGTTCAAACCTAACCTAACCCACTTAACGGCCCATGCGGTGCGGTGTACGGGGGTTTAAGCGGGAGGGGCTAGTAAGATTGGCATCATCATACTTATATACTTACACATTTTATGGTAGGTAATCATAGTGGTTTATTTAGTTAAGGTATCCTAGTGGTTTTCCGGGTCAAGGTCCGGGTCCGAGTCCGGGTCTGAGTCCGGGTCCGAGTCCGGGTCCGAGTCCGGGTCCGAGCCCGGGTCCGAGTCCAGGTCCGGGTCCGGGTCCGAACCGGATCCGGGTATGAGTCCGGTTCTGGGTCCGAGTCCGGGACCCAGTCCAAGTCAAAATCGAAATTCGTAATCACCAAATGTGTACTATGCGTTGTTGAAGAGTTCTATTCTGGTCATCATCAGCAGTTCCATTTCATCAAATGCGACAGTTTTTAATGTAAATGCTTGATTTTATGATGAAAATACAAAAAAATCTATGCGTATGCCTTTAATATTTGAGGAGTTCCCTCGATTCCTTATGGATCCCATCATCAGAACTCGAGCTTGACAAAAATGTGGCTTAAAAATTTAACTTGCTTAACAAACATAACGAAGAGGAAAAATCGCCAAACGTGAACTATGCGTCGTTGAAGAGTTCTGTTCTGATCATCATCAGCAGTTCCACTTCATCAAATGCGACAGTTTTTAATGAAAATGCTTAATTTTCTGATGTAAATACAAAAATCTCTATACGCATGCCTTTAATATTTGAGGAGTTCCCTCGATTCCTTATGGATCCCATCATCAGAACTCGAGCTTGACAAAAATGTGCATTAAAAACTGAACTTGCTTAACAAACATAACGAAGAGGACAAATCGCCAACCATGAACTATGCGTCGTTGAGGAGTTCCGTTCTGATCATCATCAGCAGTTCCACTTCATCAAATGTCACTCTTTTGGATGTATATGCTTGATTTGATGATAAAAACCCAAAAAACACTATATGTGTGCCTTTAAGATTTGAGGAGTTCCCTCGATTCCTCATGGAACCCATCATCAGAACTGGGTTTTGACAGAAACGGGACCAATCTGTATGCATATACATTCAATCAAAAAAATAATTTTCAAAATCGGTCCAGTAATGACGGAGATATGGAGTAACAAACATAAAAAATAAAAAAAATAAAAATAAAAATAATAAAAATAAAAAACATACAACCGAATTGATAACCTCCTCCTTTGGGATTTGGAAGTCGGTTAAAAATCGCCCCCCAGGGTCGGAACGCTGCCGTGATATGGTGAAGTTTTAATTTATTTTTAGCACAAGAGAAATAATTTCATCTATGTACCCACCCAACAGCCGGTCACCCTCGTCGCTCGCCCCGTCTCCGGCCGCTGTGTTTAACCGGAGCATGTCATCTAGAGCAACCAACATAATATTAAGCCCCATGTTCTTCGCAGTAACCGGGACTGAATGAAATTTTATTTTTAGCAATCGTTTATTACGCCAAAGGAAAAGAACACCTGATATCTTGAAGTAATTTACTTAATTTACTTTCATTTTTAGGGTTCCGTACCCAAAGGGTAAAACAGGACCCTATTACTAAGACTTCGCCGTCCGTCCGTCCGTCCGTCCGTCCGTCCGTCTGTCACCAGGCTGTATCTCACAAACCGTGATAGCTAGACAGTTGAAATTTTCACAGATGATGTATTTCTGTTGCCGCTATAACAACAAATACGAAAAACAGAATAAAATAAAGATTTAAATGGGGCTCCCATACAACAAACGTGATTTTTGACCGAAGTTAAGCAACGGGGTGACCGTTTTTTTTTTGTTTTTTTTTTGCATTATGGTACGGAACCCTTCGTGCGCGAGTCCGACTCGCACTTGCCCGGTTTTTAGTGTTCTTACACAACACAAATGGTAATATTAAATACCTTACAAAAAAAAATCTATTATTTATTACATAAAATATAGTACAACAAGGTGATATTGGAAAGATTATCCTGTACAGTGACATATTTTGCTGGTTAAGCATGCAAATGTTAAGTTAAAGCTATACGTAGGTGGTCTTAATTTATTACATTGTTTACTTACATTACAACTATAATTTCTACTTAATATTACTAGATTTGAAGGAACTCGTTTAAAGAATAAAATACCTGTTTTAATAAAAGTTTCTATGTTATCATAATACCCATAGGTTTGAGTTCATAACTTCACTGGGTGATCACATTATTTATGCAGATGTTATAAATGTAAATTTAGCGTGCTGCTGGTCTACTCACATATTCTAAACCCCTTATTTATAAACGCGCTACAAACCTCAATTAGCTAATTAGCTAATAATCGTTTGTCTTTATCTGTCATTTTGACTTATGTTGTGTAACAAAGGGATAAAACGTAAATTTAACTAAATCAGGCCCGTAAAGTTTTATGAATAAGAGGGTAAATCAGACTAAATCTGTTGTTAAAACGAAGTACTCACGCAATATATCATCGGGTGTCTCATCCACCCACGCATCTAGCGTCTCTAGCTTGACCGGGGGCTCTTCACCTGAAGCAAACATACAAGTTTATAAGCAACGAAGTCCTAAAGTGTCATTCTAAGGAACTTGCTAACTGTGTAAACAAAAGTCACTAGTAAATTCATCATTCAGAGACAAATTCAATATGGCGGTTTGTTTACATAGTTAACAAGTTCTATAAAATGACACTTTACATACAAGAGAGCGGTTTAAGGCTTACAAATAAAATATATTATAGGACAATTTTACACAGATCGACCTAGTCCCACAGTAAGCTCAATAAGGCTTGTGTTGTGGGTACTACACGACGATATATATAATATACACATATATGTACATACTTATATATATAGAAAACACCCATAACTCAGGAACAAATATTTGTGATGAACACACAAATAAATGCCCTTACCAGGAATCGAACCCGGGACCTCCTGCTTCATAGGTGGGGTTTCTGGCGCAAAGGATTGCTAAACCTATATAGCGCGGAAACGCTGCCTGCGTGATGGGCAGCTTGCCGAGGGGCCTGGGCTTAGAAGGTAGGTTATAGGGATTTTTATTTTTAGTGAGGTTTAGTTTTATTTTATAAGTAGACAATAATTTCTCGTATTATATTTTTGTATATAATTTAAAAGCAACAGGTTAGTTAGGTCACAGGTTATTTGAACCTAGCAACCATTACTAATTTACTATGAACCAAAGCACCATTAAGTAGCAACCAGTAGCAACCAAGTGAGGGCTTAGAACAAACGGCCATAAGATGTGGTCTCGGCCCACAATGTCAACAACTTAGACAAGCATATACATGTGTCTTCTAATACTTAACAATGACTTAATCTAAAGATTTCTAGACACAGGCAATATCAGTTGTGGTAACTGCGTCAGCTGATTAAACACTAGTAATTATTATTATTACCAAGATACGAAGATAAGAGGTGGTCTCATCAAATAACTAAATGGTTAGGCCAAAAGAAAGCGGGGAAGACAAAAGAAAGTGGGGAAGACAAAATAAAGCGGGGAAGACAAAAGAAAAGATGGGCAGATGACATAAAAACAGCAGGAATAAGTTGGATGTATACGGCAAAGGACAGGGAAAGATGGAAAAGAATGCAGGCTTTTATCCTCAGACGGCCCACATAACAAAGACAAGGATATCCTTGTCTTATCAACTTAACTATATAATAATAATAATTCAGCCTATATAAGTCCCACTGCTGGGCACAGGCCTCCTCTCACGCGCGAGAAGGCTTGGGCTATAGTCCCCACGCTAGCCCAATGCGGTTTGGGGACTTCACATACACCTTTGAATTTCTTCGCAGATGTATGCAGGTTTCCTCAAGATGTTTTCCTTCACCGAAAAGCTAGAGGTAAGTATCGAATGATATTTCATACATAAGTTCCGAAACCCGCGACCTCCTGATTGAAAGTCGGGCGTCATATCCCCTAGGCCACCACCGCTTTCTACTATCTGTATACAAAGTTATTAACTATACATATAGAAAAAAAAACAAACATACATATACATATAGAGAAAAATACATCTTTAAGTGGAGAATAAAGCTGTAATTTTTTTTGCTAGCCTATTAAGGTGTCCCACTGCTGGGCAAAGGCCTCTCCCCTTGTCTTCCACGACTCCCGACATAGCGCCTGCTCTGGCCAGTTACTGAGAAAGGTGTCTAGGTCATCCCGCCATCTCCGTCTGGGCTGTAATAATAATGATTATTATTATACACTGCAGAGGAGTAGACTCACCTGATACAGGCTCACTGGTCCCGTCTTCATCCTGCATTTCTGGATATTCTGGCTCAACTGCACATTCTTCCTCTAGAGCTAACAAACAGAACAAAAATCACATCATCTTCCGGTAAAATGTATGCTCAGAGATTTTAAAGAACTCCAATAACACTACATATCTGGCAGAATAATGTGCAGTCAACCCTTGGCAGGAGTGTGTATGGTGTAGGCTTGTGTCGGTCATAAAAAATAAATAAAATAAAAATAAGTTTATTGCGCACAAAACAGGCAGTACAGTACATAAATTGTTGTGACATCGGGCGGGTGGGTGCATAGCATGGTTAAATATAGTACCGAATTTCCAGGGGTCCCCGCACTAGGCTAGGCATGTACCGCGGGAGACCAAGTATGCATTTGCATGTCATGAGTGACAGTTGGAATAATAGAGAAAATAAATAAATTATAAACTAAAAGTACATTGTTTGATTTGATAATGGTCATAAACTAAGAACTGTTAAGAATGATATCCCGTCAAGGACCGAAAGGAACTAAATCTTTTTTAGTTGAGTGGGATTGATGAGCGCTTGACATGAGTGAAACAGAAAATAGACTGAACGTGAAAGAAAAGCGGTTCACAATGACGTTGGCACGAGTGCGAACGAGATAAAAGAGTGACAAACAGTCCTAAAGCTGATAAGTATGAAAAAAAAAACAACTGGTTGCACTCCGGGAGTGCTGACCGAGTGAAAACTAAATGACTAGTCCAAAATGTCTGCAGCACTATGTATAATTGACCCATCCTCCTTTCTATTGAAAAACTTTAGTTCTGAAATTGCTGGTCAGAGCGCTAGTTTAAAATTCGAAATTCAAATTTGTAGCGTTAACTGTTTAAAATTCGAATAGAAATTGTAAAGTTACCTTGCAGACCTCCCATCTAAATATCCAGTACTAGAGTTCACTTTTATTAGCTATTTCATAAAGATATAGCTTTATTGAATTATATTTGAGTGATATAAAATTAGAATGTAAATGTGAGATCCTATACAAGATTAGAACCTTTTTCATGTAATGTCATTGAGTTTTTCTTTATAGATTTAAATGACATCTAAACGTTATGGTCACGTGATTGCTGTCTCGAGTTTATCATTTTTTCCCCACCTCAAAAAGTGCCCAGCGCCGCTAAAGAAGTTTTCACTTCAAAAAAATCAAATGTTTTTTCTATATTTTTTATTTTATTGTGTCTAGCTTTTTGATGTTTAACCGTCATATAGTATCATACAACTTAAATCGTAATTCAGTTGCCAAAAATTTAGAATATATACATACTAAGGTAAAATTGATTCATACATTCCCAGCTCTCAAAGACTGAACTGAACTAATAGTGCCATGCCTTATGGGAAACGGTCGCAGAGATAGTTCAGAGCCGGAAACCGCTACCAACTTTTAGTATGTTGTTGGGCATGGCATTGGGTCTCCAAAACTGCCGGGAGACGGCGGCGCCGGCCATCTACTTCAGCGGAATGACGTCATCAAAATGACTCCCGCTTCGTTGCGAATATTGCATACTGCACCCAAATTATGCATAGCACATACACGTGTGGGATATTAAATGAAAGCCAATTAAATAACCTATATTTTATTCATACAAAGTGTATCAAAATATGCAACAGTTTAAGAAAAATTTACAAAATAATAAAAATTACGTAAAAAAATATTCGATTATTTGGGTTTTACAACCAAACCAAAAGTCGGACGATAAAGCAATGTACTACAACATTAAAGATGACGTCTCAAGCCATACACTGATATCAATAAAATCAAAATTGAACCAAATATGTGGAAATTATGCATCAAAATGTAGATATTTGGCCATACAAATGCATAAAAGTTAAAAAAATCAAAATTGGTCATTTTCAGGATAATCCGCATAAGCTTCTAGTATGTTATTAGCTATATGACCTGGATTCTAAAACTGCCGGGAGACCATCTCTGTTGTTCCTCAGTTACAAATAATGACGTCATATAAATAATCACTGCCGAATTTCGTAAAATGTAAATTATAGCTATACCACGAGTCTCACATACACGTGAGTTACATGTAATGAAAGGTTATTAAATGTATTATGATTCACTTAAACATTGTTTGTAAAAAAAATGTACGGTTTCAGAGCTAGAAACAACGAAATACCACTTTTTATGGAAAAAGTAGATATGTATCAATTTTATAGCTAAACTAAAACCGTCAAAATTTTTTTGCGTATAATATTTGAAAAACTAGTTATTCAACTATATATCACAATTTAAATTTTACATTTCCGACAAAAACTGTGGTAGGTGTGGAAAAAAAACTAAAGCGCCCCAACAATTCTACCTTAATGCGCTCATATTATGCAAGGAATAGTTCTATTTATCGAGTATTAAATGAATGAACATTACATAAAATACATGAAAACGACATTTTCGAATGGAACCATAATTAAAAAAATAATAATTTACTTGATAAGTAAGCAATATACTGTTTCTTTAAGTACCTAATCTCCTCCTTTCAAAGTCGGTTAAAATGTAGCTTTTGTGACCTGGACTACAAAAACAAATAAATTGACACCTCATTTATCAAAATCAGTTCAGTTGTTTCATGCAAAAAATACATAATTACATACGTAGATAGCAGCTCCTGCTGTAGTCGCGGTAAATATCAATATGAAATAGACTCTTATTGTCATGGCCTAACGCTACATTATTAGAGAAATGTAAAGTTACATGTCGGTAAGTAGGTACATGCCTAATACAAAATGCCTTATCGAGGTAAATGCCATATCAGTTCACTTAATGCGATACATAATTATATATTTAAGCCTCGATTAGCCTCGTACATACATACATCACTGGCTCAGTGACCCAAAGCAAAGAGGATCTTGGCCTCTGGCACAAAAGAGCGTCACTCTGCCCTATTCTGGGTAAGTTGGGTATTCTTATAAAAGTGGAATCTTGATTCGTGCAAGGGTTTCAAGGCTGAGCTGAGAAGGCTGGCAGAATTTTCCCTCTGATCCTCCGAAATACAGGTCACCCCTTTGATCATTCGAAGCCTCCATAAGGCATCTTGCTAACTCATCGAGGCGACGCCCGCTAGGCCTGCTAACATCTACGGCCTGAGGGTTTCAACGTTAGATGCCAAGCCACGCCAGGCCATAATAGTAAAGGTCTAATTATTGAATTTTAATTTTTTGTCCGACTACGGCAGAATTTGCTATCTATGCGTGCATGTGTAGGTACTGTTTGCATGAAACTACTGAACTGATTTTGATAAATTAGGTGTCAATTTATTTGTGTTTGTAGCTCAGGTCACAAAAGCTACATTTTAACCGACTTTGAAAGGAGGAGATTAGGTACATAAAGAAACAGTATATTGCTTACTTATCAAGTAAATTATTATTTTTTTAATTGTGGTTCCATTCGAAAATGTCGTTTTCATGTATTTTATGTAATGTTCATTCATTTAGTACTCGATAAATAGAACTATTCTTTGCATAATATGAGCGCATTAAGGTAGAATTGTTGGGGCGCTTTAGTTTTTTTTCCACACCTTCCACAGTTTTTGTCGGAATTGTAAAATTTAAATAGTGATATATAGTTGAATAACTAGTTTTTCAAATATTATACGCAAAACATTTTTGATGGTTTTAGTTTAGCTATAAAATTGATACATATGTACTTTTTCCATAAAAAGTGGTATTTCGTTGTTTCTAGCTCTGAAACCGTACATTTTTTTTACAAACAATGTTTAAGTGAATCATAATACATTTAATAACCTTTCGTAACATGTTACTCACGTGTATGTGAGACTCGTGGTATAGCTATAATTTACATTTTACGAAATTCGGCAGTGATTATTTATATGACGTCATTATTTGTAACTGAGGAACAACAGAGATGGTCTCCCGGCAGTTTTAGAATCCAGGTCATATTGCTAATAACATACTAGAAGCTTATGCGGATTATCCTGAAAACGACCAATTTTGATATATTTAACTTTTATGCATTTGTATGGGCAAATATCTACATTTTGATGCATAATTTCCACATATTTGGTTCAATTTTGATTTTATTGATATCAGTGTATGGCTTGAGACGTCATCTTTAATGTTGTAGTACATTGCTTTATCGTCCGACTTTTGGTTTCGTTGCAAAACCCAAATAATCGAATATTTTTTTACGTAATTTTTATTATTTTGTAAATTTTTCTTAAACTGTTGCATATTTTGATACACTTTGTATGAATAAAATATAGTTTATTTAATTGGCTTTCATTTAATACCCCACACGTGTATGTGCTATGCATAATTTGGGTGCAGTATGCAATATTCGCAGCGAAGCGGGAGTCATTTTGATGACGTCATTCCGCTGAAGTAGATGGCCGGCACCGCCGTCTCCCGGCAGTTTTGGAGACCCAATGCCATGCCCAACAACATACTAAAAGTTGGTAGCGGTTTCCGGCTCTGAACTATATTCCCATAAGGCATATGACTATAAAGGAACTAAAAGACCGAACTAGTTTGTTTGACCGATTGACTGAGAGTGGAGCGCTCTCTGTAGTGACCGAGCAGGCACAAGCCTAGTATGGTGCTGGTGCCACCATCTAGCATTGTAGTTTAAAGTGTTATTGTTATTTAATGGACTACTGTATAGAGTTCAGATAAAATTATTAAAATACACTACTTGTTTCATGTGTGCTGCTACCTTTGCTGCTCTCTCCCTGCAGCCGCGCCTGCAGCTCCGCCTGGCTGCGTAACACTTGCAGCTTGAAGTTGGTCGCGTCTCGCAGGCGGCACACACACGTAGTACAGATGCCGCACGAGCCCGAGCCGCCCAGTATCATCTGCATGTTACATAATTAATGAGGTGATAACCTAACACTGACTCTAAAAATAACATCAATCTTTAACTTGTAATATTTATGTTTTGCTACATTAACAAGAATGTCGTACTTACATTTATGTCAAAGCACTCTTTGATCATGTCGGCATATATCTCCGTTATGCCGAGATGTGTGTACGGCGTCGTCAGGTCCTTGTCCGGAGCACGCCGCAGGCAGCAGCGACACGCGTGCGTCACATCCATCACTTCGTTGTTTGTATGTACTCGCCAGTCAACACAAGTAGCCCTTTGTCTAACCTAACAATTCTAACAAACTCCCACAGCAGGAATGCCGGGAATGTCTATATAAATAAAATAAAATTAACAGAAAGTTAAAATTCTAATAATTCTTAAGTAACGTAGCCGCCAACGAGCAGTTTCAAAAGTATTTAAAACAAAATTAATTGTGCTTTGTTTTTTTTTCGAGGTTGTTTTCATTATTATTTTCCTTTTTTGCAAATAAATAATTTGTTTGTTTGTTTGTTTGTTTGTTATTAAACCACGCTAACCTCAAAACCTCAAAACTCAGGGCCTTGTCAAAACTCAAATTTGACAGATACCATAGACAGACTTGATATTTAAGCATAGATGGTAGCATCCTATAGAATAGGTATACGCGTACTTCCGTGAGGGACAAAACATACGCAATGCGACACTACAGTTGCCTCCAGAATTTCGCGAACTAACCCCGGCTACTCACGTAACGATAAATCGTTGCGATAAAACTGTGCAGTCCGACTGTGCAGATAAATCGAACCGTGTGTATGACAAATCGTTACGATAATCGACAACGATTTGTCATACACACGGTTCGATTTATCTGCACAGTCGGACTGCACAGTTTTATCGCTACGATTTATCGTTACGTGAGTAGCCGGGGTAAATTGACAGGTCAATGTGCACAAATCATAGACTTATAATATATAAAGACGGTGTCTCAGCGAGCTGTCACTGTTGCCACTTTTGTTTAGTGTACGATTAACAATGAGGTCCACGTTGCTGTAGCCATGTCGATAAAGTCATATCGATAAACTATCGACATTTCTTGCAATTTTAATTTTACTTCAAAGGCTTAACGATACCTAAAATGACCAAAAACGCTTTTATTCTTTATTGTGGTTATCAGATCACAATTTTATAGTCATGCCCCAGCAGGGAACCAAAGGAAAGTTCAGATATTTAATTAAAATACATAAATACCTCCTAAAATAGGTGTTCCGCAATAATTGAATTATATTATTATATTATAATATATTCATTATCCATTAGCATTTCAATTATGTTTATGTTTAACGAAGATATTGAAGCTTCAATTAATCGCTATTTCGTTCCGCTGTGTAGCGTTTATCGATATATAACATGATTAAAATCGACTTTTCACATCCCTAAAAGAGCACACATATACGCTTTTACGCACACATACACAGCCTGGGCGCATCAAGAAAGGCAACACTTGATTTGAAGTCCACCTTGTCAACAGTATGGTTGTCCTTTTTTGACAAACGGCATTTTAAAAGAGCGAGGAGAGAGAAATGATACTAGTTGCTGCGTCGTGAAAGAGAACAGAAAACGTTGGGCCCTTGGCACAAATGATACCACAGTTCGGCCAGTGCTGTTCATATCGATGTTTTCAAAAAAGTTTGAATTAGAGAATATCGAGAGAATTCACCGCTAGGGGCGCTACTGTTGCGCGGTCAGTTAAAATGTATCTTTAAGTAATTTAAGTTATTTTACAATTACAAACTTAGAAAACTCGAAACTCAAACTCGACAATTGTGCAATTTTATAGTAATGACACAAGGATATTGGATAAACATATCGTATCTAAATAAATATTTATTTATGTATATTTATTTTATTTGTTAGGAAAACTTATAGCTAGAGTAACAAGTTGTAGGTGATATCATAGAAACAGTGATTTTGGCTCTAAACACAAAGAAAGGCCGGCCCAGACGGGAAAATATTTCGTACATGTGATTAATTTCTCATTTAATTTGTGTGGTCTGGAGGCAAAAATTAAATCCTCTCCGTGATCCCTATTGCTTCGATTGTAAAGACCAGTCCCTAAACCGATTCAAGTTGACAATTAGCTTAGAATTTCAATAATAATGGATCAGTCTCA
Source organism: Cydia fagiglandana (assembly GCF_963556715.1). Taxonomy (NCBI): domain Eukaryota; kingdom Metazoa; phylum Arthropoda; class Insecta; order Lepidoptera; family Tortricidae; genus Cydia; species Cydia fagiglandana. Next base: position 2,161,374 of record NC_085950.1, on the reverse strand, counting down.
TCTACCGGCCACATGTATAAAATTAAATCACCGATTTTAGATTTATGGTGACAACCGAGCTCTTGAAATAAACAACTTGCCCCGAAACCTGCATACTAACACTGAAATTGGTCAGTTTCGCATCCGCACCTCCTGATTTGATCGGTAACGTCACAATCTTACAATTGAATCAACCACTTTTCTCGTCACATTCATTTAAATCTAAATAGTTTGTGGCCCCTTTATAATTATTACATGGGTGGATTGGGTAGTAAGTGCAATATCTTACTTATCGATATCATTTTATCGACATATACCCGTGACTATTTTTTCTTTGCTATTCCTGGTATCATTTTATTTGTCAAACTCATGTCAATTTAGTTCGCGAGTTTATGGAGGCGACCTTATGATTGCTCGAATTGATTTGTTGCTCACCATAATCCATACAAAATTTACGGTGGGGAACAAATAAAATGTGAGACTGTGACAAGGACAAACAATAATAAATAGCTCTTTCCCTGCTACTCCTACTGAAATATACATAAGACTATTCTCCTGTTCGGTCACTTCCCCCCACTTTTCATGCCAGATCCATGGCTCAAACCTCAAACTATCCACTAGATTCATGGGCGAATTCCAATATAAAGCCCAGTGCAGACGGGACAATTTTCGCCAATCTAATTAAATTGTCCGATCAAATCAGGCCGGGCCGACACACACAAACGTCAATTTTGCTCGCAGATTTCAACCACCGATTATGACCAATCTTCGAGCAACACCGGCTTCCGACCAAGGGCCCAACCTTTTCTGTTCTCTTTCACGACGCAGCAACTAGTATCATTTCTCTCACCTCGCTCTTTTAAAATGCCGTTTGTCAAAAAAGGACAACCATACTGTTGACAAGGCGGACTTCAAATCAAGTGTTGCCTTTCTTGATGCGCCCACCCTGTGTATGTGTGCGTAAAAGCGTATATGTGTGCTCTTTTAGGGATGTGAAAAGTCGATTTTAATCATGTTATATATCGATAAACGCTACACAGCGGAACGAAATAGCGATTAATTGAAGCTTCAATATCTTCGTTAAACATAAACATTATTGAAATGCTAATGGATAATGAATATATTATAATATAATAATATAATTCAATTATTGCGGAACACCTATTTTAGGAGGTATTTATGTATTTTAATTAAATATCTGAACTTTCCCTTGGTTCCCTGCTGGGGCGTGACTATAAAATTGTGATCTGATAACCACAATAAAGAATAAAAGCGTTTTTGGTCATTTTAGGTATCGTTAAGCCTTTGAAGTAAAATTAAAATTGCAAGAAATGTCGATAGTTTATCGATATGACTTTATCGACATGGCTACAGCAACGTGGGCCTCATTGTTAATCGTACACTAAACAAAAGTGGCAACAGTGACAGCTCGCTGAGACTACGTCTATATATATATTATGTCTATGCTTCCGACACGTCAGAAGGGAGGGGCCCAAGCGATATCTCACCGTACAAATCTTTCTGCCATTTTTCGCGGGGGGAAGGTGCACACAGTGGCACTTCTCACACACTTACATACAAAATCCAATCAGAGGCCCTACCGCGAACCACGTTCGACGTGTTGCCTCTCTATGGCACTTGTAAATTCATACGTAAGTGTGACAGGGAGGCAACACGTCGAACGTGGTTCGCGGTAGGCCCTCTGTAATGACGACACAAATACATACAAAATGACACACGTCAAAGACAAATCTTGCAAACCTCGATCTCTTTCTGTGTACGGACGAGTGACTAGTGTCACAACACGCACACTAACACATTTCCGTTGAAGTATGTCATTGTATTCTGAGAGATGAGAAGTCGGATTTGTCGCTCGACCGATCCGCAATTTGTACTGAGCGAGCAAAATCGATAAATCCAACAATTACTTGAGACTAAAATATAATAATTGTATTTAAATGTAATTAAACGTATGATATGTAAAAAAAAATATTACATGTGAAATGTAACACTTTCTTTTTGTAAATTTGACGTCTCCGACCTCTTTTTATAACAAAAAACCGAGCAAACAGGCATTTTTGTGCAGCAGTGTTCACGCGCGCGTCTGGACTCGGTCTAGTCTAGTGAAAAATCCAAGTGCAACTAGTTTTATTACCCGCGGTAGATTATATTGACGCGCTAATCTTGTAGAGTCTGTGCGGAAAGAGAAGAGTCGTGGGATTTGAGGGCGCGCCAGTGCTATTTTATGGTTTTTGCTATGCTGACAACACTGGTCACGTGATTATAGTACGACACTAAAGGTCATGATACTTGAATCCATTTGTTCCGGTTTTTTACCACGGCTTACTAAACAGAGCCTGGTGGTGGTGTCGGCTCGTCAACTCAATCCTCTGATTTAGCGCAGGCACTAATTTTCTTTTTAAAACACACTTGTTTTTATATCTCAGATACTAAAAAGTGACTGCGATTGACAAAACTGTGTAATTTTAGTACCAAACAAGATACGAGTCTCATTTATGTACTGCCTAAACTGTGCAGTCCAACAGTTATTAAAACCGGGTAGATCGGGTAGAAATTGGGCAATAGAACTGTAATTTTATCTGGGATATATTTCACCCATTGTAAACTTGACTTGTAATGTATGTGTAATGTACACATACATTACAAGTCAAGTTTACATTAATAATAAATATGAATATGAATAAAAATAGTGCATAAGTAGGTAGGCCTTATTGGGATATGTCCGGTTCTCTCATCTCACGATATTTTACTTCGCCGAAAAGTCACTGCTAATTATGAAATATAATTTCGTAACTAACAGAACCTACAAATAAAGAAATATTTTATTAGAAAAAGTTTTATTCTTTGTAATCGAAGTCTGAATTAAAATATTCAATGTCACTTATGTTTGAGCTATCTTCAAAACAACCAGGGACACTCATAGAACTATCTTCATCTGAACTGGATGTGCTTGAATCCGGCACGTAGATTACGAATTCTTGCATATCACCTACTTAGCGGTCTTTTATTTGAGATACCGTAGGTACTTTTACACAATCCTGAAAAAGAAATTACATATAAATATGCATAAAATGGCAAGTATCAAGACTATTTGTCAGTTATTTTAAATATCATGAATGACCTGCATATTTATGAAAATTAATATATTTTGAATTAATATACTTACCGATTATGTACCGGAGACAAGTTACTTAGGGGGCTTATTAAATAGGTAATTATTTAATATTAAATACAACATCAATACCCGCGAATAGCGGAAACACGTTACGCGACTTTTTGGAAGTCGATAGTCGGCTTTTAGCCGTTTTCTTCCCGCTGACAAAACCGAACAATGTTAAATATAATTTTCCTTGTGGTTTTATGTACGGTTTTATCGTGTTTTGAAAATATTTTATACATAAAACTTGCGGTTTTTGTTTACTTTTTACAAGAGAGGTGTCAAAGGTTTGATTGCCATATAAAATTTAAAATGTTAGTTCCCGTTTCTGCCACGACTCTTCTCTTTCCGCACAGACTCTACCTCGGCAGAGGGGAAATAGTGCGAATGCCGCCTCCCTTCCGTGTTGCTCGAAGTGACCAATATTACAAATATGTACAGCCTGGCAAAAAAGAGTAGAAATTAAAAAGTGTAGTGTCGTCCCTTTCAAATCAATTCATATAAGAGAACGGGACGACACTACAGTGTTGCCACTTTTTAGTTTCTTCTCTTTTTTGCCAGGCTATAGGTGCCGACGGGATACCTATATGGACTAATATGGAGGTGGGAGGAGGCGGTTTCGTTTAGGTGCATTTTTTTTAATTTAGACTATTTAGAGGATAAGAGGAATCTACTATCACCATAAATTTAAAATTGGAGATTGACGCAAATTTAATTTCTGATCAAATCGGTCAAATCCCGTCTTGCTATCAAACACGATGCAGATTTAGCTTAGCCTGATTCCGTGTTCCTAGTTCGAAGTAGGTTTCCTCAACCTATTATTGTACACACACACAGACACACACCCAATAACACTACAGGAATGAAAAATAAACAATAAAAATTAACACCAACATGAAACTCTTTGAATGCAGTTTTATTTCTTTTTAAAAATAAAGGAATGTCTCCTTTAAGTAAAATTAACCAACTTAAGGATTTAAGGTAGTTTCCCTCCAGGGCCCAACATATCTTTCCACCCTGTATTTTATCATTCTGAGTTCTGAGACATGGCTTGTCCAATAGGTCTCGGTCTTGTCATACAACGGGGTAACGCTGCTAGTGTGATGGGAACCTTTGGACCCGGCATGGCTCAGAACGGGTTTTAGTTTCTTAGATCTATCTGCTATGTATTTCTTACTGCCATCTTTCGACAGAGGATTTAAACTGTTAGAACGCCATTTGACTTTGATCATTATTCTTTCACTGATACGTGTTAACTTGTTAAATATTAATATTAATGCCATCTACTCGAGAGTAGGCTGAAGGTTATGGCGCCATCGCTCGAAAAGATTGCACCATACCTTTGGCCTATAGTCGAGTAACATATACTCGTTTCAGTGAAAGAATAAGGATCAAAGTCAAATGGCGTTCTAACAGTTTTATGCTGTCGAAAGATGGCAGTAATAAAGTGGCTAGATAATGTACTTTGATAATCCGTCTCTATACACTCTGTTCGCTTTGATTCGGCTCAGCATTGCTCCAAGCAATGATTAGGGTTGGCACCACTTGACGTCCTTTTGCGTGCACGACCACAGATAAGATAATGACTTGAATTTTGACAACCCTAAATAGCCGAAGGATAGTGCTATAGATTAGAAAGGGATAGCATAATTCGTCCCTAAATCGCTGTCGAACTTCGGTTTTGTAGGAAGTGTCCTTTCTGTATGGTAGTACTATTATTTATTATGTGCCACAGCTCATACATAGCCCACACCCAACAAATGCTGTATCGGTAACTAGCGCATCAAATTTCCGAAAACTTGCGTAATTATTTCAGGGTTTTTCACTGGAATGTTTCTTCCTTAGATGTCTTTGTAAATCATACTTATATCCACTCCTGTAGTTGCAGTGAGTACAAATAAAAGGCTTCTCTCCAGTGTGTATCACTTGATGTTTTAACAAGTTCTCTTTCCGATTGCTCTTGTATGCGCAATGACTACATTTAAATGGTTTTGCCCCAGTATGTATCATCATGTGTATTTTTAGACTCGATTTCCGAATGCATTTGTAATCACAGTGGCCACATTGGAAAGGCTTCGTGCTAGTATGTGTCATTTCGTGTCTACGTAAGCTTGACAAATCACTGTACTTGTAGTCGCATTGCTTACATGTGTACGGCTTTTCTCCAGTGTGTGTCCTATGGTGGAACAGCAAGTTTCCTTTCTGCCTGCAGCTGTAGTCGCACTTGCTACACTTAAACGGCTTCGCCCCAGTATGTATCATCAGGTGTCGTCGTAGGCTTGATTTCCGAATGCATTTGTAATCACAGTAGCTACATGTGAAAGGCTTCTCACCAGTGTGTTTTTTTATGTGAAGTTGTAAATTTTCTTTTTTAAGAGCTTTGTAATCACAGTAACCACATTGATGAAAGAGTTTCTCTCTACTCTTTATGTCCTGATGTATTCTTTTGTGTGTCTTTTGATGACGTCTTAGGTTTAGTTTAGTCCTGCATTTGAAATCACATTCAGTACACCTAAGTTTGTCTCGAGTGTGTGCTGCTTGGTGTTTGTGTAAATCACTTTTAAACAGAGTGGTGTAACTACAGTGACCACAATTAAAAACGTTGTCCACAAAGTGACTCTTCAAATGAGTCTGTAAACTTCGCTTAGACCTTGTTGTATATTCACATTCATCACACATAAAATTTGTAACATCGTGCTCCCTTTTTTCGTGCTCTAATACACGCAATTTATTCTGAAATGTGGAACTACAAAAACCACAAGAAAATGTTTGGGTAAAACTAATTGAAGGCCCGGTTGGTAAGTGAGTGTCTTGTATGTGTTTTCTTAAAATAGATTTATTTCTGCAACGCTTGCCGCAGTGTTCGCAATCGTATAGTTTGACTCCACTGTGAACAGTCGCGTCGCCGCGGAGGCGCTCGAGCACCACGAAACACGCCATCGCGAGCTGTTCCCTGGCGTGGACCGCGCTGTCATCCGAACACACTGAAACAAATTAAAAAACGATTTTAATGGATTAGGGACCGAAATCGCTTACCCTAATCGAGGTTTGTAATCAGGTTATTACCTTATCATTCGGATTATTTGTATCATTGGTTAACCTCGTAATAGGTTAGCACAGGGGTTCCCAATCTTATTCAGTGGTGTACTTTTAAAATTTGCTTGCGGCTGATTCGGTTAAATTATGTTCTAATGTATGGGCAAGAAAAACAAATTATAGCCAGCATTCAATGAATGTAGTATGATACCTTTGGGTATGGTGCTTTACGCACACTAGCGTCCCTCCCCCTCCCCCTGACGCAACCCCCCCTTTTAGCTTGAAATATGTCTCGGTTTACGGTTTTTTTTTATTTTTGAGAAAAGTATTAGAGTTAGGAAAAAAGTGTCAAGGTAAGAAATAATCCTTAATAAATTTTAAACAAAAAAGGTTATATACAACTTTTTGGTAAGACTCACCATATTCATGTATTAACTTGTTGAAGTTCAATATAAGTTAGTACGTGATAGTACTGAAATAAAACTATTTTTTTTTATTATGAATGGGATTACTCATGGCCACAGACTAGCCGAGGCGTAGACGTGGCCTACGATGGAGCGAGCTCGCCCAGAAGGTGCCTGTTCACTCTTGATTTGAAGGTTGCCGGGTTATAAGAATACGGAAATATAGACGCCGGCAAGGAATTCCATTCCTTGGCAGTGCGCATAAGGAAAGTAGAAGCAAAGCGCTTCGTGCGAATTGGTGGAATATCTACCATGTAAGGATGGAAACCGGCCGTGCGTCTAAAAGTTCGATGGTAGAATGGGTAATACGGAGAATAAGCTTGCAAGCTTATTCTTCGTGAAGATTTCTTTCAGTACTGTCACGTACTATGTTATATTGAACTTCAACAAGTTTTTCAACGGTAAAATTTTGTCGAAGTTCATCTAGCTAATACATCAATATGGTGCGTCGTATCAAAAAAATGAATATAACCTTTTTTGTTAAGAATTTAATAGGGAACATTTCTTTCATTGACACTTTTTTCCTATATTGTATACTTTCCCCAAAAAACAAAAAACACTCTCAACCGGGACATATTTCAAGCTAAAAGAGGGGGTTGCGTCAGGGGGAGGGGGAGGGACGCCAGTGTGCTTAAAGCACCATACCCAAAGGTATCATACTACATTCATAGAATGCTGGCTATAATTTGTTTTTAAAAAACACAATTTGACCGAATCACCCTAGGTATTTAAATAAAAGTAAACAAATAATTTGTGCATTTTCGGGTAGTTATAACATTCCAAATACGAAACCGCCTCGATCTGTTTCATCTACCCTCAACTGGCTTAAGGAGCAATTTGAGGGAAGATTTTGTACATTTATATTAAATACCTAAAGATACAGACTATAGCTAGGCTATCCAAAATAGATAGGTAACATGGTGAGGTGGATTGCCTCACGGCGCCCCTCTCTATTGTCTAGGGCGCCCCAACCTAATATAAGAATTTGTTGTGATAACAGTTGTAGTTATAAAATCGAGTTTAGGTAAAATGTCTGATGTCATGTCATGGGTAAGTCCATACAATTAATTCAATCAATTCTATACTTATCAAATACCCTATGATAGACTTAATATAGAAGACAAACAATGTTAGTCCCAGTGGCGGATTTGCCCTAAGGCACAGTAGGCCCGGGCCTAGGGCGGCAAGATATTTAGGGGCGGCAAATTGTGACAAACAAATAAATATTTTAATATTTAGATATATTTAAGTTACTTTTGTATGATTATTTATGTACCTTTAACCTTTTGTATAATAAATAAAAATTATATTTGACATTTGCTGATGGTAACAAGAAATAACTCAAAATGTTGTCAATATGATGGATGCTGAGAAAGGGGCGGCTACAGGGCCTGGGGCCTAGGGCGGTAAAGACTGCAAACCCGCCACTGGTTAGTCGTTAGTATTACATGACATTCCCTCTATCTTAACTATACAAAAAGCTAAGCTCCTATTGGGCTGAATATTTAAACAAGGGGGTCACATGAAATGGTATACTGACCTGGTAGTGGAAACACTTGAGGGCGGTGCCACTCCTCAGGGCCAAGCACAAGCTCGTCCTTGACTTCATGGTCAGTATAGAGTCTGGCCTGTGCTGCTACTGCACTCACTATGCGCGAGCCCGCGCTGTCTGTGCACTCCTGCTCGGTCTTCAGGCACATTTCTCTAGGCTCTGTCTTCACACAAACCCTTTTGGGCTCCATCTTCACACCTGCTTCTCCCGACTCTGTCTTCACACACATCTCTCTATGCTCTGTCTTCACACACATCTCTCTATGCTCTGTCTTCACACCTGCCTCTCTGGGCTCCGTTTTCACATACACCTCTCTAGGCTCCGTCTTCACACACATTTCTCTAGACTCCATCTTTACACACACCCCTCCGGGCTCAGTCTTCACACATGCCTCTCCAAGCTCCGTCTTCACACACACGCCTCCAGGCTCCACCTCCACACATACTTCTATGTGCTCTGTCTTCACATACACCGCCTCCGCCTTATCACACACTATCTCTCGTGGCATCTTGACTTTTTATGCACTCACAAGCTGGTAACAGTGAGAACCTGTAATGCAAGTAGATTATGATGATTTAGACCAAGTACAAAGTGTTTAATGTTTAGTAACACCAAGAAAATAATTGTTGGATGAAAATATAAATATAAATATATTATTATTAAATATATTATTAGGACATTTTTTACACAAATTGACTAAGCCCCACGGTAAGCTCAAGAAGGCTTGTGTTGTGGGTACTCAGACAACGATATATATAATTTATAAATACTTAAAATACATAGAAAACAACCATGACTCAGGAACAAATATCTGTATCATCATACAAATAAATGCCCTTACCAGGATTCGAACCCGGGACCATCGGCTTCATAGGCAGGGTCACTACCCACTAGACCAGACCGGTCGTAATAAATATCATACAAGTCACACTAGCTAGTACCACAATGACCAATATAGCCAGATAGTTACATTATATTACGACTGTGAGTTGAAATGCGATAAAATATATACTTAGTAAATGCGATAATTCTAAAGTTACATCACTATAAAAAATAAAATTATGTTAACAAGTATAGCTACAGTACGTATGTACGTAATAGAAGTTTGGAGCTTTCTAGCTACAGCTTCGAACCAACGGTAATCAACGAAAGTGGAAGTTTGCTTACTTGGCAAAAATTGTACAGCAACTATTTGATTTAAATCGAAGTTCACAAGGAAATCTCTTCACTTCGCAATAAAAACTGAAAGTTATGAAATGAAAACATTACAATGAGTACAATGACCCTAAAATTTTGACATTGACCACAGACTCATAGACTAATAGCCATAACAGACTACCGCACTGCAACGCGACCTTAGTGCGGTACGGTAGTCTGATACGGCTTTTGAAATAAAGCCCCCTCCACACTCGTGCGCGAATCGCGGCGCAAAGCCTGCGAAATCGCGGGCGGTTACCGGTGGGCCCATAGACATAATATATATATAGACGGTGTCTCAGCGAGCTGTCACTGTTGCCACTTTTGTTTAGTGTACGATTAAGAATGAGGCCCACGTTGCTGTAGCCATGTCGATAAAGTCATATCGATAAACTATCGACATTTCTTGCAATTTTAATTTTCCTTTAAAGGCTTAACGATACCTAAAATGACCAAAAACGCTTTTATTCTTTATTGTGGTTATCAGATCACAATTTTATAGTCACGCCCCAGCAGGGAACCAAGGGAAAGTTCAGATATTTAATTAAAATACATAAATACCTACTAAAATAGGTGTTCCGCAATAATTGAATTATATTATTATATTATAATATATTCATTATCCATTAGCATTTCAATTATGTTTATGTTTAACGAAGATATTGAAGCTTCAATTAATCGCTATTTCTTTCCGCTGTGTAGCGTTTATCGATATATAACATGATTAAAATCGACTTTTCACATCCCTAAAAGAGCACACATATACGCTTTTATGCACACATACACAGCCTGGGCGCAGCAAGAAAGGCAACACTTGATTTGAAGTCCACCTTGTCAACAGTATGGTTGTCCTTTTTTGACAAACGGCATTTTGAAAGAGCGAGGAGAGAGAAATGATACTAGTTGCTGCGTCGTGAAAGAGAACAGAAAAGGTTGGGCCCTTGGGTGGGCCTACTGAGAAACACGTTCGACGTGTTGCCTCTCTGTCGCACTTGTAAATTCGTACGATAGTGTGACGCGGTAGACCCTCGAATCCAACAGACAGAAGAACGCTGGCAATACATCTCATATTGATTCGATTAAGACTTTCTACGACTGGTGCTCGATTCGACGACGAAAATTTCGATATTTACCGGTTTTTACATCACTACTAATGTCAAAATCTCTGTTTGAGTCGAGTGAAAAGCCGCTCTTGCTTACACATTTCAATTTGTAAAACTCAAACTTGTATTGTCTCAAACGTCATTAAAAAGATAACTTAACCTATAAGTATAACCTGAAAACATTGTACCTTCTTCGCTTCATTTGCTTTATTTTGTTTATAAATAAATTGAAAACATAAAAATGAAACGCCACTTGACGCATTTATCTCGAAATATACTACAAAATAAATGTAGTTACACATTATCACTATCAAGTAAGTAGAGTACCTTAAACTCATAGAATTTAAAAATAAATGTTATGTTTACCTCCCTCATATTTTCAGGATATTTAAGTACACAAGAGGCGATAGAGCGTCGTCACCACCTCTTCTCGCTGGAAAAGAAGCGTCAGTTGGAGAATGTGGGCCGCATTGAGAAGATTGAAGTCAATTACAAGGGTGTTCCCAAAGATTGCACTCTTATTATGAATAAAGACATTTCGACTCCTCATGATTGTGCCAAACGTAAGTACTTTGTTACAATTAGGACAGTAGTGGGCAAAGTACGGCCCGCGGGCCATCTGCGGCCCTCGAATGGATTTTATCCGGCTCGCCGCCGGTCGTATGAAATAATTAGAATATGGGCTATATGGCATTGCCCCACGATTATCACAAATCAAAATAAATTTAGGCTACAATTCTGGCCCTCCACTTAAATTTCCTAAACTTTCTGGCCCCCCATGAAGAAAGTTTGCCCACCACTGAATTAGGATATAGACAAGGAAAAAAATTGCGAAATTGTCTTAGATTTTTACTTTTGCATGGAAACAAGAAATTTCTAGTATATGGCTTTAAGAACATAACATACATGACACTGATGGGAACACTGAAGGGAAACTTAAATATGTTTCACTTTATTATTGAATTTTGAATCTATTTTATTTCATTGTCACCTGACTTACACACGTGCAAATTTTCAGCTTCATTTGAAACCGATAAGTGGGTCAAATTTAACTTGCAAGACTTGACCCGTACAAACATACATAGTTACATAAGTACATACAGTGCAATTTAAATAAATCTTGTAAAAACATGACAGTTATTTTGTGTGTGACATTTTTTTGTAACTTGTTTTTACATTTATAAATTTTATAATATAATTATGGATTTGTTGTAGATCTCAGTGAGTGGCACGCGGAAAGCAGCGCACTGGCACTTATAGACGGAGCCGTACACTGGGACATGCACAGACCTCTGACAGAGAACTGCACTCTTGAAGTAAGTACATTTTTAGAAGTTTGATTTTTTTCACATCTTCAAGGGACCATAGACTTAACTGACCTATAGTTCGTTGAGACTTGCATAATACATGAAGACAGAGGCAACGAATGGCGGTCTTATCGCTAAAAGCGATCTCTTCCAGACAACCTTTAGGCAGGGGTGCGAAACTCCTGACTTCGGTCAAACTCAGGCTCAGCATTGCTCCGAGCAATTATTAGGGTTGGCACCACTTGACTTCCTTTTGCGTGCACGACCACAGATAAGATAATCACTTGACTTTTCACAACCCTAAATAGCCGAAAGGGATAGTGCCATATGTTAGAAAGGGATAGCATTATTCGACCCTGAACCGCTGTCAAAGTTCGTTTTTGTAGGAAGTTTCCTTTTTGTACGGTAGTACTATTCATTATTCTGTGCTTTAGTTAGTGGAGATATGATAATATTAACATACACACAAACATAAACAAGTCATGTTAATAATTGTGCGGAAAATAATTGTGTGTCGCATTTGTCCGGTTTTCTTCAAGATTCTCATGTCAGTTCCAGGCGTACAACAGCGCAGAGCCACAGCAAGTGAACAAGGCGTTTTGGCGCAGCTGTTCCTTCCTGCTAGGGGCTGTGGCCACGCGCGCCTTCAAGGATAAAGTCGAGGTCACATTGCACAGCTTCCCGGGACCCGATAGTGAGTATTAGAGATGCACCGGATATCCGGTTACTATCCGGTATCTGGCCTATCCGGCCTTTATTATATTACTAACCGGCCGGATACCGGATAGTGACCTACTATCCGGCCGGATACCGGATAGTAACACTGCTTGATTTCGGAGTAAACAAATTGGATTTAAGAAACAGACACGGTCATGTCATAATCGTACTTGTTTATTATTTTAAAACAATTTAATCATTCCACTGACTTGCACGCGCACTCATTTCGAACCTAGAAATGAATCCGCGCGAACGTTTACTAGGAAACAGGTCAAACCTGCAGAATGCGCACCTGAAAAACCGAAATGTAGGTATAGTTCCGCCGGCTGAATATTCGGCGGCCTGATACCGGATATTCGGCCGATCGTCGGGCCGAATATCCGGTATCCGGTCAAACAACTATCCGTTGCATCTCTAGTGAGTATACTAACTAATATGGCTCAGCGATCCAAAGAGGGTCTTGGCCTCCGAAACGGCGGCACGCCACTTTTCCCGATCCTGCCAATTATCGGCTTGAAGCTGACGCAGATCCGCTTCCACACTGTCTCCCCAGCGGTACCTGGGCCGACCTACCGGGCGACCACCAGTCGGTCATCCCAGGCATCTTGGCAGCCCGATCCTCTCCCATTCTTAAGTGAGTATACAATACAAGGTATTCCAGCCCTATAGTAGACAACGTAACCATCGCTAACGCTCCGTAGCGAACGAAACGCAACTGTCACACTAATATGGAAGAGTGATAGAGAGACAAAGCGATTTCATGGCGAAGCACAAGCGATTGTCACCTTGGCTAGGCCTGTTCTTTCCTGCTAGGGGCTGTGGCCACGCGCGCCTTCAAGGATAAAGTCGAGGTCACATTGCACAGCTTCCCGGGACCTGACAGTGAGTATACAATACACAACATACCCATCGCTAACGCTCCGTAGGGGGCTATTCATAAATTACGTCATTTCAAATTAGGGGGGAGGGAGGGGTCTGGACATCGGATGAGAGGAAACGGGGTCATTTGAAGCATGATTTTTGGATGATTTTAGGGAGGGTCAAAAATCGATGACGTAATTTATGGACCCCTAGCAATAGAAACATATTTATTGCATATCTTTTTGTTACAAATTATGTCCGCTTAGCGGGTGTGGGTAAAATTACATATGTCTTAAAGATCTAGTAATTTAATCTATGTGTATATTTTACATATTAGGTTATGGAGGAATTCAGAATTCATTCATAACAAAGGAGCCCTAGGAGGAATATTACGCTTGCTGACGCGGTTACCCCTCCCTAGCTTATCTATATATGGCACTTCCCCGATTCTTGTGCTGAGCAACATTGGGTTGAATTGACCGTATCTTGTGTACGTTGGACCTGGAGTATCTAACCCTTGAATGCACAGTTTATCCAGTCTCCGTATCATATCATGGTGTAGGTCATGTACTCTTATGTGCCATGGGTCTTCATCAAGCATTTCCCATAGGGTAGATGTTGGAAGTGATCTAGGGAAGTTGCCAGCCGACTTTAATGCCATTCTGTACTGACGCTCAATTGATTGAAGGTTCGTCTTGCTAATTCCTAGAATTAGCAAGACCCCTAGCAAACGAAACGCAACTGCCACTGTCACAGTAATATGGAAGAGTTATAGAGAGACACAACGCAGTTACATGAGTGTTATAGAAATCATCGAAATTGCGATTTTCTTGTTTTGCAGTAGACCCCCAGATTGTGCTGGATAGTGGTAGTGGCGCCCCCTACGCAGGGTTTCACGTAATATTACCTGTTGTCTCATTCCCTAAGTCGAAAGGTCCTATTTCTGGACAGTTTGCCCTTTGGCAAGCAGTGACCCCCATGAATTTGTAAAAAAAATTATACATTCTTTTTTTTTCCAGTCCGCTCGGGTTCGTTCATATACGACGTGGCCCTCTCCCTCCCCTCTTGGCGGCCCACCCCCCAAGAGCTGCACACGCTAACGGCGGAGTACGTGTCGTTCTGTCGTCGTGGAGATCCTATAGAGAGGCTCGAGGTGTCCGAGGATCTGGCGCTGGAGATGTTCGTGGAAAACGAGTATAAGGTGAAGCAGATACCCAACATTGCGAAGGCTAATGGTGAGTTTTTTACGATACGAGTTACGATTACCTCTATATAACTATATTACCCCTGTAACATTTATCGATCCCTAATGATACCGTTATCAGAACTAGATTTTGGCATAAATAAGACTAATCTGTACTAGTAAATACTTTCATCACAGAATAAATAATAGTACTGCCGTACAGAAAGGAAACTTCCTACAAAACCGAAGTTTGACAGCGGTTCCCTATCCCGTTCGGCTATTTAGGGTTGTCACAATTAAAGTGATTATCTTATCTGTGGTCGTGCACGCAAAAGGAAGTCAAGTGGTGCCAACCCTAATAATTGCTAGGAGCAATGCTGAGCCGAGCGGAGCCGAGTTTGGCCGAAGACAGGAGTTTCGCAACCCTGCGTTCATACAAAAAGTAACTTTCATTTCGAAATCTGTTGAAAAATTACGTATTTCTGAAGTAGAGTTAGACTAAGACAAGTCTGCAACGATTTTGATAGCACACGCAGTCCAAGTGTTATTTTAAACGTCAAACTTCTATGAAACTATGACGTATAAATAATACTTGCACTGCATATGCTATCAAAATCATTGCAGACTTTTCTTGGCCTAACTCTTAACAAATAAAACATAAGAAATCGGCCAAGTGCGAATCGGACTCGAGCACGAAGGGTTCCGTACCATTAGGCAAAAAAAAACACGTTTGTTGTATGGGAGCCCCACTTAAATGTTTATTTTATTTTGTTTTTAGTATTTGTTGTTATAGCGGCAACAGAAATACATCATCTGCGGAAACTTCACCTGTCTAGCTATCACGGTTCAAGAGATACAGCCTGGTGACAGACAGACAGCGGAGTTGAGAATCTCCTTTTAGAATTTTGAAGTCAATTAAGAAATTTTATAATCTATTATTTTATTTACAGGCAAGGTGACGTTATACAGGGTGGAAAAGCACGTTGACATCTCGAAGGGGCCGCTCATAAATCACGCGGCGCAGGTCGGCCGAGTCGCCGTAACTGCCGTACACAGACTAGAGAGTAAGATATTATTTTATAATTAAGGAAAAAATTTTCACCGCTTCGGACATGAGTTCGAACTTGTGATCTTAACACCAGCCCGACGACCAACTGAGCTACCGAAGCTTACCAGGAGCGTGCGAAATTTCCCATTCCTTTTTTATTAACACACGCTAAGGGAGACGCATTGCGACATCTACCGTTAGAATGGTCTATGTTAACGGCACCGGAGTCCCAAGTTATATTTAGAATTCTGTGAGTTATCGCCTCACCTCGTCCATGTAACTCCACTCCTTACGCGGGTCCGTTATACAGGATGGCTGAAAAATAACTGCATTCCCGTTGCCAGGGAGGTTTTGGGATTATACTGAGCAACTTTTAGTATGGGACCAACCTAGAATCCGCGAAAAAAAATTGCCTGTTTCATACATTTTAGTTGGTCCATTTTCTATGGGAGGGTAAATTTTTTTTCGCGATTTCGGGGTTGGTCCCATAATTAAACTTGCTCAGTATAATCCCAAAACATCGATGGTAACGGGAATGCAGTTATTTTTTAGCCACCGTGTTTCATATTGTTATAGAAATAAATTAATGAAGTGAAATGTCCGGTCCGTGGCAGGTCCGAGCGAGTCGCCGCAGCTGTACCGCTTCCAGGGCGTGGCGCTGCCCGCCGGCGTCATATTGAACCACTTCGCCTTCAGGGTGCTCACTGAACGCGCTAAGAAATTGGTAAGAGTTCCCATTTTTAACCGACTTCAAAACAGCAGGAGGTTATCGATTCGACCGTATTTTTTTATGTATGTTATCTTCGATTTTCGTAATTTTTGAACCGATTTGTTTTTTTTTTAATGTATGTAAATGTGTCTCAAACTGTGGCGGATGCAGGAACCAGTTTTCTGTAGGTAGATTACGCGTTTTACGCAGGCGTAGACCATTACTTGGGTCATAATTATTTTCGTTGTCTTGTCTTTTATCAAATATATATAAAAAATTGAGTGCTGTTGCATAGGTCCTTTTAGCTGACCTAGCTGTAGATTATAATTCACTCGAGAAAAATTAACCTTTTGGCCGCCGGACCTAGTCCGCAAAGACGCTCACTCACACGCCAGAGTAAATTTTAAGTAAACAACTAATAAAAAGTTTAGGGATTTCAAATTGTGATATCGATATTTACAATTTATGGTAAAAATCTTCTCAATTTGGCTTTGTTCTTAACCAACTTTAATTTATTTCGAGAATGCCAAAAATTAACATATTTTTTACACACGACAATGTTAAAAATAAAGGTCTTTATCATTAAAAACAACCACTAAACAATATCGATTTATGACGTAATATCACCGCACTAGGCTCTACGAGAAGTCTTGTATACATGACAACGGCGCGCATGGACTGCCCGCAGTGCAGACCGACAAGGACCGTTTCCGCGCGGATTAAGTAATAATAGTCTCTAGGTCAACGGCGTAAGCGCTTGTCGGTACGTAAACTTTATAAGCGTTAGGTTAGAGCCGCGCATCGTGTGTCGATAATATAAATGTACCGGAACTGCATTGGGGAAAATGACACGTGGGTTGAATTGTCAATGAGTGAAGAACAATAATATTGGAAAAGGGTGGGGATCAGAAATGTTCGGGAATGCATGTTTCACATTCGACATGTTCCTTAGAAGAGCTTGTCAGTTCCCGTATTACACCCCTACCATAATAATTTTTCGTCAATTTCAAATACATAACATTCTCATAGTTAGGCGACACTGACTAGTCCGAGCGTCCGCCTGTAGGTACCATTCTTGTGCGAAGCGGTCACTGCAGGGTATCACTCCCCACTACACTATCATCTCAAAATGAATCATTTGTTCTGCAAATAGACCACAAGGACAGATTTACTTATCTGACTCTACTATGGACAGCTGAACAAGTTCCCTGAACTCCAGCTATAGTTATGCCTGTCTCTCTCTCGTTTAACGTATTCTAGTTACTAGTTATCACCAATTGGCATTTAACAGGTGTTCAAATGCTTAAATAAAACCAGATTGGCCACTTGATGTTTATTTTGAATATTCTCTAGAGATGCGCCGGATATTCGGTTACTATCCGGTATCCGGCCTATCAGGCCAGTATTTTAATATCCGGCCGGATACCGGATAGTGCCCTATTATCCGGCCGGATACCGGACAGTACCATTGCTTGATTTCGGAGTAAAAAAATTGGATTTAAGAAACAGTCATGGTCATAATCGTACTTGTTTATTATTTTAAAACAATTTAGAGATTCCACTGACTTGCACGCGCACTCATTTCGAACCTAGAAATGTGTCCGCGCGAACGTTTACTTAGAAACAGGTTAAAACTGCAGAATGCGCACCTGAAAAACCGAAATGTAGGTGCAGCTCCGCTGTCCTAATATTCGGCGACCGGATACCGGATATTCGGCCGATGGTCCGGTATCCGGCCAAACAACTATCCGTTGCATCTCTAATATTCTCATATCGAGTTAACATTCCCATCCCTAGCTGTCTTGTATACAAGACAACGGCGACGAGGAACATGAAAAACGTTGAAAACTGGAGCAATTTTTTTGATTGCCTTATTATAAAAGATTGGATTTATTTATCTGCTTTGAATGCAATTATTTTAAAAATCAAAGACCTAAAACATTAACACGAGTGTAAAAAATGCTACAATTGATGTTTTTTCACATTTACCGAGCGGTTGAATTTGTGTCTTGTATACAAGACAGCGGCGCCAGTGTATCGTTCTATCGTTGTCTTGTATACATGCCAACGGCGGTCAAAGGGTTAAAAAGTAAATTTCACCACATACAAAAAGCTCCACTCCTTCACATTTTTTGGAAACAAAAAAGGAAGACAAAGGAACAAAATAATTCTGACCCACTTGCGCTAATTAGATATTATAATACAATACATATTCTTAAATTAAATAGTACGATTTACAATTATTACCTACATTTGAATAAGAATTAATTCCATGGATAAAAATTTGTATGACTATAAAATTAATTATTGTGTTAAATGCTTCGTATTTATGTGATGATATAAGATAATTGCAAAATAATCCTTGTGTTACCCTCAGTTCCCAGGTGAGATTTAATTCGACCCCCTCCCCCCTCCTAAATGTCTCACGTATATAATGGACGTGCCCTCACTAGAAATGATTTGTTTCAGAACCCGGCGCGCTCCCCTCTCGGCGCGTGGGAGGACGCAAGAGAGCCCATCGCGGCACAAGCATAAACTTCGTTACAAATACAAATGTAGTGCGTAGTTATTTATCTTCGTAGTTTCACGGAAACGTTCGAACGCGTCTTGCTATTTCAGTCAGTCTCGGTACAAAAAGTAATGAGGTTGACTGAAGTAGCATGACAAATACGAACGTTTCCGAGAAAAAACGATGGAAAACAATTATGCACTACATCTGTATTCTGTACTTATTATTTTATCCTACTGTAGCGATACATAGCTAGATTTGTTATAAGAAATTATAGAAATATACTCAAATAAGTTACCATGTTTTATTTTTTTGCATATATTCTACTAGAGGCTCCGTGAGCTGTAGACTTCGCGCTCCTCAAGGCTCCGCCATTTAAAAATTAATTCAAATAGTTCCGATTAATCAGTCCACACAAGTATGGAACGTGCTCACAAAATTTCATGAGAATCGGTTGAGAAATGCAACGACATAAAAACACTTTTGCTAACGCTGAAACTGACACGCTTCGCGGTCGTTCGGTCAATACAAATGCAAATAAAACTAAAAGTATATTAATTTATGTACTTTATTTCTTAAATAAAATTACGATTTCGATTTCTTCGGATCCGAAGGTCCATCTTCATCTCCATTCTGAAAGATCGGTTTCGGCTGTGTCTTCTTATAAGCCGGAGCGACCCAGAACGGATTCTCCTCTGCATCCTTCGCGTACTTCAAGATGGCTTCCCTCGGATCCTGGTCATCATCTACTCTCTTACTTAAACCTAGATTCCTGATCACAAATGAACTTAGAGTACTACCGGAGGCAGCCACTCTACCTCCCTGCCCGGAGGTGATCGGTAAGTCAGGCCGATGGGATTTCACCGGA
Organism: Cydia fagiglandana; assembly: GCF_963556715.1. Taxonomy (NCBI): domain Eukaryota; kingdom Metazoa; phylum Arthropoda; class Insecta; order Lepidoptera; family Tortricidae; genus Cydia; species Cydia fagiglandana. The sequence continues at coordinate 2,141,663 of NC_085950.1, read as the reverse complement.
TCTAACCGTTCTTTTTCCATCTTCTTCTTACTAGTTCTTAACTTCTCTTGCCTAAACAGAGGTAAAGCGTGAGGAGTGATAATCTGTTGAGAGCTTACTACTTCTACGGAGTGTTTCTTTCTATGCGTTTTCACTATACATAGCTTCGCGCCTCTTAAGCTTCGCTTCTGATCGTAATAACATTTCACAACTCCGTTGCCACAACTCACAAATATCTGGTTTAACTTCGCATGCCAGATGCCTTTAATAACATGAGATTTTGATACTCCGATCTCAGTAACTTTATCAAAAGTCTTCGTATTATAAAATATAAGTCGACCGACATCTTGGTTCCTTTGTAGAGACTCTCCGGTGAAAACCATAGCATCGTCCGGACTAAAACAGCAATCAGTTTGCTCGTACCTTGAAAATAGATTGTCAAAGACATGTAACGGTTTCTTGAAGTTCCTTAAATCCCATAGTTTTAGAGTTTCATCATTGCTTCTGCTAGCGAGGTAGGAGCCTAGATACGAGTACGCGATGCTCGAGATTTCGTTCTGTTTTTGATGGGCGTCTCGGAGTAGAACTGATGTGTTGACGAAGTTTTTTCTGTGGTCCCACATTTGTATTGAGCCGTCGTAGCAACCGGCGGCGACCGTGTTACCTGTTCGAGAGTTTTAAATTAGGATATCTTCGTAAAATATCAAATATCATAACGTTTCTTAAACTATCATAAAATTATTACAAATAACTTAGTATATCAAAGAAATTGTTAAGTATTTATTTTACGAGGGGGTAAAGCTATCTATTAAAAGTTGACATTTTTGCAAAGCGGACATTTTGACAAAATGAAAAGGTGACATTTTTGAAAAGCGGACATTTTGACAAAATGGAAAATTTTACCGCATTTTCAACTTTGACTACCAAATGTGACGGACTGTCGCGCGCCGCCATAGTCCAATATCAACCTTCGTGGATATCGACAAAGTTCACGATGACGCCCAAGAAGTTATAAAGTAAATATTTTGGGAAAGCCTTAGAGAATATAACCAAACGGAGTGGTCATTAACAGGCGTTCCTCTCTGTCGAAAATAGGCGGCCAATGGTCAACGACATGTCAACCACATGTATGGACTGACATTTATCTGACATGGCTATGTTTACGTTACGTATACATTTGATGTGCCCCTCCCCCGCAAAAAACGGCAGACTATTTTGTACCGAAAATTATAGACATGGCGTCTCCGTAGGTTATATCCTCTAAGGGGAAAGCGGACATTAGTGTATTACCGTCTCTGGAGAAAGCGCAGGCGGTGGGGTTGGTCTTGAGGCCGCCGCGCTGCCGCGGCTTGACGACGGCGCGGTGTTGCCGCGGCGAGTCGGCGCGCCACAGGCGGAGCGTGCCGTCCTGCGCGCACGTGAGGAACTCTTCGCGGATGTGCGGGTGCCAGCACCCGCTGTTCAGGGCCGCCGTGTGGCCCTTAGTCCTGAATCACATCGAAGGCGGGTGTTGTACAGGGGCATTTTTGGACTGTTAGCCATATTGTGCGAGGGGGCTGTTCATAAATTACGTCGTCTATTTTTGACGATTTTTGACCGGCCCCTCCCCTAAAATCATCCAAAAATCATGCTTCAAATGACCCCGTTTCCTCCTACGTCATGCTACCATCATCCGATGTACAGACACCCTCCCCCCCAATTTGAAATGACGTAATTTATGAATAGTCCCGAGGTGATTAGGTAGATCATACTGAACAACTTTTTCTATGGGACGAACTCCGAAATCACACACATTTCTTTGGCGGTTTCATACATTTTGGTCGAGTGGATGTCGACGTTTTCTCTGGGCAGCCTGGGCAAGCCAATTTTTTTTGGGATTTCGGGGTTGGTCCCATAGAAAAAGTTGTTCAGTATGACCTACCTAATCACCTCGCACAATATGGCTAACGGTCCAAAAATGACCCTATATGGCAGACATTTTTGAAAAACACATCTTTGAGGGTAATATTTTCCCAATATTTAAGCAGCTTTAAAGAATATAATATTTATAGAAAACACATTTGGCAATGAAAATATTCTGATCATGATAAAACCAATCTGTCATGTTGATACCAAATCGGTAGGTACAATACAAAAGTATAGTTAGGTAGTAGATTAGTAATTACGGACATAATGACATAAAACATAAAACACCGCCTAAACATTTTTGAGAAGCAGACATTTTTGTTAAGCAAAGTAAAAAAACGGACAAGTGCGAGTCGGACTCGCCCACCGAGGGTTCCATACTTTTTAGTATTTGTTATTACAGCGGCAACAGAAATAGGTACATCATCTATCACAGTTCATGAGATACAGTCTGGTGACAGACAGTGGAGTCTTAGTAATAGGGTCCCGTTTATATCCTCCGAGTGCGGAACCCTAAAAATAATAAAAGAGATCTTACCTAGCCATATCCGCAATATACTGATCTCCTTTAACACACTCGAGTATCTCAAACCCGTCTCTGTCCAAGACCTTGGCTTGAGCGGACCCGCTGACCACAAGTATGGAATCTCCGGTGGCGGAGTACTGGAGCGCCCGGATGGGGTGTGACTCGCAGGGCTGCAGGGTCCGGAAGGAACGCATCGAGGAGTCCATGCCTGGAAGAACATGGTATGGTAAATACACCATTAAAGTGATGACGACCGGTCTTGCCTAGTGGGTAGTGACCCTATGCCGATGTTCTTGGGTTCGAATCCCGGTAAGGGGATTTATTTGTATGATGAACATCAGTGAACAATATTTGTTCCTGAGTCATCTATGTATATAAGTATGTATTTATCTAAATAAGTATGTTTATATCGCCGTCTAGTACCCATATAATTGAGTCATTCTATGTAATCAATGTATGGGAAAATGAAACAAATTAATATAGTTTTCAAACCTGTGTGACGTGATACATCTAGGTGTACTGTTTAAAATTCACCACTCTCCCCCCCCCTCCACCTGACGCTCGACCCCCCCTCACCTTGAAATGTGTCTCCGTTGGTAGTTTTTTGGCATTCTCACGAAAACTATAATAGATATCAAAAAAGTGTCAAGGACAGAATTAATCCTCATTAAATTTAGAACAAAAATGGTCTTATGTGTTTTATTATAAGTTGGACGGTATTCAAGCTATAAGTACTTGTATAACCTTAAAATAACAAAATAACCATACTAGTATGACGAAATGCAGAATATCTTCAAAACGGCTAAACCGATTTTAATAAAATAACCTAAAAAATCACCGCAGTGAAGCCAGCTATCAAACAAAAGAAACTACATCAAAATCGGTTCATCCGTTTCGGCGTTACGAAGTCACAGGTAAACACAGAAATACAAATTTTTTCAACTGCACCCAATAATTTTGTAAACCGATTAATTTTGATCAATTATTTTAATGAGATCATGTCCCTTGAAGTTTTAGGTTTACGAAAAGTTAAAAAACATGGAAAACGGCCCAGTATTTTTCAAATTATCGGCATTTTCCCGATTTGTGAGTGGTTTCGTGTTATCACGCGCACGAGTTGCCCTTGACCCCTATAAAACGGGGGGTAGGGGAGGGGTTGTTATCAGTCACTTATCAGAAGTTGACCGGTACACATATCCGCATATTTTCCCGTAAAGAAGACCTGTGAAAAATGGAAACTACTGAAGCTGAAGTCCGCCAAGTCGTCCAGCTCAGCTCCTGCAAGAGGGGCGTAGCCAACGTTCAGTAGCTGCCACGCTGAATTTAAGTCAATCTACAGTTTGCAGAGTTTACCAGAGGTTCCAACGGACTGGATCCTTTACTTCAAGACCAAGAAGCGGCCGCAAAAAGTGTACATCAGAGAGGGACGACCGCTTCATTGTCACAACATCTCTCCGAGATCGACACCTGACAAGCGTTGCCATCCAGCAGCGTCTGCGTGAGATACGAGGAGTGGCTGCCAGTGAGTGGACAATAAGAAGAAGACTTAAGAAAGCGAACTTGACATCCAGGAGGCCTGCAACGGGGCCCAGATTGCTGGCGCGACACCGTACAGCCCGAAGAGAGTTTGCAGAAAATCATATGGACTGGACCATTGAGCAATGGACCGCAGTTCTCTTCTCGGACGTGTGCAGAATATGCTTGAATGGATGTGACCGAAGAGGAAGAGTCTACAGAAGGCCAGAAGAACGGTTCGCCCAATGTTGCTACTCCGAAAGGGTCGCCTATGGCGGTGGATCCGTGATGTTCTGGGACGACGTTTCCTACGACGCGCGAACAGAGCTGGTTTTCGTGCCTGGCGTGGCGCGACTTTCGGAGAAGCAACATTGGGCGAACCGTTTTTCTGGCCTTCTGTAGACTCTTCCTCTTCGGTCACATCCATTCAAGCATATTCTGCACACGTCCGAGAAGAGAACTGCGGTCCATTGCTCAATGGTCCAGTCCATATGATTTTCTGCAAACTCTCTTCGGGCTGTACGGTGTCGCGCCAGCAATCTGGGCCCCGTTGCAGGCCTCCTGGATATCAAGTTCGCTTTCTTAAGTCTTCTTCTTATTGTCCACTCACTGGCAGCCACTCCTCGTATCTCACGCAGACGCTGCTGGATGGCAACGCTTGTCAGGTGTCGATCTCGGAGAGATGTTGTGACAATGAAGCGGTCGTCCCTCTCTGATGTACACTTTTTGCGGCCGCTTCTTGGTCTTGAAGTAAAGGATCCAGTCCGTTGGAACCTCTGGTAAACTCTACAAACTGTAGATTGACTTAAATTCAGCGTGGCAGCTACTGAACGTTGGCTACGCCCCTCTTGCAGGAGCTGAGCTGGACGACTTGGCGGACTTCAGCTTCAGTGGTTTCCATTTTTCACAGGTCTTCTTTACGGGAAAATATGCGGATATGTGTACCGGTCAACTTCTGATAAGTGACTGATAACAACCCCTCCCCTACCCCCCGTTTTATAGGGGTCAAGGGCAACTCGTGCGCGTGATAACACGAAACCACTCACAAATCGGGAAAATGCCGATAATTTGAAAAATACTGGGCCGTTTTCCATGTTTTTTAATTTTTCGTAAACCTAAAACTTCAAGGGACATGATCTCATTAAAATAATTGGTCAAAATTAATCGGTTTACAAAATTATTGGGTGCAGTTGAAAAAAAATTGTATTTCTGTGTTTACCTGTGACTTCGTAACGCCGAAACGGATGAACCGATTTTGATGTAGTTTCTTTTGTTTGATAGCTGGCTTCACTGCGGTGATTTTTTAGGTATATTTTATTAAAATCGGTCTAGCCGTTTTGAAGATATTCTGCATTTCGTCATACTAGTATGGTTATTTTGTTATTTTAAGGTTATACAAGTACTTATAGCTTGAATACCGTCCAACTTATAATAAAACACATAAGACCATTTTTGTTCTAAATTTAATGAGGATTAATTCTGTCCTTGACACTTTTTTGATATCTATTATAGTTTTCGTGAGAATGCCAAAAAACTACCAACGGGGACACATTTCAAGGTGGGGGGGGGTCGAGCGTCAGGTGGAGGGGGGGGAGAGTGGTGCATTTTAAACAGTACACCTAGACGTATCACGTCACACAGGTTTGAAAACTATATTAATTTGTTTGTCTCAAAACATATAATGACTGTATTAATATGTGGTACAAGCTATACTTAGTTTGGGGCTTAGGTCGATCTGTGTAACATGTCCCCAATATTTATTTATTTATTACTAGAAACAATATGGTTGGTAGGTAATTACATGTACAATGAACAATTTTACAGTACATCTGGTGCTGCATTACGACAGCGGTGTTATAATAAGCACATTACGTAACTACGTCGAAAATTTAAAGAGCCATATATTATGTATTGTAAAACGTTGTACGATACACATGCGAATAGGTAATTCGCAACTCGTGTCGATTTAAAACTCTCCCTTCAGAGGCCACTCGTTGCGAATTGCCTATTTTTCGCACTGGTATCGTAAATAACTATTATTGTCCAACGGTGCACAATTAAAATGTAATATTACGATGAAGTACCTGCAAAATCCCAGAAGGAGACTTCGTAGTCCACGGATCCTGTTGCCAAGCGGGCTCCAGACGGGTCAACAGCTAGAGCGACCACAGCTTTTGTGCCATGCAGCATTTCCACCTGAAAAATAAATGCTTTCGTTGAATAATTTTACGGTTTAAGGCTGGTTTAGACGGCGCGAGTGCATGCGATTTTAGTTACAATGCGGACTGTTGGTTACGTCCAATTCAACCGACCGATCAAAACCCGCTATGTAATGAAACTCACATGCGAGTTCTCACATCGTCTAAATGAGTCTAACTCACTTGTTTTTAGTAGGTACGCGATACACGGCCGTCGTGAACGCTGCTCGCACTGTTAGTGCTTGAGAAAAGAGACCTAGGCTCTCCGAAACATGTCGCGTGAGTGACTAAAAACAAATTAGTCTAAACCGTAAAATTATTCAATGTTAGTATGTCTCACAGCAGTTTAAATTGGATTAATTTTTTTTTTCATTAAATGTTGTAGTATTGTTCTTGAGGCATTAAGAGGGAAAAATAGCTAATGACAATAGGTACTTTTTAATGAAATTTTATTTCGGGAGAAAACGGTTTCCACTTACTAAATCTTAATAAACCACTTTGATTTTGATGTTGATCGCTTTAGCATAATATATTCATATAAAGCCTATTCTATTATTAATTATACTGTAAAATTTAACCTGTCCATTATCCTTTTGGACGCCAATGACCGATAGACCACAAAGCAACATAGACCTACGTGCATATTATGCATAAAGTTCAATTTCAGTTTTGACACTTCGGTAATGTGGCGTCTGGATACAGCTTTTGTGTTTAACACGGCTAAACCATACAAACCTCATGACTGTTAGGTATCCTCTTCTCCAAGCTCAGTTCCTCCTCATCCTCAGAACTGCTGAGCTCATCGTAACTGTCTTCTCCGTCTTTCTTACTCTTCTCCACTGGTGGGCCGATCTCACTGGCAGGCGGGGGTAGAGGGCCGATGATATCTTCTTCTTCTTCGTCGGGAGGTGTTTCTTCAGGCTCTGCTGCTTTGGCAGCTTCCTCTACTAATTTCTTTTTGCTGACCTGAAAAAAGGGTTTAATAAACTATTTGGAGCATTATTTATGAAAAGGGACCTTGTTGTCAATGGCGCATACGCGGCACAGTGCTTTACACCTTCAAATTTTATGAGTACACTGACATTGAGGTAATTTTACATCTCTAAATTTGATGTATTACTAACTATAGAGACTATACTATAGGCCTGTCTCCATATTGCGCGGCAAACTATCGAATATTGGCTCGCGAGGCAGCAGCGCGCAATGGATACTGGGTTGGCTCGCAAGGTAACACGATCTAATCGAGTTGGCTCGCAAGCTAACGCGATCTGATCGAATTGGCTCTCAAGCTAACACGATCTGATCTAGTTGGCTCGCGAGCCAACCCGGTATCCATTGCGCGCGGCTGCATCGCGAGCCAATGTTCGATAGTTTGCCGCGCAATATGGAGACAGGCCTTATCACAAACAGCACCCGTTCACAAGTATGACGCGTATCTCAGCCATCGCCTCCCTCAACCTTCATTCGGGAAAGTGGCGACCCGATCAACGACGCCACCGTAAGCAAAGGCGCCTCCGTAAGCAAAGACTTTTAAGTGAGCATGACATGTTCAAGCTACCGGCCTAACTTAATATTATAATAGTAATAACATGTAGACACAGTATTAGACACAGCATTTTGTGCTCGTATGTTACATAAAAGACAGTATAGCTTCACAAAATTACCTCTTGTGCAGTCTTTCTGGCCTGTTCCAACATCTCTTCCACATTGAAATTCTTGGCTTTCTTCCCAAAATTCTTTATCCCCATCACTTGCTGCACATGCTGGCTCTCCAAATCATCCGTTATTTCATCAATCTCCTTCTGCTCCTGTATCGGAGTGCGACCAAACGTTCCAAAACCTGAGGTTGATGTGTCTGGGTTGTCTTCTTCATTTTTAGTGTTTTCTGGTGCTTTGGCGACGTTGAAACTGATTTTCCCGAATGATATGGGCTTTTTACTCATGTTGGTATGGTAATTAAAAAGGTTTTTGAGAGATATAGCGCGTTATTGTTAGTGTAAACAGACGAGATGAGATACCTAATGCACTAAAACGAATACATCTGGCTAGAATAATTTCACTGGCACGGATTTTTTTAAACTAATTAGATGGCTCAATGATTTATAATTCCGGATATCAACAATTATTTCGTGAGATTTATCACAAAATAAAATTGGAAGCAATCGTCAATGCAATCGATCAATGCAACGCAACTCAGGTTGTCAAAATTGACAGTGACAGTAATAGTGATATATATGACGCATCGTTACTTGTTACCGGTTTTTGAAATCGATTTGTAATTATTGAAACCAAAATAATAATTAAAATTTAATTTATGTTATTTAGTTTACATGTAAACGTATTTATATTTCGTTTTGAATAAATATTTCATCGCAATAAAAGCTATGGAGAATGATAAATATATTTCTAAAAATAGAATCGATAATCGAGAGTAAATCGAAATAAATCATCGAGTTCGCATTCGCCATTCGTTTTGATTCATCGAAAATATCCTTGAGTTATTACAGTTATTATAATCACTGAGCATATAATCACTACGTTTTATAATGTGATTATTATTTGCTTAAATCTGCAAACAAACTTGTGTTTAAGACTAATCAGTTGATAATAAACTCCATTAAATATAAAAGGACCAGCACAGGAAAAATTTAACGTAAGTTCTTGAAGCATTCTCTATAATTTGATCTAATTGGAGTTTGCAGATACTAATCCATCTTTGGTAAGACTCATTGTTGTTAATTAAGCATTAAGAATTAATTTCAACGTAAACTCTGATAGCAGATTAATATTGCAATGAGCCTGTAGGAGCTTATTCATACATGGAGCTTCCGTAACTTAACATTAAAATGTATTTGTTTTTCTATTAAGTCCTTATTTTTTATAGCATAATGTTAGGTAGGTCTAAAAACAGATTAGTTCTAGTTAGATATTTTTTAAAGCATATTTCAGCAACAATCTCCAGCAGGAAATGAATTCCTGTTTTCTATAAATAAGAATTACTTATAAGAAGCTTTTAGGAAAAATATTTCATAGTAATATCTACTATAGTTTCTGATCTACCCTTAATTGAAAAAAAAAAGTTAAGTTCTGCTTACAATTTTTTGTTCTTAACCCCATTATTTTAAATTCTATTATCACAGCTAACTATAAATTATATGCAGTGATGAGTGTCGGCTTGCCTGCATTTGTTGTTACAATCATAATCATAATCATTTATTGAATCAGATAAAGAACGTTGTTTATAATAAAAAGAAATAAATTAACAAACATAATAAAACTTACAAAAACTATAGGTAAAAAATTTGCCCCAGATCGCCGTCAACGGGCAATCATTTATTTGCACATAAAAAGGGTTTTACATAAAGGTGTTATAGAGTTACATGTCCAAGCCTTTTTAGCTGATTCTAGCAATTTCTAGTCATAGCCGAGCATGTTAAATATTATTTTTTAGTATGACATGATCTTATTACATGAATGTTCAATTGTTCACACATTCAAACCAGTAAAAAACATTTTATAATTACTCTTATAGATAAAAATAAGCTTAAAGTTGAAAAATTACTGTCTTATCTTCTAACCCCCTTATTCATAAACGTTTACTAAAGTTAACAAGCCGATAATAATCGTTTGTCCCTTTCCGACGTATTGGTGTGATGGAAAGGGACAAACGATTATTATCGGCTTGTCAACTTTAGTAAACGTTTATGAATAAGGGGGTTAGTTTTCTATCGTTCGCAGATGTTTCGGCGTGTTACAAATTAAATTAGATAAAATTAGCTTCTGTAAAATATTTTTCAACTAAGGTAAGGTGGGATAAGACTATCACCAGGGCAAGACAGTATGTGGATTCCATACTATAGTTCGTTTTTTTAGCATTAGAAATAAGGTAAACAATCTTGATGTGTCTTTTAATTGAAAAACACATTTTAAAAATAAGTTACGGCAAATATGTAACAGTTATGAATCTAATACGATCATTTATATTATTCTGCTTTCATAAGTAATAGTTACTGATTTTAAAAAAGCGTTTTTCAATTAAAAGACATGTCAAGATCGCTAACCTTCTTCGAAGTTCTTTCTAATGCTAAAAAAAAAAACCGGGCAAGTGCGAGTCGGACTCGCGCACGAAGGGTTCCGTACCATAATGCAAAAAAAAAACAAAAAAAAGCAAAAAAAAAAAACGGTCACCCATCCAAGTACTGACCCCTCCCGACGTTGCTTAACTTTGGTCAAAAATCACGTTTGTTGTATGGGAGCCCCATTTAAATCTTTATTTTATTCTGTTTTTAGTATTTGTTGTTATAGCGGCAACAGAAATACATCATCTGTGAAAATTTCAACTGTCTAGCTATCACGGTTCGTGAGATACAGCCTGGTGACAGACGGACGGACGGACGGACGGACGGACAGCGAAGTCTTAGTAATAGGGTCCCGTTTTACCCTTTGGGTACGGAACCCTAAAAACGAACTATAGTGAGAACTTGTATGGTCTGTTTGCCTTGTCCCAAGCAAAATAAACTATGTTCGTCTTACCCCACCTTACCTTAGTAGTTCTGAATAGACTTTCAAAGAGAAAAAAAAAACACGACTACAACTTATTTTAAATAATTCTCGTTATGCTTGTAGTCAGTTATTTTTGTTGCTTTGATGTAAATTTAAACAAAATGTACCTATTATTTTTATTGCCATTAGATATGGCGACACATGTTGCTGTTTTATCATAATAGTTAAAATATCTTCAATGCAAGCATGTTGGTAATTAAAATTAAATTTTCTAAATACCGTTTTAGTTAGTATAATGTCATTTTTAGGGTTCCGTACCTCAAAAGGAAATTATGAAACCCTTATTTTATAGTATCACTTTGTTGTCCGTTCATACGGTATAATCCAAGTCCAATACTATCACTACATGCTGAGCGTTGATAGTTAAATGAAGTGATCCCTCGGTACACATCTTTGCACATCTCTGGTGGAAACGCAACATTATCTATCCCTAGATTTAAATTTTATACATATTGCGCGCTGTACACTTGTGGAGAGTATCTTGAGTGGTGCGAGAGTCTCGGCACCTCTCCGATCCAATGGGAGAGCGAGACGAGACGAGAAGAGAGCAGTATGTACACACTCGTTCTCGGCCTGTCTCGATGAGTGTGTACAGGGCTATAACCGCGAAGATCGAAGTTCGCAAATTGCGGGGATTTTTCTCTGTCACTCTAATTACTACGCCTTCATTGGAGTAAAAGAGAAAGATCCCCGCAATTTGTGAATTTCGGTTTTCGCGGTAGCCGCTCAGCCGACATTACACGTTCCTCACAGAACCCACTGCCCGCGTATTGCCCACGTCACATAAGATAATATAACCAACCAAACATAGTTGTATGTCATTCAGCCGCCGCCCGCCGCGCCGGACGCACGCCTCCATGTTGCTCCTCGTGTTGTGTCTCGCGGCCGCCGCCGCTGGCTATGTTGATAAACGTAAGTTGTTTTCGTTATTGCGTGTTACCTTTGTCTAAGATTATTATTGGTTACTTTTGACGACCGGCCTGGTCTAGGAGCATTCCATGAAATTGTCTACCGTTTGTCCCGTACAAACGCGAATTTTTTGAAGATTTGCTGGTATATGGCCAAGCGCGCACTACGATTTTTTGTCGCAGAAATGTAACGTATGTGTTTATATGTCGGTGCATGCGCGCACATGCGACAAGAAAATATGTATTACTCGTATAAGCGCGATTTTAAAATCGTGTCGCAAAAATTTAAATCACAGTGCGCGCAGGCTCTATGAGTTTCCTTTTCTATGACAAATGGTCAAAAATATGCACAGAAAAATAATCGCCTGCTTTAAGTGCCGAAAAAAAAGCATAATTTATATATATTAAAATTATACCTACACAATTCTTTGAGGCAACTAAAAATACGCCAAGTGGATAAATTACTTATTTATTGGTTACTGGGTAATAAACAATGTTTTTTAGGGTTCCGTACCTCAAAAGGAAAAAACGGAACCCTTATAGGATCACTCGTGCGTCTGTCTGTCTGTCTGTCCTGTCCGTCTGTTACAGTCGATTTTCTCCGGAACTACTGGGCCAATTAAGTTGAAATTTGGTACACATACGTAAATTACGTAAGTTTGTGACCCAAATACGGACATGTAACGTAAACAAATGAATTTTAAACATGGGGGCCACTTTGCGGGGGGGGGGGGGGGTAAATGAGAAAATTAAAAAATAAAGTTTTTCAAACTATATCATGTTACATATCAAATGAAAGAGCTTATTGTAAGGATCTCAAATATATAAAAAATATATATTTGAGATCCTTACAATAAGCTCATACTTATAATTTTCGAATAAACAGTTTAGAAGTAATTCAAGAGCATAGGCAAAAAATTACCATTCCCCCCCTTTATCTCCGAAACTACTAGGTCTAAAATTTTGAAAAAAATACATCAAATAGGTCTATACCTATAGATGACAGGAAAACCTATTAGAAATGTACAATCAAGCGTGAGTCGGACTTAATTACTTAGTTTTTGATCCGACCCCTACGGATTTTTTAAAGAGATTTCCCTCACGTTTCACATAAAAAAATACATTGTTAAAAATTGTGTAATGTACGGAACTCTTGGCCGGTTTTTTAACTAAATTAAGCAAATATATATTTTTTAAAGTTTAACCCTTCTTTGCATGATTTTTTTATTTTTGCCCGTAATTAATATATGTGTCACGTAATTGTTTACTGATTCTGGGAAAAATAGCAAAAAAAATTACATCATCGATTTTCACTGCGAAATCAGTGTCAGAAGTTGCATATGCTAAATCATATTTTTGTAAATATATGTATAACTATTAGTAAGGAGTATCAGAAAAATTTTACTGCCATCAGAAAGGTACACTATTTGTGATATTCATATGAATCATATGATATAGTTTGTAAATATAAAATAATTACAAACCCCGAAAAATCTGCCCAAAATCACATACTAAAAATCATCAACTTCCAGGTTTATCCAAGTTTTCCGGAATTTCGTCTTTAAACAAATGAATTTTTTATAAATTAAAATACTGAGTAAATTTATGTCAAAAATCAGAAAATGGATTAGTGTTGAAAGTTGACAGTGTTAAAAATAAATATCAATCACCTCCGAAAGCACCTTTATTTTATAGGACAATGTTATGATGGAAATTTCCATCACCATGCAAAGAACGGTTAAAGCGAAAAACATAAGACATTTTAGATAGCTGCATTACTATCTTAGTCTATGTACAGTCACCACACGGGATTGTTATGCCATTTAGGGTTCTTGCTAAATTGGAAATTCTATAGCGTAAGTACCTAATTGAACTACCAACTTAATTTAGCTACGACCCTAAATGGCCCAACAATCGCTGAGCGTGATGGTACATGTAATTACCAACCATATTTATTCTAGGAATAAATACTTTAATGTTTTGTTTACCAGACCTCGACTAGGCAAATTTTTCGGCTCAGGCTAGGCTAGCTTATTGAAATGTGAAAAAAAATCCTGGTATTCAACTATACCCCCAATTCGAGTCTTCCTCTCGACTCGAGCTTATTCGAGTCGAGCTTGCTCTGAGGCTTAGTCGATTTTTTTTTTATCTACGTATTTAGAAGGAGCCTTTATCTATGGGACATGTCGGCTCCGTTGGGCCTCTACATTACATTACTCTACATTACATTAGTGTTGCTAGATATCAAAGAAATGGTAAACGAATTTCGCATTTGGATAGGGGTTCCGCCAATATCTAAACATGCGAAGTTCGTGTACCATTTCTTTGGTATTACCACCTAGTCGATTTGTGTAAAAATATCTCGTATTTCGGTCATGTATTAATGTTCCCGACGTTTACAGAAGCCCCCCCGCAGTGGAGCCCCGTGTACTCAGTGAAGGGCGCGCTGATGATTCCCTACGCTGAGCTGGTCGAACCCTTCTCCGCCTGGTAAGTAACAATAAGTTCCCGATGTTTTCAGCAGCCCCCCCGCAATGGAGCCCCGTGTACTCCGTGAAGGGCGCGCTGATGATTCCCTACGCTGAGCTGGTCGAGCCCTTCTCCGCCTGGTAAGTAACAATAAGTTCCCGATGTTTCCAGAAGCCCCCCCGCAATGGAGCCCCGTGTACTCAGTGAAGGGCGCGCTGATGATTCCCTACGCTGAGCTGGTCGAACCCTTCCCCGCATGGTAAGTAACAATTAGTTCCCGATGTTTCCAGAAGCCCCTCCGCAATGGAGCCCCGTGTACTCCGTGAAGGGCGCGCTGATGATTCCCTACGCTGAGCTGGTCGAGCCCTTCTCCGCCTGGTAAGTAACAATTAGTTCCCGATGTTTACAGAAGCCCCTCCGCAATGGAGCCCCGTGTATTCCGTGAAGGGCGCGCTGATGATTCCCTACGCTGAGCTGGTGGAGCCCTTCTCCGCCTGGTAAGTAACAATAAGTTCCCGATGTTTACAGAAGCCCCTCCGCAATGGAGCCCCGTGTACTCCGTGAAGGGCGCGCTGATGATTCCCTACGCTGAGCTGGTCGAGCCCTTCTCCGCCTGGTAAGTACGACAATAAGTTCCCGATTCGGTTGAAAGTAAATAAATGATTTTTAAATATGGAGGCCACTTTTGGGGGGTAAATGAGAAAATCAAATCTCATATTTTTTAAACTGTATCGTGTTACATGTAAAATGAAAGAGCCCATTTTAAGAATAATAAATATATATTTTTTTGTAATTTTAAAATAAATAGTTTACAAGTTATTTAAAAAAAATAGCTAAAAAATGACCACCCCCCCCCCCCTTATCTCCGAAACTACTGGGTCTAAAATTTTGAATAAAATATACATATTAGTTCTTTACCTATGCATAATATAGCAAAACCTTAGAAATGTGCAGTCAAGCGTGAGTCGGACTTATGTACGGAACCCTAGAGACGCGAGCCCGACTCGCACTTGGCCGGTATTTTTCTAAGTATTTATTTGCACATTTAATAAACAACACATAACATACATACATAGAATTAAGAAAAACGTGGTCGGCTGCGCCAAATGGGTTTCTGAGTATCAGTTATATAATTTACAGTCAAGTGTAAAAATATGTGTGCACACACCATACTCAAAAATAGTGATGGGCCAAATCGTAAAATTTTCAAACCGAATAAGTCGACTCCGATTTAAACCCAAATCGGTTTGCAAACCGATTTGGCCAAGTCGATTTAACTTCTACTTTTTAAGTATCAGTAGTTCAAATCGCTCCGTAGTCTTTGAGTTGAGGAAATTGAATTGTCAATTTTACGCTTTGTTCGATTCGCTCGACAGCAAAAATTTTGACTTAAAAGTTTTGTAATATTTTTTTAGTTTTGTTGCGCGGTAAATCACAATTTTATAATATCTAAAGCTAAAACGGGAAAGCACTATACGAGCAAGCAGGAAAGAGCGTGCGGTCTCGTGCGATTTCGTGTCATTGCCGCGAATCGTTGAGTTAGCAAATCGACGCGGCGCAAAACTGCCAAACCGATCCAAGTATACCGCCAAATCAATCGCTTTAAGCCCATGCGAAATTGAACCTTACAACATAAACAATAAGTTTCATTTTACTTTACCTGTAGATACCAAGTTTCGACTCGACTCAATAATGGCGGCAATGTGCATGGCAACATTTTTCTTCGTGGTTTGAAATCGATTTGCGTACATTTTAATCCTCAATATGTCAAATGAAAGTGACGCATCAGCAAATATGAAAGGATGCGTTTAGAGCGGGTGAACGTATCTTAAGTCGATTTACGGAACACTCACGTCGATTTAGTCGACTTCAGACCTAAATCGGTTTGAACCGATTTGTGAAGTCGAATCGTAACATCGCTACTCAAAAATATTCCCCATAGCTCTTATGTCAGTGAATTAAGAACTATGGGACATATTTCTGAGTAAGTTGTATGTGCCCATATTTTTATACTTGACTGTACACACACTTCGCACCTCATTTGTGGTTTTCCTGTTGTTCATATTATTAAACGTTAAATTGATGTTTTGCTTGAGTTATTTTATTAATAACAAATTCAAATAACATTAAAATACCTAACACAGATATAAGTTTATTGAGACACCTTTGACGCAATTTATGCCAGACTTTTGCATACGTTAGTTTGTTTTTTCTTTAGCCTGTTAGTGTGTCCCACTGCTGGGCAAAGGCCTCCCCTCTTTCCCGCCACTTGTCTCTGTCTAATTCACATTCCCGCCACTCCACACAGAATGTATCTAGGTTGTCCCGCCATCTCCGTTTGGGTCTTCCTCTGCCCCGAGATCCATCCTGTGGCATCCAGTCCGAGGATACTTTGGCCCAGCGTTCTGGGTGCATTCGGCAGATGTGCCCTGCATGCCTAATCCCATTTCAGCTTAGCGGCCTTCATGCCCACATCCACAATGCCAGTTTTGGAACGCAGTTCGGTGTTTCTAATACGGTCGGTTCTACGAACAACCAGTACCTATGCTGCGTTCCATTGCTCTCTGGCAAACCTTGAGCCTGGCCTTTTCAGCATGTTAGTACTAATGAATAAATCTGAGAATTTAGATAACGAATGAATAGGAAGGAATGAACGATTATTTCCTTCCTTTCATATGCCTCGACTCGTTGCCTCAAACAAAAAAAAAACACTGATCAATGAAAATGTTCTCGCAAGGAGGTCCCTAATATTCATCCTGAGCTGCGAACGCTAAAACCCTACCCTAAAAGCACAGAATAAATAATAGTACTAGGTACAGAAGACTCACTTTCTAACAAAACGCGTCTGTTACGATCAGCACAGATACGGCCGCTAGGTGGCGACAACGCCACGCGCGGCTTATGGCAAACCCCAAAATTGGGGTGGAACGGATGTACTTTTAGCTACCTGTAGCAAAGCGACGAAATCGCGGAGTGAGCCACGCCTGCTAAAAGTAAAAAAAAAGATTGAGTTTTAGTGGCATAGATAATAATTAATTAGATACCACATTAGACTGCGACATTGAGACGTAGAAAAGTTTACCTCGACGAAATTTGAATCACCCCACCTTAGTATAGTCGCCATCAGATATATCGGAGCGGCTAAGGCGATCACAAATATCTGAACACGCCTCTATTGTCAAGGCGTTAGAGTACGTGTTCAGATATTGTGAACACCTTGGGCGCTCCGATAAATCTGATGGCCATTGTACATAGAACCTTGCATGTTTTGCGTTCAGTACGTACGTTCTTGGAGCTAAAGTGCAATTTGATGCACGCGATGCATGCATTCTATAATCTCAATTGTGTGATTCACTGAATCGAAATACATATTTTTGTAAACATTATGCCTCTCGCGTCGAATGACGGTACATATGACAGTTTTTGGCTTTTTACAACTACCAGGGGTATCGCTCACTTCTTTCTAGCTCGTCTCGATCATCAACTTTAAGCAGTTAATCACACTGGTAGAGTCTGGTGTTGGACTTAAATTCAAAAATAATTGCAGAAATATGTTTTTCCCGTATTTTTATTACTTAAATGTTACATTTGTAAATAAGTTAATGTGCTAAACTTCCAAAAAATGTCTACTAACATTTAACGTGACATCTACTCTACATAAAAATAAACTGTCATTATTTCATAAGGATAAATATCTGGGAGACAGAGCTTTGCTCGGAAAACATAAAAACACATATTAACTCACATTTGAGTCGCTTAACTTCAAACTCGGGTAAATCCATACAATTATTACTCACTTTAAATTGAAATTATAAACAATAACAAACTGTATATTTAAGTAGGTAACGATAATTAAGGATAAAATAGGTATAATTGAAAATAACTTATGTATATTAGTTAGTATAATTTATGCACTCATTGATAACTTTGTTTTCCGCTTACTGCTCCTACACTTAGATTAAAAATTGTTTTATTAAGGTAGGGCACTCAAGGTCTATTAACACATATAATATTATTATATAAGTTTTTGTACAAGACTGTTTGTTGCCTAAATAAATTAAAAAAAAAATAATCCATATGTCAGATCATGCGATTTTGGTATTAAGAAAAGGTAATAGGGTAGATATTTGCTGAGAGGGTCAATGGATTTACCAGAGTTTGATGTTAAGCGACACATTTATAGTCGGGTCTATCGCGAATTTATTTTATTACCTTTATATAACGACGTTTCAACACAGGTTTCACTGGTCGTGGTCGCGGCTGACTGATGTCCCTCCTCCTCCTTAGTCGTACACTCTTGTCAGAGTGGTCGTGGTTATGGGTTGTCCTTTTCTATGTTTATTGTGGCTGTTGCGATACTCCTCCATCTCTCTCTGTTTGTGGCACTCCGAGCAGCCTCAGTCAGGGAACATTTCGTCGTGGACTTTATGAGATCCGTCCACCTTGTAGGAGATCGGCCACGAGAACGTTGACCTTCCACTCTACCCTGCACTACCAACTGCTCCATCGACTTTTCGTTGCGGATGATATGTCCAAACATTTTCAGTATTTGCACTTGCACAATGTCCCAGCAAAATGTCAAAACAGTGATTTGTGCAACCGACGAAAAGTGTATGAAAAAGTTTAGACAAGATAACAAGACTTAAAAACTATTGTTACCTACTTTAACTAGATATGTTATCTTTGTAGTTCCTTTTTTTTTTGTTTTATGCTTTGGATGTACATACAAGTAAAGTTCCACTAACCCGTATAAATGACAATGTGGTTCAGTGAAGGGGACGGACTGAAAATCAGCGCTGCGCAGGCAATTTCTAATGAAATGACTGACGCGGCGTATGCTGAGCCCGTTCCTTTTGCCGCACAAATTCTTTGGTAAATCTTATTATATTATGTAACCAGTGTGCTTTTTGTGTTGCAATAAATGGTTTCTTATTTAGGGTAGACATCACATTTTCAAACCACCCACTACACATAATACATACAGTCAACGGTAAACATATGGGTGTACAAATCATTTCAAAAATATGTCCCATAACTCTTATGTCAGTGAATTAAGAACTATGGGACATATTTTTGAGTAAGTTGTCTACACCCATTTTTTTACCGTTGACTGTACAAACATGAAAACACAAAAATGCGCTTTTTCCCAGAGACCCTCATATAATTCGCAAATTTCATCGTAATCGTTAGAGCCGTGTTGCAGAAATCCTCAAAATATACAGAATGTTTGGTACATCGTTTGCCAAATTAAAGCGGCAGATAGGTTGAGTCATTTGCTATCTTTTCTCAGGCCTAGAAATTTTGTAGTAAAAAAAACCAAGGCCAATTTTGTTTTTCTAGGCATGAGAAGATAGCAAATGACTCAACCTATCTGCCGTTTTAATTTGGCAAACGATGTACCAAACACCCTGTATAATTATATATGTATACAAGAATTGCTTGTTTAAGGGTATAAGATTATTCGCCGCGAAAGGTATAAGGCACTCTTACACGACGTACTCGTATAGGTACAGTCAACGGTAAAAATATGGGTGTACAAATCATTTCAAAAATATGTCCCATAACTCTTATGTCAGTGAATTAAGAACTATGGGACATATTTTTGAGTAAGTTGTCTACACCCATATTTTTACCGTTGACTGTACATGAAAGAAATCGCAGGCAAAGCCTAGTCAGTAGGTATTAAATTACTTAGATTGATCCGAGCCCAGACTATAACAAAGTGATCAGTCTGAGCAGTGTTGTATGAACTTTATCTAAAGGTCGCAGGTCACCGATAACATGGCAAACACGCAGAGATTGTACCTACTGGTCACTATGTTTACCTATTTTTGTTTATATCAGTACATCTATTAGGAATAGGGTATTTGACTACAAGTCAAATCAGTTTCTTTTTAGGGTTCCGTATCCAAAGGGTGACTTACGGCTCCGAAACGTGGTCTTTCACTATCGGCCTCATCTCAAAACTCAAAGTCGCTCAACGAGCTATGGAGAGGGCTATGCTCGGAGTTTCTCTACGTGATCGAATCAGAAATGAGGAGATCCGTAGACGAACTAAAGTCACCGACATAGCCCACCGGATTAGCAAGCTGAAGTGGCAATGGGCAGGCCACATTGCACGCAGAGAAGATGGCCGATGGGGTCGTAAAGTGCTCGAGTGGAGACCACGGACTAGCAAGCGCAGCGTAGGACGTCCACCCACAAGATGGACAGACGATCTTGTTAAGGTCGCCGGAAGACGCTGGATGCGGGTCGCTTCCAACCGGCACGTATGGAGGTCCAAGGGGGAGGCCTATGTTCAGCAGTGGACGTCTTATGGCTGAGATGATGATGATGATGATCCAAAGGGTAAAAACGGGACCCTATTACTAAGACTCCGCTGTCCGTCCGTCCGTCCGTTTGTCACAAGGCTGTATCTCACGAACCGTGATAGCTAGACAGTTGAAATTTTCACAGATGATGTATTTCTGTTGCCGCTATAACAACAAATACTAAAAACAGAATAAAATAAAGATTTAAATGGGGCTCCCATACAACAAACGAGATTTTTGACCGAAGTTAAGCAACGTCGGGCGGGGTCAGTACTTGGATGGGTGATAGTTATTTTGTTGCCGTTTTTTGCATTATGGTACGGAACCCTTCGTGCGCGAGTCCGACTCGCTCTTGCCAGGTTTTTCGAACTGTCAAAACGATTTTGCTACTATGGAATTTATATGAAACACTAGCATGTGACGTCACAATACTCACAATCAAATTAACTACTCTTTATAGTTTTATACGGGTTTTAAAATAGAAATTGTGTCTAAAACTAACTGCCGTCTACGTTTCTCTATTAATCTTCTGGTGATTTATTTCATGCATGCTGTAAAATAATTTATTTTAAATACAGTCAAATACCCTATACAACTGTAAACCCCGCTTTTTAAGCCGATCCGCATTTGTGACGTTTTCAATCACATTGTCGGTTGTCGATAAGTCTGATTTCAAACTGAAGCTATATGGAAATAACGCCTTATTGACAACCGACAATAATTACCCTTTTAATTGACAATGACACATTTTAAGCGGTATAGCGTGTTAACTCATAAAACCCCAAGTTTGCTTTCTATCACTACCTTATAAAACAAAGTCCCCCATCCGCCACGTCTGCCTGTTTGTTTGTGTGTATATATTAACTCAAAAACTACTGAACGGATTTTCACGCGGTTTTTACATATCAATAGAGTGATTCTTGAGGAGGGTTTAGTGTATATTTAGTGTGTATGGTGTATATTTTGTTAAGGTCGCTAGCAGTGTTGCCAACTCGGATTTTGAAAAAATGCTAGACTAATGTCTAGATTATGCCAAAGTTTTTTGAAATATGCTAAATAAAATGCCAAAATGTCAACTTGAAATTAGATACTTAAAACACATACATTTTACAAATTTGCCGCCTTTTTCTACTGACAAGATCTGCTTGACCAACTTTATATAGTCCGTCGACGTCCATCCGTCCACAAAAGTCAAAATTCATATGAAAATATGAACCACATAAGGCGATGGCGCATATTGTTGCTGCCAAGTTGGTGCAAACTTGGCTTAGACTAAATTATGCTAAAAAATATGCCAGATGCTAAATCGAAAATTTTGGTGCCAAATCAAGTAAAAATATGCCAGATCTGGCATCAATTATGCCAAGTTGGTAACACTGGTCGCTAGACTCGCTAGTTATTACTAAAATGATCGTTATCAGAATTGAAGTATAATGACCGGGCGGTCAGAACAAACCATAAACAAAGAATAGGTTAATTCCTTGACCAAGTTTCACATTATCTTTGACAGTGAGTCGTTGACCGTACGGTATCGTCTTGGGTCGTCCCATTCGTTTTTCGTCAAGTTCTTAAATTCGTCCTATTCTGCTTTCGTCACTCATTCTACATTGAAAGCCACCGACGATTGTGACGAATGTAGAATGAGTGACGAAAGCAGAATAGGACTAATTTAAGAACTTGACGAAAAACGAATGGGACGACCCAAGACGATACCGACCGTACTCCTTTATGTGTTAAATCAAAGAGAATTTTGTATAGAGGCGGAGTGTCAAAGTAAAAATCTTTTCGAGCGATGGCTCCATACCTTTGGCCTATACTCGTGTAGATGGCGAGCCTTTTTGATGTTTATCAAATTTAACACATATCACTGAAAGAACAAGGATCCAAGTCAAATGGCGTTCTAAAAGTTTTAATCGTGATGTGTCGAAAGATGGCAGTAAATTTACAGTGACTTCAAAATTTATTTTGTAGAATACGCCTCTATGCACTCTATTTTCTTTGGTTATTATTAATTTAGTTGTTTTACAGGAAAACTATGAGAACAGGGATTCAAAAAAATGTTGAAAATGTCTTGTTTTTGGATATTATGTTAAAATTATTTTAAACCAGTTAGGTACAGTCAAGGAATTTAAATTCCGACCCATTTCGTACTTTGTCACAGTGACAACCGTATGAGGTCTCTAGCGGCTTTCATATTGATTGTCACTGTGACAAAGTACGAAATGGGTCGGAATTTAAATTCCTTGACTGTACCTACTTACGTATTATTAAGTCGAATATACGCTCGACATCTTTCGATCCAATTGCACTAATTTGACGATGTTTGACAGGTTTGACAGCAAGAATGGCAAGTCCCGCATCGACTACTACGGGCAGATGGTCAAGACCTACCAGATGACCTCTACAGTGTACCCTAAATACGGCACAATGATCAAAGTGAGTTGAAAATTAATATTAGGTACTTGCATACACGGCGGCTAAAAAATAACTGCATTCCCGTTGCCAGAGAAATTTTGGGACTATACTGAGCAAATTTTACTATGGGACCAACCCCGAAATGGCGAAAAAAAATGGCTTATTCATACATTTTGGCTGGTCTATTTTCTATATGAGGGTAAAACTAAATTTTTTACGCGATTTCGGAGTTGGTCTCATAGAAAAGTTGTTCAGTATAATCCCAAAACCTCCTTGACAACGGGAATGCAGTTATTTTTTAGCCAACGTGTAACATATTGATTTTGGAAGCGATTTAAATTTTTTGGGTTTTATAAAAATCAAATTTCTATTTGTAGACTCTTTTAATGGTAATATTTGGTTGTTGTATGTACACTTTTTATACGTGTCGAATGCCCTCCATTTTACTAGTAATTAAAGATCTGTTCTCTTAGTTTCTATAGACAATGGATGTGACATACCGTCGGGCAGAGTTGGTGAAAATTTAAGCAGTTTAACTATGAAAAGTAAAAAGTATTTTTTAATATTATATTTATTTCAGATCGCGCCGGTGACCACAGAGACCGTCCTGAACAAGGAGACGTGTCTGCAAGTGAACGGGACGGACGGACAGACGGTTGACATTCAGAACGTCCTCCCTGATATGACGGACTTCAAGTACATTGGTCAGTATACCATTTAGATCGCGCCGGTGACCACAGAGACCGTCCTGAACAAGCAGACGTGTCTGCAAGTGACGGACGGACAGACGGTCAATATACAGAACGTCCTCCCTGATATGACGGACTTAATTTTTTTTTTTAGTTTATTTATTCACTTTAGAATTTTTACATGCATATGCCACTATTGAAAACCTCTAGGGTTTATTTGTAATAGTTGGCGCGATCGCGTGGTCCAATCCGCGTTTGCTTAATACTATTATTACATTTATTACATGCTTGGTTGTGGTTCGGTAAACGATAACATTTTGTCTGACACACTATTTTTGAAATTTATATAGTATCTAGGCGTAGGACCTCCACCCACAAGATGGACAGACGACCTTGTTAAGGTCGCCGGAAGACGCTGGATGCGGGTCGCTTCCAACCGGCACGTATGGAGATCCAAGGGGGAGGCCTATGTTCAGCAGTGGACGTCTTATGGCTGAGATGATGATGATGATATAGTATCTAAGCTACTAAAATACACTTCACAGTACATCTGGTGCTCCATTACGACACCCCGTGCTATTATAAGCTCATTACGTAACTACGTCGAAAATTTAAAGGACCATATGGACCTACTGTAAAAGTATTAATTAAATTTATGACCCATTTCGTACAGTTGCCATCAGATACATCGGAGCGGCCAAGGTGTTCACAATATCTGAACAAGCACTCTAACGCCCTGGCAATAGAGGCGTGCTCAGATATTTGTGAGCACCTTGGCCGCTCCGATATATCTCATGGCGACTGTACCTTGTCACAGTGACAATCAATATGAAAGTCGCTAGATACTATTGTCACTGTGACAAGGTACAGAATGGGTCAAAAATTAAAACTTTCGACTAGTTTCGACTGTACAATACACGTGCGAATAGGTAATTTTTTTGAATTTCCTATTTGTCGCACTTGTATCGTAAATAACTATTATACACAGTGTGTAGTATGTATACTCCTTCTCCTTTCTCCGTGTCACTTCCTGTGTAGTATGTATACTGATTTTATATATTATACATGATATATTTCGTACTGATGATATATTATTTACAGGTACTGAAAACATGCGTGACACGGAGGCCACAAAATGGCGGATGACGACCACTGTAGGTGACAAAATCAACAAGTACACCATGTGGGTCAAATACAAGAAGGACCTCAGAGGAGATGCGTTACCCATACCTATGAGGTAATATTATTTTCTCAAACATGCAATGAAATATTGATGTTATGTTACTTATAATAGGCTGCGAAGTATGACGTTTCAGGTTCGGCTAGGACAAGAGGTATTTAATGGAATTTCATACAAATCTTGCAGGCCTAGGCCGGCAAAGTCCTCTTTTTTAATTTCCATTTCACAGATATTTGTGACACAGCATCGTGGCATTCAGCCATTAAAAAAAACTAGAGGCAGTATTTGCTTTATGTTTCGTAATGACACTCTGCCACTACGCCTATAAAAAAAATAACAAAATATAATGTTTGCTACAATTTGCAGTTTTATTTGTATAAAATCAACATGAACTTAATAAATAATACATTAGTAACCAAATTCTGTAATTTTAAATTATAAATTTAACTACACAAATAAATACATTTAAAATATTTCATCTAAACGTTAGCGGTAAAAAGGTCTACTCAAACACGCGTAGTTATTTTTTTAAATTGTTATGGAGGCAAAGTTGAAAAAATTTCATTCTGTATTTCTGTTTTATTGGATTTATGGTGCGTTGTTGATTTTTTTACTTTAATATGAGTCCCGACAAAATAATGAAATTAATTTTAATTGTAAGTAATCGTAGGAGTTGGAATTGGCAGCGTCACCAGAATTGATTTTAAAGAACTTGCTGCCTCTGCCGCCAAGTGAAAGACGAAGTATCTATATGGTTGCTTATGGCAATTTTATTATTTTAGAATCTAAGAAAAATGGCTTACAGTTTATTAGAAACAGTTTTGTGTCATATTTTAAAGAAATGAAAGTAACTACAAAATCGTGAACACTGTGGAAATTATACTTATTTTCTCCCTGCATAAAGCAACGATGTATGTGAAACATGATATCAACATGAAAGACTATGTAAACTTATGTGACGAAAACGACAGTCAGACGGATACAAGGCGAAAAAATCAAAGATACATGAAAATATACGGGTAGTAAAAATACACGACTCGTGTAAAACATACGCGTGATAAAGATATAGGTACGTGTTTAGTTATATTTTGGGTGTAGTTTACTTTTAGTTTTTTCTATAAATAAAACTTGGGTTTCGTGGATTTTTTATTTTATTTATTTCATTGCATGTTTGAGAAAACCACTATACATACCTCGCCGGGAAATGGGGTTGCCCGCGCTCAGACCTATCCGGCCTCGCTTCGCTCGGCCGTCTATATGTCTTCGGCCGGCAACCCCTTTTGTCCCGGCCTCTGTAGTAATGTACTATTTCTCAAACATGCAATGAAATATTGATGTTATGTTCCTTATAATAGGCTGCGAAGTATGACGTTTCAGGTGCGGCTAGGACAAAAGGTCGTTAATGGAATTTCATACACATCTTGCAGGCCTAGGCCGGCAAAGTCCTCTTTTTTAATTTTCATTTCACAGTTATTTGTGACACAGCATCGTGGCATTCATCCATTAATAAAAACTAGAGGCAGTATTTGCTTTATGGTTCGTAATGACACTCTGCCACTACGCCTATAAAAAAAAACAAAAAACAATGTTTGCTATAATTTGCAGTTTTATTTGTATAAAATCAACATGAAATTAATAAATAATACATTATATAATTTAAAATTATAAATTTAACTACACAAATAAAAACATTTAAAATATTTCATCTAAACGTTAGCGGTAAAAAGGTCTACTCAAACACGCGTAGTTATATTTTTTAAATTGTTATGGAGGTAAAGTTGAAAAACATTCATTCTGTTTTATTGGATTTATGGTGCGTTGTTGATTTTTTGACTTTAATATGAGTTCCGACGAAATAATGAAATTAATATTAATTGTAATCGTAGGTGTTGGAATTGGCAGCGTAAGCAGTAGAATTGATTTTAAATAACTTGCTGCCTCTGACGCCAAGTCAAAGACGAAGTATGTATATGGTTGCTTATGGCAATTTTATTATTTGAGAAACTAAGAAAAATGGCTTACAGTTTATTAGAAACAGTTTTGTGGCATATTTTAAATGAATGTAACTACAAATTCGTCAACACTGTGGAAATTATACTTATTTACTCCATGCATAAAGCAACGATGTATGTGAAACATGATATCAACATGAAAGACTATGTAAACTTATGTGACGAAAACGACAGTCAGACGGATACAAGGCGAAAAAATCAAAGATACATGAAAATATACGGGTAGTAAAAATACACGACTCGTGTAAAACATACGCGTGATAATGATATAGGTACGTGTTGGTTATATTTTGGGTGTAGTTTAGAGTCTATATGTCTTCGGCCGGCAACCCCTTTCGTCCCGGCCTCTGTAGTAATGTACTATTATAGTACATATCGTGCTACTTTACCGCACTAGTGCGATAATTAGCACATTACTGTATCGACAATTTGAAGGGTACTGTAAAACGGACGATACATGTGCGAATAGGTAATTCGCAACTCGTGTCGATTTAAAACATTCCCTTTGGTCGAGTTTTAAATACAAACACACAAACAGGCAGACGCGGCGCGGGACTTTTTTTATAAGTTAGTGATATTGGCACTAACGTAAGAAATATCCCGGCTTCGCCTCGGCCGACAATTATCTACATATGATCGGAGGCTTTCTTATATTATTTTTCTCAAAAATGGACGGCAAAGTCGACTTTGCCGTCTAAAAAATAGGTCGCGAAGCGCGTAGTTTATGGTCACTCAATGTAATGTTGCATACAATATGGGACTGCAATGTTGCATACAAATTCCATTATTTGTCGAGTTCCAAACTTTTTAAAATTTGAAATGGCCATATTAAATGAAGGCACAGGCCCATTAAACAGCCAAACAGATGATTAGTACCGCGACTATTTAGTTGTCTCAAATAGGTTGGCGTATTTTCGGCAGAAAAATACACTTCTATTTTTTTATTAAAAAAATAAAAAGGTGGCAAGGGCTTTTTTCTGTGAAAATATATACGTAAGAACGTTGGTTTTGTAAAATATTTCTATGACATTTATATTTCTTGCACCATTTTTGAGAAAAGCACTATATATGACTCGGCTGGAAGGCTACTTGCTGGCTTCGGATTCAATTAAACGGACTCCCAAGGTCGTCCGTTTAAAACGAATCCTCAGCCTGTAAGTAGCTACTTCCGAGCCTCGACAATAATGTACTATTGTTCAACGGAGCCGGAAAGCGGCACCTTCGTTAAGCGCAGCGGGCCGAAAGATGGCGTTTTCTGGCCGGAGAACAGAAGTAGTAGTTTTTCGAATTGGTGATGTGAAAAATCTATTTATTATCGAAATCTTGCTTTGTTTATTTTTAACTAAACACCTTTAATTTCAGATACGAGATGAAGGGCTTCAACTCCCTGCTGGGCTCGCACTACGACCACTACTACATCGAGTACATGGACTACGATGTCGAGGACATTGACCCCGACGTCTTCAAGGTCGACCCAGGTATACTGTCCTGTCAAAAACGTACTCAACAATATGTGTATTTATTTATTTATTTTTCTATCCAAAAAGTACGCGACATCTGTATTTACAATTCGTAGATTGTAATTATGTGGTACGTCCCACAATAAAAAAAGAAAAATATATTAACATTCAAATTGTTAACGGTATTGTTCAAAGTTATTTGTAGAGATGCACCGGATATTCGGTTACTATCCGGTATCCGGCCTATCCGGCAATTATTTTACCATCCGGCCGGATACCGGATAGTGACCTACTATCCGGCCGGATACCGGATAGTAACATTGCTTGATTTCGGAATAAAAATATGGATTTAAGAAACATGACACGGTCATAATAGTACTTGTTTGTTAATCGTATTTTTTTAAACAATTTTATCATTCCACTGACTTGCACGCGCACTCATTTCGAACCTAAAAATGAGTCCGCGCGAACGTTCACTAGGAAACAGGTCAAACCTGCAGAATGCGCACCTGAAAAACCGAAATGTAGGTATAGTTCCGCTGGCCTAATATTCGGCGGCCGGATACCGGATATTCGGCCGATGGTCAGGCAGAATATCCGGTATCCGGTATCCGGCCATACAACTATCCGTTGCATCTCTAGTTATTTGTCTCATCAGGTATGGATTGCACATCATTCCCCGGCCCCGGCATCCGTCACATGGCGACCTTCAACCCCATGAAGGAGTTCGTGCACCCCGTGCACGAGGGGCACGTGCACGACGAGTTCAACAGGTAATTACATTTATTTTTCCGATGTATACTTATGTATGTTTTGTTATATTTTTAATTAGTAGGCATCTTTCGACAGAACATAAACATAAAACATACATAAAACTGTTAGAACGCCATTTGACTTCGATCCTTATTATTTCACTGACAACTATGTGTTAACTTATTAAACATTAATATTAACGCCATATAATACGCCGAAATATCACAACCTATTTTCTCCGAAACTAATAGACCAATTAGAACTAATAGAAATTTGGTACACATATGTAAGATTGTGACCCAAAGACGAACATGTAACGTAAACAAATGAATTTTAAACATAGGGGCCACTTTTGGGGGGTAAATGAGAAAATTAAAAAAATAAGTTTTTTAAACTATATCGTGTTACCAATCAAATGAAAGAGCTCATTATAAGAATCTCAAATTTTTTTTTTTATAATTTGAAAATAAACAGTTTAGAAGTAATTCAAGAAAATAGGCAAAAAATGATTCCGACTCGCACTTGGCCGGTTTATTTTAAAATAAATAATTATAATGGTATTTAATTTAATCTCTTCAGATTCAAGAATAAGCACGGCAAGAGCTATCACAGCGACGTGGAACATGAGAAGCGTTTGAACATCTTCCGTCAGAATCTCCGCTTCGTTCACTCGAACAACCGCGCCCGACGAGGCTACACTATGGCGGTTAACCATCTGGCTGACAGGATTGATGACGAACTGGCTGCCTTGAGGGGGAGGAAATACAGCGGACCCAACCCAGGTATACTTATACTCTGGTATATCAGTCACTACGCAAAAGAGACGCCATATACTGTTAGAATCTCTGCTTCGTTCACTCGAACAACCGCGCCCGACGAGGCTACACTATGGCGGTTAACCATCTGGCTGACAGGACTGATGACGAGTTAGCTGGCTTGAGGGGGAGGAAATACAGCGGACCCAACCCAGGTACACTTATACTCTGGTATATCAGTCACTACACAAAAGAGACGCCATATACTGTTAGAATCTCTGCTTCGTTCACTCGCACAACCGCGCCCGACGAGGCTACACTATGGCGGTTAACCATCTGGCTGACAGGACTGATGATGAGTTAGCTGCCTTGAGGGGGAGGAAATACAGCGGACCAAACCCAGGTACACTTATACTCTAGTATATCAGTCACTACACAAAAGAGACGCCATATACTGTTAGAATCTCTGCTTCGTTCACTCGCACAACCGCGCCCGACGAGGCTACACTATGGCGGTTAACCATCTGGCTGACAGGACTGATGACGAGTTAGCTGCCTTGAGGGGGAGGAAATACAGCGGACCAAACCCAGGTACACTTATACTCTAGTATATCAGTCACTACACAAAAGAGACGCCATATACTGTTAGAATCTCTGCTTCGTTCACTCGCACAACCGCGCCCGACGAGGCTACACTATGGCGGTTAACCATCTGGCTGACAGGACTGATGACGAGTTAGCTGCCTTGAGGGGGAGGAAATACAGCGGACCAAACCCAGGTACACTTATACTCTAGTATATCAGTCACTACACAAAAGAGACGCTTCGCGTTACTGACGAAACGATTCTAACAAAACGGCAATACATCGTGATGTGACCATGTAACGTTAGAGGTCGTTCCGATGTAAAGAAAACAAGGAAATTGCGATTTAGTTGGTGAAATATTGCTAATAATGGTTTATGTATATTGTTGGCATACAATTTTTTTTAATAACATGTAAGGAATCGAATGGTACCATTATTTTTTTCCTATTATGTACTTGTATTTTTTTTATTATTCCCATATATTTTTTAAGGTACCAATTTATTGTGATATTTTTTTCATTATCAATCTATTTAACTAGATTTAGTTACATAATTCGACATGTGTTAACAACCCTAAGGTGTGAATGAATAAAAACCAATAAGCGCCATCTGCCGAAGATTTAGTAAAGTTTCGTTCCAGGTCTGCCGTTCCCGTACGCGTCAGAGGACATTGAAGAGGAGAGCGACAAGCTGCCCTCAGAACACGACTGGAGACTCTTCGGCGCCGTCACCCCTGTTAAAGGTAAACTTTTATAGGGCATAGCATGAACTATAGGGGGCAGCACAGGGGCCGTCAGATTTTGGGCGTGATGCGTAAATGTGAAGTTTATGCTTCCGATGTAACCCACAAGATGGCAGAACCTATTATGTAGTATATAGTAGCACTTGCTATGGCAATGTTATGTGTATGTTTCCGAATCAGGCCACAAGATGGCAGAACCTACAACACGCACGGTGCAAGTTGGAGGGTCTGCCATCTTGTGGCTTGAATCGAAAACATAAGCACGTACCAAAGAAAGTGCTACCATATAGCGTTCTCGTACGTTTTCTTGTGCACAGCATACACATTTACGCCGATATAAATATTAGTAATTTTATAACCCAAAAC
This sequence comes from Cydia fagiglandana, assembly GCF_963556715.1. Lineage (NCBI taxonomy): Eukaryota > Metazoa > Arthropoda > Insecta > Lepidoptera > Tortricidae > Cydia > Cydia fagiglandana. The sequence continues at coordinate 2,110,332 of NC_085950.1, read as the reverse complement.
TCCATAGGAAAGAAAATTAAAAGAATAAAAACGATTATCGTTTTAAAAACTTGTTATTTAAATGTACAGCGAATAAAATAATTAAAAAAAAAAATCGGTTACTGATGAAGTTAAAGTGACGTCACAAAGTTTGTGTCTCCCCCCTCCCCCATGTCACAATATGTCACATTTTCTTGACCCCCTCCCTCCCCCTAAACGTGTGACGTAATTAATGGATGACCCCTAAGGGTAAAACGGGACCCTATTACTAAGACTCCGATGTCCGTCCGTCCGTCCGTCTGTCACCAGGCTGTATGTAACGAACCGTGATAGCTGTAGTGAACCTAGACAGTTGAAATTTTCACAGATGATGTATTTCTGTTGCCGCTATAACAACAAATGCTAAAAATTACGGAACCCTCGGAATCCGACTCGCACTTGTCCGATTTTTTCCCTAAATAACAACATTTATATTTTTTTTACCAGACCAATCAGTGTGCGGGTCGTGCTGGTCGTTCGGCACCGTGGGCGCCGTGGAGGGAGCTCTGTTCCTGAAGAACGGGAACCACCTCGTCCGCCTGAGCCAGCAGGCGCTAGTCGACTGCTCCTGGGGGTAACATTACCATTTTCCATTGTAAATAAATATATTCAATTATTACATTAACTATAAAGTAAATTAAAAATAAACTAAACTAATAACTTAGTCAAACAACTCGTCCGGCGCCCTTCCAGACGCAAAGGTGTCCATCACGCTCGCCGCATTGCCACACTCGATCGCGATAGACTTATGTAGCTACAGTACATTTACCATCTTTCGACAGAAGATTAAAATTGTTCGAACGTCATTTGACTTTGATCATTATTCTTTCACTGATACGTGTTAACTTGTTAAATATTAATATTAACGCCATCTACTCGAAAGTAGGCCAAAGGTATGGTGCAATCTTTTCGAGCGATGGCGCCATAACCTTCAGCCTACTCTCGAGTAGATGGCGTTAATTTCAATATTTAACAAATTAACACATATCAGTGAAAGAATAAGGATCAAAGTCCAAAATGTACAGTGGCTACATATTTTACTTTGACAATCCGCCTCTATACACTATATTCTCTTTGGTTCCCGAGAACGATACAACTATGAAGGATCCTCACTGGATTTTTTAGCCATCTTTTTTAACCGACTTCCAAATCCCAAAGGAGGAGGTTATCAATTCGGTTGTATGTTTTTTTTTATTTTATTTTTTTTATTTTTTTTATTTATTTTTTATTTTTTATGTTTGTTACTCCATATCTCCGTCAGTACTGGACCGATTTTGAAAAATATTTTTTTTGATTGTATGTATATGCATACAGATTGGTCCCGTTTTTGTCAAAATCCAGTTCTGATGATGGGATCCATGAGGAATCGACGGAACTCCTCAAATCTTAAAGGCATACATATGGTGATTTATCTGTTTTTATCAACAAATCAAGCATATACATTCAAAAACGTGGCATTTGATGAAGTGGAACTGCTGATGATGATCAGAATGGAACTCTTCAACGACGCATAGTTCACCTTTGGCGATTTGTCCTCTTCGTTATGTTTTTTAAGCAAGTTAAGTTTTTAAGCCACAATTTTATCAAGCTTGAGTTCTGATGATGGGATCCATGAGAAATCGAGGGAACTCCTCAAATTTTAAAGGCATGCGTATAGAGATTTTTGTATTTTCATCAGAAAATCAAGCATTTTCATTAAAAACTGTCGCATTTGATGAAGTGGAACTGCTGATGATGATCAGAACGGAACTCTTCAACGACGCATAGTTCACGTTTGGCGATTTGTCCTCTTCGTTATGTTTGTTAAGCAAGTTTAGTTTTTAAGCCACATTTCTGTCAAGCTCGAGTTCTGATGATGGGATCCATAAGGAATCTAGGGAACTCCTCAAATCTTAAAGGCATACGTATAGAATTTTTTGTATTTTCATCATAAAATCAAGCATTTACATTAAAAACTGTCGCATTTGATGAAGTGGAACTGCTGATGATGATCAGAACAGAACTCTTCAACGACGCATAGTACATGTTTGGTGATTTCGAATTTCGATTTTGACTTGGACTGGGACCCGGACTCATACCCGGATCCGGTTCGGACCCGGACTCGGACTCGGACTCGGACCCGGACTCGGACCCGGACTCGGACCCGGACTCGGACCCGGACTCGGACCCGGACCCGGACTTGGACCGGGACTCGGACCCGGACTCTGACTCAGAGACCCGGACCTTGACCCGGAAAACCACTATGATAATGATACCTAAACTAAATAAACCACTATGATTACCTACCATAAAATGTGGGTATGATGATGCCAAACCCCTCCCGCTCAAACTCCCGTACACCGCATCGCATGCGCCGTTAAGTGGGTTAGGTTAGGTTTGAACTGCGATCCTCACAGAACCGAACAAAAGTGGGTTAGGTTTGGTTAGAACTGCGAGTCTTACAGAAACGAAATGCTACTAGAAAAGTGGGTTTGATTAGGTTCGAACTGCGATCCTCACAGAACCGAACTGCTATCAGAGAAGTGGGTTAGGTTAGGCTAGATAACTACGACCCTTACGGAAACGAAATGCTACTAGAAAGTAGGTACTGGTTTTACCTCCTTTTCTACATAGTGCACCATCTACCATAATTTTTCACCGGGCCCCATAGAAGTCGGTTTTTTTTTCTTAAAAATTATGCTTTTTTAGTGTTCCGTACAAAACTTTGTTCACGGAACACTTATGGGATCACTTCGGTCTTGCAAATCGGTTAAATGCGTTTTTCTCAGAGACCGTTTGACGTAGATACCTAAAATTTGGAACAGTTATTTGTCGATAGTTTGTTTGTTTTTCACCACACCAGCTGGTAACTGACGAGAAAGTTGCATTTTATCCACACAAAGTAATCTCGTTTTGACCATCACACTGATGAAAGGATGATGAAAGGTTAATAAAATTGTTAAAAATGTCGTAATGTTGCACAGTTTCGGTAACAACGGATGCGATGGAGGCGAGGACTTCCGCGCGTACCAGTGGATCATGAAACACGGGCTGCCCACCGAGGAGGAGTATGGCGGCTACCTGGGACAGGTACGGATATAACCTCAATAATATCAGGCCCCTATTTCACCAACGTGACACTCGACAATTCGACAAGTTTCATTGTTGCTGACGTCACAGGCATCCATAGGCTACGGTTATCGCTTACCATCGGGCGCGCCGTATTCCTGTTTGTCACCATCATTGTATTATTAAAAAAAAAACTTTATTATATCGGCAAAAAACAGGTATTTCTCTTGTGATGTTTATGATGATAACGATGACAATTGTCACAAGTTTTCAAAGAACTTTCGGTAATTCTTGACAGCAAATGAGTTCTGTGTCGGAATTTCGTGACAATTGTCGTATTTCTTGTGACAATTGTCATTAGCTTCGCAAAATAAGTACTTATTTACCGGCGATACAGTGGAGTTTTTTTTTAATTAACATGTTGGTGGCAAACAACCACACCGCCCGTCTGATGGTAAGCGGTTACCTTAGCCTATGGAGGCCTGTGACGTCAGTAACAGTGATGTCGACAAATGCGACATTTGTCACGTTGGTGAAATAGGGCCCTGGGAGACCGAGCTTCGAGCGACCTTCACCAAGGAGGGGTTTTGGCCGAAGGGTGTCAAGTTCCGGTGGTTCCGCGGCCGGCTCCCTGACACTGCGGGGTTGTATAATGCTTCACAATCATAATGTGATTTGTGGTGTGTAGTTTTAAAATATATTTTTATAATATGTATGCTAGTTTTAAGGTATTTATGTATGGGCACAGGGCGGACACGCCATACATCAAAACTCGTTTGCGTGTATATGTGTGAACGGCACGTCTGTACACGCGTCATTGTGTGAGTAAGTCGCTTAGGGCTACTATTTACATGTTTTTGAGTTCACGGAGCGTTATCGTTGTACTCTTAACGTAAATATCAAACATTTTTATTCCTAAAATTAAAGAAACAAACATAATTTACAAGATGGTATTTTCTCCTAGATCCTTGCTATAATAAACTGTTCTATTCACAGGTCACAGCTAATATTATTTGAACGTATATGCGAACTCACCCGTAACCCGTAAAGGCCGTAAAATATTACGTAAAGTATGGTGCGGCAATAAATTACCTACCAAAAATGTCATGTCGAATTGTCGATACACAATTAGCGTGGACTAAATATAAATAATTACAAAACGCTACTTTTTAATATATGTATAATAAAAATAAATGTTCTTTATTTCGTGAATTTGAAAAACAACCGACATCGCAAAATACATCGGCATTTTGAACGTTGCGTCATCGCGCCGCGGCGTTGCTAGCCGAACTGAGAGTATGTCAGGAGTCCGTCAGAACTCAGTCGCGGGGCGAGGTAATCCGAGTCGGGGCGGGGCGGTGCGTGTCCGTTCTGTATGATAATACTATTACTTATTCTGTGGTATGGGCCACTAGTTGCCTGAAATTAAAATTTTCATTTCATTTGCTCGAAAAAGATACTTATAAAAATTAAAAAAATTGCGCATTTTCCCAGAGAGACCTGGCTAGATACTTTGACAATACGCCTCTATAGTAAATTCTCTTTGGCTAAAGTCATAAAACTTATGTGTATTTTGTTGACAGGACGGTTACTGCCACATCGACAACGTCACGCTGGTGACCTCCATCAAGGGCTGGGTCAACGTCACCACCAACGACGAGAAAGCTCTCAGGGTCAGTACATTATTTTGGAATACTTATATAGTTTCACGTCCTTATATTAGGGTGGTATTCCACCTGTTCAATATCTTGGTCCAATGACTTACTACGAGCACCTACCTGCCGATCTGAGAAATCAGCCGTGTGACGAAACATTTAAGCGCAAATTGAGAAACCTTTTGTTGGATAACCCTCTGTTCTCTGTAAATGAGAATTCCATCACCACCCTAACATCCCAGAAACTTAGGTATCGTCTTGGGTCGTCCCATTCGTTTTTCGTCAAGTTCTTAAATTAGTCCTATTCTGCTTTCGTCACTCATTCTACATTGAAAGCCACCGACGATTGTGACGAATGTAGAATGAGTGACGAAAGCAGAATAGGACTAATTTAAGAACTTGACGAAAAACGAATGGGACGACCCAAGACGATACCGAAACTTGTTACGGGTCTGGGTTCGAATCCATGCTTGCACTTCACTTAATAGGCGTGTGTTTCCAGCTGGCCATCTTCAAGCACGGCCCTATCTCGGTGGCCATCGACGCTTCTCATAAAACGTTCAGCTTCTACTCGCACGGCGTCTACTACGAGCCCGAATGGTAATTAATATACTTAACAACATTTTACAGTACATCTGGTGCTCCATTACGACACCATGTGCTATAATAAGCATATTACGTAACTATGTCGAAAAGATAACTTCCAACAAAACCGAAAGACAGCGATCAGGGACGAATCATGCTGTTCCTTTCTTATCCCTTTCGGCTATTTAGCGTTGTCAAAATTCAGGTCACACTCACAAAGGGCGTCAAGTTGTGCCAACCCTAATAATTGCTCGGAGCAATGCTGAGCCGAACGGAGCCGAGAACGCCCGAAAGGATCAGTTTCGCCCCTGATATTTGTTTAATAGTTTAAACGTAAAATATATTTGTCCCCAGCAAAAATAAAGTGGAAGAGCTGGACCACGCGGTGCTGGCGGTCGGGTACGGGATCCTCAACGGGCAGAAGTACTGGCTGGTGAAGAACTCGTGGTCCAACATGTGGGGCAACGACGGCTACGTGCTAATGTCGTCCAAGGATAACAACTGCGGCGTCATGAGCGCGCCCACCTACGTACTCATGTAGATTGGGTACATAAAAATATGCTAGATACTAAAATGATAGTTCGATAAGCCAATTTACGACCAAATAGTTCTGCTTTTTAACTAATTTTGCACAATATGTACGACTTTTGAACAAACTGTACCATTTTTGAACAAAGTGTACTAATTTTGTACAAAATAACAGATCGAGTGGACAAATTGGGGCAATCGAACTGTCACTTTGGCAATTTAGACATGACTGTAAATGGTTGCTTCGAAAAATATGTAAAAAAAAAATAAAACAGCCTAAAAAGAAAAAGAGATTTTGATCACCAAAAACCATAAAAAAACCCACTAAAAGATCACGGGCAGAAGTACTGGCTGGTGAAGAACTCGTGGTCCAACATGTGGGGCAACGACGGCTACGTGCTAATGTCGTCCAAGGATAACAACTGTGGCGTCATGAGCGCGCCCACCTACGTACTCATGTAGATTGTGTACATAAAAATATGCTAGATACTAAAATGATAGTTCGATAAGCCAATTTACGAACAAATAGTTCTGCTTTTTAACTAATTTTGCACAATATGTACGACTTTTGAACAAACTGTACCAATTTTGAACTAATTGTACCATTTTTGAACAAAGTGTACTAATTTTGTACAAAATAACAGATCGAGTGGACATATTGGGGCAATCGAACTGTCACTTTAGCAAATTAGACATGACTGTAAATGGTTGCTTCGACAAATATGTAAAAAAAATAAAACAGCCTAAAAAGAAAAAGAGATTATGACCACCAAAAACCATAAAAAACCCACTAAAAGATCACGGGCAGAAGTACTGGCTGGTGAAGAACTCGTGGTCCAACATGTGGGGCAACGACGGCTACGTGCTAATGTCGGCCAAGGACAACAACTGCGACGTCATGAGCGCGCCCACCTACGTACTCATGTAGACTGTGTTCCTAAAATCCTGGCAGGGTCGCCATGTAACCGGAAAGGATGAGTATTATTCCAGCATTCGCTTGTTTCATTACTCATCCTTTCCGAACCTTACAATATGCTAGATACTAACATGATAGTTTGATAAGCCAATTTACAACCCAATAATTCTGCTTTTTAACTAATTTTGCATAATGTGTACCATTTTTGCACAATGTGTACCAAGTTTGCACAATGTGTACCAAATTTGCACAATGTGTACCACTTTTGAACAAATATGTACAACGTTTGAACAAAGTGTAGGTACTTATTTTGTACAAAATTACAGATCGGGTGACAAATTGGGGCAATCGAGCTGTCATTTCATATTTTAATAATAGGATCTCTACAAATTCCACAATCTATTTTGGCATAGAAGTAACGTTATATAAAAATAAATTTTGGTATTTTTTTAATCTGTGAAGATATCACTTGTTTTTTTAGTTTTATGTAATATTCTACTTTTTGTCTTGTACAAAAGTTGTTGTTTAAAGTGATGTCAATTTAATAATAGAGATACTTTTATAGGCATTAGTTACGTCAAAATGAAGAGATCTAGAGCAATCCATGTCAAACATATAATATGTAAGTTTATTATAGTTTAAGAGTTCTTAAAAGTTACGCACACTTCCGTGTGCGTAGGCATGAGCGTGCGCGTGCGTTGATGTTGGAACAGCGCACACGTCACGCAAGCGGTGTGCCGTCTCACATAAAAATCCGTATATTACAAGGCGCACGTGCACGTCTACGCACACGCGTCCGGTGTGACTGATTTAAAATTGTGTAGAACATTTAAGAGGTTTGGTTAAAACCACAATAAAACTAAAAAGTTGCGTTTAATTATTTTTGTATTATTTTCAAGAACTGATAATCCCTTTACCTACCTACCTACCTATCTGGATCTATCCATCCCTACTAACATTATACACGCGAAAGTTTGTCTGTCTGTTGTCTCGTCACAGAATAAGTAATGGTGCTACTTGTGGTACTACCGTACAGAAAGGAAACTTCCTACAAAACCGAAGTTTGACAGCGGTTCAGGGTCGAATCATTCGGCTCAGCATTGCTCCGAGGAATTATTAGGGTTGGCACAACTTGACGCCCCTTTGCGTGCACGACCACAGATAAGATAATTACTTGAATTTCGACAACCCTAAATAGCCGAAAAGGATAGTGCCACATGCCACATATTATTAGAAAGGGATATCATGATTCGACCCTGAATTGCGGTCAAACTTAGGTTTTGTCGGAAGTGTCCTTTCTGTACGTACAGTACAGATATGTTTACATTTTTCGCCTTATTACAAAGGGGTAAGTTGTAAAAGTGTAAACATATTTTTGACGTCGACTGTACTGTGTGTGTACTTATTCTGTGGTTTAAGTTAAACTGACATTCCAATAAGTGCTAACTGCACTAAAACCGACGCTTACACATACTCAGTAAAGCTGGATTGGCAGTTAAACAGTAGTAAAACACTCTAACTAAACTACCCCTAAATTATGCATCCGTTCAGTCTGCAACACAGACTATAGTAAACTAGACGCCGCACATTAAATAAGCTATTTAACTGTAACTAAAATATATTATTTTACACCATGCATGAAATAAAGCACCAGGAGATTAATAGAGAAACGTACAGCAGTTATTTTCAGACTCAATTTCTATTTTAAAACCCGTATAAAACTATAAAGAGTAGGTAACTGTTGTGACGTGACATTGCTAGTGTTCCATATAAATTCCATAGTAGAATCGTTTTGGCAGTTCGAAAAAAGAAACTGATTTGACTAGTAGTTACTCCTATTATTACCTACTCCTACAATAGTACATTTCGATGCTAGTGCGGAAGGTAAAATTCTTTTTTAATACAGTTGCTCAAAAAGTGCTACTTTACGTAGCTGTTTAGCGTGCGGAAAGTTGGTTATCTCGAACTAGTGCTTTTTACTTTTCCAATTTTTTTAAATTTATACTTGTTCCAATTCACGACTACTTATTGATGAGTGTTAATATTAGTTTCCTTTAAACGTCGTAATCAGCATAAAAACCTACCGTTAATGTAAGAATACGAAAAATATTACATATTTCATATTTAATTACTTACCTCTTCATCATTATAACACGTTTATTTTTTAATATCCAATATTGAAAATTCCGTTCTTAATAAGTTGACTGAATGGAACGGAATAGCTGCCAAACGCCCATAGATATAATATACTTAAAGACGACGTCTAACCGAGCTGTCACTGTTACCACTTTTGTTTAGTGTACGATTAACAATGTTTTTCTTATTTTTTCGCAACTGTATTAAAAAACGTCATTCGATACACGTGCGGAAATGTCATTCTTCACTCGTCCCGAGTCTTGCCACTCGCCTGCGGCTCGTGGCAAGATATCTCGGTACTCGTGAAGTAATGACATACCTTCCGCACTAGCATCGAAATGTACTATTATGATGCGGGCTGTACACAACCGTCGAGAAACCCTGAGACAGACCGAGAACGAGTGTGTAAGAGCTGCTTCCTCGTCTCGTCTCGCACTTTTCCGATTGGATCGAAGTGGTGCTGAGACTCTCGGCGAGAAGTTCTCGACGAGTTTATACAGCCGACATGATATAAAGAAGAATAATAGAGAGACTACCGTTTCATTCGCTACGGCTAGCGGCTAGGCCATCTGGGTGGCTGAGATGGCTGTTATATTGGAAATATAATAAATAATATGACTATGACTATGACTATGAGACGACTTACTTTTTTTTTTATTATTATGAATGGTCTTACTCATGGCCACAGACTAGCCGAGGCGTAGACGTGGCCTACGATGGAGCGAGCTCGCCCAGAAGGTGCCTGTTCACTCTTGATTTGAAGGTTGGTTACTTGCTTCGCCTATTCCAATGTAATCTGTGGTCTGAACGCTAATTGCACCAAAATGGCGTGCTTCTAATTAGCGCCTAATTGCCGAATCGTTAGCACGAGCACGTTGTACGCCCGTCTGCGTGCTGGGAACATTCCCGGGCGGGAACGTTGGGGAATTTGGAACAAATATAAAATTATATCTAAATGCCTAGTGGTGGAGATATGTTGAAGGGTGCCACACGAAATGGACCGCTCGGAATTTAAAAAAACGCCCCCTCTATTCCATTTAATAATATTTGGGCATTTTTATTGAAAGTGGCCCCCCGACTTGCATTTTAGATTTTGAAATTTTTATATTTTTCCCACGATATTTTTATCACGAGCGTTTTCGATCCTGTAATACGAGAAAAAAAGTGTCCCCATTTCATACAATTTTTTTATCCGTTTTGTTACGGTCATAGAAGGTTGTATTGAAAACCGTAACCAAACGGACGAAACGAAAATGTTGGGAACATATTTTTTCTCAGTAAATATTGAAAAAGCTCGTGATTCTAAGTAGAAATAGAAAAAAATCCCAATTTTAACACGAACATTTTTGGAACAACTTTAAATAGAAATTCCAATTTCGTTGGAGGTTTCGGGATCGGGACCCTATTACTAAGACTTCGCTGTCCGTCCGTCCGTCCGTCCGTCTGTCTGTCACCAGGCTGTATCTCACGAACCGTGATAGCTAGACAGTTGAAATTTTCACAGATGATGTATTTCTGTTGCCGCTATAACAACAAATACTAAAAACAGAATAAAATAAAGATTTAAATGGTGCTCCCATACAACAAACGTGATTTTTGACCAAAGTTAAGCAACATCGGGAGTGGTCAGTACTTGGATGGGTGACCGTTTTTTTTTGCTTTTTTTGCTTTTTTTTTGCATTATGGTACGGAACCCTTCGTGCGCGAGTCTGACTCGCACTTGCCCGGTTTTTTTTACTAAGTTTACCTAGGACGTGGGACGCTAGAGAATAATGCAGGCGGCTGTAGAGATATAAATTCTTTATTTTAGTACAATTCTATCACAACTATTTTAACTATAAAATCGGTTCAGCAGTAAAACAATTGATAGCTCATAACCTGAAAACAACTGAACTCGGGTCCAATTCGAGTTAGATCAAATAGGATATCTAACATAAAACCTAGGATATAAAATAGTATTAGTTAATAAAGATTTTATTTCTTTCCAGCAGGCGTATTATGGATGGGTTTATTCATATGATAAATGTTTTGTTTACAATTCTACACACAAATTATAGACACAGAATAAATAATAGTACTGGGTACAGAAGATTCACTCTCTAACAAAACGCGTCTGTTACGATCAGGACAGATATGGCCGCTAGGTGGCGACAGCGCCACGCGCGGCTTATGGCTAGCCACCACCTGTTGCAAAGCGACGAAATCGCGGAGTGAGCCACGCCTGGTAAAGATAAACTATTTTAATTTAATATAAGTTTATGGCAAAAAAAAAATGTAGTACAAGCTTTTATCGCTCACTGTACTTTTCTTTCGACAGGAAACTGAGAGTCATCGAGACAATTCTAAAAACCCCAAACACAATTAGGTTGCGTTGTTTTATCACAGAGTTTATATGGCCACCTCCTGTCTCCATCATCAGATCAGCGCGATGATGCCATAATATTGCATTGTCGCGAATTGGAGCTTCATAGATAAAGCACGGTTATTTCCTTGAAATAGGTACCTACAGTCGCCGCCGTCACATATATCGGAGCGGCCAAGGTGCTCATAAATATCTGAACAAGCACTCATGGCCTCTGAACGCTCTCACAATAGACTGCTGTATTCGAACTTCAAGATATTCACAAGAGACGACACGTACTAGATCCATTCTAGATACGTTATAGTTTAGATATCAACTAGTTCTCTTTTGCAGCGCAATTCGGGCAACCAAATTTGACAGGTTAGATCTTAAACATATCGTTATTGTATCTTGGTGATGTCTAAAAGATATCTATTTCAAAATCCGAATCGGGCCCAGAGGCGTGTTGAGATATTTGTGAACGCCTAGGCCGCTTCGATATATCTGACTTCGACTGTACTACATAGGTATGTTTTAAATTGATTGCTAATGAAAATTAACCATCCAAAATATCTTAACACCTTAACGAGATTATAATTAAGAGTTAATAATCTCAAAGAGCTTTGTGATTAAACTGGCCTGATTCGAACTTTAAGCTACGTCAATTAATAGATCTAGAAACGATATGGATTAGACATGTCAGTGTCAAATGTGACGTTTCTTCAAACAAAAACCTCACTTTTGACACTGACACGTCTAAACCGTATCGTTTCTAGATCTATAAATTGACGTGTTTTAAATTTCGAATCGGGCCGTGTAATTAAGTGTTTAATGAAGAAATAATTCAACTGTAATGGGCGGCCATGTTGTCTGCTCATTTATTATTTGGGTAGTAATTACTCGTATAATTAGAAGGGGACAGAATGCCTTTAAGATGAAAGTCGACTTTTCATACAAATGTAGTCCTCATTTTCCTCTTTGGATATTAACATTATTGAAATTACAATTAATCTAAATATAAAATATTGTAAAATAAAAATACACTAAACTGAACTAAATCTAAAAAACACTTGTTATTATTTTACCTTAAGTATATATATATATATGAATAAATAAAATAATCCATATTATTGAAAATATTTAGACACAATTTGTTTTATATCAACCAGCTATGTTTATTTTTTTAGAATTTTTGATCATTATAAGAGTAAGGATCGATCATTTAAAATTTCGCGAAAAGATAACGTGCTAGTCAATCAGGCCTAACCCGTTGTACTTACTTGCGTATTTTTTACATGCAATTAATGTTCCCACCCTCCCACCGCAAATATAAATACACAAATTAATAACAAACCACCACTAAAAGAACAATACTCGACACGTGTTTCGTCTCTCTACGAGGCATGCTCAGGAGATGTTGACGGTCTGAAAAGAATTGGTGGAACTTTAAATGAATAGAAATGACCTAATAATTTTAGAGGATGATTGCATAATTGATTTGATTGTGTAATTGAATAAATAAATAAATAAATAAAGCCTAACCTAAAACGAAAGAAGAATAAAATACATTTTAAAGAAACGTATTATTAGAATTCTCATAAATTCGCCGTCGAAAAAATCACACCTTTTTCACAAATCGGACTTAAGTGATTTTAGTGTACCTATAATTGCACTTATATTGATATTGGTATTAATTTGAATTACGTTTAACACGTTGATTGCGACGCCACATCACGCGACGTCGCGTGATGCAGTCCAATACCCTGTGGCCGATGACGCGATGTCGCGTGATAAAACCATACAATTTTGTTCGCGCTGCAAAATGGTGGCCGTAGCGAATACGCTACGGCCACCATTTTGCAGCCAATAGGCTATGGCATTAGTTTTGGCCACTAGAGAAGGGATTTACCTATTCGACATTCGTTGGCCATCTCGGTATGTTCGCCATTTTTGGCTTGGCAATCAACGTGTTAATCACCTTTACATTTATATATGTATTTCTTCTTTGACAAAACGAAGCTGTATTTACTGTAGATACCCCTAGTGTACATTTCATTCGATATTAGCGTGTCGTGTGTGAGTTTCAAAATTCCATACAAAAACCCACAAAAATAGACAACGCAAACGCGAATTCTCGTCACGATATCGAATGAAATTTATCCCTAGTGGTTCAGATTATATCCGGAAAAGTGGCGTCCGCGTTGACTGGGCTATTACTTTTAGCTTTAAAAGCATTGTCAGGTAAATTCGATTTACCGGCTCGGCGGACGGCGCTCATCCGAAGATCTTATCGGAGATGCTTTTTAGCCACCCCTTGCCAGGGGGTTTTAAGTTCGATTGTTTTCGACGCTAGATGGCGACTAAGGCGACATTGTTATTTTTTAAACTTATTTATGTAGATAAGCAGTAATTTTCGATCGAGGTGGATGAGCTATCTTTATGCTGACGAAGCCTGCGCTGTGGATCTGAAGGTACCTATGCTCTTATTTTTTTGGGGTTAAAAAATTGTTTTATAATTTTCGATTTTAACTGTCTTTGTAAGTTACTAGTCTCTGACACTTTCTTAATCTTATTGATATTACTTAGTCCGTTTTTAGGGTTCCGTACCCAAAGGGTAAAACGGGACCCTATTACTAAGCCTTCGCTGTCCGTCCGTCCGTCCGTCCGTCTCGTCTGTCACCAGGCTGTATCTCACGAACCGTGATAGCTAGACAGTTGAAATTTTCACGGATGATGTATTTCTGTTGCCGCTATAACAACAAATATTAAAAACAGAATAAAATAAAGTTTTAAATGGGGCTCCCATACAACAAACGTGATTTTTGACCAAAGTTAAGCAACGTCGGGAGTGGTCAGTACTTGGATGGGTGACCGTTTTCTTTTTGCTTTTTTTTTGTTTTTTGCATTATGGTACGGAACCCTTCGTGCGCGAGTCCGACTCGCACTTGCCCGGTTTTTATAAAATTGAGAAATGAATTAAAGATCCATTTACGAAGTTAATAAATGAAAATGATTTAAAAAAGAGTCTGTCTGAGTGTTTACCTATTTCTTGTCTCTTTTCAAGGTGACTGCTTAATAATTAAATTTATTCGATATAAATGAACTTTGATTAGAAATTCAGGTTCAGATTAAAGTAAAGTCAATACGGTTAAGTGTAGGTACTATTAGAACAAATTAAATTATTTTCTGAAAATATTTTAATTTGATTTTATTTCAAGTAGAAATTCGACCTACGCCGCTGTGGCCCGGTGGCCGAATGGCACAGGCACCTGCCGCGATAGCAGAGGACGCTGGTTCGTTTCCAGCCTGGGGCACTGGAGGCCTTGGTCACTTTTTCTTAGCATATGACATTTATTTCAGTTTACGGTTAAGTGTGTTTGGCCTTCACATTGGGGCCTCTTAACACATTGATTAAGATTTGTTGCAAGCTCATAAGAATAAGAATAATATTCATTTAAAAAATAACTTTATTAACAATTATCAAAGTCATGTCGCCCCCTCGGAGTAATTAACAACGGAGACGCCATGTCTAATATTTTCGGTACAAAATAGTCTGCCGTTTTTTGCGGGGGAGAGGCACATCAAATGTATAGGTACGTCATGTCAGATAAACGTCAGTCCATACATATGGTTGACATGTGGTTGACCATTGGCCGCCTATTTTCGACAGAGGGGAACGCCTGTTAATGGCGGCTCCATTGTTAATTACTCCGAGTGTCGCCCCACACTAGGCTATGCCTGTCACGTGGTAGTAGTAGCTACTAGTGTTTAGTAGCAAATGTATGAACTCTCATCTTCCTCGCGTTATCCCGGCATTTTGCCACGGCTCATGAGAGCCTGGGGTCCGCTTGACAACTAATCCCGAAAATTGACGTAGGCACTAGTTTTAAGGGACTGCCGTCTGAACTTCCAACCCGGAGGGGAAACTAGGCCTTATTATTAGTCCGGTTTCCTCACGATGTTTTCCTTCACCGAAAGCGACTTGTAAATATCAAATGACATTTCGTACATAATCCGAAAAACTCATTGGTACGAGCCGGGGTTCAAACCCGTGGTGACCTCTGGATTAAAAGTCGCACGCTTTTACCGCTAGGCCACCAACGCGTTTACCATACTACTAAGCTGCGCGGTTCTACTCGTATAGGAAGCATACCGGATCCTCCTTACAGAGGGCCTATCACGAACCACGTTCGAAGTTTTGCCTCTCTGTCGCACTTGTAAATTCGTTAGTAAGTGTGACAGGGAGGCGAAAGTGATTCTCGGTTGGCCCTCTGGATATTTACGACGACATCGCCCAAATTACCCTTCAGGCAAAGCGGATGCGACGGGAGCAAAATCACTTACTCATTCGAGATAAAAATGTCGACTTTACTTTAAAGGGAAGAATGGATTTGCGATCCTATCGAAATAACGGTACTTTTTAGGGTTCCGTACCCAAAGGGTAAAACGGGACCCTATTACTAAGACTTCGCTGTCCGTCCGTCCGTCCGTCCGTCCGTCCGTCTGTCACCAGGCTGTATCTCACGAACCGTGATAGCTAGACAGTTGAAATTTTCACAGATGATGTATTTCTGTTGCCGCTATAACAACAAATACTAAAAACAGAATAAAATAAAGATTTAAGTGGGGCTCCCATACAGCAAACGTGATTTTTGACCAAAGTTAAGCAACGTCGGGCGTGGTCAGTACTTGGATGGATGACCGTTTTCTTTTTGCATTTTTTCCGTTTTTTTTTCTTTATGGTACGGAACCCTTCGTGCGCGAGTCCGACTCGCACTTGCCCGGTTTTATATGAAGCTCCATTGCAGGAGGAAACGGCTTCCACTAACTACTCATAAATCTGAACAACACTTTAATGATTATAGCTAAGTAAAAGACTATATAACTATACTAGTTTTAACTTTAGTTTTAATATTGTATCCGTTATGTGTTTTTTCTTCACGTAAATAAATATAAAACAGTATGTCAGTAAAAAAACCGGGCAAGTGCGAGTCGGACTCGCACACGAAGGGTTCCGTACCATAATGCAAAAAAAACAAACAAAAAAAAGCAAAAAGAAAACGGTCACCCATCCAAGTACTGACCCCTCCCGACGTTGCTTAACTTTGGTCAAAAATCACGTTTGTTGTATGGGAGCACCATTTAAATCTTTATTTTATTCTGTTTTTAGTATTTGTTGTTATAGCGGCAACAGAAATACATCATCTGTGAAAATTTCAACTGTCTAGCTATCACGGTTCGTCAGATACAGCCTGGTGACAGACGGACGGACGGACGGACAGCGAAGTCTTAGTAATAGGGTCCCGTTTTACCCTTTGGGTACGGAACCCGAAAAAAGACTATGCCGTTGCCGTTACCGGGATTAATTGTAAAGCGGATAAATCTTAACCACTTTGATTTTGATATCGATCGCTTTAGCTTAATATACCTATTTTAGGTTTATAGATTTCACTTAAAAAAAGGAAAACCTATAAATCTATTTAGTTTTTCAGTGTGTCAATAACATACTAAAAATCATGGAGAATTGAAAATATTTAGAAGCGGAAAGACATTTTCTCTTTTTGTAAAGACGAGTATATAAGTGCTAGGTTAAGAAATATGGGTTTTTATCTATATATATAAATGCAAGTGTCCTGACTGACTGACTGACTGACTGACTGACTGACTGATTCATCAACGCAGAGCCGAAACTACAAAAGCCAGAAAGTTGAAATTTGCACACCAGATTGCATTTATAAAGTGTACAAGAGATGAGAAGCGATTTCGAGAAATTCAACCCCTAAGGGGGTTAAAAAGGGGATGAAAGTTTGTATGGGGTTAAAGTTTTCTTTTAAGCTAGGAATTTGAAACTTCGTAAAAAGATATATTATTAAAATACAAGAAAACTAATTTCAGCGTTTTTGAAAATTCATCCCCTAAGGTGGTGAAAAAGGGGTTGAAAATTTGTATGGATATCAAAAAAATTTTTAAGTGGTGGACTTGAATCTTTGCATTTAGGGATATTATTAGAAGACAGGAAAAGTAATTTCAGCGTTTTGTAAAATTCATCCCCTAACAGGGTTAAAAAGGGGTTGAAAATTTTAATCCATTACAAATGCTTTGAAACTTCGTAGAAAGGCATAATAGCCGATTACAAAAAAATTAATTGCCACGTTTTTGGAAATTCAACCCCTAAGGGGGTTAAAAAGGGGATGAAAGTTCGTCTTCAGGTGCAAATTTTATTTTAAGCTAGGAACTTGAAACTTTGTAAAAAAGTATGAAATTCAAATACAAGAAAACTAATTTCAGCGTTTTAGAAAATTCATCCCCTAAGGTGGTGAAAAAGGGGTTGACAGTTTGTATGGATATCAAAAAAATTTTCGAGCGCGGGACTTAAATCTTTGTATTTGGGGATATTTTTAGAAGACAATAAAAGTAATTTCAGTGTTTTGTAAAATTCATCCCCTAACAGGGTTAAAAAGGGGATGAAAGTTTGTATGGGGTTAAAGTTTTCTTTTGAGCGACGAATTTGAAACTTCGTTAAAAGATATATTATTAAAATACAAGAAAACTATTTTCAGCGTTTTTGAAAATTCATCCCCTAAGGTGGTGAAAAGGGGGTTGAAAGTTTGTATGGATATCAAACATTTTTTCGAGTGTGGGACTTGAATCTTTGTATTTAGAGATATTATTAGAAGATAGGAAAAGTAATTTCAGCGTTTTGTAAAATTCATCCCCTAACAGGGTTAAAAAGGGGATGAAAGTTTGTATGGGGTTAAAGTTTTCTTTTAAGCTAGGAATTTGAAACTTCGTAAAAAGATATATTATTAAAATACAAGAAAACTAATTTCAGCGTTTTTGAAAATTCATCCCCTAAGGTGGTGAAAAAGGGGTTGAAAGTTTGTATGGATATCAAACATTTTTTCGAGTGGTGGACTTGAATCTTTGTATTTAGGGATATTATTAGAAGACAGAAAAAGTAATATCAGCGTTTTGTAAAATTCATCCCCTAACATGGTTAAAAAGGGGTTGAAAGTTTGAACCCATTACAAATGGTTTTGAAACTTCTTAGAAAGGCATAATAGCCGAACACAAAAAAAGTGATTGAGTCATTTTTGGAATTTCAACCCCTAAGGGGGTTAAAAAGGGGATGGAAGTTCGTCTGCGGATGCAAATTTTATTTTAAGCTGGGAACTTTAACTTTTTGGAAAAAAAGGTAATAAATTAAAAATCATGAAAACTAATTCAAGCATTTTTGAAAATCATCCCCCAAGGTGGTGAGAAAGGGGTTGAAAGTTTGTATGGAGATCAGATATTTTGTGAGTGCGGAATGCGGAACTTGAATCTTTGTATAGGTACCTATCTATTATGAGAATACAAGAAAAGTAATTTCAGCAACTAACATCAAAATCCACTTGACTTAAAACTTCATACAACTTGCTAAAACAAAGTACTTAATTTCAACATTGCTTGGATATGAAAATTATAGGTACTAAAGATGTAAAATGTTGAAGATAAGATTCCACGCGGACGAAGTCGCGGGCAACAGCTAGTATAACATAAATACAATACAAATATTACATTTATACTTATATATATTAATTTATGTCTCCATATCGTATCTAGGCGTAATATTTGACGTATGTTAAAGTTCGTATCGGGCCGCAAATAAATCTAGAAAAAACTAAGGCGTACCCAAACACTAAATCAGACAGTCCATTTCCATCGCAAAACTAATACGTGTCATTGCGAAAATAGATGATTATAGAGGCCTATTCTATTCTGACAAATTGATTTGGTTTTCGTCTCACTCAGACCTTGAGTAAATCACCAGTAATCCCCGTTATCAATATTTAATTACACAACCGGGTCCACCGGGATATAATTTCATTGTTTTTAACTTAAATTAAATCTAATAAACAGAAACTATGTATATACAAAACACGATTTTTTGGTAACTCCGGAGACCTTTTGAGTAACGCTAGAGACACTCAAAATTCTGTTTTTCCTCGCGTTATCCCGACATTTTGCCGCGGCTCATGGGGGCCTGGGGTATGCTTGACAACTAATCCCAAGAATTGACGAAGAGACATTCACACAGAGACAGAAGAACACAACACACAGATAGACAGAGAGAGGAAAGAACTGAGGAGACACTCAAAACTCTCTCTTCTTCTTCCTCGCGTGGTCCCGGCATTTTGCCACGGCTCATGGGAGCCTGGGGTCCGCTTGACAACTAATCCCAAAAATTGACGTAGGCACTAGTTTTTATGGGGTTTTTTATGGGGTGCTACGGACAGGAAACCTCCCAGAGCGCCAGGTCCCTTCTCATTCCTCTTGATCTAATTGATCCGGGGGTAAGGGAAGGGTTCTTGGACGGTGCACCCCGGGGGCAACGGTAAATAATCTCTTGATTTTCAAGTGATTCCTTACCGGTGCTGCCAATGTCCTGTCGTGGGGGGGTTGAGGGGGTTCCGCACAGGGTGTCCTCTCAATTAGGGAGAGTTCACCCGAGTGTGTGCTGGAGGGGGCCTTCGGGCCGGGCGGCTACGGTCGCGGATGGGGCCTTCGGGCCGGGCGCCTTTGGGCGCGTGAGGGCACAGGAATGCCGCTGACCTGTATAAAACTGCGGTCCCCGTAACCGTCTAGGCAGAGGGCCTATGATGACGGCCGGGGGGGTTGCCACTGCTGGCCGGCGCCGGCATGGTGGCCACGAGGATGACCACCTCTATAAAAAATCGCTAAGACAACCTGAGGAGGTGGAACCCGGGGTTTTTCCATCTCCTCCCGGCGTGGAGGTTGTCATGAGGGATCAGTGTGTGGTGTCGCCCTGCATACTACCTTCGAGAGGGGGAGCTTCGGCTCCAGGGCCTTCGGGTCCAAGGAGGGGGACAGCCTCGGCTGTCGGCAGCAGGCGGTGTTCGCGGTAGAATGCTCTGCGATTCCGTGTTCACCGTCACTATTGCTGCGAGACGGGCATACCGTGGAGGGTTTAGTCGGTATTTGGCCCCTTGGCCACGAGTCCGACATATCCGTCCTAGTTCCCCGGCTAGGCGGAATGCCTAAATGCATTACTCCACGTAAAAAAAAAAAAAAAAAAGGCACTAGTTTTTATGAAAGCGACTGCCATCTGACCTTCCAACCCAGAGGGGAAACTAGGTCTTATTGGGATTAGTCCGGTTTCCTCACGATGTTTTCCTTCACCGAAAAGCAACTGGTAAAAATCAAATGATATTTTGTACATAAGTTCCGAAAAACTCTTTGAAGAGACGTTTAAAACTGTCGGTCAAAAATTCGATTTACCCAAAAGACAATCGGCCCACATTATCAAGTATCGCATTTTTGACAAAGTTTCCCAGTACCGAAGCGACCGCGACTCTGCGCACACGCACCAATACTAAAATAACTCGTGACCGTGGAACTGTGTGAATTAGAACGCTCTTGCTAAAGTGTCACTTTTACTCCGTTTTTATAACCCACATACTAAAATAAGTTTCTGAAAAAAAATATATTTAAACAGAATGACGAATCTAATACTTCAGACTCTTTAGAGTCGTTAAGTATATCAATAAAATTTATGGTCAAAATCGTAGGAGCCAATTTCGTGGGTTCTAGCAGCTATACCGAAGAGTTCCACTGTTCAGCGTCTGTCTTCATCATCAGGTCAGTTCGATGGTACCAAATCATCGTGTCTTTCCCTGACCACAGCTGATGCAGCTGAGTAGCTGAAACATCGGATTTAAGGTAAAAAATAAACGATTAAATTGTATCGCTGTAGCAATTAAATTGTACCCGTCCATATAATTAAATATTATTTGTACAAAGCGTCTGTATATTGCAAGATTTTGTTATTTTTAAGATTGTTTTTGGTAGTTACAAGTGAGGTTAGGCAGTGTTAATGAAATTTTGGACTACCTACCTATCTGTTAGAAGATTCATGACAGAACACAAAAAGGAATCACGGTAGAAATTAAGGGTGTAGGTAAATCTCATAGGTAACAGCAGAATCGAGCCGCATTTTGTACATGGGAGAAATGGCTCACGTTAAACCGGGCCGTGACCGGACCGGACGGAGCTTCCGGAGTTAGGTATTTAATTTGTATGAAAAACAAAAAGAGAAAAGTTCATAATTTTTAAAAGTCGCTGAACAAATGTTGGTCAATTTGAGGAGTATACCTATAGTTCGTTTTTTTTAGCATTAGAAATATGGTAAACAATCTTGATGTGTCTTTTAATTGAAAAACACATTTTAAAAATAAGTTACGCCAAATACGTAATAATTATGAATCTAATACGATCATTTATATTCTTCTGCTTTCATAAGTAATAGTTTATTTTTATTTTAGAAGAGCGTTTTTCAATTAAAAGACATGTTAAGATCGCTTACCTTCTTGCAAGTACTTTCTAATGCTAAAAAAAAACGAATCATACACAGCTTACAATTTACATTTTTGCTCGTATCACAAGGACACACACAGTATACAGTGTGTGTCTGACCATGGGGCTTTAAATCCAGGGCTCGATTCTACTCGCTAAACTGAGCTACTTTTACTATGGCACCAACCCCGAAATCCCGAATTTTTTTTTTACTTTTTCGTACATTTTGGCTGATCAGATGTCGACGCTTTTTATGGAAAAGCCAAAAAATTTTTCCTCGATTTTAGGGTTGGTCCCATAGTAAAAGTAGCTCAGTTTAGCAAGTAGAATCGAGCCCTGGATTTAAAGCCCCATGGTCAGACACATACTGTATAAAATGCGGCTCGATGCTGATGTTGTATAAAAACTTATGAACGAAAAGTATGCTAAATTAATAAAAATAAAACATCCCTAAACCTAAACTACAAAAAAAAATCACCCCTCGGCAAGGTACCGTAGGCGCTGGCAGCATTACCTCGCTGAATTGCAATGCTAATGCGCTGTGCGAGGAAGATGCCAGCCCCACGGTCCCCAGTCACATCCACCAGCCTCTTTGCAGTCTTTGCTAACGCTCCGAAAATTTTCAGGGCACCGGGACCCCACGGGCCGAGTGTTTCCATACCAAAAGTGTTTCCATAATGCTGATTAGATGTGGTTTATACCCTTAATTTCTACTGACTAAAGCTTTAAAATTTTGTTTATTTTAAACACTTAAATTCACGAAGACATCGGCAGTCGTTTTAGCAAATTAACCTAATTCCAACTGCGACTGCAACTGCAACTGCAGATTTGTCGCGAGTTGTACGGAATGCCAATGTCAGTCGCGATTCTGAGAAACTAAATAGAACTGTGTTGTGATGATTGTATTGTAATGTAACTAACCTAAACATATTAAGTATATTAAGAACGGGGTAACTCAAAAGGAAAAAACAGAATCCTTATAGCGAGTGGTGGTGCGTTTGTCTGTCCGTCTGTCACAGCCTATTTGCTCCAAAACTACTGGATTAATTAAGTTGAAATTTGGTACACATATGGAAGTCTGTGACCCAAAGACGGACATGTAATAAAAACAAATGAATTTTAAGCATAGGGGGCTCTTTAAGGGGGAATATGAGAAAATTAAAAAACAAAGTCTTGCAAACCATATCGGATATTACTGGTGACCGGTGACCAGAGAGCTGGCAGCTTTCTCTCGCAGCGCATTAGTATTGACATTCAGCGAGGGAATGCTGCCAGCATCTTTGGCACAATGCCGCGGGGGCGTTTTTAATTTTTGTTATATCTTATTGGTGTTACCTTAGACTGTATTATTTTTACAATACAAGAACATTTATAAGATATTTTTTAATCAACACATGTCATTGATTCTGATCAAGGACCTTGATCACAGTAAAACTATAACAGTAGATTTAACAGTCGCACGGTGACTAGACGGTCAGGCATTCGAGCTTGGACCGGCGCCAACCGAGACCATTTGGGCCACAGATTTACCTAAACTGAAAGAACTTTTATTCTTATCCAAATAACGCGATTAAATTTCTAAGCGGCACTTGCACCATCCCACTAACCCGGGGTTAACCGTTTAAACCTGGAGTTACCATGGTTACCAGTACAATTGGACACTGATTTAACGGTTTAAACGCTTAAAATAGAGTTATTAGAATGGTGCAAGTGGGCCTTATGCAATTATATTTCATTATTTTGGCATTATCCAAGTTTATCTACGAGATAAAGTAACTGTCACTTTCTAACGCAGGATAAAAGTGACAGATACCGTTTTATCACGCTGTCACGTAGACAAGATTGACCATTATATCCGTGCTGGTTACACTGCCCGATTCGAACTTTAAGATACGTCAATTAATAGATCTAGAAACGACATTGATTAGATTTCAGTGTCAACAGTGATGTTTTTGTTTGAAGAAACGTCACATTGGACACAGAGATACCTAATGTGTAGTCCGATCCTGCTATTTCGCGACCGTCCACAGCCTACTGACTTATGGTGCGGAACTATGGGCCCGTGCCGCAGACTCTCTACGTGTGTTCCGTATGCAAAAGCGGGCAGTAAGAGCAGTAGTGGGAATATCCAGCGACACTTCCTGTAGGAACGTTTTCAGGGACCTAGGAATTCTAACACTGCCTGGCGAGCTCATATACCAAGTGGCATTATTCACACACTTAAATATTCATTTATTTAAGCGTCAAGGTCGAAATGCTAGCCGTCCTCTCCGTAAAGACAAGTACCACTACCGCCTCATAACGCCGAATCACAAGCTGTCGAAGTCGATACGGTCAGTCTACATAATGGGCCCGCCGGTGTACCTACAATAGGCTACCTCAGTATATCCGAGATGCAGCTTCCACCGCAGCATTTAGAACTAGGCTACGCAAGTGGCTGCTTGATTTAACTTTGTACAGCGTGGGAGACTTTTTTGAGTTACCATGCACATAAATTATGTAATAAATTACTATTGACATTGGATTATTTTCTGATAATTAATGATTAATTTAAATTATGTAACAACATAATTATGTTATAGTTATACAATGTATACCTAATTCCTTTGACATGTAACATTGGTGTTATCAATAAATATTTGTATTTGTATTTGTATTTGTAATAAATATCGTTTTTATCCATTAACTGACGTATCTTACAGTTCGAATCGGGCCGTGTGAGACCATTTGGGCCACAGATTTACCTAAACTGAGAGAACTTTTATTCTTATATAAATAAAGAACTTGTTATTCTTATACAAACAAATATGTTTCTTCTTAAACTCTGTTTTTATAGCCCCGATAACCACTAAAATGACAGCTAGATTGGCCATTAGTTCTGTTTTAACTAAAATAAATTACCTATGTGTAATCTTTGAAAACGTAAATAATTAATATTTAATAAAAATATATAGATTTTCTTCCCTACTTGTATTTGTTTTGTTTACTAAAATGACAGGTCAGTTGAACAAATTGTTTTTGCTTTTTGCATGTTACAGATTTCAACAACCCAGCGAAATAATAGAGAAATGGAAATATTCAAGAAACAACAAAAAGTAAACGTGTTAGAAACGAAGTAGCAATATCAATCGTAAAAGGAGTGGTAGTGCATTACAAACTATAATGTTACTAATGTAAGATAAGAGAAACTTTTGGAAGAATATCAGAAACCGTAAACAATGAATCCTTTAGCTTTGACGTTTTTGGCACTTGGTAAGTTATTATCAAACCAATGGATTGACGTTAAAATAAAATATTTATCGATTCTAAAAAAATAACGACCATAGATAAGATAATGACTTGAATTTTGACAACCCTAAATAGCCGAAAGGTATATATCTGGGTCAAGCAAATCTTGTCAGTAGCAAACGGCGGCAAATTTGAAAAATCGCGGGTTAGCAACACTGTGTTCGAATAATTCGAAAATCGCGTGTCATCTGTGCTTTATCTGTGGAATGTGGATCGCGAATGACAGCCATCATCTTTGTTTACATTCTGAATAGATTCTATTTCAAGAAATATTTCTGCTGTGTCACCATTAAATACCAATATATTAAATAAGATTGTGCTTAATCAAAGCTAAGATGCCTACAATGCCTACGGTGGCAACTGAGAAATCTAATAAAATATTAAAATCCAGTAGTAGGACATCTACCTGCTGAAGCAATGATTTTATTCATACATTCTTGTTTAACGGCATAGTCCACTTCTAATTTTATTTTGAGATCTTAAAATTAGTTAATCATTTTTATCAACATCACACACCGCTTTAAATTGTCCGTCCATACCTATTAATAACAATTTCAAACATTTTCAATAGAGAATCCGTGAGTGTCAATTTGAATTGACGGGCGCGCTCAGTGGCGCGCTCAGCGGAAAAAAAAGTTTAGGTTCGATGTACATTGTACTT
Source organism: Cydia fagiglandana (assembly GCF_963556715.1). Classification (NCBI taxonomy): domain Eukaryota; kingdom Metazoa; phylum Arthropoda; class Insecta; order Lepidoptera; family Tortricidae; genus Cydia; species Cydia fagiglandana. Next base: position 2,084,800 of record NC_085950.1, on the reverse strand, counting down.
ACATTGCTGCTTTTCTTAGCGCAATACTACTCTTTGAGTGTTGCCCTACTTTAGTTTGCTTTACATTGCTACTGACAAGATTTGCTTGACGCACTATATAGTGCCATACTTAGAAAGGCATAGCATGATTCGTCCCTGAATCGCTGTCGAAGTTCGGTTTTGTTACGGTAGTACTATTATTTAATCTGTGGTCTCATTTAGGTATACATATTTGTTTTCAGATATATCGAAATAGTAAGTATTTAGAGTTATAATTGTATGTTACAGATTTAAAGTTTTCTGAGATAAGATAGGTATGTAACCGCCATGATGAAGGTTTGAAGTCTAAAAGTAAATAATTACTCATTTCAAAATGAGTACCTATTATTATTATTTATTTTACCCGAGCGAAGCCGGGTTTTCATCTAGTTCAGTAAATAAATAAGCTAAGAATAAAAGTGTAAAATAATTTATAAATTTTATTCTATTACAGTCTGTTCGATTTTTGGCACAACATCGAAAACAACTAAATATGCTGAACTACAAAAAGATGACATACATGAAGAGAATCCTAAATTAGTACATTTATATAGTAATTTTAAACATACTGCTAATACAATAACAAGTTTTACTAAAGATAAACATAAACAATCAAATGTTATGAGGCATTTTAATATAAATGATAAAAATAAGAAAATAAACAATCTTGCTCCTGACGAATTGTACGAATCTGAAGTACAAGGGCCAAATGTATACGAAAATAATAAAGACACTAGCCATATAAATATACATTCTAATGAACGTAGAGATGGAAAGAGACAATACAATATAAATGCTAGGAGGAAAAGAGAGACAAATGAAGATCCTCGGTGCCAGCCGTTCACATTTGAAACTGGGAAGAAACGCCTGACGCATCCGAGGAACGTTGGGGAACAAGACAACAAACCCGGAGAAGGCACTTACACGAGCAACACCACGTGTTTTACTACTATAGAAGGTGAGATTGCGCCCCCAGTCTATGGGCCCGATTCGGGTTATGAAATAGACATCTATTAGACATCTTTTAGACATCACCAAGATACGATAACGATATGTTTAAGATCTAACCTATCTAATTTGACATTTGCGCGATTCTGGAGATACTCTTGAACGATTTCCACAGGATATGACTTTACATCTAATAGAATAGATATCTTACTCTATTTATACGTAAAAGTGACATTGGTTGCCCGAATTGCGCTGCAAAAGAGAACTAGTTGATATCTAAACTATAACGCATCTAGAATGTGTGTGTGTGTGTATGTAAAGTCAGCAGCAGAAGTTGCTAAGCGTAGGAGATGTTCAAAATTACCTTGACACGTAATCTCTTAACAAGTCAAGATCATCTTGAACACCTCGCCCGCTTAGCAACTTCTGCTGCTGACTGTACGTGTGTATATAATGCCGTAAATTTTCCGTCAGACGTACCATTTTTGAACTAGAAGCAAAAAACTAAAAATGAGCAAAATTTTTTCCACAACTCCTGGAATGGAGCAAACTTGGATTACGCTAAATGAACCAAATGAAGGTATTAAGATGATTTCCAGCTTGCTGGGAATTAATTCCTGGAAAAAATCTAATTTTATTGGCCTATGTCGGAGAGTTCATTAAACGTTTTTTTGTTTAGGATTCCGTACCCAAAGGATAAAACGGGACCCTATTACTAAGTTGTTTTTCTTGTTTCAGCTGAGGAAGGGCAGGTCATAGAGTTGACGTTCGTGGACGTGTTCGAGATAGAATATAGTGCTGACTGTGTAAATGATTATTTAGAGGTAAGCGTTATTTACTACATTATAGTATATCTATCCGTTTTCCTGAAATCTTTATGGAAGTACACTGAGAGAAAAATCATTAGTAAACTAAACCAGGAATCAAAAACCAGTTCTGTACTGGGGGAAAAAAATGAAGTTTAGTAATAATTATAGACGTTTCACTATTTGGGTCAAACAGATCACTGTGTTATGTCTTTCCTGTAGAGTTAAGGGCTTGCTCTGAAGCAAATAGAGCATTTGTCGCACAAAAAAAATGTTTGTCGCACAAAAAAAATGCTTGAAAGCAATTTGGGGTCTAGGCACAATGGAGTCATGCTATCCAATTTTCATTAAAAATAAATTTATGACGCTACCGGGCATGTATATCTTTGAAACAGCTAAACTAGTAAAGGCAAATATGTCACTATTTAAGCCGAACGACAATTTCAACCGGAGAGCTGAAACTCAAGTTAATTTAACCATGCCCGCCCCAAGACTAAAACTGTACCGCAAAAACTGCTACTACATGGCCTGTTTAATCTATAACTCTATACCAAAACAAATAACGGACATGGATTATAACAATTTTTGCAAAAAACTTAATTTATGGTTGAAAGAGCAGTGCTTTTACTCAGTCAAGGAATTCTTAAAAGAAACCAACTGTAGATTTAATAATTATGCGCAATAAAGGGCTGCAAATGTAATTCTATGTAAAATGGTTTATCTAATTATAATTTAATTAATGCAAGTATTCTGTAGGACATCCGTTAATGTAATTATTCTCATTTTGGTAATGAACTATTTATAAATATTGACATTGTTATTAAGCAATAATTAATCTGTGAAATGTAAATATATGTAGAGTAAATGCATGTTAGTAATTAAGTATGTATAGTAAAATTTGCACGCCGTAAGTCGGCAGAATTGTGCTGGACTTATATTTCTATCTAACATCTATGTAACCATGATTCTAGCAAATAAATAAATAAATTACAAAATAAAAATTACCCTAATAGCATTTTCTTGTAGGGATTTTGTTGGGCCTTTGTTTACGTATTAGTTGGGCAACCGTTATATTTGGCCGTACGATTTGCTGGAGGGCCCTCGACAAAGGCCCTCCCGAAGATTCCCAACAGAGGGCCATAAGAGTAATTTTTTCGTTGGGCCTATTTAAATAAATCATACAATTATTCAACGGTGGTGGTTTTGGTTGGGCCGTGGTTGGGCCTATACACATTTGTTTGATGGTTGGTTAATTGTTACATTTGGCCGTACGATTTGCTGGAGGGCCCTCGACAAAGGCCCCCCCCGAAGATTCCCAACAGAGGGCCATTAGAGTAATTTTTTCGTTGGGCCTATTAAAATAAATCATACAATTATTCAACGGTGGTGGTTTTGGTTGGGTCGTGGTTGGGCCTATACACATTTGTTTGATGGTTGGTTAATTGTTACATTTGGCCGTATGGCTTGCTGTAGGGCCAACTGCAAAAAAATAAAAAAGGGCAATTTTTTCGTTGTGCTTCTGTCTGCAAATTCAACAATTACCCAACGGCAAGTCAGGTAGGTCGGTAGGTAGTCGTGCACCAGGTTGAAGGACCAACACAGTTTGTCCCACAAAGGGCCAACATTGTAACTTTAACGTTGGGCCTTGTGTTCTAAAGGATTCTTACAATACTACCGTAGGTAAATAGTTGTGTAATTTATAGTGTGCCTACAGTCTAATTATGTAATGGGCTTTTGTTTACGAGTCCTACAGTTACCCTACGTTAAGTAAGTGGTTGTGTAATACGACGTTGGGCCTTTGCTGATAAATATTACAATTACACTACGGTAGGCATTGGTTGTATCCACATGAAGGCCCTAGGCAGCAGTTTGAGCAGTTGTTGTTAATCTTCTCTGTGTCGTTCCAATTTTAGTACATGTACTGCCACAGCAAGTACACTTACTATACACTCTAATTTGTATATATACTAACAGCACTTCGAAACTTCGTAAGCGAGATTTATGTTTTTTGAGATTTAAATTGAGAAAATGTGGGTAAAATACAATTTTTTAAATTTATAAATAAATTTTATAGTTATAGCTATTAGATTTATAAGTTACTTTTAAAAAATATTATGATTATATCCGGAATAATCGAGAAAATAACTATAACTTCGATGTTTGGACACAGTAATGCCATCTAGTGACGCCACAAGCAAATTGAACTGGTATTGTTGGGCATCAGTACCACAGCCAATGTTGGTAAATGCGATATTTGTGCTCACTGGGCCAACGAATGTTATCGTTGTTTAGCCATCGGTACCAAAATACACAAAGGCCCATTGTTAGGCGTCAGTGCCACAGCCAATGTTGGTAAATACGATATTTGTCATCATTGGGCCATCGGGTGATATCTTTGACTAGCCAACGTTACCAAAATTCACAAAGGCCCATTGTTGGGCATCCGTGCCACAGCCAATGTTGGTAAATGCGGTATTCGTCACCATTGGGCTAACGAATGTTATCGTTGTTTAGCGAACGGTAGCAAAATACACAAAGGCCCATTGTTGGGCCTCAATGCTACAGCCAATGTTGGTAAATGCGATATTTGTCGTCATTGGGCCATCGTATGATATCGTTGATTAGCCAACGTTACCAAAATAAACAAAGGCCCATTTTTGGGCATCAGTGCCACAGCCAATGTTGGTAAATGCGATATTTGTCATCATTGGGCCATCGGATGATATCGTTGATTAGCCAACGTTACCAAAATACACAAAGGCCCGTTGTTGGGCATTAATGCTACAGTCAATGTTGGTAAATGCGATATTTGTCGTCATTGGGCCATCGGATGATATCGTTGATTAGCCAACGTTACCAAAATAAACAAAGGCCCATTGTTGGGCATCAGTGTCACAGCCAATGTTGGTAAATGCGATTTTTGTCATCATTGGGCCATCGGATGATATCGTTGATTAGCCAACGTTACCAAAATACACAAAGGCCCATTGTTGGGCATCAATGCTACAGCCAATGTTGGTAAATGCGATATTTGTCGTCATTGGGCCATCGGATGATATCGTCGATTAGCCAACGTTACCAAAATAAACAAAGGCCCATTGTTGGGCGTCTGTGCCACAGCCAATGTTGGTAAATGCGATATTTGTCATCGTTGGGCCATCGGATGATATCGTTGACTAGCCAACGTTACCAAAATACACAAAGGCCCATTGTTGGGCATCCGTGCCACAGCCAATGTTGGTAAATGCGGTATTCGTCACCATTGGGCCAACGAATGTTATGGTTGTTTAGCGAACGGTAGCAAAATACACAAAGGCCCATTGTTGGGCATCACTGTCACTGCCAATGTTGGTAAATGCGATATATGTCATCATTGGGCCAACGAATATTATCGTTGTTTAGCCAACGGTACCAAAATACACAAAGGCCCATTGTTGGGCATCTGTGCCACAGCGAATGTTGGTAAATGCGATGGTGGGCCAATACAAAATTAATGTTGGCTACGGAACGAACCTCATCCCAACGTTTTCCCTACCGTTGGCACCGTGGGCCCCAACGAAAATGCTACTAGGGTATAAAGGTTAATTTTCTTATTTAACCCTTATCCACGTGAAAAAGTCCTCCTTTTATTTAAACTATTTAAAGAACTATGATAAAATCATTACTTACATGGCCACAAGCTGTTAACTATTGCCAACAGGAGAGAAAACTAGTGTGTTCGCGCGAACAGTACATTTTTCTCTCCTGTGGGCAGCAGATCTTGTCAGTAGAAAAAGGCGGCAAATTTGAAAATGTTGGCGCGAAGGTATATCGTCTCATAGAAAATTTGAATTTCGCGCCTTTTTCTACTGCCGAGATTTGCTAGACCACCTTTACCTATTTCTCCTTCTAGATCCGCAACGGCAAATTCGGCTACGCACGCCCGGAGTACAGGTATTGCGGTAAAGGCTTTCCTCCGCAAGTGACATCCACTGGGCCTTATTTGTGGCTGAAGTTCAAGTCAGACGACATCATAGAGTATGCAGGCTTCACCATCGAGGTCAACTTCCAACCGAAGATCGGCAGTCGTAAGCATCCTGACTGATGCCATCTTGTGGCCTGATTTGGAAACATAAACATGTACATTGCCATAGCAAGTGCTGATATTTATCTACCGTTCTCGTACGTTTTCTTGTGCATAGTAGGTTCTGCCATTTTGTGGGCATTAGAGGCACTTCATACTCTATCTAGCAACACTTACGCTGCTGTTATATCGCTTACTGTTGCAGTAGAAAGTTTTTCTAATTTAGTAGATATTTGCCATTATCAATTTACCCCGCTTTGAAGTTACCCTATAACATCTATGTACTTTACTGGCTCAGTGACCCAAAAAGGCCATATACATATATCTAGGACTGACCTTACGGGCATTTAAAATGGTATGAGTTTAGTGGTATCGCTCACGAATACCAGCCAATAATCCTGCAGTCTATCGCAACTAATTGCGACCAATCGCGTGCGTGATGCGAACTCATCAACCAATCGCGTCGTAGCGGTGTCACACCGCTGTACTGGTCCCTGTCATGCCTCATTATTATTGCCCGTAAGGCCAGTCCCTAGATAGGTATATATGTCAATGTTCAGGAAGGATTACACCTTCTAATTTCCCATTGCTGAACTGTTCTTCAACAGGAGCAATAGACGGATCCTGCTACATAACCAAAAGTGGAAACAGCGGCACCATCGACGGCACCAGCACCAGTTCAGACCTCCAGAAGTGTCGAGCGGCGACCCCTGGCCCACTCGACGTTCAGTGGAAGATAGAGGCCGAGCCGGGGACCCAGGTAATTTTGGCAAGCTTCCAGTTGCAGGCTAATTCGAAAGTGCACTGACATCAAACCGATATCTGAATGATATCGGAGTCATATCAGTTAGCTGCCATTCGCACCGGTGTCTCGCTCGCACTACTTGTCCGGACAAGTCTGAGCGAAATGAACACGCGAACAGCTAACAGTCAGATTAGTAGGGAGACACTCCTGACTTCGGGCAAACTCGGCTCCGTTCGGCTCAGCATTAATCCAAGCAATTATTAGGGCACCACTTGACGTTCTTTTGCATGTACGACCACAGATAAGATAATGACTTGAATTTTGACAACCCTAAATAGCCGAAAGGGATAGCATGATTCGTCCCAGAATAGAAAGGAAATTTTATTTACATTGTTTTAACACGTTTTCTTGTAATTTTCAGATATATCTGAACATCACAAAGTTCCAATTGGCAAATCCGAACAATTGTACCAGAAACACGGTGCAAATTTTTGGCGCCAAACCAAACTTCGAACATTTGTAAGTAAATAAATATAAATAAATAAATAATATCAGGGGACATCTTACACAGATCAACCTAGCCCCAAACTAAGCAAAGCTTGTACTATGGGTGCTAGGCGACGATATTACATACGTATTCATATAGATAAATACATACTTGTATACATAGAAAACACCCATGACATGACTCAGGAACAAATATCTGCGCTCATCACCCAAATATATGCTTAACGGGAGTCGAATCCAGGACCATCGGCTTCACAAGCAGGGTCACTACCCACTAGGCCAGACCGGTCGTCAAGTAACATTGGATTTTGAAATATTGTGAGATTTTGTGTTTAACTCATAACAATAATCAAAAAATGTAAGTCACCCTCATAAAAGTGTATAACTTATCTCTGAGATGTGCGACGATTCGTAGTGATGGATGTCTTATTTTTAATTTTAAAAATGTAATTAAAAGGTATACTTAAATACCAAATACAGTACGTAGCGACCCCCCTTTTTAAGTGTCTTTCGTTAAATTTAAATAATCATGATTATTTATCAGTGGCGCTAGTGTGCACGTTGATGGGCTCTTAATAAAACTAATAAAATGTTTAACTCATTTACAGGTTAGGGGAGTACTGCAGCTCAGTGGCCAAGTCGCTCTGGACGGAAGAAGGGAAGAAAATCCCGGGCCCTGTCAACATCATGTACATCCGGCTATATACTATCGACAGGAGGTCCAACTTCAGCGCTATATACACACAATTCCGTACCGCCGGTTAGTGTCTGGAAGCAGGGCCGTCTTTATCATAAGGGCACACGGGCCCCGTGTCCAGGGCCCCCATCCTAAGGGGGCCTCGAAGGACAGACAGTAACAGTACATCTTCTTTTTCCTCACGTTATCCCGGCATTTTGCCACAGCTCACATAGGAGCCTGGGGTCCGCTTGACAACTAATCCCATGATTTGACGCAGGCACTAGTTTTTACGAAAGCGACTGCCATCTGATCTCCAACCCAGAGGGGAAACTAGGCCTTATTGGGATTAGTTCGGTTTCCTCACGATGTTTTCCTTCACCGAAAAGCGACTAGTATATAAATGTTTCGTACATAAGTTCCGAAAAACTCATTGGTACGAGCCGGGGTTTGAACCCGCGACCTCCGGATTGCAAGTCGCACGCTCTTACCGCTAGGCCACCAGCGCTTCCAGACAGTAACAGTACATATATTTAATAAATAGAAGGTCATAGTAGAAACATGTTAGTTTAATTCGCTTTCTTTACTTTGCAAAAGGGCCCCAAATTCTTATGTGTCCAAAGGCCCCAGCATAGTTTAAGACGGCCCTGTCTGGAAGATAGAATACCGCTTTTGAGTTTGGGATCATCGACGATTCGTACAGCGCGTCTTTGGACTGAGTCGAAGGGTCCAAGCTGGCATCCAGGTGCTCCTGCCCAAAGGTGACAGTGACAGGAGTACTCGCCCAGGCCCGTCTTATGATCTTCTATTTATTATGGGTAATCAAATATACCGTTACTGTCTGTCCTTCGGGCCCCCCTGACGATGGGGCTTAGGCACGGGCCCCGTGTGGCTTTTGGTAAAGACGGTACTGGCTGAAAGAGATAGGAGTAAATTGCAATAAAATATAGGTACTTAGTTAAGCACCTGTAGGTATTTAGTCTAAATTGATTCCATTTTGTTACCACAGTTAAGTCATTTCTATTTAAGTAAGATGCATGAAAGTGTGTTAGCGTATGCTATTGATAGATTTATAGATCCCCGATATATAAATAAATATACAAGAATTGCTCGTTTAAAGATATTACATTAGTTGTCTGTGGAAAAGTACAGTCAACGATAAAAGCTTCTAAAAAACGTTTTTATTTTGCCAATAACTTATTTCTTTAGTATATGGCATCTAGTTTATTTGTGACTTTCGATTACAAAGGGACCCTCCCTATGCTTTATGTGCAATAAGGACCATTCTATCAATTTTCTTTATGTTGAAACTTTATCGCACTTGAAGCATAAGGACCCTTCTGTGATAGAATGCCACATATGTGTATATTGTTCACCAGATGCATGCGATGCGGACACAGAGTTTGACTGCAAAGACAGCACGTGCATCGCCTCATCGTTGAGATGTGACGAAATAGCGCACTGCAGGCTCAAGAACGATGAAGACCCTGTCGAGTGCAAGGTATACTTTACTTACTTACCTACTCTACTGGCCCATTCCACTAACCCGGGATTAACCCGTTAAACCGGTAACCCAGTGTCAAATTGTACTGGTAACCATGGTAACTTCAGGTTTAACCGGTGGACCCCGGGTTAGTGGAATGGTGCAAGAGGCCCATTATACTAACCCGGAGTTAACCGGTTAAACCTGGAGTTGCCATGGTTACCATTATAATTTGACACTAGGTTAACGGTTTAACCACTTAACCCCGGGTTAGTGCTCATCTATTCCTTCGGGTTCATCCATTAATTCATACATACATTGTATATAATCATGCCTTTTCCCGGAGGGGTAGGCAGAGACCACACAGATTTCCACTTGCTACGATTCTGACATACCTCTTACGCTTCCTTCACTTTTATAACATTCCTCATACACGCTCGCAGGTTTATGGTGCTCTTGGTCTTTCTTCAGGATTTCCCCGATCATCTGATCAGAGAAATAGGGTATTTTCCTACTAGTCAAATCAGTTACTTTTTTATAACTGTCAAAACGATTGGCTAATATGGAATTTATATGAAACATTACATCGTGACGTCACGGTCAACTCACCTACCTTTTATATTTCTATCCGATTTATTAAATAGAACTTGTGTTTAAAAATAACTCCTGCGTTTTTCTAATAATTATCTGGTGCTTTATTTCATGGATGGTGTAAAATAATTTAATATTCAGTATAAATTCCTATTTTTTTTAAATTAAATTTTGCCCCTTAAAATCCGATGTCTGTCCATGTGTACAGGGCGAGGCGCAGTCGCTGGTGCGAGACAAGGACACCCGCAACATCCTGATCGTGTTCTCGCTCATCCTGTCCGGGATGGTCGCCGTGTTCCTTTTCAAGTGCATCCGGAAATTATACAACGACCAGAAGTTAATCAACGTGAGTTTTCTTAAATATACCTAAAGACATTTCTCTCTGTGTAAGATTGTCCCCATTTGTCCCCAAATATATAACTGGATCAGGCATGAGGGGTGGGAGGAAATGACCGAACAGGATAGTCTTATGTATCTTTCAGTAGGAGTAGCAGTGAAAGAGCTATTAAGTATTGTTTGTCCTTGTCACAGTCTCACATTGTTTTTATTCCCCACCGTACATTTAATATCTAGATTGTGGTAGGCAAGAAATTAATTCGACTAATCATAGCGTCGCGTATGTTTGGTCCCTCACGGAGGCACGCGTATACCACTTCTATCCTCCTTCTAGAGACATAGATTTGACAATTTGTGTGATGATGTTGTGATGATAATATTTATTTTATTTAAATTTATTTTACATCTACATTTATTTGTGTCAGGAGTACAAGTCGCAGGCCCGCGATGACCTCAACAAGACCGCCAGCCAGCTCACGCTTGACCCGAAGCCCAGCAGGTGCCGGGAGAGTCCCAGTCTCGAACATCACAACCACTCCAACGAAGGGAACAGGCATACGCACCAACAGAGGGTATGACTTACTTGACTTAATATCCTATGTCCCCTAGATGGGGCAGAGGGCATCCTCAGTGCTATGCCATCCCGTTCGGTCTTGAGACTCTTGAGCTACGCGCTTCATTTCGCTCCACGTCTTGCCAATGGTCGCCGCCTCTGCGATGATCGTCCGTCGCCAGGATTGCTTAGGGCGGCCGCGTTTCCGCTTTCCTTGGGGGTTCCAGTCGAGGGCTTGCCTCGGGATGTGATCGAAATCCCTTCGCAACGTGTGGCTGATCTAGTTCCACTTGCGGCGTTTGATCGTTTGATGAACAGAGGGTATACAAAACAATATAATACCCTCTAGCTGCCCAGAGACCTATAAAAAGGTCTCCTGTTCCATTCTAATTTAAACTTTGTGTTGACAAAATAAAATTTCATTTTGCTTGGCAAGGTTTGACATACGGGCGGCTAGAGGATACTCTTTATTGCACACCTCACCAGGCGTGGCTCACTCCGCGATTTCGCCGCTTTGCTACAGGTAGGTAGCTAAAAGTACATCCGTTCCACACCAATTTTGGGGAAAGCCATAAGCCGCGCGTGGCGCTGTCGCCACCTGGCGGTCATCTTCTTCTTCCTGGCGTTATCCCGGCATTTTGCCACGGCTCATGGGAGCCTGGGGTCCGCTTGACAACTAATCTCATGATGTGACGTAGGCACTAGTTTTTATGAAAGCGCCACCTGGCGGTCATATCTGTCTTAATCGAAACAGACGCGTTTTGTTGGAGAGTGAATCTTCTGTACTTAGTACTATTATTTATCCTGTGCTTCCAGTCCACCAGTATGGAGTCGGACCTCTTACGCATGCGCGTCGACGACGACAGCTGGCCTGAGACTCAGCCCTTCGTGGAAGACAGCAGGCACAAGAGCAGACCCACTCGGGACCTCGGCTGGAACGAAGAGTTATTGAGGTAAAACCGACCAAGGAGAATTTTCAGTGTTTTTATTATTGGCCATTGGGGCGGAAAGGTTCTCGAGCGGCGACGACGTACCGGAAGGCGTGGGTAGACCCCCCATAAGGTGGACTGACGACCTGGTAAAGGTCGCGGGAGTCCTCTGGATGCGGGTGGCACAAGACCGGTCATTGTGGCACTCTTTGGGGGAGGCCTATGTACAGCAGTGGACGTCCTCTGGCTGATATGATGATGACGATGTCAAAAACTTTTTGACTATGAGTTAAGGCTCCTGTTGACAACCAACTATTGAAACCAGTGACACTGACACTACCAACTTTGTATGTTTCTGTTCTATGTTTCTAGCGCGATGGAAGACAGTAGGCACAAGAGTAGACCCCTGAGGGATCTCGGCTGGAACGAAGAGTTATTGAGGTAATAAATCATCAACTTCCGTTGTTCTGGTATTTTTTGACACAGGCACTATGAAAACAATTGCCATCTGATCAGTGCGTAGCCAGTATGCCAATCGTTTACGCTCCGTGTCGAATGAAACGCAACTGTCACTGTCGCACTTGGAAGAGTGATAGACATAAGCGTATCGTTGTCGTAAGCGATTGTCACCTTGGTTAGGCACCCCGAGCTTCCAAACCGGAGGGGAAACTAGACCTTACCGTTCACCGTAAGAGCCGGGATTCGAACCCACAACCTTCACAACATTCGATTTGAAAGTCGCACGCCTTACCACTAGGATAGCAACACTTAAACCTGATAATTTTGAAAAAAAAATAACTAACATTATACAATAACGAGTGATTATCAGAATTTTCTGACGTAGGTATACTTATACAACCAACCAACCAATTGTGTCTAAAACTTTTTAACTTTACTACGAGTGAAGATTATGCATCTTTCCTGAACATCATAAAATAAATAGACTTTAAAAAAAGCCAATTTTGTATCCCCATAGTCATGTTAAAACCTACTTCTTAATAGTCTAGTAAAATGTATTCAAATAGTGAACTTTTGTAATCTCTACAGAAAAGACGCCAGCTTCAACGTTTCTGACCCAATTGTATTTTTAGGGAAAAAGGCAAGGAAGAGAAAAACAGAGACTTATCAACACTAGTACAAGAGATTCAAGATACGGGGTGTCAGACCAGAGACAGTCTGTTCCAAATGGATCCTATACTTCCTACAACTAATGGTGAGTTCCAAATAGTAGGAGAGACGTTAGACATAAAATTTTAGAGTAGGTAGGGTTGTTAACACCGCTGCCTACTGGGCATCCATCGTATAAATAATGGAACCTCGACACGAAAAGAAGAAGAAGAGTAGGTATTTGAGGCAAGCTGAAAATTTATCTTCTTCTATCATACCCCAAATCAGAACTGGGGCCAAACTCGACATGTAGGTACAAATATCAGATTTCGCACCCAAGTCAAATAAACAGTTAATTTTATTGCACGTTGATTCTATCAAGTGTTGATGCGATCAACTGTGGATAATATAATACAACCAAAACTCAACTCTGAATTCGGGGTGGTTCGGTTTGGTTTGGTTGTCACCTAACTGTGGATTGCTAAAGTAAAATTAAGACATTTTACGTATTGGAGAACTTATGATTTTTCTTAGGCCTGAGTTACACTTGTAAGTTTTACTTACGTAAGTAGGGACAAAGCTATTTGTTAGAATGAGATAACGATATTTATCTCTCATTCTGTAGTATAGCCGTGTCCCTACTTACGTAAGTAAAACTTACAAGTGTAACTCAGGCCTTACATCAACGGGAGATCAGCACGATACGTCAAACGTCGCTTGTCGAATAGTGGTAACATTCCATTTCTAACCACAGCTGCACTACCGGTACTGAACGCGTCGCTGTCATTGTCAATTTCCATAGTAAAATGAACAGTAATGCAGCTGTCGTTGGAAATGGACTGTCACCTTAAGGGTCCACCCGTACCATGTATCACAGACAATGTCAAAACTGACATATACGCTGAACGTCTACATAATTTACTTTCTATGCATCTCGCTCGCACTTATATTAATATGTATTAACCTTCTCTAGTTCATCAGATATTTGTCCCTTGCTTTCTCGACAGCTCCAGGGTCGAAGTCAGGCTCCAATAGCCGTGCAGGGTCCGGAGTATCTCCCCGCACCCCCACCCCCCGCCTTACCGTGGAACTTTTAAGACAGGCTACGGCCCAAGAATCCACTTCACGTGAGTAGCTCTAACCAGGCATGAACCATGAATCTACCGATAGCAGCGAAAAACTTAAATAAAATGTATCTTACATTTAATTGGAGTATCTTCTCCGGCGGGTTAATTTTGAAAATCGCACTAAAATACCGGGTGTGGCCTGTAACATGAGCAAATAATTAAAACATAGATTGTACTCCTCAAACGGTGACACTTTTGTTCAACAACTTTAAAAAATATGAAATATTTAGACTCCCTATTTTACATACAAAATAAATATTATCTTCAATGGACGCCATCGCCACGCCATATTATTGTGATTGACGTTGCTTGTCAAGCCTTAAACATAACAAAATTCGCAATACATTGCGCATAGTCTAATAAAACATGGTCTTCTCTTCCCAGAGTGACACAGGCCTACGTCACACTAACATGGCCGCTATATATAGCGCTATCGCATATTGTGATATATCGCTGTCACATGATGACGTAGGCTTGTGTCAGTCAGGTGACTTAGAAAAGACGGGAAGAGAGTACCAGGCGGAGTATATTATTATACCATGACATTGCGTCTTTGAATAACCTTTTAAGTATATTAAAAATCAAAGTACAAGTTATTTTCAAAAGTCGCTGAATAAATGTCGATCAGTATGAAGAGTACAGCCTACAGTTAAATTTTTTGCTCATTTTACAGGCCACACCCGGTAGAAGTACTTCATACCTTAATAGGTATGAAGTACTAAGCGTTGTAGTAGTGTGACTGTTGCTAAGGTAATCCTTAGCAACAGTCACACTACTACAACGCTTACCAAGACACGTTTACCTACTTTCCAAGCCTTATTGTTGCAACAGTGGAAAGTGCTCCTAGTTTAAATAGTAGAAATTGGCGATTTTCAAAATTATCTCACTCTTGAAGTTATCACAACGCACCTTACCTAACACATCGGCACTACTTTGAAAAAAAAAACATGTATCTTATTTTGACAATCAAAAAAAAGTGGTATCTATGTATGGGATGCATACAGACAGAGTAACCGCCTTTGAGTAGCAGTGTGAGATACGAGATTTTTTCAAAGTAGTAGTACGAGTAGCACCGAAATATACCTTTACACTCGGAGTAATTAACAACGGAGACGCCATGTCTAAAATTTTCGGTACAAAATAGTCTGCCGTTTTTTGCGGGGGAGGGGCACATCAAATGTATAGGTACGTCATGTCAGATAAACGTCAGTCCATACATATGGTTGACCATTGGCCGCCTATTTTCGACCGAGGGGAATGCCTGTTAATGGCGGCTCCATTGTTAATTACTCCGAGCCTTTACAGTACATATGGTCCTATTTTTCCGCACTAGTGCGTAAAATAGCACTTTACGTGCGATGTCAAAAGTTTAAAGGGCCATATGTACTGTAAAACATTGTACGATACACGTGCGAATAGATAATTCGCAACTCGTGTCTATTTAAAACACTCCCTTCGGTCGTGTTTTAATTTATCGCCACTCGTTTCGAATTTTCTCTTTTACGCACTTGTATCGTAAATAACTAGTATGTATTGTGTATTCTTTTGATATTTTACATGTTTGCGAAAAAGGATTGCCTTTCAGTGTTCTGGAACAACTGGAAATAATTAGTTTTTTTTTTTTAATTTATTGAACAATAAGCTAAATAAAGTACATTATTATTACAACAATAGGGGCGTGATTCTTAACGAACAATATTAGCAAAGTAATATTTTGGTTTTAAGAGCCAACAGGAGTGGTCCTTTCTCCATACAAACGTACTCGGCTGTTTCTTCTGTGGGTTTTGATGCTACAGCAATGATTTTTTCAACACAGATTAATATTGTCAATATCTGTGTCGGACCGTTTTTCTTTTTTTGATATTTTTGTTTTTTAAGGCGCTAGAGCCCTTCAAAAATGGCCAAAATGGCCTCATTGACTATGCCGCAACGAGAGGCGTAGTATTCAAAACTGATATCAATTAGCCAAAAAAAACAAAACGGTCCGACACAGATAATTTCATAATCATGTAGACTTCCAAGTTTGGTTAGGATTGGTTGAGTTTTGGAGGAGGAAACAGTCGAGTACGAAACCTCGATTTTTGAGTTTTTTACGCGGGATTTTTCGCCTTGTCCTTATCGCACTAGTTTTAGGAGCCGCTTCCGTTAGTGAGACGGGTATCGGGTGGACGGGGACCTAAAATATTTAAAACTCAGCTCCTGTTTCGTCTTAACAGAAGCTGACGGGCGCCCTTTGAGCACCGAGACCACTAAATCAGCACCTGACGTCATACAGATCTACTGACACTTTGTAAACTTGACTCGCTAATTGTAAACTTGACTTTAAAAGGTTCGTGTTAGTCATGTATAAGTATAGTTGATATATAATAAACATCATTTATGCAAATAAAAAATAAGCATTACTTAAACAATTGTTTTATTTCCTTCTTACGATTCCCTTCGTATTCAATCAATCAATCAATCAAAATATACTTTATTCATGTAGGCCTAGCAACAAGCTCTTATGAATCGTAATTAATCTTAATCTAATTATCAGAGCAATTTATTGATGTTAATATTATTCCGTAATAAAATTGGATTATTATACATGTCAAATTTAACACTAAGAATTTCACAAAAGGATCGTCAAACATTAAAAAAAAATTAAAAAAAAAGTATAAAAAAATACTAGTCTAGAATTTCTAGAATAAAATCTAAATGTCAAAAAAAAGCATAAGTAACAAACAAGTAGATAATATTACATCGGAATATCCATTTCCTCATCAATAATCAAATATACCTAATAAATAAATAATCATTTCGAATAACAATTAATCCCACGTTGTATTATCATTCATGTAGTCCTGTGTGGTATAATAAGCTTTGGAAATAAGTTTACGCTTTACATAATTCTTAAATTTATTAATAGATAATTCAGTAATATGGTTTGGAAGTTTATTATAAAATCTTACACAATTACCCATGAATGATTTTTTAATTTTATGGAGCCGAGTGAAGGGCACTGCGAACTTATGTTTATTTCTAGTATTAATATTATGGATTTCACAATTTTTCCTAAAATTTACAATATTTTTATGTACATACAGAATATTCTCATAAATGTATTGACAGTGCACTGTCATTATGTCAATTTCCTTAAATTTATCTCTAAGTGAGTCTCTATGGTTCATTTTGTATATTGCTCGAATAGCCCTCTTCTGCAGAACAAAAATGGTATTTATCTCTGAAGCACCGCCCCACAGTAAAATACCATATGCCATAATGCTATGGAAGTAACTAAAATATACTAATCGAGCTGTTTTCACATCAGTTAACTGACGGATTTTGCTCACTGCAAAAGCTGCAGAGCTCAGTCTATTCGAAAGAGTAGCAATATGGGGACCCCACTGGAGTTTAGAATCTAAAGTTATACCAAGAAAAACTGTACTATCAACTAATTCCAATTCCTCATCCTTCACAATGACACTTGCTTGCACATGCCTTACGTTACTACTAGTGACAAACTTAATACATTTAGTTTTTTTCTCATTTAACATTAAATTATTAACATTGAACCAATTTACTACTTTTGAAATAGCATTGTTTACATCATTGTAAGCTTGTTGCTGTCGTTTGACTATTGCAATAAAAACCAAATATCTGGGAGACCGATCTTTGCTCGGAAAATATATAAAAACTCAGAAATGCGCTTTTTCCCAGAGATAAGACCTAGCCAGATCGATTTATCGCCCCCGAAAACCCCCATATAGCAAATTTTATCGAAATCCTTAGAGCCGTTTCCGAGATTCCCGAAATAGGTATAATACTCGTATAGTTAGGTAGATATTATATTTATAAATAAACAGAATTGTTCATTAAGGCCCACTTGCACCATCCCAATAACCCGAGGTTAAGCGGTCAAACCGTTAACTTAGTGTCAAATTGTACTGGTAACCTTGGTAACTCCAGGTTTAACCCGTTAACCTCGGGTTAGTAGAATGGTGCAAGTGGGCCTTAAAGGTATAAGATAGATACACGTAGACTCCGTAAGATCTTTGCTGATAAAATATAAACTAGTGCCTTTATTTTACAATAATATTTAAATTATTATTTAACTACAAGCCACTTGGCAGACTTACTAAATTATCAATAAACAAAATCAACCCCAAATCCTAAAGAGCCTAAAGGCACAAAATAAAACAAAATGCAAGACCTCGCCAATCATTCGTTATAATTAAAACATGAAAATTCATCACCAAAGACAGGCTAATAAACCTTGGCCGCGAAAACAAAACAATTTCATTATTTATTTAATCTAGCTGAATTCCGTTGATACTGGATTCGGGAGCGACAGAGACAGGTAGGAATAAGGACTGGGCTGGTTTGGCCAGAAGGGGTTTAGTCGTTTCAAACACACAGATAGAATCATACTTTGTCTTACTCTAGTACTGGCACCCAAAAGAAAAGGGTGAGTATAATTAAAATTAATTAATTATCATTTATTTAAGGACCAACTGAGATCATTTTTGTTAGTACTTACGACTATGACTTATAAACTATTGTTAGTATTATGCTCTATATGCTATACAATGTCATTTTGTTACACATGTTATAGAGATAAATAAATTAATTGAAATTAGAAAGAAATGAAATTAAATCAAAATATGATATAATAATAACGATTTGATTAAATGAAAATAAATATTAGATACGGATAATTTCCCTGGTTCTTACTGACTGACAAGTTGTGTTTGCCATGCTCTAACGCATACATGCGTCCCTTGGAGTGGCCGGCGCTGGCCCATCGTATAGAGGAGCCATAGGTACAGTCAAGTGTAAAAATATGGCTGCACATACAGGGTGGAAAGATAAGTCGGGAGGGAAACTACCTTAAATCCTTAAGCTGGCTCATTTTACAAAGGAGACATTCCTTTATTTTTAAAAAGAAACAAAATGATAATGATGATGGTAATGAGTCAGCTCGACAATCGATTGTCATTATAACTGTCAGCCTTAACGGTTGTCTTTATTATTAAATCGTTTCGAGTGCCGCGGTGATTTTAAATTCATTGCATTTTCCAATCAGAGGCTGATCGTTAAAAAGCTATAAAGTAAAGCGTACGTATCTTCCAATGTTTCATTCCGGTGTTAGGTAATAACTAATAAAAAACCGGCCAAGTGCGAGTAGGACTCGCGTTTCTAGGGTTCCGTACATAAGTCCGACTCACGCTTGACTGCACATTTCTAATAGGTTTTCCTGTCATCGATAGGTAAAGAACTATTTTGAGTATTTTTTTCAAAATTTTAGACCCAGTAGTTTCGGAGATAAATGGTAATTTTTTGGCTATTTTCTTAAGTAACTTCGAACCTATGTATTTTAAAATTATATAAAAAAAAATATGTCCATCTTTGGGTCACTAATTAACATATGTGTACTAAATTTCAACTTAATTGGTCCAGTAGTTTTCGAGAAAATAGGCTGTGACAGACGGACAGACAGACAGACGCACGAGTGATCCTATAAGGGTTCCGTTTTTTCCTTTTGAGGTACGGAACCATAAAAACCGTTGGGAACATCTCGTTTCAAAATAACGCTGAATATTTTGTGCAGTGGAAACATGGAAACGTAAATAATTTAAATAAAGCTTGTCCCTACAAGGTGTTTTGAAATAAAATACCAGGTAAAGTTATTGTTGGACGAAATTTTGTAATTACTGTGTGCCTGTGTTAAAAATACAACCTGAATTACTTTAAAAATTAAATCCGGATTGGCGGGTACGTACAAGCGATAGGGTTGAGTGGGAGAAAGGAGGGGAGGCCTTTGCCCAGCAATGGGACACTAAACCAGGCTAAAAAAAAATTGTGTTATAAGGTGGTGGTACTGGTGCTCGACGCGGTCCCAGTACACGTCATCTTGAAACTTAAGTCATTGTCAATAGAGGTGACAGCAGGGTGTCATCTATTGGGCATTAGCATGTCGGGCACTAGTAATAGGAAATTCGCAACGAGTTGCGATAAATTAAAAAAAACGACTGAAGGGTTTTACAGTACAGTCGCCATCAGATATATCGGAGCGGTCATGGTGTTCACAAATATCTGAACACGCCTCTATTGTCAATGCGTTAGAGTGCGTGTTCAGATATTGTGAACAACTTGGCCGCTCCGATATATCTGATGGCGACTGTACATAAATGGCCCTTTTTTACGACATAGTTACGTAATGTAATGTGCTAATTATCTCACTAGTGCAGTAAAGTAGCACCGTATGTATCGTAACAGTACATTGTGCAACGTGGGAGGTAGGGGAGATTTTGTAAGCGAGGTCTATAATTCCCGACAGCCGCAGGACCCCCGTATAAATTAGTGACATAATTAAAAAAAAGCTTAAACTCCCTAGGAAGTTATAGCTTTTTTTTCACAATCCATAACTCCCGCGGGAACAATATAGGCCTTTGTCCTTCAGTTAAGTACACCTGCATGAAATAAGGTATTTTTGGAGCAAGTGTTATGAAAACAATATTTAGCTAATGTATTCAAATATTATTATATTTACACAATATTACTACATTTTATTAAGAATATACAGGGTACATAAATAATCATACAAAAGTAACTTAAATATATCTAAATATTAAAATATTTTAATCTAAAAGGCCTCCGCGGGCTGTACCTAGCTACCTGCTTATTTACTTATCAAATATAAAATATCATATCGTTCACGGACCCAGGCGGTTTTGTAATTGGTCGGATAACCAATAAATGTTATATTTAACTACCCGAAAATGTACAAATTGTTTGGTTACTTTTATTTAAATATCTAAAGATACGGACTATATAATAGTAGTAGTATACGCTCATATAAGCTTGTGTCAGACATGTCTGCACGCTATTATAAAATGTTTCGTTTCGTATAAAGTTAAACTTAGATGCATGCTCCGAAATTGAGAAAAATGAGCGCCGTCTCGCCACCAAAGTGCTTTGGCAGTTTAGAGAGGAAATTTTAAATTGGAAATATAGTGTCTTATAAAACCCAGCTAACAGCAAACTAACATACCGGGTGTGGCCTGTAACATGAGCAAATAATTAAAACATAGATTGTACTCCTCAAACGGTGACACTTTTGTTCAACAACTTTTAAAAATTATGAAGTATTTAGACTCCCTATTTTTCATACAAAATAAATATTATCTTCAATGGACGCCATCGCCACGCCATTATCATTGTGATTGACGTTGCTTGTCACGCCTTAAACATAACAAAATTCGCAATACATTGCGTCTTAGAATAAACGTTTAAGTGTATTAAAATTCAAACCACAAGTAATGAAATAAATGCATTTGTATTTGTATTTGAAGTAATTTTTAAAAGTCGCTGAACAAATGTTGGTCAATATGAGGAGTACAGCCTACGGTTTAATTTTTTGCTCATATTACAGGCCACACCCGGTATATTCTTAGAGCATTTAGTAACGCGAGACGTCATGGCTGTCATTTTCTGTACGAAACAGTCTGCCGATTTTTGAGGGGGAGTAGTGGCGACGGCGGGAGCGATAACCGGTCAATCGCGGATGGTCTAGGACGCAAAATGACTACTTTTTATATCACCTCATTTTACATAGGTAGATTAGGTTCGTTAGGTATCTTCAAATGGCCGAAGGCCAAACAGCACAGCACAGCACAGAAGCGGGGCTCCGTCAATATCGCTATAAAGTTAAGATAAAACGGAAAAAATAATATGGGCATTTTGCGTTCTAGAACGTTTACGATGTAGACTAATAGCGATATAGACAAAATATTACAGTAGTTCTTTTGTGTTCTAAACCATCCGCGAATAACTCGCGATAAACATAGGTTGGAGCGAAAGGTCCGATCGCTGTGTTACGCTCCAACCTAGGGTTATCGCTCCCGCCGTCGCAAGTCGCTCGATGTCATGGCCGAGCCGTAGTTCACCAGACTTTACGAAGCAAAACATTACAATATCTTGTTACAACATGCAAATTTCGTTCCAAAAAACAAGTTAAACAACTTTAAAATTAAAATCTCATTTATCTTTCATCATCATTGGCCTTTTCATCCTTTTTCAGATGTTTATTACAGCTGCTGTGTATTCCGAGAGTCGCATTTTTTCTAATTTTTTATACTTATTTTTTTGTCTTATTTGATTTTTTTTACAGATGATGGACATAACAATTTTACTGTTGTGCCTCGCCGTTCAAGCGTCGGCAATCTGCCCTGTCGGTTACCGATACGACGAAAACGACAAAAAATGTCACGAAACCATTTTGACACCATTAATAAGTACGAGTAATTTGAGTAGACGTCAGCTTGTCAATCCGCCGGGCAAACTGAGCAGGTTTACGGAAAACATAAAAAAATTTGTAGACAGTGAAGGCATGATTGACACCTATCTCTGTCCCACATCATGGACGTATGACTTTGTTAAAAAGATATGCATTCGGCCACCGAAACCGAAAAGGAGATACATGGAATTGAAGCCTGTGAAATGTTCTTATTGTAATTTGAAAGAAGATAAGATTGAAAAGAGAACGAGAAAGCCGAGAAAATTGGAAAGAGTGGATCTGTTCCAAGTTCCAATGTATATTGCGCGGAGTAAGAAGAAGAATAAGGATGCGTTGGTGAATGTTATTGAAAAAGTTATGAAAATATATCTATGATGAGTAGTCTATTATTTGTATCTCCTTGGATTTCACGGGCCTATAAATCCCGGCCTCTTGATGGGATTGCGTCAGGGGTGCGAAACTCCTATGAACGGTCTGCCATCTTTTGGCCTGAATCGGAAACAAACCGGGTGTGGCCTGTAACACGAGCAAATAATTAAAACATAGATTGTACTCCTCAACCGGTGACACTTTTGTTCAACAACTTTAAAAAATTATGAAGTATTTAGACTCGCTATTATTCATACAAAATAAATATTATCTTCAATGGACGCCATCGCCACGCCATATCATTGTGATAGACGTTGCAAGTGTATTAAAAATCAAGGTTAGTTTTAAAAGTCGCTGAACAAATGTTGGTCAGTATGAGGAGTACAGCCTACAGTTTAATTTTTTGCTCATATTACAGGCCACACCCGGTATGTGCGAATGTATATTGCCAAAGCAAGTGCTACCATCTACCGTTCTCGTCTGTACATTTCCTTGTGCATATATAGTAGGTTCTGCCATCTTGTGGGCTACATCGGAAGTATATACGACACATTTACGCCTCGCGCCAGTAATCTGACGGCTCCTATGCTGCCCTCTATACTCGTAGATCATGCAGGCCTATAGCAGGAAAGATCTCGACTGTAAAAAAAGGCGCGAAATTAAAATTTTCTGTGAGACGATATCCCTTCGCGCCTACATTTTTCAAATTTGCCGCCTTTTTCTACTGACAAGATCTGCTTGACCGACTATAATTGCAGAAAGATGATTAAATATTCGCTCAGGATCCTTCTCATAAAGTGTGTGGGGAGATTTAAGAATATCATATCCGGACTGGACCAAACGCTGAAGTGTCATGAAAAGTCATGTCATTACTCTTGATAGTGTCGGGGCCGTAATACAGACGAGAGGATAAAACACAAAATTGTACATTGACGAAAATGCCATTGTTCAATGGAACAGCTGTACTCCTAACTGTATCGGTGGACCTTATTACAAAAGGCATAACGTCCAGATGGGCAGTTAACAGGTGGGATATGGTATGTCAATAAAACTGCCATCTAGTGGGAAAAATGATGAGGCATGTCCTCGTCACTGCACTGATAGGAAATTAAACCCTCAGGGGTCTGATTCAGATACCAAGCATTGGAAACTAATACTTATATAATATTAGGGCATACTGAAAATTCCTGGACTGGCCACTTAGAAAAAATAAGTCGGTTTTTTTTGTATTTTTCTATATCAGAATCCAGAAACTAGAGACGATTGTCACCTTGGCTAGACCGGACGGTATCTGAATGCTTGTAAAATGCGAGTTATTTTGATATCGTAGTCGAGATCTAGCTTCAAGCAGTGGATTACCAGCACTCTTTTCTTTCTTATATTTTTGTATGCAAGTGCGGCCGGAGGGTAAATAACATGGCATTTATTTCGCATTTACTACATACAAGTCCCGTTTAGGTACGTAGGTAAATAACACATTTAGGTCCCTTGCATTTATGTCGGTTTGATCTGTGTCCACTGCAAAATGCTACCTATTTCATCACACTCTTCTTCTTCTGGGCGAGCTCGCTCCATCGTAGGCCACGTCTACGCCTCGGCTAGTCTGTGGCCATGAGTAAGCCCATTCATCATAAAAAAAAACACTCGCTCAGTAAATGTGGAATTTGCAAGCAGGCTTAGCGGGAGTAATAGAAAAAGCGCTCTAGGGAGTAAAGGTGGTCAGGGCCACTGACGAGCCTTCCAACAGTCCAAATAGTGGCTGCAATCCAAAATCGGTCCGTGAATATCAAAAACGTACAATGTTTAATATTAGGATGCCGTCCATTTGGATGAATCCATTGTAACGGCATTTGGAAGGCTCGTCAGTGGCCTGCTTAATGAAGTTTCTAGTACCATAATTAACAGTTTCTTGTCTTTATACTCAGAGATGTGAAAAATACTTTATAAAAAGTATTTAAATACAAAATACAAATACTTCCTTGATAATACTATTTCAAATGCAAAATACAAAATAGTTTTTGAATTTGTATTTAAATACAAAATACGAAATAGGTATTTTCAAAATACTTTTTTAAAATACAAATACTTTGCGATAAAAGGTACTCTAAGTAGTGAATACCTAGTCTGATTTAAAAAGTATTACTCGGAATTTCCGAGTTGAAAAGACTCTCTTTATTCTTTGAAATCAATCCTCTATCTAAAGTGCAAATTTTTAGTGGCGGCGGCAGCTGCTGCGGAGGCGGCCGAAAACGCAAAGGTTGGGAAGTATCGCGGTCTCGGCGCCGAATACATTTTCGTTCCTTTCGGCGTCGAGACCCTGGGTCCGTGGGGTCCTGGCGCCTTGAGTCTCTTTGGAAACCTTTCAAAGAGACTCAGGGACGCAACTGGGGACCCGAGAGCTGGCAGTTACCTCGCTCAACGCTTTAGTCTGGCAGTTCAGCGGGGTAACGCAGCCAGCATCTTGGGGACCTTGCCACAGGGGCCTTTTTTAGATTTAGTTTAGATTAGTTTTATTTTATTTTAGAATAGTTTGTATTTTAGTTTAGTTTTAAGTTATTTTTATTTATTGTTTTTTGACTTGTTTTTGTACCATATATAATATATGAATAACATAATAAATAATATTAATAAATTTTTAGTTGTTTGCTCATATTAACCGGTAGGATGTAGGTATGGATGACGGATACGCCAATACGGCCAACTTTTAAAGCATTAATTTGTAATGTTTTACAGCTATTAAAATGCCTCTCGTTAGTGTGATGAAAACGTCTCGTTTGTGTTTCACCAGGGCAAAAAGTTTGTTCTCCTCTCGTGCCTTGAAACCCTCGCAACACTCAAGATTCCACTTTTTTAACCACTTGCTACGCTTGTGGTCATGTGCGACGTTACTAAACAGCAGATTCAACAGTTCCATGTTAAAAGAATATGAGAGTTGCCAGGATTGTAACATCAGAAGAGATTGTAGCTCCTACCTACATTACCTACCTACTATAAAGTATTTTGTATTTTGAAAATAGAAAATAGGTCCCAAAAACTATTTCAAATAAAATACAAAATAGTTTTCTTCAAAAGGTATTTAAATACAAAATAGGTATTTTGCATTTTGTATTTGCATTTTAAATACAAGTATTTCAAATAAGTCACATCTCTGTTTATACTTCATTATTTGTATTGCAAGTGTGATGAAAAACATTGATTGTAACTCGGGGCGTAATAATATTGCAAACTCAAGTCTATAAATCGCTTTGCAATATTTAACTTACGCCCTATGTTGCACAATGTACTATTGTATTCCGAATAGTCCCGTAAATAAAGCCCTCAACCAGTGTTCGCTTAATTAATTGAACTTTGGGCCTTTGTTACACAATATCGAAAAACGATGAAACGCTGGCGCCATGCACAAAAGATGTAGTGGATAATTATTTTCCAACGTTTTTCACAGAAACGTACGAACGTGATGCTATATCAGTCAGTCTCGGTACAAATAGTACTGAGATTGACTGAAGTAGCATGATACGAACGTTATGCACAAATGGATATGGAAAACAAGTACATCTGTGGCATCGATTTAAACGAGATGAGACTTCCAGACCAATTGTGATGTTATCTATGAAAAGGGACCTTATTGTCGATGGCGCGTACGCCGTTATTAATGATGCTCCGATATAAATAAAATGCCGCGCGACGCTGTGCCGCGTAAGCGCCATCGACAATAAGGTCCCTTTTTATAGATAATGCCCCAATTATTGTCTTTAATTAACCTAGGTATATCTTTTTGCTGAGATATGCCAATTAAGAGTAGGTATTGTATGTATCCCAGTGGCGGCGCGTCCATATAAGCCGATTCCCACCGGCTTGCCTGTTTTTCGACGTTTGAGTAGAGCTAAAGGAAAAATGTAAGCCAAATTAGCCCCCCCGGCTTGCCTAGGGATATGTTTGACGCGCCGCCACTGATGTATCCATCTATCAATTCAAACCTACACTGACATCGGAAAGATATCTGATTGATGTCCAATACGCCGATACGTAACGGACAGTCAGCGTCATATAATAGGTAGGCACCATATAATTTGAATGGCGTACAGAACTATTTGAATACTTTGTATGCTACTAATCTACGACGCGGACTGGACAAGAATAAAGCAGGCCACTGACGAGCCTTCCAAATGGATGCCGTTATAATGGATTCATCCAAATGGACGGCATCCTAATATTAAACATTGTACGTTTTTGACATTCACCGACCGGTTTTGGATTGCAGCTACGCTATTTGGACTGTTGGAAGGCTCGTCAGTGGCCACCTTAAGCGCAACTGAACGAATTTTCATTCATGCGGTTTTCACCTTTCAATAGAGTAATTTTTGAAGAAGGTTTAGGTGTAGGTAATAATTTGTTAAGGTTTTTATTTGTATAACCCGTGCAAAAGCCACGGCGGGTCGCTAGTAAGGGCTTGTGCACAAATCACGCGAGGTTCGATAGGGGGAGGGGGGGGTCACGAAAAAATCGCGATAGATTACGTTGGGGGAGGGGGGCATAAGGAAACCTCACGTGTATTTTCCTACAGTGAACGAAACTAGGAAAAATAACCTACCACATAGGGAATGCAAATCGGTTATTTTGTATGGAAATAACCGCGGTTTCGGTTAATAACCGATTATTTCCATACAAAAAATAACCGATTTGCATTCCCTACTACCACATGAGTAGATACTTTTTCTCGGTTTCGTTAAACAAAAATCTTCACTCTGCACTTCAAAATAGCGAGTCTATTTAACGAAAATAGAAAAATAAACATGATTTTCTACATGCAATACTATTTATCTTAAAATTAGGTCGAATGAATAAATTTCAACTAAAATACACAGTGAGGTTGTGTGAGAGGAGGGGGGGGTAGCCAAAAACCTCACCAAATATCACCATGGCGGAGGGGGGTCAAAAAGTAGCTGAAAATGCCTCGCGTGATTTGTGCACAACCCCTAAGAAATAAGGTTTGGGATTATAGAAAAAAACCGGGCAAGTGCGAGTCGGACTCGCGCACGAAGGGTTCCGTACCATAATGCAAAAAACGGCAAAAAAAAAGGTCACCCATCCAAGTACTGTCCCCGCCCGACGTTGCTTAACTTCGGTCAAAAATCACGTTTGTTGTATGGGAGCCCCACTTAAATCTTTATTTTATTCTGTTTTTAGTATTTGTTGTTATAGCGGTAACAGAAATACGTCATCTGTGAAAATTTCAACTGTCTAGCTATCACGGTTCTTGAGATACAGCCTGGTGACAGACGGACGGACGGACGGACGGACGGACGGACGGACAGCGAAGTTTTAGTAATAGGGTCCCGTTTTACCCTTTGGGTACGGAGCCCTAAAAAAGACCAGACAAATGCGTTTAGGACCACGTAAAAAGGAGGTTTCCTTCATACATAAAATACAAAAATCCATATTTAGCAAAAGGTCGTCTTCGGCAAATCTCCGTGTCACTTATAAATTAAGTGAAATATAGAGAAATCGGAGCGTGTAGAAACTTTGTATGTATGTAGGTATTTATACATTCTAGTTGCTCTATTTTCTTTATATTTACAAAAAAAGAGCATCAGACATACGGCTCGATTCGGGAAATGAATTAGAGATTCACTAGATATGAAATAGTAAAGATATGTGACGTTACACGGCAAAAGGTACCTTATGGCGGCTGGCGCCGCGATTCGGGAAGTGAATTAAAGATTCCGTGGAACGTCTGACAATCATAACTTTACTATTACATAAATATCTAGTTAATAATTCATTTTCCAAATCGCGCCGATAGTTATATGAATGTGTAAAAGTTTCATGTCGTTTTAAAATGAAAGCGTTTCTTCGAATGTATGGGAGCTGCTTTGTGGCGGAGGGTTCGTTGGACTCTAAATCCAATCAATATAAGGCTAGATTAACCTAACCCACACCTGTGTAATGAAGATAATTAAACGTGGCGTCAGTATCGCTTGCAGCCGGTTATAACCGGATCGGGCTCAAATTGAATTTTATCCAAATTACTAATCGCACGGTCTGGGAGCGCTTTTTTGTAATGGCAGTTGCTGATAGATCAGCATGTTTGTTTTACAAAAAAATCTGTAGGTACAAGAGCATAAATCCAAAATATGCCAAAATTATCGAGCGTCTTGTGTATAGGTAGTTGTCCATCTATCAATTTCATGAGCCGTTTTACATAAACCTATTTGTCAGTCTATTCCCCAAGAAGAAAGAAGTTTGTCTATTTGCCAATTTGGAATTTATTTGGAATGGAATTCCTTGCCGGCGTCTATATTTCCGTGCTCTTATAACCCGGCAACCTTCAAATCAAGAGTGAACAGGCACCTTCTGGGCGAGCTCGCTCCATCGTAGGCCACGTCTACGCCTCGGCTAGTCTGTGGCCATGAGTAAGCCTATTCATAATAATAAAAAAAAAAGTCAGTAAGAACCAGGAAAACTATGACTCATCCTTTTCTTTTGGGTGCTAGTACTGGTGTTATATAGACAAAGATAGTAATGTGGTTCTCTGTCTATTGTTGAGATTTGAGATGAGACAGTCCTTTGACAAACAATAGTTTGCCTCCTACATCATTAAAAAAACCGGGCAAGTGCGAGTCGGACTCGCGCACGAAGGGTTCCGTACCATAAAGCAAAACAAAAACGGAAAAAAATGCAAAAAGAAAACGGTCACCCATCAAAGTACTGACCACTCCCGACGTTGCTTAACTTTGGTCAAAAATCACGTTTGCTGTATGGGAGCTCCACTTAAATCTTTATTTTATTCTGTTTTTAGTATTTGTTGTTATAGCGGCAACAGAAATACATCATCTGTGAAAATTTCAACTGTCTAGCTATCACGGTTTGTGAGATACAGCCCGGTGACAGACGGACGGACGGACGGACGGACGGACGGACAGCGAAGTCTTAGTATAGGGTCCCGTTTTACCCTTTGGGTACGGAACCCTAAAAAATGGTTGTCTGTAAAGTCGGTTTACGGACGATAATTTTATGATAACGTCATAAGCAAACGTGTGGCCGTAACGTTACCATGGAGATCCGTCCACAACGTTACCATGGAGATAATATCTGTCCACAACGTGACACTTTTTCGTGCGTATAGCAGGTGTTCATCGATTTATAAGACGATATCACGTCAAATAAACAATCCTAAACAAAACCGAATAGTGTGCCCTTTCTGGTTGAACATGTCACAACGGTCCAAACACATTGCGCCGTATTGAGAGGGATTCATTAAGGGGGAGTTAACCCCTCTGGACCCGCGGGTACCACAACCGTACACCGTACGGACTTTTTAGGGTTCCGTACCCAACAGGAGGACAATCAGAGCGCTATAGTCGCACCAAGAAAAGTCTGCAGCGGATTTGATAGCCCATGCAGTGTAAGTGTTATTTATACGTCATCGTTTCATAGAGGGTTGACGTTTAAAGTGACACTTGCACTGCGTGGGCTATCAAAATCGCTGCAGACTTTTCATGGTCTGACTCTAGAGCGTTGGTGGCCTAGCGGTAAGAGCGTGCGACTTTCAGTACGGAGGTTGCGGGTTACCTTGGCTCGTACCAATGAGTTTTTCGGAACGTATGTACGAAATATCATTTTCGGTTAAGGAAAACATCGAGACGAAACCGGACTAATACCTATTAAAAAAATAAATAAAAATAAACATTGAAAAAGTCTACGGAGACTTCGATGTGCGATCGGACTCGCGCCTGCTCGGTTTTTAAAGTCGCGCCAAGGTTCCGTCATCGCGTATGTATGGAATAGCTGAACGGCGCTGATTGTGGCAAGTTTATGATGGCATGGAACCCTCGCCGCTTGAGACGGACTCGCGCCTGCTCGGTTTTTAAAGCCGCTCCAAGGTTCCGTCATCGCGTATGTATAGAATAGCCTAACGGCGCTGATTGTGGCAAGTTTATGATGGCATGGAACCCTCGCCGCTTGAGACGGACTCGCGCCTGCTCGGTTTTTAAAGCCGCTCCAAGGTTCCGTCATCGCGTATGTATGGAATAGCTGAGCGCCGCTGATTGTGGCAAGTTTATGATGGCATGGAACCCTCGCCGCTTGAGACGGGCTCGCGCCCGCTCGGTTTTTAAAGTCGCTCCAAGGTTCCGTCATCGCGTATGTATG
The DNA here is from genome assembly GCF_963556715.1 of Cydia fagiglandana. NCBI lineage: Eukaryota > Metazoa > Arthropoda > Insecta > Lepidoptera > Tortricidae > Cydia > Cydia fagiglandana. The sequence goes on along the minus strand of NC_085950.1, from coordinate 2,054,113 downwards.
GAATAGCTGAGCGCCGCTGATTGTGGCAAGTTTATGATGGCATGGAACCCTCGCCGCTTGAGACGGGCTCGCGCCCGCTCGGTTTTTAAAGTCGCTCCAAGGTTCCGTCATCGCGTATGTATGGAATAGCTGAGCGCCGCTGATTGTGGCAAGTTTATTGGTCACTTGTGTCGAGTGGATTTGTCCAAATTACGTTTTCCGCTGAAAATCGGGTCAAGCAATTTTTGGGATTGTGATTCCATTCGAGTAATTTTGCATTTTTTTCTAATCTAATAATTGTATTTATACTTTTTATTCGATGGAATAACGACTGTGAATTACAGAAAACCTTAACAAATTATACACCTCAACCTTCCTCAAGAATCACTCTATTGATAGGTGAAAACCGCATGAAAATCCGTTCAGTAGTTTCGAGTTTATCGCGAACATATACACAAACAGACTGACGCGGCGGGGCCTTTTGTTGGGGGGTTTAAGAGGCTGTGATAATCTTAGGCTTTGCAGTAATCCTAGTTTACAAAATACATAATATCCCAACCATAAAATACCACAAACTACATTAACCCTTTGTGTCACCAATTTTTATTAATTATACAGTTTTTAGTAATAAAAGCGTGCAGTAGAGTGTATGGCTTATGATGATCAAAATAAGGGAAAAAAATTTTTAGTCAATTTTGAAGGCGATGTATGTAAATAGGTCGTTGGTATAGATGATCACCAGGACGAAAAGAGTTAATCGAAAACTGAATTCATGAATATAAAAACATGAAATGAAAAAACCTACATATCTGAAATTAATCGCCTGCGTTACATTCCTGTATCTTACCTGCAGATAAATTAATTCATTAAAATTATTGAAATGCTAAAGGATCCCCAACCAGTAAAACGAAAATGCAGGCATGTCAAGGATTCGGACAAAATTACTTTCTGTTCCATACAATACAAATATAATATTCGGGCCCCGTGACCAATACAATTTTTACCATATTTACATATAAGGTTACACTGGAAGACACTTGAATACGAACATTTTTCATGGTATGAGGGGTCTACCAGTGAAATTGTGTGGGTATTTTGTTGGCGTTTTAATTTAGCCGAGCAGGTGTGGAAGTGTGTTCATATTAATATGTTCCGTGCCATGTTTTAATGAAATTGGTAAAGTGTGAGTTGGTGTTCGGCTTAATTATTATACCTTTTTATATACCAGGTGTGGCCTGTAACATGAGCAAATAATTAAAACATAGATTGTACTCCTCAAACGGTGACACTTTTGTTTAACAACTTTTAAAAATTATGAAGTATTTAAACTCCCTATTTTTCATACAAAATATAAATATTTTTCATCTTCAATAGACGCTATCGCCACGCCATATCTTTATGATTGACGTTGCTTGTCACGCCTTAAACATAACACAATACACAATACATTGTGTCTTGGAATAAACTTTCAAGTGTATTAAAAATCAAACCACAAGTTATTTTAAAAAGTCGCAGAACAAATGTTGGTCAGTATGAGGAGTACAGCCTACAGATTTTTTTTGCTCATATTATAGGCCACACCCGGTAAATACTGCACAGTGGAAAGCGTGTTTTTAGGGTTCACCCTCAATAATATATTAAAGTGATGTGAACTCGCATATTTACACATGTAAACTTTGTCACAGACCTATTCGGATTTCGAGATAATCACAAGATCTAGAGACGATTTAGAGATCATCTAGATCTACATTAGATATCGACTAGATGTGACTTGGATATCTAAGTCATAACTTGTCGAAATAGTTCAAGAGGACCTCCAGAATCGCGGAAACGTCAAATTTGACATATCTATCTTACAAATACTTTCAATTATCCATATCGTAACTTGTTGAAGTCTAGTAGAAATCTAATTCATTTTCCGAATCAAGCCGTCAGTCCCATTATGAATTACAGCGTTGTTTACATGACGTGGTTGGTTGTAGACTTTCAGTCCTTAATTATTAACTAGTCTCTGCCTTAACTCAATTATCGTGTTAGCCAACTACGTCCAACTTTCAGTCTTGTACTAATTGTTGTTAGTTATTGAACAATAATTACTGGCCGAAGCAGGAGCGATGTGTTAATGTAGCCACATTGCCAGACATCGTAACTTTTACAGCATTTTTGGTGCAGCAGGTGGTGTTAACGGAATTTGTATAGATAATTCCAACTGAAATGGTAAATTAAGGTTAATATTAACTTAATTAATGTTAATATTAGGGTTGAAATTGTTTATACCGGTTCCGTTAACAGTTAACACCACTCCGCTGCACCAAAAATGTTGTAAAAGTAACGATGTCTGCACATTGCAATGTAGCCATAGGCGTGTAGGAATATGCCCTCAATGGCTCAATGTTTTTAGGGTTCCGTACCCAAAGGGTAAAACGGGACCCTATTACTAAGACTTCGCTGTCCGTCCGTCCGTCCGTCCGTCCGTTCGTCTGTCCGTCTGTCTGTCACCAGGCTGTATCTCACGAACCGTGATAGCTAGACAGTTGAAATTTTCACAGATGATGTATTTCTGTTGCCGCTATAACAACAAATACTAAAAACAGAATAAAATAAAGATTTAAGTGGGGCTCCCATACAGCAAACGTGATTTTTGACCAAAGTTAAGCAACGTCGGGCGTGGTCAGTACTTGGATGGGTGACCGTTTTCTTTTTGCATTTTTTTCCGTTTTTTTTTTGCTTTATGGTACGGAACCCTTCGTGGGCGAGTCCGACTCGTACTTGCCCGGTTTTTTACTATGCAGAATCCTGAATGCATAAACACAGAAAAACACATATTGTATAGATTTTACTTCTATCCGATGTCTGATATGGGATCGGACAATGTAAAAACGCTCTTAGCCCCTTAATTTGCGATTTCATATTTCAATAAAATAAATTCTGCAATATATTTGTATTTTTTGCGTCGGTATTACTTTTCAAAAATAATTTGTTACGCCATCGCCATCCATTAATATTAATTAAAAGTTCAAAACATTTCTATATTTTATTCAAGTTAAGTTCGAACATTTAATGAAAAAGTCTGTGTTAATATGTGTAAGCTCACTAAAAGCAGTGAGATTAAACATCGCATGTTTAAAATAAAAGTTTATTAAAAGCTTGAAATTCCAGTGTTACCTTGTATATTAAAACCCTAGTTGTTGTTTTGTTTAGTTTCGAATTCAAATATTTTAGCTTAATTTTCGCTTTGTGTGAATAAAGATACCTACATGCTAGGCTAGTTTTGGGTACCTAATATAGACCTATGTACAAGCTACCATGTACAAGCGACATACCTCAGTGCCTCAAGACGAAAGTCTTTAATCAATGTGTGATACCAGTGATGACTTACGGCTCCGAAACGCGGTCTTTCTAATTCATAGGTCTAAACGAGCTATGGAGAGGGCTATGCTCGGAGTTTCTCTACGTGATCGAATCAGAAATGAGGAGATCCGTAGACGAACTAAAGTCACCGACATAGCCCACCGGCTTAGCAAGCTGACGTGGCAATGGGCAGGCCACATTGCACGCAGAGAAGATGGATGGAGAAGATGGGGTCGAAAAGTGCTCAAGTGGAGACCACGGACTAGCAAGCACAGCGTAGGACGTCCACCCACAAGATGGACGGACGACCTTGTTAAGGTCGCCGGAAGACGCTGGATCGCTTCCAACCGGCACGTATGGAGGTCCTAGGGGGAGGCCTATGTTCAGCAGTGGACGTCTTATGGCTGAGAAGATGATGACAAGCTATCATACCCCTACCCCCCCCCCCCCTAGTGTAAATTTCATTCGATAGCGTTACGAGCGTTCGTCATCCTCCTCGCGTTGTCCTGGCATTTTTTGCCACAGCTCATGGGAGCCTGGGGTCCGCTTACCAACTAATCCTAAGAATTGGTGTAGGCACTACTTTTTACGAAAGCAACTGCCATCTGACCTTCCAACCCTGAGGGGAAATCAGGCCTTATTGGGATTAGTTCGGTTTCCTCACGATGTTTTCCTTCACCGAATAGCGACTGGTAAATATCAAATGATATTTCGTACCTACATACATTTAATTAAATAGGACGCACCTATGTTCTTGCCCAAAAACTAAATATGTTATTCCGGTTACTTTTAAATAAATTTTACTAAAACGTAATTTTTGACGCTTTTTAAATACCTAATCTTGACATCCGCATTCGCGCATGTAAGCCTTTAAATATCCGCATCCGAATCCGCGTCCTGCCTTAAACTATATCATCAATAGGGAGAGTAGGGAGTAGAAGTAAGGGGGGTTCGTATTCCAGCGCAGGTGTTCAATGAACCTAAATTATCATAAATTACTGTCCGGTATCCCGCCGGATATTATTCAAATTGCTCGGTTGAAACTATTCCGACATCGAACAGCAAGGAGGCAATTCGAAACTTACATATATAGTTAATACGACTCTTCTCAGGTGAATTTTTCGCTTCGAACCTTTATCTTTCAAAGAAAGGCCATTGTCTCTATTATCGCAAAGCCGCTAGCTACCGAGCTAGCACGTGCCAGTACAACATTCATATTGAAAAACAACCGGTATCATCATAGTATTAAGGTTCAAATTTAATGTCACTGATATTCTAGATATTTATAACTAAATTATGTTATTTTGTTATCATGCGCGTGTCACGCCAAACGCCAATACAAGTCCCATCGCCTACACTGTTAACTGACAGTTCTTATAAACCTTATTACAAAAGGCATAAGGTCCATCGATGTAATTATTCCAAAAAAATCCAATAGCTAGTGGACGGGACGCCCTAATACCAAGCTGCAGGCGTATTATGGATGGCTTTATCCATCTTTATCCACGTGATAAAATAACTGTCACTTTTTAACACCTTGAGATAAAAAGTGACGGACACCGTTTTAAATCATGCTGTCATGTAGACAAGAACGACCATCATATGCGCACTGGAGCTTATGTGTTATTACCTAAAAAACAACCTATGATTACCCCCAAAGTATAATCCTGGGTGAGGAATTCGTGAGTACGTAACCGTAATATACGGCTGGTATTGCAGTAATATTTTCTCATATAACACTTGCCCATAAATCTTTGTAGGCACATAAAATGTTTCGTCTTGGAATGTGATAACTTGTCTTGGTGCCCTTGGTATCTATTCGTCACGCACTAAAGTTACATGTCCTAGTAGGTACTTATATTTGAACAAGATTCGAATGAAAATAACATACTTATACCGGGTGTGGAATGTAACATGTGCAAATAATTTAAACATAGATTGTATTCCTCAAACGGTGACACTTTTGTTCAACAACTTTTAAAAATTATGAAGTATTTAGGCTCCGTATTTTTCATACAAAATAAATATTATCTTCAATGGACGCCATCGCCACGCCATATCATTGTGATTGACGTTGCTTGTCACGCCTTAAACATAACAGAATTCGCAATACATTGCGTCTTAGAATAAACTTTAAAGTGTATTAAAAATCAAACCAAAAGTTATTTTTAAAAATCGCTGAACAAATGTTGGTCAGTATGAGGAGTGCAGCCTACAGTTTAATTTTTTGCTCATATTACAGGCCACACCCGGTATAATATCACATAGGTGGGTTTCCGGGCAAGTGCGAGTCGGACTCGCGCACGAAGGGTTCCGTACCATAATAAAAAAAAAACAAAAAAAAAGCAAAAAAAAAACGGTCACCCATCCAAGTACTGACCACTCCCGACGTTGCTTAACTTTGGTCAAAAATCACGTTTGTTGTATGGGAGCCCCATTTAAATCTTTATTTTATTCTGTTTTTAGTATTTGTTGTTATAGCGGCAACAGAAATACATCATCTGTGAAAATTTCAACTGTCTAGCTATCACGGTTCGTGAGATACGGACGGACGGACGGACGGACAGCGAAGCCTTAGTAATAGGGTCCCGTTTTACCCTTTGGGTACGGAACTATAAAAAGAAGTGCATTCCCGTTGCTAGGGAGATTTTGGGATTAGGTATATTCTGAGCAACTTTTACTATGGGACCAACCTCGAAAAAAAATTTAGCCTTCCATAGAAAATAGACCAGCCAAAATGTATGAAAAAATAGTACATTACTACAGAGGCCGGGATGAAAGGGGTTGCCGGCCGAAGACATATAGACGGCCGAGCGAAGCGAGGCCGGATAGGTCTGAGCGCGGGCAACCCCATTTCCCGCCGAGGTATGTATAGTGCTTTTCTCAAACATGCAATGAAATAAATAAAATAAAAAATCCACGAAACCCAAGTTTTATTTATAGAAAAAACTAAAAGTAAACTACACCCAAAATATAACCATCACGTACCTATATCATTATCACTCGTATGTTTTACACGAGTCGTGTATTTTTACTACCCGTATATTTTCATGTATCTTTGATTTTTTCGCCTTGTATCCGTCTGACTGTCGTTTTCGTCACATAAGTTTACATAGTCTTTCATGGTGATATCATGTTTCACATACATCGTTGCTTTATGCATGGAGTAAATAAGTATAATTTCCACAGTGTTGACGAATTTGTAGTTACATTCATTTAAAATATGCCACAAAACTGTTTCTAATAAACTGTAAGCCATTTTTCTTAGTTTCTCAAATAATAAAATTGCCATAAGCAACCATATACATACTTCGTCTTTGACTTGGCGGCAGAGGCAGCAAGTTATTTAAAATCAATTGAGCTTACGCTGCCAATTCCAACACCTACGATTAAAATTAATATTAATTTCATTATTTCGTCGGAACTCATATTAAAGTCAAAAAATCAACAACGCACCATAAATCCAATAAAACAGAATGAATATTTTTCAACTTTACCTCCATAACAATTAAAAAAATATAACTACGCGTGTTTGAGTAGACCTTTTTACCGCTAACGTTTAGATGAAATATTTTAAATGCTTTTATTTGTGTAGTTAAATTTATAATTTAAAATTATAAAATTATAGAATGTATTATTTATTAAGTTCATGTTGATTTTATACAAATAAAACTGCAAATTATAGCAAACATTGTTTTTTGTTTTTTTTTTTATAGGCGTAGTGGCAAAGTGTCATTACGAACCATAAAGCAAATACTGCCTCTAGTTTTTTTTAATGGATGAATGCCACGATGCTGTGTCACAAATATCTGTGAAATGAAAATTAAAAAAGAGGACTTTGCCGGCCTAGGCCTGCAAGATGTGTATGAAATTCCATTAACGACCTTTTTGTCCTAGCCGCACCTGAAACGTCATACTTCGCAGCCTATTATAAGGAACATAACATCAATATTTCATTGCATGTTTGAGAAAATAATTTTTTTCTGTGAAAAAAATTATTTGTGTGCGTATCGCAAATATTTATTTCTAGGTTTTGGATGTTTTCTATTTAAGTAGATAAGAATATAAAGTATTTAATAATATGACTAGGTATACAGTGTGTAAATTTAATATGGGCGAATATTTAAACGCTTGTTAGCATAGGACCTATGAAGTATATTCAGTTGTTAGCAGTAACCTACCTACTATTTAAAAGCTCATATCAGGGGGATTTCAGAAAAAATGGTACCATTTACTTTTTTTCGAAATACCATCAACTTTTGGGTCATTTAGACTCAGAATCACAAATACTATTGAATGAGAAAAAGAAGAAAAGTGTCCTCAGTTTTTCATACAAATTTTGGGTGTCAGTTTTGTAACGGCCCATACAAAAGGTATGTGAAAATACGTTACAAAACTGACATTTTTTTGGACACATTTTTTTACTTTTTAATTCGATAGTCGTCGTGATTCTGTGTAGAAATAACCCAAAATATGATGGATTTTCGAAAAAAAGTAAATGGTATACTTTTAAGTGAACATTCCCATCTGTACGACCTTATTGTCAATGTCGTAGAGGTGTGTAAATATATTTGGAACGTTGGCTTGTAGATGTTTGTGAACTGGACTGTATAGTTACATTACAAGCTGGTACAGAGGTCGCTGCTCTTAGCCGTGAGTAATGGTTGCCTTTAGCTACGATCATGTAGCATGTACCTGCTACGGGACAAGAAATATGGATGCGGTATAGCCTTCTAAGGCCCAAGGTCCTATAGTACTGAATCATTTAGATGAAATTTAAACCATATTAAAATAGGAATAGAGTTGCAATTGTTTTGTTTCGTTAAATTTTCAAACAAAACAAACTCAACTCTATTTTCTGCATTATAAATAATAGTAAATTTAAATAAATATAAAATGTCAAATTGAAATAATTTTAAAAAACTTACATAATAGGCAAGTCACAATCATAATACAATTAAATAACTAAATATCACTAATTTGAATATTGCTGGTATTCGAGATATGACTTTACGCTGTAAAAACAACGCTCAGAGCCAGTTTGCCAAACTGCGTTTAAAAGCGTTTCCTTCTAGCATACCTAAATAATAGAATAATTTTGCATATCCATTTTAAAGTACGGAATAATGCCGCATTCATCTTTCTGAACTCCGAAGTGACAAATACGCGCCATTGGCCAAATCTGTGGAGATTTGTCCCGCGATCCGCCCACGCGTCTTCATTGTGCCGGTTCTTTATTACACGCTATTACAGGTGATTTTGGCTGGAGTGGTTCATTACTATTCATCAGTTCATCACATTCACCGATAAAGGTATTATTACACGCATAGGGAAGGTATGGGTCAAACAGAAAACTGTGCTACGTCTTTCCTGTAAACATCCACGAGAGTTAAGGGCTATAAAGGTTAATTTTCTTATTTAACCCGTATCCACATGAAAACTATTGCCCACAGGAGAGAAAAATGTACAGGTCGCGCAAACACACTAGTTTTCTCTCCTGTGGGCAATAGTTAACAGCTTGTGGGCATGTAAGTAATGATTTTCGGCGCGATTCGGGAAATGAATTAGAGATGCACTATATGAAACAGTAAAGATATGTAACGTTCCACGGCAAAAGGTACCATTGCCCCGGCTAAATATTGGAGCGGCGTTAATAATAGCGCAAGCTCCAGTCGCCCTAAAGGTATCTTTTGACGTGGAACGTCACATATCTTTACTATTTTATATCTAGTGAATGTCTGATCAATTTCCCGAATCGCGCCCTTTATAATAGTTCTCTAAATAAAAGGAGGACCTTTTCACGTGGATAAGGGATAAATAAGAAAATTAACCTTTATAGCCCTTAACTCTTGTGTATGTCTACAGGAAAGACGTAACAGTTTTCTGTTTGACCCATTTAATACCTTATATTATAGACAACTAATTTTTGCCCGCGACTTTGTCTGCGTGGAGTTAGTAATACGGGTAGCTTATTATTTATCCAATCTGCTTTTTATCGATTCCTGATACAAACTTCCACCCCCCTTTTCACTCCCTTAAAGGATAAAAACTACCCTATGTCCTTCCTCGGGACTCAAACTATCTCCATACCAAATTTCAACTAAAGGATGACTCACGTTAGACCGGGCCGTGTCCGGGCCGGAGCTTCCGGCGCTTACTTTTATATGACATGATAGGCGATCAAGTGATGCTTTCCATAGAAAATGATGCGCCGGAAGCCCCGGTCCGTACCCGATCCGGTCTAACGTGAATCATCCTTAAAGTTACATACATAGGGAGCGATAGTCGAAACCAAATATGTAATGATCATGTTACATTATGGTTAATAAATAAACTATTAAACTAACAATAACTTGTTTATTTTAGCGGACAAAATTGTCTATAAATATTATAATATTATATTATAATATTTATAAACAGTCAGGTGTCGCCAACCCTTGGTCTATACAATTTATATCATCGAACATATGGTTTATTATAAACAGTCAGGTGTCGCCAACCCTTGGTCTATACAATTTATATCATCGAACATATGGTTTATTATAAACAGTCAGGTGTCGCCGCAAAATTGTCTATAAATATTATAATATTATATTATAATATTTATAGACAATTTACGTCCCATCGACCAGCAGGCGTGCTGGCGCGGCGGCGGACACTCGGGAGCGTCAAAAGGTAGCCAAGTACAGCTGTCTGGCGCCCAATACGAATTAGTCACATTTGGCGTCGAGACACTTGGTTCGTGGGGCAGAGGCGCACATATGCTCCTTAAGGCGCTCGGGAAAAGGTTGAGGGAGGCAACGGGTGACCCCCGGGCAGCTTTCTCGCGCAGCGAATTGCCATCGTAATCCAGCGCGGGAACGCTGCCTGCGTGTTGGGCACCCTCCCGAAGGCACCAAATTTTGATAGGTATTTTTAATTTTTAGTTTTAGTTATTTTTATTGTAGTTAGTTTAAGTTTTATATTCCTGTTTATGTATTTTAGTAATTTATGTAATTTAATATTTTGTCAGTGCAATAAAGACTCTCTATTATACGGTATTATAATATTTATAGACAATTTTGTCCGTTAAAATAAACAAGTAAGTATATAGTATTATAATACCTTATAATATTTATAGACAATTTTGCCTTTAACGTTCACTTGCTTTTACTAAAACTAGCGTCTTCACTAAACTTCGCAACGTCACGTCGCTACTCACTAAGTCGATACTTCGAACACGAACTTAATTTCAATTCAGACAGACAAAGTGCAGAGTTTGGAACTTAATGCGGTGCACAAGATGCCGTGCAAAGTTCTTACGGGTTGGCGACACCTGACTGTTTATAATAAACCATAATGTTCGACGATATATATTGTATAGACCAAGGGTTGGCGACACCTGACTGTTTATAATAAACCATAATGTTCGACGATATATATTGTATAGACCAAGGGTTGGCGACACCTGACTGTTTATAATAAACCATAATGTTCGACGATATATATTGTATAGACCAAGGGTTGGCGACACCTGGCTGCTTATAATAAACTATATGTTCGACGTTATAAATTGTATAGACCAAGAGTTGGCGACACCTGAATGCTTATAATAAACAACTATATATTATATGTTCGACGTTATAAATTGTGACCAAGGGTTGGACGACCCTGAACTTTCATTTTTCATCATTTTTTTTTAATCTTAGAGACCCAATCGCTCGAATATGGAAAAGCGATAGAGAGGCAGACAGCGAAATTTAAATTTTCGTTTTTTGCTGTAAGTCCTCAGCTCCGAAATGCAAGTTCATACATTTAACGTCTATGACTGCAACTAACTAGCAACATCCCTAATAGCATTTTCTTGTAGGGATTTTGTTGGGCCTTTGTTTACGTATTAGTTGGGCAACCGTTATATTTGGCCGTACGATTTGCTGGAGGGCCCTCGACAAAGGCCCTCCCGAAGATTCCCAACAGAGGGCCATAAGAGTAATTTTTTCGTTGGGCCTATTTAAATAAATCATACAATTATTCAACGGTGGTGGTTTTGGTTGGGCCGTGGTTGGGCCTATACACATTTGTTTGATGGTTGGTTAATTGTTACATTTGGCCGTACGATTTGCTGGAGGGCCCTTGACAAAGGCCCTCCCGAAGATTCCCAACAGAGGGCCATTAGAGTAATTTTTTCGTTGGGCCTATTTAAATAAATCATACAATTATTCAACGGTGGTGGTTTTGGTTGGGCCGTGGTTGGGCCTATACACATTTGTTTGATGGTTGGTTAATTGTTACATTTGGCCGTATGGCTTGCTGTAGGGCCAACTGCAAAAAAATAAAAAAGGGAAATTTTTTCGTTGTGCTTCTGTTTGCAAATTCAACAATTACCCAACGGCAAGTCAGGTAGGTCGGTAGGTAGTCGTGCACCAGGTTGAAGGCCCAACACAGCTTGTCCCACAAAGGGCCAACATTGTAACTTTAACGTTGGGCCTTGTGTAGGATTCGTACAATACTACCGTAGGTAAATAGTTGTGTAATTTATAGTGTGCCTACATTCTAATTATGTAATGGGCTTTTGTTTACGAGTCCTACAGTTACCCTACGTTAGGTAAGTGGTTGTGTAATACGACGTTGGGCCTTTGCTGATAAATATTACAATTACACTACGGTAGGCATTGGTTGTATCCACATGAAGGCCCTAGGCAGCAGTTGTTGTTAATCTTCTCTGTATCGTTCCAATTTTAGTATATGTACTGCCGAAGCAAGTACACTTACTATACACTCTAATTTGTATATATACTAACCGCCCTTCGAAACTTCGTAAGCGAGATTTATGTTTTTTGAGATTTAAATTGAGAAAATGTTGGTAAAATACAATTTTTAAAATTTATGTATAAATTTTATAGTTATAGCTATCATATTTATAAGTTACTTTAAAAAAATATTATGATTATATACGGAATAATCGAGAAAATAACTATAACTTCGATGTTTGGAGACAGTAACGCCATCTAGTGACACCACAAGCAAACTCAACTGGTATTGTTGGGCATCAGTACCACAGCCAATGTTGGTAAACGCGATATTTGTGCTCACTGGGCCAACGAATGTTATCGTTGTTTAGCCACCGGTACCAAAATACACAAAGGCCCATTGTTAGGCGTCAGTGCCACAGCCAATGTTGGTAAATACGATATTTGTCATCATTGGGCCATCGGATGATATCTTTGACTAGCCAAAGTTACCAAAATACACAAAGGCCCATTTTTGGGCATCCGTGCCACAGCCAATGTTGGTAAATGCGGTATTCGTCACCATTGGGCCAACGAATGTTATCGTTGTTTAGCGAACGGTAGCAAAATACACAAAGGCCCATTGTTGGGCCTCAATGCTACAGCCAATGTTGGTAAATGCGATATTTGTCGTCATTGGGCCATCATATGATATCGTTGATTAGCCAACGTTACCAAAATAAATAAAGGCCCATTGTTGGGCATCAGTGCCACAGCCAATGTTGGTAAATGCGATATTTGTCATCATTGGGCCATCGGATGATATCGTTGATTAGCCAACGTTACCAAAATACACAAAGGCCCATTGTTGGGCATCAATGCTACAGCCAATGTTGGTAAATGCAATATTTGTCGTCATTGGGCCATCGTATGAATTCGTTGATTCGCCAACGTTACCAAAATAAACAAAGGCCCATTGTTGGGCATCAGTGCCACAGCCAATGTTGGTAAATGCGATTTATGTCATCATTGGGCCATCGGATGATATCGTTGATTAGCCAACGTTACCAAAATACACAAAGGCCCATTGTTGGGCATCAGTGCCACAGCCAATGTTGGTAAATGCGATATTTGTCATCATTGGGCCATCGGATGATATCGTTGATTAGCCAACGTTACCAAAATACACAAAGGCCCATTGTTGGGCATCAGTGCCACAGCCAATGTTGGTAAATGCGGTATTCGTCACCATTGGGCCAACGAATGTTATCGTTGTTTAGCGAACGGTAGCAAAATACACAAAGGCCCATTGTTGGGCATCACTGCCACTGCCAATGTTGGTAAATGCGATATATGTCGTCATTGGGCCAACGAATATTATCGTTGTTTAGCCAACGGTACCAAAATACACAAAGGCCCATTGTTGGGCATCTGTGCCACAGCGAATGTTGGTAAATGCGATGGTGGGCCAATACAAAATTAATGTTGGCTACGGAACGAACCTCATCCCAACGTTTTCCCTACCGTTGGCACCGTGGGCCCCAACGAAAATGCTACTAGGGATGTTCAAACTTAGCACGTCATCGACATTATGCTTATGAACTTGCATTACCGACACTACCAAAACTTAAAATCTTCATGCTCTTTATATTAAAATGTGACGTTCCACGGCAAAAGGTATCTTATGGCGGCTGGCGCTTACGTCGCATAGCGCCGCAATAATATTGGAGCGGCGTTAATAATAGCGTAAGTGCCAACCTCCATAAGGTATCTTTACCCGCGGGACGTCACAAATATGAAGCTAAGCTTTTTGCTTTTCATACTTTTTATCTATTTTCATAAAATATTGCGCTTCTTCGAGAAACTACAATATAGTCAATTAACCCAGTTTCAAGCACTAAGGAAGTAATTCATTCGTTTTATTTTTATTTAGGTATATGGCGGAATAAAATTTATTTGTTTTGCTGTATTTATTTGGGTCAGATAAATTTTGTTTGTAAAGAAGTATGGAGCGGTATCCAGTTTCACAATTTGTTAAAGTTTTGCCAAAAGGAATATTTCCCAAAACTTTACCAGGGGGCGCCTCTAGCACAAAGAGTAAGTTAAGCAAACCGCCTTCATGCGTCAGTGTCATATTTAATAGTACCTAACAAATAATCAAATACTTTCATTAGATTTATATTTAAAATTTGGCTGCTTTGAAAATTAAGCTACCTACTCATTCTAGGATGGTTAAATACGAAATCACAACGAATCCCGAAAAAAATGTATGTAATTTTTCCGTAATTTTACGAAAATACCCTACTTTTTCGTAACAGTGCATGGTGTTTAGGGCATACAGCGAAATTGCACTTATACTTACAGCAAAAAAAAAAAATCAGCTGTTCTACAGAAAACATTGACTCAGATTGACCGAAATGTATGAGACGGCAGAATTCACGCGATTTTGGGGTTGGCCCCGTAGTAAAAGTTATTCAGTATGACCGACATACCTATTCACTCCTCAGACGCCGCGATTCGGGAAATGAATTAGAGATTCATTAGATATGAAATAGTGAAGATATGTGACGTTCTACTAAAAAAGGTACCTTATGGCGGCCGGCGCTTACGTCGCATAGCGCAGCAATAATATTGGAGCGGTGTTAATAATAGCGTAAGCGCCAACCACCATAAGGTACCTCTTTCCGTGGGACGTCACATATCTTTACTATATCGTATCTAGTTAGTCTCTAATTCATTTTCCGAATCGCGCCGAGAGTTTGGTCAGTGATAGCAAAAGCACCATGTAAGGTGGTGGTACGGGTGCTTGACGTGGTCCCAGTACGTCATCTTGAAACTTAGTCATTGTCAATAGAGGTGACACGGTGTCTTCTATTGGGCATTAGCATGTCGAGCACTAGTACCACCACCTTATTTACAAAGTAGGAAATTCTATCAGCCAAACTGTGGAATGAACTGTCGCCTGCGGCATTTCCGGACCGATACGACCTTCAAATCTTCAAGAAAAGAGCGTACTCCCATCTTAAAGGCCGGCAACGCGCTTGCAACTCTTCTGGTGTCGCGGGTGTCCATGGGCGGCGGTAATCGCTTACCACCAGGTGATCCGTCTGCTCGTTTGCCTCCTATTTCATTAAAAAAAAAACTATCTACCAAAATTCATAGAAATCTGAAGAGATAAAATCGACTCGAAAGTATCTGCTTTCACTAAAGAAAACAGATACTTAGAAAACTCGTAATTTTCGCACTTCTCTTTTAAAATATAAATAAAACAAGTATTCGAGGATAACAAGATCGACTTAAGGCTTCAAATTACACTAAAAATTAGTTAAACTAAAATGAACCCTAAACATATAACTTTAAAAATCAAATTTCTTTAAAAGCTTTGTTTTACTCATCCTTTCCCAGTTTTCATACAGTCGTATCTGTTGCGTCATTATAGTTCGAAATGTAACCGTATTTTAATAGAGATAAGTTTGAAAATTGAATGCTTCGTTCAGTAGAGAGAGAGACAGGTTAAACAAAATGAAAGTGTGCGAATTGAGAATCGATGGATTTCGAGTGGAGATCAAACGTCTCAAGATCGGAACCTACATTCGAATTACGAATATGAAAAAACCGGGCAAGTGCGAGTCGGACTCGCGCACGACGGGTTCCGTACCATAATGCAAAAAAAAACAAAAAAAAGCAAAAAAATAAAAACGGTCACCCATCCAAGTACTGACCACTCCCGACGTTGCTTAACTTTGGTCAAAAATCACGTTTGTTGTATGGGAGCCCCATTTAAATCTTAATTTTATTCTGTTTTTAGTATTTGTTGTCATAGCGGCAACAGAAATACATCATCTGTGAAAATTTCAACTGTCTAGCTATCACGGTTCGTGAGATACAGCCTGGTGACAGACGGACGGACGGACGGATGGACAGCGAAGTCTTAGTAATAGGGTCCCGTTTTACCCTTTGGGTACGGAACCCTAAAAATGGTGAATTAGATTAACCAGTTGTATTTTTAGGGTTCCTTACCCTTAAATTAAGAATCCTCTCGGCGCGATTCGGGAAATGAATTAGAGATTCTCTAGATATGAAATAGTAAAGATATGTGACGTTCCACGGCAAAAGGTACCATACATACAATATTCAGCCGGGGCAATGGTACCTTTTACCGTGGTACGTCACATATCTTTACTATTTCATATCTAGTGAATCTCTAATTCATTTCCCGAATCGCGCAGTCTGTCCGTTTGCCTGTCACCAGGCTGTCGGCCCGATTCGAACTTTAAGATACGTCAATTAATAGATCTAGAAACGATATGGATTAGACATGTCAGTGTCAAATGTGACGTTTATTCAAATAAAAACGTAACTTTTGACACTGACACATCTAATCTATATCGTTTCTAGATCTATTAATTGACGTATCTTATAGTTCGAATCAGGCAGTGTAACTCATGAACTGTGATAGCTAGACAGTTAAATATTTCACAGATGATGTATTTTTGTTGTCGCTATAACAACAAATACTAAAAACATAATAAAACAAATATTTAAACGGGGCTTTTATACAACAAACGTGATTTTCTTGCAGTTTTTTGCTTAATGGTACAAAATCCTTCGTGCGCGAGTCCGATTCGCACTTGGCCGGTTTTATTATCTATACCTACACAACGTACGTACACATATAATAATTAATATGAAATGCCAATATAATTAGAATTTCATAACTATTATGATGTTTCAGGTGCACTGAATAAAAGTTAAATAAGCCATTATATGCCAATATCAAAATGCTTTTTCAAAGCCTCTAATTTTAGAACAACAAACTACAACCCACCTGTACAGCTTTCAGTTATTTTAGTGCATTTAGATTTATTATTTGCTAAAAAAAAGCCCAAAAATAAGCTTGGGACACTCCTATATGCTATTAAAAAACGTATAAAATTTTTTTTTGGGCCACTCTGTATAATCCGGAATAAAAGGCCTGCTACACGGTCGCCGACAAGCCCCCAGACCGCGTGGCCTTGGTCTGTCCCGGACCGTGTAGACAGTGGTTACCAACAAAATTTCGTTTGACCTCCGGACGCCCTTGGCATGCGAGCGCGCGCCAGCGACCGCAGTCTGAGCGGCCGGTTCGGAACCGTGTAGCCGCCCGTCGCCGACCGCACTAGGCCATTTCGCTGGGAGGATGCGCCGTGTGCGCTCGTGATGTTACTCGCCATGGTTACTCCGCAGCGGGAACGCGATGTGATCGCTGAAATACTAGAAATTTATCGTGACCTACCCTGTTTATGGGACCTTTCGTCGCATTTATATTCTGATAAAATTGTTAAGAAGAATGCCTGGGAGATAGGTTGCGTGTCCGATTTCACCCTGAATCCCTGTATTCAAATATTTACCATTGGTAGACGACCGACCGTAAAAAAAGGCAGAAATAATTTCTACTTTTCATTTAAACAAAAACCGGACAAACATATTTTCAACGAATATATTAAAATTATTTTTCCGCCGGAAAAGTTATTATTTCCATATTCAGGATAAATTTCCATAAAACGAATTCGACAACTGGAATCATACTAAATGATTTTTGCCTTTGTATTTAATCCTTTTCAGAGCGCAGATAAATTTTGTTCAAGCTTTCATTTTAGCTTTTCCTGATAATTACATTTATTACACATACAGAGATATACGAGTAAATACACTAATAGAGTATTTGACTTTAAAATATTTTATTTTACACGACGAAAGAAATAAAGCACTCGAAGATTAATAGAAAGACGTAAATAGCAGTAATTTTTAGACACAATTTCTATTTTAAAACCCGTGTAAGTAATCTAAGAGTAATTTGATCGTGACTAGAGGTGCCCCGATTAGTGAATTTGGCCGAATACCGAATATTCGGCCCCTCTCTCGACCGAATACCGAATATTCGGCATAACATGCGAAAATTTGAGTCACAATTATTATGAAAACTGTTCGTCAACAAAGCACAACGTAAGTATGCTAAGATATATTTTTATGTTGAACAGAATGAATCAATGTACCTAGTTAGAGTCAATCAAATCAAATAAGACACGTAATAAATAAAAATATTTTGTAAGTAATCAATAAATGCTCAAAAACGTACCTTCGTATTTAACTACATTCCAAGAATACATTTTAAATATTAAATATTCCCAGTTTTTGGTTATTTTTTTGTGTAATTTTTCTTTTTAGGTGGGCGTAACAGATATTCGGTATTCGGCCGAATAGCAGGCAAAATTCGGCCGAATACCGAATATTCGGCAAAGTGGCCGAATAGGCCGAATACCGAATAGTTGCCTAATACCTATTGGTGGCATCTCTAATCGTGACGTCAGAATGTAGTGTTTCATATAAAATTCCATAATAACAAATTTTCTATGCCGGCTGATTGGTGATCACGTAGTGCTTTCCATAGAAAACGAAGCGCCGGAAGCTCCGGCCCGGCCCCGGTCCGGTCTAGCGTGAGTCATCCTTAATAAGTAATATATTCCGTCGTTGCCTTACGGCCCTATTCGAACTTTAAGATACGTATGTTAATAGATCTAGAAACGATATGGATTAGATGTGTCAGTGTCAAATAGGGAATGCTCCCGGTACTGAGTTTGTATGGCGAGAACCGGGAATTCCTGGTTCCGGTACTGTATTTGTATAGAAAACCAGTACCGAGAACACTCTCTAGTGTCAAATGTGACGTTTCTTCAAGCAAAAACTTTTGACACTGACACATCTAATCAATATCGTTTCTAGATCTATTAAATGACGTATCTTAAAATTCGAATCGGATAGTTAAACCTTTTCTCCTTCCATTCTCGATTATCATTTATACCGTTCGCCTCCTGGCAGATGACATATAAAAGGGAATCCAGATACGGATCCGGACGTAGGTAATTATTTCTCAAATTACTTCCTTTAAGGAAAAACAAGCGGAAAACAAAAACGATAAATTGCCGGCATTGGGGATGTAGGTATTGAATAAAAACCAAAATTTAAAATGAAATATTTTTTGACTATCCAAGTTTGCTTTTATAGGGTAATTCGCCAGTAACTGGCCACCGGCCAATAACCGAATTCTATTCACCTATAGACAGAATTCATTTTAGTATAAGGTTTTAATAATTGGTCAGCCTTCAATACCTATATAGCCACTTTATCTTCTTCTTCTTCCTTGCTCCATCCCACTTTAAGTGGGGTCGGCTCTCCTAATTACTTTGCGCCACGAGATTCTATCGAGGGTTGTCGGGTCGGGTAAATCGTTTTTCTTAAGTAATTGGGTCATGCTGGTCCACCATGTAGTCGGCGGGCGTCCCTGGGCTCTCTGTTTCTCCGGCAGGTTCAGAGCCTTCTTGGCAACGTACTCTTCGCTCCTTCGCATCACGTGCCCGTACCATCTGAGTCGGTATTCCGTTAGTTTTTCAGGTATAGGGGCTACCTTGAAGCTGCCACGAATGTTCTAGTTTCTGATTTTATAGCCACTTTATACTAAAATGAATTCTGTTCATAGGTGAATAGAATTCATTTTTAGTTTAGGGCGGCCAGTTTATTAACAGGTGGCGAATTTACTGGCGAATTACCCTATGTAAGTGTGAAGTATGTATGTGGGCAGGGGGTGCCATAAGCCTTCAGTAAGAAATACATATCCTTGGAAAAAATTGACCTACGCCACCGTGACCTCGGTGGCCGAATGGCTCAGGCACCTGCCGCGATAGCAGAGGACGCTGGCTCGATTCCAGCCTGGGGCAGGGGTGCGAAACTTCTCCCTTCGGACAAACTCGGTTCCATTCGGCTCATCATTGCTCCGAAAATTATACTAAGTACTTATATAAACCAATGTTTAAGAGTAGATACTATAGGTATACTACTACTACTACTACTACTACTACTACTACTACTACTACTGGTACTATGGGTATTTGTAATATGGGCCTTGTTGCCTGAATTAAATATCTAAATAAATAAATAAAATAAATAAATAAATATAGAGATGCGAGGAGTGAAGAAAAATTAATTGTATGTAATTTGTAACTAAAAATACACTTTGACATAGATACGTATGTCGCCGGCAAATTGTAAGAATCCGCCGTTTACAAACGGCGTCGGCATTTTACAAACGTTTTACCGTTTGCAAATTGCCGCAACAGAAATACATCATCTGTGAAAATTTCAACTGTCTGGCTATCACGGTTCATGAGATACAGCCTGGTGGCAGACAGGCAGACAGACAGACAGATGAACATCAAACAAACATCAACATCAACATTTATTCAGCAAGTAGGCCACAAGGGCACTTTTACACGTCAACATTGAATTTACATAAAAGCAAAAATAATAACATCAACAATTTTATAAAATAAAACTAACAGTTCAATCTAACGTATTACGATGGACAGAGGAGTCATAATAATAGGGTCCCGTTTTCCCCTTCGGGTACGGAACCCTAAACCAATCAAGCACAGATTTCCAAAATTCAAATGTCGCTCAAGGGGTCCAATTGCCGTCAATCAGACCAATGCCCTCGTCTACGCGCTACGCGGCGCCTACGACTTAGCGGCTGTGGCGTAGCAACGCTACGGCGGAAGCGGGGTTGAACATTACAAGTGTATTCTGAGGGCCTACCGCGAACCACGTTCGACGTGTTGCCTCCCTGTCACACTTACATACTCAGCAAGCTTCGTTGCCTAAACACTGTACTTGGCTAAAAACTCTCCATTATATCACAATTGTATAAAATACTATTATGATTATAAATCGCTATCCGCTTCCTCTACAAGCTGTTTCTGCCTGTCAGCCGTGAAGATAATGGAATGCACGGCACGTCGTACCGCGGACGCTCACTCAACTGGCGTGTAGAATTTAATGAGCAGTAGGTATTTATAATTAGAAGTCGAAAAACGCTCGACATGTTTCACTCAAACTAGTAGTTTATGTGACTGCTACATAATGAGAGGCATTAAAATACGAGTGTGGGTTTAAGAAACGAACGTTAGTGAGTTTCTTAATAGGATCACACGAGTGTTTTAATGCCTAATTATGTACAGTTACATACACTACTTTATCTAAACACATACTTAAAACTAACTAAAAGATAAACTGTACGTCAAATGGCGGTAAATGAAAACTTTTTTCACGCATGTCACACATCCGTAGTTTTTTTAAATTTCTAAACAAAAGAATGAAGTCCCTATTCTCATGTCACTCGAGATCAAATATCGTGCGGTTTATATTTAAAAAACATACTAAATTGACGTTTCGTATCGATAACTGTTTTAATATCTATGGGTACTAGAATAGAGACCTACTTGAGTTTTGACTGCTGTTCCAAATTTAAACTCATAACCTACAAAAATCTATAACGTTATGTACATTAAAGTACAAATTTTTCTACTACCACAGATAAGGAAGTTCTCATAGTAAAATTGGTTGTAATAAAGCTTGTCATTTCCTACGGTTTCTGAACGCATTATAGAGCACTAATGACATGTGTGTAGATAAAACATGTTTCATGCTTGCTATGTCGAGCGTTTTTCTTCTTAAAATACGTGAGTGACCCGCTTTTAATATCATCATTTCAGCCTATATACGTCCCACTGCTGAGCACAGGCCTCCTCTCATGCGCGAGAGGGTTTGGGCTATAGTTCCCACGCTAGCCCAATGCGGATTGGGGACTTCACATACACCTTTGAATTTCTTCGCAGATGTATGCAGGTTTCCTCACGATGTTTTTCCTTCACCGAAAAGCTAGTGGTAAATATCAAATGATATTTCGTACATAAGTTCCGAAAAACTCATTGGTACGAGCCAGGATTTGAACCCGCGACCTCCGGATTGAAAGTCAGGCGTCATATCCACTCGGCCACCACTGCTTCGTCTGTGGTCGTGAACGCAAAAGGATGTCAAGTGGTGTCAATCCTAATAATGCTCGGAGCCGAACGGAGCCGAGTTTGCCCGAAAGCAGGGGTGTCTCCCCACTGGTTTTATGAAGTTGCCAAATGCACGTACGTCTTTAAGTAAATTAACTTAATTTCAATTAGTTGCGGATCTGTCAGGAGCCAGGCGGACGTGCCAGCTGCCAGCAACACATTCAGACACGGAAATTGAATACCAATATAATATAAATTCACTAACATAAATTGGCAAAAATATATTACTAATAGAAACCTCGGAAAATCATTACAAGCTCGCTCCATCGTAGGCCTCGTCTACGCCTCGGCTAGTCTGTGGCCATGAGTAAGCCCATTCATAATAAAAAAAAAAGATTATGAAAGTAGAGCGATTTAGTTGTTCTCATTATCTACAATGAGAACAACTAAATCGCTCTACTTTTCAGTTACTATACTATCCTTTTTTAAATATTTTTCAAACAGTATGGGTAAGATGACAGATGTCATCTCCATACAATTAATAACCTTAAAACGCAAAATAGTATACTTAGATGACATCTTTCTGCCACCGTGCTGTTTGAAAAACACTATAATAGCCTTACAGAGGTAGTGCATAATTACTTTCCATCGTATTTTCACGTAAGCTAGCATTAACTAAATATTATAGGATAATTTTACACAGATTAATCTAGTCCCACGGTAATCTCAATAGGCTTGTGTTGTGGGTACTAGACGACGATATATATAATATATGTATAATTATACTAATATATATTTATTTGACGACCGGTCTGGCCTAGTGGGAAGTGACCCTGCCTGCGAAGCCGATGGTCCTAGGTTCGAATCCCAGTAAGGGCATTTATTTGTATGATGATACAGATATTTGTTCCTGAGTCATGGGTGTTTTCTATGTATTTAAGTGTTTGTATATTATATATATCGTTGTCTGAGTACCCACAATACAAGCCTTCTTGAGCTTACTGTGGGACTTAGTCAATCTGTGTAAGAATGTCCTATAATATTTATTTATTTATTTATAGATAGAAAACATCCATAACTCAGGAAGAAATATTTGTGATAAACACACAAATAAATGCCGTTGGATACAATTTCAGTACGTCACTTATACATTCGAGAATAAAACGCCGGCACGA
This sequence comes from Cydia fagiglandana, assembly GCF_963556715.1. Lineage (NCBI taxonomy): Eukaryota > Metazoa > Arthropoda > Insecta > Lepidoptera > Tortricidae > Cydia > Cydia fagiglandana. The sequence goes on along the minus strand of NC_085950.1, from coordinate 2,031,028 downwards.
AGTTAATTTGATTTGAACACCTCATATGGGCTTCCATATGTGTACACTTTGGTATAAGGGCTGAAACACTAGCGACCCGCAAGCGGGGGCCCTCAAAGATACGACTGCCCGATTCAAACTGCCGTATTCGAACTTCAAGATATTCACAAGAGACGACACGTAGGTACTAGATCCATTCTAGATACGTTATAGATTAGATATCAACTAGTTCTCTTTTACAGCGCAATTCTATTAGATGTGAATTGGATCTCTAAATCATATCCTGTGCAAATCGTTCAAGAGTATCTCCAGAATCGCGCAAATGTCAAATTTGACAGGTTAAATCTTAAACATATCGTTATCGTATCTTGGTGATGTCTAAAAGATATCTAATAGATGTCTATTTCAAAATCCTAATTGGACCCAAACTTTAAGATACGTCAATCAATAGATCTAGAAACGATATGGGTTAGATGTGTCAGGCAGGATCAAAAGTGACATTTTTCTTTGAAGAAACTGACACTGACATATCTAATCCATATCGTTTCTAGATCTATTAATTGACGTATCTTAAAGTTCGAATTGGGCAGTTTAACTTACCAACTTATCATGAAACGTGATAGGTAGCTTGACAGTTGATATTTTCACAGATGAAAATACTAAGAACAGAATAAAATAAATATTTAAATGGGGCTACCATACAACAAACGTGACTTTTTGCCGTTTTTTGCGTAATGGTACGGAACTCTTAGTGCGCGAGTGACTCGCACTTGGCCGGTCTTTTGTATCTATACCTACACAACGTACGTACACATACGAAATTCGAATCGGGCGAGTCCATTTATTAAATTTTGTGTCGAGACATACCGAATGAAGGGCTTTTCACGAGCTAGCACGGCGAGTAAATTAATTAATTACAATTATGTACCAACATTTTACAACAAAAACATTGTTGGACTGGTTTGTTCAGTTGCTAAGCGCTACTTTTTAGTCAAGATGTAGACCATTAATTACCATTTTTTATTAATTGGGTATATGGCACATATACATAATCAATTTTAAAGTTACTCGCCAAACTTTAAAATGGAGTTTGTTGGCGAGGCAGCGTTCATTTTTTACAATTGTATGCACCTACTTAAGTTGCTATCATTATAATGCTCACCCTAATATTAAAGTTATTCTCAGAAACTATATAGATATAAACATAAATATTAGATAGTAAACTTTCCATTTACAAAACATAATTTTACAAAAAGATATACTGTGCAAAAACAACAATTCTAATTTTAAAACACATTTTTTTAACATTTATTTGAACATTAACTTAATCAAATATAATAAGAATCCAATACCATAGCTACATTGTTCGTCGTCTTGACCGACGGCTCATGGAAGCCTGGGGTCCGCTTGACAACTAATGCCAAGAATTGACGTAGGCACTACGCTTTACGAAAGCGACTGCCGTCTGACCTGAGATTATTCCGGTTTCCTCACGATCTTTTCCTTAACCAAAAAGCGACTGGTAAATATCAAATGATATTTCGTACATAAGTTCCGAAAAGCTTATTGGTATGAGCCGGGGTTTGAACCCGCGACCTCCGGATTGAAAGTCGCACGCTCTTACCGCTAGGCCGCCAGTGCCTATTTAATATATAGCTGCATTGCCTACAATTGTTATTGCATGTAAAATAATTCATGTGCAATCAATGGTTGGGCTTCAAAGATTGTCATACAAATAACAAAAGCCGGTTGATTGCGGTGACATGCACAATAAATAAAAAACACCCTGTACAGAGTTTACAATCACAGATCACAGACATATATCAGAAATCCAGCGCCATGGCTAAGTATCTTAGTCATCGACATATGCTGAGTGGCATCCATTTTGGAGTTAGAATATATTAGAATGATGTATTATAGGTTAAGTTGTATCTTTTACACCAAATAAAGTATTTCTATTTCTATACACGGTGGCTAAAAAATAACTGCATTGCCGTTGCCAGGGAGGTTTTGGGATACTGAGCAACTTTTACTATGGTACCAACCCCGAAGTCGCGAAAAAAAATTACTATCCCATAGAAAATGGACCAGCCAAAATCTATGAAGTAGCCAATTTTTTTTTGTGATTTCGGGGTTGGTCCCATAGTAAAAGTTGTCCAGTATAATCCCAAAACCTACCTGGTAACGGGAATGCAGTTATTTTTTAGTCACCCTGTATAAACTTTGTATAAAGGCCGGATTGGACCACGCATATTCATTACCCACTGCACAGAATAAATAATAGTACTAGGTACAGAAGACTCACTCTCTAACAAAACGCGTCTGTTACGATCAGCACAGATATGGCCGCTAGGTGGCGACAGCGCCACGCGCAGCTTATGGCTTACCCCAAAATTGGGGCGGAACGGATGTACCTGTAGCAAAGCGACGAAATCGCGGAGTGAGCCACGCCTGCCCACTGTGGGACTGTGAATCTGTGTAATATTTTCCTGGATAATATTAATTTTCATTATCCTTTTTTTATTTGCCTGCCTTAGATTAGGTTATTCATAATATGAATATAAGAGTAAACTATTAAAACACTTACAAAACAATTAAAAATACATATAAACACATTATAAATAACCTAACCTAGGGTGCATACATTAAATATGATAAGTCTGGTTTTTAATCAGTAATTTGAGACGATGTTCTCCTATTGGCTTCCCTCAGTGGGTGATTGTGTGTCTACTTATGCCACTTGAAGGGATAAGCATTTTTCGAATTGGGTCATTTGGGCCGTAATCCACTGTAAAAAATGGGACTGAGCCCCAAATATGTGGACTTCGAGAACTTGATTGTTACCTCGCGCAGTAGGTACATTTGCGTGATCTGCATCCACATATGTCTGTGAAAAACATGACGAACAAAATTAAACCTTAATTCGTTGTAATTAAGTTGAATATAGATTAACATGTAGCACACGTTCTATAACTAAGTTTCGTGTTCGATCTGTCCTCTGTAACGTACTCAACGTCGAGTGCCCGATTCATTTCTATTTCAGTACATAAGAGATGTAGTGCATTTATAATTGTTTTCTATTGTATTTTCTCGGAACCGTTCGCATTTATCATGCTACTTCAGTCAACCTCAGTATGTTTTGTACCAAGACTGATTGAATTAGCAAGACACGTTCCGCGTTCGTACGTTTCCGTGAAAATACGATGGAAATACTTTACCTACCTGGTATATAAGATATTTAGAGTAGGTATTGTCGTATATAAAAAATGATATTGTTGTGTATAAGAAATAATATTGTACTGTATAGGAAATAATAAGGTTTTTGAAATGTTTGAATAATTAATGGGAAAAATGCCTCGGATAAGATCCGCAGTAAAACATTGGACTATTGGAGTACAAGGGTCCTCTTGTTATTCTAACCTGGTTAATGGGGACTTGGTAGGATATTGAAAAGATAAAACCAAATATTCGACATGCAATTTAATATACTCCGTTAGATAATTACAAGGCACTCCGCTTCAGGGCGGGCGCTACTCAAAATACAATCTGTTTTTATAAACCGTTGGCGGTTATGGGGTGACACCATAGTAAACCTTAATCTACGGTCGCGAGACGGGCGAAACGCGGAGTTTTGGCCAAAACCTAAAACGAAAGTCTAGTGCACTCACGGATACCGGGTGTAGCTTTCATCCTGGAACTTAGCGTAGCAGACAGATCGACGTAGACCAGCGACGGGCGTTCATCGAGCCCCAGCTGTGACAAGCTAAGGCGAGAACAACCCGCGGTGCTCGGACTTTCACGGGAAGGACCCGCACGAAGACACCTTGGAGTCGTCGGACGGCAGCATAACCATCCGACACACGGCCTGCAGGTCAAGGCCGCGTCCTACGGCGTAGAGGCAGCGTCAGCATGACGCTCAGCAAAATCGGGGACGCGCAACAGCGCGCCAGGGAACACGATCACCAACCGTGCTCATGTCCATCGGCGACACGGGACGCACTAAGTAAATCACGCGCACAATTCACGCACAGCGATATACGCACTTTACAAATCGGTCTCCCACCAGCCGGACCAGGCGGCGGAAGGAGACGAGGCAATCCCTCTTAATCTTTAATTAGAAACCATCTACATCCTAGCGTATTCCCATTCCAAGTCCAAGTGTAAGTGACAGTCTCCAAAATAAAATCCTACCGGACACATTGCGTTTCGACTCACATCGACGCATCAAACGTCAAACCAACTTAAATCTTTTCTAAATCAAATGATTCTCGAAAAATACCAATGCTCATTAATACTTGTAATATTTTAAGTGGTTAATAATAATTACTAATAATTACATTTTTATCGTACGTTTTCTACCTTGTTTCATTCAGAATACCTTCCTTCCGATGCGGTAACTAAACGCATAATTTATTTTCTGACAGTTCATCTGTCACAAATCTCAACTCATTAACACCGTCCAAATCGCAATTTATGTTTCATAAAAATTCCGAAAATGATTCTAAAATACGAACTAAATTAAGATGTGACCTACTTGGGCAGTTGGGATATATCACGAGGATCATTTTGATATACGTGAAGCCAGGTTTGGTTCAACAATCTCTGCACAATCTGGGTGACAAGTTCCGTTCGAGTGGCATGCTCTTCGGACTTGTTTCTTCGAAACCAGTTAGCCAGGAGGCAGGATATGTTAATCAACCTGCAGCTAAGAAGGTACATTACAGTTTTACATAAGTGTCATACTCTGGTGTATGTTATTCTGCCGAAAATGCGACACCAATGTTGTATAGGTCACGTTGTATGAAAAAGTATGTGTTTGGTATAGGAAATTATGTAGCATCGCTACAATATCCCCTCTCTCGGCAAAGAGGTTAAGCACCGGTTAACCGAGGCAGCCGGGGTAACCGGAGAAAAAAAAAATTAACCGGATACCTAATCAACAAATCCATTAGGATATTAATTTTGCATAGAGATATACATATTCGTTTAACATTAAGCTTAGAACCGTATTTACTGTGCATGCTAACCATCATTAAAACTTAATTTACCTATGTCCATCTCTGGGACTGTGAGTTTTATTTCTAAATTTTAACTCTATTAGAAATCACAGTGCGTGGCCACTACACTGTGGTTTCTGCAACCTAACTAAAAAATATTTTTTTTAATTCAAGTAATCCTATATTGACTGGTCTAGCCACTATTCAACATAAATAATAATAAGCTAACTCCCTATTCTAAGGTTCACTAAAGTATTTAAATCCAATTTAAATATTAAGTATTTTTAACTACATTTATAAATTCTTACTATTTAGTATGTTACAAGTAGTCATATACCTAATGCAATATTAAGAATTAAGTTTTAATATGGCATGCCCTACTATGTACATGCCTATGACTACAAAATTAACTTACTAGTACCTTAGTGTAATGTGGGAACTAGTTGCTAATTTATATCTACAGATTATATTAATAATAGTGGAGGCTAACTTGTAGCTCACACTCAAGTCAAATCCCAATGTGTAGCCAGCGGGCTTACACTAAGTGAAAAAAAAACTTAGTTTTCTTTTTCATGTCTAAGTCAGTGAATCATATCCAATATAATTACATCACCCTGGACCCTTAGGGTGTGTAGTCACAAAAAAATTTGGTTTCCCTGGAAACGCTTGAAAAAAAATCTTGACCAAATGAGTCAAGGAGGTACGCGTACTCAAAAAAAATGGGTTGTTACCTGAGTTCACCCAAATAAAAAAACAAGTTACTAACTTGAAAATACACCTTGTAAAATATAATATTGAGCATAATGTCACTGAACCAATGCTTTAAAATTAAATGGTAACTGATTTTTTCCAGATTACCTTAACTACAAAGCGGTTTGCTCTAGCAGTCGGAAATTCGGAGGTTGTGTGACGAATCAGGAATACTACTCCAAATGGAATGCAGCATGCCGTTCAACAACATGTCCCTACCTTTAGCGAATACAAATGGTGCATGTTTCAGCAGAACTTTAAAAAATGCTATGCTAAGATAGCCGAAATTGAGGTTGATTCTAAGACCAATTTCCTCAAATTTCAAAAAAAAAACAAAAACAAATAATATGAACATTTAGGTTCTATAAAATAGTTCTATTTAGAACCGAATAAGTCAAAAACCAAGAAATTTAGAGTGTCTCGTCTGTCATACTAAGTCTGCGGATTGAAAAGTTTGAGTTGGTTTGAGAAATAAAAATGGATAAATATTTTAATACTTTTGAAATGGGTGGGTCGGGCGGGTGGTTGTCTAACGCGGCACCCCATGGTCGCGTATTAAACAATGAGGCATTAGGCACGGGTAGGGGTGAGTAGATAAGGTATCCCCCCCCTCCTACTTCATGAAATTCCTCTCCTTCCCCGTCCGGCATGTCGGTAGAAAAAAAATGGTTTGCGTGTGTCAGGGTATGTAATAAAGTATAATAAATTGGTAACACTTCACTTTATACAGGAAGTGTTAAAATAAATTACCTACCTCTCAAATGGAGCATGGTGAAAAAAATAATATGTGGCTGAGCGCTATGCTAATTAGTCATAGTGTAGCCTAATAATAATTGTAATAATTGATGAATTTGCTACCCTGTCACAAGTAAACTCACAAATTAATTAATTTTATATTTTTAATACAAATAATTTCACTAAATTTTTTAAAAATAAAGTTTTTTAAATGACAAAAATTTTATAAATTGATGTTATCGCTTCCCAAGCTCACAATAACCAGGCTATATATTTAATTTAAGCTTTCTTCGGGCGCCATTGTCGTATATAAAAAATAATATTGTTGTGTATAAGAAATAATATTGTACTGTATAGGAAATAATAAGGTTTTTGAAATGTTTGAATAATTAATGGGAAAAATGCCTCGGATAAGATCCGCAGTAAAACATTGGACTATTGGAGTACAAGGGTCCTCTTGTTATTCTAACCTGGTTAATGGGGACTTGGTAGGATATTGAAAAGATAAAACCAAATATTCGACATGCAATTTAATATACTCCGTTAGATAATTACAAGGCACTCCGCTTCAGGGCGGGCGCTACTCAAAATACAATCTGTTTTTATAAACCGTTGGCGGTTATGGGGTGACACCATAGTAAACCTTAATCTACGGTCGCGAGACGGGCGAAACGCGGAGTTTTGGCCAAAACCTAAAACGAAAGTCTAGTGCACTCACGGATACCGGGTGTAGCTTTCATCCTGGAACTTAGCGTAGCAGACAGATCGACGTAGATCAGCGACGGGCGTTCATCGAGCCCCAGCTGTGACAAGCTAAGGCGAGAACAACCCGCGGTGCTCGGACTTTCACGGGAAGGACCCGCACGGAGACACCTTGGAGTCGTCGGACGGCAGCATAACCATCCGACACACGGCCTGCAGGTCAAGGCCGCGTCCTACGGCGTAGAGGCAGCGTCAGCATGACGCTCAGCAAAATCGGGGACGCGCAACAGCGCGCCAGGGAACACGATCACCAACCGTGCTCATGTCCATCGGCGACACGGGACGCACTAAGTAAATCACGCGCACAATTCACGCACAGCGATATACGCACTTTACAAATCGGTCTCCCACCAGCCGGACCAGGCGGCGGAAGGAGACGAGGCAATCCCTCTTAATCTTTAATTAGAAACCATCTACATCCTAGCGTATTCCCATTCCAAGTCCAAGTGTAAGTGACAGTCTCCAAAATAAAATCCTACCGGACACATTGCGTTTCGACTCACATCGACGCATCAAACGTCAAACCAACTTAAATCTTTTCTAAATCAAATGATTCTCGAAAAATACCAATGCTCATTAATACTTGTAATATTTTAAGTGGTTAATAATAATTACTAATAATTACATTTTTATCGTACGTTTTCTACCTTGTTTCATTCAGAATACCTTCCTTCCGATGCGGTAACTAAACGCATAATTTATTTTCTGACAGTTCATCTGTCACAAATCTCAACTCATTAACACCGTCCAAATCGCAATTTATGTTTCATAAAAATTCCGAAAATGATTCTAAAATACGAACTAAATTAAGATGTGACCTACTTGGGCAGTTGGGATATATCACGAGGATCATTTTGATATACGTGAAGCCAGGTTTGGTTCAACAATCTCTGCACAATCTGGGTGACAAGTTCCGTTCGAGTGGCATGCTCTTCGGACTTGTTTCTTCGAAACCAGTTAGCCAGGAGGCAGGATATGTTAATCAACCTGCAGCTAAGAAGGTACATTACAGTTTTACATAAGTGTCATACTCTGGTGTATGTTATTCTGCCGAAAATGCGACACCAATGTTGTATAGGTCACGTTGTATGAAAAAGTATGTGTTTGGTATAGGAAATTATGTAGCATCGCTACAGTATATAATAACGACTAAATTTTCATAGGCAAAACTTTACGATTTCAGAATTATTTTACGGTTTCGAATGAAATAAAATATTGCAATCAAAATTTTATCGCGAATAAAATTTTAGAATAGAAATATTTTTGTACCCCGCTTGATTGAAAACGTTATTTATTGAACGAAAAACAACTATTTTATGTAGGTACCTACCTACCTAGTAAATTATTTGACTGTACCTTTTGGACTTTGTCACAGTGAGAATAGTATGAGGTCTCTAGCGACTTTCATATTGATTGTCACTGTGACAAAGTACGACATGGGTCGGAAATTAAATATTTTGACTGCATTTAAGTAACTTTGGAAGCGGGGTAGTTAGTATCTAAAATCCGGGGTCTCTATTTATGCGCTGTTATTTATTTTCATTTCGATTTTTTAAACTCTCGCGTTTTGTACACATATTTAAAACACAAACGGGTCTACCGCGATATAATTTCATTGTTTTTACCTTAAATTCCGACGTTTCAGCTGAGTTGCACCAGCTGTGGTTACCTGGTGTGATGTATTATAATTGGTGTGGTAAATTAGATATATCGCGGTAGACCCGTTTGTGTACATAAACTAATTAAATATGTGATTTTTTAAAGTCTTGTTTTGACATAATTTTATTATTTATTATTATTTAAACTTTATTGCACATAAAATTATAAGTACAAATGGCGGACTTTTTGGAATTTTGTTGAAAAAGAAACTAAGGGGGCCTACTACTATGGGCTGCGCTGCACCGCGAGTTGTGTACATTGCGGTACTAGTAGCGCCATCTGTTAGCGTGTGGTGGTAGTGGTGTTACAATGTGTTATTTACGTCACACAAATAGCATTTTTACATCGAACGAAACTATAAGCCGTCGTAAAGCCGGATATCAGTATAAAAATAATAATGGCGACATAGTTATTCAGTTCTGCTCGAGGCTGTAAAGCTACTAGCATAGACTAGGAATCCTCTAGACCAAGTTTAGAGCAATTATTTCATGTAACCGATGATGCCAAAAATGCGGGGGTGCGCGGGACGAGGTGAGCGAACTCCCGTGCCGTGATTGGTCCGTTCAAAGACACGGACGTCACACAAAGACACTTTCGAAACATGGAGTAAAATTGGCAAAAACCGAAATTCGCAAATTGCGGGGATTTTTCTCTTTTACTCCAACGAAGGCGTAATTAAAGTGACAGAGAAAAATCCCCGCAATTTGCGAACTTCGATTTTCGCGGTTATAGCCCAGTCTGGAGGATGTTTTGTCTGTGCCTACTAGTGATGTGTCTCTGTGATATTACAATAGATAATGTGATATAAACGTGTCATCAGTAAATATAACAGTGATATTAAGGTGGCCACTGACGCGAAATAGCGTGGCTGCAATCCAAAATCGGTCCGTGAATGTAAAAAACGTACAATGTTTAATATTAGGATGACGTCCATTTGGATGAATCCATTGTAACGGCATCCATTGGAAGGCTCGTCAGTGGCCTGCTTTACAGTATCTGTCATCACTGATAATACTCGTTTTTAGGGTTCCGTACCCAAAAGGTAAAAACGGGACCTAATTACTAAGACCAGCAAAGTCTTGTCCGTCTGTCCGTCCGTTCCAGCATGGAAAAACATATTTAAAAATAAGGCATATTTTAAAGCAGGCATCTTTTTCGTAAACCTATGACGGTTTTCGATACTTTCATGCTATAACTATAACAATTACTTACGAATTTGACGTTTTATTGTCTCATATTAAATAATTATATTAAGAACGGGTCACTCACGTATTTTAAGTACGAGTATATGTCTGTGTGTCACTGAAGTTTTGTTATTAAATATTTTTAATGGCTCTTTTACTAAAAAAATTAGTTGTTTCTAGTCAAAATGTGTAAATGAACAGGCGTGTTATTAGGTACCATCAGCCGCAAAAGTGCATGACGACTTCAATGAATTAATTCATAATTACTCGTTGCAATTTCGCAGCTTACATTTTAAAAGAACTGGTTTACATTTAGATGTAGGGACACCGAAATATTACTATTCCGTAGTTGTAATATCAAAGATAATTAGTAGATATAGAGAGCTCTTTCCCTAGTCAGGTTTTGACCTCGCTTAAAAACTATTATCGTCACCGGTACCTTTAGTTCCTTGTAGATAGACTAGATGGCGTTACTGAGCAGCTTGAAGCTAGGCATTTTTAGTGCCATCTATTGTCTATGGTACTTGTAATATTACTAAGCATGATTGTCGCGTCCCTAGTCCGTATCGTAAAAGAGCCATACCGTCCATGCCCGCCCGTTTTATGGCCCCACCTGCGCGAAATTGATATTGGTGCGGGTATTTAAATTGAATCCATCTTCGATTTATTATTTTGGGCCCCGAAATGGGAGGTTTGCTTGACCCATATAATTCAGGGGTCAATACTTATGGACAAATAAAAAAACTTTTAGGATTAATATTCCGCAGAGGCACAAAATAAATAATACGAGTTTTTTGACACAATGATGAATGGAATTTCCTCACCGCGTATAAGGTGCATTGCTGAATTTATACGTATCGTTCCACGGCAAAAGGTACCTAATGGCGGCTGGCGCTTACGCTATTATTAACGCCACTCCAATATTCAGCCGGGGCAAAGGTACCTTTTGCCGTTGAACGTCACATATCTTTACTGTTTCATATCTAGTGAATCTCTAATTCATTTCCCGAATCGCGCCGCAAGTCCACACTAATAACTAAAAAAAAAATCTCATCTTTTATTTTAATTTATTTATTGGAAAGCAAACAGAAATAAGTGAGCAGGAGATAAGTATACAGAGACACACTAAGGACATTCACATATTTCCTTAACAGCTCTCACTAAATTATCTTTTGTCTGAACTAGTCACAATTTGGTCCAGAAATATCATTTTGTTCCTTGCTTTCTGTGTGTTTGTAAAACACAAAATCGTCTGGAAAAACACGTCATACCAAAAAGAATAGATAGTATAGAGGGGTCCTGTCATAGTAAAAAAATTATCAAAATAATGTATGTATATGGATAAATGATTTTATTATTTTTATATTATTTTGATCCATGTTCATTCACTCATATCTATGTGTTAAAATTGTTAAATATGAAACGGTGTCGTCACGCCATCTAGCCGAGCATAGGCTAAAGGTGTGTGCGGCATCTATCCGATAATGACTTTTCTTGAGGCACGTTTTATCCTTAAACTTTATTCATCTTATACGAAGTTACCTATGTCTTTGGTCATACGTCATACAATTACTAACTACATCTGTAGGTAACTGATGGTAACTGCAAGTAAAAATCCCCTGGAACATGTGAAATACGACTGTTGCTTGTTTTTTACGATGCCGTAGTTTTTATAGTTTTGTTTTACGGTACAGTCAGCTAACAAAAACAGGGCAAAATAGGGATTTTCAACGGCAACCAAATTAGTACATTACGATACTAGTTCGAAAAGTAGGAAATTGGCAACGATTGGCGATAAATTGAAACACGACCGAAAGGAGTGTTTTAAATCGACACGAGTTGCGAATTACCGTAAAATGGGGTGAGTTGGGTGAAATTTGACTTTCAAACCTCGATAAAAAAATTATTTTTACATGTGAAAACTGAATGGTGTATAGGTATATAATAAGTGGTTCGGACGTTTGTATTTTATTTTGGGTAGTTCCATTTCATAACTTTGACGATAAAGAGTAGCATCCCGTAGTGCCTCGTATTTGGGTTGAGAGGGGTTTCATACAAAGGTGATTTTGGAAGATTGTTGGATCTATTTTTTTTATTAGGCGTATTATTATAGCCCCATTTTAAATTCCAATACATTATTTTTGTAGCAGTAGCCTTAAATCCCTTCTCACCCCCTCTTAAACTTTCTCTCCCCATTCATAACCCAACTCTCCCCGCGAAACCTACTCATCCCGTTTTACGGTACCTTTTCGCACATGTATTGTACAACATTTTACAGTGCATATGACCCTTAAAATTTTCGACATATTTATGTAATTATTGTGCCAATTACCAAACTAGGGGGTTAACTAAGTAGCACCATATCATAGAGAAAAAAATACATAGATTGCTCACTCCATGTATCAGTTTAGGCACCAAAAAGACTATTATTTTCATAGCAACATAAGACTTTATTGTCACTTGACAGTACTACTACTGCTACTTAAAGTACTGATAATTCTCTTAGCTTGCAGGGCTTTATGGCTGGATTCGAGAGAGAGAGGGATTCTCATATAACATCTACGCACTCTTTTAACTGCCCATCGGTGGACCTTATGTCTATCGTAATAAGGTTCAGGAGCTGTCAGTGAACAGTGAGCCGGTTTGAGTCGCGAGCTCATCGCTAGATTTGACAGAGAGATCCCGGATACAGCCGGTATAGTACAAACAGCACTCTTTTAACTGCCCATCGGTGGACCTTATGCCTATTGTAATAAGGTTCACGAACTGTCAGTGAACAGTGAGCCGGTTTGACTCGCGAGCTCATCGCTAGATTCGACGGAGATAAATCGAGCCGCATTACCATCAAGTCCACATAAATCATTTCAACGGTAAATATTGGATAAGGGTCCGCGCATATTAACTAACCGCTACAGTCAAATAACCGCTACAGCGTGAAATCGTCTGGTGACAAGCAAAAGTCACTAACTAACACCATTGAAATTATTGGACAATAAACCGTGTTACAAGTGTAATAAAGTGCATTGTTACTTTAACTTTTTGATAGTACTTAGTGACTTTTGCTTGTCACCCGACGAAATATGAGCCGAATGGATACCCGAGTAGTTACTTATGTACATATTTGTATACCGGGTGTGGCCTGTAATACGAGCAAAAAATGAAACTGTAGGATGTACATAATGACCAACATTTTGTCCAGCAACTTTAAAAATAACTTGTGGGTTTAATATTTAATACACTTTAATACTAAAACGCAATGTATTGCCAATTTTGTTATGTTTAAGGCGTGACAAGTAACGTAAATAACATATGGCATGGCAATGGCATCCATTAAATTTGTTATATGGGGGTTTCCGGGGGCGAAAAATGGGCCTATCTAAGTCTTATCTCTGGGAAAACGTGCATTTTAGAGTTTTTTTTATATTTTTCGAGCAAAGCTCGGTCTCCCAGATATTAAATTATTAAAAGTTTCCTCAAATAGAAACTTTATCAAACAAATCCTAAAACTAAAACCCCGTACCTCATCGTCAATAGACCAACTTTACTTTTAAACGCTAAACTACTTTGTTCCGAACTGCATCGCAAAGTTCCAGCGATCGTGGAACGAACGCTGCCCGCGGCAGATTCTTCCATTTGGACAACCCTAGCAGTTCCAAACTACTGCAACAGTGGTACTATTCACAGTTATTTGACTCTCGAATTAGTATAAGCCTTGTTTTTTGACCAAAACACAACTCAATGTGCCGTGTATAAAAATAAACTTTTATTGAGGATTGAACTTCGGTTTTGTCCCAACTCATCCCATTTTACGGTAGTTTGGCTAATATAAAATTCTCCCTCACTCAAGTAAATACATAATTATTGTATTGTTACCGAATATCAGTCACATATTCAAGTAGGTACTAAAACAATTAGTATAACTGTAACTTGTTGTAGCATAAACTTACGTCCTGGTGCGGGCCGTAATTGTGGACAGACCCTATCCCTAATATATGCGCGTACGCGACTGAATTGGCGTTAGCTCTATTCTGTATGTATGTAAGTATCATACACGGATAACACTTGGAGATATTCGTTTTGTATCAAAAAATAGATACTTTTTAGGGTTCCGACCCTAAAAAGGAAAAAAACAGAGCCCTTATAGGATCACTCGTGCATCAATCTGTCTGTCTGTCCGTCTGTCCGTCTGTCACAGCCGATTTTCTCCAAAAGTACTGGACCATATTAGTTGAACTTTGGTACACATATGTAAATTCGTGACCCAAAGACGGATATTACACGTAGACAAATGAAATGTAAACATGGAGGCAACTTTTAAACTATATCTTGTTATACCTATATTAAATGAAAGAGCTCATCTTGAGAATTTCCAATAAAAATATATATAATTTTAAAATACATAGGTTAGAAGTTATTTAAGAAAATAGCCAAAAAATTACTTGCACTTGGTCGGTGTTTTGTAATAAAATTAAGTACTCCTTTCTAATTATAAGTAGGTATTATATACAGCCCGTAAAAAGTCTGCAGCGATTTTGATAGCCCACGCAGTGCAAGTGTCATTTTAAACGTCAAAATTATATGAAATTATGACGTATACATAACACTTATACTGCGGGGGCTATTAAATCCGCTGCAGACTTTGTTTGGTGCGACTATATTATTTTTCTCTGACCTTCTTCCTCGCGTTATCCCGGCATTTCGCCACGGCTCATGAGAGCCTGGGGTCCGCTTGACAACTAATCCCATGATTTGACGTAGGCACTAGTTTTTACGAAAGCGACTGCCATCTGACCTTTCAACCCAGAGGGTAAACGAGTCCTTATTGGGATTAGTCCGGTTTCCTCACGATGTTTTCCTTCATCGAAAAGCGACTGGTAAATATCAAATGATATTTCGTACATAAGTTCCGAAAAACTCATTGGTACGAGCCGGGGTTTGAACCCGCGACCTCCAGATTGCAAGTCGCACGCTCTCCCCGCTAGGCCATCAGCGCTTCCAATTATTTTTCTCTGACCGTAGGGAGCTATTATATCTTTAAAATCAAGCGCCATTTTTCGCCTGAAGTCTCCAAACTGAAAATGGCTTAAAGAAAAAAGCTTGACAAAAAACTTTAAGAAAAAGTTGAAAAGCTCAGTAAGTACTCTGTAGGAGCAAGGAAAGTGGGACACTTTACTTGTTGTTAAAGTTGTAGTGAGACTTTTAGAAGTTGTTTACAAGTGACCTTATTATCTTGTTACGAATTGTACTTGGATGCCGTGAAAAAGGTTTTTCATGAGAGCGTTTTCACATTCTCCGATATTTGTGTTGTGTGTTGATTATAGAGATGCATCGGATATTCGGTTACTATCCGGTATCCGGCCTATCCGGCCATTATTTAATATCTGGCCGGATGCCGGATAGTGACCTACTATCCGGCCGGATAGTAACATTGCTTGATTTCGGAGTAAACAATTTGGATTTTGGATTTAAGGAACAGTCACGGTCATAATCGTACTCGTTTATTATTTTAAAACAATTTAAACATTCAATTGACTGGCACGTGCACTCATTTTGAACCTAGAAATGAGTCCGCGCGAACGTTCACTAGGAAACAGGTCAAACCTGCACAATGCGCACCTGAAAAACCGAAAGGAAGAACGAATACCGAATATTCGGCCGTTGGTCAGGCTAAATATCCGGTACCATCGGCTTCA
Source organism: Cydia fagiglandana (assembly GCF_963556715.1). NCBI lineage: Eukaryota > Metazoa > Arthropoda > Insecta > Lepidoptera > Tortricidae > Cydia > Cydia fagiglandana. The sequence continues at coordinate 2,015,269 of NC_085950.1, read as the reverse complement.
TAGGCAGGGCACTACCCACTAGGCCAGACTGGTCGTCAATCTTTTCGTTTTCAACACTTAAAAATACAGTTACGAAATAGTAGCTTATAATTTTATTTGCTGAATGCGTAGGGCTGATTCTGATGACGTCTCCTGAATCACCCTATATATTGGTGCGAGCGAGAGCGAGTCGAATCAATATTAAATCAAGATAATGTTAAATATCAAATGCCTGGAACCGCGGAAAGAGGGTCCAAACCGGAAATGGAAGCCTTTGAAAGTCAAACCTTTTCCAAACATTGTTAGGAACTTAGACATGACTTCAAAGCGCTTGACTTTGGAACGGCGCCCATTGACGTATAATATCTAAGGACGGGTCTTACGACTACGCTACGACGGCACTAGAAATGGTACTAGTTCGGCGGTGTTACTCACGAATTCCAGCCAATAGTGCAATCGTAACGCAACTAGTTGCGACCAATAGCCCGCGTAATGCGAACTCGTCAACCAATCGCGCGCGTGATGCGAACTCGTCAACCAATCGCGTTGTAGCGGTGTCACACCGCTGTTCTGGCCCCTGTCATGCCTCATTATTATTGCCCGTAAAGCCAGTCCCTAGATATCTATGTCAATGACGACGCCATATTTGAGGACATGAAAATTTTCTGTTTCTCGATGATAATTCTTATTTATGGTGTTAACAAAGCATCGTTAAAGTTGAAGGAATATTCCAGAACAGATTTTCCAAGATCCTTACAAAATTTCTTAAATTTTTGTTAGGACAATAAGAATTATCACCAAAAAGAAACATACTTCTTTTTTCGCTAATATTTCAAAAAGTATCAATACTTAAGAAAACTAATAAAAATATTACTAAAGTGGAAGAAATTTCCAAAAAAAAGTCATGGCTTGCAGAACTGTATCACCATTATTTTACTAAAACTACTGTTTAGTTTTTACTGTTTTGGATCAAGACTGACGGTCTTCTCAGGGCGTCATACTCGAACCATAATATCTCTAATCCTCTAATGTATATTGAATAGAACATACTCTATTCTATAATAATCTTTCCGCAAAAATATGTTATTTTCTTCCCTTCTCATAAATTATTCATCATTGGTTATTATATTCTCTGTTGTCGCTCTTCGGGACACAGGATTATGATAATGAAGCAAACATTTAATATTATATGTTATGCGGCCTTGACTTTATGTAATGATGTCGTTTGTTTGATTAGCTACTGTTTACGTTCGTTTTTTTAGCATTAGAAAGAGCTTCGCAGAAGTAAGCTTGTGGTTCCAAATCCGGCACTTTTAGCGGTAATAATTTGAAGTAAATTACTCGTATATGTATTGACAATGCTACACTAGATAATTAAATAATTAGGTGAATCAACTTTTTCTTGTCACTAGTTGCCATGGTTACGGTAACCTGGGTCACTCCTAAAATACTAGATTTTTTGTATTTGAATGAACCAAACTTGAATTTGTTGGTAGTTATAAGGCCTTTACATTATGGGACACCTACTAAGCACGTTTGTAGAACATGGTACAGCAGTTCTTCTAACAAACTATTGTCTCCTGGCTGATGGGACAGAATAACAACAAGAAATAGTTGATCGACCCAATTATTAACAATTAAAGAGCCTGATAAAAACTGCACGCTTGCTTCTGTTGAGTTCTTTCTAATGCAAAAAAAAACGAACTATATTTACATTATTTACTGAATATTATATTGGCCGAGTGCTGGAAATGCGGATCCATAACAGGCGTAACTGCCCGATTGGAACTTTAAGAATGAATTAATAGATCTAGAAACGATATGCATTAGATGTGTCAGTGACAAAAGTGACGTTTTAGTTTGAAGAAACGTCACATTTGACACTGACACATCTAATCCATATCGTTTCTAGATCTTTTAACTGACGTATCTTAAAGCTCGAATAGGGCCGTAAGTCCGCGTTAGCGTCTTTTGAGCGTCGGCGTCTAGTCAGCGCTGTGGAAAATGGCGTCGCTACGCAGTTGCGCCCACGTTGAGTCGAGCAGCAGCCATAGACATCGGTTACACGCTAAATCTGGCGTCAGTTCAGTCCATCATTCCATTGTTACATGGACGGTGACTGACGCGAGAATGACACAAAGAGGTTACACGATCACTCTCCTATCAGTTTTCTGTAATTCAAGATAGACTGATGAATATTATCTAAAAATTTAAATTTTCATCAGTCCAGACCGTCAGTCCATCAGTCCGCGTGTTACACGATAATTCTCCCGTCAGTCTGACCAGACTGATGGACTGAACTGAGGCCAGAATTAGCGTGTAACCGATGTCATAGAGTTGATTAGACGCCAACTCTCGGGAGACGCTAGTGTGGGGTAACTCTAAGCTGTTTGTGTGTGTGTGTGTGTGTGCGTGTGTGTGCGTGCGTGCGTGCGTGCGTGCGTGCGTGCGTGCGTGCGTGCGTGTGTGTGTGTGTGTGTGTGTAGAAATTAATAGCGTTTCTCACGTCTGATCAAATATGATTTTAAGCATTTTTTCTTTATTAAATATATTAAACACACCTAAACTTAGAAAATTGCGCGGGGCGAAAAATATGAGCCATGCATTTTATTCGTACATTCTTAAAGTATAGATAGTAGTTTAAGAGCTGGTGACTCATTGACAGATTTTATATACCGGGTGTGGCCTGTCCTGTAATATGAGCAAAAAATTTAACTGTAGGCTGTACTCCTCATACTGACCAACATTTGTTCAGCGACTTTTAAAAATAACTTTTGGTTTGATTTTTAATACACTTTAAAGTTTATTCTAAGACGCAATTATTGCGAATTCTATTATGTTTAAGGCATGACAAGCCACGTTAATCACAATGATATGGCGTGGCGATGGCGTCCTATTGAAGATAATATTTATTTTGTATGAAAAATAGGGAGTCTAAATACTTCATAATTTTTAAAAGTTACTGAACAAAGGTGTCACCGTTTGAGGAGTACAATCTATGTTTTAATTATTTACTCATGTTACAGACCACACCCGGTATGTGGGTCATAAATGCTGAGGCCAACCCCGAAAACGCAGAAATAAATCCCAGTGTGTGTCACAAGGTATCAATTTTAAGGGGCTCACTGATTAACAGTCCGCCGGACGGTATCGTCAGTTAGAACAAAATTTTAGACAGTTCCGAACAACTGACAGGCCAATACCGTCCGGCGGACTGTTAATCAGTGAGCCCTTTAGGAAAGACATCACAGAAATAGAACAATAAAAACCTAATTATTTATGAAAGTATACTTCTGAGAGTTGTTGTACCCTTATAAAAAATAATCCGGAGACTTTAATCTACATCATACTAAAATTTCGTGAGAATTGACTGAAACCTCTTTTTCCCTACATTTGCTGCGGTGCGGGGTTCTTTCAGTGAATCACAATAATGTAGTGGTACTATAGTGTTCGACATGCTAATGCCCAATAGATGACACCCCGCTGTCACCTCTATTGACAATGACTTAAGTTTCAAGATGACATGTACTGGGACCGAGTCGAGCACCAGTACCGTCACCTTATGTCAGTATTTTCTATAGAATGGTAGTTTTTATCGCGAATTCTGGAATCTTTTATAAAAGAGATAAACAGCCATATTCGAACAATGGAATATGAATATGGAATAGATATGTCAGTGTCAAACAAGTGTCAAAAGTGACGTTTTTGTTTGAAGAAATGTCAATTTTGACACTTGTTTGATACCGACATATCTAATCCATATCGTTTCAATATCCAGTATTTGATGTATCTCATTGTTCGAATACGGCTGAAAGAGGGATTTCCTTACTCTGAAAATTGTATACTTTTTTCGACGCTGACTCTCCGTCTACAGGATGTCATTAAAAGTGCATTAGGATGCAGCAATAGCTTCGGCATGCAAATTTACTGACGTACCATCGATGGCGCTATTCACTGTCCATAGTTGGACCTTATGCCTATTGTAATAAGGTCCACCGATGTACAGTTAGGAGTGTCGCTGTTTGTACCATCGTTCGCGCTGTTCACTGACAATTCCTGAACCTTATTGTAAGGGAATAAGGGCTATCAAAGGTCAGTCAAGGGTTTTACTTTTAGTACTGGCATTTCGCTGAACTCCTAGTAATTTAGAAAAAGCTATGGAATTGTGACAGCAAAAAAGATAAATAAAGGGACACAGATATTTTACAGTTCATATGGTACTACTTTACCGCACTAAAGGGCACATTACGTGACTATCGAAAATTTAAAGGGTTATATGCACTGTAAAACGTTGTACATGTGCGAATGGGTAATTTGCAAAACGATGAATGTGACGTTACCGTCCAACTAAGAACCCGTCTTAGTATGGAATTTAGAATTTCCTGACAAAATTCCTGATTTCCGGATATTTTTCCTGCACCTCTAGCACATCTTGCATCCGCGACTTAGACCGCGACTCGAGTCGCCATTCCCGCGGCTGTCAAATCTGTCGATTTCCGTAGCATAACTTGTACCCGCGACTGCAACAGCCGCGTAGAAAACTCAAAGTCGCGGCGCGACTCGTCAGTGTTACCCGGCGAAATCAAAGTCTAAACAATTCGATATTTGCAAGTGGCAACACTGAATCGGAAACCAGGGATGCGCTAAATCATTCGTTCTTTGGTGGTAAAAAATCTAGTTTTTTGTCGATGGTTAAGTTTTTCCTGTCAAAGTCAAGGAACTTTCAAATTTTGTCAACATTTAATTACGGGAAAAAATATGAAAAAATGTAAGTAATAGAATAGAGCCTTATATACTTAATATTGATAATATTCCTTAAAGTATATATTGTTTAAAAATTTCTGTTTAATAAACCTTTTAAATAAAATATTTTTGTAAGTAACTATAATAATGGAATTGCTATTATTGGTTTTGTTATCATATTCCTGTTGTAAATAGTGTTTTCTTTTTCAGAATAAGTTCAGCATTATCCTAGACACGATTGATATCCCAGCACCCAAAGGAAAATATTATTAACAGGAACGTGCCAACGGGACCCGAAGTGGAGATTCAGGAAAAGAAACACACTAGGCAAGCTTGTAGGTTTCAAACGCGGAGCTGTCCCCTTTTCTAAATTAAATAAGATGTGAGAAGCGCTTTATCTTTAAGAACACCACCGAGGAAGTGAACTATTAATAATAACCCTAATGGTTACAGCGTAGCTATCTAAGCTGCCACAGTAACTCTCAAATAAATTTCATATAGTTTTTTTTTGCCAATAATGGATGGCATGTGTGTGTACTGTGTACCTAACTGTTTATGATTTGACAAATTGGTATGAAAAGCTTATTTCATAGTCCTCGATGAAGTCATGACTATATTCTATTGTCTTGTTTACAAACCAATTTTCTTTCCAGGGTGATATTTAATTGTCCTACGCCGCATGTCGAAGAAAAAGGAAGAGAGAAAATACTTTTCAAGGGTAATAAAGAAGATTCTTACAATTTATCTATAGTGGTTCTAGATGTTAATATATATTAGGTTTAATAATAAGACCGGGATTTATAGGCCCATGAAATCCAGAAAGAAGTCGAATATTGCAAGAATATATAAGGCAAAGCAATATACTATTAATTTAAATATTGTTTTTTTTCTCTCCTGTATTTTTACCTGAAAAGAAACAAAAATAAAGTAGGTAGGTAAGTACCTAGAACTCCTAGAAGCCATTATTAATTAGCTCCCCAAGGCCCACTTCATACCTAATGTTGACAGCAACATATCATAGCATGATTGTATCAGGCCCTGTCAAACATGAAGTGAAACATCTAGAACACGGGTATGATCTAGAGGAGTTTCAATATGGTAGACCATATGATAACCGTACCTATGCTACCTACGCAGACTATGACATGAGCGTAACGACTCCTTCAAAATATTGTTGGTCGGCTCGGTCCAGTCACGTCACGGTATGGTGTTGGCAGGGGACGGAATGGTTTAGTGGGTGTTGACTGATAATATTTCATACAAAGCATGATTTTGAGCCGGACATCGTATTACATCATTCTGTTACAGTACGATGCAGCGGGCACAGGCCACATGTAGGTATGTTTTGTTGAAGTCGAGGAAGGTTCCAAACGGTACCTAAATACTAAGAGATTGTTGAAATTAGACATCTAACCGTGATCCTAAATATTACTACTAAGACTATGGCTTACTTAATAAGTTGGATAGTTTGTTTTGAACATTTGTACCTACCCACCTCATCGGCTTCATTTATGTACAAGCAAAGCGGGCTCCGTTGTTAGGTTGATGAAAGTTTTGTGTAAGGAAGTCTTAGGATTATTTTTACAAACTTACGAACCTAAATTGAAATTTAAAAATCCTACATATGTACCTAATTACTTAATTGAGTACCTACAAGCTAGCTGTATGAAATTAAAGTTGTAAACATGATGGGTGTGTTGTGGTACTTGTAGGTATCACCGTGCATAATCGATATAAGAGTGCGTAAAGCGCATTTAGTGATTGTTCCATACTTCCTTATTCCTTAGGGCAATGAGTAATTATACAAATTATATTATTGCATAATATATGAAACTTGTTTTTAAGGTATATATAATTATCATGAGTTTAGTTAAAAAAAGTACAAGCAAACCACCCGCGAGAGCGAGTCGCGTTATAAAGTCGCGTAGACTTCGACTCGCGGATTGACATAAAGACGAGAGAATATTTTGTCTCAAAATAGGCAGTTGTGCTACGGGTTTTAGTTCAAAGTCGCGATCGTTGTCATTTTCTGACAATGACACCTGATCGCGAGTTTGTCGCGGCTCTCGCGCGTGAGTTGTGCTGCCAACACGCGACAAGCCGCCAAGTCGATCTGTCACTTCTCACGCCTGTCGCGGCCAGTTGTGCTAGAGGTGCTGACATTCGTATTTTTGATGACGGGGGGGGGGGTTCCTAGTTAGAGTGTATTGTATGTATGTTCGATGAAAGACAAAAGGCCGAAATTCCTGACATGTCAGGAAAATTCCTGACATGTCAGGAAAATTCCTGTCATCTGATAACCCTACTTACAAGAAAATTTATTATATTATTTTTGATTAAATGTATTAATTCCAATGGTACCATTACTGACATTAGAAAGTTACAAAAAAAAACTAATATTTTGAAACTTTCAAGTCCTCTAGGTACTTCGTATTATTTATTATCATATATTATTTTAATATCCATATTACTGTGATAAATTTCTCATTTGCTATCTATTTTATACCAGATTTTGTTATAAAATTTAACATATGTCATCATCCCTATTGTACCGAGCGTCAGACTGCCCTCCCTCCCCCTACAATGTATGAGAGCCTATAAGGGCTATAAGCCTTCCTGAATGCGTAATGGCCGCCATTGAAACACGCACAATACGAAAGGCCCTTTAGAAAATGGACGAGGCGCCTTGGTTGACGTGAAAAATGTAGTCTTTTGCCGTACGCACGTGCATGTGTATTTTTTTAGTAACTTCGAAAAAATACAATACGCAGATTAACACAGAGCCTCTAGCATAATGTTTCGATCGCGTGACGTGACGTACGCGTTTGCGTTAAGTCTCATTTTAAGATAATTCCGCTACTCGATGCTAGATGTCGACTGCGAGAATAAGGCACTTGTCCCACCAAAAGCGAGTAAGCGATTAACTATCGGCGATTTTCTCGCCCAAGAAACGAACAAAAGATTAGGATCCTGTGTTAGTAAAAGAGACACATATATTAATAGTTCATCGCTGGCTGTTTACACTGCCGGCGAGAACACTCGCTCTACTAGTTTGTCGCCGCGATAAGATAAAACTAGCTCAGCGGTACTCGCTCAGCGATGCTCGCTTCGTAGTTAGAACTCAAGCTGCGAGACTAATCAGTCTGCGTGTTCGGCTACGCTGCACCGCCCGAGCGAGTGACGCGAGTAATAGCCCGTCGCACTCGAACACTCGCCTATTGCCGAGCGACAAAACTATCGCCGCTCGCCCACTCGTTTCTAGTTTATCGTTCTACTCGCTTATCGGTCATCGTCGGCGGTGGGACAAGTGCCTAATAGTCGTTTTCGTATCAAAAGTGATGTATGGATGGAGTGAGTACTCTATTCTTATATATTTCTCTATAGATGCCAAGGATTACCTTTTCTCTGCAGCTGACCATATACTAGAATTTCTGAAGCTTTATAATATCTACAAGACGTCTATTTAAGAGTCACTAAGCCATAGCGTAAAACAGCTTTGCGTCGTAAATCTAGCTCAAATCGTGGCATAATTTTAGTTCTACAGGGTTCACTTTAGCCTAGATTTAACGGTATAAGTCCTAGGTTAAGTTATTAACTGTTTTAATAAAGGTATTACAGACTTTGTGCCGTGTTTTATAGGCTATCAAAGTATGCCAGCTGTATAAAACGATAGGGTTGTCAATGTTACATTTTATAGTTTTATAATTTTGTGTTGGATTTTTTTATTTCGATTTAACAATTTGTTTCTTGGTTTTATTCGATTAGGCGATATTTAAAACGCGGGTGGCCTAGCGGTAAGAGAGTGCGACTTTCAATCTGGAGGTCGCGGGTTCAAACCCCGGCTCGTACCAATGAGTTTTTCGGAACTTATGTACGTGAGCCGTGGCAAAATGCCGGGATAACGCCAGGAAGAAGAAGAAGGCGATATTTAAAACATTATAGATTTGCAAGTTTCAGAATTTCACAAATAATCACTACATCTTATAAAACAAAGTCCCCCGCTGCGTCTGTCTGTTTGTGTATGTACTATGTTCGCGGTGAACTCAAAAAATACTGAACGGATTTTCATGCGGTTTTCACAATTTCAATAGAGTGATTCTTGAGGAAGGTTCAGTTCAATTATACAAATTTGTTATGGGTAACCCGTGCGAAGTCAGGGCGGGTCGCTAGTAAAAAAACCGGGCAAGTGCGAGTCGGACTCGCGCACGAAGGGTTCCGTACCATAATGCAAAAAAAAAACCAAAAATAAAGAAAGAAAAAAAAACGGTCACCCATCCAAGTACTGACCCCTCCCGACATTGCTTAACTTTGAACAAAAATCACGTTTGTTGTATGGGAGCCCCATTTAATTCTTTATTTTATTCTGTTTTTAGTATTTGTTGTTATAGCGGCAACAGAAATACATCATCTGTGAAAATTTCAACTGTCTAGCTATCACGGTTCGTGAGATACAGCCTGGTGACAGACGGACGGACGGACGGACGGACGGACGGACAGCGAAGTCTTAGTAATAGGGTCCCGTTTTACCCTTTGGGTACGGAACCCTAAAAAAATAATGTACCTATGTTAGTGACGGCCTCCTTACTTAGTCGGTATTGACTGCTGAAGCAGGATGACCCGGGTTCGAATCCTGGTAAGGCCATTAATTTGTGCGTTCGTTACAAATATTTGTTCCTGAAGTTATAGATGTTTTCTATGTATATAAGTATTTATATATAACCTATAATTATATTGTGTTATTCGTCGTCTAGCTAGCCCCACAACACAAGCCTTATTCAGCTTACTGTGGGACTACATCAATGTAACATTGTTTTATGATATTTATTTAATTTAATTAGCCTTCCAATGTGCACATACTATTAAAATGGGCAAGCCACTATAGTCCGTTTTTTTTAGCATTAGAAAGAACTTCGCAGAAGTAAGCTTGTGGTTCCAAATCCGGCACTTTTAGCGGTAATAATTTGAAGTAAATTATATGTATTGACCATGTTACATTAGATAAATCAATAATTATTAACAATTAAAGAACCTGATAAAAACTGCACGCTTGCTTCTGTGGAGTTCTTTCTAATGCTAAAAAAAACGAACTATAGGAATAGTTATAAACAGTGTGTTAAAATTAAAATTAAAATGGACCCATTTTTGATCCTATCTTCGTTAGGTTAAGCTATTAATATTCGCATTTAAAAACGCCTTTCATACATTTTCTAAATAATTTAATTTTATGTAATAAAATAATTCTTGATAAATTTAATTCAAATTGTCTATTTTTTTAATTAAAATATGCAATTAAATGTATAAATTAAATCATGTCAATGTCTCTATGTGTCAAATTTAACTATGGCAATTTGTATTCAAAGCTTTGGCAGTTAATGGAGCTTTCAAAAACTTACTTTGTCATCTCGAATCCCAACGACAATCCACTTTGCCACTTTATGTATTTTTGTAATTTTGAGAGTAAGCCAGCGTTAAACTACAGTCCACTTATTATTTCACCACCTTTACAACACCTGAGCAGTAGCTCTACTATGAGTTCCGTGAATGACAGTGAGAAGTGAAGATAGTGAGAAAGTTAAGGAAAATGTATGGAGTAATTGTACAGTGCCTCTACCGGTCACGTAAAGAACTAAAAATTTCAATTTGTACCATGAGTTACAAACGTTTTTACGCGAGTTTTCCATACTTGCCTAACTTCACATCTAAAACGCTCTCTTTCTAATTATATAATGAAAACTGAGCCAGAATTATTCTGCGTAAATACTTTACGCGAGTAAACGTGACAGATGTTATGGAAAAATACGTGCGTTTCCAACGTGACATTTCTTTCAACTTGTAAACACAACAAATACGCAGATTTTTCACGAATATTAATGCAATTTTCAACGTAATATGTATAAATTTATAACAGTATGTGAACTTCAAGCAAAACTTTAAGGGATAAATCAATTAATAGTTCGATAAAAGGCTGATTTAGTACAAAGGTAATGAGTTATACTTGACATCATATTTTCCTATTTCTACTGCTACATTTGCGAAAATCACATTGCTTACGAGCAGTTTTTGGTTTTAGGCAAGAAGCTGATTGAAAACAACATTTCCCTGAAAACCCGGATTGCATCATGTATGCATGCGTATGCATGTAGAAGTTACATATGTATTAAGAATTAAGGCTCAATACAAGGAGCGGTACATAGACATGTTGCTGTTTTTGTTGCTGGGTGCACATAACACATAGTAAGAACATACACGTAGTAAGAATATTTACACAATAATTGCTACGTATTTTATTAAGCATTATTATCTTAAATAAAATAAAACATACAAATGTTCTGTGAGTTTATTTATTTTTCTTTACTAAGTAAGTATTATTTTATTTTCCGTTGTTCAAATTATTGTGTTTGGTAGGTACTCGTTTTTCATGTCAACTTGGTAACAGGAAATATAAAACTTTCTTCAAAAACTTTTGCTGGTGGTTCAGAATCTGAAAATTTAAAACACATTTATTGCCAAATACCCGCTGCTTGGGTTCATTTTGCATTGGAAATGGGGCGCTTGGCACTGAAATATACTCGAGATCATATAGGTAGTATAAAATTAAGATCGCTAATAAGGTCATACGTAGGGTCTGTGCGGAAAGAGAAGAGTCGTAGGTATAATGTATGGGCTCCCCTAAATTTCACGACTCTTCTCTTTCCGCACACTCTATTAGATAATGTTACTTAGCAGTAGAAGACGGCCGCTGTCATGATGCGGACTGAAGCGGACCATTATAATACATACCTATTTTAATATTTTAAGATTTCTTCTCATGTGTGTACTATTTTCATCATAGGTAATAAATATGTAGCCAAAAGTAGCCTGTATAATCGCGCCGTATACTTTGCTTCCTATTTTTTAACACGCAAAGTCATAATTTTAACTCGATTATTAATGATGTTTACGTAATTATCATATTTTGCAATTTTTGTCTTGAATACAATATATTTTAATTAGGAGCGGAACTAAAAAATTTACGTAGATGGCGACACAAGCGACCCTGCTCTATTGCGTTTGTTAGCTCTGGCTGTCAGAAGTAATTTCGGAAATTCTCGATATTTATAGCAAAAATGTATTCATTTATGACTGTGGTGCAGTTAAAAAATGAATTGCGACAGAGAAATGCATCTGTAACTGGTAAAAAAGCTGATTTGATCGAAAGGTACGCAAAAACAATATTTGAGGTTATGAATAATAAATTAGCTTTTATATGGTTATTTGCTTTATTAATGCTACGCCTTTTGTTCTAGATTGGAAGCGTATGACCGAAACTTTAATTTTGGTGCAGACCCTGGTCCTAGTGAAGATCCTAGGTACGAGTGCCCGCCTGTGTCGTGCTTTAAGGATATTAATGCCGATTCGCCCATTCCACCTTTAGATAGGCACGAAATTCAGGCATATTTTGAAAAATTTAATGCCCAGAATAAAGGCAAAGATATGTACGAGTCTCGTTGCCTGCTAACCGCTAGATATGCTTCGGTCGGGGCGAGTACTTACTTTCAAGGGCAGTGTAAAGCCCAAATGAAGAAAGTTACTTACATAGTGAATGTAAAAGTGTCTAAAGAAGGTAATATCGAACAGGCCAACTGCGAGTGTGCTGCTGGCAGTGGTATTGAAGCTCATTGCAAGCATGTGTCTGTTTTATTATGTGCAGTGGAAGATATGTGCCGAACTAAGACCATTATGGTACATCAAGTGACAACACAAAAGCTGATGACGTTCAAAAGACCTCATAAGGTATTTTATAGGTCGCCTATTCAGGCACAAAATTTACCAATGAGCAGGCCAAGAAAACAAGCTGTAAATTTTAACCCACTCAAGAGAGAGGATATGATGGAGAATTATCAAGATTATGTCCACAATTTGGCCATCAGGAGAGCAGTATGATAACAATCCCCCCGGTGTTCCTCCAACAAGAACTTTAAGAGTATTTGCATGCTTGTAGCTACTCCATGACGCTTGTTGAGACGTTGGGTTTTTAGGTTTCTGTACATGAAATTCGGTCCCATCTAAAATCACCCTTATATTCGCATTATAATTTTTAAAATGTTCCGGCATATAATAATGTACCAAGTCTTTGCTTGGCCATGTGTCGAGTTTTATCCATAGTTGATACATGAAATTTATCCAGGTAATAAATATATTTGACACTGTTGTAGTACTTACATTAAAAAATCTGCTTAGTTCAAAAATACATTTATTTTGTCTTAATTTCATTATTGTTAAAAAGAACTGATCTTCAGTACTGAGCAAAATAACAGAACTACCATAATACTGTATTTTATGGGCCATAGGACTCAAAGTTGAGTAAACAAAAAAGAACTTCCGGTAAGACTCGAAGCCTGTATAAAATTGAATTGCTTTATCATCATTTTTGAATCTATGTATTGTTCCAAATACATGTTCCATGTCAATTTGCGTCTCTTTAGATGAGAATTTAGGATTATTTAAAATAGGTACTGTAAAATCATTTATATTCGCACTGATTTCTATTTCACTAGCAACGTCCATGAAGATTGGCACTGTACTTTCTTGATTTATTGATGTTGGAGTTACAGTTTCTTCTACGTCCATGGAGTGGGGCACCATTCTTTCTTCATTAATTGATGGTTGGTGGCTTGTTGATGGGGTCACAGTCTCTTCAAACCGTAACTTTTTCTGAGACCTCATCTCAAGTCGCTGCTGACGGGCTGTTGCACTTGCTGTATCAAATCTTGAAATGTTGAATGAAAATATTGAAGGTACAGCAGTTTTCTTCAAGAATCTCGCTTTCGGCTCGTAATCTGAAAGAAAGTTACCATTGCTTTAAAGTTTCGTTGCTTGGCTATAGATCACGAAAATCGAAAATAAATTAAGTAACTTACTTGTGTATATACTTTGTCCGTAATAGTCATCTGATGTAAAATGCATGGAACATAATCGCGATGAGTCTTTTGCTTTAAAGTTTTTGATTCTTAACGCTTTCTCCCAAGCCTTTCTACGCTTTGGGTCTTTAGGGAAAGCGTGAACGCCTTTATTTTTGCAGTCTAAAGCACTACACAGGGCCATTTTAATAAGATATTACCCAATAATTGTAATCTCACGATGTAATTAACAAAAAATGTATAGGATTTGACAGATGACAAGTTGAGGTTAAGCAGTGTCGATTGTGCGATACCTGGCGGGATAAAACGGCAGTTTTTCTCCTCATTTATACATTGTTTACTAACATTGATGTGTTTATTATTTTCGTAACTATGGCAACGTCAAATCTTTAAAAAATTGTAGAATGAAGGTTGAGTCAGTAACAAAGTGACAAAATTGGTCTTAGAGCATTTAATAACTGGAGTGGCCACTGAGTGCTTACTGTTAGGATTTAGGATTAGGGTTCCAAGCAGGAAAGAAAAGCTTGTTTTAACACCATATAGGTAATGTTTATTAATCTCAAGCAAGACTACATAGTAATGGCGTCTCATACGGGAAGAAAGAACACCTACATTTGTTTTATATTGACAACCGAATAAATCAAATATCATAGTCGTAGTAGTCTCGTAGGTATACTCTTTATTTTTTTGTTGACATTATTACTTACCCCTCTGCCGAAAAACACAATTGTGCAAACTTTTGTATGGACTGACATGGCTATTTGTATACGTTACGTACAAATCATGTAGAAATAGCAATACATTTGACGTCCCCTCCCCCGCAAAAATCGGCAGACTTTTTTGTAAAGAAAATGACAGCGATGACATGTCCCTTCTAAATGCTCTTAGTGTATGGTAGAGGTAAAGAATACTATCTCCATGTAATTAATAATGAAAAAGTGTCCGTCAAAAACCTTAAGAGGGAAGTATACTACGTAATCGTCCATACAAAAAGAGAAAACGTTTTTCCACTTGTAAATACGAGTATCTTCCATTCTCCATGATTTTTAGTACGGTATTGATACAATGAAAAACTAGGTTTATGGGTTTTCTTTTTTTCGCTACTCTGGAGAGATTTAGAAAAATTATAATAGCTGACAGCGTGCCCACTTTTTGCAAATATTCTCCTATAAAGGAGTTTTCTCATAAAGTCATAAAGGATTCTCCTTACCTCTACCCTCCATATTGACGGCTACCATCAGTATATGTAACATTACTTTCTGTGCATCTCACTTGCAGTAATATGCGAGAGCGAGATGCATAGATAGTAAATTACGTAGACGTGAGAAAATGTGTCAATTTTGTTATTTAGTTCTATAGGTGAATCCTAGAGGCGCTGTATAAAACTCCGATATAACTCTTGCTCTGTTTTATAGTATACTTAGAAAGGGACAACATCGTTTGGAGTGGAGTGAAGTTAGGTACATAAGACCGTAAAGAAACGTAAAACGTGACACACGGCACGTTTATTCACTGAAAGTAAGTGAAAAATACTCTGCCAACTGATAGTAGAGGCACAGGCAACCCTAGCGATAGTAACGCTCGTTATGCAGTCGGAGCGCAGTGAATGTTTCACGAGGCGACGCGCGCGAGTAACTACCGCAGCTGCGATCGCGCGGCGGCCATTCTTATAATACATAATATTTTACTACTCGTCGACTTTAATATTTTCATACAGACTATAAATTCGAACCAACCTAACTATGCATAGAATTTGACTTTGTTACTCGTAATTTATATAATAATAGTGTGGCTACGTAATAAACGCAAATCGAAAATACGGTTGTTAGGGTAATTCGCCAGTAACTGGCCACTGGCCATTAACTGACCACCCTAAACTAAATATGAATTCTATTCAACTATAAACAGAATTCGTTTAATAACTGGCCACCTTTCAATAACTAGCCTTATACTAAAATGAATTATGTTTATAAATAAATAAATAATAATAAATATGATAAGGACATTTTTACACAAATTGACTAAGCCCCACGGTAAGCTCATGAAGGCTTGTGATGTGGGTACTCAGACAACGATATATATAATATATAAATACTTAAATACATAGAAAACAACCATGACTCAGGAACAAATATCTGTATCATCATACAAATAAATGCCCTTACCAGGATTCGAACCCGGAGCCATCGGCTTCATAGGCAGGGTCATTACCCACTAGGCCATACCGGTCGTCAAATTTATTATATATTATATGTTTATAGATGAAAAGAATTCATTTTTAGTTTAGGGTGGCCAGTTACTGGCGAATTACCCTATGTTTGGTAGGGCTGAACATTAGCCATTTTCAGAAAACAATGGCGAAGTAAATGCAAAAGGGACCATAAAATTAAGCAAAGTAGGGGAGAATAAAAAAATAAAAAGGTATATTTTAATAAAGGGAATCAGAGTCGGATCCAGGACGGGGACACCTTCGGCCCTTCTTTAATTAAAATTTAAGAAGACCGCAGTTTACTTGGGGCCACAGTAGGTAAGTAATCATAGGCTACTTTATCGGGGGCCATTTTTTAGTTTCTAGCAAAATATGATGATGATGATGATGTCAGACATGTATCCATTGACTAATTAGAGTTAGACCAAGGAAAGTCTGCAGCGATTTGACTTATGACTATGACGTATAAATCACACTTGCACTGCGTGAGCTATCAAAATCGCTGCAGACTTTTTTTCGTAAAGACGGGCCTTACGGGCGGGCTTACGGGTATTAACGGCCTGGCCACGACATTGGTCTAAGGCGATCGGCTGCGGCGACCGGCGGTAAGTCGCAAAAACAATAACCCGGCGACGCATAATGCATGCCACGAGCCTTGTCGCCGAGCGGCAACGCGCGCGGCGTGCACCGGGCGACCGGCGGCGGCGGCGAGCGGGGCGGCGCGCGACTCGAACATTTGCATCGGGCAGCGCGGGCGATGCCACGACTAAAGAGCGGTGCGACCGGCCTAGGCGGCGCGACGGATCGAGCGGGGCGATGCGGAACAAAACATTTTGTTTTTTTTTTCGAACGACATGGAGACGGAAGGGTTTATTATTGAAATTTTAAATGTACTTTCGCGTATTTAAGTATGTTGTGACGTCTCCGCACTTATTCTTGTGTAAGTACTCGTTTTTTTGGGTGCTTTATATATACAATACATAAAATACTAAACTAGATTTAGATAAATTTGTCGTCCTGTATTTAGCCCATGCACCCATTGACAAACAATGAAATATATTCTAAGCACTTTTGAAAAAAAAACATGATTTTAAATACGTCTACGTACCAGCCGCTCCTAGTCGCTGCCGCCGCTACTGAAAGTACGTGGCATGCCTGGCGGTCGCTCGCGTTTTCCGCCTCGCCCGCCGCCCCGCCGATCGCCTTAGACCAATGTCGTGGCCAGGCCGTTAGAATGGTGCCAGTGCAGCGGTGTCACGCACACGAATTCAAGGCAATCGTGCAGTCTAACGCCATTACGCGATTGGTTGATGAGCTCGCATCACGCGCGCGATTGGTCGCAATTAGTTGCGTTAGATCGGACGATTGACTTGAATTCGTGAGTGACACCACTGAACTAGTACCATTTTTAGTGCTTTAAGCCCCGTCTTCGCGCCAAAGCGAAGCGAAGCGTCGGTCGGCCAATGTTACGACATAAGGATTGCGCCAAGCGAGACATGCTTGCCTTCAACATCCCGGTTCACAAATGGGAGGAACTCGCCGAGGACAGAGTCAAGTGGCGCAAACTAGTATTTGACGGACGTAAAATTCACGATGACGCTTGGTTTAAGACACTCGCAAGTAAGCGAGCCAAGCGACATCAGCCCGACACATGTTCACCACGGGCACATTACACCTGCCAGGCCTGTGGGCGTGTTTGCCGCTCCCGTATTGGCTTACACAGCCACGAAAAACGTTGTTTCCCTACCTGACACTGTTTGTATAGTCTGTAATAGACTCGAAGGCCGATGATGATGATGATGAAGCCCCGTCTTTATATATAAGTCAATACATGTATCACTCAGAAATATCGTTGTGCTTGCAGATAAATATAAGTAAAAATAATTGTTCAAAAAGCCGTGGTATTTTTTCTCCTATTTACCTACTTGCGATTAGAATGTTTATAGGATTTTTGCATATATTATCTGTAAATATCTTATTATAAGTAATGGTATAAAAAATACTGGCTATTATAATTTAATATTTTGCGGGGGTAAATCTACTGTACCTTTCTCCTTTAGGCTGAGGTCCCTTAAATCTTAAGCTTATTGTCCTTAATTTCGCAGTAATTATTTTTACCAGAAGCGACCGCGAGGTCACCGCAGACTCGAGGGAATGAATCGAAAATAAAAATAAGGGAGGCAATTTGCTGTGTTAAAAATTTAAAAAAGTCAACAAAATTATAATTTCCTTATTGCGATTTTTCGAACGTCATTTTTTGTGTTCCGTACAAAACTATGTTTACGGAACACTTATTTTATTTATGCTCTGAAAATGGCTCATTTTCAGAGTTCGGTACCCAAAGGGTAAAAAAAGGACCCTATTGCTAAGACTTCGCTGTCCGTCCGTCCGTCCGTCTGTCTGTCTATCACCAGGCTGTAATTCATGAACCGTGATAGCTATACAGTTGAAGTTTGTGAGTCATCCTATATTTAAGTTTATGTCTGTCTAAAATACACATGAGCATATGGAACAATATAATTTTCCTTACAATTAATGTACGATCACGCTCCGCGATTGTGGTCCATTCAGGGTCCTAGCAAAATTGGTTGTTCAATACTTACGCTATAGAATTTCCAATTTAGCAAGAACCCTAAATGGCATAACAATCCCGTGCGGTGACTGTACTTTGTACATTGTGGAAAATCTAATTCTAACATTAATAGCATTTATCGAACGTGTTTGAAATTTCATGTAAATTCAAATAGATAGAAATATATTATTAATTACCCTTTTGTGCCATGATTGGATATTAATGGTAATTTCATGTTCAAATGGTATGATTAGGTTCTTAATTGCATTCAATATTATAATCCACCTCTTTGAATGCTATTATTTAATGACAACGTACAAATTACTTTTTGATAGGTTAAAAAAGGTTGAAGATTGTAATTATTTATTAAATAAATAAATAAATGTAGTATCAAGCAGAAACGTCTGCGAACGATTCTATTAAGTTTAGAAACAAATGTCGGGCCATGATCAGTATAGTTACTTATTTCGATGTTTTTAAATGGGTAAAAATTAGGTGAGAAAAACAAATTTCATATGTACAAATATTTAAATGCTCTTTTATAATAATTTAAGTTTGAACAAAAATCAAACAGGGGCATAGCTGTGGTTGATGTCAAAATATATTCAGTAATGTTAATGAAAATGAGGACTACGTTTGTATGAAACTGCGATTTCGCACGGCCGCGGTATACCTTCTTCTTCTTCCTGGCGTTATCCCGGCATTTTGCCACGGCTCATGGGAGCCTGGGGTCCGCTTGACAACTAATCCCATGATTTGACGTAGGCACTAGTTTTTACGAAAGCGACTGCCATTGTCATCTGACCTTCCAACCCAGAGGGGAAACTAGGCCTTATTTGGGATTAGTCTGGTTTCCTCACGATGTTTTCCTTCACCGAAAAGCGACTGGCAAATATCAAATAAGTTCCGAAAAACTCATTGGTACGAGCCGGGGTTTGAACCCGCGACCTCCGGATTGAAAGTCGCACGCTCTTACCGCTAGGCCACCAGCGCTTCTTATACCTATCCTTGTAATACTTCACCTCCAGCGGTTTAAGCCCTATCCACATAATGAGTATCACCTCTCGTCCAATTTAGCTCAACGGTGTTATTTAGACAGCTCGCCGAGCTAGGCGAGTAGTTGCCGTTAGCCTAGTTGGGAGTAGCAATGCAGTTTCTTAAGTTGCGAAACTTCTATGAAGAATATTCTCTGGAACTTAAATTTAATAAACAATCTATTCGTGTCAAGACCGGCGTAGATATGTATCTACGTCGGTCTTGAATATGAATATTTCGCCTGCCCGCTTTACTGTTATGTGGCGTGTAATATTATATATTACACAAAACGTTAAAGTTCACATGGGAACATTCTCACAGAGAACTTTCTAAGTTTCTTTCATGTAATTTCTCTGAAATTTCCGAGAACATTTCTGCAATTTATACATTGCTAGTTGGGAGTGACCCTGCCTACGAAGCGGGAGGTCCCGGTTTCAAATCCCAGTACGGGCATTTATTTGTGTGTTCATCACAAATACTTAGCGGCCGGTAACATTTAGGGTAACATTCCATTTCCAACGACAGCTGCACTACTGTCAATTTTACTATGGAAATTGACAATGACAGCGACGCGTTCAGTACCGGTAGTGCAGCTGCGGATAGAAATGGAATGTGACCATTAATCTTACATTTAGTTGCAACTGCCAGTAGATATGTTATTTCATAAGGTTTTCATCCTATCGACTGCGCCATGTCGGGTAAGCTGGTGAGTGGTGTTCTGTTAAATTCTGCATTTAAGGATTTATGAAAAATCGCTTGCCTCAGTCGGGACTCGAACCGGTCAAATGTGACAAAAAATAACGTGCCGTATTTTAAGATGCAGATTGAAAGGTTTACTGATAAGGTTCATTTTTCTTTAAATAACAAATATAATCAGAATAACGGAAGGCCATGAAAACTAACAAAAATTACCTTTAAAATTTTACTTTTTGTCACATTTGACCGGTTCGAGTCCCGACTGAGGCAAGCGATTTTTCATAAATCCTTAAATGCAGAATTTATTGTTTTTAAAAACAAAGGAAAGTCTCCTTTACACAAAATGTGGTATTTACAATATTTAAGGTAGTTGCCATCTATGTGGCACTCGATTTTTCCACCTTGTATATAAGGTGCAATCTTTTAGAGCGAAGGCACCATCGCTCTATAAGATTGCACCATACACTATACCTTTGGCGTACTGTCGAGTAGGTGGCTTTACAGTAGGCTGAAGGTTATGGCACCATCGCTCTAAAAGATTGCACCATACCTTTGGCGTACTCTCGAGTAGCTGGCGTAAATTTCAATATTTAACAAATTAACACAAATCAGTGTCAAATGCCGTTCTAACAGTTTTTAATCTTCTGTCGAAGGATGGCAGTAAATTTACTGTGGCTGCATAATTTACTTTGACAATCCGCCTCTATTTCAAATTCTCTTTGTATACAGTCTAGTTGCGTTCTGTTACAAGCATACATTACAAATACATTAGGTATTACATTAAATTAGGTATTTATCTATGGGCCAATAGTTGCCTGAAAATAAATGTTTTCATTCATTCATACATTACAACATATATATTTTACCTAGGTATATGTATTTTCAAAGACTGCAAAAGGATATGAAGAATTAGGAAAAGTAAAATCGCACCAGTTAAAATATTCAGGCTTTGTGTTGAAATATGATTAAGACGCCATCATCATCATCATCATCATCATCATCATTTCAGCCTATATACGTCCCACTGCTGAGCACAGGCCTCCTCTCATGCCCGAGAGGGCTTGGGCTATAGTCCCCACGCTAGCCCAATGCGGATTGGGGACTTCACATACACCTATGAATTTCTTCGCAGATGTATGCAGGTTCACTTCACGATGTTTTCCTTCACCGAAAAGCTAGTGGTAAATATCAAATTATATTTCGTACATAAGTTCCGAAAAACTCATTGGTACGAGCCAGGATTTGAACCCGCGATCTCCGGATTGAAAGTCAGACGTCATATCCACTCGGCCACCACTGCTTTTTTCCACTCGGCCACCACTGCTTGACGCCAAGCAAAGAGGATATGCTAAGACGCCAAGATGCCACGTTTTCTATCTGAGCTTGCTAAGACGCCATGCAAATACGTAAATTGTCATCATAACTTAAGAGCTTTGCTCATTTTGGTGGAGTAATACGTAAATAAGAGAGAATAACTTTTACGTCTCAAATGTATTTAAATATTTTAAATACATTAAGTATATGTGGTGTTGGCGAAGGATGGAATAAGTTGGACTGAAAGAGTAACGAATGAAGCGGTCCTAAACAGAGTGAGAGAAAAGAGAATTTTAATGAGTATTATTAAAAATAGAAGAGGAAGAATGAAGAAGAGGATGAAAGAATGAATGAATGGCTACCTGCTACGACACGACCACTTCATCAGAAACATCATAGAAGGGAAAATTAATGGAAGGAGGGGGAGGGGAAGACCAAGGAATAGTTATATGAGAAGTAAAGGAGCATGTAGGGGCCGTGTCGTACCAGGACACTAAGGGGCTGGCCTATAACTGCGAAAATCGAAGTTCGCAAATTGCGGGAATTTTTCTCTGCCATTCTAATTACGCCTTCATTGGAGTAAAAGATAAAGATCCCCGCCATTTGCGAATTTCGGTTTTCGCGGTAGCCCCTCTGGCTTTGGATCGACCAAGGCGGAGACAACTTCATCACGCTGCACAGACAAGAGCCCAGCTCTTAAATTGAATGAAAAGAAGTAATATGAAACCAATTTCCTATCGAAAACAAAATTTCTAAGTACGAAAAGCACTCTAAATCACTATCACCTGGAATATCTGAGTTGCAAAGTTCCTTCACCAAGCCTAGTACTTATAGTGCTTACCACCACATAGTACGTCACAACTTAAACACCGAGCATTATCAGAGACCATTCCGACAGAAACTTTCGGACCGCCCCATTTACCTATAACTTTAATTTTGTCAAGGCAATTTGAATCGTATTGCTGAGTGGTAAAGTTGGTATTAGGGTGACAGCGGAGATATTCAGCTGACTTTAGAAGAGTTAAAATTGGGCATTGTAAGTTTTGTGTGGATATTTCTAGTGAATTTTGCGCTGCTCTTTTACTGTGCAAGTGATCAACGATTGGCGGTTTCATGTTACGCTTTTACTTAAACTCGCGAGGCACGTTTCAAAGAGCCTACGCCTATAGTTCGTTTTTTTTTAGCATTAGAAAGAACTTGAAAGAAGGTAAGCGATCTTGACATGTCTTTTAACTTTTGTCAAGTGGCGCTGTCTTGTGTCGGAGGCCAAGACTCATTTTGGGTCGCGGAGCCAACGGAGTAAGTACATATTTGCCGTGACTTATTTTTAAAACGTGTTTTTCAATTAAAACACACATCAAGATTGTTTACCTTATAACGCTAAAAAAAACTTAATATTTATAAATGCTGACCGTTCTAGCGTGAGTTATCCTTACTCACTCACGTTAGACCGGACCGTGTCCGGGCCGGAGATTCCGGCGCATCGTTTTCTATGGAAAGCATCACGTGTTCGCCTGTCATGTCATAGAAAAGTAAGCGCCCGAAAGCTCCGGCCCAGACATGGCCCGGTCTAACGTGAGTCAGCCTTAAGAGTTGTACCACTTGTACCTCGGCAGAGAGGAAATATTGCGAATGCCGACTCCCTTCCGTGTTGCTCGAAGGTAAAATTAGCTTAATTGACCGTAGTGTAGATTATGAGCATTTCTGTCCTTTCGTTTATTTAAAAATATGTATGTAATATGGTGGAAAGCCGTGGCAAAATACCGGGATAACGCGAGGAAGAAGAAGAGATGGTGGAAATTCGCATAAAAGACTTAAGTGCTATTAGGGTCCATGCCACTTAAGACCATTTTGAGAACGCTTTGATAATGATTGGTCACTTATCGGAAGGTATAGGTACACCTCACAGAGTCACTAGTTTTAAGGTTCCGTACCCAAAGGGTAAAAATGGAACCCTATTACTAAGACTCCTTTGTTCGTCTGTCCGTCTGTCCGTTCGTGTTCGTGTGCGAGTCCGACTCGCACTTGGCCGGTTTATTTAATGTTCAAGTTAAGCCTCTAGAAGCTTATGACTTGGGCCAGCCTTAACTAGTTTGAGGTGTGGGTGACTGCTCCGCTTGGGAATTTACTCCGGCGACCAAATTACCGCTTCCACTCCTTAATGTCTACTCTCTTTTACGGTTTTAAATAACCTGGCCAACTTTAAGTATATTCGGATTTCTAGTTGAATAAAATGTAAATGTATACTTAGGTGAAAATCTGTACCGGGTGTTACTGACCATGGGGCTTTAAATTCAGGGCTCGATTCTACTCGCTAAACTGAGCTACTTTTATTATGGCACCATACCCCGAAAGCCCTAAATTTTTTTTTACTTTTTCATACATTTTGGCTGATCAGATGTCGACGTTTTCTATGGAAAAGCCAAAAATTTTTCCACGATTTTAGGGTTGGTCCCATAGTAAAAGTAACTCAGTTTAGCGAGTAAAATCAAGCCCTGGAATTAAAGCCCCATAGTAAGACACATACTGTATAATTTACGAGATATTCCGTACCATTGTACCAGGGACCTCAAAGGATTATTTTAGATAGTATGCCGCAACCATTTTAAGCCAAATTTGAAGTTTACATAGTCATAATAATTATAATATATTATTAATGCATCGAAGGACATAGATTTATAGATACTGTTTTTCAAATAAGGCAATTATAATTTCGTTGACATTTTTAAATTTTAACACGGCAAATTGCCTCCCTTATTTTTGTTGGCGATTCATTCCCTCGAGTCTGCGGTGACTTCGCGGTCGCTTCTGGTAAAAATAATTACTGCGAAATTAAGGACAATAAGCTTAAGATTTAAGGGACCTCAGCCTAAAGGAGAGAGGTACAGTAGGTTTAGCCCCGCAAAATATTAAATTATAATAGCCAGTATTTTTTATACCATTACTTATAATAAGATATTTACAGATAATATATGCAGAAATCCTACAAACATTCTAATCGCAAGTAGGTGAATAGGAGAAAAAATACCACGGCTTTTTGAACAATTATTTTATATTTATCTGCAAGCACAACGATATTTCTGAGTGATACATGTATTGACTTATATATAAAGACGGGCCTTAAGGCACTAAAAATGGTGCTAGTTCAGCGGTGTCACTCACGAATTCAAGTCAATCGTCCGTGCACGCGAAGGGACGTCAAATTGTGTCAACCCTAATAATTGCTCGGAGCAATGCTGAGCCGAACGGAGCCGAGTTTGCCCGAAGTCAGGAGTGTTCTCCCCACTGGCTTAGTGGGCGACTGAAGGCTAAAATGATGATGATGAAAAAAGTAATTTATTATAGAAACGTGATTTACTTGTTTTCCTTTTGACGGAAAATAAGCTCTAAGTTACCTCTAGAATACGGACTTGTCTCTAACGAAAATTTGCATTTCAAAGCTTTAGAAGAGCTCTGTGAAGCGGAAATTGGCTTTTAAAGACCCGTATTATTTTTAAAAGAACTAGCCAAAGACACGACGCAGACACAAGGTTATGAGTTATGAAGAAAAAATAATCGTCCACATCGGGCTGTACTTAATAGTTATTACTATTAATGAACTCTACTATGTACTTCAAAAACATGACTTGTAATTATAAATATCATTTAACACGATATAATTTAGAAACGTTCATTTTAATTTGATTTGTAATGTTATAAAGTCAGTGATTTCTTCCCATTTTTGTGGTGAAAAATTGTGTGCTACATTTTGAGGAAGTTTGTTTAACCCTCATGCCTTGAAACCCTCGCAACGCTCAAGATTTCACTTTTCGAATCTTTTTTTTGAAAACGATCGATTTCGATGTAGAAATCTTTCGTTTGGAATCAATGTTAACCCGTGGAGTAGGTACCCTATTGTCACACGAGTGCCGTTAATAGGTCCTATACTCCTATACTATAGGAGTTTCGATACTACGGTAATTCTGGGGCGCTCCACGGGTTAAGACGAGGGCTTAAAAAACAACTACTTTGCCCCCTTGTAAAACAAATAAGCAATTACAGATTTAGTGCAGAATTGTTTTCCATCGTATTTTATCGTATCGTATATTACGTTATGTACCGAGACTTACTGAAATAGCAAGACACGTTCGGACGTTTCCGTGAAAATACGAAGGAAAATAATTATCTCTAGATCTTTATATTCTAATGGGATAAAAAAAAAACCAGAGTTTTTTCCTATTGTGTTACCATTTCCCTAGTATACATTTCACCTTTCTGTAAGGGATTTTTTTAAATTATTTATTGTACCATAAACTCATGATCTATATAATAATTAAAAAAACTATCGATGTCTATATAACATATTAAATATAAAATAAACTAAAACTACAAACAAATTAAAATTAATACTAAAACAAAAGATACTTACCTATAAAATAAAAACCTAGTATACATTGTATGGCGGTAACAAAAAGGAAATTTTGAAAATGTATGGAAATATTAGGACAGTTTTTTTCTCCTATAAGGATGAAAAGAGCTCGTGATCCTGACCAGAAATAACACAAAAGTGGCAAAAAGGATCACAATATATAAAATGGCAAAAAATTAAAGAAACGCTCCACTAAATACATCTGTACCTACTACAAAAACTTTGCCACTTTATAAAAGTCTGTTTCAAACTCATTTATCACTTATACAAAGGCGATAGCGACAAATATGTCGGTGTCAATACTTATCGTGTCGTGGATCGAACGAATTGCGAGGTGTCGGTGCGAGCCGAGTGGAATGTGAATATACGTGACTATACTTATTAAAAAACGCAGCTGATTTTATGGTACGCAGTATGACCCCAGTATACACCTCGGAAAATTTGCCTAAAGGTTGAAAAACACTTCGTAGGATGAGTACAGTCATCTACTATACAATAATACGAGTATGTTACACAACGAGGGCCGCAAAAATATCTAACACAATCTTATTTGTAGTGTCATAAGAGCGTGTCATTTATTTTTGCGGCCTTCGAGGTAACATCACAGAATAAGTAATAGTATTATCATACAGAACGGCCACGCACCGCCCCGCCCCGACTCGCATTACCTCGCCACGACATGAATCTGGCGGACTTCTGGAGTTCTCTCAGTAAAGCGACTTACCCACACGTACACATACACAATGACGCGTGTACAGACGTGCGGCGCACACATACAGTCTGTTTCTGACCATGGGGCTTTAAATCCAGGGCTTGATTTTACTCGCTAAACGGAGATATTTTTACCATGGGACCAACCCTGAAATCGGGGAAAATTTTTTGGCTTTTCCATAGAAAATGTCGACATCTGATCAACCAAAATGTATAAAACGGTGAAAATTTTTTTCGGGATTTCGGTGTTGGTAACATAATAAAAGTAGCTCAGTTTAGCGAGTAGAATCGAGCCCTGGATTTAAAGCCCCATGGTCAGACACACCCTGTATAAACGCAAATGATTTTTGATGTATGGCGTGTCCGCCCTGTGGTACATAACAATTAACATATTGCAGGTTACTGAACGTACGGTCCTGGTCAAATTTTACGTCCGTATATTTTCAAAATTAATCGAACGGAGTGGAATGAAATTGCGATGCATTTGCGTCGGATCAATTAAAGCCCTTTATTGAATCCTGTCCCTGATAAGTACTCGACCATATTTAAATATAAATCAACTTACATAATATACTAGCTGTTGCCCGCGACTTCGTCCGCGTGGAATCTTATCTTCAACATTTTACATCTTTAGTACCTACCTATAATTTTCATATCCAAGCAATGTTGAAATTAAGTACTTTTCTTTTTTAGCAAGTTGTATGAAGTTTTAAGTCAAGTGAATTTTGATGTTGGTTGCTGAAATTACTTTTCTTGTATTCTCATAATAGGTACCTATGCCCTTATACAAAGATTCAAGTTCCGCATTCCGCACTCACAAAATATCTGATCTCCATATAAACTTTCAACCCCTTTCTCACCACCTTGGGGGATGATTTTCAAAAATGCTTCAATTAGTTTTCATGTTTTTTAATTTATTACCTTTTTTTCCAAAAAGTTAAAGTTCCCAGCTTAAAATTAAATTTACACCCCAAGACGAATTTTCATCCCCTTTTTAGCCCCCTTAGGGATTGAATTTCCAAAAACGTTGCAATTACTTTTTTTTGTAATCGGCTATTATGTCTTTCTAAGAAGTTTCAAAGCATTTGTAGTGGATTCAAATTTTCAACCCCTTTTTAACCCTGTTAGGGGATGAATTTTACAAAACGCTGAAATTACTTTTCCTGTCCTTTAATAATATCCCCAAATACAAAGATTCAACCCCGCGTTCGAAAATTTTTTTGATATCCATACAAACTTTCAACCCCTTTTTCACCACCTTAGGGGATGAATTTTCAAAAACGCTGAAATAAGTTTTCTTGTATTTTAATTTAAGACGTTTTTACAAAGTTTCAAGTTCCTTACTTAAAATAAAATTTGCAACCGCAGACGAACTTCCATCCCCTTTTTAACCCCCTTAGGGGTTGAAATTCCAAAAACGTTGCAATCATTTTTTTTTGTAATCGGCTATTATGCCTTTCTAAGAAGTTTCAAAACCATTTGTAATGGATTCAAACTTTCAACCCCTTTTTAACCCTGTTAGGGGATGAATTTTACAAAACGCTGAAATTACTTTTCCTGTCTTCTAATAATATCCCTAAATACAAAGATTCAAGTCCCACACTCGAAAAAATGTTTGATATCCATACAAACTTTCAACCCCTTTTTCACCACCTTAGGGGACGAATTTTCAAAAACGCTGAAATGAGTTTTCTTGTATTTTAATAATATATCTTTTAACGAAGTTTCAAATTCGTAGCTCAAAAGAAAACTTTAACCCCATGCAAACTTTCATCCCCTTTTTAACCCTGTTAGGGGATGAATTTTACAAAACGCTGAAATTACTTTTATTGTCTTCTAATAATATCCCCAAATACAAAGATTCAAGTCCCGCGCTCGAAAAATTTTTTGATATCCATACAAACTTTCAACCCCTTTTTCACCACCTTGGGGGATGAATTTTCTAAAACGCTGAAATAAGTTTTCTTGTATTTGAATTTGATACTTTTTTGCAAGGTTTCAAGTTCCTAGCTTAAAATTAAATTTGCACCCGAAGACAAACTTTCATCCCCTTTTTAACCCCCTTAGGGGTTGAATTTCCAAAAACGTTGCAATCACTTTTTTTGTAATCGGCTATTATGCCTTTCTGCGAAGTTTGAAAGCATTTGTAATGGATTAAAATTTTCAACCCCTTTTTAACCCTGTTAGGGGATGAATTTTACAAAACGCTGAAATTACTTTTCCTGTCTTCTAATAATATCCCTTAATACAAAGATTCAAGTCCACCACTTGAAAATATTTTTGATATCCATACAAACTTTCAACCCCTTTTTCACCACCTTAAG
Source organism: Cydia fagiglandana (assembly GCF_963556715.1). Lineage (NCBI taxonomy): Eukaryota > Metazoa > Arthropoda > Insecta > Lepidoptera > Tortricidae > Cydia > Cydia fagiglandana. The sequence continues at coordinate 1,986,378 of NC_085950.1, read as the reverse complement.
GGATGAATTTTCAAAAACCCTGAAATTAGTTTTCTTGTATTTTAATAATATAACTTTTTACGAAGTTTCAAATTCCTAGCTCAAAAGAAAACTTTAACCCCATACAAACTTTCATCCCCTTTTTAACCCCCTTAGGGGTTGAATTTCTCAAAATCGCTTCTTATCTCTTGTACACTTTATAAAAGCAATCTGGTGTGCAAATTTCAACTCTCTGGCTTTTGTAGTTTCGGCTCTGCGTTGATGAATCAGTCAGTCAGTCAGTCAGTCAGTCAGTCAGGACACTTGCATTTATATAGGTATATATAGATGTAACCGGTGTGATAACAGATGCGCTCAGCTTGTAATTTTAAGCTTGCAATCGTTATATTCATTATGTTGGTTACGAATTAGATGTGTTTTAAGTGTCTATTGTATATTTAATTACTTATTTAAGTACTGCGGAATGGAGTATCGAGACAAACCGTGCTGGTTTAACGATGCTCTTGGATCAAAATATTATGTAATTGTGATTTATCTCTAATAAATAAAATAAAAATAAATAAATGTTTGTTTTAATATACGTTAAAGAGGAAACTGGGCAAACTTTTCCATTACAGTACAGTCGTACGAGAGTTACTTTCACATTGTAATCTTAGTAAGGATTGTAAACTTACACTTATTTTTATTACTAAGGGCCTTTATTAATAAAGGGCTGTACAAAAGTAAATTAACAAGATGACGAGCAAAAACATTAAAAAAAAACATAAAGCAGTATTAGTAGTAGTAGAACACTTTATTGTACAAATATCAAAACAAAACAGGAAAAATAACATTCGTCATTAGTACAAAGGCGAACTTATCCCTTTAAGGGATCTCTTCCCATTAACCTTTGAGCAATTGAGGGAGAATTGGAGACGGTAGACATTATTTTAATTCTTTTGTGCTGAGCGTTCCGACTGAACATCTAGCGACCTTCACCAAGGAGGAGTTTTGGCCGAAGGGCGTCAAGTTCCGGCGGCCGCGGCCGGCTCCCTGACACTGCGGGGTTGCGAACTGCATCGCAGCCATAATTTGTGTTTTTAGTTTTAAGATATATTTTGTAATAATATGTATGCTAGTTTTAAGGTCCAATCTATGGGCCAATAGTTGCCTGAAAATAAATGTTTTCATTCATTCATTCCATACCTCGCAATCGAGCTAGCAAAACCGTAGCAGTTGCACATTAAGGTTGACGCATATATACGTATTTACTAAGTCAAATACAAAAACTATGTTTTAAATTAATTGTTTAAGATCTGTTTGCGTGTGATTACGCTAAATAAGGTATTTACATCCTTGTGCTATACACACATCATTACGTTATAAGTAGGTAGAATTTATTTTGTATTTCAAATTAAGAGTAAACAAATTGAGATTAAATAAAAATTTAAAGTAGTAATTTAATAATTTACTTTCCTGAAACACAAATTTAACTTTAAAATTTAAAAAATAGTGACTATGTTATCATGAGTCATGATGATGATTCATGACATATGAACGCTAACCTTTACATTCAACTGTCATTTGCTACGGTTTTGATAGCTCGATTGCGAGGTATGTTCATTACAGTTGCCTGTGGCATCGTCCCCACGACGCTTGCTGCGTTTCCCCGCTGTATTGCCAGACTAATCTACCTAGTTATAGGTAATACATGTAAGATCATGTTTAACCGAACAACTGTAAGTTTCTCGTTTAATCCGTTTAATATTCTGACCACAGCCGATGTCACATGTCAAACAGTCAGCGTTCAACAAAGTTTGACAAAGTTACAACTAGAGATGCCACTATTAGTTTTAGCCGAATACCAACAACGAAGCTAACTAAGGAAAAATGAACGAGCAAATTATCGAGCAAAATGCACTAATAAAATGATAACATTTTTTTGGGGACGGACAATCTTGCACAGGTCGACCTAGCCCCAAGCAAAGCAAAGCCTATACTATGGGTACTAGTAGGGTTTGCAATCCGGATCCGAAATGTATGAAATTATCCGGATCTGGATCCGGATCCGCGGATCTTCCCATACATTTCGAATCCGTCGTGCAAACCCTAGGTACTAGGCGACGATAAACATACTTACAGTTTTGAATGATTCACGGTTAGTTTCAGTACACTTATATCGACCGGGATATGAACCGTGATCAGGCGTGGCTCACTCCGCGATTTCGACGCTTTGCTACAGGTAGCTAAAACTCCATCCGTTCGACCCCAATTTTGGGGTTCGCCATAAGTCGCGCGTGGCGCTGTCGCCACCTAGCGGCCATATCTGTGCTGATCGTGACAGACGCGTTTTGTTAGAGAGTGAGTCTTCTGTATCTAGTAATATTATTTATTCTGTGCCGTGATTACCTTTTGTATTGTTTTGGAGCACCCGATATTTCGGCGCAGTTACATGCATCTTGTTCACGACTAACTGATGATAGCGAGTGGGTGTCAAAGTTGTGTAGACCGCGCCGTTTGTCACCAGGCTGTATCTCATGAACCGTGATAGTTGAAATTTTCACAGATGATGTATTTCTGTTGCTGCTGTAAGAAAGTTTTTGGCAAAAATTTCATTTTTGGTACAAGCTTTTATCGCTGACTGTACAGTCAACGGTAAAAATATGGGTGTAGACATATTACTCAAAAATATGTCCCATAGTTATTAATTCACTGACATAAGAGTTATGGGACATATTTTTGAAATGATTTGTACACCCATATTTTTACCGTTGACTGTACTTTTCTTTCCACAGGCAATTAATACTCATCGAGACAATTCTAAAAACCCCAAACACAATTAGGTTTCGTTGTTTTAGCACAGAGTTCCTATGGCCACTTCTGGTCTTCATCATTAGATCAGCTCAATGACACCATACTATTGCATTGTCACCCGACTTACGTATGTATGCAAAATTTCAGCTCAATCGGAAACCGGGAGAAGATTTGATTACAGACAACGGTCAGGTGAAACTAAATGAAAGCTTGTAAAACGGAACCCTTGGTGGGCGAGTCCGACTCGCATTTGTTGACCTCTAGTCAGACTACTATAGGTATTCTGGTTCGTTTCCTAATACCGGATATTCGGTAATTTGGCAGACTACGCCGAATACCGAATAGTTCCCGAATCCGTGGCATCTCTAGTTCGGCCTAGTTTTGAAGTCGGAGCACACTTGACACACTCGAGTTAAGTTAAATGATACACGGTGGTTACAATGTGTAACACAAATGCGCCGATTTCGGAGTTCAAAAATTTTGTGATTGATATGATACGATTTTGGATTTTTTTGAAACGGAGGCTCGCGACGAGAGTGTACAGCGCGCATTACTTTAACGAACAAAATTCTCAACCAAATAAAAACACCATAAAAATAAATTATAGCTAGTGAATAAAACTCTTGTGTCTTATGCATTCAAGATTCAAGTACCCACAAAAGCCAAATGACTGCTGTACTCCCATTTGTCTCCCCACGTCACCGCCGCCATCAATGAGGAGGAGACGGATGGGAATGATTCATTTGAATGCATTCATTCCTGTCTGTGGCCAGCGGAATCAAATGGAAATACGCCAAATTTAATGACTGATGTGTAAAACTTTGAATAAAATTACCGGCCCTGATATGCCTCATTATTATTGTCCGTAAAGCCAGTCCCTAGATATCTATGTCAATGCTTATAATTCAAGTACCGTAGCCAAATGGCTCCCATAAAAGGGGGACAGCGATTGCACCCATTATCTTTACGGCCGACAAATCTGCGCTCAGCGAGAATCGGCTCTCGGAGGCGAAAAAATTATTAGCTAAGACACGTTCGTCTTAATCTTGATGTTATTTTATTGTCTCAGTACACTTTTATTACCTAATCTGACGACGTAACGGAATGGTGGTCGCTTTCAGATGAAAGGAGTGCCTCGCGTTCGTTAGGTCGTTGGGTGGATGACATTACACACTAACGGGAAACGTCGTTGATTAATGGTTAACATTCCGTTTCTGACCGCAGATACACTACTGGTACCGAACAAGTCGGTGTTTTGTTACTTGCCATAAAAAAAAGAAAAAAAAGAGGGATATCGAAGAGGAAGAAGTCCTATGCGATGGACTGATCAAATCAGTGACAACTCCGGCAAGAAAGTTCACGAGGCCATTCACACTGCCGAAGACCGAAACACGTGGAAAGCAATCGTTCGAAAAGTAATTTATAGAGGTCACGACCCTCAGCTATGAGGAATACGATTCAAGGAAGAGGATAATAAAACGAATGGCGATGCAGCTGTCGATGTCGTTGGAAATGCACTGTCACCTTCTTCTTCCTCGCGTTATCCCCGCATTTTTCCACGGCTCATGGGAACCTGGGGTCCGCTTGACAACTAATCCCATGATTTGACGTAGGCACTAGTTTTTACGAAAGCGACTGCCATGTGACCCTCCAACCCAGTGGAGAAACTAAGCCTAAAATTGGGATTAGTCCAGTTTCCTCACGATGTTTTCCTTCACCGAAAAACGACTGGCAAATATCAAATGATATTTCGTACGTTCCGAAAAACTCATTGTTACGCGCCGGGGTTTACCCGTGACCTCCGGATTGAAAGTCGCACGCTGTTACCGCTAGGCCACCAGAGCTTCCTAATTGGAAATGAACTGTCACTATAACGCGATAATTGACACTTTATACGTTGGCACGGCCACACTGGGATTATCCGACCGGTGTTTCCCGTTAGTGATAGTGTGGTCCCGGCATTACTCTTTTCCACAGAAATGGCGTAAAGCTTAGATCAAAAGAAGCGGAACTAACCTACTTAACTGAAGGAGAACTGTAACACCAATTAGCAGTTCGCGCGTGCCCCGGCCAGGACGCGTATTCTGATTCAAGTAACGTGTTGCCAATTTGATCTAGACTTGTTGTGGATTATATTATAACACAAGATATGTTAAGGCGTTCTAAAATTGAAGCGCTCATCATGAGTCACTGACAGTGTATAACTGACATATACGCTAACGTCTACGTAATTAATTCAATAATAAATGCGAGTACGAGCGAGATGCATAGAAAGTAAGTTACGTTCTCTATAGCGTTTATGTCAGTGCCAAACTGGTGGTAGCCACACTTTTGGCAAATTGTACAAATCCAGATTAAATTCATAACTTGTAAATCAGAATACGCCCCTTGAAAGAGAGGTTCTAGCTCTACATATTATTGGTAACTGCGCAGTTATTACAGAGAGCAAGGAATGGATAATACAGGGTGTCACTTTCAGTACGGATCAAAGGAAGGCTAATAACGATAGAGGACCCAAAGCTACTGATTTTACTAAATAACATTGATAACCGGGTTTGATACTTATTAGCTTAGTTATTCCGTACCTCAAAACGAAAAAACGGAACCCATAAAATAAAGGTTCATATTGTTGTTCGTCCGTCTGTCTGTCTGTCTGCCCTTTATCTCGAGAACGCGTGGAGGTATCGAGTTGAAATTAAAACCATATACTTAAGTCTGCAGTCCCTTGAAGCTATGAAATATTCAATCTTCTAAGTTAACATACAAAAAAGATACGGTCGTTTAATATATTTAATACATGATACAGTCCTACGTAAAGAGCCTAAAATAATTAATAATATTGGGCTATTTCGGGTTTCTCAAAAAAACTGGTACCGAGCCCTGCCGGGAACTATGAAATTTGGTAAGTAATATCGTTTTACCCTACAAGTACATGGAAACAACTCAAAAATATAAAAATTTTATGGTTAAAAAAATAAGCTAAAAAAATAAATTGGTACTGAACCCTCGGTGGGCGAGTCCGACTCGTACTTGTCCGGTTTTTCATTATACATAGTTACTGTAATCCCTCGCCACACAGGGATAAACAAACAGACTGCTATAGTCGGGCTTCGGAGCGATGGCTTAAAATATAATATCAAAGTTAATCTCATTTTAATGAAACTTTACCGCTACTTAAGTTTCTGCTCTACATACTTACCCCCTTATTCATAAACGTTTACTAAAGTTGACAAGCCGATAATAATCGTTTGTCCCTTTCCGACGTATTGGTATGATGGAAAAGGACAAACGATTATTATCGGCTTGTCAACTTTAGTAAACGTTTATGAATAAGGGGGTTAGTCCATATTCAGCTATAATTGGTAACAGCGGTTGTAATTAGATGTATGATTACAGGGGCCCACTGATTAACAGTCCGCCGGACGGTATCGGCCTGTCAGTTAGAAAAAAATTGACAGTTCCGAACAACTTACAGGCCGATACCGTCAGGCGGACTGTTAAGGTTGACTCACGCTAGACCGGGCCGTGCCCGGACCGGGGCGGGCCGGAGCGAGCCGACGCAGGAGCTGTCAGGAGCGCCACCGTGACCGGGCCGTTCCGGGGCCGGGGCGTAAGGCCACCCGTTTATTACATTAACACTAGTGCTGTCCGAGCAATGTCCGAGCGTCTAGTGTTTACATGTAGGAACTCGAGTCCTTTGAGTCTGAATTTGATGTAGGCACAGCTCGTTTTTATAAGACTCTGCGCTTAAAAAACTTCTCCCGACTTCTGTCCTTTGTAGTCCTTTTTAAGAGCAACTCAAAAGGACTCGAGCCTCCAAATAAAGACTCCGTGAAAAAAATTATAGGTTTTTCCTATATAACAGTAACGAAATTAAGCGTTATTTTATGATTTATGTACGTATCTAATCTACAAATTATACATAAAGACAATGCATTTCGATTTATTTTTGTAAAAAAACGAGAGTTCTCTGAAAAGTACTCAAGTCTCTACAAGAGACTTTGGTCTCTATCTAGTTGAAAAGAACTCGAGTTTAAACTTAATTACAAGAGTCAGAAAATTGAGTAGTCTTCAAGCAGAGGATTCAAAGGATTCGAGTCCTACCCAGCCCTATCCGAGCCGACCGGGACGTCCGAGCTGACTGTTCATGACAAATGTCATAATAAATGTCAATCAGATTGAAAACAATGGTTCGATCGGAAGCAAGCGGATATGGAAGGAAATAATATAATCAAAATATTGGCCCTAGCTGCCTTAATGACTGATTAAGAGGCTACTGCATACTCTAGGGCGTACATCCACGTCGACACGTTCGGAAAAATAAGAATAGGTACATACAACATGATGTAAAGAGCTTTATTTACATATGACTCAAGATTCTTTCGAAGCCGTCCACACGGCAGAATTAAACAACGTTTGGTAAAACAAAAACAAGATTTCAGAAACCAATATCCAGCATTCACCGTCTGGCTCTCTGCTTAAGGTAAGATATGGAAATACAGTGCATGTACCTATTAATAAATATGTATAATCATGTGCCGAAGTATATTAAGCTATTAAGAGGAAAGGGAATGACCGGTTCTCCGTACAAACATAGTTCCCGTTTTTCTCACTGGATATTGATATTATGGAATATTTAGGTAGTCGTCAGCAAACTGTAGTGGTACCCAATGCATTTAGTTACATTCTACAAATGTAGATTTTTCAGCTTATCTGGTTTTGACATTATTTTCTCCCATCAATGCCACGTTCTTCAGTGTTCATGTGTTCAGTTCAGATATGTTCAATTTCAGGATGAAAAATGCCCCCATGCATGAAAAACGAGTTTAAAAGAGGAGAAATTTCCAATGGCTGCGACAAAGTAACAAAAATTTAAAAAGTATCGGTATAAGATAATTATCTACAAGCTGTTTTCGGCCACAGCGAATACAGTACCACCACTAAGAATGTCGGTGGTGCGCTCTCAATAAAATAAGTAAGTAAATAAAAACTATTAAGCTCGTTACACTAAGATAGAATTGTGTCGGTTACAAAAAATAAACTATCTACTTACTTACTTTCCTCTGGTGAAAAAGAAGCCAAGATGGCAAAAACGGAACCCTTACAGTTTCGTCATGTCCGTCCGTCTGTCTGCCTGTCTGTCTGTCTCTGTCTGTCTGTCTGTCCATATGTCACAGCTATTTTACTCAAAAAGTATAAGATAACGATTTGGAAATTAGGTATATTTTGTAAGTCGTGCAGAAGAAGATAACAATATAATTGATTTTAAATATGGGTTGCTAGTTTATATTTATTCATTAGCTTGCATTGCAATGACACTTTAGGCTTAGCCTATAAGTACTAAGATTCTAATGCTTAGATCTAATATTAAAAAAAGTCCTTCTTTGGTCCTACTCTTAAATAATATGTTTGGGCTCTTTTCTTATGCCTTTTTACATTTTACGACTTTTAAATATTTGACGCTGTCATGTTTTTCGAATAGTATAATAAACATTGTCAAAAGAAAAAATAGTGATATTAAATTTGTTGAAAGATACTAAATGTATTTGAATATGCAAGAACACGTTGAATGCAGGTAATGTATCGTGTTACCCCGCGCGTCAAGGTATTGGCAAAAATAGGTATGATTATGGTGTAGTGCCGTTTGAATCTGCATAGGAACCCGCTTTCGCCTTTGTAATACCTATATATTAGTATGCATTGATGCAGTTCTCTCCCCCAGGGTGTTTGTCTGTCTGTATTTTAGGATTTCATTAGCTATCCAAAACATCATCATCATCATCATTAACTTAAGAGTTATTCTCTTGTCGGTGGAGTATCTTCCAGCTTTCCCTATCTTGCGCCAAAACATACGAACCCAAATTATTTCTGTGTTTTAAGGGTGAAACCCTGGTCGTGTGAAGAGATTTTATTTTCTTTGACAAATACAGCATTTGCATTAACTACACATAGATGAGGTGTTCCACGATTATGTGGCTTTCGAAATGCTTTTGTCTTGTAGGTATGACAACTTACTGAATTAACTGCGTAAAGCTCGAGAAAATACTACCAATAGGCTAGGCTAGATGATAAGTTTTTTGTAAAGGATCAAATGTCTATATCATATGGGGCCCATGCAGGCATGCACCCATGATATTGAAGTAGGAGGATTGTTTTTAAAATATTTGTAAGTATATTGTATGTACGTAGGTTTGTCTGTAAGTATATTTTTTGGTTCTAGAAGTAATACCTAGTAACCTTAACAGTGATGTCTATCACGTTTTTTTTTCAAGTAGGTACGTACTACTTGCATACGAGAGAAATAAGAAGAGGAGTAAAATAAATTTAATATTACTGTACACATACGTATGTCCAAAGAAAGAGCGCTATGATAAGCAAACGTTATTTTTTAGGGTTCCGTATCTCAAAAGGAAAACACGGAACCCTTAAAGGATCACTTCCGTCCATCTGTCTGCCCGTCTGCCCGTCTGTCCGTCCGTCCGTCCGTCCGTCCGTCCGTCCGTCCGTCCGTCCGTCTGTCCGTCTGTCCGTCTGTCCGTCCGGCCGTCTGTCTGTCGATACCCTTTATTTCGGGAACGGGTCCGTATTGAGTTGAAACCTTTTATATACTCCTAGACTTCGTAGCGTAGACCTACGGTCCTGTGAAGATAAATCAAATAGTAATAATTATTATGTATGTATGTATGTATTGTACCTACAGTATTTCCAAAAATCAGCGCTATGTAAGGTTTCGGTGCTTAGGTACAGTCGCCATCAGATATATCGGAGCGGCCAAGGTGTTCACAATATCTGAACACGCACTCTAACGCCTTGACAATAAAGGCGTGCTCAGATATTTGTGAGCACCTTGGCCGCTCCGATATATCTGATGGCGACTGTATTATAATTTTATTGTTATGACATGAAGTATGGTAAATAATTTTGATTATTTTTTATTAATAAAAATATTACTAGAGAGGAAGGAAGAGAGACTGCCCAAATTCCACACGGGCTTAGCCTTGGCCACAGCGAGTATAATCACTAGGTACACCTAGCTTATAAAACAAAGTACCAAAGAGTGTATATATTATATGCTCGCGATAGAATCAAAATAGGTATTGTGATACAATTAATTGTATTATAAACGATTTTTTTTTCATGTATGTACCATGGACATTCCTCGATGGCACCAAGTTGCAACCGGAAAGCGATGATCACTCGGCAAATCAAGACTATAGCAGCCACATCTAAGGAGATCATGAATACCTATTTAATAAATTTTTATTCTTTGCTGTTTGATATGTAATAATAAGTTTTTGGCAAAAATTTCATTTTTGGTACAAGCTTTTATCGTCGGCTGTACTTTTTTCCACAGGCAACTAATACTCATCGAGACAATTCTAAAAACCCCAAACACAATTAGGTTTCGTTGTTTTATCACAGAGTTCCTATGGCCACCTCCGGTCTCCATCATCAGATCAGCTCGATGACACCATAATATTGCATAGTCACCCGACTTACAATCGGAAACCGGGAAGTGGATCAAATTTAACTTGCAAGATTTGATTACAGACAGACAGACAGACAACGGTCAGGTGAAACTAAATAAAAGCTTGTAAAAATGCGGTATAATCCAAGATTTCACAGGTCCACCCGCCATCCTGACATCAGAATAGCGGGTGGACCTTTTTTGTTAAATATCTCGTTTCCGGAAAAAGTACACTGGTTTCTATTCATAGTTTACGCAAGTACACTGTAGGTACAATATAAAAACATACATTTTGCGTGAAATAATGCAATATTTCACAGATCCACCCGCCATCCTGACGTCTGAATGGCGGGTGGACCATTTTCGATAAATATTTCGTTTCTGCAAGAAGTACACTGATTTCTATTCATAGTTTACGCAAGTACACTATAACTACATACTTGGAGTGCGGTATAATCCAAGATTTCACAAGTCCACCCGCCATCCTGACGTCAGAATGGCGGGTGGACCTTTTTTGTTAAATATCTCGTTTCCGGAAGAAGTACACTGGATTCTATTAAAAGTACACTAAAGTACACCGAAGGTACAATATGTTTATAAATATTTCGTTCAAATTCGCTGAGGTCCACCCGCCATCCTGACGCTCACGGAATGGCCGTCCCTAGCAGAATTGTAATTTAAATTGTTGCACACGCAGTATACCCTGGTTTGATTCTTATACAGTCAGGGTTATAACCGCGAACCACTTCATTAATTAATATATTTGCCTCTCTATCACTCTTATGATTATTTGCGCGAAAGAGAGGCACTTATATGATTATTTGGCATGGTTAGCGGTCCCCCTGACGCGTTCCACGTCTTTTAGGATGGTATTCCATCTATCCAATTTCTTTGCCCAATGTGTAAAGTCGGACCAAAAAAAGTCTGCAGCGGATTTGATAGCCCACGCATTGCAAGTGTCATTTATACGGCATAATTTCAAAGAAGTTTGACGTTTAAAATAACACTTTAAGGCACTGGTCCCACCGCGAGCTAGTAAGCTATGAGCTATCAGCTATAAACACGAATAAAAGATAAGCATAAGCACTCCCGTGTAAATAAAAGAGACACGGCGATATTTATAGTTACTCGCCCAGCGGTGAGCTATAAATATCGCCGTGTCTCTTTTATTTACACGGGAGTGCTTATCATCTGTTCGTGTTTATAGCCGATAGCTCATAGCTTACTAGCTCGCGGTGGGACCAGTGCCTCACTGCGTGGGCTATCAAATATGCTGCAGACTATTCTTGGTCTGACTTTCTATTAAGTCTCACATCAGAGAGTGAGACGCAATGACATTGGACAAATAAATTGGATAGGACGGTGGAATACCACCCTTAGTCATTCTCATTTATATAAGAACAATAAAATATACGAAGAGTTTTATTGTATTATTTCAGTAGTTAGTGCCTTTGGGTAATTTTAGGCAGGAAATAAGGGATATTACGGAACATTCTGCATATGGGGCGTTACTCTCACTAACCCCAGGACCTACTGCGAAACACGAAAACCAACATTTCGGTTTCTGCCTCTCTATCACTCGATATCTGCTTCTGTGCATATCGACAGAGGCAATCACTCGATATCTGCTTCCCTGCATATCGACAGAGGCAATCACTCGATATCTGCTTCTCTTATCGACAGAGGCAGATAACGAAATTTTGATTATCGCGTTTTGCGGTAAGCCATTTGTAAACAAGTCACCTGGATGCAAAGAGTAAAGTAAGTATGCATCAATATCATGGTGAAAAGTTGACATAAAACTGTTTAGCCTGCTCCACACTCGTGTGCGAATCGCAGCGCGAAGCCAAGATTCGCGCACGAGTGTGGAGTGGGCTTTTAAGGCATAGTTATGATGTAAATTTGTACTCTGTGCAGGCAGAGAAGATCAGTTGAACTCTAAATGAATGAATAAAAATGGTTATTATAGTTTGTCAAAGGACTGTCTCATTTCAAACATAGATAGAGAGAATCATGCTATCTTGGTCTTACACTAGTACTAACACCCAAAAGAAAAGGATGAGTATAGTTTTTTGTTCTTATTTACTGACAAATTTGGTTTGACCAGCTATAAATACGGTATTGTCATATATATTTCTATGAACTTCGTACGAAATAAAAAAGTATCTAAGTAATAAGTTACTTCTACACTCCATATAATAAGTGGTAATGTCAGAAAAAACTATATAGTATCTTAATATTCATTATAAACCTACATGCTCATTATTGAATCATTTTTACAAGCAGTAACATCAATAGATGTCTCATTTAATATAATCCGACTAAATTACATTTCAGCAACACTTCCATATTTCACAAAATAAATCAAGACATTATCCAACCTATATAATCTTGACGTATATTATATCAAAGACGGGTGTACCTAATATAAACCGACCAAGTAACGAATTAGCTATACCATCATATTTAACAAACAAATTTATGACGTTTTGCAACCTTCTTATTTTGGCAAATATATTCCGACACAGGGGTGGTATTCCATCTGTCCAATCTTGGTCCAATGTGTATTTGCGTCTCACATTTTGCTTAATGAGAGAGTCAGACGCAATGCATATTGGACAAAGATCTTAAACAAGTAGAATACCACCCGAAGAGAAAAATAGGTTGTCAGGAGGCTCCGGGACGTGACCGGGCCGGGCCCGCACCGTGCCACGCCCGAGCCCCGGTGATCACGTGATGCTCTCCATAGAAAACGACGCTCCGGAAGCTCCGGCCCGGCCACGGCCCGGTCTAGCGTGAGTCATCCTTTAATCAGTGGGTCCCTTTACAGTTAAACCCCCTTGATTATTCTTGAAAACTATTGAAAATTCACAAAAATTGACAAGGTATAAAATGGGTCATAAATTAAAACTTTCTACTGTAAATACATTGTAATATGGCGATTAGCCAGTTTTAGTGTTTAGCAGTAACGCTTTGGTTTACTGCTAGATAAACGCATATTGCTTTTGTGTCAGCGCAACCTAACGTGTATATACCGGGTGTGGCCTGTAACATGAGCAAATAATTAAAACATAGATTGTACTCCTCAAACGGTGACACTTATGTTCTACGACTTTAAAAAATTATGAATTATTTAGACTCCCTATTTTTCATACAAAATAAATATTATCTTCAATGGACGCCATCGCCACGCCATATCATTGTGATTGACGTTGCTTGTCACGCCTTAATCAAAACAAAATTCGCAATACATTGCGTCTTAAAATAAACTTTAAAGTATGTTAAAAATCAAACAACAAGTTTTTTTTTAAAGTCGCTGAACAAATGTTAGTCAGTATGAGGAGTACAGCCTACAGTTTAATTTATTGCTCATATTACAGGCCACACCCGGTATAGGCAGGCATTTAGAGAATATACGTTCTTATACTCTAACACATAAGGTGTTTGACTTCTACTCCCATCATCCGCTCGAAACCATATATAACATACCTCACTTGTTATTTGTTAATTGCTATATTAGTAGGTATAGGAAACAAAATAATCCTATTCATTCCATGTTCGCCAGTTTATATAAAGCCCGAAACCTCCAACGGGTGAAGCCAAATGTAAATTTACTAATGCTCATTTACTGCTCTGTTCTATGTATTTTACATGTACATTAATGGTTTGCCTTTGCCACAGTAATAATTCAAGAGTATCTGTAGTTCTTTAACTGTGAGCAGAGATATATATAACTCCGTATAAGATAAATAAAGTCTAAGAAAAAAACGTGCCTCGGAAATCAAGAAAAAGTCATTCTCGAATAGATGGCGCACACATCTTTGGCCTATTCTCGGCTAGATGGCGTTGACACCGTGTCATTATGGAACAATAAAAATTAAAAATCATTTATCCGGAAACATATTTTGATTAATTTATACATTTTCAATTTTATTTTCAGTTTTAATCGTGTGTCGATAGATGGCAGTAAATGTACCGTGACTACAAAATTTACTTTTACCCTCTATACTATCTATTCTCTTAGCTGTGACTTTTCATGGAATAGTAGGGTATATTACTGTATTTAATAGTTATTTGTTTTACAAGGGGGCAAAGTTGTTGTTTAACCGCTCGTGCTAATATTGATGCCCGGTTCGAAAAATGGCTTGGCTAATAATAACCGGTGAATCATTATGTATGTTGACGTTTTCCACCGAGTTCCACGAACACCGGAAATTCCGTGGCAGTGAGTGTTGAGTGCACCGAAAACGCATTCCCGCTGAAGAGATTCCGGGAATCGTTACCTTTACCTGTACCTCTAGTGCAGCGGTCGGCAACCTTTTAGCAGCTACTGGCCACATAGCAGTTAAAGAAGTGGACGCGGGCCGCACTTTGTTAATATTTGTGACTTTATCAGACATTATCATTTGTCAATATTACGTACAAAATAGCCAGGGAGGCTCGCGGGCCGCAAGTGAGAGGTTTGCGGGCCGCATGCGGCCCGCGGGCCGCTGGTTGCCGACCGCTGCTCTAGTGGAAATATCATTCGATAGCGTGACGTGACGTTCACGTTTGAGTTAACGGCCCGATTCGAGCTTTAAGATAGGTACGTCAGTCTATAGAAACGATATGGATTAGATATGTCAGTGTCAAATGTGACGTTTCTTCAAACAAATACGTCACTTTTGACACTGACACATCTAATATATATTATTATCGTTTCTAGATCTATTAATTGACTTATCTTAAAGTTCGAATCAGGCAGTATTTTATACGGGATTTTGATTAAACGTCCCACTTGGCGCTGTTCAAAATACCATACAAAAATGTAGTTCGTTTTTTCAGCATTAGAAAGAACTGGCAAGAAGGTAAGCGATCTTGACATGTCTTTTAATTGAAAAACGCTTTTTAAAAATCAAAAATTATTACTTATGAAAGCAGAAGAATATAAATGATCGTATTAGATTCATAATTGTTACATATTTGCCGTGACTTATTTTTAAAAAGTGTTTTTCAATGAAAAGACACATCAAGATTGTTTACCTTATTTCTAATGCTAAAAAAACGAACTATAGACATAACGCAAACGCGAACGCTCGTTACGCTATCGAATGATACACTAGGGGTATCCGTATCTTACCCAATTACCCATATCACGATGAATACCGTCATAAAGCTGATTTTAACCTGTAGTTTTAGTGTAAACAAGAGTGATAAAAACAACATCATTTTAATTTACTTCTAGTAAAGTTGAGGAAAATCACGTAAAATCCGGTACAGGGTATAATATAATACACAATAGGTCTCTACATACCGGGTGTGGTCTGTAATACGAGCAAATAATTAAAACATAGATTGTACTCCTCAAACGGTGATACTTTTGTTCAACAACTTTTAATAATTATATAGCTTTTACTCCCTATTTTTCATACAAAATAAATATTATCTTCAATGGACGCCATCGCCACGCCATATCATTGTGATTGACGTTGCTTGTCACGCCTTAATCAAAACAAAATTCGCAATACATTGCGTCTTAAAATAAACTTTAAAGTATGTTAAAAATCAAACAACAAGTTTTTTTTAAAAGTCGCTGAACAAATGTTAGTCAGTATGAGGAGTACAGCCTACAGTTTAATTTATTGCTCATATTACAGGCCACACCCGGTATAGGCAGGCATTTAGAGAATATACGTTCTTATACTCTAACACATAAGGTGTTTGACTTCTACTCCCATCATCCGCTCGAAACCATATATAACATACCTCACTTGTTATTTGTTAATTGCTATATTAGTAGGTATAGGAAACAAAATAATCCTATTCATTCCATGTTCGCCAGTTTATATAAAGCCCGAAACCTCCAACGGGTGAAGCCAAATGTAAATTTACTAATGCTCATTTACTGCTCTGTTCTATGTATTTTACATGTACATTAATGGTTTGCCTTTGCCACAGTAATAATTCAAGAGTATCTGTAGTTCTTTAACTGTGAGCAGAGATATATATAACTCCGTATAAGATAAATAAAGTCTAAGAAAAAAACGTGCCTCGGAAATCAAGAAAAAGTCATTCTCGAATAGATGGCGCACACATCTTTGGCCTATTCTCGGCTAGATGGCGTTGACACCGTGTCAGTATGGAACAATAAAAATTAAAAATCATTTATCCGGAAACATATTTTGATTAATTTATACATTTTCAATTTTATTTTCAGTTTTAATCGTGTGTCGATAGATGGCAGTAAATGTACCGTGACTACAAAATTTACTTTTACCCTCTATACTATCTATTCTCTTAGCTGTGACTTTTCATGGAATAGTAGGGTATATTACTGTATTTAATAGTTATTTGTTTTACAAGGGGGCAAAGTTGTTGTTTAACCGCTCGTGCTAATATTGATGCCCGGTTCGAAAAATGGCTTGGCTAATAATAACCGGTGAATCATTATGTATGTTGACGTTTTCCACCGAGTTCCACGAACACCGGAAATTCCGTGGCAGTGAGTGTTGAGTGCACCGAAAACGCATTCCCGCTGAAGAGATTCCGGGAATCGTTACCTTTACCTGTACCTCTAGTGCAGCGGTCGGCAACCTTTTAGCAGCTACTGGCCACATAGCAGTTAAAGAAGTGGACGCGGGCCGCACTTTGTTAATATTTGTGACTTTATCAGACATTATCATTTGTCAATATTACGTACAAAATAGCCAGGGAGGCTCGCGGGCCGCAAGTGAGAGGTTTGCGGGCCGCATGCGGCCCGCGGGCCGCTGGTTGCCGACCGCTGCTCTAGTGGAAATATCATTCGATAGCGTGACGTGACGTTCACGTTTGAGTTAACGGCCCGATTCGAGCTTTAAGATAGGTACGTCAGTCTATAGAAACGATATGGATTAGATATGTCAGTGTCAAATGTGACGTTTCTTCAAACAAATACGTCACTTTTGACACTGACACATCTAATATATATTATTATCGTTTCTAGATCTATTAATTGACTTATCTTAAAGTTCGAATCAGGCAGTATTTTATACGGGATTTTGAGGAATTTTGATTAAACGTCCCACTTGGCGCTGTTCAAAATACCATACAAAAATGTAGTTCGTTTTTTCAGCATTAGAAAGAACTGGCAAGAAGGTAAGCGATCTTGACATGTCTTTTAATTGAAAAACGCTTTTTAAAAATCAAAAATTATTACTTATGAAAGCAGAAGAATATAAATGATCGTATTAGATTCATAATTGTTACATATTTGCAGTGACTTTTTTTGAAAGAGTTTTTCAATTAAAAGACACATCAAGATTGTTTACCTTATTTCTAATGCTAAAAAAACGAACTATAGACATAACGCAAACGCGAGCGCTCGTTACGCTATCGAATGATACACTAGGGGTATCCGTATCTTACCCAATTACCCATATCACGATGAATACCGTCATAAAGCTGATTTTAACCTGTAGTTTTAGTGTAAACAAGAGTGATAAAAACAACATCATTTTAATTTACTTCTAGTAAAGTTGAGGAAAATCACGTAAAATCCGGTACAGGGTATAATATAATTCACAATAGGTCTCTACATACCGGGTGTGGCCTGTAATACGAGCAAATAATTAAAACATAGATTGTACTCCTCAAACGGTGACACTTTTGTTCAACAACTTTTAAAAATTATATAGCTTTTAGACTCCCTATTTTTCATACAAAATACATATTATCTTCAATGGACGCCATCGCCACGCCATTATCATTGTGATTGACGTTGCTTGTCACGCCTTAGACATAACAAAATTCGCAATACATTGCGTCTTAGAATAAAATTTAAAGTGTATTAAAAATCAAACTACAAGTTATTTTTAAAAGTCGCTGAACAAATGTTGGTCAGTATGAGGAGTACATCCTACGGCTTAATTTTTAATTTTTTGCTCATATTATAGGCCACACCCGGTAGGTATATTATAGTCTATGCGGAAAGAGTTGTGGAATGTATGGGGCCCAATACATTCCACGACTTTTCTCTTTCCGAACAGTCTCTAGGTGTATAAATTATTAATCTGAATAACGGTAGATAATAACAGGCGGTCTGGATGCTAAACAGCGATCACTTCCAGACAACCTAAAAAATACACAATAAATTCAAAAGATATATTTTTCTTTAAACACAGCTGAAAATGCAATTCCATTCCATTCCATTTTTAAATATTCTCCAAATACCTAAATACTTATCAAAAATACGAGACGCGTGAAAACAGAAATAACAGTTGTCAACAATTCCTTTAACAGTTTTCTATAAAATTATCCAGCATGCGTCCTTCTCTCACAAGCTAATTTAGAAAGAGAGTTTCCAAACTGTTTTAGCATTGCGTTTCAGCACCTTCCATATTCAAAATTTAGTATTCGCTATTCAGTACCGCGCCGGCCGTCGGAGCGAGCGGACGTACGTTTTGCGCTGAAAACGGTCTCATCACGTGTATATTTCGAATACGTTCTTATAATATATAGTGTGTCAAATTAAACTAGTGGTGTGTGGTGTAAGTTTAGTGCCAAGCGTTTAGTGTTGGGATATTTAGCGACGTTGGATATCATTTTGTTCAGGTAATTAAACATTTATTTATTTTTCTTTCGGTTTAACCGTGAGTTATTTATGGACCACCAGGCATGTAACACTTCTGGAGTTCTGGAGGCGTTCATAGGCTACGGTGACTGCTTACCATCCCGCGGGCCGTAAGCTTGTTACGATGGGGTATAAAAAATGATAATTGGCTTGCACATTATGACATTTACTTAGATAATATGGATGTTGCCTGTATTTAAAATAAATTTTTAATACAGTTGCTCAAAAAGTGCTACTTTACGTAGCTGTTTAGCGTGCGGAAAGTTGGTTATCTCGAACTAGTGCTTTTTACTTTTCCAATTTTTTTAAATTTATACTTGTTCCAATTCACGACTACTTATTGATGAGTGTTAATATTAGTTTCCTTTAAACGTCGTAATCAGCATAAAAACCTACCGTTAATGTAAGAATACGAAAAATATTACATATTTCATATTTAATTACTTACCTCTTCATCATTATAACAAGTTTATTTTTTAATATTCAATACTGAAAATTCCGTTCTTAATAAGTTGACTGAATGGAACGGAATAGCTGCCAAACGCCCATAGATATAATATACTTAAAGACGACGTCTAACCGAGCTGTCACTGTTACCACTTTTGTTTAGTGTACGATTAACAATGTTTTTCTTATTTTTTCGCAACTGTATTAAAAAACGTCGTTCGATACACGTGCGGAAATGTCATTCTTCACTCGTCCCGAGTCTTGCCACTCGCCTGCGGCTCGTGGCAAGATATCTCGGTACTCGTGAAGTAATGACATACCTTCCGCACTAGCATCGAAATGTACTATTTTAATACAGTTGCTCAAAAAGTGCTCCTTTACGTAGCTGTTTAGCGTGCGGAAAGTTGGTTATCTCGAACTAGTGCTTTTTACTTTTCCAATTTTTTTAAATTTATACTTGTTCCAATTCACGACTACTTATTGATGAGTGTTAATATTAGTTTCCTTTAAACGTCGTAATCAGCATAAAAACCTACCGTTAATGTAAGAATACGAAAAATATTACATATTTCATATTTAATTACTTACTTCTTCATCATTATAACACGTTTATTTTTTAATATTCAATATTAAATATTCCGTTCTTAATAAGTTGACTGAATGGAACGGAATAGCTGCCAAACGCCCATAGATATAATATACTTAAAGACGACGTCTAACCGAGCTGTCACTGTTACCACTTTTGTTTAGTGTACGATTAACAATGTTTTTCTTATTTTTTCGCAATTGTATTAAAAAACGTCGTTCGATACACGTGCGGAAATGCCATTCTTCACTCGTCCCGAGTCTTGCCACTCGCCTGCGGCTCGTGGCAAGATATCTCGGTACTCGTGAAGTAATGACATACCTTCCGCACTAGCATCGAAATGTACTATTACACCATGCACAAAATAACGCACCAGATAATTATTAGCCAAAAGTTAAAAATCATTTATGTTTTTAACACAATTTCTACCTAATTTAATAAATTGGATAAAACTAAAAAAAAAGGAGGTGAATTGACCGTGATATATTTTGTGGAGTGTATAGTTTCATATAAATTCCACAGAGGCTAATCGTTTTGACAATTCGATAAAAGATTAACAGATTTGGCTAGTAGGAAAGTACCCTTAGGCTATTTGACTACTTGTAAAAATCAGTTTTATGAACTGTCATAACGATTTGCTACTATGGAATTTATATGAAATACTAGCATGTGACGTCACGATCAAATTACCTACTCTTAATAGTTTTATACAGGTTTTAAAATATAGATTGTGTCTAAAAATAACTGCTGTGTACGTTTCTCTATTAATCTTCTGGTGTTTTATTTCTTGCTTGGTGTAAAGTAATTTATTTTAAATACAGTCAAATACCCTATTAAGTATAGCGCCTAAAAAGTAGGTTAAAATGAATATAGACATAAGTAGACTATACTACAGTCAAGGAATTTAAATTCCGACCCATTTCGTACTTTGTCACAGTGACAATCAATATGAAAGCCGCTAGAGACCTCATACGGTTGTCACTGTGACAAAGTACGAAATGGGTCGGAATTTAAATTCCTTGACTGTACCTATCTATAAAAAGATGAAAGATGATTTATATTTATTTAGTCGTATGGGATAGGAATTGATGGACGTTATTAATAAATTTTCGTTTTCATTCATTTTCATTTTAAATGCAATATTTTACTCGGGCCAATGGTTATATTTTCGTTTCGTATCAATTTGGTTGATGCTCATGAAATAGTCATGAAAATGAGGGTCAGATATGTATAGGTTAATGTAAGTTTCATGAACGGGGAAAATGATTGAATTTATTTTTATATTGTCAAACTAAAGTTATGATATTAAATTTTAAAATAGATAAAATGAATTAATTACAAAACGTTGCATTTCATTAAATAAATGGGAGATAATGGGTATCTAAATAACTGCAAATTTGTAAAATAAATGAATCTAAATGACGTTTGAAACAAATCTCAAAATAAATCAACACATTCACCGCTGAGCTACGGTCGTACCGCTACGTCGTCGTAGCCGATAAAAGGCAAAACGACAACGTCTCATGATTAGCGCGGAATGGGTTAAAAAATGGAAGTTAGTGATCTCAAAATAAAACTATTTACACTTCCCGATTCGGATTTTGAAATAGATATGTATTAGATATGTTTTAGACATCACCAAGATACGATAACGATATATTTAAGATCTAACCTGTCAAATTTGACATTTGCGCGATTCTGGAGATACTCTTGAACGATTTCCACAGGATATGACTCAGAGATCCAATTCATTCATTCATTAATTTAATAGGTATCTTACTTCCTCTAACGTTGTATGGGAGCCCCATTTTAATCTTTATTTTATTCTGTTTTTAGTATTTGTTGTTATAGCGGCAACAGAAATACATCATCTGTGAAAATTTCAACTGTCTAGCTATCACGGTTCGTGAGATACAGCCTGGTGACAGACGGACGGACGGACGGACGGACGGACAGCGAAGTCTTAGTAATAGGGTCCCGTTTTACCCTTTGGGTACGGAACCCTAAAAAAACGTTTATTTTTAGTGGTATAATTGTAACATTTGTAATATTAATTTTTAATGACAATTTGCAAGGAAAAATTTAGAACGACGCAAAAGTCTAATTCCTAGTTTTGAAATTAGTTTATGTGCTGTAATTCAGTAATTAAACACTTTTTAGGCGTTCCTCTATATGTGCCGATGAGTATAATTATTATATTACTAAATTATATTTCTAGAATTTGTCAATGTATCTTTGAGCCACAATGTATTCTACCCGCAGCTGCGAAAACCGCACTTAGATTGGGAGTGATTTGCGGCCGATATATTTTGTTCAAATAACCCGCTTGGGTATAGGAATTAAATCATTATCTGTTAAGCGTTTAAACGCTGTTTAAACGATCAAGCGTGATTGTCGACCTCATACGTTGGACAAAGTGGACAGTCGCTGAAGTTGATATTTTCACAGATGATGTATTTCTGTTGCCGGTATAACAACAAATTCTAAAAAGTACGGAACCCTCGGTGGACCACTTGCCCGGTTTTTACGATTCCGTAGTCCACTAGGAACCCTTATAGTCAAAGGTTAACTGGGACCTCAAAGGGATAAGTTCGCCTTTGTACTTCTTGCTTATTGTATGTTATTTTTAATATGTATGTCTTTTTGTACAATAAAGAGTTTACCACTACTACTACTACTATAGTTTCGCCATGTCCGTCCGTTCCGTCCTCGGCTTTGCCCCGTGATCTTTAGTGCTAAAAAGCTGCAATTTGGCATGGATGCATCAGTGCTAAACTGTTGTTAGCTGTACAGTAACGTGCAATAATATGTTACACAACGAAGGCCGCAAAAACATCTGACACGATCTTATTTGTAGAGCCATAAGAACGTGTCACATATTTTTGCGGCCTTCGATCGAAGAGTACTTAAACATATTATTTGCAGGTGACTGTAATTTATTTATCAAATCAATACTTTTATGATATTAAATTTACATCAAAAATACATTAATATATTAAAAACCGGGCAAGTGCGAGTCGGACTCGCGCACGAAAGGTTCCGTACCATAATGCAAAAAAAAAACAAAAAAAAGCAAAAAGAAAACGGTCACCCATCCAAGTACTGACCCCTCCCGACGTTGCTTAACTTTGGTAAAAAATCACGTTTGTTGTATGGGAGCCCCATTTAAATCTTTATTTTATTCTGTTTTTAGTATTTGTTGTTATAGCGGCAACAGAAATACATCATCTGTGAAAATTTCAACTGTCTAGCTATCACGGTTCGTGAGATACAGCCTGGTGACAGACGGACGGACAGCGGAGTCTTAGTAATAGGGTCCCGTTTTACCCTTTGGGTACGGAACCCTAAAAATTGACCGTACCAATGAGTTTTTCGGAACTTATGTACGAAATATCATTAAATATTTACCACTAGCTTTTCGGTGAAGGAAAACATCGTGAGGAAACCTGCATACATCTGCGAAGAAATTCATAGGTGTATGTGAAGTCCCCAATCCGCATTGGGCTAGCATGGGGACTATAGCCCAAGCCCTCGCGCATGAGAGGAGGCCCGTGCTCAGCAGTGTGACGTATATAGGCTGAAATGATGATGAATGATTAAAAAATTAATACTTTAAAACTAAACCTTAAAACCTAAAGGGACTAAAACTAAAATACTACTAAATACAGGTTGTTTGGTACATCGTTTGCCAAATTAAAACGGCAGATAGGTTGAGTCATTTGCTATCTTCTCAGGCCTAGAAATTATTAATTTGGTGCAAATTTTTTTTTTCACTTCTATGACAGTTTTTCGTAAATTTCAATTTTTTACTTTTTTTTTTTTTTTACTTGCGTAGTAGTAAAAAAAACCATGGCCAATTTTGTTTTTCTGGGCATGAGAAGATAGCAAATGACTCAAGCTATCTGACGTTTTAATTTGGCAAACGATGTACCAAACACCCTGTATAAACTGTAATGGTCTATCTAACATTATAAATAAACACAGAGTTTTTAAAACATGTGATGTGTTGAAACACAAAAACACCCCAAAAGGTAGCGGGTGATATGTTTTTATTTGCCTTCAAATCCCTCCCTTGGATATAATATTCTGAGATCGTCGGCGAAGGTTACAGTATACCTTTTTAGGTTTCAAAGTCAAAGTCAAAGGCAAAGGCTGTTTCAGAACAGTATATTAGAATTTAGTTTTAATGGAATGTGCCTATGTTGTAAATAGGGCTTTAATATTTAGGTTTAGTATTAAACGTCAGTACCTATAGTTCGTTTTTTTAGCATTCGAAATAAGGTAAACAATCTTGATGTGTCTTTTAATTGAAAAACACATTTTAAAAATAAGTTACGGCAAATATGTAACAATTATGAATCTAATACCATCATTTATACTCTTCTGCTTTCATAAGTAATAGTTACAGATTTTTTAAAAGCGTTTTTCAATTAGAAGACATGCCAAGATCGCTTACCTTCTTTCAAGTTCTTTCTAATGCTAAAAAAAACGAACTAAAGATTACATACAAGATGAAATTTGGTATGGAGAAAGTTTGAGGCCCGAGGCAGGACTAGGACATAGGATAATTCTTATAATATAAAACGGTTTTTTGCTATAACTTAGAAATAAGCATTATTTCGAATTACTTTATACTCGAAATGTAGGAGTCAGTTGTGTATTTAATTACGACTTCGTATTATTAGATTGCCCGATTTAAATTAAAAAAATTAACAAAGAACCATACAATAAATACCGGTACATATCCGCGATCCCTGATAAAGTGATTGTTGAGGAAGGTTTAAGTGTATAATTTGTTAAGAGCCAACAGGAGTGGTCATTTCTCCATACAAACGTACTCGACTGTTTCCTCCGTGGGTTTTGATGCTAGAGCAATGATTTTTTCAACACTGATTAATATTGTCAATATCTGTGTCGGACCGTTTTGCTTTTTGTGATATTTTTGTTTTCTAAGGCGCCCTTAGAGCCCTTCCTTTTAGAGCCCTTCAAAAATGGCCATAATGGCCTCATTGACTATGACGCTACGCTACGAGAGGCGTAGTATTCAAAACTGATATCAATAGCCAAAAAAGCAAAACGGTCCGACACAGATAATTTCATAAATTGGTTAAGTTTTGGAGGAGGAAACAGTCGAGTACGAAACCTCGATTGTTGAGATTTTTACGCAGGATTTTTCGCCTTGTCCTTATCGCACTTGTTTTAGGAGCCGCTTCCGTTAGCGAGACGAGTATATTTACCTAAAATGTTTAAAACTCAGCTCCTGTTTCGTCTTAACCCGCGCGAAGTCGGGGCGGGTCGCTAGTTTATTAATAGAGTTTAATGTGTTTTCACACTCTTTTAGTAAAAAATATATTAAAATTCGTTAGTTTAACGTGAAGTCACGTACATGAGCATAATTATGTAAATTTTCTAGTGAGGTAATACGTGACTCGAAATAGTGAGCAACTTTATTTTTATTTTTCAAGCTTTTATGTTATCTTGCAGTGTAGGGTCCAACATACTGTATGTTCTATTGTCCCGTTTTTAGGGTTCCATAGCCAAATGTCAAAAAATGGAACCCTTATAGATTCGTCATGTCTGTCCGTCTGTCCGTGTATGTCACGTGTAGTTTGCGCGAGAGACACTTCCAAAGTGGTAAAATGTGTCCCCCCCGCTGTAACTTTTAAAATAAGAAAATGGCAAAACTAAAAAAAATATATGATGTACATTACCATGCAAACTTCCACCGAAAATTAGTTTAAACGAGATCGAGTAAGTAGTTTTGTTTTTAATGCGTCATAAATCGTAAACCGCAATTTTATTATGTTACTTGCTGCTACGGAACCCTGCATGGGCGAGTCCGACTCGCACTTGGCCGCTTTTTCTTAATTAAGTTTCAAGTACTGACACCTTCGAGCTACACCGGCTTCTGGGCTATAACCGCGAAAATCGAAGTTCGCAAATTGCGGGCATTTTTCTCTGTCACTCTGATTACGCCTTCATTGGAGTAAAAGAAAAAGATCCCGGCAATTTGTGATAAACAGTTTTCGCGGTAGCCCCTCTGACCATCCAACCCAGAGGGTTGGAATTATTATACAGACCTTATTGGAATTATTCCGGTTTCCTCACGATATTTTCCTTCGCCGAAAAGCAGCTAATTTGCGATCTCAGAGGCGATATCTTATGCAATTAGTTTAAAATACAGAAATATCGTCATTTTTACAGACAGTAAAAGTGCTTTGCAACATGTAGCTCGCTGCGCCTCTGGAAACAGAGGTACAGCGATAGCTTACACTGTGCTTGATAAATTGTACACTTTACCTACTGATATGTCTTTGAGACTTCAATGGATCCCCGCACACATAGGATTAAGTGGAAATGAGGAGGTTGACATTTTAGCCAAAGAAGCCTGCACAATTGGATCAGAAGTTTACATTACTCCAGACTTTACAGAAAAATTACATACATACAATAAGAAAATACGTGGGATATGGAAAGTACACTTTGATGAGTGTTGTAAAGAAAAAGGTATATGGTACAGGACTATGCAGTGTGAACCTCCTCATATTCCTTGGTTTATGAATGCTAGGTTAAGTAGGAAATTAATTAAGATAGGATTAAGACTTCGTTCAGGACACATTCCTCTGAAAAAGTTCGCTTTTATGATGAAGAAAGTGCCATCCCCAAACTGCGAAGCTTGCAATGTTGTAGAGGATGTCCAACATGTATTGGTGGAATGTGTGCGGAACGAAGGTAATAGACAATTGTTAATGAAGTCACTAAATCTTAATAGGTTAGATGTAGGCGTATTTCCAAGCATTTTGGCTGCACCAATCTCTGAAGAGGCAAAGGAGATATATTTATTTGTGTATCATTATATTAGTCAGTTTACTGTCAGGCCGTAGATGATTGTAATTTAGTTTAAGGTACGATGGGACTGGCGTAATCTTAAGATTAAAAGTCCCTAAATAAATAAAGGATTAAAAAAAAAAAAGTTCCGATAAACTCATTGGTACGAACCGGGGTTCGAACCCGCGACTTCCGGATTGAAAGTCGCACGCTCGTACCGCTAGGCCACCAGGCAAAGCCATTTCATTAAGCCACATAGATAATGAATATAAGTATACTTCTTAATGAATGAATGATTAAACACCGCAAGATGTCGATCGCACCCGTAGCCAATCCCAGTCGGTTTAATTTTAACGCAAGTCTCGAACCCGTAATATCCGCCCGAACTGGGTCACGGCGTTTGCCGACCTAGTGAGCAAAACGACGCTTTTCTGTACGGGCGTTACGGCGCTTATGGTAATGTTTCATGTAACGGTACTTTATAGTGTGGTATTGGTAGTAGGTATTTTCGAATAAAAAAACTCGACAACAAAATAAAAATCAATTCATATGGTGAAAAATCACTCAATCTGTTTGTATATTCGATCGCTGTACCAATTTAGATGAAATTTGGGACATAGCTTTAGTTCCGAAGAAGGGCATTATACCTGGGGTAGTTTTGTCGCTGAAATCATAATTTCCAATGAGAAAAAGTCCGGAGTACAAGCTAAGCTTTATAAAAAACCGGACTTTTTAGTATTTGTTGTTATAGCGGCAACAAAAATACATCATCTGTGAAAATTTCAACTGCCTAGCTATTACAGTTCATGAGATACAGCCTGGTAATAGACAGACATAGGACAATGCAGTCTTAGTGGTATAACTATTTCCGTCTAATGGCATAATATTACACGAAGTACCTATATTATTATTTACAGAGATGTGACTTATTTGAAATACTTGTATTTAAAATGCAAATACAAAATGCAAAATACCTATTTTGTATTTAAATACCTTTTGAAGAAAACTATTTTGTATTTTATTTGAAATAGTTTTTGGGACCTATTTTCTATTTTCAAAATACAAAATACTTTATAGTAGGTAGGTAATGTAGGTAGGAGTTACAATCTCTTCTGATGTTACAATCCTGGCAACTCTCTCATTCTTTTAACATGGAACTGTTGAATCTGTTTAGTATAGTAACGTCGCACATGACCACAAGCGTAGCGAGTGGTTAAAAAAGTGGAATCTTGAGTGTTGCGAGGGTTTCAAGGCACGAGAGGAGAACAAACTTTTCTGCCCCGGTGAAAAACAAACGAGACGTTTTCATCACACTAACAAGAGGCATTATACTAGCTGTAAAACATTACAAATTAATGCTTTAAAAGTTGGCCGTTAAAAACCGTCATCCATACTTACATCCTACCGGTTAATATGAACAAACAACTGGAAATTTGCACTTTAGATAGAGGATTGATTTCAAAGAATAAAAAGTCTAAGTCTTTTTTTAAGTAAGTTCACTACTCAGAGTACCTTTAATCGCAAAGTATTTGTATTTTTAAAAAGTATTTTGAAAATACTTATTTCGTATTTTGTATTTAAATACATATTCAAAAACTATTTTGTATTTTGCATTTGAAATAGTATTATCAAAGAAGTATTTGTATTTTGTATTTAAATACTTTTTATAAAGTATTTTTCACATCTCTGATTATCTATTACACGAAGTCGTACTAATTAAACCACACAATATCTCCAAAGGCACAAGGCCTTCTATCAAATCTAATTCCAACTTATCAATAGGTAGGTACGCAATAACTAATAACTCATTCCTGGCTTGCAGATGTCTCGAGGAAAGGGGACGGTCGCTTCCCCATACAAACTTTGGCCTCATTTTGCTCTCTGGCTATTGACATTGTTACGCCATACGCAAAATATTTTTAGAGTTAGACCAAGAAAAGTATGCAGCGGTTTTGATATTTCTCTTGACATTTGATGTATTCCGTTAAACATTTTCTTGCTAGCTTTTAAATTGACCACAAATAACTTAACCATAGATGACCATAGGCATAGCCGTATTTTCTTTTTAGTTTTGGTTTGATATGTTCTAGTTCTAGTTTCAATTTTAAGTTATTTGTATATCTGTAAATATGTTTTTGTAAATATTTGTAAATATGTCTTATATTTTCTGATTTGCATGCCTTCTGGCTAAATGCGCTGATACCTACATTCTATTGTATATGATAACATCTAATATGTACGTGCATTTTTAGCAAATAAAATTTTGAATTTGAATTTGAATTTGAATTTGATAGCCCACGCAGTGCAAGTGTCATTTATACGTCATAATTTCATAGAAGTTTGACGTTTTAAATAATAGTTGCACTGCGTGGGCTAGCAAAATCGCTGCAGACATTTCTTGGTTTAACTCTGTCTGTATCTTTAGGTATTTAAATAGGCACAAGTTTTTACGAAAGCGACTGCCGTCTGACCTTGACCAGAGGGGGAAACTAGGCCTTATCGGAATTAGGCCGGTTTCCTCACGATGTTTTCCTTCACCGAAAAGCAACTGGTAAAATATCAGATGATATTTCGTACATAAAGTTCCTTAAAACTCATTGGTACGAGCTGAGGTTTGAACCCCCGACCTCCGGATTGAAAATCGCACGCTCTTACCGCTAGGCCACCAGTGGCCAGCGCTCCCCGCAGTGTCTCCGTGAAAATACGATGGAAAATAATTATGCACTACATCTGTTGACGACCGGTCTGGCCTAGTGGGTAGTGACCCTGCCTGCGAAGCCGATGGTCCTGGGTTCGAATCCCAGTAAGGGCATTTATTTGTATGATGATACAGATATTTGTTCCTGAGTGTTTTCTGTGTAAGAATATCCTATAATATTTATTTATTTGTATGAGAAGGCGGTTTCGGGACGCAAACCACTTTCGTATTAACGCGGCAAGTTTTCGGCACTTGGTGGCTTCAGGAGGGATTACCCGACCCTTCTTAGGTGCCGGTTTCACTGCTGACGTTATCTGGTCGAGGAGACTGTTTGTAAGTTACTTGGTGATCTGTTTTACTTTACGGGAACTAATAGTACTCACGCTAGACCGGGCCGTGTCCGACATGTTATTACAAGCTTTTATTTAGTTTCACCTGACCTGACCTGAAATTTGATCCACTTCCCGGTTTCCAATTTTTTTTTTTTATTATGAATGGGCTTACTCATGGCCACAGACTAGCCGAGGCGTAGACTTGGCCTACGATGGAGCGAGCTCGCCCAGAAGGTGCCTGTTCACTCTTTGTTCTTTGTTTTGTTTGAGCTGAAATTTTGCATGCATGTATAAATCGGATGACAATGCAATATTATGGTACCATCGAGCTGATCTGATTATGGAGACAGGAGGTGGCCATAGGAACTCTGTGATGAAACAACGCAACCTAATTGTGTTAGGTGTTTTTAGAATTGTCTCGATGAGTATTAGTTGTCTGTCGTAAGAAAAGTACAGTCAGCGATAAAAGCTTGTACCAAAAATGAAATTTTTGCCAAAAAGTTATTTTCTATGACGGCTGATCGGTGATCACGTGGTATTTTCCATAAAATTCAATATCGAGTCAGACCAAGAAAAGTCTGCAGCGGATTTGATAGCCCACGCAGTGCAAGTATTATTTTAAACGTCAAACTTCTATGAAATTATGACGTATAAATAACATTGGCACTGCGAGGGCTATCAAAATCGTTGCAGACTTTTCGTGGCTTAACTCTAATACAGTGAACTTTAAGGCCCACTTGCACCATTCCACTAACCCGGGGTTAAGCGGTAAACTATTAACCTAGTGTCAAATTGTATGGATTACCATGGCAACTCCTGGTTTAACTGGTTAACCCCGGGTTAGTGGAATGGTGCAAGTGGGCCTAAGTGACAGAGTGATCTAATCACTGACATCTGTTTTCACACGTCTACCTAGACTGAATGTATCATGGGACGCAATGCTTGTAATTTAAGATCTTATAATATTAACCATAAATGTTCATTGTGAATAAACGATTTCATTCTTTCATTCATTCAAAATGAAGCGCTGCTAAAAGCTATATAAAAATGACAGAAAAATGAAAAAAATTTAAATGTTTTTTACGGGTTTCATACAGAGGTTGTTATATAAAAAATACAGATGATACGTTTATTAGGAAAATATCACTTTATATAAATATATTTGCTCTATATCTATGTATATAAATATATTTGGTGTACTCATACTCAAGGTACTATTTAACATATTATAGTAGGTATTTAATTTAAATACATAACTGACATTCTTTAGATATCTATTTCATATCACAATAAGTATAAGTCCGAATCATCTCATGGATGCCAACTAGACCACCGAATCCCCCCTCCTCTTTAGGTAGGACAGGGGGAAGCCAGGAGTTAATCTCGTGGCCTGGGGATTGCATCTGCTTACTTCGAACTTAGGA
Source organism: Cydia fagiglandana (assembly GCF_963556715.1). NCBI lineage: Eukaryota > Metazoa > Arthropoda > Insecta > Lepidoptera > Tortricidae > Cydia > Cydia fagiglandana. The sequence goes on along the minus strand of NC_085950.1, from coordinate 1,955,236 downwards.
GTTATCGCGCGAAGCAGCGTCGATGTCGCTTGGGACTCGAGTGCATAAAGTGATTTAGCTGATAAAAATACCTACAGGTTCTTTTTATATTCAATGCTATGTATTGCGAGTTAAATGTGAAGAAAATTCGTATAAGATGAATAAAGTTAAAGAAAAAGACATCCCTCGGATATCAAGAAAAAGTCATTCTCGGATAGATGGCGCACACACCTTTGGCCTACGCTCGGCTAGATGGCGTGACGACACTGTTTCATATTTAACAATTTTGACACATAGATATCAGGGAATGAACATGAGTCAAAATGATATAAAAATAATAAATCATTTAATCATATATACACATTTTTTTTATAATTTTATACATGTTTATTTCGAGTTTTAGTCGTGTGTCGATAGATGGCAGTAATTTTACAGTGACTACGTACAAAATTTACTATAACAGGACCCCTCTATACTATCTATCCTCTTTGATAGTACCTATAGCTTAAGCTATCATATAAAGCCTTTAGTCAATTCAATAGTAGTTTCAACGTAATCAGTTCAGTGAGTTCGCAACTTGCCTTTCAGTCCGATGCCGACGCAATAGTTCAGTAACTTTGAACTCTTTATGACATGTTATGAGGACGGCGGTATTGGAAATGTTCTGTTAGTTCTTGTTGCTATAGTCTGTATCTTTCGGTACATATTTAAATAAACGTAAACAATCAATTTGTATATTTTCGGGTAGTTATAACATTTATTGGTTAACCGACCAAATACAACCGCCTGGATCAGTCACTGAACGACCTGACTTTAATCTACATTATTTGATCATGTAATGTTTCAACTGGCTTATGGAGTCATTTGAGGGTAGATTTTGTTTACTTTTATTTAAATACCTAAAGGATGCAGGGAAGCGCTGATGGCCTAGCGGTAAGAGAGTGCGACTTTCAATTCGGAGGTCGCGGGTTCAAACCCCGGCTCGTACCAATGAATTTTTCGGAACTTATGTACGAAATATCATTTGATATTTACCAGTTGCTTTTCGGTGAAGGAAAACATCGTGAGGAAACCGGACTAATCCCAACAAGGCCTAGTTTCCCCTTTGGGTTGAAAGGTCAGATGGCAGTCGCTTTCGTAAAAACTAGTGCCTACGTCAAATCATGGGATTAGTTGTCAAGCGGACCCCAGGCACCCATGAGCCGTGATAAAATGCCGGGATAACGCGAGGAAGAAGGAAGGACCTAAAGATACAGGGTATAAATTGTGTTTTATAGCTTAGATACTAAAATGAGTTCGATTGAATCTTCTATAATACAGCGTGTCTTTCAATTGGTCAATCTACTAATATAGCGTGTCTTTATGAAACAATCGCAAATTAAAAGTGTAATTAGTATTCGTATCTTTAGCAAACTTTGAGATTGGTATCTTAAAGCAGGGGTACGAAACTCCTGACTTAGGTCAAACTCGGCTCCGCTCGGCTCAGCATTTTGCTCCGAGCAATTATTAGGGTTGGCATCACTTGATTTCCTTTTGCGTGCACGACCACAGATAAGATAATCACTTGATTTTTGACGACCCTAAATAGCCGAAAGGGATAGTGCCATATATTAGAAAGGGACAGCATGATTCGACTGAACCGCTATCAAACTTCGTTTTTGTAGGAAGTTTCCTTTCTGTACGGTAGTACTATTAATTATTCTGTGCTTAAAGTTGGAATCAAGCCGATTGTATACTCGTAAATCTAAAACTTCAGTCCACTCGAACGTTTCAATCAACCTAATAGAATCGGAGCACAGTGCAGCGCCTTAATCGGAGAGACGCGCAGACGTGATTAGACGTCGACCTATATACACGTCGGCGTCGGGCAAGCGTGATCGGTCTATCCCAGTGGACGCATATAACCATGGAAGCATTCTGTCCGCTCAATTATGACCCAACGTAAACTATTCGATTGTAGGCGGTGCTTACAAACTGTTCGATTTGCAACTTCAGTTCGACCGAGATGACAGTCAGTGACGGATGGCTAAATTGGTTTATAATAAAAACCGGACAAGTGCGAGTCGGACTCGCCCACCGAGGGTTCCGTACTTAGCTGTCCGTCTGTCACCAGGCTGTATCTCACGTACCGTGACAGCTAGACAGTTGAAATTTTCACAGATGATGTATTTCTGATGCCGCTATAACAACAAATACTAAAAACAGAATAAAATAAAGATTTAAGTGAGGCTCCCATACAACAAACGTGATTTTTGACCAAAGTTAAGCAACGTCGGGCGGGGTCAGTACTTGGATGGGTGACCGTTTTTTTTTGTCTTTTTCTGCATTATGGTACGGAACCCTTCGTGCGCGAGTCCGACTCGCACTTGCCCGGTTTTTTCTCCCTGACGGAACCCTGCAAGGCGAGGACTCGTGAAATGAAATGAAGAAATAGGTCAGATCAACACTTAACTCCCGCATTATGCAAAATGCTCTTCCAAAGTGTTTTGTTAATGATTGGTCTTTCAGGTAAAAGGCTCGGCAACTTTGTTATTTCCATAATTTTAAATCAGTTTTACGACAAAAGGAAATTGACGAAACTTATATAGGTATTTAAGGTTAGGATTATGCTGAGGCGGGACCATTTCGTGGTAAACTATATAGGTACCGTAAAACGGGGTGAGTAGGTTTCGCGGGGAGGGTTGGGTTATGAATGGGGAGATAAAGTTTGAGAGGGGTGTGAGAAGGGATTTTAAGGCTACTGCTACAAAACTAATGTATTCCAATTTAAAATGGGACTATAGTAATACGCATGATAAAAAAAAAATCGATCCAACAATCTTCCATAATCACCTTTGTAGCAGTAGCCTTAACTGCTACAAAACTAATGTATTCCAATTTAAAATGGGGCTATAGTAATACGCATAAAAAAAAAATCGATCCAACAATCTTCCAAATCACCTTTGTATGAAAAACCCTCTCACCCCAAATACGAGGCACTACGGGGTGAGGTGGGTTTTCCTCTTTATCGTCAAAGTTATGAAATGGAACTACCCAAAATAAAATACAAACGTCCGAACCACTTATTATATACACCATTCAGTTTTCACATGTAAGAATAAAATTTTATCAAGGTTTGAGAGTCAAATTTCACCCAACTCACCCCATTTTACGGTATTCAATCACCACTGAAATAAAACAAAGAATGATACTCAACGTCATTATTTCAAATACAAAAAGGATAAAATGTTCAATCCGAGCCCCGGACGTGACCGAAATATAAAACTGCATTTATGCGTCTGAGCGCAGTGATTCAGGTTTCACGGCTGCCATTTGGTTTGACAAACACAGCCATATAAATGTAACGAGGTGTTTTCGGTTATTACTTAAACGTACGTTTTCAAAAAAATGTACATTTCATTCTTGTCTTCAAATTATTGACTTCTTGGGCTCATTTTACTCAGAACATTCACGCCTCATACATGAAAATATGTGTCCCAAAATTTTGTATGAAAAAATATTTTTCCAGTGTGTGACGTTCATAAAGATAAAAAAAAATTGTACAAAAATGTGACAATCTGGAAAGGAAATCTTGGGAATTGGGATACATTTTATCATGTAAGTATGAGGCGTGAATGTACAAATGATTCTGAGTAAAATGAGCTCATATACTTGGTCAAGCAGATCTTGTCAGTAGAAAAAGGCGGCAAATTTGAAAATTGTAGGCGCGAAGGGATATCGTCTCATAGAAAAATTAAATTTCGCGCCTTTTTCTACTGACAAGATTTGCTTGACCATCTATAACGTCAATATTTTGAAGACGTTTTTTTTTAAAACGCTCCTATAGGGTAATTGATGACTTACGTTAAACCGGAGAGACGTCCGAGATGTCATTTATCCTAACTGGCTATGGGTTCCGTACCATTATCTATAAAAACGGTCACCCATTCAAGTAGTAGACCCCGCCCGACGTTGCTTAACTTCGGTTAAAAATCACGTTTGTTGTATGGGGGCCCCACTTAAATCTTTATTTTATTCTGTTTTTAGTATTTTTTGTTATAGCGGCAACAGAAATACATCATCTGTGAAAATTTCAACTGTCTAGATCACGGTTCATGAGATACAGCCTGGTGACAGACGGACGGACGGACGGATGGACGGATGGACGGATGGACGGACGGACGGACGGACGGACGGACGGACGGACAGGGGAGTCTTAGTAATAGGGTCCTGTTTTACCCTTTGGGTACGGAACCCTAAAAACTAGAAAGTTTCGGCAAGCCGGAGTTCTTGTGAGCTACTTAAAACGATTAGAACCATGCATTTTTCTAATAAAACAAAATGAGAGTTTTTAACACACTATGTGACGGCTGATCGGTGATCATGATCACGTGGTGTTTTCCATAGAAAACGAAGTACCGGAAGTTCCGGACCGGTCCCGGCCCGGTCTAACGTGAGTCATCCTTTAACCTGAATGGGTCAAAACTACTACATGGCTACATTAAAACTAATTATACACAGCCAGGCGTGGCTCACTCCGCGATTTCGTCGCTTTGCAACAGGTAGCTAAAAGTACATCCGTTCCACACCAATTTTGGTGGCTAGCCATAAACCGCGCGTGGCGCTGTCGCGAGCACCTAGCGGCCATATCTGTCCTGCCGGCCTAGCCAAGGTTACAATCGCTATCGCTTCGACAACGAAAACCATTATGTCTCTCTATCACACTTCCATATTAGTGCGACAGTGACAGTTTGCGTTTCGATCGCTATGGAGCATGGAGCGTAAGCGATCGGCATCTTGGCTACGCGGCCAGATCGTAACAGACGCGTTTTGTTAGAGAGTGAGTCTTCTGTACCTAGTACTATTATTTATTCTATGACACAGCTTGATTGGAACTGTTTCACAGGTTTCATCAACCCATCAATAAGATCGAGGAAAATAATTCCAACAAACAAAAATCCGCCATTAAAATCTTTAGCTTCTGCCAAAAAGAAAAGTCATTAATTTCTATTATAAATTTTACGTTGGTGAACCTTTTTCGCTAAGCTCCATTATAAATTTAATTAAACAGTTACGAGGTCAATAACCTCCCCGGTTTTTAGACTCCCTCCTCCCTAAACTGGTCACGTAGTATGGGTCCGTTCCTTAATATTTTAATTTAATTTCAAAATTTTAGCCAGGCAACAAGGCCCATCTTACATATGCCTTATAGACTTACCGTAAAACGGGGTGAGTAGGTTTCGTGGGGAGAGTTGGGCTATGAATGGGGAGAGAAGGTTTGAGAGGGGGGTGAGAAGGAATTTTAAGGCTACTGCTACAAAAATAATGTATTCCAATTTTAAATGGGGCTATAGTAATACGCATAATAAAAAAAAATCGATCCAACAATCTTCCAAAATCACCTTTGTATGAAAAACCCTCTCACCCCAAATACGAGGCACTACGGGGTGAGGTGGGTTTTCCTCTTTATCGTCAAAGTTATGAAATGGAACTACCCAAAATAAAATATCTGATCTGATCTATCGTGACTTTTTCGTGACCCCCCCCCCCCCCCCCATCGAACCTCGCGTGATTTGTGCACAAGCCCTTAGACCGGGCCGTGTCCGGGCCGGAGCTTCCGGCGCATCGTTTTCTATGGAAAGCATCACGTGATCGCCTGTCAAGTCATAGAAAAGTAAGCGCCGTAAGCTCCGACCCGGCCCCGGCCCGGTCTAACGTGAGTCATCCTTTACTCTTCCAAGGCCGCAAAAATATGTGACACGCTCTTATGGCTCTACAGATAAGATCGTGTCAGATATTTTTGCGGCCTTCGTTGTGTAACAATTATTTAAGGTTACTACTAATTAAATTAATTGTTTAGATACAAGTTTAGTCACTATCAAGAAGTGTTACTCTTAAATCGTATAGAATCCTATCGAAATAACCTCAATACACCTTATTTACTTGCGATGCAATATAATATGTACATATAACCAGGTTACCTGACCTTCGACTGGTTTGAGATCTTATGGATTTAAGGATCATATAATAATGGTTTCGCGAATAGAAACTGGGTTAAAGAAATAAGATCAGATAGATACCTAGAAGTCAAGGGTAACGGTGCTTTGCACATCAGAATGATTTTTATTTGTCGAAGTTTATCGGTTACTAGCGACCAGGGATGATGCGGATATTCGCATGCGCATCCGCGGAACATCGGCATTATTTTCAACATCCGCATCTGCATCCGTATCCGCATAAAATCGATGGGGAGCACTCGCATGATGCGGATGTCGACCAAGTCGGTAACAGGAACGTATTAGCGGCAGCGCCGGCGGCGTAAGTGCTAGGTAATTTCGTCATTATATATAACGAAATCGTCTACATCACGAAAAGTAGCCCAAGTTACTGTTTATTAAATAAAACGCATCTATATTCTTGCTCAAATACTAAACGTTTCTTTTTTTTTTCAATAAAAAATGATAAAAATGTAATATTTGACGTTTTTTAAGTACTAAATTTTGACATCCGCATCCGCGGATGTGAGGCTTTAAATATCTGCATCCGCATCCGCGGATGTGAAAAAATCTGCATCCGCAACATCCCTGCTAGCGACCCGCCCCGGCTACGCACGGGTTAACAAATTATACACCTAAACCTTCCTCAACAACCACTCTATTGATAGGTGAAACCGCATCAAAATCCGTTCAGTAGTTTTTGAATTTATCGCGAACAAATATACAAACACAAAACCAGACAGACGCGGCGTGGGACTGTTTTATAATGTGTAATGATGATGTTCATTACTTTTTTGAACTAAAATAAAGATGGTAAGCATGAAGAATTTCATACGTTAATCCGCCATTACATATCGTTTCTATGGAGAAGGTTTTAAGGTTTCATCGGAATGGAAATATCGTAGGCGGTTCTTTCCACAGTTTAGCTGTGCGAGGCATGACGTTTTTAGAGAATCGCATAGTTAGGATAAGAATATGAATTATTTATTAGCACAAAAAATAGCATAAAACTAAAATTCATTTAGACCAACAGAAAATATTTGTGCTAAAAGGTCCTCACTCAGTTGAGGACTGTTTAAGCGGAAAACCATACTTTACCTCACTTTAGCTCTGATAGTGTTTATTGGTCGACGCCCTTGCGTTGCCTATTTTCTATTAGTCTACCAGCAGCAATAAACCTCTTTAAACAGAACCCATTATATCTTTCGCCATTGAAAACTTTTATCAATCTATTATCAACCTTAGAACTTAAAGCATTAAGTCCATTTCAGTTCAGAGTTCAGCGTAAATTTGGGAGGACACGCTGCCAAGATAGTATATTGATATTTTAAAGTAAAATGGTAGTAAGTGATGTGTTTTTTTATTCGTTTGCAACGTTTTATGGGTGAAATGGATGTAACAATTTTGAGGGTAGTTGCTGGCTCGGTTCATAATAATGAGTGATATTTATCAAGATGACAGTGCCATTGAAATAGTCTAGTACACTCGTTGTTAACCCGTGGAGCGCCCTATTGACACGCTAACTCAATTTGGGTTATAGTGACTCAGTAAACTGGACACTGAAAGCGGATCTTCGGAAAAAAGTCGACGCATTTGAGATGTGGGTGTGGCGGCGCATGCTCCGAATACCCTGGACGGCACGCCGCACTAATGTATCCATATTAGCGCAGCTCAAATTGGAAAAGGAACCTAGACTATCCACCATCTGTCTTCAACGAGTACTAAGATACTTCGGTCACATAGCTCGCAGAGACCCTGACAACTTGGAGAGACTTGTGGTGATGGGAAAGGTGGACGGCAGACGGCCTAGAGGACCAAGTCCAACGAGATGGTGTGACCAAATATCCGCCCAGATGGACATCACACTAAGCAACGCTTTCCACAAAGCAACCGACAGGGAGAAGTGGAGAGCTGCCATAGGAAAAATTAGTAAGCGGAGTCACGATCCTCAGCAGTGAGGGACCGACTTACCGAGAAGAAGAAGACTCAGTATCAGACGTGTGTTACTTACTACAAATCAATATGGGTGAAATTGCTTTGCATCAATTTGTTGTATGGTGGACGTTTGACGGGTTAAGAAGGCACTCGGGCAAACGGCGCATCAGGACCAGTAGGGAGACACTCCTCCTTTCGGGCGAACTCGGCTCCGTTCGGCTCAGCATTGCTCCGAGCAATTATTAGCGTTGGCGCCACTTGACGTCCTTTTGCATGCACCACGGATAAGATAATGACCTGAATTTTGACAACCCTAAATTGGCAAAAAGGATAGTGCCATACATTAGAAAGGGACAGCATAATTCGACGCTGAATCGCTGTCAAACTTCGGTTTTGTAGGAAGTGTCCTTTCTGTACGGTAGCACTAGGTATTATTTTTTCTGTGATCAGTACTAAATATTTCGATTAAAATACTGGGAAGGCCGGTAAATGAAACACCGTCGGAATCCGTTTAAAAAGTTTTCTTCCAATGCGAAGCCCTAGGGCGGAAATGAAGCGGGAATGACCTGGTTACCGCTCAAGGGTGGAAATGTGTTTATTGGGAACTTAATCTCAGAAATGTTTTATTTTACGGATGCTTTGAACACTTATTTTATCTAATCTAATAATACCTTTAAACGAGCAATTCTTGTATATTTATAAGTATATACGAGTATATTTCGATCTCGGAAACGGCTCTAAGGTCGCCGCTCCAATATTATTGCGGCCGCCATAAAGACACCTTTTGCCGTGGAACGTCACATATCTTTACTATTTCATATCTAGTGAATTTTTTAATCCATTTCCCGAATCGCGCCGTAGGTCTTATCTCTGGGAAAACACGCATTTTTGAGTTTTTATATGTTTTCCGAGCAAAGCTCTGTCTTCCAAATGTTATTTTATAATGCATATAGGTAGTAAAGGTACCATTACCATAAAGATTAAGATAAAATTTAGAGTATTTTTAGGGTTCCGTACCCAAAGGATAAAACGGGACCCTATTACTAAGCCTTCGCTGTCCGTCCGTCCGTCCGTCCGTCTGTCACCAGGCTGTATCTCACGAACCGTGATAGCTAGACAGTTGAAATTTTCACAGATGATGTATTTCTGTTGCCGCTATAACAACAAATACTAAAAACAGAATAAAATAAAGATTTAAATGGGGCTCCCATACAACAAACGTGATTTTTGACCAAAGTTAAGCAACGTCGGGAGGGGTCAGTACTTGGATGGGTGACCGTTTTTTTTTGCTTTTTTTTGTTTGTATTTTTCTTTTCATTATGGTACGGAACCCTTCGTGCGCGAGTCCGACTCGCACTTGCCCGGTTTTTGTTAGATATTTAAGCCAACTCTCCCATACAAACCACCAGAGTACGTGTTTATCTGTTCATACAGAAGTTCTCAATAGTTCTGATTGATTAATTACATTTGCTTCAAGTCTGTCTGTGTGTAAGTTATGTAACTTTGCCAAAGTAGGCCGGAAATCTCCCCTGAGGTTATGTTGCGAGATAATAATAATAATTATTTAACAATGTATTTAATAGCGAAGAGTCTCGACCAACATCTCGAGAGACTCTCGCTAGGTGGTTGGATCAAGGGACAGATGCAGAAGGCGGTGATCTTGGACACGGCGCGGATAGTACGTCGGTTCCTCTCTCTGCAGCCCTGACCACCGGTAGCTTGGGCCTTGCCCCGCTGCTGGCGGCACCCTAGGTTAGGTTTTTTATAATGTGTTTATATGTATTTTTTATAATAAAGAAGAATAATAATTATTACAATAGTCCCAATGCCTGCTGCGACCGGTTCATGGGTGCCTATTGTTGCGCCTATGAGGTGTTCTACATGACATTAAAGCTCTCCAAGGGCCTCTACGTGTTGGATCTGTATCTCGAGCCTATCAAAAGACCGTGATTAATAGGTCCGTGAAATACAAAATTGAGATACAATAATAATTCTCTTTATTTATTTTTCGTCTTAAGTTAGGTAATAATTATTTTCTCTTTATTTATTTATCGTCTTAGGTTAGGTATTTTTATAATATGAATATAAAAGTAAAATATAAAAACACTTACAAAACAATAAAAATACATATAAACACATTATAAAAAACCTAACCTAGGGTGCCGCCAGCAGCGGGGCAAGGCCCAAGCTACCGGTGGTCAGGGCTGCAGAGAGAGGAACCGACGTACTATCCGCGCCGTGTCCAAGATCACCGCCTTCTGCATCTGTCCCTTGATCCAACCACCTAGCGAGAGTCTCTCGAGATGTTGGTCGAGACTCTTCGCTATTAAACCGTTCACTGAAACGACTATCGGGACAATGATCGTCGAATCAACATCCCATATGGCGGTTATCTCGTGAGCCAAGTCTAGGTACTTACTGGACTTGTCCTTCTCGGCCTTCGCGAGATTCTCATCATGGGGGATGGTGATGTCAGGTAATAATTATTATTATACTTACGTATTATTTACGTACAGTCTATTAGGTACTACCGTATTTGTATAGAGCTGTATCATTTATTTTATAGTAAAGTACAGCTTCCGGCGCATCTATGGAAAACATCACTTGATCGCATGACATGTCATAGAAAAGTAAGCACTGAAAGATCGCCCCAATTTCACATCGGTGACAGGTGCGACGAATTGTAAAATCACTGTTGATGTCGTCACAGGCATCCATGGGCTACGATTACCACTTACCATCGGGCGGGCCGTATTCCTGTTTGGCACCACCTGTGACGTCAGCAACAGTGATTTTACAATTCGTCGCACCTGTCACGTTGGTGAAACAGGGGCCTGGCTTGGCCACGGCCCGGTCTAACGTGAGTCGTCCTTTATATGACAAGACCTATTACTAGCAAGTGACGTAATAGGTATTGCACGCAGTCGATCTAAACAATATATTTTAGGAATTATCCATGATGCAAATGCACATTCGATGATCAATAAGGAAAACTGGTCTGCTATCTAGCTAGCGGTATCTTAAATGAAAAGTAATATGTACCCTGACATCTTAATCTGAGAGTTCAATTTTCAATTTCATTTATTTTTGAGATAGCTCCTTTTAGCTTCGGGGGGAGGGAGGTATATTATACTATTATAAAAGTTGTTAAAAATGTATAATTTTAATAATAATGAAAAGCATTTACAAAAAAACCTAGAATTGTTTTCACAAGTGGGCACTTCAAAAATGTAACGTTGTGAAGTACCTACTTATAAAATTATTGGATACCATCATCCGTCATTATTCTTAAAGATTATTGTATGCTAAAATTAAAACAACAAATATACCTAATTTAATAATTATTTTATTTTAATACAAAGAAGGCTTAGAATAAATGCCTGCAAAAATCACAGTGGCTGTTGACTTCTCAATTATGAAGTATAGGAAAGGTCTATCAGCAATCAATCTAGTTGTACCAAATCTGTTACTTAAATATGCTGTAGATACAGCTGAAGCCACAGTCCCTGTTTCACTCACTTCTATATCAGCTTTGTGAACTATAGCCGATACATATATACTTTCATTCGTCGCTCTGCTAAAACTAGCGTATTCCGGATCGAAAATATCATAAACACCCATATCGTTTAAAGGTCTATTCATGACTATATTAGTACTTATTTTGAATCTCGGTAATTTAATTTCGACTTCATCTAAACCGTAATCAGTTTCATCTTGTTGAAGTTTCGCTATTATATCAGGTATGGTGATATTCTCAAGAGTCTTATATACATCTTCAACTTTAACTCCTTGATGAGGCAGGATCACGAGCATGGAATATGCCGCATCAGTACCGTAAGTCAGTTCAGAAACGAAAGATTTTAAACTTACTATGTTAGATAAAGGGAATTCGCCTTTTTGATGCATCATATTAACTTTGCCTATTACTTCTTTGTTTTCGTTATAGAAATTTTGAACAGTCGTGTGACTTGCGTTGAAGGGTGATGTCCAGAGTCCTTTAAAAGATATCACATTTGTCAAAATCATTCTTGATTGTTCAAAATCTTCTGAATACAGCACGTTTGTAACTCGAGCACCGGAGTCTTGTATAAGCTTGTTTGCTTTCGCGGCAGCTACATCAGAGTTTTTAAAATCAAGCACTTTGACAGTAGCATCGAATTTATCAGTGATAGTCTGCTTAAATGCTGGTTTTAGTAAGAAATCATCATCAGCGAATAGAAAATTATTACTTGTCAATGATACTCCATCGGATGTCCGTTGAAGCACTGATTTTGTTAAGCTTTTATACCCTGTTACGACGGTTTTAAGACTCCTGGGTAGTATAAAAGCCACTCTTAGTTGCTCGAAGCTGTCTCCCGTCGCTCCGACGGCTAAACCGGTCATAAGTGTCCAAATTCCAAAAGGGGATATCACTACATGGCCACCAGTTTGCTTTTGAGTATGATAAAGCAGTTCTATACTAAAGTTTCTCGGTCGTTCACTGAATTCCACATCACAATAGCAGGATGATATTAACAATATTAAAAATGTTATTCTCATGATGCGATTGGTTTGATGGTTCGCGATATACTAAAGTCACAATCATAAAGCATCATCCTTAATGAGATAGTCAAGCAAATGTAGTTTTTAATGTATTGGAATAAAGATAACTATCAAGGTTGATTCTAAAACGGGTTTCCGGCAAAATAGTTTTTTTTGCAAAACAACTCATAGATTCGGTGCTTAAGGAAAATGTTCTTTAATATTTTTATTTAAGTGTTATTTTGGTTAATTGATGATGTCCGCGAGGAAACAGGCGGATACTTTTTTGTTTATTAATTATATTATGTTTACGAAGCCGGTGTCACTGTACACATCAAAAACAAGTTTGATTAGATTATTTGATGTTATTTATAAGCAAGCAATTAAGGTAATTAGAATCGTCAATGTTGTAGAATGTAGATAGACGATTTGGAAACTCCTATACAAAATGACAACGCAAACGCGTACGTCACGTCATGCTAAACAATGAAATTTGCACAAGGGGTACTGGTATACTTATTGCACTGCGATGTGTGGAGGTTGTCAGTCAGTATTTTTAGAGTTCCGTACCCAAAAGGTAAAAAGGGGACTCTATTACTAAAGGATGACTCACGTTAGACCGAGCCGTGTCCAGACGGGATCTTTCGGCGCATTGTTTTCTATGGAAAGTATCATGTGATCGCCTGTCATGTCATAGAAAAGTAAGCTCCGGAAGCCCCGGCCCGGCCCGGTCTAACGTGACTCATCCTTAAGACTCCGCTGTCCGTCTTTCCGTCTAAATTAAGTGCAAAATCAGATCTCTACGTCATAGGTCAAAGCTGGAGGTCGTTGGTTCGAATTCCCCTTATTATATGTACGATTATTATGCACAAACTACTCTTATGAAGTGTATATTTTTGATAAACCTTATTTGAAAAATCGTCGCTGCACTGAATAAATCTCGTCTCTCGAACTGCTACTCACAGTTAAAAGGCAGTAACTTTGTATGCACACCATACATAGTTACCACATTTTTATGTTTATTGACAGAACAAGGTACGAATTTTTTTCAAAGTAGTCACGAAATGACGCCCGCAAATAAACTCTTATATCACATTGCTCTCGCTAATAATCGTCGTAAGTCAGTACCTAGTGTAAATTTAATTCGTTAGCGTGACGTGACGTACGCATTAGCCTATCAGTTGTTCGGAGCTGACAGGCCGATATCGTCCGGCGAACTGGTAATTAGTGGGCCCCTGTTGAGAGGTAATAAGTATACCAGTACCCCTTGTGCAAATTTCATTCGTTAGCGTGACGTGACGTACGCGTTTGCGTTAAGTGTCATTTTGTATAGGAGTTTCCAAAACGTCCCGCTTGGCGCGCTGTTCAAAATCCCATACAAAAATAGACAAAACGCAAACGTGAACGCTCGTCACGCTATCAAATACCGGGTGTGGCCTGTAACACGAGCAAATAATTAAAACATAGATTGTACTCCTTAAACGGTGACACTTTTGTTCAACAACTTTTAAAAATTATGAAGTATTTAGACTCGCTATTTTTCATACAAAATAAATATTATCTTCAATGGACGCTATCGCTACGCCATATCATTGTGATTGACGTTGCTTGTCACGCCTTAAACATAACAAAATTCGCAATACATTGCGTCTTAGAATAAACTTTAAAGTGTATCCCACCAAAAACGTGTCGCGAACGGAGTATACCCCGATTCGTTGAAGCAAATAAAAGTACAGCCCGTGTATAAGGGTAAAGGCGATACAGATTTAGAAAAATGCTATCGCCCAATATCGCTGATACCAATTGTCTCTAAGGTATTTGAGTCCCTCATTAGCACAAAAATAATGGAGTATTTTTCTACTAATAACCTCCTGAGTAAGCAACAGTATGCATACCAGCCGCGCCTCTCGACGGCTGACGCGACGCGGGACGTCGTCGCGCGGGTGTTGACGCACATCGAGGGCGGGCGACAGGTCGCCGCAATATTCTGCGATCTGTCGCGCGCCTTCGAAATGGTCGACCATGCCCTACTACTAGAAAAGTTGTCGCGTTACGGAATTGAAGGACAGTTCCTCAACACGATTAGATCATTTCTTAGCAACAGAAAACAACGTACATTCGTTCTGGATTCAAAATCGGACTTAGAGCCCATCGGAAACTGTGCCGTTCCTCAAGGTTCCGTAACAGGAAATAACTTATTCTTAATTCTAGTAAATGACATCTCCTCCGCGTGTCCCGGCCTAGAGCTTGTTACCTTTGCCGACGATACGTGTGTGCTGGTTGATGCAGAATGTTTTGAACAATTAGACAGCAAAGTAAAAAACGCAATGCACCAAATACATTGTTGGTTCGAGGCAAACGGGATGATGCTCAATATTGACAAAACGAATATTATACACTTTCAACTTCGAAAAAATGATAAAAAGCTTAACATAGTTATAGATAACGTACAAGTACCACAGGTGGATCAAGTTCAGTACTTGGGCTGCACGATGGACGCCGGCCTCACGTGGTCCCCTCACACTGAGTGTATGTGCGACAGGCTAGCATCGGCGTGCTATGCCTTATCTAGACTCGCGCCTAGCCTGCATGTCGCGCGTAAACTTGCTTAAGGCGTACTATGGATATTTCCATTCAATACTAACGCAAAGTGTAGACCTGTGGGGCCTGGCAGCTGATCGTGACAGACCCTTTAAAATGCAAAAGCGCGCTGTGAGGATCATAACAGGAAAGTGTCACGACCATCCTGCGAAAGAATTATTTAAAGAATTAAAAATACTTACGCTTCCAAGTGTATATGTCCTCACCGCGTGCAAGTATATAAGGGCAAATTTACACAATTATGTCTCCTCTACTCCCAGAGAAAGAAACACTCGACGGAGACCCCTCTTAATTGTCCCGCAATGTAAACTAGCAAAATCTAGAAAGTCACTCGCTGTTGTTGGGGCAAAATTGTACTACTCGCTTCCTACCGAAATAATTGAATCATGCGATACAACATTCGACAAAAAACTCAAAACACTTTTAACTGAACTGGCGTGTTATACTGTTGACGACTTTGTCAGTAGGGCAGCCATCCCAACCACATTAAAAAAAAAAAAAAAAAATTGTAAAATGTATATAAATTAATAATTAGCAATAATTTTATGTAATTTAATTATTTATACTATTGTAAAATGACCTGTAAAATACTAAATTTTATTAATAAATATCTGAATCTGAATCTGAATCTGAAAAAACATTCTGTAAAAAACTAGCCAAGTCTCAATGGAGCTGCTTGTTTATCTCTAAAAAGTAATGAAATCTAGACAAAGTCGTGCCAAGTCTAAGGTTCCTTACTGCGATTTCTTTATTATTATAGTTAATGTTGTGTGACTTGGCCGTTGAAGGGTACACAAGGGTACAAAACCAGGTGCTCCATGACACCATTGCACCAATCTGCCATTGCACCAAAAAGAAGTCTTTGTTTCAGGCTCGCCCATACATAAGTATTATTGAAATACGCAGCTTTATCAAGCCTACAGTTGACTGGTTATTGAATCAACGTTTTCCAAGTGGCAATTTTCCATCGTCAATGGGTAGCGGTTCTGGCGACAGATTGGTGCAATGGTGTCATGGAGCACCTGGTTTTGTACCCTTGTGTACCCTTCAACGGCCAAGTCACACAACATTAACTATAATAATAAAGAAATCGCAGTAAGGAACCTTAGACTTGGCACGACTTTGTCTAGATTTCATTACTTTTTAGAGATAAACAAGCAGCTCCATCGAGACTTGGCTAGTTTTTTACAGAATGTTTTTGGTGGGATTTCACTTCTTTTTGTAGAAACCCCCTGGCACTGATTAAAATAACCGACTTGGTTTCATAATATATTACATCTCAAAACTTTTTTTGTAGTAAAAGCGTTGCGAGACTTGCACCTTTTTACATGTAATGTTTTTGATGGGATCTCATCTCTTTTTGTAGGCAGTCCTTCTTTTCGGGTACTCATACCCATACTATGTATACACATATCATAACTAAACATATCTTCATTCATACTCACATCGTACATCGTAGTGTACCTTTACTTTACCTACTATTTGTAGGAACTGCAACAGTAACTTTGTAATATCATATATTTATATGGGATTACAAACTTACTTATGCAGTTCTTATATCTTTAAAACGTGACTGATATTGCAATATTTTTAGGTTTTCCCTTTATGTGGCCATTAAACCCTAACTCTGTACCAAATTTCAGCTCTCTGAGTTTATGGGAAGTACTAGTTCTATTCTGATGATCATGAGTGAGTTTCATAAATGCGAAACTTTGCTTTCGCTTAACTTCGGAACTAAATGACCTACAGACTTGAAATTTTGGATTTTAAGTATGTGATTATAGCTTACTAGATGACCAAAATTTCTGCGTTCTGGTCTTATCCAGAGGTTCTCAAATAGGGGCCTGAAAATGCGGCGAAATGGTTCCAGTAAAGGATGGTACGGCAGTGTTTGCTTCGCGCTCGACTTGGCGGGGGCACTGCCGTGCCCCCCGATTAAAAATCAAACCACAAGTTATTTTTAAAAGTCGCTGAACAAATGTTGGTCAGTATGAGGAGTACAGCCTACAGTTTAATTTTTTGCGCATATTGAGGCCACACCCGGTATACACCAGTAAAGATATGATGGTCGTTCTTGTCTACGTGACAGCATGATAAAGTGGTGCCCGTCACTTTCCATCCCACGGTGTTACAAAGTGACAGTTATTTTATCACGTGGATAAAGCGATCTACGATACGCCTGGGGTTCTGACAGCTGCCTAAACTCGGTAAGCCACGTGACCCCAAACGTTGAACGAATGTTTTGGTAGGCGCCTGCATATTTCCAATTAATTTGCATAACTTATGGGGGTTAGGTGGGCTCCTAGTTTGCTCTTGGCCGCAGATTATTATACTATTATTAAACTAGGTTGATTATTAAACTAGGTTTAACCCGCGACTTAATTCGCGTAGAAATCGTTATAAATTTTCAACACTATTTTTATTCTTAAAAAAAAACTCAACATAAACTAATTTTTTTTTAAATAATACTGAAACATTTAGCAAGTAGGTCGCATGAGTACTTTTATACGTCATGATAATTTACATACAAGCATAAATAGTAAATCAAACGCCAACTCCCGCGGAAGCTGATGGACAAAATAACGTAAGATAGGCACATTTTTGATGCACATTTATGAAAATATCATACGTTTTCGTAGCTCAGGGGAAGATTTGTTGTATAGCGGCAACAGAAACATAGCGTGTGAAAATTTCAACTGTCTAGCTATCACGGTTCATGGGATACAGCCCGGTGACAGACAAACAGACAGACGGACAGTAGAGTCTTAGTAATGGGGTCCCGTTAAAGAATGGCCCACGTACAGTCGCCATCAGATATATCGGAGCAGCCAAGGTGTTCACAAATATCTGAACACGCCTCTATTCTCAAGGCAATAGAGTGCGCGTTCAGACATTGTGAACACCTTGGCCGCTCCGATATATCTGATGGCGACTGTACAAAAATTTCACGAACAAACAATTTATAATTCTCAATTCTGTCCTCTTTAATAAATGGCGTAAAAGGCAGAAAACATTTTAAAGCAAATTTCTAAAACATACAGAGTAAGTAAAATTAACAAAATGCTTAAATCTGTCTCATTAATGTGACAAGGTATTAAATTACACCCAACTCAAAGTAAGATAGGACTTTGTTCCTCTCACGACACTAATTCCTTAGAATTGAGGATTGCCTTATGTACAGTAGCAATTATTTCTGAACATCTTGCGAGTTCGTTTTAATTAAACTTAAACAAGAATGAATTTGTGTTATGTTTTCAATATAAATACGTTCTAGTGTTCATAAGAAAGTAGCTCAATTTGAGCAGCAGCGTCTGGAAGACCTAGATGCTAAGCGTCATTTTCGCAAGACGCGACCTAAGCCCTCCTACACATACACCCGCAACTCGACTGGACAACTCCATTGCGCATCGTGTGACCGCATCTTCGAGACAAAGTTTAGTTTTGCGAGCCACATAAGGGCATTTCATAATCCGGATAAGAATTGTTGACGGAGTCGCCATTGCCGGATACGGCAAGGAAGAAGAGAAAATACTTTAGTTCTTAAAAAAAGGCGTATTCTGATTAATAATAACAGGTAATGAACTTGATCTGGATTTGTTAGGGATATGTCATTAAAACCGTTTTAAATCAATATAACAATATTTTTATGGCAGTTATAAGCCCTTTTCATAATGGCTCGTATACTTACTGGCACGTAGTAACTATAACATTTCTTTTATAGTTTATCAAAGGACTGTCTCATTTCAACCATAGACAGAGAGAATCATACTATCTTCCTCTTACCTTACTATAGTTCGTTTTATGTAACTGTGAGATCCTCGTATTTCAACCCATACAAGATTAGAACCTTTTTCATATAATGTCATTGAGTTTTTCTTTATTGTATTAAATGCCATCTAAATGAGTGGCCATCTAAACGTTACGGTCACGCGATCGCTGTCTCGAGTTTATAATTTCTTCCCCACCTCAGAAAGTGCGCAGCGCCGCTAAAGAAGTTTTCACTTCAAAAATACAAAAAGTGATACACAAGCTTGTCTTGTCTTGTCTATTAAGTTCGTTATTATAGGTAAAAGACAAGCATGGGCACCCTACGCTGAGCGTAACCCATTCTTTGTTTTTTTTAGGGTTCCGTACCCAAAGGGTAAAACGGGACCCTATTACTAAGACTTCGCTGTCCGTCCGTCCGTCCGTCTGTCACCAGGCTGTATCTCACGAACCGTGATAGCTAGACAGTTGAAATTTTCACAGATGATGTATTTCTGTTGCCGCTATAACAACAAATACTAAAAACAGAATAAAATAAAGATTTAAGTGGGGCTCCCATACAACAAACGTGATTTTTGACCAAAGTTAAGCAACGTCGGGAGGGGTCAGTACTTGGATGGGTGACCGTTTTCTTTTTGCTTTTTTTTGTTTTTTTTTTGCATTATGGTACGGAACCCTTCGTGCGCGAGTCCGACTCGCACTTGCCCGGTTTTTTTTTTAATTTAAGGGTTTAGAGATTCACTTCCGCAGTGAACGAATTTAAAACTCACGGCTTTATATTAAATATTCATCACATACCCGTCTGAGACTAATTCAAGATTGCTACATTATTCATTTGGGTACGTTTCGTCGGCATTTGCATGGTTAAACAAAGTCGGAAGGCATGCTATAGCTATAGAAAAATACGATGCTGCTTAAAACATCTGACACAGATAATAAAGGCCTATTATATATGAACTCCTGTAAAGTAACATTACAGGAGTACATAAAAAGTATGTATTTTTGACGATCGGTTTGGGCTAGTGGATAGTGTTACCCTACTTATGAAGCCAACGGTCCTGGGTTTGAACCCCGGTAAGGGCATTTATTTGTCTGATGAGGACAGATTTGACTATTTGTTTGTATCCTGAGTCATGGATGTTTTATATGTATTTAAGTATTTATATTTTATATTTATCGTTGCCTGAGGACCCACAACACAAGCCTTCTTGAGCTTACCGTGGGACTTAGTCAATTTGTGTAATAATGTCCCTATAATAGTGTTGGCGACTGGCTGGCACGCGGCCTCCTTCGAACGTATTGTTTGTGACGTATTTTAATTAGTGTTTGACAATCAGTCTGCCTGTCACCGCCTATCTATTAAGTTCTTGTTGTTCTTCATAAATAAATTATTTATAATATTGGTATAAAATCTGCGTGTTTCCATTATATCACCAATTCATCATACAGTCCACTTCGCTAGCTATCAAATAGTATTTATATATATTTGTGGGGCCCTTAAATGCCTGATAGAAAATTTGTTTTATTTTTTTGTTTATAGACCGAACACCATTAACCTAAACTTATATAGTCTGTATCTTTAGGAATTTAAAAAAAAGTTACCAAAAAATTATTCTTTAAGATAAATTTCTACAAGTATTACATGTGTTGACATTTTAAATGCACCATATTTTTTTTGAATTTTTAAATGAATATTTAATACCTTTAAAATTATATTTAATATTATGTTAATTATCGTTTTTTCACGGCGCGCGCTTTTCTCGAAAATGAGGCGCGGAGGGCTGTGTTCAGCGTTAGATAAAAAGTATAAATAATGGAGATACAGTTCTGCAAGTATGGAATGTTTGATTGGAAATATCCTCCTCTTTAATAATATTAATTTTGGTTTCTTAAATATTAATACTTTTTGAGATAATGGGGAATAAAAAATAACTACTTTTTCCTCCCTTTTTTTGTTTATAACTTTTGATATTTTTTGTGTGCTAATACACGCTTCAAATACATTTTTCTAGACATCATGACGAATCTAATGAGGTATCACACGTATTTTTAGGAGTAGTATCTTTATTTTTCACCGTTTTCAGGATCTCGAATAGATTATAGATTTTGTTTACTTTTATTTATATACCTAAATATACACGTTATAAATTCAGTACGTTATTTATTTTAAATTCAAGATTCTATGCGCAAGTTTTAAACAAATAGAGAATCTAGAAGTTTTCAAGTAAACAGCTGAGAATGTTATAAAGTTTGAGAAACTAAAGTCTAACTTTCTATTTGAATGTTAGAGAAAATATAGGTATATGTAGTAAGTTTTACGTAGGTAAATACGCAGGTATTTACTTTACCGAAGTATTTATACCGGGTGTGGCCTGTAATATGAGCAAAAAATTAAACTGTGACTGTACTCCTCATACTGACCAACATTTGTTCAGCGACTTTTAAAAATAACTTGTGGTTTGATTTTTAATACACTTTAAAGTTTATTCTAAGACGAAATGTATTGCGAATTTTGTTATGTTTAAATACGTGACAAGCAACGTCAATCACAATGATTTGGCGTGACAATGGCGTCCATTGAAGATAATATTTATTTTGTATGAAAAATAGGAAGTCTAAATACTTCATAATTTTTTAAAGTTGTTGAACAAAAGTGTCTCCGTTTAAGGAGTACAATCTATGTTTTAATTATTTGCTCGTGTTACAGGCCACACCCGGTATGCTGGTGTGATTCTGTTTTAGCCGTTTCTAAAATTATGCATGAGATTGTGTATCGTAGAGTTTGTGCGGAAAGAGAAGAGCCGTGGAATGTGTCGTCGGGTGACAAGCAAAAGTCACTAAGTACTACGAAAAGTTAAAGTAACAAAGCACTTTATTACACTTGTAACACGGTTTATTGTCCAATAATTTCAATGGTGTTAGTTAGTGACTTTTGCTTGTCACCCGACGGTATGGGGCTTGACTTGGGAACTTGATTGATGAGGTTATCATATTTATTTCGAATATTTTTTTATCAATTTTGGCAAGAGTGTACGGCGTGATGATGTGATGATGTTAGCTATAAGGCACGAAAAGATAAGGAAATATTGAAATTTTTTTTCAGAAATAAATATCGAAAATCCGATTCTCACAGATCCCGGTGTTTTTGGGTTCTTTCAACTCAGAATCACTAGCATATTCAATTCTAATGATAAAATAAAATGTCCCAAAAATTTGTATGAAAATTGTACATTCCACTACGTCACGCACATACAAGTGAAAAAAATTTTCGTACTAAAACGTGACGTAATGGAATGGACATTTTGGGACATCTGTTTTTAATGGTGGGATGGAGAATGCTGTTGATTCTGAGTAGAATGAGCCCAAGAACGTCCAGATGTGAAAGAATCAGGTTTTCAATATTCGTCCGTTTACCGATTAAAGTATGGGATGACTCGCTAGACCGGGCCGAGCCCAGGCCGAGGCGTCCGACATGTAATTTTCTATGACGGCTGATGGAAGCTCCGGCCCGGCCCCGGTCCGGTTTAGCGTAAGTAAACCTTAAATTTCATTATTTTACTTTATCCTACGTTTCAACTGGGTTACGCCAGCTGTGATCACGGTTGACTGACGTCCCAGCAAAATATCGACGGAGATATGGGTAACCAACATATACTACCCGAAAATAGTTTATAAAAAATACGTTCGGGGTAGACAAAGAAACTGCAAAACTACCCGTTTATGTTTAAGGGTCGGTTGCACCAAACTGTTCGTATCGAAAGAGTTCGCTAAATATTTATGTATGGAAAGTTTCATAATAAAGCGCCGGGGCGCGCTGGCTGACGTTGATCAGTCTGTCAAATGTGGTTGGTGCAACTGGCCCTAAGTCTTAAATATGTGTACAAAACGCGACAGTTGAGTTTTATAAGAAAATATGAGGAAAAACATTACATTACATAACATCGTTAATAAAACCCCGTGACGTCACCTAAGGGTCTACCGCGAACCAACATCGAAGTGTTGCCTCTCTGTCGCACTTGTAAATTCTTAGGTAAATGTGATAGGGAAGCAACACGTCAAACGTGTTTCGCGGTAGGCCCCCTGATTTATCGATGTCCGAAAACACGTCATAAAGGGCCTAGTGCTGCGGCAAGGCTAGCCTTGAAGGCTTGAGTTTGAAACGCTTGAAGCCTCAAGCATTCTGCCAATAAACTAAAAACAGGCTTGAGAGGTAATCATAAAAATATTTAAATTAAATACAACAATAAGGCTTGGATCAATAAATTAAACTTTTGCACTTGGTAAAACTTGACAGCATCATTGAAAAACCATCAGTTCAAGCCATCAAACTTTCAAAATGCAATTTCTGTAATAATTAAACTACCAAGTCCAACGGCGCGATTCGGGATATGAATTAGAGATTCACTAGATATGAAATAGTAAAGATATGTGACGTTCCACGGCAAAAGGTACCTTATGGCGAATGGCGCTTGCGCTATTATTAACGCCGCTGCAATATTCAGATGGGGCAATGGTACCTTTTGTCATGGAACGTCACATATATTTACTATTTCATATCTAGTGAATCTCTAAATCATTTCCCAAACCATACCGCAAGTCTAAGCCAAGTGCATTTTTCGGTTTGGCCCTTATGGTTGACTGGTAGAGATAGAATGCCAAGAACCGTAGTACGTAGTAAGTACGGAACCCTAAAAAGGCCTTTCTTGAATTTATTTTTACTTTAACGCTTTCAAGGTTCATAACCCTCGTCAGCTTGAGCCTTTTAAAACCTTAAGCCTTTAAAGCCTTAACCTTTAAAGCCTTTAAGCCTTTTAATCTTATTGGTTCAACACTAAACGAAAGGGTTGTCTGAATAGGCTGTGGGTTCAATTCATTGCAGAATGCATGAGCAAGTTTGAATTAGTTTTGATCCCAATAGAGGCTCATAACTTTGACGTAGATAATGTTGCTTTGATGTGCTTCTTTGAAGGAGGACAAAAGAGGAAAACTGGTCAAAGGGGAAATGTATGGGAGCAGAAAATTTCTTACCTAATACAAGGGTCACTAGATAAGTTTTGCAATAGACAAATATGAAACACAGAGGCCTCTCACATACTTTTCAAAGCTATATTTCCATAATGATGATGTCCTCCCAGACGCATCCGTCGACGGCGACACCCGGACAAATCAGTATCAGGTATTCAGTAACGCCTGACGTGCATGGGCTCGAACGTGACTTGCGAAACCGAGTTTTGTCTTAAACTTCCGGCCGCAAGACATGCAGTAAAGCTCGCCATTTGAGTCGTAAGTGTATGTGTAGGAGGGCTTGGGCCGAGATTTTCGAAGCTGGCGTTTAGCGTCAAGATCTTCGAGGCGTGCACTTTCGAAGTCGTAGAGACCAGTGTTGACCGCAGTTCGCCAGTCCGATCTCCGAGTTGCAAGCTCCTCCCACGACTCACACGATATGCCGGATATTTCCATAAACAATGTTTGCCGCAAAATAAGAATTTACTTTCTTTTTAAATTTGCTGCTAAAAAAAATATTTATACTTTGAAAATGTCGGCGCGGGATAGAGACGACTTATGAATATTTAATACAATATTTTCATTTCATACAAAGTTAATCTATAGTGACGTACGACTTTTAATATGTTTGTAAATGTATAGTAATTGTTTTTAATGAAATAAATGAGTATCATTATGATCTATAGCCGGTCAAACAACTTTGTCAGTAGAAAAAAGCGCGAGATTCAAATTTTATATGGTAAGGTAACACTTCCCGCCTAATTTTTTTAAATTTACGCTTCTAGTGACGGAAATGGCATGACAAGAACTTACTTAAAAAGAAAGTAAATGTTTTCCCAACAGTGCCTATGGAAATATACTTTTTTAATACAGTTGCTCAAAAAGTGCTACTTTACGTAGCTGTTTAGCGTGCGGAAAGTTGGTTATCTCGAACTAGTGCTTTTTACTTTTCCAATTTTTTTAAATTTATACTTGTTCCAATTCACGACTACTTATTGATGAGTGTTAATATTAGTTTCCTTTAAACGTCGTAATCAGCATAAAAACCTACCGTTAATGTAAGAATACGAAAAATATTACATATTTCATATTTAATTACTTACCTCTTCATCATTATAACACGTTTATTTTTTAATATTCAATATTGAAAATTCCGTTCTTAATAAGTTGACTAAATGGAACGGAATAGCTGCCAAACGCCCATAGATATAATATACTTAAAGACGACGTCTAACCGAGCTGTCACTGTCACCACTTTTGTTTAGTGTACGATTAACAATGTTTTTCTTATTTTTTCGCAACTGTATTAAAAAACGTCGTTCGATACACGTGCGGAAATGTCATTCTTCACTCGTCCCGAGTCTTGCCACTCGCCTGCGGCTCGTGGCAAGATATCTCGGTACTCGTGAAGTAATGACATACCTTCCGCACTAGCATCGAAATGTACTATTTTTGATTGTATGTATATGCATACAGATTGGTCCCGTTTTTGTCAAAATCCAGTTCTGATGATGGGATCCATGAGGAATCGACGGAACTCCTCAAATCTTAAAGGCATACATATGGTGATTTTTGTGTTTTTATCAACAAATCAAGCATATACATTCAAAAACGTGACATTTGATGAAGTGGAACTGCTGATGATGATCAGAACGGAACTCTTCAACGACGCATAGTTCACCTTTGGCGATTTGTCCTCTTCGTTATGTTTGTTAAGCAAGTTAAGTTTTTAAGCCACAATTTTGTCAAGCTTGAGTTCTGATGATGGGATCTATGAGAAATCGAGGGAACTCCTCAAATTTTAAAGGCATGCGTATAGAGATTTTTGTATTTTCATCAGAAAATCAAGCATTTTTATTAAACATTGTCGCATTTGATGAAGTGGAACTGCTGATGATGATCAGAACGGAACTCTTCAACGACGCATAGTTCACGTTTGGCGATTTGTCCTCTTCGTTATGTTTGTTAAGCAAGTTTAGTTTTTAAGCCACATTTCTGTCAAGCTCGAGTTCTGATGATGGGATCCATAAGGAATCGAGGGAACTCCTCAAATCTTAAAGGCAAACGTATAGAATTTTTTGTATTTTCATCATAAAATCAAGCATTTACATTAAAAACTGTCGCATTTGATGAAGTGGAACTGCTGATGATGATCAGAACAGAACTCTTCAACGACGCATCGTACATGTTTGGTGATTTCGAATTTCGATTTTGACTTGGACTGGGACCCGGATTTATACACGGATCCGGTTCGGACCCGGACTCGGACTCGGACTCGGACTCGGACCCGGACTCGGACCCGGACTCGGACCCGGACTCGGACCCGGACTCGGACTCAGACCCGGACCCGGATCCGGACTTGGACCGGGACTCGGACCCGGACTCTGACTCAGAGATCCGGACCTTGACCCGGAAAACCATGATACCTAAACTAAATAAACCACTATGATTACCTACCATAAAATGTGGGTATGATGATGCCAAACCCCTCCCGCTCAAACTCTCGTACACCGCACCGCATGCGCCGTTAAGTGGGTTAGGTTAGATTTGAACTGCGATCCTCACAGAACCGAACAAAAGCGGGTTAGGTTTGGTTAGAACTGCGAGTCTTACAGAAACGAAATGCTACTAGAAAAGTGGGTTTGATTAGGTTCGAACTGCGATCCTCAGAGAACCGAACTGCTATCAGAGAAGTGGGTTAGGTTAGGCTAGAACTACGACCCTTACGGAAACGAAATGCTACTAGAAAGTACTGGTTTTACCTCCTTTTCTACATAGTGCCACCATCTACCATAATCTTTCACCGGGCCCCATAGAAGTCGGTTTTTTTTTCTTAAAAATTATTATGGTTCCGTACCTGCTTTACCATAAGGGCACACGGGGCCCGTGCCCAGGGCCCCCATACCCAGGGGGCCCCGAAGGACAGACAGTGACAGTATTTTTGACTACCCTAGTAGAAACATGTTAGTTTAATTCGCTCCTTTTTTAACCGACTTCCAAATCTCAAAGAAGGAGGTTATCAATTCGGTTGTATGTTTTTTTTTAATTTTTTATTTTTTTTATTTTTTTTTTATTTTTTTTATGTTTGTTACTCCATAACTCCGTCATTACTGGACTGATCTTGAAAATTCTTTTTTTGATTGAATGTATATGCATACAGATTGATCCCGTTTTTATCAAAATCCAGTTCTGATGATGGGATCCATGAGGAATCGAGGGAACTCCTCAAATCTTAAAGGCATGCGTATAGAGATTTTTGTATTTACATCAGAAAATCAAGCATTTTCATTAAAAACTGTTGCATTTGATGAAGTGGAACTGCTGATGATGATCAGAACAGAACTCTTAAACGACGCATAGTTCACGTTTGGTGATTTTTCCTTTTCGTTATGTTCGTTAAGCAAGTTAAGTTTTTAAGCCACATTTTTGTCAAGCTCGAGTTCTGATGATGGGATCCATAAGGAATCGAGTCCTCAAATATTAAAGGCATACGTATAGATTTTTTTGTATTTTCATCATAAAATCAAGCATTTACATTAAAAACTGTCGCATTTGATGAAGTGGAACTGCTGATGATGACCAGAACAGAACTCTTCAATGACGCATGGTACACGTTTGGTGATTACGAATTTCGATTTTGACTTGGACTGGGACCCGGACTAGGACTCATACCCGGATCCGGTTCGGACCCGGATCCGGTTCGGACCCGGACCTGGATTCAGATCCGGATTGGGACCCGGACTCGGACCCGGACTCGGATCCGGACTCGGACCCGGTCTCGGACCCGGACACGGACCCGGACTCTGACCCGGACTCGGACCCGGACCTTGACCCAGAAAACCACTATGATACCTTAACTAAATAAACAACTATGATTACCTACCATAAAATTAATGTAGGTATAAAGTACGATGATGCCAATCTTACTAGCCCCTCCCGCTTAAACCCCCGTACACCGCACGGCATGCGCCATTAAGTGGGTTAGGTTAGAACTGCGATCCTCACAGAACCGAACAAGGATTAGGTTAGGTTAGAACTGCGAGCCTTACAGAAACGAATGCTACTTGAAAAGTGGGTTTGATTAGGTTCGAACTGCGATCCGCACAGAACCGAACTGCTATCTGAGGAGTGGGTTAGGTTAGGCTAGAACTACGACCCTCATGGCTCCTCTTCACGATGGGCCAACGCCGGCCACTCCAAGGGACGCATTTATGCGTTAGAGGGAGCAAGTGATATTGCTATCTCATTCTACCGCATGGCTGCGTCCCTTGGAGTGGCCGGCGTTGGCCCATCCTGTAGAGGAGCCATTATACAGAAGCGAAATGCTAGTAAAAAAGTGGGTGGTTTTACCTCCTTTTCTACATAGTGTACCATCTACAATAATCTTTCATCGGCCCCCATGGAAGTCGGTTTTTTTTTCTTAAAAATTATTTCTCTCTCTCTTTACTTTCCAAAGGGGCCCCAAATTCTTATGTGCCCAATGCCTAGGGGCCCCAGCATAGCTTAAAACGGCCCTGGTTCCGTACCTCAAAAGGAAAAAAACCGGTTAAGTGCGAGTTGGACTCGCACACGAAGGGTTCCGTACCATTACGCAAAAAACGTCAAATAATCACGTTTGTTATATAGGAGCTCCACTTAAATATTTATTATATGCTGATTTTAATATTTGTTGTTGTAGTGGCAATAGAAATACATCATCCGTGAAAATGTCAACTGCCTAGCTATCACGGTTCATGAGATACAGCCTTGTAACAGACAGACAGACGGACGGCGGAGTATTAGTAATAGGGTTCTGTTTTTACCCCTTGCTTACGGAACCCTTATAGGATCACTTTGTTGTCCGTCCGTTCGTCTGTCTCTCTGTCAAGACCCGGGAACGCGTGGAGATACCAAGTTAAAACTAAAACCACATAAAATACTGTCAACCGGGTCATATGTCATGCTAAAAACCCCGGGGGGAGGGTTGCGTCAGAGGAGGGGACATTATTGTGCGTAAAGCACCATACCCAAAGGTATCATACTAATACCAACTAATACTTTCATACTGAAATCATCATGATTTCAGTATGAAATGAAAGTAGTATTTATGATACCTTTGGGTATGGTGCTTCATGTATGGACATTAGAACATAACTTGACCGGAACATTATAATCTTAAGAACCCTATTTGTCAAAAACTTAACGCCATACGCCACTCCTTTAATATAGAAACTTTTTCAATCCACCGAAGGTCAACCATCTCATTTGAAACACTCTCCGCTCGTGAAAAATAGGTCGAGTTACTCCGGAAACTAAATAAATCAGAGGTGCAGATATTTTTTTCAAACTGATGCTTTTGTTATTCTTTTAACTTACAGAATAAGGTTTATCTCATCATCATCATCTCAGCCATAAGACGTCCACTGCTGAACATAGGCCTCCCCCTTGGACCTCCATACGTGCCGGTTGGAAGCGACCCGCATCCAGCGTCTTCCGGCGACCTTAACAAGATCGTCTGTCCATCTTGTGGGTGGACGTCCTACGCTGCGCTTGCTAGTCCGTGGTCTCCACTCGAGCACTTTTCGACCCCATCGGCCATCTTCTCTGCGTGCAATGTGGCCTGCCCATTGCCACTTCAGCTTGCTAATCCGGTGGGCTATGTCGGTGACTTTAGTTCGTCTACGGATCTCCTCATTTCTGATTCGATCACGTAGAGAAACTCCGAGCATAGCCCTCTCCATAGCTCGTTGAGCGACTTTGAGTTTTGAGATTTATCTGAACTAGTGAAAATGTGTTGTACGATTATTATGTCAAACTATAATACTAAATGTCAAAGAAGCGCTGGTGGCCTAGCAGTAAGAGCTTGCGACTTTCAATCCGGAGGTCGCGGGTTCAAACTCCATTTATAAGTTTTTCGGAACTTATGTACGAAATATCATTTTGTTATTTACCAGTGTGAAGAAAAACATCGTGAGGAAACCAGACTAATCCCAATAACGCCTAGTTTCCCCTCTGGATTGAAAGGTTAGATGGCAGTCGCTTTCGTAAAAACTAGCGCCTACGCCAATTCTTGGGATTAGTTGCCAAGCGGACCCCAGGCTCCCATGAGCCGTGGCAAAAATGCCGGGACAACGCGAGGAAGATGATAAAACTATATTGTTAAGGCAGCGCCACACTGTGTCTATTACGGTGGCTTTACATTCTACAATTAGAGGTCACTTTAAGCTGGTTACCTTATAGAATCTACACGCCATACGTTTTGTAACCTATGGTAACACAGTGGACCCTTCCTCTGGGCCGCGACCCGTAACGGGTTACGTTACATACGGTTCTTGACAAATCAATTTATTTTTATGTACGTACGTTAGGTTTTTATGTAGGTACGCATTTAGAATTTTATGAAATTTTGTCGGAAGAAGCGAAGCGAATAAAAAGCGGTTCAAAGCAATGTTCTGATAATAGGGAGTATTACTGCAACGTTCTGCCGCCAGAGTGCAGCACTAATTTGTTTAGTAAACCATAGAGTAACTTATACATACTACGCCTTAAACAGTTTTTTGACAAGTTTTCACTATGACATTGATGCATCAAGGCGGTTTGTTTAGAGGTGGTCTACCGCGAAACGCGAAAATCGAAATTTCGTTATCTGCCTCTCTATCAATCGAATAAGCAAGAGTGGTAGAGAGGCAGAAACCGAACTTTCAATTGTCGTGTATCACGGTAGGCTATGTGATTGACCTAGTGACGCCCTCTAAATACGTAGTCTTGCGTAATAATATTTATTGTGATTTCAGTCTTGCAAGCGGGTGCGCTGAAGCATGCCATACGTAATACGTTACACTTTTTAAACCGGAAGAAAATAATCGCAGTGCGCTCTAAGCCTTAGCACAGAATAAATAATAGTACCTACTAGGTACAGAAGACTCACTCTAACAAAATGCGTCTGTTACTTACGATCAGCACAGATATGGCTGCTAGGTGGCGACAGCGCCACGCGCGGCTTATGGCTTTCCCCAAAATTGGTGTGGAACGGATGTACTTTTAGCTACCTGCAGCAAAGCGACGAAATCGCGGAGTGACCCACGCCTGGCCTTAGTGGGAAATTAAAAGCTACTCTGACTACTTTGAGAGTCTTTTAGAACAATCCTTTAAACCCGTGTGTCCGCTGGCTGACGCGGATAAATGATGGCGCAGTCACACGCCACATTATAAATTGCAGAGTGAACGCCGTGGCCCAGGGGACAGCGCCACAATGGTTGATGGTCGAAACACGCGTGTCATCGCGATAAGATTGAACAAGTTAAAAGGTGAAAGGGGTACGAAATTGAGATTTTTATCTTTTCAGTAGGGAAGTTAATTAATTTTTTTATATTATGTCATAGCGTATAACGCCCATGGAGTTATATGCGTCCATAGGCTACGGTGAAGTGAAGTGACGTGAGCTAGTAGTAAATAATTTGTTAGTTAACCTACCGGGTAATAATTATCACGGAAACAGCCTGTACTTTAGAACAATGAAGTCAAGCTGTTACCTAGTTGGAACTAGCTTGTTGTCTCAAGTTACTGGCTTAAGGTGATATAGCGGGAATAATATACACAGTAGCTCGACTCGACTTACGAGTCAATTTTCAGAAAATAGTGTAGGTACCTAATTAGCGTGAGTTGGTAAAAAAGTAAGATAATTAAGGCCCCCTACTCCTAAGGCTCTACAATTGAGGAACATTTCCAAAGAAACAAGATCGAAAAATAAATTTTTTAATATTATTGAACCTGCTTAGGTATACAATCTCACGCAAATAGCTGAGAAATGCTACAGCTGAAGCTAAAGGATGACTCACGTTAGACCGGGCCGTGTCCGGGCCGGAACTTCCAGCGCTTACTTTTCTATGACATGACAGGCTATCACGTAATAAAGAAAACGTGAGTCAACCTTAATGCTACGGCGGGTAATGGCTGAGGTACGGTCAAGGAATTTAATTTCAGTACCATTTCGTACAAACAGCAACACTTTTCAAATTCTCATAGTGCTATATTTGTCCATATTAAATTGTCTTTCACCTATTAGTATCTGATCCTTTCGCATTTTCTCAAAGGTTAGCTGGAAGAGATCCCTTTTAGGGATAAGTTCGCCTTTGTACATAACATTTTTATTTTTGTTTTGTTTTTGTCCATCTCATGTAAACCTGTTTATGTGCAATAAAGTGACATACATACATACATACATACATACTTTTAACTGTACATTGGTGGACCTTATGCCATTTTTAGGGTTCCGTACCCAAAGGGTAAAACGGGACCCTATTACTAAGACTTCGCTGTCCGTCCGTCCGTCCGTCCGTCCGTCTGTCACCAGGCTGTATCTCACGAACCGTGATAGCTAGACAGTTGAAATTTTCACAGATTATGTATTTCTGTTGCCGCTATAACAACAAATACTAAAAACAGAATAAAATAAAGATTTAAATGGGGCTCCCATACAACAAACGTGATTTTTGACCAAAGTTAAGCAACGTCGGGAGTGGTCAGTACTTGGATGGGTGACCGTTTTTGTTTTGTTTTTTTCTTTTTGTTTTTTTTTGCATTGTGGTACGGAACCCTTCGTGCGCGAGTCCGACTCGCACTTGCCCGGTTTTTAATAAGGTTTACGAACTGTCAGTTAACGGTGTTAATGTCGGCGGCCGATCGTAAGATCAGGCATATCGTGAAATTCCTGGGCATATCGTGAAACGTGAAAATCTTTAACTCGTTCCCTGAGTCGACGGATGGTATGTTATTTCTGGGCAGTTTGCCCTTCGGGCATCTGAAGCAACCTAACGAACCTATCCTACCTATATATTGGTTTCATGAGACTATCGTCAAAACATTACACAGGAACATTACGATCTGCCTGATCTTACGATCGGCCGCCGACATTAACACTGACGATAGTATGAGGTCTTTAGCGACTTTCATAATGATTGACCCTTTCAAAATTATTGTTCAATAATTTATAGTAAAAAAATATTAAAATTTCCTTAAACTGGAGCAAATATCGGAGCAAAGTACTATCACCAATCATTAAGACTTCTTCTTTGAGATTCTCATTAAATAAGGATGACACGCTAAACCGGGCCGTGACCGGGCCGAGGCGTCCGACATGTCATTTTCTATGACGGCTGATTGGTGAACTCGTGGTGCTTTCCATAGAAAACGTAGCTCCGGAAGTTCCGGCCCGGCCACGGCCCGGTCTAATGTGAGTCATAATTTAGGCAGTCAAAGTACTGTGTGCGATGTTTCTGTGAACTGCGGTTAGACATTAGAGTTGGTTGCGTGTTAGCAGCTAGATTTAATGCAAGAGGAAAAGCTTACCTAAGGAGAAGCTAGCTTTCAAACAATTAAGGTGAATTAGTTGATTGTTGTAATAATTGTGATCTTCAGCGCCACTTGCACCATCCTACCACCGGGGTTAACCGGTTAAGGCCCACTTGCAAAATCCCACCATCTGGGTTAACCGGTTAAGGCCCACTTGCTCCATCCCACCACCGGGGTTAACCGGTTAAGGTTCACTTGCAACATCCCACTAACCCGGGGTTAAGCGGTTAAACCGTTAACCTAGTCAAATTGAACTGGTAACCATGGTAACTTTAGGTTTAACCGGTTAACCCCGGGTTAGTGGAATGGTGCAAGTGGCACTAAATGAAATGAAAATATTTATTTTCAGGCAACTATTGGCCCATAGATAAATACCTTAAACCTAGTATACATAAATAAAGGATGACTTACGTTAGACCGGGCCGTGTGCGGGCCGGAGCGTCAGAGGCATCGATTTCTATGGAAAGCATCACATGATCGCCTTATGTCATAGAAAAGTAAGCGTCGGAAGCACCGGCCCGGACACGGCCCGGACTAACGTGAGTAACCTGGAGTTACCACCTACCTGGATTTAGCAGAATGACGTCTGACTGATGTCAAATACAAATACAAATGTATATTTCTTGTCATTCAGTTCTCGTGCAATTAGCTTGTATCACATAATCAGTAATAGTATTGTCATACAGTACGGCCACGCACCGCCCCGCCCCGACTCGCATTACCTCGCCCCGCGACTGGCCGCGACATGAATCTGGCGGACTCCTGGCGTCCTCTCAGTAAAGCGACTTACCCACACACATAACGACGCGTATACAGACGTTCCGAGCACACATATAAACGCAAATGATTTTTGATGTATGGCGTGTCCGCCCTGTGCTCGTACTTCTCCGTACAAGTACAGGCGCGAGCGAGATGCACGATAACTAGGTAAATAGCATGATTCAAATATCATTCTGATGTCAGAGTACGTTCGAATTGGCCTGTTAAGGATGACTCATGTTAGACCGGGCCGGGGCCTGGCCGGAGCTTCCGGCACTTCTTTTTATATGAAAAGCACCACGTGATCACCGATCAGCCGTCATAGAAATTGACATGTCGGACGCCTCGGACCGGGCCCTGCCCGGTCTAGCGTGAGTCAACCTTTAGGCGTCTAACTTTAATTAGTTTCGCGAAATATTCTACGAATGAACTGTCTCGGTCCATTTCTCTTCATTCGCTTTAGAGAGCTAGAACGAGAGACAGAAGGAAATTAAGGTTACTAGCTTTTGCCCGCGACTACGTCTGCGTGGAATTAGTGACAGCAGCTAAAGTAGGTATAGCGCCTGGATAATGCTAATAGCAATCATTCAATTCGCGCATTGCTTACTTCAATAATTAGGCAATGCATTAACTCTTTCAATTCCACCCTCCTTTGCACTCTCTTCAGGGGTGATTTCCGACATAAAAACCTATCCTATGTCCTTCCCCGGGACTCAAACTATCTCTATACCAAATTTCAACTAAATCGGTTCAGCGGTTTAAGCGTGAAGAGGTAACAGTTTCTTATTTAGTGTTCCGTACCCGAAGGATAAAAACGGGACCCTATTGCCTAAGACTATACTCTACGAGTACGTCTGTCTGTCACAACTGTGACCAGGCTGTATCTCATGAACCGTGACAGTTGAAATTTTCACAGATTTCCTGTTGCCGCTGTAACAACAAATACTAAAAACCGGCCAAGTGCGAGTCGGACTCGCGCACGAAGGGTTCCGTACCATTATGCAAAAAACGGCAAAAATTGTTGTATGCCCCACGCAAATATTTATTTTATTTTGTTTTTAGGGTTCCGTACCCAAAGGATAAAAATAAAAACGGGACCCCATTATTAAAACTCCGCTAAAACTAAAACTCGGATGACGGTCGTTTTCATAGAAACTACAGCCTACGCCAATTCTCGGGATTACTTGCCAAGCGGGCCCCAGGCCCCCATGAGTCGTGGCAAAATGTCGGGACAACGCGAGGAAGATTGGGAACATTCAATAGAGCGATCCACATTTCTACAGCGCCATCTCTGGAACAATCCATTAGTTAAGTTTAATTAGTTTTGTGAGCTCGATCCGACGAATGAACTGTCTCGAGGTTCATTTCTCTTCATTTGGCTTTGTGGCTTGTCTGCGCACAGAGATGTCACAGAAGGGAATATTGTGGCTGCTATTTTATTTATTCTGGTTACTTTATTCATTTTATGGATACAGATAGAAAAAGATAAGAAAAATATTCGTGACGATCACAAAACATGTACGAACATGTACAGACAACAACAGCAAGAAAAAAAGAAATGAATAACTACCCGGTTCGAACTTTAAAATACGTCAATTAATATTAGATCTAGAAACGATATGGATTAGATGTGTCAGTGTCAAAAGTGACGTTTTTGTTTGAAGAAACGTCACATTTGACACTGACATAACTAATCCATGTCGTTTCTAGTTCTATTAATTGACGTAGGTACCTTAAATTTCGAATGGGGCAGTATTAAGTGTGCATCAAGAAATTTAATGGACCCAACTATGTATGTTCGCGATAAACTCAATAACTACTAAACGGATTTTCACGCAGTTTTCACTTATCAATAGAATGATTCTTGAGGAAGGTTAAGGTGTAAGTAACACTTTAAACTCTCGCGTTTTATACACATATTTAATTAAACAAACGGGTCTACCGTTACCGTACATTTTATAAACTAATTTCGGGTAGTTCAGTGGTGTTTTATTAAAATCTCCGTTGACATTTGTTGGGGCGTCAGACTTTCCGTAACCGCAGCTGGTGCAACTCAGCTGAAACGTCGGAATTTAAAGTAAGAAACAATGAAAGTATATCCCGGTAGACCCGTTTGTGTAATTATCAATTTATTTACTAACAAGATATATACAGTGGTATTACTAAAATAAATTAATAATTATATACACCTAAATCTTATTTAATTATTAATTTAAGTTTTAGGTGTATAATTTGTCAAGTTTTTGTATAACCCGTGCGATGCCGGGGCGGGTCGCTACATGACTATATTGAATGGTTTCCGCGCCGTGACAGATGGCCGGCGGCTCTGAACCGTTCATGTGGATTTAGATGTGAGTTGCTATTTATAGGGTTCCGCTATACAGGGTTATTTTTGAACCGTTAGCCATATTGTGTGAGGTGATTAGGTAGGTCATACTGAACAACTTTCTATCACCTCGCACAATATGGCTAACGGTCCAAAAATGACCCTGTATAGAGCCGTGAGTTTACTTTAAATTTGTGAATTCGTATTCGGAATTAGCATAACATTAGATACATACAGCAATTGGAATAATTATTTTATTTGTTTTACAAAGGGTGAAGTCACATTGAAAAGTAACAGTGGACCGACGCCTTTGATGTTTGCATAAATGCAGACACTGCTAAAGAATAAGAATAAGAATCTTTTATTTGCAATAAACATTACCAGGTACATCGGTGTTCATGCGATAGGTGGTAGGTTTTATGTTTAACCATAAATGGTATGCAAAATATGTACAAAACTTAAAAACTATCATGCAAAACATATAAAATAATGTCTCTATTTATATATATTAATAAGTATTAAAGAACACAGAAGGGACAACACAGACTTTTATACAACTGCCCAAGACTTACACTTGATTTTAGGGCTCGAAACCTCTATTGAAATACCGGTTAATATCGTTCCAAAACCGTTCTATTATTTCGTTCATTAAAAAACCGGTTAATTGATGGAACGCGAACTTAAAAACCGGACAAGTGCGAGTCGGACTCGCCCACCGAGGGTTCCGGAATTTTGTAGTATTTGTTGTTGTAGCGGCAACAGAAATACATCATCTGTGAAAATTTCTATGACGGTTCGTGAGATACAGCCTGGTGACAGACGGACGGATGGACGGACAGCGGATCGAGTCTTAGGCCAAGCGCGCACCACGATTTTAATTTTTGCGGCACGATTTTAGAATCGCGCTGTAATATATCGCAGAAAATCCACTGGGCGCACTGCGATAAAAAGTCGACGATTTGTTCATTCTCGACATCGATTTCGTACCAGTCGCTTGTCGTGAAACAATATGCAATCGCTGTATGACTTTGAGTATTTATACCACAAAGGTGATCTCCTTCTCTTTCTATAATTGAACGGTCAACATCTAGCGTCTCGTGTTGTGACTCCATTGGAGAAGCAGGTTCCGATATGTTGACGCTTGGAGAGCGAAATGCCGACTGAGGTCCGGGGTGCGATTTTATTATCGCAGTCCGCGCGGGGCCATACAACTCCGTATGCTGCAA
This sequence comes from Cydia fagiglandana, assembly GCF_963556715.1. Taxonomy (NCBI): domain Eukaryota; kingdom Metazoa; phylum Arthropoda; class Insecta; order Lepidoptera; family Tortricidae; genus Cydia; species Cydia fagiglandana. Next base: position 1,917,815 of record NC_085950.1, on the reverse strand, counting down.
TTCACTTTGCGACAATCGCGTCGCGAGCAGTTGCGGAAAAATGTGACAAATCACAATTTTAAAATCGCTGCGATTTTTTTGTCGCATATGCGCGCACCGCCACACTGAGAGAAAAGTACAACAAAAACACACTTATAATTACAAAAATAAATTTAATCCGGGGACAAGAAGAGTTAACTAATAGGAACAAATTGACTTTTGCAATTTCTATTAGTTCTTGCAATTTCTATTATCTTTTTGTTGAAATTATATTTGGGATTACTGAGCTGTTTGTAGAAATAAATAAACTTTACAGAAATAGTGAAACGTCCATAATTATTACTAAAACTTCATTTTTTCCCCCAGTACAGAACTGTTTTTTAATTCCTGGTGATGATTTTTCTCTCAGTGCATATAAACACATACGTTACATTTCTGCGACTAAATTATCGCGCGACAAAAAGTCGTGGTGCGCGCTTGGCCTTAGTAATAGGGTCCCGTTTTACCCTTTGGGTACGGAATCCTAAAAATTACGTTCTCTGTCCTAACCGGTGAGGAGAGGAAACGGAACTTTATGGTTCGCAGGGAACAATATAATACCGGCTACTCTTGGCTTTCGGAGACTCTCGGTTAAACTCGATATCATACGTGAAAGAAATAGCAATACGTACTTGTTCTATCTCGCTTCGATATTTTCAATTTAACCGGTTAAATTCGTTCAACAAAAACGGAAAGCGAACGAATTAGGCATTAATCAGTATCTTAATAGGTTCTTAACCGGTAACCGGTAACCGCAAATGGAAACGAAATCCTTTTTGTTTTCGGGTGAATGAAAGAAACCGGTTTAAAAAATAAAATGGTAAATTACGGTTTAATTTTGTCAATGAATTTTTTGACAACAACTCATGCAGAACCCTTCATAAAAAGTCCTTTGAAAAAAAAATTGACGTGGCGTTCAAAAGTGGACGGCAATAAAGATCACATCCATTAAATTGTACACGGTTGAAAGCTGTACCGTCGACGTCAAAAATATGTTTACACTTTTGCACCTTACTCCTTTGTAATAAGACAAAAAGTGTAAACATATCTTTGGCGTCAACTGTATTACCTACCTATCTGTCTAAAATTGGAAAAACGCTCGAGTTAGACGAAATTTTATTGATAGCGCGAAACTAGGAACTAAAAATAGGAAATGGGAATGTGAAGGAGAATTGGTTATTGGGAAAACGTAAGGACATGGACTATTTCATAGAAATTTTAAGGGTTCCTTTCAACGGAGTACCGTAAAATGGGGTGAGTAGGGAGAAAACTAACATTTAAACCTCGATAACATTTTATTTTTACATATATGTAAACTGAATGGTTTATATAATAATGTTCCGGACGTTTGTATTTTAGTTTTTTTTTATGATTTTGGGTAGTTCTATTTCATAACTTTACCGATAAATACAAAATCCCGCCTCACCCCGTAGTACCTCGTAGTTGGGGTGAGATGGGATTTCATTCAAAGGTGATTTTCGAACATTGTTGAATCGGTTTTTTTTCTTATGAATATCACTATAGCGCCATTTGTAATACGAATACATTATGTAGTTTTCAGTAGCCTTTTAAAACCATCTCAGCCCCTGGCATCCCTTCTCTCCCCATTCATAACCCAACTCTCCACGTAATCCCTACTATCCCAATTTTACGGTATTACAAATATATTGACTTTAATCTTATCCCATATATTTTTTAAACCGGAAACCAATACAAGGAAGAAAGTGTGTTAAAGGTAACACTCATGAAATATTACTTCAGGCAGGGCTGGAAGTGATTGAAACTCTCTTTTATTGTGCTTATACACCTGGTGCAAATAATACATGATTTATACAGGGTGGACTTTCCATATGGGTCAGTAATAGTCTGGCTATAGCGAGTAGTCATATTATACTATCATCATATAATATCATCTTAGGAGGCAGACGAATCCGCCGCCAAAAAGCCGCTCCTATACAATTGAAGTTACGCACTTTTCCCGATCCTGCGCCGTTTTCTGCCAATTATCGGCTTGAAGCTGACGCAGATCGGCTTCCACACTGTCTTCCCAGAGGTATCTGGGCCGACCTACCGGGCGGCCACCAATCGGTCTTCCCAGGTACGCCCTCTCGGCCTCGGCAGCCCGATCCTCTCCCATTCTTAATAGGTGACCGAACCAGCGAAGTCTGTGGGATTTCGCTTCACCGATAATATTGGGTCCGGCCACCAACTCTTCTATTTCGACATTATTTCGTATCCTCCACGTGCCATTGTCTCTTATAATAGGTTCCAGGATCTTACTAAATTATTTTCTATAAAAGTGATATTGTAAGCTAATTTCGATGCTTTTTTCCCGCTAATTTGTTTATTTATATTTTTATTGTTTTATGTTCATTGTAACTTACATAGCTATACAAATATTTATGTAGAGAGATAGACCGACTACATCACATTCTGCCGTATTCGAACTTCAAGATCTTCACAAGAGACGACACGTACTAGATCCATTCTAGCTACGTTATAGTTTAGATATCAACTAGTTCTCTTTTGCAGCGCAAAACGGGCAACCAATGTCACTCTTACGTTAGATAGAGTAAGCTATCTATTAGATGTGAATTGGATCTCTAAGTCATATCCTGTGGAAAACGTTCAAGAGTATCTCCAGAATCGCGCAAATGTCAAATTTGACAGGTTAGATCTTAAACATATCGTTATCGTATCTTGGTGGTGACTAAAAGATATCTAATAGATGTCTATTTTCAAAATCCGAATCGGGCCCATTGTATTTCATAATTTTAAGTTACTCCAAATCAATGCAGTTATCCGTTTTTACTTTTTTTTTGACCCATTTCTCGTTTACCCTGTAGCTCGAACGCTCCGTTTCATTCGATTTGTTGACAAATCACATCAGCGGTAATGTCGGAAATAGATTGGAAGCCTTCACTTGTGTTCAGTTTCCTGAAAATTGTATTTTCAGGAATTACGGGAGCGAGCAATAAGTTATTGGAGGATATATTGAGTTATTCAGTTCAGTTAGCAAAAGCGCTGGTAGCCGGGCTTTCAATCCGGAGGTCGCGGGTTCAAGCCCCGGCTCGTACCAATGAGTAATTGAGTACCTTATGTACCGCTTCCTCAAGAATCACTCTATTGATAGGTGAAAACCGCATGTAAATCCGTTGAGTAGTTTTTGAGTTTATCGCGAACATACAAACAGACGCGGCGCGCGGGGATTTTGTTTTATAAGGTGTAGTGATTAACATATATAATAATTCAGCCTAAATACGTCCCACTGCTGGGCACAGGCCTCCTCTTGAGCGCGAGAGGGCTTGGGCTATAGTCCCCACGCTGCCCACGCTAGCCCAATGCGAATTGGGGACTTCACATACACCTTTGAATTTCTTCGCAGATATATGCAGGTTTCCTCACGATGTTTTCCTTCACCAAAAAGCGACTGCTAAATATCAAATGATAATAATAATAATAATAAGCCCGCAGGGCAGCTTGTGGCGAGCTGTTGGGAAGTAACGACCCCACGGACCCGAGTGCTCCCGAGAGTCGGTCAGGGTCTCCGTCTCCGGCGTGTCTTCCTCGGTCGGAGTGGACCCCAAGGAGACCCGCAGGACTCTCAGCTCTGGCTTGACTTCATTGGCCGTCCAGAGAGGAGTCGCTAGAGCTATATGCTCCAGGGGTAGAAGTGAAAGATGCATAAGACGCGAGTTGGCACAGTGGCTGGTAACAGCCACTGGGTAGAAAGCGGCGCACACCTCTCGACACCCCTGAGCCGCTCACACCGATGTTGCCCCTGGTCGTCTTTGCGACGGCAGTTTCAGGGGCCCATCTAGTCAGCGGCAAGTCACCGCCTGCCTCGATAACTTGTGAAAACATTGTTATGGCAGGTGTCCGTACGTATTTGTAATAACCCAGTCTCATAGTCCACCCAAGCTTCAATCCATAGACCGGTATACTGTTCTCTTTTTCTACAATAGTCCCAATGCCTGCTGAGACCGGTTCATGGGTGTTTATTGTTGCACCTGTGAACGGGTTTCAGCAGGCGTTCTACATGACATAAAAGCTCTCCAAGGGGCCTCTACGTGTTGGATCTGTGTCCCCACGCAAGCCTATCAAAAAACCGGGATCATAGGCCCGTGATATCCAAGGAGATACAAATAATAATAATAATAATAACAGGACTCTCACCTCTGGCTTGCCTTAACCGGCCGTCCAGAGTGGGGTGTCAGAGCTATATGCTCGCAGGGCGGAAGTGAAACATGCCTAAGACGCGAGTTGGCACAGTGGCTGCTTACAGCCACTGGGTAGAAAGCGGTGCACACCTCTCCACGCCCTGAGCCGCTCACGTGATGTTGTCCCCTTGTCGCTCCGTGCGAGCGGCCGTTTTCGGGGACCCATGTTGTGAGTTGGCGAGTCACCACCTGGCCCATTTTTTCATGTTTTTTAACATATGAGCAGGGCAGGTGCCATAGTCTCCTCCATAGTCCCAGTTACTAGCCCACTAACAACTCAACGTAATAGCCCGGTTTCTTTTTGTACCTTTTCTTGCAATAGTCCTACACTAACCGGGGCTTGTCCTTGGGTGCACTACTATAGTGCAAACAGGGATAATCGTCGGTTGGTGTCACATTACATTTAGAGTAAATTGTCTTATTACAAGGGGCCTCTACGTGTTGGCTTCGGCCCCACGCACGCCTTCCAAATGCCCGGGACCCCATGGTCCCGAGAATTTGTAAAAGACAGACATAATAATAATAATATATTCTTTATTGTGCACCACATAATGAAAAGGAATACAGAAAAAGAACAGATATTACATTAGGTAACAACAGGCGGTCTTATCGCACATAAGTAATATTGGTGATATTTCGTACATAAGTTCCGAAAAACTCATTGGTACGAGTCGGGGTTTGAACCCGCGACCATCGGATTGCAAGTCGCATGGTCTTACCGCTAGGCCACCAGCGCTCTCATGCAGTCATTAACATAATCTCTAATATGTTTTTTTTTGTTTTTCAGGTAAGGAATCGCATGCGCTGAACGTTTCGCTGCTTACTACAGTAAAGACATATGGTAGGTACATCCAGAGATCGGAAACCGGTATTTTTTTGTATGGGAACGAAAACGCCATTTTTTCGTTCTTTGTTGATTATTTAATTTCTAATTGGGCAATCTTATTAGATTATACGAATAATACGAAGTCCTAAGCTATAATCTGTATCTTTAGTACCTTTATTTTAATTTAAGTACCTACGTAGGAAGACCTGTGGGCCAAAACAGCCACCCGTTGGGTCCCACAAATTGTAAGGCGTCACGGTAGACCTCGTCGGAGATGGCGGGACGAGCTTGATACTTTTGACAGAGACTGGTGGGAGACTTCTGAGGATAGGGATACGTGGAAGAATAAGAGGGAGGCCTTTGCCCAACAGTGGGACAATATAGGCTAATAATAATAATAATCTCCGGATGTATCACATTGTGCGTTCGGGGATGGTATCCGCCACGTGTATTCCTTGCTTTTAGATTAAAGTGTCTTAAAGGGCCTCTGCGCTGTTGGCTTCGGCCCCACGTATGCCTCGCAAAGGTCCGGGACCCCATGGTCCCGAGATATGGAAAAGACAAACAAATAATAATAACCTGAGTACTAAAATAAAAGTAAACAAATAATTTGTACTTTTTCGGGTAGTTATAACATTTATTCATTAACCAACCAAATATAAAACCACCTGGATCTGTCACTGAACGATCTGACTTTAACCTACATAATTTGATCATGTAATGTTTTCATCTACCCTCAACTGGCTTAAGAAGCCATTTGGGGGTAGATTTTGTTTAGTTTTTTTTAATACCTACCTAAATATACAGACTATATTATAAATACACAACTGAGTCCTACATTACGAGTTTAAAATAATTCGAAAAATATGGTTATTTCGAAGTATTTGCAAATAAGTTTTTGGCAAAGATTTCATTTTTAGTACAGGCTGTACTTTTCTTTCCACAGGCAACTAATGCTCATCGATATGTTAGCCCACCCTGTGGGCCTGGTCCTGGGGATTCTTATGGTGCTCTCAAATATAAAGATGATGTTCTTCTTGACAGGTTTATAATTAATATTAGTTTTACAAGGTTGGTTTCTCATATTAGCGGTAATCTTTCAGCAGTTGACAGGCAAAGTCTAGTGTCACAGATAACATATATCAGCCCTACGCACTGTCATTAGAACTAATATTACAATCATCTGACGTTGGTACACTGTACTAGCCATATTGTTTTATTAAGCCGTTACGTTGTTAAGCTTGGAATAATATAAAACTAGTACAGAATATAAAATGCTAATAGATACAAGTCTAATAACCCCAAACACAATTAGGTTTCGTTGTTTTATCACAGAGTTCCTATGGCCACCTCCTGTCTCCATCATCAGATCAGCTCGATGGTACCATAATATTGCATTGTAATCCGATTTATACATGCATGCAAAATTTCAGCTCAATCGGAAACCGGGAAGTGGATCAAATTTAACTTGCAAGATTTGATTACAGACCGACAAACAGACAGACAGACAACGGTCAGGTGAAACTAAATAAAAGCTTGTAAAAACCGGTTCCGATTCTTTTGGGTACATCAATAATTATTGAACCAGCTCCATGTTAACATAATCTATGAAAGATTCTATTGAATCCTATAATTTAATCGTCCAAGTCGGAGTCTGAATAGCTAATTAATTCAGCTATCGACTAGTTGAGAGTAGTCACAGATTACACACACTAGATGGGACGATTTTTATTTAGTTGTCTTTTTTGGCAGATTTCGATAAAATTTGGTTGTACGTACCTGTCAGGTTTTTGGATATATAAATAAATTGGTCCTAACAGAACACCTAGTGTAAATTCGATCGTACGTAGCGGCCCCCTTTTTTAAATACCTATCGTTAAATTTAAATAATCACGATTATTTAGCAGTGGCGCTAGTGTGCACGTTGATGGGCTCTTAACCATTTATTGCAGTGAATTTATCATTCTGTCGACGCGCGGCATAAAGCTTTCAGTCCCTGCGGTGAATGCGATAAACAACTCATTATAACATGTATTATAGAACGGTTTCCATGTTACGTAATAGTTGTATAAAGTTGTATAGTTCTGTTTGATTAAACTGTTATCTAATTATCTGACAAGAACGCCTAGGGGAAGGGTAACGATGTAAGTTTTGGAGGCCTTGTGAATTTGTTCTGGATTTGGTAAACTTAAGAAATACTGCATAATGAACGCCTACTATTATATTATGTTAATGAGTTTCTGGACGAATGAAACATGTCCAAAACTCCAAATACCCGTGTGAAATGCATCTTTTTAGGTACTTATACTTAAATCTGTTAAATGTAATTGGAATAATTTTTGTATTGTAATTGTAATAGTAGTAGTAATCACTTTATTGCCCACAACACAGGTTTACAAAAATAAATTACAGTAATGGAAGTACAAAGGCGAACTTATCCCTATAAGGGATCTCTTCCAGCTAACCTTCGAGTAGATGAGAGGAAAACTCCACTCAGGTCAGATAGACACACTTACGGGATGTACAGAAATATTTAGAAAAGGTTTAGGTGTATTATATGGTCAAGCAAATCTTGGCAGTAGAAAAAGGCGCGAAAATCAAATCTATGAGACAATATCCCTTTCGCACTTACATTTTTCAAATTTGCCGCCTTTTTCTACTGACAAGATCTGCTTGACCAACTTTGGTTAATTTGAATGATACCTATTTTATTGAACTAGGGTACTAGAATTTAGAATTATAGCTGGTCAAGCAAATCTTGTCAGTAAAAAAAGGCGCGAAATTCAAATTTTCTATGGGAAGATATCCCTTCGTGCCTACATTTTTCAAATTTGCCGCCTTTTTCTACTGACAATATCTGCTTGACCAAGTATAACCTACATGTTCATAAATTATTCCAATTCACGTAAAAAGGTCAAGGCTAAAATTTTAAAATTCTAGTACATTAGTTATATATTATGACATTAATATATTTTTCTTATCTGCTGCAAGTACTGCAAATGCACCCACAGCTCGCCCGGAACTAGCAAATGTATTATTATGTAATTCGTCCGCCCCAAGTCCTGTTTCCGTCAAATTATCCGCGTTTACCTATGATGAGTTGCACAAAATCATAACGCAGCAAATAGCTACAAAAAACACCTGCGATATATACGACACCTCAACTATGTTACTCAAAGTTGGACTTCCGTTTGTCATAGCTCAACTAACAAATATTTTCAACCAATTAATAAAAATAGGTATTTATCCGCGCATACTTAAGAAAGTAAAAGTAGTACCCGTTTATAAGGGCAAAGGCCAAAAGAATGACTTAAAAAACTACAGGCCAATCAGTATAATACCCACTATGGCCAAAGTGTTCGAAGCTGGCATAAGTAATCGGCTGTATAACTTTTTAGAAAAGTTTCAATTACTACACTTCAAACAATATGCCTATCGTCGAAATCGCTCATGTGTGTCAGTTATCCGCGAAACATTACAGAACATAATGCAGGCCAAAGAAAAACATTTACACGTAGCCATAGTTCTCTGCGATATGACGCGCGCATTTGACCTTTGCGATCACAACGTCTTAATCAAAAAGTTTGAGCACTACGGGCTGCGCGGCCCTGTTTTGAGTTTGATGATCGACTTTTTAAAGGAAAGACAGCAACTAGTTGTAATAAATAATGGATCAACAAAATCGGATGACGGCTGTGTTGACATGGGGGTCCCCCAGGGGTCGTCCTTGGCTAATTTATGCTTTCTATTGCAAGTCAATGACTTACCGGACGCGGTGGACGGCAATATGTTCGTCTTTGCTGATGATGCTTGCGATATACTAACCGCCCCGAACATAAACTGCCTAGAAGCATTGATTGCTCGTGACGTTCATAAACTCCTCCACTGGTTCTCTGTTAACGGACTCGTCCTATATGTAGCAAAAACCCAGGTTCTTCATTTTAACCTGGGTGGCAGACCTCCAAGACCGCTCGCTGTAGTCATTAACAGCACAACACTCCCACAAGTCACTTCTGCCAAATTCCTGGGCGTTACCCTCGACACATCACTAAAATGGGACACCCAAATTCAATTAGTCTGCACAAAGTTAGCAGGAATCTGTTTTGCACTTAAAAGACTGTCTATTATTCTTCCACAGGCCCAAGTGCGTGGCAGTTATTTTGCCCTTTTCCATTCTGTGCTAAACTACAGTCTCGAATTTTGGGGAGTCGCCGCTGACTGGCATCGCGTATTCGTGCTGCAGAAACGAGCTGTAAGAATAATAGCCAACGCCCCTCCCGGCTCACCAGCTCGCCAACTATTTACATCATTACGAATAATGACATTACCATCGCAGTACATTTTCAACATCGCGAAGTTCGTAAGAACCAACATTGACGCATTTCCCCTCAGGGCGGGTAACCTAAGAAGCCTAAGGTACAGGAACAGAGGTATACTTGAAACATCTAGATTCAGACTAACTAAATCTACCAAAACGACGTATGCTATGGGCCCCAAAATCTATAACGCTATTCCTGAAGATATAGCCAGTATATCAAATGATAATTCATTTTATAATAAGTTAAAAAAATGGCTAATTGACAATGCCTTTTACGACATTAATGAAATATTGTAGAACACAGTAAAATAGAATAATTTTCATGAGTCATTTTATTACATAGGTAATTTGTGTACGTATAATAATTAATTTTATTGTACACATTTGTGTATAATTTAATGTATCTCATTTGTGTATATCATTATTTTGATGCTTTGCTTAGTTATTATTTCACCGTTTGTATATTTGACGTGTAATGTATGTGTACATTATTAATAATAAATATGAATATGAATATGAATATATTATATTTTTTGTAATTAATTTTTATTAATGGACGGTGTATGATTAATATCAAATAAAGATCTATCTATTTATCTATCTGTGGAGTATCAAAAGTGTCATTTCTTCAGCCAAAAACTCATGCTGTGTCTATTATAAGTAGTCTCCGGTAAATTTAGTCCATGAATTATTACAGCTACTCGTAGTTCCGATCCGATTTATCTGAATAAGATTAGGAGTCGCTTTTGAGAATAACATAATTTATTCTCAAAAGCGAGAGAGCTGGAAAAGATAAAACCATTTAATTTACACTTCAATAGTCTGTGATTAACACTCTCATGGTAGACAAATATTTTATGAAAGTTAGTACGTAATAAACTAAACTAAACTAAACTAAACAGTTTATCTGCCATTAATTCCTTTCGGTCGTGAATTTTTCGCACTCGTATCGTAAATAGCTATTACGTAACTCATCGGCGTCTATTTCATATGATATAGAGACCGCAACTCGTGGTGGCAAACAAGCATACGGCCCGCCTGATGGTAAGCAGTCTCCGTACCTTATGGACGCCTACACTCAGCACCCTTCTTGAGCTCAAAATAAATGTCAAAATAAAGCGCAACTAAACTAAAAGTCACGACAGATTGTCAAATTGAGATCAAACCACCAACTATACAGTTCAAATTGGCCTCAAAGGTTCATCGACTTCGTTACAGACTCTGACAGGTGTCAAATGAAGTGGCAAATGATCGGAAGGAGTATGTCGAGGGGTCCAATTACTGAAATTCGATTATTTCCAGTCAGCGCGAAGTAAACATAGTTTACAGTATTAGAACAGTGTGGCAACTTTTAAGTTAGGTCTTCTCCTTCTTTATACAGGCTGTTTGGTACATCGTTTGCCAAATTAAAACGGCAGATAGGTTGAGTCATTTGCTATCTACTCATGCCTAGAAAAACAAAATTGGCCATGGTTATTTTACTACTACGCAAGTAAAAAAATGAAATTTACGAAAACTGTCATAGAAATAAATAAAAAATTGCATCAAATTAAAAATTTCTAGGCCTGAGAAGATAGCAAATGACTCAACCTATCTGCCGTTTCAATTTGGCAACGATGTACCAAACACCCTGTATTTAAGAGCTGTGCTATTGTCGGTGGAGCAATCTCCAACTCGTCCGGTCCTCTGCCAACTCCTTAACCTTCTGGCATGACACGACCTGAACCTTTTCATTTATTATTAAATTAGACAAGCTATATTTTTTATTTCATTAAAAAATATCAAAAAATTAAAACATTAAGGTTTAGAAAAGTAGGTAAACATAAAATATAAGATCCTATAAACAAATAAAAAAAATAAAAAAAAACATACAACCGAATTGATAACCTCCTTCTTTGAGATTTGGAAGTCGGTTAAAAACAAAACAAAAACTAAGTGTATGTAAATTTTACATCAATACCTTTAATACTTGTATCTTTGGGTATTTAGTAGAGATGCAACGGATATTTGTTTGGCCGGATACCGGATACCGGATATTCGGCCTGACCTTTGACCGAATATCCGGTATCCGGCCGCCGAATATTCGGCCAGCGGAACTATACTCGTACCTACATTTCGGTTTTTCAGGTGCGCATTCTGCAGGTTTGACCTGTTTCCTAGTGAACGTTCGCGTGGACCCATTTCTAGGTTCGAAATGAGTGCGCGTGCAAGTCAGTGGAATGCATAATTTGTTTTAAAATAATACAATTAATAGACAAGTACCATTATGACCGTGACTGTTTCTTAAATCTAATTTGTTTACTCCGAAATCAAGCAATTATACTATCCGGTATCCGGCTGTCCGGATACCGGATAGTAGCCGAATATCCGGTGCATCTCTAGTATTTAGAGCAGAGTCTAGCCTGTGTGTCACCGTATTAAGTTCAGTTTGATTTCCTGCTATACTAACTACACTAAATGGGCACCGCATCCGCATGATGCGGATGTCGATCAAGTCGGTAACAGGAAGGTATTAGCGGCGGCGCCGGCGGCGCAAGTGCTAGGTAATTTCGTCATTATATATAACGAAAAATCCCGAAAAGTCGGCCAAGTTACTGTTTATAAAACGCACCTATCGAGGGGTGCGTGGTCAAACCCGATAAGTCGAGTAAAAGGGTTTTTGAAATTAGAACTATATGTGACATGCGTAGAATTTTTATTTGAATGATAAAATATTTGGATTTATCGGGTTTGACCTCCAAACCCTCGCTATATTCTTGCTCAAATACTGAACGTTTCGTTTTTTTTTTAAATTCTTAAAAAAATGCTAAAAATGTAATATTTGATGTTTTTTAAGTACCAAATCTTGACGTCCGCATCCGCATCCGCGTCCGCGGATGTGAGCCTTTAAACATCCGCATCCGCATCCGCGGATGTCAAAAAATCTGCATCCGCAACATCCCTGGTTAAGATAATTCAATTAATTCGCCCGATATGGGTGATGGAGTCGAAATACGACAGTAAATATTGTTTAAACAGTATGCTGAGGTTTTTTCGAGGGGCAGTATGTTGTTCTTCAAAAAGAGTGTACTTACAGGTTATTTAAAAGGGCAATGCCACCAAGCATCGGTATTTCTAGTGCTGCTCACAGGCGGCAGAACATTGCAATAATACTCCCTATTTATTTTTAGAAACCTGTGTTTCGTACGATAAAGTGATTACTACTACTATAGTTCGTTTTTTTAGCATTAGAAATAAGGTAAACAATCTTGATGTGTCTTTTAATTGAAAAACACATTTTAAAAATAAATTACGGCAAATATGTAACAATTATAAATCCAATACGATCATTTATATTCTTCTGCTTTCATAAGTAATAGTTTTTCATTTTTAAAAAGCGTTTTTCAATTAAAAGACATGCCAAGATCGCTTACCTTCTTGCAAGTTCATTCTAATGCAAAAAAATGAACTATATTACGTTTGTCACATTTTGACCAACCTGTTTATAATTTATATCCTGTGCTCTGTGTTCTCAATAAGGTAAATTTTACTCCAAATCTCTCCTAATCTATAAGAAACTCCTCAGAAAGTTATCCAATTTAATTACAGTTTCAATTCATGACATTTTAATTCCCAATCCCGAGGGGGGGATTTCAATTAAGATTTCTGAATAAATTATTCGTTTAAGCTTCATTTTAAGTGGTGCTTAATCCTAGAGATAATTTAATACAGGTACTCTTTTTGATTAAATTTATTGAGATTGAAATTGAGAGTTTCGAAATCTATGTCTTTTTCGGCATAAACCTGCATAAACAGCCATATCTTTTTGAAGTGAAAACTTCTTTAGCGGCGCTGAGCACTTTGAGGTGGGGAAAAACGTAACGCGTAACGTAACGCTGACGTCATGTGTCACGGACAATGTTATTCACCAAAGAACTTTAGTCATAACGTATCATAATCAGGTCAATTATTTAAAACTGGACTTTTATATTAAGCAATAAAGCTCAATGTTCTAATCTTGTACGGGCTGAAATACGAGGATCTCACAGTTACATTCTAACTTTATATCACTCCAATATAATTCAATAAAGCTACATCTTGATGAAATCGCTAATAAAAGTGAACTCTAGTACTGGTGAATAAAACTCAAAATATCATGACCAAATATATTTAGATGCGAGGTCTGCAAGGTAACTTTGCAATTCCTATTTGAATTTTAAACAACAACAATTTTAAGCTCACTGGCCAGCAATTTCGGAACTAAAGTTTTTCAATAGAAAGGAGGATTGGTCAATTATACATAGTGCTAAGGTCTTGACAGACAGACTGAGATACGGACAACAGAGTGATCCTATAAGGGTTCCGTTTTTTTTTCCTTTTTAGGTACGGAACTATAAAAAGTACCATGATTATATTATGTCATTCTGGGTTTCTACATAGACTGAGTATCATAAACTAGAGAAATAAAAATTACTCTTATATGTGTCTGAATAAGATTCAAATTTCAATAAAAAGCTCTTTTTAGGTCTTTAGGTAACAAGATATAATTTGCTTCAAAACTAGAACTTAAATAGGAACTTAGGTAGGTACCTAGTTTGTTAGTCGCTCTTTAGGCATACTAGTTACCTAGTTAGCAAACTCGCTGCTTATACAACAGTTTGAGAGCCATTATTTAACTTTCAACAACTATTACGTAACTTGGGAAACGTTTTATATGTCGGGAATCGTGAGCGTATCATGTTAGAGAAAACACATTATATTCTGTATCTTTAGATATTTAAATAAAAGTAAGCAAAACCTACCTTCTAATGGCTCCTTAAGCCAGTTGAGGGTAGATGAAAACATTGCATGATCAAATAAAGTAGGTTAAAGTCAGATCGTTCAGTGACAGATCCAGGCGGTTTTGTATTTGGTTGGTTAACCAATAAATGTTCTAACTACCCGAAAATTTATATTTAAATACCTATAGTTATATTTTAATATATATTTTATTTAGATAGGTACAAATGCTTCTATTATGGATGATGAAGGCATTAAATGAAAGACGATATCCAACTCGCAGACGACTGGCATCTTGGCTAGGCTCACTGACATCATTTAGACATCGTTTTAATGTCATGTGCACGTATTAAGCCTTTATAAGGCAGGGGAATATATTTCCCACCAGATTTTGCCCTTTATTTCAAAGCGATAGGTTTCAATTTTGCATAATTCCTGACACCCTTATGCCTTTTAAAGGGTTAAATCACATTTACAACCGGGTCCATCGTGAATTTATTTGTATTAAGGTGCAAGGGGCCTATTTCGACTCCGCGATAATTTCAAATCGAAATATCTTCCATGTTTTACATTACTAATTAGAGTCACACACAACACATATTTTTCGCTATCTGAACATATATGGCACTCTAGTTTCTACACAGCTTTCACTGGTCGTGGTCGCGGCTAACTGATGTCCCAGTAAAATGTCAAAACAGAGATTTGTGTAACTGAGCATTTTCCAAAAAATATAAATTTCATTCATGTCTTCAAATTATTGACTTCTTGGGCTCATTTTACTCAGAATCATTTGTACATTCACGCCTCATACATGAAAAAATGTGTCCCAAGATTTCCTTTCCAGATCGTCACATTTTTGTATGAATATTTTTTTTATTATAGTATGAACGTGACGCACTGGAAAAATATTTTAACATACAAAATTGAGGCGTGAATGTACACAAATGATCCTGAGTAAATGACCTCAAGAAGTCAATATTTTGAAGACATGAATGAAATGTAAATTTTTTTTGGAAAACTCTCAAGTACCAGACAAAAGGTCAGAAGACTAGTCACAGAATTTGCTGGGACATCAGAAACCGTGATCACGAAACGTCGGTAAATAAATATAATACAATAAATTCCTTGTAAATGTGTTCAATACGCGAAAGTTTTAAATGTTATAAGTATGTCATGAGCACGTTCGAATAGACGTATAGTAAGTCCGGGCATTAATAGCTGGAAAACGGCATATTCCCGGCCTCTGCCATCTCGCACTAATGAATATTCAATTCCACACACAGGGGAGAAAACTACGAATTTTGACGAAATTTGCATAAAAGCTGTTCCGGGAATTCAATTGTTAACCTCATTGAAGTGTTCTGTGGTTACTGATATTACGTTGTATTAATAGTGATGTAACACTTTTCTGTTGTACAATAAAATACAATTCAAATCCTCTTTATCCTCAACCTCAATAACACGTTAAGTATAAAATAATAATGGACCTTTATTTATATTAAAAATCATTTATTTACAAACAAGATATATACAGTGGTATTACTAAAAGAAATTAATAACTAGCTTAACCTTATTAATTATTTACATAATTTGATGTAGGTATATTAACCATAGCTATGGTTTTTCGATATTTTTATTTTTTGTAAAAATTAGGAGCGTAAAACTGATTACATACGAATTTTAAAATGCTTCGAACTCTAATATAATAAAAAAAAATCAAACGCCCCTGCGTTTATCGCTGCGTCAATAAAAATCTAACGCAGGGGCGTAGCTGTGGTTGATATATGTATATCAAACTGTGTCAAAACATTTCAATAATGTTAATTATCTGGAGAGGAAAATGAGGAGTACGTTTGTATGAAAAGGCGATTTCGTGAGGGTCCCCCAATTACCCCCTAGAAAAGATCCGTCAACTACTCAAGAGCTTTTCCCACCATATCCATGTGCCGCGTGATAGAGTTCATGGGTAGCGTTTTGAAGTCCTTTGGTTCCAGGTATCCTGCTCCAAAGTCCTTCATTCCTTGTCTGGCGAGGGCATGACATTCACACATTAGGTGTTTTACTGTCTCTTCCTCTTCGCCACACATACGACAATCGGTGTTGTCAGAATTCCTTTGACCCCGTAATGGCCTGTAAGCAGGCCGCCTAGCCAACATGCCAGTCGCTTACGCTCCGCAGCGATCGAAACGCAACTGTCACTGTCGCACTAATATGGAAGAGTGATAGAGAGATATAATGCTTTTCGTTGTCGAAGCGATAGCGATTGTAACCTTGGCTAGGCCAGCAGTAACTTTAATGTGCTTATTGTCTATATATTCGACAATAAGCTTTGCATAGTTACACTTGCGAGGTCTACAGCTAGGGTAACAGCACCAGTGGCCAGCCAGGGACCAGTGGTCAGCCTTTTGAGTCGTTTATTGGTCATAAATATCTGGTATATTCGTTTAAACAAATCGCGAGTACTCAAATAGGAGCTTTGATTCCTTATTGGTTAATACGTCACACGACAGGTGCGGTGAGGGAACGGGGGGAAGAAATATACTCGTTCATACAAGTGCTGTTTGTCGACGAGTGCAAAAGTGTCATGTCCGCCATATTTTTTACTGCACGTGGTGTTCTCTTAACAGGCAAGAAAAACTATGTTTTAATGTTGTAAGTTATTATTTTTGTTAATGATTGGTTTGTTTATTAGTTTATTTATTAAATTGGATTATGTTTTGTTGAAAATATCTATATTTCACTTATAAATTGAGGGGCTGGCCACTGGATAACACTTTTTTCCAAAAAATCCAGTGATCAGCCCCCCACGGCTGACCTTTGGGTTATTCGTTTATTTTATTATTTTCGAGCCAACACGACCGTTAGGACCGTTAAATTTACATTTTCAAATTTAGTTAGGCATGCCCTAGTCAATTTTAAGTAAAATCCAGTAGTCAGCCGCATTTGAAATTACGTTATAATGCGGCTGACCACTGGAACTTCTTCACTTCACTTCGCGGATCCAATACTCGGCCATTGACGTTGCTTGGTACGTCGTCGCCAAAAATATGTCCACATTTTTAAACCCTATCTCATTGAAATAAGGTTCAAAAGTGTATACATATTAATGACGTTAACTATAGGTACATAACTCTCATTTTGCTTTTTCCTGCTAGGTATATGACTTTGTTTATTAATGATAATTAGATCTGAATAGAATCCTTTTATTATTTTTTACCGAATAGGTACCTTCTTCTTCCTCGCGTTATCCCGGCATTTTTGCCACGGCTCATGGGAGCCTGGGGTCCGCTTGACAACTTTTTTAGTTAAGTACATAGTACTTAACTAACAAATTTCGTGTCATAAGAATTGTATGTACTTATAAGAAAAAATTATGATAATCATATTGTTGGTTATGATATAAATATAAGTGATTTTGATCAAATTATTATGAATATTATAAAGGCTGAGTACTGGGTACACAGAGGCTGCTTACTGGATTTTGGAGGCTGACTACTGGAGAAAAGTGCCACTTTTTGTTTAAAGTTAATTATAGATATTATAAAGATGGTTGTTATTTTTTTAAATATTTTGGTTTAAAATTATGATAAACAATTGATCTAACTATGTCATTAGTTTAATTATCCGACTAATCCTGTAGAAATGCCGAACGTTCAAACTTAAAAAAATCGTTATAAGGCTGACTACTGGTACTGGTGCCTTTACCCTACATAACAGCACAGTCTATTAATTCAAAGCCGCGTCCGGTCAAAGGAATGCCAATAAATTACACCCAAAATGTTGGCAACAATGTTTCAAAATTAATAATTCACCAGCGACCGCTTAACGCTTTGCGTAGGTAGTTTAGGATATTGGCTAGCTATATTAACTGCAGAATGCGTAAATTATTAGTAAGTGTACCTATATTCCAACCACATTTTACCCTATTATTATTATTGCGAGACTATCGTGTCCTACTGCTAGGCAAAGGCCTCCCCCCTCTTCTTCCATTCCTCCCGATTTTGAGCTGCATCTGGCCAGTCTCTCAAAAACCGGGCAAGTGCGAGTCGGACTCGCGCACGAAGGGTTCCGAACCAAAAAGCAAAAAAAAAACGGAAAACAAAGCAAGAAGAAAACGGTCACCCATCCAAGTACTGACCACGCCCGACGTTGCTTAACTTTGGAGCCCCACTTAAATCTTTATTTTATTCTGTTTTTAGTATTTGTTGTTATAGCGGCAACAGAAATACATCATCTGTGAAAATTTCAACTGTCTAATAGCTATCACGGTTCGTGAGATACAGCCTGGTGCGGACAGACGGACGGACGGACGGACAGCGAAGTCTTAGTAATAGGGTCCCGTTTTACCCTTTGGGTACGGAACCCTAAAAAGGAGTCTAAGCTATCCCGCCATCGCCGACGAGGTCTGCCGGGTCCCCGGTTCGACTCATGGGGCACCCACTCCGTGGTTATCTTGGCCCATAAGTCACCCACTCCGTGGATATCCTATAATATAATAATAATACTCACTTCGCTCGTTTCATAAACCAACATTCGTGTTATTATGCCTTTCATTATGTTACAGTCACATAAACTATTATTATGAATATGAAGTCTTGTTTTGATTCGATAGTCTTATTTTAATTAAATAACAAACTAGAATGAAAACTTAGGTAAATAATAATATATAGGATGTATATTGTGTATAGTATGTATATATAGTGTAAATTACATTCAATAGCGTGACGTGACGTACGCGTTTCCGTTAAGTGTCATTTTGTATAGGATTTTGAGTTTCCACAACGGTCCGCTTGGCGCGCTGTTTAAATTCTGACGAAAATGCGAACGCTCGTCACGGTATCGCATGAAATTTTGGATCGACCAATATAAAGTTTATCACGATCCACGATCTTTACTACTTTGATTAAGATCACTTGTTCGAATTCAACCTTCATTTTAGAGCCTTCAATAAATCAAAATTCAAGCCTTAGCAAACCAGAGATAACATTTAGAATATTAAACAGACATCAAATCAAAATTTCACCACCATGGGAGGCCGATTTTCAATTAGCGATTTGATATGGTTTATTTTGTTTTGATACGATCTTGAGTGAGAGTGTGCCGGCACCAATTAGAGTGAGCCACTGTGGCCGCTAATGCTGGTTGGTGCAGTCGAAATGCAATCGGTACGCTTAGTATAAACTTTCAATCGATAGCGTGACTTGAAGCCGTGGGGGTAGGGTTTGCACGACGGATCCGAAATGTATGGTAAGATCCGCGGATCCGGATCCAGATCCGGATAATTTCATACATTTCGGATCCGGATTGCAAACCCTACGTGGGGGAGAGACTCCTGACTTCGGGCAAACTCGGCTCCGTTCGGCTCAGCATTGCTCCAAGCAATTAATAGGGTTGACACAACTTGACGTCTTTTTGCGTATACGACCACAGATAAGATTATAAAATTTTGACAATCAATAGCCGAAAGGAATAATAAGTAAGAAAGGGATATCATGAGTCGACTCTGAATCGCTGTCAAACTTCGGTTTTGTAGGAAGTGTGCTTTCTGTATGGTAGTAGGTACTATTACTTATTCTATGCTTGAAGTACGCGTTTGCGTTAAGTGTCATTTTGTGTAGGATTTTGAATTTCTAAAACGGTCTTCTTAGCGAGCTTTTTAAAATCCCATACAAAATAGACATAACGAAACACGAACGCTCGTCATGCTATGGAATGAAATTCACTATATTTTCTATACAAATTGGAAAGTCAAAGTCCTACAAAATGACACTTAATAATAAAAAATTACACTAGGGGTACAGTCGTGTAACGAGGCATACTTATTGTTGCACTTGAGACGTGTGGTGACGGAGTTTAAAACCATATCAAATTATCAAAACCGAATCAGCTTCCAAATCAATATTAATTTTACCATTCCCCACGGCCCTTTAGGTAATATAATTTTAACGCAAGTAGAAATCTTTGGATCTGGAGCCCATTCTGATTAAACTGTTTTTGGTATGATCTTGATATGACTCATACTGCAAGTAAAATAAAGTGGAATTCTTGCCACAGAATAAATAATAGTACTAGGTACAGACGGTTCACTCTCTATCTATTACGACAGATATGACCTTTAGGTGGCGCAAGCGCTAGCAGGCGTCCGTTCCGTAGCGGTGCGCGGCAACCACTACTGCTAGACACCGAAATTGGTGTGGGCTGCATGTACTTATAGCGACGCGACGAAATCGCGGAGTGAGCCACGCCTGGTCTTAACTTGTAAGTATACTAAGTTTACGTGTATCAGAAAATAGTATGTACAATTCTTAAACGGTTGCCTTGAATGTACCCGGTTCAGCCTTAGCTATTACCCGGTTCATTAGGCTGACATTCCGGATATCCGGACGGATATTGCTCTGCTGATGTATGTGCGGGTTATAGCTATCACGGAGTAAGAATATTAGGATTTTCTTGAAAAATATACGAGTGTGAAATATATAAAAACACTGCCAGGTGCGAGTCGGACTCGCGTTTCCAGGGTTCCGTACATAAATCCGACTCACGCTTGACTGCACATTTCTAATAGGTTTTCCTGTCATCTATAGGTAAAGAACTATTTTGTGTATTTTTTTTCGAAATTTTAGACCCATTAGTTTCAGAGATAAAGGGGGGGTATGGTCATTGTTTGGCTATTTTCTTAAATAACTTCGAACCTATGTATTTTAATTTTATAAAAAATCATGTCCATGTTTGGGTCACTAATTTACATATGTATACCAAATTTCAACTTAATTGGTCCAGTAGTTTCCGAGAAAATAAGCTGTGAGAGACGGAAAGACAGACAGACGCACGAGTGATCCTATAAGGGTTCCGTTTTTTCCTTTTGAGGTACGGAACCCTAAAAATAATAAATATTTGTAAATATAAATAAAAAGTAAATGTAATTTTAATTTTTAACAAGCAGAAACGTCTGCGAACGATGCTATTAAGCTTGGGTGAGACTTGAACTCACGGCCTCTGGATATCCAGTAATTTTTCCACTTTTAAATTTATTCTAAGCTTAAAAGTAAATGTATGTATTAGATACTCATGTAATGGTCGTTGTAACAATAAACAAACAACAGTACATTTTAATAACAACATTTCCGTTAAAACCAGATATTTAATACAGTGTGTATTTCGATACAACCGCAAAATGAAATGGGACAAAGCTTTTATTTATTTACTTTTCATCATTCTACGACCGGTCTGGTCTAATGGGTACTGACTAGTGACCCTGCCTGTGAAACCGATGGTCCTGGGTTCGAATTGCAGTTACGGCATTTATTTCTCGCATTGCAATCGTGATTTTTCGCGCACATGGGGGCGAATAACTATAGATATCACTTTGATGTCAAAATGTGCGTTTAGTTTGGGCTTCATTTCTGAACGCGAAATATAAATACAAATATACCAAGACCCTCAATACACAGCAAATCGAGCTCTTAACTTAACCCGTAAATGACATCTAAATTAACCCCCGGCTGCGTTTGGAGGCGGAACGTTTTTTATAGCCGATCATTAGGGGGTTACAAGTGGAAGTCGCATTCGACATTGTGTTTTGACAGGTCTATTCGTCTATCTCTCTATTAGGAAATAAACACTCAAATAGCTTTACTTACTTACCTTACTTACCAATTAGCTTTACTTGTAACAAACAATGTACCTAAAATCTTGCAACTTTTTAAGCTTTTAGACTTTTTAGCGTATAGACCCCGAAATTTCTTAACAAAAGTTAGAAAATTCATAACGAAAAATCTGCTAACATACTGTATACTGTAACAAAAAAAACTGTATATCGAGGTACATTCTAGCCCACGATGTGAGGAATCTAAAAAAAAATTGGACGTCTAGGTATGGACCATCTTGTATACCTATACCTACTATATTACTATGAAATATTATAAATGCGAAAGTATGTCTACCTGTCTGTTATCTCTTTATCTTAGACTAAATGTGACGTCCCACGGGTAAAGAAAGGTACCTTATGGCGGTTGGCGCTTACGCTATGCGATGTAAGCGCCAGCCGCCCTAAAGTACCTTTTGCCGTGGAACGTCACAAATCTTTATTCATCTACCCACACCTATACAGTAACTGAACGAAAAGCAATTAGGTCATACTAAGCAACTTTTACTTACTATGGGATTAACCCCGAAATCGCGAAAAAAATTGACTCTCCCATAGAAAATTTCAACATTGGACCAGCAAAATGTATGAAACATCCAATTTTTTTCCGCGTTTTCGGGGTTGGTTTTGAGTACATAATTGCTTTTTGTTCAGTTACATACTGTATTACAAAAGCTATCGACAACAGTCAATTTTGCCTTCATCACAGAATAAATAATAGTACTAGTACTAAGTACAGAAGACTCACTCTCTAACAAAACGCGTCTGTTACGATCACCACAGATATGGCCGCTAGGTGGCGACAGTGCCACGCGCACCTTATGGCAAACCCCAAAATTGGGGCCGAACGGATGTACTTTTATCTACCTGTAGCAAAGCGACGAAATCGCGGAGTGAGACACGCCTGCCTTCATCCAAAATATCGCCAAACATCCTTCCAACTTGGACCATTATACCAAATCACCGGAACCTTTCAAGAAAACTTGCGCCCACTTTAAATCTGCAAAATTCAAAGGGTTGACGTCAAAAAGGGGGCAACGCTAAATTGGATCGGGCCCATGAATAAGAGAGAGGGTTATAAAGGGAACTCCCTTTAACTTCGAAAGGCGATCCGTTGGTGGACACGCTGCGATGGGCTATTACGGGAAAACGGCGTATACAGGATGGCTAAAAAACCGGGCAAGTGCTAGTCGGACTCGCGCACGAAGGGTTCCGTACCATAAAGCAAAAACAAAAACGGAAAAAAATAAAAAAAAGAAAACGGTCACCCATCCAAGTACTGACCACGCTCGACGTTGTTTAACTTTGGTCAAAAATCACGTTTGCTGTATGGGAGCCCCACTTAAATCTTTATTTTATTCTGTTTTTAGTATTTGTTGTTATAGCGGCAACAGAAATACATCATCTGTGAATTGAATACATTGTTACGTGCGCCTGAACTAGGAATATAATCCGGTATCTCAGGCAAAGAGATAATATACTAATTTAAATAACAATAAAACAAATGAAAATCATAGAGACATAAATAGGTATTGAATTATCTTACATTTATTTAGTAAACAAGTATTACTTTCAGTGTCTATAACATCTATAAAGTAGGTCGATCTTATTACGTTGTTATTATAGTCCGTTTTTTTAGCATTAGAAAGAACTTCACAGAAGTTCGCTTGTGGTTCTAAATCTGGCACTTTTAGCGGTAACAATTTGAAGTAAATTATATGTATTGACCATGCTACATTAGATAATTCAATAATTATTGACAATGAACGAGCCTGATAAAAACTGCACGCTTGCTTCTGCGGAGTTCTTTCTAATGCTAAAAATAACGAATTATAGTTTAAAATCGTTGCCAGGGAGGTTTTGGGATTATACTGAGCAACTTTTACTATGGGACCAATCCCGAAAAATATTACCCTCCCTTAGAAAGTGGACCAGGCAAAATGTATGAAACGGCCAATTTTATTTTTCTCGTGTTCATCGCACAAATAAATGCCCTAACCGGGATTCGAACCCAAGACCTTTCAGCTTATAGTTACATATAAATATGTTTTGCAAAACTTAGACCTATGTTTTTATGTGTCCAAGAATTCGTTTATAAAGAACTGTAGAACGAAATTACTTAAACTACCTACTTCGGTCAGTACCAACTGGAACTATAGTTTGTTTTTTAGGGTTCCGTACCCAAAGGGTAAAACGGGACCCTATTACTAAGACTTCGCTGTCCGTCCGTCCGTCCGTCCGTCTGTCACCAGGCTGTATCTGACGAACCGCGATAGCTAGACAGTTGAAATTTTCACAGATGACGTATTTCTGTTGCCGCTATAACAACAAATACTAAAAACAGAATAAAATAAAGATTTAAATGGGGCTCCCATACAACAAACGTGATTTTTGACCAAAGTTAAGCAACGTCGGGAGTGGTCAGTACTTGGATGGGTGACCGTTTTTGTTTTGCTTTTTTTTTGTTTATTTTTTTGCATTATGGTACGGAACCCTTCGTGCGCGAGTCCGACTCGCACTTGCCCGGTTTTTTTAGCATTAGGAAGAACTCCACAGAAGTAAGCGTACAGTTTTTATCAGACTCTTTAATTGTTAATAATTATTGAATTATCTAATGTAGCACGGTTAATACATATAATTTACTTCAAATTATTACCGCTATAAGTGCCGGATTTGGAACCACAAACATAGTTCTACGAAGTTCTTTCTAATGCTAAAAAAACGAACTATAGTTCCAACACGTACAGTCACCCATCATAATAACCAATAATGCTGACCAACGAAGCGGAGCTATGTCTGACACAATCTTATTGAAGATAAGAGATAAGATTACACCCCGTCTTAGGGGTTGTTCACAAATCACGCGAGTTTTCGGCTACTTTTTGACCCCTCCCTCCCCCTTGGTGATATCTGGTGAGGTTTTCGGCTACCCCCCCCTCCCTCACATAACCTCACGTGTATTATTTTGAATTTTTTCCATACGACCGGTCAGGCCACGCGCTCCAAAATTTCATAAAATAGACTCGCTATTTTGAAGTGCGGAGCTCCGAGGTGCGGTGTGAAGATTTATGTTTAACGAAACCGAGAAAAAGTATCTACTCATGTGGTAGGTATTTTTTCTTAGTTTCGTCCACTGCTGTAGAAAAATACACGTGAGGTCTCCTTATACCCCTCTCCCCCAGCGTGATCTGTCGTGATTTTTTCGTGACTCCCACCCCACCTATCGAAGCTCGCGTGATTTTTGCACAATCCCTTATACAGGTGTCGTGTTCAGCCGGCCTAGCCAAGGTTACAATCGCTATCGCTTCGACAACGAAAAGCATTATGTCTCTCTATCACTCTTCCGTATTAGTGTGACAGTGACAGTTGCGTTTCGATCGCTACGAAGCGAAAGCGATTGGCGTCTTGGCTACGCGGCCAGTGCGGATTAACCGGAGGCTATAGATATATGATCCTTAAGAGCGTTTTCACATTGCCCGATCCGATATTGGATGTCGGAAGGGAGTAACTAAAATGTTAGATATATGTGTTTTTCTGTATTTATTTTTGCATATAATAAATCATTATTACTAAAAATTAACTAGATTACTTCAAACAGCGCTAAAAATTTCAATTTCAATTCGCCGTAAACAAACGCCTAGCATACAAAATCGGGCAACAAGAAACGCATAAATCAAAACGGTCAGACACAGATAATTTTATGCTCATTCCGTTTTCAAAATTTCCTCGAAAGAAACCTCGATTTCTGAGATTTTTACGCAAGATTTTTCGCCTACGCCACAGAATAAATTATTATAGTTTTTTTTTTTTAAGTATTATTGTAGTTGTAGGTCCTCGCTTTCAATACGGGCGGCCTATAACTATTATTACTTCGTTTCATTAGTTTTTATGAATGTATTATTATGCAGTTTATTTAGGTATATACTTAAAATATTATATATAATTATATATGTATATATATTGGGCACTTTATTTACGTATATAACATATTATATATGTTTATGTATTATTAAATTTTTTAAGTGTGTTTATTATTTTACTTATAAATTTTTCGAACGATGTTTTTGTTACTTCTTTTTCTATTATTTTAGATATATCATACGGGTCTATTTGATGTAGTTCACAGAGAAACTCGTGGTCACAGCGGAAGTATGAATATTTGGGACAGTGTTTGAGGAGATGGTCGATAGTTTGTGGTGTTGTGTCATCGCATGGGCAGGTATCAGTGTCGGTGATGTGGAAGCGTGCTAGATAGGCTTTGTGATATCCATGACCGGTAAGTATTTGAGTGAGTTCGAAGGTGAGTGACATATGCTTGCGAAGTGTTGTTACATGTGTAAGTGTAGGCAGATGTTGCTTTGTGTGGGTTCCTGTTGTACTGTTTATGTACATTTGTTCATGTTTTCCTACTATTGTTTTATGTAGGTTCTTTTTATGAAAGGATAGGGGAAATCTGCAGAAATCGGGACTTCTGTGTAATGATGCCGCGTGTTTGGCGGCTGTGTCTGCTGCCTCATTGCCGTGAAGGCCGGCGTGGGCTTTAATCCAACAAAAATGGATTTCTCCTGCTTGTTGGATTTGGCGTATTAATTTATGGATACTGTTTATTGTTCTGTTTGTGCTGCTGCGATTTGCAACTTCTTGCAGCGCAGACTTCGAGTCCGAGAAAATTGTGATTTTTTCAAGGCCCAGTATGATGCATTCATGACACGCTCCTTCTATAGCCACGCATTCAGCCTGAAAAACTGTACAGCTCTTATGTAGCTTAAATTTTTTAGTTCTGTCACTTCCATCAGGATAGTGTATAACGAATGCCGCTCCTACTCCTGCATCGTGCTTGCTTCCATCAGTGTAGATTCTATGCATATCTGACGTATAATAAGGTTCTAAGTCGTTTTCAGTAAGTATGTCGGTTATATTTATAGTAATTTTGTCTGCGAGGTGTAATAAGCCAGTCACTGGTACTCTTTTGTCATATGTTATGTCGTCTGGTAGGTATTCTGTCAGTCTAGTTCGTTTAACAGTTTCGATGGAAGCAATTTCTTGCACTTTCAGCGGAAGGGGCGTGAGTCCAGCTAATGCGATCGATTGTATGGTTGGGAGAGTTCGAAAGCCATGTATAATTTTGATAGCGAACCCACGTTGCAAGCTTAGAAGTGCTTTGTTCACTTTTTTATATTTAATGGCGTGATGCCATACTTCAGCCGCGTATGTTATTGTGGGTTCGATGACTTGTCGGTAGATTGTGCTAACATTTTCAGAATGGACTCCCCATGTAGGTCTTACATACATACACATTTTTTTGTAAATATTTTGTGCCTTATTAATTATGTATTCTACATGTTGAATGAATGTTAAACGCTGGTCTATAATTACTCCGAGTAGTTTGAAATGTTTATTAAATGGGATTTGGATATTGTTAAAAAATATTTTGGCGTTTTTGGCTTTCGGCGTTGGTGAGATCATTTGTGTTTTCGCAGGTCCGAATTTTAACTTATTGTTTTCCCCCCACGTATATACCATCTCTAGGATGCTATTTGTGTTTAACTCCAGTTCGATTAAATCTTTTCCGTGACAAATTAATAGAATGTCGTCCGCATACGCTTGTATGTGGGTGTTGGTTCGTGATATTTGTTCCAGCAAGGTGTCGGTTATAGTATTCCAGAAGATAGGTCCAAGGACAGATCCGTGGACACATCCTCTGGTTTGCGTTTTTGTTACGGTGGCGTCGGAATAGTTTAAAGTGATTGTTCGTTCTGTGAAGTAGCTACGTATGAGATTTATTATAGTACTAGGTATACAAAAGCCTCACTCTCTAACAAAACGCGTCTGTTACGATCAGCACAGATATGGCCGCTAGGTGGCGACAGCGCTACGCGCGGCTTATGGCAAACCCCAAAATTGGGGTCGAACGGATGTACTTTTAGCTACCTGTAGCAAAGCGACGAAATCGCGGAGTCAGCCACGCCTGCCTACGCTGCAGTTGTCCTTCACTAATTTGAGAAGCCGCCCCTGTCAGCGCGATAGAGATATTTAATTTTTAATTCTTAAATCTGAAAAGGGGCTTATAATTTTTCTTCTTAAGGTGCCGTGGGTTAAGCCAACTAGATTTATTTATATGCAGCTGACTGTACGTTTTCCAACACACCAACTTTCCGAGTTACACGTTTGGCCCAATTTAAACTTTACCTGATCAGAACTTCGTATCTTGAATACAAAGGAATGAGACAGATAAAGCTTAAACACATGGCCCATATTGCGCTATAAACGGTAACCAGACGGGACTGATCAAATCGGTTGATTTGATCAGAAATGAAATTGGCGTCAGTCTCCAATTTTAGTTTTAGGGTGATATTAGAGCCTAAGAGAACGAAAATACTGGCCTTACAAATTGGTATTCTTGCGTCCGCACCTCATTTTATCGGTAATATCGGTAATTATCGTTGAATTCGGCGAGCCAAATTGGCGTTTGCGTCCACACGTCCTGATTTGATCGGGCAATTTAATCAAATTGGCGAAAATTGTACTAGTCTGGATACGCCTACAGTATGGACATCCGCTCGAAGATAACGATTTCCCGTCTTCCTTTTATTTCTAACGCGATAAAATCGAAACTTAGTTATTGTGTCTATCGCACTTTGCTATTCGAGCGAACAGATAGCGAAACTATGAACTTCGTGGTTCGTACCTTTTTTCTACTGACGAAGTGGGTCAGCCAGAGACTAAAACGTAACTGTCTCCAAAAATAGGAGGATGTTCTTTTTATTTTCATTAATAAAGTATGATTGATATAAATGACTTATGGCTGATTTAGACGGCGCGCGAACTCGCATGCGATTTTAGTTACATTGCGGACTGTTGGTTAAGTACGTCCAATTCACCCGACCGATCAAAACCCGCAATGTAATGAAACTCGCATGCGAGTTCTCGCACCGTCTAAATCAGCCGTACTTAGTTATTTTATGTAGTTGCTTAACTACGTTTTACTTTTATGCAAAACAATTTTTAGGGTTCCGTACCCAAAGGGTAAAACGGGACCCTATTACTAAGACTTCGCTGTCCGTCCGTCCGTCCGGCCGTCCATCTGTCTGTCACCAGGCTGTATCTCACGAACCGTGATAGCTAGACAGTTGAAATTTTCACAGATGATGTATTTCTGTTGCCGCTATAAAAACAAATACTAAAAACAGAATAAAATAAAGATTTAAATGGGGCTCCGATACAACAAACGTGATTATTGACCAAAGTTAAGCAACGTCGGGAGTGGTCAGAACTTGGATGGGTGACCGTTTTTTTGTTTTTGCTTTTTTTTGTTTTTTTTTTTTGCTTATGGTACGGAATCCTTCGTGCGCGAGTCCGACTCGCACTTGCCCGGTTTTTTAATATTGTGTTAAAATCTGCACAGCAAAGTTAAAATCTGGCTGCAAATTTGATATTACAGCGGCTGTGTTTATTTAACTTTACCAATATTTTCGGATAATTAAAAATATGATGTTTGTCTAATTTAGTAGCAAAACACGAGAGCCAAGTCTATGTTTGCCGAATCCTAAATAAATGCAAATATTCTTTACTTTATTGAACAAACTACTTTCCCTTGTAAATAACAATTTTTGGGCAGGAAAATGAAATTATATCGCCGTAGACCCGTTTGTGTAATTAAATATGTGCAAAAAACGCGAGTTTGAAGTGTTATATTCTAAAGTCCACTCTCCATAATAATGCACCAAACTATTTCTGTTTATCATTATCACAATGGCTGACTGGTAGAGAATGCCTTGAGGCATTAAGTTTACCATTTGTACCATTTTTTTCCTAAATTGTGCAATAAATCTATTATATTGTGGTCTGAAATAAATCGATTGTATTGTACCTATTATAACAAAGTGTAAACAAATAAATATTTTTGGGAAAATAGGTAAATATTACATTACTAATTCACTAACTAACTGCTAAGCGTGGAAACGCATTTACCTTAATTAATAATTAAAGCATTTAGTATGCTTCTAAAATATTAACCATTATCGTTCAAAAATGGGTACAGATGTTAACAAAATTTCCTCAGCTTGTGATATTAACCCCCCTCCCTTCCCCACCCCCTTCTTAGCACCCCGACATCGCTAAACCACATTAACTAAACAGACAAATCAAGTGACAATCATAAATTATCCCACTTGATACGACGTCAACATCACGACACGCGATAAATTGACGTTATTAGACGTCATGACGCAGATTACATAAAGTCATAAGTGACAATTGGCGTGCCTTTACACCTCGAAGTCTTGTTAGTATCTGTATTAAGGTGGTTCGCTTTTCATACAAAATTCAATCAAAGCTCATTAAGTAACTACACACTATTAGTACACAAATATTTCCGCATTTATCTTCTTTCGAATATTCGTTTGCGCGAAATTAACAGGAAAACAATGTTTCACACAGAAATCATGCAAAAATCATAGTTAACTTTTCATCAATTTTACGTATGTGTGTGTCACAAATGTCGTGTACAGATACATTTGCGACGTTGCCATACCATTTCCGACGTTGCCGGGCTGACCACGGCTCGAATTTGGAGTGCCGTCATGTTTAGTGCAATTTTGTTGACACTGATATTTGACAGGTAGTTAATTGACCTAAGCGAGAAGTTCGTCAGCTTAGCTAAGAACTATCATGGCGTGTTATGCAAACAGTCGCTTTTTTGCTTGCAAACGGAAGATTCCCGGTTCGATCCCCAGTCATTGTATGCTGGAACATAACTTTTTGTATTTTTGTTACACCTAAATTTCGTATTGTTTTTTTATTTTTATTTAATTTTTCTTATTATCATAAATCGATTATTAAGTATGGGCTACACGTATTCTTTTATTTTTACAAAGATAATTAGAAATTATACTCTACCTAATCTCTCTGATTTTTACAATCAGGACATCCTCACTGCAATAAAAACCGGG
This sequence comes from Cydia fagiglandana, assembly GCF_963556715.1. NCBI lineage: Eukaryota > Metazoa > Arthropoda > Insecta > Lepidoptera > Tortricidae > Cydia > Cydia fagiglandana. Next base: position 1,887,079 of record NC_085950.1, on the reverse strand, counting down.
CAAGTGCGAGTCGGACTCGCGCACGAAGGGTTCCGTGCCATAATGCAAAAAAAAAAAACAAAAAAAAAGCAAAAAAAAACGGTCACCCATCCAAGTACTGACCACTCCCGACGTTGCTTAACTTTGGTCAAAAATCACGTTTGTTGTATGGGAGCCAAATTCAAATCTATATTTTATCCTTTTTTAGTATTTGTTGTTATAGCGGCAACAGAAATACATCATCTGTGAAAATTTCAACTGTCTAGCTATTACGGTTCGTGAGATACAGCCTGGTGACAGACGGACGGACGGACGAACGGACGGACGGACGGACAGCGAAGTCTTAGTAATAGGGTCCCGTTTTACCCTTTGGGTACGGAACCCTAAAAAGAAGTGTATAAAATTTCCTGTGGTTAAAAATAATGGATTTTGTCTATGAATGAAAAACACAATTATTACTATAGTTTGTTTTTTTTAGCATTAGAAATAAGGTAAACAATCTTGACGTGTCTTTTAATTGAAAAACACATTTTAAAAATAAGTTACGGCAAATATGTAACAATTATAAATCTAATACGATCATTTATATTCTTCTGCTTTCATAAGTAATCGTTTTTGATTTTTAAAAAACATGATAACACTGAGTATGTGGGGGAAGCGCTGCTGGCCTAGCGGAAAGCAATTCGGAGGTCGCGGGTTCTAAACCCGGCTCGTACCAATGATTTTTCGAACTTTTGTACGAAATAGCATTTGATACCTACCTATTTATACACCGATACCTATTTTTCGGTGAAAGAAAACAATGTGAGGAAACCGGACTAATCCAAATAAGTTTACTCTATGGGTTGGAAGGTCAGGGCAGTCGCTTTCGTAAAAACTAGTGCGCATGCCAATTCTGGGATTAGTTGCCAAGCGGAGATTGAATATCTGGGAGACCGACCAAAGCTTACAAATCATAAAAACTCAAAAATGCGCGTTTTCTCATAGACCTAGCTAAGAGATCAAACCCCTTATAGCAAATTTCATCGAAATCGTTAGAGCCGTTTCTGATACCATCCAAATATATAAATAAATAATTATATATCTAATAATTGCTCGTTTAAAGGTAAGATAACACAAAGGTGAAACAAAAAGAAATTACCTACTCGCACCAGTCTTGAACCCCAATCCTCTTGCACGTATTTCCACGAACATACCGTTACGCTATTGCAACATACTTACGTTGTGTGAAATTGTCTACTACAAGGATCACGGAAACACTGTTTGCATTTGTGTGAGTAATAGTAGGAAAAAGCGTGACAACAACACTCCGTCGAATTAAAAAGGTGGTTTTTGCACAATGAAGTATTCAATGTTTATTTTAATAGTTCAATATTTACTTAAAGAGTGCGCGAAACATACTTTTTTTTAAGTATACAAATACCAAGACCATTTCACAAAAAAATAAAATCTGAAATTTTGCAAAAGTGGTGCCATCTAGCGAGAGTTAAGTTTTGAGTAACCTAGGCGAACCACCTTAACAAGACTTCGAATGTTTTTTTTACTTTATGGTGAATAAATGTTGAAGCTTAAAAAAAAGAAAACGAAGGAAAACAATTGTGACGTTCCTCTGAAAAAGGTACCTTATGGCGGCCGGCGCTTACGTCGCATAGCGCCGCAATAATATTGGAGCGGCGTTAATAATAGCGTAAGCGCCAGCCGTCATTAGGTTACCTTACCTTTACCCGCGGGACGTCACAATTATGCACTACACAGATGTTTCTCGCGGAAACGTACGAACGTGTCTTAATATTTCAGCCAGTCTCGGTACAAAAAGGTCACTGGGGACAAAAGCGCTGGCAGCTTCCTCGCTCAGCGAATAAGTGTTGCGATTCAGCAAGGGAATGCTGCCAGCATTCTTGGTACATCTTTTGATATAGATTTTTAGTTATTTTCAGGTCTTAGTTTTATTTTTGTAGGTAGTTTTAATATTAGGTTACTTTTTATTGTAATTATTATTAATTATGATGAAGTGATATCTGTATTAAGGTTCTGACCTTAATACAGATATATTAGGGGTTCTGACCCCTAGTATAAATTTCATTCAATAACGTGACGTGCGTTTGCTTTTAGGTTATGTCCAATTTTTGTATTGGATTTTGACCAGCGCGCCAAGCGGGACGTTTTGGAAACTCAAATACCATACAAAATGAAATGACACTTAACGCAAAGGCATACGTCACGTCACGCTATCGAATGAAATTTACATTAGGGTTACACGGCGCGATTCGGGAAATGTATTAGAGATTCACTAGATATGAAATAGTAAAGATATGTGACGTTCCACGGCAAAAGGTACCTTATGGCGGCCGCAATAATATTGGAGCGGCGTTAATAATAGCGTAAGCGCCAACTGACATAAAGTACCTTTTGCCGTGGAACGTCACATATCTTTACTAGGTATTTCATATCTAGTGAATCTCTAATTCATTTCTCGAATCGCGCCGACAGTCTTACGTACGTAATTCTGTATTAGTTTTCTAGACCAGACGACACGGCAATAACTACTGACGTATCTGAAATAACATTAATTAGGTAATCTGTGAGCACCCAGGCAGCCATCTTGTAATTCTGACATCTTATTTATAGCTGCCATTTCGTGGTGTGAAATTACTTTTAATAAGGTTTGTTTGAAAAGGTGATGTTTTAAGACACTTAATTGAAATTTACACTAATAACAATGGAAATGGGTGACTTTATAAAAACTTATATAAAGTGACCGGTTTTGTAGATCTTGAGTGTACAACGGGAATAAGACGGGCGTGATTAGGGTAGGAATTGAATTCAGATTATTTTGATATTAGTTCAGTGCTATTTTCAATTATTAATATTTGTGATGGATGGATGGATGGAGGGATGGATGTGATTAATATTTGACCTGAAATGTTTACTTGACAGTTACATTTGACAGTGAACGTATCTGTCGTAGTTTTTTGGTCTTGAATTCCAGTTTCGAGTATAAAAGGCGAAATAAAATCATGTCAGGGTATAAAATACTGTAATTATGCAAAAGCAGATGGTGGCAAAAGCAACTAATCTAATAAAAACATAACGCAAACTAAAGGCAGAGGCGCGAAACATTTTGCTGAAACAAAACAAGCTAAGCAGAAAGTATTATTTTTAATTACCCACGTTTATCTTGGTAGGGTGACGGCACCAGTAATGGACACTGCACCAATTATGGACATTTTTTACGTTGATCGAATTTATTAAGCAACTGTCCCAACATTTTTCAACTGGCAACACTAAAGCATAACCAATAGACGTTTGAGCTGTCATTTTGACACATGTCACCAAAATCAGCCGTTTTGTTCTAAGATGGCTGCGAAGTAAAATCTCGTTGCGGGCGGTGGTCATAAAAATCCGTTATTGTTGTTGAAATCGTTAAGAAGGTGAGTACATATTTGTGCATGGTGTTATCTTGTGTTATGTTGTAATGAGATTTAATGTTATTTTTACTGAATAATACTATATTGCAAGTAAATTGAGCTAAGTTGAATATGTCCAATCACAGCAATAAGTTTTTTGTGGGGTTTGTTCATTACTGGATTCGATATTTTATGAAATTCAGTAATGGACAAGTGTCCAAGCTTAAGCTTTTTATTACTTTTTTAGTTTATTGTGTTAAATTATTTAATTTATTGCACTAAACATTTGAGTTGGGTTGATTTTGTGATTGCTCTTTATTTTCCAATAATAGACGATGTCCATAACTGGGTATTTTTAGTTGTCCATAATTGGGCTCTTTGTTTTGTCTTAGATGGATGGATAAATGTGGTCGGACTGCAAAAACTGCCAGGCTAAGGCGAGGCCGACCAAGCCATACGTCAACAGGTTTATTTTGCTATTATAATCCGTTTTTTATTCATCCTATTTTTCGATGAGGCAAATAATAGCTGTCACGTGGTACCACAAATTTGGTCGGACTGCAAAAACTGCCAGGCTAAGGTGAGGCCGACCAAACCATACGTCAACAGGTTTATTTTAGCTATTATAATCCGTTTTTTTCATCCTATTTTTCGACAAGGTAAATTATAGCTGTCACGTGGTACCACAAATTTGGTTGGACTGCAAAAACTCGTAGCCTGGCAGCAAAAACTGCCAATTCTATTTCTTGATGAGGTAAATTGTAGCTCTCACGTGGTACCACAAATTTGATCGACCCAATCGCCAATCGGCCGGCCAATACAGGATTTGGCCGACCATTTTTTTTACTGTCCTCAAAGGCAGCTATCGTACCATACAAGTTTCATACGATTTTTCGATAAGATTTTTTTGATGATTTTTTTAAAACTGTGGTCGGACTGCAAAAACTGACTGGTTATGGTGAGACCGACCAAGACACGTCAACAGGTTTATTTTACCTAAGATAATCTGTTTTTTTCATTCTATTTTTCGATGAGGTAAATTGTAGGGATTGTAGCTGTCACGTGGTACCACAAATTTCGTCGAACTGCAAAAACTGCCAGGCTAAGGTGAGGCCGACCAAGCCATACGTCAATAGGTTTATTTTAGCTATTATAATCCGTTTTTTTCATCCTATAGGTAAATTGTAGCTGTCACGTGGTACCACAAATTTGGTTGGACTGCAAAAACTCGTAGCCTGGCAGCAAAAACTGCCAATTCTATTTCTTGATGAGGTAAATTGTAGCTCTCACGTGGTACCACAAATTTGACCGACCCAATCGCCAATCGGCCGGCCAATACAGGATTTGGCCGACCATTTTGTTTTACTGTCCTCAAAGGCAGCTATCGTACCATACAAGTTTCATACGATTTTTCGATAGGTCTTTTTCATGTTTTTTTTTTATAAATTTGGTCGGACTGCAAAAGCTGTCAGGTTAAGGTGAGGCCGACCAAGACATAAAGTCCATTCCAATAGAACTTGCAAACTTTGTAAACAAAAGACGTAACTTTGTTTTGTCACTGTTTCTCCTTGAATTTTCACATCATCTCATCAAACACCATTGAAACACATACACTATACACTATTAAAGCGGTCGTTACCGTAAAATACAACAATATATAACTGTATCTTGGATATTTCATTAAAAGTTTAAAATGGTTTCATAAGTTAGGTTATTAGGCCCTGATGTAATGACGTTTTTGTTTCTTTTACATTCTACAATTGTCTATGATGGGTAGTGTTGTGACTAAAGTTGGTGATATACTCGTAAAGCCGCTACACACTACGCGACTCACGGTCTGTACCTGCCAACGCGGTTATATACACTACGCGGTAGTTTGACAATTTTAATTTCAATAAATATGTAAACTCAGATTAATCGTTTTAATTCCTTTTTTTTAAATAACCTTTTCCATTCTTTCGCACCATTTTTAAACATTATTTTTAAACTACGGAAAATTATAACTGGTCGTTTTGGACTGTTCATAAATAAAAATCTACCCTACATTTGACAAAATAATGACTGTTGAATGATTGACGGTTTCAATATTATTTTACTCGTTCACTGTTTTTCTTGGCATGTACGCGTATCTTACTTCTTTGTTATTGAATTTAAGAGATATCTGTTTCTCGCTCTCACTTATGGATGCGACGCACCAAGTTCGTGATGCAGTGCGATAGTGTGTTAGGGCCTTAAGTAAAGGACTAAGTAAGACTCTTGCCCATCACTAGCAAATTCATCATTCAGAGACAATTTCAATATGGCGGTTTGTTTACATAGGTTGCAAGTTCTATTGGAATGGACTTTACGTCAACAATTCTATTTTGCTATGAGGTAAATTGTAGGTGTCATGTGGTCCAATAAATCTGGTCGGACTGCAAAAACTGCCAGGCTAAGGTGAGGCCGACCACTTTTTTTTTTACTGTCCCCAAGGTCAGGTATCCTACCATACAAGTTTAATTCCATTTTTCGATGAGGTATTTTTTTGATGTTTTTTTGTCCAACGTTTTTGCCATTTGTACAAAATCTGCCAGGTTAAGCCTAGGCCGACCAAGTGCGTTGGAAGGTACTAAATGTCAGGTACCTCTACAGGGTAGGTATATTCTATTTTTTGATCAGGTTTGTTTCATGCAGCCGGCAACCGGATTAGTCCTAGAACTCTTATAGTATAACTTAGAAATCTAAATGAAAGTTCAAATAGCGTTAATAAAAGTTGATTTGTGACATTATTTGTTTCATTTATGTGTTCAATACAAAAGTGTCCATTAATGAATGTTCATAATTGGGTCCATGTCCATGACTGGGTGTCCATTACTGAATTTTTGATGTCCATCAATGGTGATTTCGTAAATTTCAATTTATATATTTTTTATTAATTATGTATTAAACATACAGAATTTTTGGTTTTGTTTAAATGTTCCTCATGTATTTAAGTGCCGAAAAAAAAATCACCATTTTTGTATCGTCAAAAAACATCCCATTTTTAAACGAAATTCTAATTTAGTGCGCTTAACATGTCCATGATTGGTGCCGTCACTCTAGTAGGTTTAATTCCAGGCGTAAACAACTAGCGCGCGCTTATGCAAACGGGCTCATTTATGTTATGGTTGCTTACTCCTGGCGCAAGCCAAAGGATTCTGTCTTCTTTATGCATATTTGTAATAGGCTGTTTGTTTAATTAAAGCCAAAATATTACTTTGCTAATCCGCGAAAAGATAACGTGCTCGTCAATCAGTGCTCACCCGTTATACTTACAGGCGTATTTTTTTCTAAAAAAAAGAAGCGTACATTCAGATTTTATAACATGTCCATTGCCCTCGCCCTGCCCACCGTTCTTAATAAAGAACACTTTATTTATGTGGTTCCTGTCCTGCCCAAGAATTCCGAAAACGGAACAAAAGTGTCCATAATTGAGAACCTTGGGCAGAGTTCTCCAATTCTTTAAACCTTAAATTGGCACAAAAAAGTCAAGGTAGTCCGTGCAAGCCTCCTCGACTCTCAATAGACCTTTCTGGTTAGAAATAAATATACCAAAAGACGGTCAAAGGTTATGTCCTGACGTGCAGAGAAAGTATATTTTATGTACATTATTATCATAAACTCCCTATAATATTCAGAAACGATAGGTTAACGGCGATACATCGTAGCAGTGTATGTAATTGTACATAATTATAATTAGGCATTAAAACAGTCGTGTGATCCTTTTATGAAACTCACATCATTCGTGTCATAAACCTACACTCATATTTTAACGCCTTTCAATATGCAGCAGTCACATAAACTACTAAATCCGACCGAAAACATATAAAATCTCAAACTTGCTCGGAAAACATACAAAGACTCAAACATGCGCGTTTTTCCAGAGACAAGATTAGACCTATCTAGATCGATTTTTCGCCACAGAAAACCCCTATATAGCAAATTTTATCGAAATCGTTAGAGCCGTTTCTGGGATCCCCGAAATATATAAAAATAAATATATGTATATCTATACAATAATTCCTCGTTTAAAGGTACACTGAGACAAAAGTACAACAAAAATACACTTAGAATTACAAAAATAAACTTAATCCGGGGACAAGGAGAGTTAACTAATAGGAACAAATTGACTTTTGCAATTTCTATTAGTTCTTGCAATTTCTATTATCTGTTTGTTGAAATTATATTTGGGATTACTGAGCTGTTTGTAGAAATAAATAAACTTTACAGAAATAGTGAAACGTCCATAATTTTTACTAAAACTTCATTTTTTCCCCCAGTACGGAACTGTTTTTTAATTCCTGGTGATGAGTTTTTTCTCAGTGTATAAGATTACGGTATTATAAGTTTCAGTCTTTCCATTTCACTGATTCCTAACAAAAATAAGTGAAACCCGCGTTCTTCTAAAACTTCAGCCGACGACGTGTCATTGCCCCGTGGTCTTACGCTCCCAACCGTGGGCGTGGGACGCAGCATAAAAGCCACAGACAAAACATCCTCCAGACTGAGCATAGTCGCGCTACCCCTTCTGCTACGCATACGGTAATTTTACTCCATGTTCGAGTCGAAAGTGTCTTTGTGTGCACGGGCACGGGACTTCGCTCACCTCGTTCCGCGCACCCCCGCATTTTTGGCATCATCGGTTGCATGAAATAATTGCTCTAAACTCGGTCTAGAGGATTCCTAGTCTATGATGAAAGCCAACCGACTTTCAATTAGGCTTAACGAAGGAGTAAGTCTGCCGATTACTTTGTTGCGTAAACTTTACATTGTCTAAAGAGGATTTTAACGGTACGGTTCGGAATGAGATTAAATATGAGAATATATTAATTTCTGGGAGACCGAGTTTTGCTCGGAAAACATAGGTACTTATAAAAACCCTAACATGCTTTTTCCAGAGATAAGACCTAGCTAGATCGATTTTTCGGTCCCGAAAACCTCCATTATAGCCAATTGCTCATTGAAATCGTTAGACCAGTTTCCGAGATCCCCGAAATATATAAATTGTAAAGCCTAAAAAAATTGGATAAATAAAAAAAACCGGGCAAGTGCGAGTCGGACTCGCGCACGAAGGGTTCCGTACCATAATGCAAAAAGAACAAAAAAAAGCAAGAGAAAAACGGTCACCCATCCAAGTACTGACCACTCCCAACGTTGCTTAACTTTGGTCAAAAATCACATTTGTTGTATGGGAGCCCCATTTAAATCTTTAGTTTATTGTTTTTAGTACCTATTTGTTGTTATAGCGGCAACAGAAATACATCATCTGTGAAAATTTCAACTAGCTAGCTATCACGGTTCGTGAGATACATCCTGGTGACAGACGGACGGACGGACGGACGGACGGACGGACAGCGAAGTCTTAGTAATAGGGTCCCGTTTTACCCTTTGGGTACGGAACCCTAAAAATGAGATTTAATTACCTACGTAAAACATTGATTTTGTATTACCAATTTGAAGTCGCCCTGTATAAGTAACATACAAACTATTTATTACAAATCGGTTTAAATATTCCACCAGCCTAGCTCTTGTCGGTGGAGTATTCGCCATTCCGTTCTCTTCTCTGCTACTGTTTTGAGTTAGTTCCTGATACGTCACTACATTAATTTTCTCTTTGGCCTGGTCAATATATGCACGTCTCGGTCTTCCTCTGCCTCTCTGTTCTTCTATTCTGCCTTCAATTATAGACTTTATGTAATTATCGTGACGTATCAGGTGCCCCAACATGTTTCCCCTTCTGTTTTCAATTGTTTTTAGCAGAGATCTCTTCTCACCTACCAAATTGCTCAATTATTACGAATTTAGTAGTAGTAGTAGTAGTAAACTCTTTATTGTACAAAAAGACATATTAAAAATAACATACAATTAGCAAGAAGTACAAAGGCGAACTTATCCCTTTGAGGGATCTCTTCCAGTTAACCTTTGAGTAGATGAGAGGAGAGAGTGAAAAGAGGGTGACAAATGCAGCAAAATGTACAACAAGGTACCAGAAAGATAAAGGATATAAATACACACAAAATTTATAGGATAAACATACATATATTACACAAAAAGGAAAGGGGAAAATACACTAAAAATTTAATTAACAAAACTTCCGTAACACACAGACATTTATCGAATCATTAAAAATCTATATATCCTTCACCGAATTGTATGATACGACAGATTTTTTTTCGCGAATACAGAGTTGGCCCCATAGTAAAAGTTGTTCAGTATGACCAACATATTCACCCTTCAAAGTTTGGTCAGAGATAACAAAGTCACCCTGTATTTTTAAATTTTGAATCAACAGTACATTATCTAGATACCTTTTAACTGACACTGAAAACTTTGATACACTAATAGTTAAAAAGCAAGTACACAGAAGACGTAGTATACAGTATCTTGACTTTAGGACATAAAAGGCGTCGGATGCGATGCGTCATTACCAGGCTTAAATGGAGCTGAGGGCCTAACGTTCGACGTGTTGTCTCTCTGTCGCACTTGTAAATTAGTACGTAAGTGTGACAGGGAGGTAACACGTCGAACATGGTTCGCGTTAGGCCCTCTAGGCGAGACAAAATGGAGCTGGGCGGGATAGCAGGTGGACCAAATGTTAACGGAATGGTGGCCGCTTTCATGGCTCCTCTACACGACGGGCCAACGCCGGCCACTCCAAGGGACGCAGCCATGCGGTAGAATGAGATAGCAATATCACGTAGGGAGCACGTATTGTATTGTATTGTAGCTCGGGCGATTTTCCGCAACTCGACGTCTTGCGCCTATTTTGCGTGATAGGGGGTGGGCTAGTCTTGCCAGCCCAGCTCCTCGAGGAATCCTATCAAACCTTTGATGTTGAGTAGGACCTCGGGGAGGTCACTCGGGGATCCGAGATGTTTTGCCCTGTATGGGGCCAATCCGCTGCATTCCAACACCACGTGAGAGGCTGTTTCTTCTTCCTCCATGCATCCACGGCATAGGGGACTGTCTGTGACACCTGTTATAAAAAGATGTTTGTTAAAAAGTCCATGACCTGTTATGACACTGGTTACCATACTCAGTCGAACCTTTCCTAGTTGAAGGAGCGCCCTTGTGAGCTTACCGTTCATGCTAGGCATGGCCTGCTTGGCCTGTCTGCATCCAGTTTGGTTTAGCCAGTGTTCTGTGTGTAGTTTCCCTGTACGTGCCAGCAGCATTGAGCGTACCTTACTAAACGGTATCGGGAGGATCGGTTCCGGGCCTATCGCCCCCGCACCCGATCCTTGTCTGGCGAGCTCGTCCGCGGCGTCGTTACCTCGGGATCCACTGTGTCCTTTGATCCATTGTAAGGTGATCTTATTGTTCTGACATACCTCCATTAGTCGTTCGTGGCATTCGTGTATAAGTTTGGATGTGACTATATGGCTTTTTAGGGCCATTAAGACTGCTCTGCTGTCGGAGAGTATGCGGATGGAGGATCCTACTACCTTCCTTGCAGTGATGGCAGCCGCCGCGTTAATGATGCCCATGCACTCAGCCTGGAATACCGAGTTATGGGCTCCTAGCGGAGTGGTGATTGACATGTTCAGGTCTTCTGAAAAGGTTCCAGAGCCTGATCCGCTGTCTGTTTTGGACCCATCAGTGAAGATTCTCAGCTCCCGGGGATTGAGTCCTTCGTAGTTGTCGTCCTCAAATAATTGTATTTTGTACCTTTTGTCAAAGATGGCTTGTTTGTGAATTCGATCCGTGCCCACCATGAGCACTGGAAATTCGCTGTATACTTTTTCCAGGCATGCTGTGTGAAGAGCTCCTGTGGTGTTAGACCATATATTGAGGGTTCGTAACCTTACCGCTGAGAGACTGGCCTCTTGTTGTATGTGTAGGTGCAGCGGTGAAAGGTTTAGCATGACCTCCATGGCTGCAGTCGGAGTGGACCTCGTGCAGCCTATGGTGGCCGCGCATGCGAGCCTCTGGAGTCTTTGTAGCTTGTCTCGTACGTTGCCTAGGTTTGTTCTTGGCCACCAAACCAGAGCACCGTAGCAGAGTAGGGGGCGGATTATAGTCTTATAGAGCCAAAGGGTAATTTTCGGGTTGAGTCCCCACCTCTTACCAATCATCCTTCTGCACTGCCAGAAGACTACTCCCGCCTTGTCTATGCGTTTGTTGATGTGATTGTTCCAGTTGAGTTTACTGTCGAGCGTTAGCCCTAAGTACTTAACTTCGTCGGTCAGCTGTAGCTCAGTCTGGAAGAGTGTTGGTCTGGTAAGGTTGCCAAGTGCCCTTTTATTGGTGAACATTACCATTTCTGTTTTGGTGGGGTTAACTGATAGGTCAAAATCTCTACACCAGCGTTCTACGATCCGAAGAGCTGCCTGGGTGAGGTCGCATACTGTACTGGCAAATTTACCTGATATTAATATTGCCAGATCATCAGCGTAGCCTATTGTGTAGAAGTGTTCCTCGTTCAGTTTGGTTATGAGGTTGTTGACTACTAGGTTCCACAACAGAGGTGAGAGAACTCCCCCTTGAGGGCATCCCCGCACCGCCGCTACGGCCTGCGGTTCACCTACATACCTTATTGTCCTTTGATTTAGCATGTTCATGATCCACTTTATTAGTCCAGGTTCAGCGCCGTGGTTTTCCAAGGCGTTCCCTATACTGGAAAAGTGAGTCTTGTCAAAAGCGCCCTCTATGTCAATGAAAGTGCCGAGGCACATTTCTTTGCCGTGGATGGCTCTCTCAATGCGGCTTACAACCATGTGAAGAGCCGACTCCGTAGATTTACCTGAGCTGTACGCGTGCTGGTTGTTGTGCATCGGTATGTTCTTTAGCGCCCGGTCCCTCAGGTCCCTGTCGCACAGTTTTTCCAAAGTTTTCAGCAGGAATGATGTGAGACTGATGGGCCTAAAGGATTTGGCAGCTGTGTAGTCGTTCTTACCTGGTTTAGGTATGAATACCACATTCACATCTCTCCATCTCCTGGGCACGTACCCCCAGGCTAGGCAGGCTGCCATGATGTCGGTCAGGGTTTCCTGGATGAGTCCTAGACCCCACTGTAGGAGAGCGGGGAAGATCCCATCCGGACCAGCCGCCTTGAAGGGATGGAAGCTGTCTATGGCCCACCTGAGTTTCTCAGCCGTGACGACTCTGTGCGCCATTTGCCAGTTGTTGTCCGTTGTACTGTATTCCTCGTCCTGCTGATCTGCATCGGCGAGACTTACGCATCCTGGAAAGTGAGTTACCAGGAGAAGGCGTTGGGTCTCTGCAGGGCTAGATGTGTATGTGCCATCGGGTTTACGCAGTGAGCCCAATTGTGATGTGGGCTTGTGCGCTAAGGTTTTCCTCACCCGGTTGGCGTGGTCAAGTGTTTCAATGCTGCTGCAGAAGTTCCTCCATGACAGGGATCTCCAGTACCGCAATCTCTTTTTGTACCTGGCCCTGGCTTCGTAGTAGTTTTCCCAGTCCACCTCAGCCGTTGTGTTCATGGCCCTGTTGAAGAGTCTTCTTGTTTTCCCCCGGAGTCTCTCCAGTTCTGGGCCCCACCACTGGTGACCCTTTATGGCAGTCTTTGCCGGTGGTTTTAAGGGGCACGCCTTGTGGTAGCTGTCTACGAGGGTATCAGTTAAGATATTTACCTGCTGTTCTATCTGAGCCGGTTCCCGAAGGTCATCCCTCGGTGGAAGCCGGTCAAGGCTTTCCCCTAGGACCTTCCTAAAAGTGGCTCGGTCCATTTTCCTGGGATTCCTCCGGGCGGTTGGTGTGTCTCTAGATGCTAGTAGATTGAAGCGAATCCACCTATGGTCTGAGCAGGAGGCCTCCTGGGAGACGTGCCATCCCATAATTAGTTCACTGACCTCCTCCGAAGCCAGAGTCAGGTCGATAATCGTCCTGCATCGTTTGTTTACAAATGTTGGTTCAGCGCCTATATTTAGAATGTTTAGATTAGTAGTCACAAGATATTCAACAAGTGTCTTACCTCTGTTGTTGCTGGTCTCCATTCCCCACAGTGGGTGGTGTGCGTTGGAGTCGGCCCCGATGATTATTGCGAGGCCTGATCTCTCGCAGTGGCTGACCAGTCGTTGTAGTTCGGCAGGCGGTGGCTCGTCCTCTCCAGGCATGTACGCCGAGGCAAGGACTAGGTCGCGACAGCCTGTTGGCAGTGGAACTTGTAGTTTAATCGCACACAGGTCTCTGGAACAGAATTCAGTGAGTGGTTGTGCAATAATATTGTTAGTAGTTAGGATACATGCCCTAGGGACGGCATGTACCGTGGAGTAGTAGAGCTTACCTTTCGTGTCGGACAGCCCGCGTATGTATCCATTGCCCGCCCATGGTTCTTGTAGGAGGGCAACGGCTGTTGGCAAACCTGCCAGACAGCGTCTGAGTTGGGCCGTAGCGGCCACGCTGTGCTGGAGGTTTGCTTGGATGACACTAGTTGGTGTCCATGTTGTCGGTGGTGGGGGCGGCATTTTGCATTTCCCCTCCCTCCTTAAACATGTCGGCCAACCCCGACACTATCCAAGCCGACAAGTCCTCACCCTCGGATGATGACCCGGCTGGTCCCTCACCAGTGCCAAGGAGCTCATCCTCCGAGAGTTCGGGTATCGTCGGCTTGGGTAGCGGCAGGGGGGCAACTTTCTCCCCGGAGACAGACTTGCTCTGCTCGGAGGTGCCCGCGGCCTGTTCACTGGGGACCTGTACTCCCGTTACCCTTAGGGTGGAACCTTGCAGGGTGGGAGGCTGGTCCAGGTATTTGCCTCCGGGACCCCTGAACCTGAGGTAGACATTGCCCATCCCACAGTTCAGGGATCTCCCCCTCTCCATGAAGGCGGGGACGAGGTCTTCGGGGATTGTGAACTCGACAAACCACCCCTGGTCTTGCCGTAGTATTTGTATAATGGACCAAGACCCGACCTTGGCCCATTCGTTCTGGTACCTTAGTCCGTCAGCTGCCTGACGGACGTCTTCCCAGGACGAGTTGTCGATGTTGGGTATTAGGAGCCCGCACTTAATTCTCCTTGCCATCTCCGACTGGCGAACCGCCTTAAGGGAGATGTCTGGCAGGGTTAGGGCCTGGACACATCGCTGAGACCAGGCGGCCGAGTATTCGTCTTCTGCGAAGACCCTCAGCTGTCCCTCAGCGAAGATGGGCTTGCCCTTGAATTTGGGTGGCCGGGCTCCTACGTGGTTTCTCCTCGCCTCCTCCACGATTGCTTGGTGCAACCCGCGGAGGATGGCGTTGGAGTGGTCAGCGGTGATCTTCCCCGACTTCTCGTCAGTAATGACGATCGTCAGGTCAGATGCCGCTGCTTGTGCGTACGACAACGGTTGGCTTGGGCTCACTAGTCGCTGCTTTTTGTTGTCTCCTTGCGGGGAGAAGGACTCATCTCGCATCCTTTTAGCAGCGGCTCGTGCGAGCTTACCAGGTCGTCGTTTGGAGGGATCTGCGGCCGAACCCGTAGGGCTGTCGCCCGACGTTCCAGCCTTAGGGGGTAGGATGGAACCTTTTCCCTTCGGCGGAGGCCTGGCAGCAGCAACCTGCTTGTTCGGCGCCGGTTTGGGTGCCGGCTTCTGGGAAGCCTGCACACCCACATCGGTTGCAGAGTGTGTCGGTGTCGATGTGTTGTCCAGCTGCTGCTCTCGCGCTAGACGAGCTGCACGCCTCTGGTTCTTGTTTTTCTTCTTCTTCTTAGCCACCCCACCTTGACATTTAACAGGGGGGGGTGGGTTAGAGGAGGAAGAATTCACAGGTCTGGCAGGGTGAGGCTTCCCAGCGGGGGGTCGCTTCTTGGACCTTCGGTCCACTACCTGCCAGTCCTGGAAGGGGTTTGGGCCGGTCTGCTCCCCAGATGAACTGGGTTGCGGACGGGCCGGGGTTTCGGTCTGACGCACTGTCACTGGAACAGCTTGTCTCGCCTGTGTGGCTTCACCATTAGCGATGGACGCTGCTGGATCAGCTTGGGGTTTTTCGTTAGACCTGGTATCCATAGTTCGTAACGATTAACTTCATCCTCATCGGCTCCCACCCTACAAGGGCCCACATCTTGGGAACGCTTACTCACACATATAAAAGGTGCTTTCGGTCGTTAGGACACCGACTCGGGTATAGAAGTGAGAAGTTGGCTAGTTGCGCGACATCGGAAATGTGTGAAGGTGGGACGTAGGGTCGTCCAGGTCAGACGCCCTCCGCCCGATTCACCTAAACGCACTTCGTCAGCATGGCCTTTCACCACCGCATCAGCAGCCGAAACTGCCTCTGCGGCCCTCTCACTTCTCGCCGTGAGCCCACCTACGGTTCCTCACTTGACCATTTCCCGGACTGTGGCTAGTAGCCCGGGCTACCGTTTTGCCCGAAATCAGGGCCGAAGCAGACGTGTTGCCACGCGGGTTGGCAATGGCTCAATCCCCAGGATCCCGTCATCCTTGCGTACGGCGCTCTACTGTGCAGGTCCTAGCACAGGTAGGTTATGTATAGGTCGTCAGTAGTAGCCTACACCTACTGACAACACCAGTGTGGATGTTAGCCGCCACTAGAAAGAGGCACGAATGCCAGTCGCTAGTGACGTTGCCCAGGATGGACCGGGGGTGACAGACGGACCTTTGGGCAGGCCGGAGCCCACCCAAACTTCCCCCTGTCTCCCGCTCGGGGAGGTCATCACACCACTCCACCCCTTAGGGAGCACGTGATATTGCTATCTCATTCTACCGCATGGCTGCGTCCCTTGGAGTGGCCGGCGTTGGCCCATCGTGTAGAGGAGCCATCAGACGAAAGGAGTGCCTGACGTCCGTTGGCTCGTTGGGTGGATGACATTCCGATATACGGGCAAAGGATAAGTGGCGTACTTAAAGAGAGGCCTATGCTGCCGTGTCACACCAAACTCCGTTAACTCGAGTTACATGAGTTACGGATAACCAATCTAAATCGTCTTAAAACCATTAAATATGTATCTTCTAAAAGAAAAATTTGAAAATCTTCATTATTTACTGAGAAAAGCATATGACTAACTCATGTAACTTCATTTTTTTGCCGATAGCCGAACCGTCAACGATAACAGCAACTACACAAAACTTTGAAAGTCGTAATTATGTCGAAACTCAACTTTTAAAGTTACATGAGATGCGCGTGACACGGCAGTATGCTCAGCAGTGGGCGATAAAAGGCTGATATGATGATGATGAAAGGTTTTAAGCACCAGTGCTAATAACATTGTCATCCATATACTACTATCATAAAGGCAAAAGTGTCTGGTCTGTCTCTCTGTTACCTCTTCACGCTTAAGCCGCTGAACCGATTTAGTTGAAATTTGATATAGAGATAGTTTGAGTCCCGGAGAAGGACATAGAATAGTTTTCATGTCTGAAATCATCCCCGAAGAGAGTACAAAGGGGGTGGAATTAAAAGAGTTAATGAATTGCCTAATAATTGAAGTAAGCAATGCGCGAATTGAATGATTGCTATTAGCATTATCCAGGCGCTATACCTACTTTAGCTGCTGTCACTAATTCCACTCAGACGAAGTCGCGGGTAAAAGCTAGTAATTAATAAAATGGAAGTATAATTATTTGGTTTTCTATTAAACAGTTTACGTGTTCTCATATTAAATTGTTCGCATTTACGAAGTCAAGCTTCTACTTCGCGTTCTCTACATTCGTGTAAATATCCAATTTCTCAACACTCAACTTCGCTTTACATCACAACTTCAACTATTCACTTAACTGCAGTTACATGATTCTGAGGAGGTACCTTTGAAGATGCTTTGAAAAGCAAGGACACAGGGCCCGATTCGGATTTTGAAATAGACATATATTAGATATCTTTTAGACATCACCAATATAAGATAACGATATGTTTAAGATCTAACCTGTCAAATTTGACATTTGCGCGATTCTGAAGATACTCTTGAACGATTTCCACAGGATATGACTTAGAGATCCAATTCACATCTAATAGATATCTTACTCTATCTATAGACCGGGAGATAGTGACACATTTTACTGGGTCATTTGTACCAGTATGGCGGTTCGTCAGGGGTCTAAGCATGTAATGAAGGAAAGAAAAATGATGGTCATAGCGCTGGTACCGGCGGCCCAATCGCGTGGGCGTTAGTCGAACGTGTCGGGTAAAATACGAGTGTCGAACGATATGTACCACAAAAATCCTCGTATTATTCGATAGTCCATAAAAAAGAAGTAGACGGTAGCGTAATGCCATACTTCTCCGGTGTGGCTTACAGCCCGCCATACTGAGGCGAACACGTTAATTAAAAAAAAAAACAATTCAATCATTTGTGCCAAGCTAATTTTTGCACAGGTGATCATCGTCGAGCAGCCATTCATGGACATCACCATGCCATACTTTTCGGATGGTTCCAAATGGCCGCCATACCGCCGCAAAGGAGTTAATTTTTTTTTATAGCTAAACGATTTGTACCAGTATTGCATTTAAATTTTTGGAAAGTATTTGATAAAATGTGACCGTTATTATAATTGCCATACTTATAGTAGGGGGAAAAAGTACTGCCATACTTGAAAAACTTATTTAACCGACACGTTTCAAAAATACGACTATGTATACGTAAAATAATTTTTTTAATACAGTTGCTCAAAAAGTGCTACTTTACGTAGCTGTTTAGCGTGCGGAAAGTTGGTTATCTCGAACTAGTGCTTTTTACTTTTCCAATTTTTTTAAATTTATACTTGTTCCAATTCACGACTACTTATTGATGAGTGTTAATATTAGTCGTAATCAGCATAAAAACCTACCGTTAATGTAAGAATACGAAAAATATTACATATTTCATATTTAATTACTTACCTCTTCATCATTATAACACGTTTATTTTTTAATATTCAATATTGAAAATTCCGTTCTTAATAAGTTGACTGAATGGAACGGAATAGCTGCCAAACGCCCATAGATATAATATACTTAAAGACGACGTCTAACCGAGCTGTCACTGTTACCACTTTTGTTTAGTGTACGATTAACAATGTTTTTCTTATTTTTTCGCAACTGTATTAAAAAACGTCGTTCGATACACGTGCGGAAATGTCATTCTTCACTCGTCCCGAGTCTTGCCACTCGCCTGCGGCTCGTGGCAAGATATCTCGGTACTCGTGAAGTAATGACATACCTTCCGCACTAGCATCGAAATGTACTATTACAGCATGGCATCATCATATTCTGTTTGTTTGGATACAATTATACCTAAAAAAAAATATTTCAGTTTATAACTACGGGGCGGACGACTGTGAGACTTAAGCCAAGACTTAAAACAAAAAACAATTTTTTGACGATTTGTACCAGTATGGCATTTGGATTTTTGGAAATTGTATGATGCAAGGTGACCATTATTATATTTGCCATACTTCTAATAGGGGGAAAAAGGGGCACCATACTTGAAATAAAAAAAAAAAATTGTACACATTTGCCACCTCCTACAGGTATGGCATTATGAGATTTCCATTTATGATCACACAGAAAGTCTTGAAAAAAAATTACAAGATGGTACAAATCGTTTAGCTATAAAAAAAAATTCACTCATTTGCGGCGGTATGGCGGCCATTTGGAACCATCCGAAAAGTATGGCATGGTGATGTCCATGAATGGCTGCTCGACGATGATCACCTGTGCAAAAATTAGCTTGGCACAAATGATTTAATTGTTTTTTTTTAATTAACGTGTTCGCCTCAGTATGGCGGGCTGTAAGCCACACCGGAGAAGTATGGCATTACGCTACCGTCTACTTCTTTTTTATGGACTATCGAATAATACGAGGATTTTTGTGGTACAAATCGTTCGACACTCGTATTTTACCCGACACGTTCGACTAACGCCCACGCGATTGGGCCGCCGGTACCAGCGCTATGACCATAATTTTTCTTTCCTTCATTACATGCTTAGACCCCTGACGAACCGCCATACTGGTACAAATGACCCAGTAAAATGTGTCACTATCTCCCGGTCTATAACGTAAATGTGACATTGGTTGCCCGAATCGCGCTGCAAAAGAGAACTAGTTGATATCTAAACTATAACGTATCTAGAATGGATCTAGTACGTGTCGTCTCTTGTGAATATCTTGAAGTTCGAATACGGCAGACGGTTTTAGTACTTTGTGAAGGTACTTTCAGTACCCCTATTGTCATTCGAGAGTGTGACGTGCGCTCGCGTTACACGCCACACACACAGGGATAACAATGCGTCGTGTATATGTCGGCGGCCGATCGTAAGATCAGGCAGATCGTAATGTTCCTGTGTAATGTTTTGACGATAGTCACATTAAACCAATATATAGGTAGGATAGGTTCATTAGGTTGCTTCATATGCCCGAAGGGCAAATTGCCCAGAAATAGGTGCCCGTCGACTCAGAAAACGGGTCAAAAATTTTCACGTTTCACGATATGCCTAGGAATTTCACGATATGCCTGATCTTACGATCGGCCGCCGAGATATACACTACACGTTACACACACTGATAACAAACGTTACGTTACACTCGAAGGCCTAGCATCCAGCACCTCACAGAACCTCAAGCATTCATTGCACAACGTATAGTTAGACCGTAAAAAGTCTGCAGCGGATTTGATAGCCCACGTAGTGCAAGTGTCATTTTAAACGTCAAACTACTATGAAATTATGACGTATAAATAACACTTAATACACTGCGTGGGCTATCAAATCCGCTGCAGACTTTTATTTACGTCACTTTAAGATACGTCAGATAGATCTAGAAACGATTACGAACTTTAAGATACGTCAGATAGATCTAGAAACGATATAGATTAGATGTGACCGGTCGTCATGCCAAGTATTTCATAGGAGATAGCAAAAATTAAATTAAAAATGAGTGTTTTAAATACGAGACCAAAATAAAAGGAACGCGAGTATAAACAAAGATTAAGCCGGAAGCGTAGTTTTCCGGGAGGCACATTTTAAAAGCCAATTTTATGAGGTTGTTTATAAAATGAAAGTTTTTAATAAAGATAAGCTTCAGTAATTTCACCGTAAAAAATATATTTAAATTTTTGAAAATTCGCTTTGGCACAATGCCAGGGCGCGTAGCCAACGCGCCAAGCGATGAGTCAACAGGAGTAGTCATTTCTCCATACAAACGTACTCGACTGTTTCCTCCGTGGGTTTTGATGCTAGAGCAATGATTTTTTCAACACAGATTAATTGTCAATTGTTTTTTATATTTTTGTTTTTTAAGGCGCTAGAGCCCTTAAAAAATTGCCAAAAGGACCTAATTGACTATGCCGCAATGAGAGGCGTAGTATTCAAGACTGATATCAATGAGCCAAAAAAGAAAAACGGTCAGACACAGATAATTTCATAATCATTTAGATTTCCAAGTTTGGTTAGGATTGGTTAAGTTTTGGAGGAGGAAACAGTCGAGTACGAAACCTCGACTTTTGAGATTTATACGCGGAATTTTTCGCCTTGTCGCACTAGTTTTAGGAGCCGCTTCCGTTAGCGAGACAGGTATATTTACCTAAAATATTTAAAACTCATCTCCTGTTTCATCTTACCGCTCCGTAGCGAATCGTCGTCATCTCTCTCTATCACTTTTCCCGTACGACAGAGACAATTACCGGCAACGCGCTTGCAACTCTTCTGGTGTTGCGGGTGTCCATGGGCGGCGGTAATCGCTTACCACCAGGTGATCCGTCTGCTCGTTTGCCTCCTATTTCATAAAAAAAAAAAATGCGTTTCGTTAGCTGCTTACGGAGCGTTAACGATTGCAGGTTGGCTACGCACCCAAACCGGTCGTAAGGTCTGTCCAGACGAGAACCGTTTTTCACCAATCTGATTAAATTGTCCGATTAAATCAGGTGGTGCGGACGCAAATACCAATTTGGCCACTTTCACCAAAAATCTTTTTTAAATATATGGCGATATTTGAGCGCTCTAAATTTAAATAAATGCCCCCAAACGCGAATACTAGCGTCACAAATCGGTATTCTTGCATCCGCGCCCCATTTTATCGGTAATATCGGTCATAATCGGCTGTTGAATTCAGCAAGCCAAATTGTCGTTTGCGTCCGCACGGCCTGATCTGATCGGACAATTTAATCAGCTTGGCAAAAAATTGTCCCCGTCTGGACACGCCCTTTAACCCGTAGAAACGGCCTTCCCCATAGCCTTCTCGGTAGTTAAAGAGGCAAGTTATTTTTGGGTTTAAAACTGTGTGCATGGAGCCGTGAAGGCGATAGGCGGATGTTTTTATCGTTTCTCATCGCTTCTTTTGTTTCTACCCGAGCTAGGGTAGGCCGAGAGCCAATTGCTGAATTCAGGTATTGTTGTATGTATATTAAATTTTACATTTAAGGAAAAAAATGGAAAAAATTACACTTCCGGCAGGACTTGAACCCGCGGCCTCCGCAATACATTTTCCGCAATTTTTTCCTTTAATATAAAATTTGGAATATCGCTCGCAGACGTATCTGCTTGTTTAAACATTGGTTTGTTTATTTTATCGTATCTTAGAAATCAGTCGTGAAATCACAGCATGGTAATAATAATAATAATCATTCCGATAGTCGTGTCAGCGAACGGTCTCATAGCGAAGAGTCTCGACCAACACCTAGAGAGACTCTCGCTGGGTGGCTGGATCAAGGGTCAGATGCAGAAGGCGGTAATTTTGGACACGGCGCGTATAGTACGTCGGTTCCTCACTCTGCGGCCCTGACCACCGGCAGCTTGGGCCCTGCCCCGCTGCCGGCGGCACCCTAGGTTAGGTTTTTTATAATGTGTTTATATGTATTTTGTATTTTTTATTGTTTTGTAAGTGTTTTTATATTTTACTTTTATATACATATTATAAAAACCTAGCCTAAGAAAAATGATGAATAAAGGAAATTATAATAATCAATAATCATTTATTTATTTCTTGAATGCGGTACAATAAAGATGTAAAAGACAATTTCTGAACAGCACATCCTGCCTGAATAGGCATAGAAATATTGAATATTACCTATAAATATGACTAGATTCTTATGACCTACCATGCAGCATGCAAAAATAATACAGTCATGGTAAAAGAATAAATAGAATAAAATTATATAAAGTAAATATACCTCTGTGTGTTTAGCCCCATGTTTGACTGGTAGAGAACGCCTTTAGGCATTAAGTATTTTTTTTTGTATTTCGTGCAACAAAGTTTACGGTCGGTCATTTGATACTCTAGATTCAGCCTTTCAGAGTCATCACTACGGACTACGTGCCCGAGCCACTTATAAAATATTGTGGCCTACCCAGAAATCCGTCGGGACGCCGGCCTAGCTCATGTCAGTCGGTTTAAGATCTTTTTTACTACAATAGGCTCTGGTTATCTCCATTCGTAAATATTGTTAAGGCTTACTGAACACCGTATATGTGACGTTTATGGCAAGGCACAGGAACAGGCATATAAAGTTTCACAAAACTCGTTTGAGGATGTTTTGTAAGTATACGAAAATAAAAAGAATTTTCTGAAATAAATGAGGTAAAGATCGAGTTTTCTTTTAAAATGTAGGCACATGTAAAGTGTCATTCTATGGAACTTGCTAACTATGTAAACAAAATTCATCATTCAGAGACAATTTCAATATGGCGGTTTGTTTACATAGTTAGCAAGCTCCATAGAATGAATGACACTTTAAGTAATGTAATGTAGTCAAGTGTAAAAATAAGAGTACGCACATGATACCTACTCAAAATATACCCCTTGCTATGTCAGCGAATTAAGGAGTGTGAGACATATTTTTGAGTATGAGTAGGTAAGTTATACAGGGTGGAAAGGCACGACGATCCTTTCCGCAAAAGGGGGATTGTTTAGCCTAAGCTCTATATTTTCTCCATAGAAACTATGTTAATATGAGCAACCGTTTCTAAATTATGGCCCTTTAAACATCCATGCAAAAAACTACTTTGTTCTAACCCTAACAGGTGACAGGGTCAATGAACGTACTTGTAAACAATCAGTATACGACAGGAAATTATGCTAATTTGTTCTAACCATTGATACGGGGGCTAAAAAATAAATGCATTCTGAGCTTTAAGTGTAATACACCAGCGTTTTATTATATTTACCCATAAAATAAAACTTTTTTTCCCTAACAAACTTGCTGACCTTTTTTATCAATATGAACAGTCGAGGTAAAAAACATGTTTACACTTTTCGCCTTATTACAAATAAGTAGGGTGCAAAAGTGTAAACATATTTTTGACGTCGATTGAACAGGGACAGGCTGCCTTCCGGCGTCGCAAAATTCCCAAATCTTTTTATAATTAAAGAATAAGGAAGATTGGATAAAATTCGTGCCAGCTTAATACTTTTGATAAAATGTCCCTGATGGATTACGAAACGACTTTTCAATAGGAGAAGTTCTAATTAGACTATTATATTTTACTTATATATAATATATGTTTTATAAATTTGACTTCAGCATCAACTTGTGACTGATATTTGTATATTTTGTATTTGTTTCATAATCCCGTACAGAAACATACATAACGTAAGGCACTTGTCCCACCGCCGACGATGAGCGATAAGCGAGTAGAACGATAAACTAAAAACGAGTGGGCGAGCGGCGAGAGGCGAGTGTTATCTCCAATGTTTTGTCGCTCGGCTATAGGCGAGTGATCGAGTGCGACGGGCTATTACTCGCGTCACTCGCTCGGGCGGTGCAGTGTAGCCGAAGCCGAACACGCAGACGTCGCAGACTTGTTCAAACTACGAAGCGAGCATCGCCGAGCGAGTACCGCTGAGCTAGTTCTATCTTATCGCGGCGACGAACTAGTAGAACGAGTGTTCTCGCCGGCAGCGTGAACAGCCAGCGATGAACTATTAATATATGTGTCTCTTTTACTAACGCGGGATCCTAATCTTTTCTTCGTTTCTTGGGCGAGAAAATCGCCGATAGTTAATCGCTTAGTAGCTCTTGGTGGGACAAGTGCCTAAACGCGAACGCTCGTCACACTATCGAATGAAATATACACTTCGGGATGCTGAAAGTACCTTCACAAAGTACTAAAACTGTGTACTTAAGAATATATGTGTTCTTAAGAAAAAAAAATGTTATAAAAAAATTCTCACGCTTAGGTTTAGGGCTCATTTCCCGATGATAATAAAGGCTAGACCTAAACCGTTCTAAAATATGTATTCTACCGCTCTAAATGCTCGAGGTATACGCGGTCGCCTCTAAATTGTGGTTTGGATGGCAATAACGAGCGGCCTAAGTCATAAGCTTACGCGTTTTACAAGAGCGAGAGACAAGGAGAGACAGAGAAAGAAAAACAAATAGTAGTAAAAGGTAGTTTCGTCATTTTAGAGCGAGTAAATATGACAGACGCTAACTTTGAAGATCATAGTTCATAGAGAGTAATGAACTAAATTTCTATGGGAATGATACCTTGGAATTTCCTGCTGGACACAATGTAGGTAAGTAAAACTAATATTATTTCTGATTGTAGAAGTAAATTAGCCTAACATTTAAAAGATTAATTTACCTAATAAAAATACCAATCCCATGATCAAGAAGTAGATGTTATTATAATTTAGATTTAGTTAATGTCTAAATAAATTTTATTAAATAACATGTACATGTACATGTATGTATGTAAATAACATGTACATGTAGGTACTACAGTATTACGCATCGAATACAAGTTTTATCACTCAAGTGATCCTGCTTTCTAAAATCTCCAGAAATCGCTAAAACGAATACTTATTAATGGTTTAAATACCCCATTGTGATTGTGAGTCATTTATTAAACCTTACTAAAATTCTCTATGAACAAATTAAATTACTTTCTATGAAAATATTATTTTTTATTTTGGCTTACTAAAACACGTTTGAAACTGAAACTGTTTTTAAACCTTTGTACGAAGGAAGTAACACATCACCGACTTCAAAAAACAACGCCACATATCAAAACCGCCATTTGCGCCGTTAACGCGCATCCAAAATGGCCGCCCGCTTATCTCCCGTGCGTTAAATCAGGCACTTGTGTACGCTGACAGAGCGCGAGCGAATACTCGCTTCACGGATCTAAGAAAACATTCGCTTTTCAAGCCTTAAATTATTTTTCCTCCTCTCTATAGTTAAGCAATGCGGCAAATTCCGTCAGGGATAATTGCCTACACGAGCGTATTATCTATTTTATTTACCGTAGGAAAGAAGGCCCATCTACTTTTCATTACTGAAACTAAAAGCAATTGCTAATAATCACACCTGTCGGTCTAGCATGAGTTGCATTCTCGCGACTCCATACATCTAGCGCGACTTCAAGTATGGACTCGCGCGCGAGAACGCAACTCATGCTAGTGCTAGACCGACAGCTATTAGATTATTGTTCCACAGCACGGATATGATGGTCGTTCTTGTCTACGTGACAGAGTGATAAAACGGTATCCGTCACTTTCTATCCCGCGGTGATAAAAAAAGTTATTTTATCACGTGGATAAAGCCATCCATAATACGCCGGCAGGACAACTTGTTTTAAAATCTGTGTATGCCCCATTTACACTGGTACAGTGAGTCGAATGATCGCCATCGCACACTCAACGTATACAGGGTGCGGACATAAAAATGGGGTTTACAGTTTCCGCAGAGACCGGAAACCCTCGCCAGTGTTGCCAATAAAACTGATAAAACGGGGTTGCAATGTAGTTGGGGTTGCGAAATTGAAAACTTTTTTTTTAAGTGTGGTGTGTAATGGTGAGTAGCAGAGAGTTATGATCGTAATAGCTTGTGCGGACGTAATGCTTTGAGCCAATCTCTACCTGTCAACCATTTTGTCCACAATATTTATTTATTTATTAAAACTGTATCTAAATCCATTTAAAAACGTCATAAAATGTTCTTAACTTTCAATGTAACAATTCGTTTTTGATCTACAAATCTGTCCGCAAATCAAAAAGGTCGTATGTGCTCGTAGTGTCACATGCGCATAAGCCTTTTGCTTTTGAGATGTCTCGGGACCATCCGTCTTAGGCGATGCCAAGCTGAGCTGACGTTTTTTTACAGTGAAGTAAGATTTACTAGAAAGGAGCTGTAAAGCTGGACTTTAAGAATTTTCACAGTGTTTCATTTATGAATAATGTTTGTATATAAGGTATAAGGGAGAAATAGAAGCGAGAGATCAAGTGAGGAGGCAGCAGGCGTTCTATATGACATTAAAGCTCTCCAATTAGACCGCGGGCCAGGACCAAATTTAATATCGTCAGTCATCGCCCCCGCTTGATACTTTGTCAGATAATAGTTTAGATGCTAATTAAAAAAATAGTCAGCCGGTTGTATAGCGGTGAAAACACCGTCAGTTGATCATATGAACATGAAAAAATACGAGCCTATCATTTATGTCCACAATTCCGTAAGGCGTTTATGAAAATGGCAGATGAAATCCTGTATGCAAAGTTTCATGATTTAGTTATTACTATAATAAATAGGTACATCGCTTTAACCTTTTAACCGCCAGCAATTTTTGATCGAGCGTGCTCGTGTCGCCACCGACAGTAATTGTACCACGCGGAGTAAGGTTGGCATAGTTACGGGAGTTATAAATGTGCTGTAAAAACCAAATCAGATCTTTGTCTTATTTATCAGACTTTGGCGAAATGAGCGGGATATGTAATGTCTTATTTATCAGACTCTGGCGGTTAAAGGGTTAATAACAAAACTTCCGTGAGACACAGACATATTAAATATATTAAATTATTATTATTGCGTAAACGCAAGCTCCTGATGACACTACTCGGTACGGAGTGAAACGTGTCGAGCGTTTTTCGACTTAAAATACGTGAGTGACCCGTTCTTAATATATTTAATAGGTACATCGCTTATTTTTTAAATGTTTATGCAAAAAAACAAGTAAGTAAATTAAGTAACTGACGGTTTTTCCACCGCTATACAACCGTCTGACGAGCTTTTTATTTAGGTATAAACATCTAAACTACGAGTACCTATATTCTGACAAAGTATCGAACAAGAGGCGATGACAAAATTTATTTTATTTTTTTACTTGTTCGGCTGTCTGCCATTCCTCAACCCACCAACTGAGCGCCAGCTGACGTACATGAGGGATCATCAAATCATCATACATAGCCGTTAACCAATATACGAGTAATCGCCCGGGAGGCGATTGGTCATGGAAATCTGTTCGTGGCTCGCGGTCCAAATGGGCCTCTACGTGTTGAATCACTTGAATCTAATATCCCCATCCATGCGAGCCTATTAAAAGACAGGGATTTATTATAGGCCCCTGAAATCCAATGGGATACAAATATTACCGTAAAATGGGGTGAGTAGGGTCAAAACTGAAATTCAAACCTCGATAACATTTTATTTTTAACCGACTTCCAAATCCCAAAGGAGGAGGTTATCAATTCGGTTGTATGTTTTTTTTTTATTATTTTTTTTTTATTATTTTTTATGTTTGTTACTCCATATCTCCGTCATTACTGGACCGATTTTGAAAATTATTTTTTTGATTGTATGTATATGCATACAGATTGGTCCCGTTTTTGTCAAAATCCAGTTCTGATGATGGGATCTATGAGGAATCGACGGCACTCCTCAAATCTTAAAGGCATATGTACGTATAGAATTTTTTGTATTTTCATCATAAAATCAAGCATTTACATTAAAAACTGTCGCATTTGATGAAGTGGAACTGCTGATGATGATCAGAACAGAACTCTTCAACGACGCATAGTACATGTTTGGTGATTTCGAATTTCGATTTTGACTTGGACTGGGACCCGGACTCATACCCGGATCCGGTTCGGACCCGGACTCGGACTCGGACTTGGACCCGGACTCGGACTCGGACCCGGACTCGGACCCGGACTCGGACCCGGACTCGGACCCGGACTCGGACCCGGCCCCGGACCCGGACTCGGACCGGGACTCGGACCCGGACTCTCACTCAGAGACCCGGACCTTGACCCGGAAAACCACTATGATACCTAAACTAAATAAACCACTATGATTACCTACCATAAAATGTGGGTATGATGATGCCAAACCCCTCCCGCTCAAACTCCCGTACACCGCACCGCATGCGCCGTTAAGTGGGTTAGGTTAGGTTTGAACTGTAATCCCCACAGAACCGAACAAAAGTGGGTTAGGTTTGGTTAGAACTGCGAGTCTTACAGAAACGAAATGCTACTAGAAAATTGGGTTTGATTAGGTTCGAACTGCGATCCTCACAGAACCGAACTGCTATCAGAGAAGTGGGTTAGGTTAGGCTAGAACTACGACCCTTACGGAAACGAAATGCTACTAGAAAGTACTGGTTTTACCTCCTTTTCTACATATTTTCTGAGACGGTCGAATGGATTTACCCGAGTTTGAGGTTAAGCGACACAGTTGTAGTTTGGCGCAAAACCCATAGATTTTTTTTTAAACCGGTTTAGTGCGAGTCGGCCTCGCCCACCAGGAGTTCCGTACTTTTTCGTATTTGTTGTTATAGCGGCAACAGAAATACATCATCTCTGAAAATCTCATCTATCACGGTTCATGAGATACCGCCTGGTGACAGACACATAGACAGGCGGACATGCAGCGGAGTATTAGTAATAGGGTCTCGTTTTTACGCTTTGGGTACGCAACCCTAACAAGTTCCTTGTTTTATCACGCGATTCAGGGGTAATTTTTGCTAAAAACACACAAAATCTTAGTCCAACTCTACTCACGCTTGCATTTTGCTCATAATTGTCCAATTATCCATAAATCTGTGGCTTTCCATCACAGGAGGGTCCTTATGCTTCATGTGTAAAAAATTCTGTTTCGATAAAATATATTGCACTTAAAGTATAAGAACCCTTATGTAATGGAAAGCCACAGTATATAAAATAACGCGAGCGAGATCCACCGGCGAATTATTTCAAAATGATATCATTTCAATGTCTAAATGTATGTTTGAATGGACTCCTAGATGGGTAGAATTCCTTGCAATGCGTCATTTCATTCCCTCACACCCGTTGGCGGAGCAGGGTGTTTAGCCAACATGCCATACGTTAACGCTCCTTAGCGTAGTGTAGTCATCGGTGTATCACTCTGCCATATTAGTACGACAGTGATAGTTGCGTTTCGTTCGCTACGGTTGTCATCTAAATTTTATCACAGAATAAATAATAGTACTAATAGTACTACTAGGTACAGAAGACTCACTCTCTAACAAAACGCGTCTGTCACGATCAGCACAGATATGGCCGCTAGGAGGCGACAGCGCCACGCGCGGCTTATGGCAAACCCCAAACTTGGCGTCGAACGGAGCTACCTGTAGCAAAGCGACGAAATCGCGGAGTGAGCCACGCCTGATTTTATATTAAAGGAAAAAACCGGGCAAGTGCGAGTCGGACTCGCGCACGAAGGGTTCCGTAACATAATGCAAAAAAAAAACAAAAAAAAAACGGTCACCCATCCAAGTAGGTACTGACCCCTCCCGACGTTGCTTAACTTTGGTCAAAAATCACGTTTGTTGTATGGGAGCCCCATTTAAATCTTTATTTTATTCTGTTTTTAGTATTTGTTGTTATAGCGGCAACAGAAATACATCATCTGTGAAAATTTCAACTGTCTAGCTATCACGGTTCGTGAGCAGTGGCGTAGCTAGAGAATATGGCGCCCGGGGCAGGCACCAAATTTGCGCCCCCCCCCCCCCCTGAACCAACGAAACCAAACCAAACGAAATGAACCAACGAAAGGGTTACTTTTTTACTTATTAAAGTTTAGGTATTTTTAAATTAGACAAATAAGTGTTTTTAGTAGGTAATGTAGGTATAGGTACATCGGTGGCTAACAAGCTTACGACGTCTATACACTTCAGGCACTAGGGGTGTTACATGCGCGTTGCCGAACATTTTAAAACTTATACAGTTCTTTTTTGGAGATCTCCTTAGACTTAATGGTTCAATATCGCTTGTGAGTTTGGGATCGTAGACTATTCATAGGTACAGCGCGCCTTTGGACTGATTTGAAGGATCCAAGGTAGCATCCAGGTGCTCCTGCCCAAAGGTGACAGCAGTATATAGGATCAGTACTCAATATATAGGATCGTCTATCCCAGAGTAATGTATCGCCTCCCTTTATTGAGCACACCGAGTTTTTTTGGATACGAGCGCAGCCTACCCAGCAAGGTGGCTACGAAATTATTGGACGTCACTGATGAAGATGTCAACACCGAGGCTCCCAATACTACATGGGAATTGTTGTGCCTTGAAAAATGAGGTTTTCTTAGCGGTAAACGCGCAAAATTGAACCTTGGTGGGATTTCATTTAACTAAATTGTCCCGATTCCACACAGAAACTCTGAATAGAATGCTCTCAATACCTGACACAAGTTTTTCACGACATTCCAGTATTACAGAACGAGCGATGTTGGCACGGCATGTGTTATACAGGATGGTACAAACCTAGACGTCCAAAAAAATTTTTTTTTGATTCCTCACGCTGTGGGCTATCAGAATATGTAGGTACGAGTATGTTAGCCGACTTTTCGAATAATGATTTTTATTACTTTTAACTTTTGTTAAGAAATTCCGGGGTGAAGCAATTAATTTATTTAAAAAAAACTATCGAACTTTTTTGAATATTCCTTTTCGTAACATAATCCTTGACAAACAGTACAGTTGCTAAAAAACACAACGGGTTGCACTCCGGGAGTGCCGGCAGAAGTGAAAACTCAATGACATTGTAACAGTTCTTCGATCAGGTCACGTGTCCATCTTACGGTCAGGTGACACCTGTTACGAGTTTAACATTTTTTCCCCATGACAAAAAGTGCACAGCGCCGCTAAAGAAGTTTTCACTTCAAAATATCAGCATCCTCACTTGGCTGAGTTGGGAAAAAAAGACAAACTTTTCAGCATGTCAAGCTTAGATGTTGCCCTTACCTCAATAAATAAACATTACAAGCGATTTCAAGGACTTTTGGTTATTTTAGAAACTGCTAGACCCTAAGTTTTTTTAAAAGGTAAAAAAAGTGATACTCAATAGTCATAATTTGTCAGTCGCCGGTCAAAGGAACTTAGGTAGGAATTAGTAATTCATTAAAAAAAATCTACTTTTGTTATTTCTACTATTATTTTATGGGGTCACTTCCCCATCGCTATTTCATGTAATCAGTAATGAGCGGACGACGGATGCAATATACGTCTTATTACGAAGCATTACGTATATCGTTTGACAGGATTTTGACGTAGGTATATTGCATCCGTCGTCCGCCCATTTGTTATCAGTGCAAATACCACGAACAATTATTAGAAGGAATAAAAAAGCAAAGTAAAGCTTCACCCTGGAATTTCTTAACAAAAGTTAAACTCGAAAACTACGAAAAGCTACCTAACATACATATACATGGGGTGTAAAAAAATTCAAGGGCGGCTACAAAATAACTGCATTTCCGTATACTGAGCAATTTCTAGAGACCAACCCAATAGTCACAAAAAAAAAATTTGGCTGTTTCCTACATTTTGGCTGGTCCATTTTCTATGGGAGGTTTATTGCCCATTTTGGCGCCCCCCCCTTGGACGGCGCCCGGGGCACGTGCCCCCGCCAACCCCCCCCTAGTTACGCCTCTGTTCGTGAGATACAGCCTGGTGACAGACGGACGGACAGCGAAGTCTTAGTAATAGGGTCCCGTTTTACCCTTTGGGTACGGAACCCTAAAAATGGAACAAATACGCTTCCGGCAGGACTTGAACCCGCAGCCCCCGCAATCCGTGCGTTAGCTCTCCCAATTGAGTTACGGAATCCTACCAGAATCTCGCGAATCTTTCCATTCGTAATATTTCCATTTTTTTCTTTAATATAAAATTTGGAATATCGCTCGCAGACGTATGCATGTTTAAAAAAAATTATTGTCATCTTGGCTAGACCCCCAGCGCTAACATTCTGCGCGAGCCAGCCTCGTCTTTTGGCAAGACGGCGCACGCGCCGGTTAAGGCGCGTGGCTGACTCACTACTCTCTTATACAAGACCCAACTGTATCTGTATATCAAATTCAATTGATATAACACGACATTATAGTTCGTTTTTGACGCGATAACGTTATAAATCGATGAACACCGGTAGCATGCACGAAAAAGTGTCACGTCGTAGACAGAATCTCCATGGTAACGTTATGGATAGATCTCTATGGTAACGTTACGTAATGTAATGGTAATGTTTTTTTGTGACGTTATCACGCAAAATTATTGTCCGTAAACCGACTTCAGACAACAACCTTAAAAACCCTAAACATTAGTTCGAATAAAATTCCGCAACATGGCGCGTGATCATATACTTATTCCTGGGGCCCGTTTCTCCAAAGTTTGTAACTTGTAATATAAGTGGAAGTCCCTTTCTAACGAAAGCTTTCAAAAAGTGACATTTGTTTGTAATACTAGTGGCAGTCCCTTTTGACAGCTTTTGTTATAGTTCGTTTTTTTTAAGCATTTGAAAGAACTCCACAGAAGCAAGCGTGCAGTTTTTATCAGGCTCTTTAATAGTTAATAATTATTGAATTATCTAATGTAGCATGGCCATTGGCCAATACATATAATTTACTTGAAATTATTACCGCTGTAAGTGTCGGATTTGGAACCACAAGCTTCCTTCTGCGAAGTTTTTTCTAATGCTAAATAAAACAAACTAAAGCGAAAAAAGAAAAGAGAGAGAGAAGAGAAAGAAGAAAGAGGCTTCAACTTGTATTACGAGTTACAAGCTTTTGATAAACATGGCACTGGTCAGGCAATATTATTAGTCCGCGAACTCTCAAGTCGTATGGGTTACCATGGCAACACGCTAAAGATATTAGACTAATGCTATTCGAGAAATGGGACCCTGACCAATTCAACCGTACACTGATAATTGAATCGCGTTATTAAGTTCTCTTTCATTTCATAATTCCTTAAGCTCTTGGAACCAAATCTACATTTATTTGAGCGCTTAAATTTAGGGAAAATATTATTCTAAAATTGATTTTCATAACTTAAACGTCAGCCTGGTGACAGACATAGACAGACGGACAGTGGGGTCTTAGTAATACGGTCCGGTTTTTACCCTTTGAATACGGAACCGTAAAAATGAAAGTTGAAAGTTGATAATTTTGTGCAAGTTTACGATGCTTTTGTTTTAGGGGTTCAACATTTTAATACTACGCAATTTTTTTACTATTAAATTAACCTTTTTTTTATCGATTTGCCATTATTTTATTTTTTACCGATTTTTTTTGACAGATTTTGATAGAACCTACCAAAGATTTGATGAACTCCTCATACTCTTCGGGACAGCTACGAAATCTAATTCGGGGACAAAAAATGTATGGAAAAACCCACTGAGTTACGAAAATTCTCGTTTTTATAACACAGTGAAATATTTTGTAGGACATGGACTGACACGGTGAAGTTGTATGTACCTACATAGATAAAGTTGTACATAAGTACCTATTGTAGATCACTTACTCATACTAATAACTCGTATTGTACAGAATAACTCTATTTATGTATTTATCTACCAAAATTTATCAAAATCTAAGAAAAAGGACAATGAAATAAAAAATAGCCCTTTTAGAAATGTCAGAGAGTAACATTTTATAATAAGTATTGGAAATGATTTTCTCAACCGTACAAATCACCTGCGGCTCAGTGTCCAATTTTGCTATATTGAAGTAAATTGGATAAGTTGAAATCATTCGACCGTGCATTTTGTACGACCGTCGTCAGTAAATTCGATGAATACTTATAATGCCTTAAATTTATTTATTTTCTTTCATTTTGTCCACCGAAGATTTAATTTACTTGAGTGATACTCGATTTCTCTTGTACTTGTACAACCATTTGGTTCAAACAGAAAACTGTGTTACGACTTTCCTGTAGACATACACAAGAGTTAAGGGCTATAAAGGTTAATTTTCTTATTTAACCCTTATCCACGTGAAAAGGTCCTCCTTTTATTTAGAGAACTATGATAAAATCATTAGTGACATACCCACAAGCTGTTAACTATTGCCCACAGGAGAAATAATTTTTACGAAAAAAAAACCGACTTCCATGGGGGCCGATGAAAGATTATTGTAGATGGTACACTATGTAGAAAAGGAGGTAAAACCACCCACTTTTTTACTAGCATTTCGCTTCTGTATAATGGCTCCTCTACAGGATGGGCCAACGCCGGCCACTCCAAGGGACGCAGCCATGCACTATCACTTGCTCCCTCTAACGCATAAATGCGTCCCTTGGAGTGGCCGGCGTTGGCCCACCGTGAAGAGGAGCCATGAGGGTCGTAGTTCTAGCCTAACCTAACCCACTCCTCAGTTCGAACCTAATCAAACCCACTTTTCAAGTAGCATTTCGTTTCTGTAAGGCTCGCAGTTCTAACCTAACCTAATCCTTGTTCGGTTCTGTGAGGATCGCAGTTCAAACCTAACCTAACCCACTTAATGGCGCATGCCGTGCGGTGTACGGGGGTTTAAGCGGGAGGGGCTAGTAAGATTGGCATCATCGTACTTTATACCTACATTAATTTTATGGTAGGTAATCATAGTTGTTTATTTAGTTAAGGTATCATAGTGGTTTTCTGGGTCAAGGTCCGGGTCCGAGTCCGGGTCAGAGTCCGGGTCCGTGTCTAGGTCCGAGACCGGGTCCGAGTCCGGATCCGAGTCCGGGTCCGAGTCCGGTTCCGAGTCCGGGTCCGAATCCGGATCCGAGTCCAGGTCCGGGTCCGAACCGGATCCGGGTCCGAACCGGATCCGGGTATGAGTCCGAGTCCGGGTCCCAGTCCAAGTCAAAATCGAAATTCGTAATCACCAATCGTGTACCATGCGTCATTGAAGAGTTCTGTTCTGGTCATCATCAGCAGTTCCACTTCATCAAATGCGACAGTTTTGAATGTAAATGCTTGATTTTATGATGACAATATAAAAAAATCTATACGTATGCCTTTAATATTTGAGGAGTTCCCTCGATTCCTTATGGATCCCATCATCAGAACTCTAGCTTGACAAAAATGTGGCTTAAAAACTTAACTTGCTTAACGAACATAACGAAAAGGAAAAATCGCCAAACGTGAACTATGCGTCGTTGAAGAGTTCTGTTCTGATCATCATCAGCAGTACCACTTCATCAAATACAACAGTTTTTGATGAAAATGCTTGATTTTCTGATGTAAATACAAAAATCTCTATACGCATGCCTTTAAGATTTGAGGAGTTCCCTTGATTCCTCATGGATCCCATCATCAGAACTCGAGCTTGACAAAAATGTGGCTTAAAAACTTAACTTGCTTAACAAACATAACGACGAGGACAAATCGCCAACCGTGAACTATGCGTCGTTGAAGAGTTCTGTTCTGATCATCATCAGCAGTTCCACTTCATCAAATGCAACAGTTTTTAATGAAAATGCTTGATTTTCTGATGTAAATACAAAAATCTCTATACGCATGCCTTTAAGATTTGAGGAGTTCCCTTGATTCCTCATGGATCCCATCATCAGAACTCGAGCTTGACAAAAATGTGGCTTAAAAATTTAACTTGCTTAACAAACATAACGAAGAGGACAAATCGCCAACCGTGAACTATGCGTCGTTGAAGAGTTCCGTTCTGATCATCATCAGCAGTTCCACTTCATCAAATGTCACTTTTTTGGATGTATATGCTTGATTCGTTGATAATAAACCAAAAATCACTATGTGTATGCCTTTAAGATTTGAGGAGTTCCCTCGATTCCTCATGGATCCCATCATTAGAACTGGATTTTGACAAAAACGGGACCAATCTGTATGCATATACATTCAATCAAAAAAAGAATTTTCAAAATCGGTCCAGTAATGACGGAGTTATGGAGTAACAAACATAAAAAAAAAAAAAAAAACATACAACCGAATTGAGAACCTCCTTCTTTGAGATTTGGAAGTCGGTTAAAAACTGTGTTCGCGCGAACTGTACATTCTTCTCTACAACTAATATTAGAAGTCAAAGGAGTTGAAAATAGAGTTCCGGTTGAACCAGTTATAATATTAGCGGAATAAAAAGTCTAATGCTTTTCGGTCGCTGCAAAATCTATTGTCAAGCATGAGCATGTAGCAGGGTACTGATAATTCCGCTACTCGATGGTAGATGTCGACTACCAAAACTGCATGGAGTGAGCACTCTTTGTACTTTTTTCTCTATAAATTCACTGAAAAATATCACCAAGTGCCTAACTGAGGACTCCATAACACCCAAATCGAATATGGATGAGTCAAACTCGAAAAAAATGAATTCAACATTCATTGAATGCTTCGGAATTCGAAAAGAACGTGCTTCGAATACTTTCGGCGTATTATTAACTTGGTCTCATTTCGAAAATACAACACCAAAAGGTCTAAAGTCGCTATGAAACTGTGTGGGTTTTAACACTTTTGTCTAGCGATTAGATCATTTCTCAATCCCAAATGGTATGGATCATAATTTACTAGTAAACTATATAGTCCGTGGCGCTCACGACAAAAAAGTGAGATATACGGCAAATGATGATGATGGAATTTCCTTTTGCAGAGTTGCTCCTTTTGACTCACAGATTGATTTAGGAAGGGGAGCCAACCGGATTTTTGATGCAAAATTTTGACTTAAGGAGGGGTATGCCCCCCGAAATTTGTAAAAAATATTGTTTGGCTATGTTCGCAAGTTTGGTATCATTTTCGGGTAAATCAAGGATGCTTAATTCATTTCTGATATTTAATTTATACGATTTTATATAAATAATTAGAAAAAAATTGAAAAATATAAATTTTCTATTTTATTTTTTTCCGAATAAACGCCAAATTTTTCTTATTTTTATACACAAAAAATTTCATGAGAAAGCCCTACTATTCCTCGTTAGAAAAAGTATACACATTGCATATTTATGTCTAAAAATATAGAGAAAAAAAATTAAATGTAGACCTACTTTCGACCACCGCCGGCTCACTGAATTGTATACAAAGATATGAGTTACAGCTATGAGATGCTACGGCGTTTGATGATGATGAGATACCCTTTAGCATAGTGAGTCCTTAGAACCCTTAGATCATGTTAGGAACGGGAGCCACCTTGATATTTGGTGGGGTGTGGTTGAAAGGAGGGGGATGATTTTGTCCAATACAATCATAAATTTATGAAAGCATCTGTTTAGGTATCTGCATTAAGTTTGGTGTCATTATCGAGTAAATTAAAAGAAAAAAAAGAGAAATGGATTAATATATACATTATTTTGTATTTTAAAGATTTTACTGCCTATATATTTGTAAACACTCTTTAACATTGCTTATGCTTGGTGCACAACGTAATCCAATTTAAGGGACGTAGCTATACGGAGGAAAATAATTCAAATAATAGTCAATATTTACATTATTAAATTGTATTTAGAATTTTTAATTACTTGAATGATTTCTGTCTTTTGATTTACTAGAAAATGTCACCAAACTTATTGGAGAAACCTAAACGGGTGCTTGCATAAATTTATGATTGTATGGGACAAATCACCCCACCTTTCATCCCGATCGTATCAAAAATCAAGGTGGATCTCCTTCCTACAATGATTTAAGGGTTCTAAGGACTCACTATGTATAATAAAAAGGGATCTCATCATCACCAAGCGCCGTCAATTGCTTAGCTGTAGCTCACATCGTTGCATCTTATTCAATGAGTAGTCGAAAGTAACTCTACATTTTTTTTTATTCACATTCATGTAGAATAAATATGCCATTTGTATACTTTTTAGGGTTCCGTACCCAAAGGGTAAAACGGGACCCTATTACTAAGACTTCGCTGTCCGTCCGTCCGTCCGTCCGTCCGTCCGTCTGTCACCAGGCTGTATCTCACGAACCGTGATAGCTAGACAGTTGAAATTTTCACAGATGATGTATTTCTGTTGCCGCTATAACAACAAATACTAATAATTTTTAAGAAAAAAAAACCGACTTCTATGGGGCCCGGTGAAAGATTATGGTAGATGGTGCACTATGTAGAAAAGGAGGTAAAACCAGTACCTACTTTCTAGTAGCATTTCGTTTCCGTAAGGGTCGTAGTTATCTAGCCTAACCTAACCCAATTCTCTGATAGCAGTTCGGTTCTGTGAGGATCGCAGTTCGAACCTAATCAAACCCACTTTTCTAGTAGCATTTCGTTTCTGTAAGACTCGCAGTTCTAACCAAACCTAACCCACTTTTGTTCGGTTCTGTGAGGATCGCAGTTCAAACCTAACCTAACCCACTTAACGGCGCATGCGGTGCGGTGTACGGGAGTTTGGCATCATCATACCCACATTTTATGGTAGGTAATCATAGTGGTTTATTTAGTTTAGGTATCATAGTGGTTTTCAGGGTCAAGGTCCGGGTCTCTGAGTCAGAGTCCGGGTCCGAGTCCCGGTCCAAGTCCGGGTCCGGGTCCGAGTCCGGGTCCGAGTCCGGGTCCGAGTCCGGGTCCGAATCCGGGTCCGAGTCCGGGTCCGAGTCCGAGTCCGAGTCCGGGTCCGAACCGGATCCGGGTATGAGTCCGGGTCCCAGTCCAAGTCAAAATCGAAATTCGAAATCACCAAACATGCACTATGCGTCGTTGAAGAGAGTTCTGTTCTGATCATCATCAGCAGTTCCACTTCATCAAATGCGACAGTTTTTAATGTAAATGCATGATTTTATGATGAAAATACAAAAAATTCTATACGTATGCCTTTAAGATTTGAGGAGTTCCCTCGATTCCTTATGGATCCCATCATCAGAACTCGAGCTTGACAGAAATGTGGCTTAAAAACTAAACTTGCTTAACAAACATAACGAAGAGGACAAATCGCCAAACGTGAACTATGCGTCGTTGAAGAGTTCCGTTCTGATCATCATCAGCAGTTCCACTTCATCAAATGCGACAGTTTTTAATGATAATGCTTGATTTTCTGATGAAAATACAAAAATCTCTATACGCATGCCTTTAAAATTTGAGGAGTTCCCTCGATTTCTCATGGATCCTATCATCAGAACTCAAGCTTGACAAAATTGTGGCTTAAAAACTTAACTTGCTTAACAAACATAACGAAGAGGACAAATCGCCAAAGGTGAACTATGCGTCGTTGAAGAGTTCCGTTCTGATCATCATCAGCAGTTCCACTTCATCAAATGTCACGTTTTTGAATGTATATGCTTGATTTGTTGATAAAAACACAA
This sequence comes from Cydia fagiglandana, assembly GCF_963556715.1. Taxonomy (NCBI): domain Eukaryota; kingdom Metazoa; phylum Arthropoda; class Insecta; order Lepidoptera; family Tortricidae; genus Cydia; species Cydia fagiglandana. The sequence continues at coordinate 1,847,570 of NC_085950.1, read as the reverse complement.
AAATCACCATATGTATGCCTTTAAGATTTGAGGAGTTCCGTCGATTCCTCATGGATCCCATCATCAGAACTGGATTTTGACAAAAACGGGACCAATCTGTATGCATATTGGGATGTATAGCAGTAAAACAACCGTGTATTGCTGTTGCTGATTTAATACTGAACAAGGTTCCGGTGCAAGCGCATTAGTCTATGAATCTATCTATACATACGATGTAGGTACATGTATACACTTCATCCCTCACACACTAGTCTTGAACCCTGTCAACAATTAAAAATAATTAAAACTTAATTTTATTAACAATCATCTAATCTTATAATCTACTGGTTGTCTCGGGCGCAACTGGTGCCGTGGCACGGGCTGCGCGGCCGCCGGCGGCTGCACAGCCGCAGGCGCTACCGGTTCCGTTTCCGGCGCCTGCGCCTGCGCGCCGTTCGCGGCGGCGTCCGCCGGCGCTTGGGCCGTGGCCTCTCGCTCGCCGACGTCGCCGTCGCAGTCTGTCCACACCTCCTCCTCACCCTGGACTACATTCCTATTTCCTTCGCAACCATTCGATTCAGGTGTAGGTAGTAAGGCTACCTGGGGCTCGGTTGTAATTGATGGAGAAGGAAACGTTGGTTCCCGGGCCGTGGACCCCGAATCCATCGGCGGTAATTTACATCTAATATTGCCTTTGTACTTAATTAATTGATCCGTATGTCTTATACAATAAGACTCAAAATCGAACATGTACACTTTAAACATTCTATTACCTACTTTACTCTTAATAATACCATGTTCCCAAGTTTCATTTCTCGCACTGTACCACCGGGCTAAAACAACGTCGCCAATCTCGAAACTTCTGCGATGAGTCGGAGGCTCAGAACAATTTTGTTTTACGGGTGGCAAAATTAAATCAAGTCTCGTTCTTAAATTCCTTCCGAACATAAGCTTGGCCGGTGTTTCGCCCGTGGTGCAGTGAACAGTGTTTCTATACTCAAATAAATAGCCCAATAACTTTTCGTGTACTAATTCTAATTTCAAATTTTCCTTTAATAGTAGTTTATGTGACTGCTACATAATGAGAGGCATTAAAATACGAGTGTGGGTTTAAGAAACGAACGTTAGTGAGTTTCTTAATAGGATCACACGAGTGTTTTAATGCCTAATTATGTACAGTTACATACACTACTTTATCTAAACACATACTTAAAACTAACTAAAAGATAAACTGTACGTCAAATGGCGCTGAATGAAAACTTTTTCACGCATGTCACACATCCGTAGTTTTTTTTTAATTCCTAGACAAAAGAATAAAGTCCCTATTCTCATGTCACTCGAGATCAAATGTCGTGCGGTTTATATTTAAAAAACATACTAAATTGACGTTTCGTATCGATAACGGTTTTAATATCTATGGATACTAGAATAGAGACCTACTTGAGTTTTGACTGATGTTCCAAATTTAAACTCATAACCTACAAAAATCTGTAACGTTATGTACATTAAAGTACAAATTTTCCTACTACCACAGATAAAAAAGTTCTCATAGTAAAATTGGTTGTCATTAAGCTTGTCATTTCCTACGGTTTCTGAACGCATTATAGAGCACTAATGACATGTGTGTAGATAAAATACATTTTAGCATTTTTTTTGCAAATTTTTACTGAACACTCGGCCATTCCGTTACTAATCGGGTGATAAACAGGTGACGTAATATACTGAATATTGTTACTGGAACAAAACGTTACAAATTCTTTACAATTTATTTTAGCATCATTATCTGAAACCAATGCATGTGGTAACCCAAAAATAGCAAATAAACGCTTGAGTTTGGAAACTAATTCTTTCGTTGTCGTACCATTATTCATATAGATACATTCCAGCCATTTACTGTATGCGTCCACGACTACGAGATATACCCTTTGCCCTATTGTCATGTAGTCTATGTGAATACGATGGTAGGGCCCGGGCGGCCTAGGCCAGGGCGCCGGTGCCTCTCTCGGCGGCGCTGACCTCAGCGCGGTGCATGTGACGCAGGACGCGGCCCAACGCTCGATATCGGCATCGATTCCTGGCCACCACATCCGAGCACGCGCATTGAATTTCATTTTTATTATGCCTAAATGTGCAGTATGCAATTGGAGTAACATCTTTTGTCTTAGCGTACTAGGAATTACGACCCTATGCCCGCGCAGTAAGGTCCCATTTTCAATCTGCAAGTCAGCCTTACATTGAAAATAAGGTTTTATTGATTCACAACTTACCTTACGTGGCCAACCTTTATAAACATAATTTATCACTGTTTTTAAAACAGGGTCTGTTTCTGTCGCCTGCTTGATATCACTTGCGGTGACCGCCGGTAAAACCGAATCTAAGAATTTTAATGAACTGAATTTATCGAATTCCTTATCCGTAGCGGTTACCGTTTCCGCTAACGGAGCTCGAGAGAAATAGTCTGCTACTACATTACTTTTACCAGTCGTATACTGTACAATGTAATTATATGCTGATAATATGATTGCATACCTTTGAAGTCGAAGCGCCGTGGTCACTGATATACCTGTATTGTTATTAAAAATGGAAACCAATGGTCGGTGATCCGTCTTAAGGATAAAAGGTTCGCTACGGCCGTAAAGATATTGGTGGAACTTTTTTACACCAAATATCAGGCTCGTAGCTTCCTTTTGTATCTGACTGTAGTTACGTTCACTTGCCGTCAGTGACCGTGACGCAAAGGCCAAAGGTCGCTCGAAGCCCGCTCGGTCCTTCAAAGAAAGTACAGCTCCAAGACCCGCGGGTCCCGCGTCACATGCCAGCGTCAGCTGTGCCGAGGGCTCAAAAGTACAACAACAATCAAAAAAATAATTTTCAAAATCGGTCCAGTAATGACGGAGATATGGAGTAACAAACATAAAAAATAAAAAAAAATAAAAAAAATAAAAATATTTTTTAAGAAAAAAAACCGTCTTCTATGGGGCCCGGTGAAAGATTATGGTAGATGGTGCACTATGTAGAAAAGGAGGTAAAACCAGTACCTACTTTCCAGTAGCATTTCGTTTCCGTAAGGGTCGTAGTTATCTAGCCTAACCTAACCCACTTCTCTGATAGCAGTTCGGTTCTGTGAGGATCGCAGTTCGAACCTAATCAAACCCACTTTTCTAGTAGCATTTCGTTTCTGTAAGACTCGCAGTTCTAACCAAACCTAACCCACTTTTGTTCGGTTCTGTGAGGATCGCAGTTCAAACCTAACCTAACCCACTTAACGGCGCATGCGGTGCGGTGTACGGGAGTTTGAGCGGGAGGGGTTTGGCATCATCATACCCACATTTTATGGTAGGTAATCATAGTGGTTTATTTAGTTTAGGTATCATAGTGGTTTTTCGGGTCAAGGTCCAGGTCTCTGAGTCAGAGTCCGGGTCCGAGTCCCGGTCCAAGTTCGGGTCCGGGTCCGAGTCCGGGTCCGAGTCCGAGTCCGAGTCCGGGTCCGAGTCCGGGTCCGAGTCCGGGTCCGAGTCCGGGTCCGAGTCCGAGTCCGAGTCCGGGTCCGAACCGGATCCGGGTATGAGTCCGGGTCCCAGTCCAAGTCAAAATCGAAATTCGAAATCACCAAACATGTACTATGCGTCGTTGAAGAGTTCTGTTCTGATCACCATCAGCAGTTCCACTTCATCAAATGCGACAGTTTTTAATGTAAATGCTTGATTTTATGATGAAAATACAAAAAAATCTATACGTATGCCTTTAAGATTTGAGGAGTTCCCTCGATTCCTTATGGATCCCATCATCAGAACTCGAACTTGACAGAAATGTGGCTTAAAAACTAAACTTGCTTAACAAACATAACGAAGAGGACAAATCGCCAAACGTGAACTATGCGTCGTTGAAGAGTTCCGTTCTGATCATCATCAGCAGTTCCACTTCATCAAATGCGACAGTTTTTAATGAAAATGCTTGATTTTATGATGAAAATACAAAAATCTCTATACGCATGCCTTTAAAATTTGAGGAGTTCCCTCGATTTCTCATGGATCCCATCATCAGAACTCAAGCTTGATAAAATTGTGGCTTAAAAACTTAACTTGCTTAACAAACATAACGAAGAGGACAAATCGCCAAAGGTGAACTATGCGTCGTTGAAGAGTTCCGTCCTGATCATCATCAGCAGTTCCACTTCATCAAATGTCACGTTTTTGAATGTATATGCTTGATTTGTTGATAAAAACACAAAAATCACCATATGTATGCCTTTAAGATTTGAGGAGTTCCGTCGATTCCTCATGGATCCCATCATCAGAACTGGATTTTGACAAAAACGGGACCAATCTGTATGCATATACATACAATCAAAAAAATAATTTTCAAAATCGGTCCAGTAATGACGGAGATATGGAGTAACAAACATAAAAAAAAAAAAAAACATACAACCGAATTGATAACCTCCTCCTTTGGGATTTGGAAGTCGGTTAAAAATAAAAATAAAAAACATACAACCGAATTGATAACCTCCTCCTTTGGGATATGGAAGTCGGTTAAAAACAGAATAAAATAAAGATTTAAATGGGGCTCCCATACAACAAACGTGATTTTTGACCAAAGTTAAGCAACGTCGGGAGTGGTCAGTACTTGGATGGGTGACCGTTTTTTTTTTTGCTCTTTTTTGCTTTTTTTTGCATTGTGGTACGGAACCCTTTGTGCGCGAGTCCGACTCGCACTTGCCCGGTTTTTTATAATGAGAAATAGTAGCGCTTTTTTATGAAATTTTTATTTTTCGTGTGCATATTAATATCAGAAAAATATACGCTTTAATTCGGAAAAAAATTACATAGAAAATTTTCATTTTTTAGTTTTTTTAAATTATTTATATGAAACCGTATAAATTAAATATCAGAAACGAATTTAGCATCCTTGAATTATGCGAAAATGATACCAAACTTGCGCACATAGCAAAACTTTATATTTTACAAATTTCGGGGGGCACCCGCCCTTAAGTCAAAAATTTTAATCATAAATTTGATTGGCTCCCCTTCTTAAATCAATCTGTGAGTCAAAAGGAGCAACTCTGCAAAAGGAAATTCCATCATCATCATTTGCCGTATAATTAAGTGAACACCAGGGACTACAGATTAAAGTAGGTATACTACGAAAAATGAAAGCTTAATTAAAATTGGTGTAAGGTACGTTTTAGAGTCCGTGTAATTTTCCTTTTGTTATTTTGTAGCTAATTTTATTAGTATGTATTTATTATAAAACCATATTTAATAAGGAGAGAATAAATAAGCTTTTATAATTAGATTCATTAGTTTCTTAATGAATGCTATTTCGTTATATTTTCTCGGAAAGATAAGTAAATTTAGCTATTCAATGGTATACAAAAGGTTTGTTTAGTCTTGTACCTAATTAGCATACGTTTTTTATTTTTTAAATAAAATTCATAATCTGTATTTATACTCAGTATCTTTAGGTATTTAAGTAAAAGTAAAGAAAATCTACCCTCAAATGGCTCCTTAAGCCAGTTGAGGGTAGATGGAAATATTATATGATCAAATAATGTAGGTTAAAGTCAGGTCCTTCAGTGACAGATCCAGGCTGTTTTGTATTTGGTTGGTTACCAATAAATGTTATAACTACCCGAAAATGTAAAAATTGTTTGTTTACATTTATTTAAATATCTAAAGATACAGAAAATGGGCCCGATTCGGATTTTGAAATAGAGATCTATTAGATATATTTTAGACATCACCAAGATACGATAACGATATGTTTAAGATCTAACCTGTCAAATTTGACATTTGCGCGATTCTGGAGATACCCTTAAACGATTTCCACAGGATATGATTTAGAGATCCAATTCACATCTAATAGATATCTTACTCTATTTAACGTAAAAGTGACATTGGTTGCCCGGATTGCTCTGCAAAAGAGAACTAGTTGATATCTAAATTATAACGTATCTAGAATGGATCTAGTACGTGTCGTCTCTTGTGAATATCTTGAAGTTCGAATACGGAGAACAGATTTAATGACGAAAAGGGTGAAAAACTAATTATTAAATATCATACAACGTATACCATCGCCCACAATGTTAACTGTATATCGGTGGACCTTATGCCTTTTGTAATAAAAACCATCTATGTATTACAGTTAAAAGTGTTGGTGTTTGTACTTGATATACATTCAATTACATTACGTCTAATTTTAAGTCTTATTACAAAGTAGTAAGATATATTTTTGCCAAAATGTTTATTGCACTGAAATGTGCAGCGCTGCCAACACCCGAGGTCAATGCGCCTGCAAATGTCATTGGCTGGCTGAAAAGGTCACTGTACGTGAAAAGGTATTGTTTTTAGGATTTAGAAAAATTGTGGTGCTTTTTAGGGTTTCGTATTAGTCACCTAGAAACCCTTATACTTTCGCCATGTCTGTCTGTCCGCCAGCCCATTTTTCAAGACTTTGTGTAAGCATCACAATATCCTGTATGTTGCTTTATACTGATAATCACATTTAGTATGCACCTGGCTTTTTGGTTATTGTATCTATGGTCATGTTTTGTGGAGAGAGAACTGTCAGATTTGGCGGCAGGTTGATTGCCCTGAGGTTATGTTCAATTTGATCTTTTGTAGTCTTATAATTAATCCTGTATATCGATGTAGGGGAGAAGTGGCATGAAAGAGCCAGTTTTCTTTACGGAGGAAAAAAGACTACTTACAATTAAAAAAATGTTATTATTTTGTTTGTAAATTATTCTTTATTTATTTGAGCATGTAATTTCGTACAAACAAATCTTAAACAATATATAAAAAACAACGAAATATGCATTTCAAAAAAATGTGTCATTTGGCTCTTTCAAAACAATTCAGTATTGAAAGAGCTGCTACAAGTTTTGAAAGAGCCGGTTCGTATTACAACGCCTTATTAAGAAAATTATCAAAAATAATAATAAAAGCGACATGAAAAAATACTCTTAATACAATTATAACAAATTTCTTTAAGTAGTTACTAACATTTTTAAGAAAATTTTAATTCTATCAGTCATTTTAAGTAATCGTTTGTAACGCTTTAATCTTAACATAATTAATCAGTCATAGGTACATATATCTACTATATAACCTAACATATATGCGGCTTTTTATTAATAACAGTCTCTAAAATAAATAAAATATAAACCTTCTATCAAAACCAACATCAATAAATCTTCAGGAACTTCAAAAGTAATATTGCTAACTTTGAGTTTAAATATCTCTCTATTCATTAATTATAAAAATCATACTGTTAGCAACATGGAATATGTAACATATTTTTTTCATAATTAGAAACATAATATATCTTACAAAAAAATTCAAATGCCCCTTAATGCCACAAGACTCATGAGCCCAACAAAAACAGCGACTGCCTCCAACTTCAGCGACTGCCTCTTCAATTACCGATTTTTCGGGTCTTTTTCGTTGTTTTCGACCAGTGTTCTCCATAATGCAATATCTGAAGCAAATAATTTAATAACAAATTAGAAATCTAGGTGTATATTTTATTTTATAAAAAAAATTCATGGTTATGAAAGAGCCGGCTTTTTCAAGGCCCATTCATCCGGCTCTTTCACTACTGGTTCCAGAAAAAAATATAACCTTCATAATAACAACAATATCAAACCTTTTGCAGCTTAGTTTTTATGAAGTTATAAGGCCAAATATATGCACAAACTGAATCTATAATCCATTTGCCTATAATTGTTAACAATAAAATACCAAAAAACTACTTAATTGAAGCAAAAAACTTACTTTTGAGTGCCAAAATCTTTGACTCGATGTACCGATATGATATGTCTGTTGGTTTCGGCGAACTGACAAATGTTTGTGGGTGACGGGGAATCAGTGTTGCCACCTAAAAATAATATTGCCAACCAAATCTGTTCTAAAACTACCGAAATAATGCAAATGGCTCTTTCAAAACCTGGCTCTTTCATGCCACTTCTCCCTAATAAAAGAAATGTTAATAAAAGCAGTGGTTTGTGTGCTAAACCCATTTTACTGAGCATTAAATCTATGATTGATTTCATTTGTATGGCGGAATGGAAAGATCGAAAATTATATGGAAATTTTGGGACACTTTTTTTCTCCTATTCAGTCTGAGTAGGAATAACATAAAAAACCGGCCAAGTGGGAGTCGGACTCGCGTTCCAAGGATTCCGTACATTAAGTCCGACTCACGATTGGCTGCACATTTTTAGGGTTCCATACCCAAAGGGTAAAACGGGACCCTATTACTAAGACTTCGCTGTCCGTCCGTCCGTCCGTCTGTCCGTCTGTCCGTCCGTCCGTCCGTCCGTCTGTCACCAGGCTGTATCTCACGAACCGTGATAGCTAGACAGTTGAAATTTTCACAGATGATGTATTTCTGTTGCCGCTATAACAATAAATACTAAAAACAGAATAAAATAAAGATTTAAATGGGGCTCCCATACAACAAACGTGATTTTTGACCAAAGTTAAGCAAAGTCGGGAGTGGTCAGTACTTGGATGTGTGACCGTTTTTTTTTGCTTTTTTTTTGTTTTTTTTTTGCATTATGGTACGGAACCCTTCCTACGCGAGTCCGACTCGCACTTGCCCGGTTTTTCTGTCATCTATAGGTAAAGAACTATTTTTTTTTTTAATTTTTGATACGAGTAGGTACAGTAATTTCGGAGATAAAGGGGGAATGGTACTTTTATGGCTATTTTCTTAAATAACTTCTAACCTCTATATGTTAAAATTATAAAATATATATATTAGAAATTCTCAAAATGAGCTCTTTTATTTGACATATATAGTTTGAAAAACATTATTTTTTTAAATTTCTCATTTACTCCCCAAAAGCGGTCCCATGCTTAAAATTCATTTATTTACGTTACATGTCCGTCTTTGGGTCACCAATTTATATACGTGAACCAAGTTTCAACTTAATTGGTCCAGTAGTTTCCGAGAAAATAGGCTGTGACAGACAGACATACAGACAGACGCACGAGTGATCCTATAAGGGTACCGTTTTTTCCTTCTGAGGTACGGAACCCTAAAAATCCCAAATTTGAAAAAAGAGTGTTGGGGACATTTTTAAATATAATGGCCCTCTGTGTAAAATAAAACTGTCCTATAATATTTTATTTACTATACGGTTAGAAGCGGTGGTGGCCGAGTGGATATGACGCCCGACTTTCAATCCGGAGGTCGCGGGTTCAAATCCTGGCTCGTACCAATGAGTTTTTCGGAACTTATGTACGAAATATCATTTGATATTTACCACTAGCTTTTCGGTGACGGAAAACATCGTGAGGAAACCTGCATACATCTGCGAAGAAATTCAAAGGCGTATGTGAAGTCCCCAATCCGCATTGGGCTAGCGTGGGGACTATAGCCCAAAACCCTCTCGTGCTTGAGAGGAGGCCTGTGCCCAGCAGTGGGACGTATATAGGCTAAATTTTTTTTTATATACGCAATTCCTCTGCATAAGGAAAAGCCCTAGCACGGTTATAATAGTCACATTTTTGTCATTTGTCACCATAAAACGTCAGTCACGTTTTGACAAGTATAAGTGCGAGGGGGAAGCGAGAAACACCATCGTAATATACCCCTTGGGAGCCGTTGAGACATCTTCCATGGTTTGACTTCCGATTGCCTGTATGCTTTTTTAGGGTTCCGTACGCTAAGGGTAAAAACGGGACCCTAATATCACCTACTAACACTCCACTGTCCGTCTGTCTGTCACCAGGCCAGGTATCTCATGAACTATGATAGCTAGACAGTTGAAATTTTCACAGATGATGTATTTCCATTGCCGCTGTAGCAATAAATACTAAAAACAGAATATAATGAATATTTAAGTGGGGCTCCCATACAACAAACGTGATTTTTTTGCCGTTTTTTGCGTAATGGTACGGAGCCCTTCATCCGACTCGCACTTTGCCGGTTTTTTATCTAAAAATTACTAAATTGTCGCTGTAAAAAAATGAGTTTATTTTTTTTGTAAATAAAATGAAATACTAGTTTTAATAAACTACAGAAAAAAATATACAACATTCAAAACATGCAACGCTAGTCGCTAAATTGCCGCATTTTTAGCTTTTTCACTCGCCTGGTCGTTTTCACATGATTTCCTTTTACTTTGTAACTTTATTTACCGTTTCTATATTTTCCTCTTTGAAATGTAACACTGGAACGTCAAACTTTTTTAGCCAGTACTATTAACGCGTGAACAGTACCCTTACCACGGGTTTGACGCGGCCATATTTGCTACCGATTGCGGAAACTATCCAACAATGCCCTCTTGTACTGACATTGGTGTAAGCGAGAAGCAGTGCAGGTACTATAATATTGCATTGTCACCAAACTTGCATGGGCACTATGTAGGTAATTGTAGGTACAGTCGAAAGTTTTAATTTATGACCCATTTTTTACCCTGTCACAGTGACAATACAGTATGAAGGGTTTCCTATTGATATTCCGAAAAAAATTACGCCGATTTTTGTTTCGCCGACAACGATTCGCCGGCGACGGGTTCTTTGGCAGAGTAACGATTGGCCGAATCTCATTACGCATAGTAGTCGTTTGCGAGAGTAGTCAATAAGCAAAACACTGCTAAATGGAAATCATCCAATAATTGTTACTGCTAATTTACAAAGAAGCGAACTGAACGGTATGTGAACCAAGAGTCTACGTAACGTTAGTCGACCAAAAGTTACATTGACAAAACTGCGAAACGATGTTCGGCGAATCGTTGTCGGCGAATCGATGATCTGCTAAAAGTTTCTAGGAGAATCATTAGGTAGGTACCCAGTATGAGGTCTCTAGCGACTTTCATAATAGTTAATTGTTACTGTGACAAGGTACAAAATGTGTCATAATCATACATCGTATTTTTATAGCATTTTTGGTACAGTGGAGTGGTGTTAACGGAATTGGTATACATGATTGCAATTGCATTCCAATTGAAATGGTAAATTAAGTTAATATTAACGTAAACAACGCTAATTAATCATTAGGGTTGAAATTGTTCATACCAATGCCGTTAACACCACTCCGCTGCACCGAAAATGCTATCCATGTCTGGTCATAAATTAATACTTTAGACCGTCTACTGTATTCAAACTTCAAGATATTCATACTATTAAGATCCATTCTAGATACGTTATAGTTTAGATATCAACTAGTTCTCTTTTGCAGCGCAATTCGGGCAACCATCAATGTCACGTTTACTTTAGATAGAGTAAGATATCTATTAGATGTGAATTGGATCTCTAAGTCATATCCTGTGGAAATCGTTCAAGAGTATCTCCAGAATCGCACAAATGTCAAATTTGACAGGTTAGATCTTAAAAATATCGTTATCGTATCTTGGTGATGTCTAAAAGATATCTAATAGATGTCTATTTCAGAATCCGAATCAGGACCCGTATGTAAAGTCAGCTCAATCGGGAAATAGGAAGTGGGACCACAAATCAAACATATTTTAAAGCGAGTTTACAATAAAATACCTTCACATTTTAACAAAACACCCACATTAAAATACCCTTGTTGAATAAATTACTACATATTTTATTCAAAAGGGTATCAATATTTGTACACAAATATATTAACCACAAACCGCAGTAACTTTCAGATTCACTCTGAAAATACATCATTAAAACGATCCAGCTAAATAAACAGACACTTTATTTAACATTTTGGCTTGAGCAAAAGTGGTATAATTCTGATTTTTTTAGTAGTTTCAACTTGTTTGTAGTTTTCAGGGTTCCGTACCCAAATGGTAGAAACGGGACCCTAATACTAAGACTCCAGCTTCCGTCTGTCTGTCACCAGGCTGTATCTCATGAACAGTTGAAATTTTCCCAGATGTTGCCGCTATAGTCATAGTCATAGTCATATATTTATTCAAAAAAAAACAATACAAGTATTGTGTTTGAAATACATGGCTTAAAACTAAAATTATTAGACACTTAATAAAATGTAAAGATAATAAATAATAATGTAGGTCTCATAAATGTTAAACATTATCATAAATTTCATCCACTGTGTAAAAGCAACTTCTCAATAAAAATCTTTTCAAATCCCTATGAAACAGCGAGTGATCCGTAATGATTTTTAGTTCAGTAGGCAATCTATTATAAAGGGTTATGGCTTGATGAGCAACGGAATGCGCAGCAACCTCGAGTCTAGGACAGAAAATAACTTTCGTATAACACCAAATACTAAAAAGTACGGAACCCTACTCGCACCTGCCCGGTTTTTTTATTTAGATTGACGTTTTTGGATATTACAAAACACAACAACAAACATAATTAATAAAGAAGCGAACAAGAAGCAAGAAGAAGGAAACATAAGAAATCCCTTAAAGGGATAAGTTTGCCTTTATACTGCCTATCCTGTGCCATATTTGAGTTTTGTACAATAAAGAGTTTATACATATAAAAAACACACTACAATGATTAACCTTCTATTTCTCTTTTCAGGTACATATTCAACTTCAGACTCAATTCTGCAATCTCATTAAGCATTTCTTCAGACAGAAACAAATAATTGAAGGTATTAATAAAACGTTTCATACAAATATGAAACTTATTGCCAGGAGAATAAGACAAAATTTCCTCTGAAGAACATTTTAGTGCTTGAAGATAGTACAAATCCCATCAAAAACATAAATGTAAAAAAGGAGAGCCAAGTTCAATACAAAAATTATGCTTGGCTGTGGGGCTCGCCGCAAAAAGAATGGAGATCTAAATGAGTGCCACTGCCAAGTTCTATGCAAAATCCAAATATGTATTTATAGGAACAAAATAACATTATAAACAAGTATTAAACTCTATTTCTTTACTTTATTGGATACCTATAACAATTGCTGTTATTTAAAAAAATGTGAGATCTTAAAGTAGGTTAGATTTGACTTGGCCAGTTTTCATTATATCAATCATTTTATATAGGTATATTGTAATTCTGATAAAACCTGGCCAAGCCAAATCTAACCTACTTTAAGATCTCACATTTTTTTAAATAACAGCAATTGTTATAGGTATCCAATAAAGTAAAGAAATAGAGTTTAATACTTGTTTATAATGTTATTTTGTTCCTATAAATACATATTTGGATTTTGCATAGAACTTGGCAGTGGCACTCATTTAGATCTCCATTCTTTTTGCGGCGAGCCCCACAGCCAAGCATAATTTTTGTATTGAACTTGGCTCTCCTTTTTTACATTTATGTTTTTGGTGGGATATCAATACTTTTTGTAAAGAAAACTAGGCAGGTATTGAGATTTAATGTTTTTTCTTGTGTTTCCGCTGTATGGTTTTTACTTCTGTTCTTTGTATAATTATGTGGTGCCGCGCGCCGCCGCCGACACACCGTTGGCCGGTTGTTTAGAGCGTATTACAAGTTTTTTGTATGGGGACACCACTTATTTTTTGACTAAACTTTATTTTAATATAGCAAATATAATATACATATATTGGGGTAGTTTCAAATATCTGCTTGTAACGGTTCCAACGCTACAATAAAAAAATATTTTTTTGTATGGGGACCCCCCCTATTTTTTAACTTTTTTTTATTTTTAGATTTTTTCCTACGGTTACACACAATAACCGAGCTGGATTCCAAATTTCATCCTTCTAGGTCATCTGGAAGTAGGTTAGGTTTAGGTACTTATATGTCAGTCCCAATAAAAAGTGGTTTTTTTGTATGGGGACCCCCCCTATTTTTTAACTTTATTTTATTTTTAGATTTTTTCCTACGGTTACACACAATAACCAAGCTGGATTCCAAATTTCATCCTTCTAGGTCATCTGGAAGTAGGTTAGGTTTAGGTACTATAAGTCATAAGTCAGTCTTAAAATTTACGACTTTTTGACCTTCATACCTTTATAACCGTTTGAGCTAGCTTCATGAAATTTGGGCTTCTAGATATCCTTATGGATATAATTAAACACACGTAGTTTTATGTGTTTACGTCAAAGATGTTTTGAGTTATAGAAGGGTCAAAAGTGGCACCAAGTGGTTCGTGTAATATTACACTCGGCGCTGGCTAGCCAGTTCCTTTGCTTGAACTTGGCTTGACACGCTGCCGCGTGTCTAGATCAAACTTAGACTCAATAGCTGAGAGTTTTGTACGTAGAAAGATATTACATGAATAATTTTCCTATTTTTTTTGTAACATTAAGTTTTAGAACACTTTCTGACCGATCGGTCTGGCCTAGTGGGTAGTGAGCCTGCCTGCGAAGCCGATGGTCCCGGGTTCGAATCCCGGTAAGGGCATTTTTTGTGTGATATTTGAAGCACAGACACAGAATAAATAATAGTACTAGGTACCGAAGACTGACTTTAACAAAACGCGTCTGTTACGATCAGGACAGATATGACCGCTAGGTGGCGACAGCGCCACGCGCGGCTTATGGTATTTCCCAAAATTGGTGTGGAACGGATGTACTTTTAGCTACCTCTAGCAAAGCGACGAAATCGCGGAGTGAGCCACGCCTAGCACAGATAGCACAGATATTTGTTCCTGAGTCATGGATGTTTTCTATGTATTTAAGTTATTGTATATTATACAATATGTCGTTGTCTGAGTACCCACAACACAGGCTACCATACATATATACCAACTATATTTATATTTGTTCCAAACATGTTTGAAATTAGTAAAAAGGTTTCACACTAAACGATATTATACCCACACTTTTTTCTCTCCATTGACATATTTATTCCCTTTCACATCCAAAGGGCAGGGATAATGATTTTCTCCACAATTTTCCATTTTCTTTCATAAGCTTCCATTGAAAGTCTTTTCAATTTACTGCCATATTGTTTTCTTAATTGCGCGTTGAAGATAAACTGAAATATACTGGGAATAATTTTTATTTATTATCAATAGGGAATATTACGCAAAACTCTGCGTAGGGGGCGCCACTACCACTATCCATCACAATCTGGGTCACAATCTAACGCGAAACAAGAAAATCTAAAGTTGTGTAATCTAACCTTTTTCTCACTCTTGCATATTCGAGCGATAAAAAGGCAAATGCCTAAATTTAGATTTTCGCGATTCCCGGTAGGCCCTTGTTAACAAACCGCCGTAATGCATCAATGTCATATATTATTGTCTGTGAAAACTTGTCAAAAAACAGTTTATAGTCCGACCGTAAAAAGTCTGCAGCGATTTTGATAGCCCACACGCAGTGCAAGTGTCATTTTAAACGTCAAACTTCTATGAAATTATGACGTATAAATAACACTTACTGCGTGGGCTATCAAATACGCTGCAGACTTTTATTGGTGCGACTATAACTTTGTAGAATATTGCCGTAAGGAAAAACACTTTCTTCAAACCCTAAGGTCCAAACGCTTATCTAAGGGTCTGATCGCTTATCAACTTGTAAAAGTATTGGCCAACTCGAAAACGGCCGCCTTTCTGCCGAATACGGACCTTTCAGATCAACTTTAACGATGCTTTTCACAAACTTACAGGATTCGTGAGAACTTCTACGCTTATAAGCAGGGCCCGGATTTTTGGGAATTTGCTAGAAAATACTATACCTATACCTACGGTGGCTAAGTAATAAAGTGCATTCCTGTGAACAGGGAGGTTTTGGGATAATACTGAGCAACTTTTACTATGGACCAACCCCGAAATTGCTAAATAAAATTTACCCTCCCATAGAAAATGGACCAGCCAAAATGTTTCTTAAGGGGCCCACTGATTAACAGTCCGCCGAACGGTATCGGCCTGTCAATTAGAACAAAATTTTAATCGTTCCGAACAACTGACAGGCTGATACCGTCCGGCGGACTGTTAATCAGTGGGTCCCTTTAAAGCCAAATATTTTTTCCCGAATTCGTGGTCGGTCCCATGGTAAAAATTGCTCAGTATAATCCCAAAACCTCAATCAAACAAATCAATGCCCTTACCAGGATTCGAACCCGGGACCACTTGCTGCTGCAGTCTTAGTAATATGGTCCCGTTTTTACCCTTTGGGTACGAAACCCTAAAAACCCCAACCTTTCCTTAAGCCGAACATCTATAAGGTTTGCAAAACTAATAATACCCTCTTACATCAAAAACATCATATATTTATTTTCCCTCTCAATTTCTTTGCCGAATAACAAGAGGAAAATGTTCAGGCATCCGATATGGGTTCATTAATGTAAAAACGGGCGGATGGCGACTGACATCCTCCCAGTAGGTACACATTCCGACAGGGATTTGTTACCGAAATACCAATACAGATAGACGTCGGAATTTTGGAGGCATTTAGGTTAGTTTAAAGATATTTATTCTCATAAAAGACATACAAGTCACTTACACGAGAACAGAGTTACAAAGTAAAAGTAATCTTATCTAGGGTACCGTAAAACGGGGTGAGAAGGTTTCGCAGGGAGAGGTGGGTTATGAATGGGGAGAGAAGGTTTGAGAGGGGGGTGAGAAGGGATTTTAAAACTACTGCTACAAAAATAATGTATTCCAATTTAAAATGGAGCTATAGTAATACGCATAATAAAAAAAAATCGATCCAACAATCTTCCAAAATCACCTTTGTATGAAAACCCCTCTCATCCCAAATACGAGGCACTATGGGGTGAGGTGGGTTTTCCTCTTTATCGTCAAAGTTATGAAATGGAACTACCCAAAATAAAATAAAAACTAAAATACAAACGTCCGGAACACTTATTATGTACGCCATTCAGTTTTCATATGTAAAAATAAAATGTTATCGAGGTTTGAATTCTAGTTTTGGCCCTACTCACCCCATTTTACGGTAGCATACTAAAGTCGCTCGAGAGGTACACGCTCACGCAACTTTTTTTTTATGGTAGTGGTTTAAAATATATTGTGATAATTTAGTTTTGAACGCATTGAATGAGCCTGGCCCTCTCAGATCAGCTGGTAATTTATAGTTCGTTTTTTTAGCATTAGAAAAAAGGTAAACAATCTTTTTTTTTATGTAATAGTCAGCCAACGACCAGAGGAGCCGCCTGATGGGAAGCGGTCATCGTCGCCCATCTTGATGTGTCTTTTAATTGAAAAACACATTTTAAAAACAAGTTACGGCAAATATGTAACATTTATGAATCTAATACGATCATTTATATATTTCTGCTTTCATAAGTAATAGTTACTGATTTTTAAAAAGCGTTTTTTAATTAAATGACATGTCAAAATCGCTTACCTTCTTCCAAGTTCTTTGTAATGCTGAAAAAAACGAATTATAGTGACAGGTAAGGAGGTCCTATATCGACAAACTGGATAATCGACGCTTCTCTTAAATACAATATATTATAATACAATATATTGTATTTGCTTTAAAATTTATTTTTTTGTAAAAATATATCATCTTCGTCCGTTGACGCTACAACCCCTAGTGGGTCTTGCCCTCCCTCCTCAACATAAAAGAAAATTATAACTCAATTGCCTTCGTTTTTATTTTTAAGTGATTTTTGAAAGTTCACTCATCATATTTTTTTTCTACCCTGCGATCATACCGGGTGTGGCCTGTAATACGAGCAAAAAATTAAACTGTAGGCTGTACTCCTCATACTGAGAAACATTTGTTCAGCAACTTTTAAAAATAACTTGTGGTTTTGTAGTGTAGTCAGATCATACACAGCTGCTATCAGCTGATACAGCTGATACTTGATGCCTATCTCCCACATATGTATTTTACTACTTTATAGAACATTAAGTTAACGATGCCATAAACCTTGACTTACTGTAATTTACTATACAATGGTTAATGACCATTGCCATAACTTCCACTCGATTAAACCTGTTAAAACCTTAGTATACGAGTATAAGGCGAGCGTTTTCTACCAATATATGCAGTATTTACTCGACTCTTGTGTTATCATTATAACCCCTGAACTCCGAACACTTCATGGCGACCCTGCCAGTCGGGCTGCTCGAGGCAGCCCGACTGGCAAAGCCCGACTGGGAAACTCAGACGAGGTCAGACGTTTTGTAGCTTTTGTAAATTATTACAGGAAATTTATTAGGAAATTCTCCGAAATAACACAACCACTAAACAATTTATTAAAGAAAAATGTAGAATTTAGTTGGACGAAACAATGCGACGACGCATTTAAAAAGTTAAAAATAGCCATCAGTACCCCACCATTACTACAATATCCGGATTTCTCAAATGACAACACGGTTACGATACACACAGACGCATCGGGCATAGCTTTAGGATGTGTCTTATCCAATGAAAATGGATTACCAGTAGCATATGCAAGCAGACCTCTAAACAAAGCAGAGAAAAATTATCCCACGACAGAAAAAGAATTACTAGCTATAGTATGGGCAGTGAAATATTTTAGACCATACTTATATGGACGAAAATTTAAAATTGTCACCGATCACCGCCCACTCATTTATTTATTCAAAATGAATAATCCCTCGAGTCGACTCACCAAGTTCCGATTGTGCCTAGAAGAATACGATTTCACTGTAGAATATTTGAAAGGTAAAGATAACGTAGCTGCAGACGCGTTATCTAGGATTGAAATTTCCAGTGAAGAATTAAAGAACATGACAAAGCAAGTGGTATCAGTAATGACTAGAGCACAGAGGAAACGCATGGAAGAGCAAGAAAACAATAATAAGTCACAAGACAAGGGTTCCAACTGCGACTGGCCTGCGCAACCAGACATAGTTGAACTTCTCAAAAAACCTCAGGAATTACCGGAATTAAGTTTCCATAAACGCGACTACTACAAAAAACTAAAACAATCAGATCGCGTCATGAGTAAAAATAATGAAATCATATACTCGCCATCCTTGGCGACATTGTGTGTCAGGCCTATTACTCCATCGCGTACGAAACGAGCTTTCTTCGCGAGAGAATTAGGTGCATTTTGCAAGGCACAACAAATAAAAGAGGTATGCATATTATATAATGATGACACCGCATTTATCATAAAGGAGCTAGCTCAATACATGCATACACACAATACCGGGTCCGGACCCCGATTATGTATTATTAAAGGTGTCACAAAGATAACAAATAAAGATGACCAACGCGTCATATTAAACGATTTTCATTTATTACCTACTAGCGGTCACGCAGGAATTCAAAGAATGACCAATAACGTAAAGCGGTACTACTACTGGCCCGGAATGGATAACGACATTAAGAAATTCGTAAAAAAATGTGATAAATGTCAAAAACAAAAATTCCATAAAAACGTTAAACAACCGCTATGTATTACTAGCACGGCAACAGCGTCATTCGATAAGGTATTCCTAGACTTATGCGGACCCCTAACTAAAGATACAAATGGATATTGCTATATACTTACGTTACAGTGCGAGCTCACAAAGTATGTAGAGGCATATCCACTGCTAAATAAGGAGACAGACACAGTCGCGAGAGCTTTAGTTGATAATTTTATATTACGATATGGTATTCCCAAAGAAATAGGAACAGATAGAGGAAGTGAATTCATCTCATCAACTATGCGCGAAATTTGTAACATTTTAGGTATAAAACAATTGCAATCAACCGCGTACCACCACGAAAGCCTTGGTTCCTTGGAAAATTCACATAAAGCTCTAGGAGCATTTTTAAGAATACAAACAGACAACCAGGCTCACCAGTGGTCAGATTGGTTACAATATTGGTGTTTTTCCTATAATACGACAGTGCATTCAGCAACTAAATATACACCGTATGAATTAGTATTCGGTAAATTATGTCGTATACCAAGTAATATTGTTAATCAAGTAGATCCAATGTATAATTTTGACTCATATCCAATAGAATTTAAGTATAGATTACAAAAATCCCAAGAGGATGCTAGAAATAATTTAATTAAGACAAAATTATCTAGAAAACTAAGTTATGATTTAAAAACAAATCCAATAACACATACAATAGGAGATTTGGTATTAGTCAAAAAGGAAGATAGAGATAAAATGGACCCAGTGTATAAGGGACCATATACAGTTATTGAAGATCAAGGTACAAATGTAAAAATATTAGTTTTAGGTAAAGAACACATTGTACATAAAAACAGAACAAAACCTTACTATGCATCAATAAAACAACAAACACATTAAATACACGTATAATAAAAAAAAATATACATATATATAACAAAAAAAAAACAAACCCATCCCATTGCATACCACCATCCATATAAGGAACCACTATCTCCATGACACAGAAAATTAATCAATAATGCCTAACAAACAAATATCATATTAACAGATTCAATAAAAGTAAACACATGTTAATGTAACAATGTATTCCATAACCATATAAGGAACATGTAATCTTAGAAATAAGCATGTAAGCAAATTGTATATCCAAATAGCATTAAGTTTTTATTACATTCATAATTTTAAGAACCAATATGTATACCATAGATATAAGTTCACTTAAGCAAAAAAAAAATAATACTTGTTATATATTTTTTGTCTTTAAAAAAAAAAAAACGGGAAAGCTGTAGTGTAGTCAGATCATACACAGCTGCTATCAGCTGATACAGCTGATACTTGATGCCTATCTCCCACATATGTATTTTACTACTTTATAGAACATTAAGTTAACGATGCCATAAACCTTGACTTACTGTAATTTACTATACAATGGTTAATGACCATTGCCATAACTTCCACTCGATTAAACCTGTTAAAACCTTAGTATATAAGGCGAGCGTTTACTACCAATATATGCAGTATTTACTCGACTCTTGTGTTATCATTATAACCCCTGAACTCCGAACACTTCAGTTTGATTTTAAAGTTTATTCTAAGACGCAATGTATTGCGAATTTTGTTACGTGACAAGCGACGTCAATCACAATGATATGGCATGGCGCGTGGCGCGCGAAGATAATATTTATTTTGTACGAAAAATAGGGAGTCTAAATATTTCATAACTTTTAAAAGTTTTTGAACAAAAGTGTCACTGTTTAAGGAGTACAATTTATGTTTTAATTATTTGCTCGTGTTACAGGCCACACCCGGTATAACATAATATCTATTTGCTTTGTGTAGACTTTAGCTAATACTTTTACATGTGTGTGTTTATAGATTTCAAAAACATAAAAGGGTAGATTAACTGTTTTTGTTGTGAGCCTCCCCCGTTATACCCCCCCTCCCCCCGGTTCAAACGAAAAGGAATAATGACAAGATTTTATTTTGTCTGTTTTGATTTATCTTTTGAGATCTTTCTAAAGCTTTATGAAAAAGGATTATTATATTCTTATTAGGGTTCCGTACCTCAAAAGGAAAAAACGGAACCCTAATAGGATCACTCGTGCGTCTGTCTGTCTGTCCGTCTGTCACAGCCAATTTTCTCCAAAACTACTGGACCAATTAAGTTGAAATTTGGTACACATTATTATATAAATTTGTGACCCAAAAACGGATATTTTACGTAAAAAAATGAATTTTGAACATGGAGACACTTTTGGGGGGTAAATGAGAAAACAAAAAAATAATGTTTTTTAAACTACCTCTGTCATGTTACATATCAAATGAAAGAGCACATTTTGAAAATTTTGAATGTGAAATTTTTTTATAAGTTTAATATAAATAATTTAGAAGTTATTTAAGAAAACAGCCAAAAAATTTTATCTCCGAAATTACTAGGTCTACAAGTTTGAAATAAAATACATAAATTAGATCTTTACCTATTGACAGAAAAATCTATTAGAAATATGCAGTCAGTATTTAGTATTTGATCCGACCCCTACGGATTTTTTAAAGCCAATTCACTCGCGTTGACACATATAAAAAATGCATTGTTAACCTTAACCGGTTTATGTTTATAAAATACTACTAATGATTAATAAATAATAAATGGAATACTATGAATAATAAATGGAAATTTTATAATTAGTAGATATAGGTTTCTATCATGTCAGCGCAGAATATGGACTTCTCATCAATAGGAGCAAGACCAAACTTATGTTTGTGGACCGAGCGGACCAGATGCAGAGGATTTACGAACTGCGTGACCTGGATACGGTGCAGGAATTTGTGTACCTGGGGTCACCAATTTGTAATAACGGGGACTGCGATAAGGAAGTGATAAGGCGTGGGCAAATGGCCAAATCAGCTGTCAACTGGCTGAGGAAAATATGGAAAAACAGAAACATCAAGCGCAACACAAAAATACGCCTCATGCGCACTCTCGTTTTCTCCATATTTCTCTATGCAGCGGAAACTTGGACCCTAAAAGCTCGCACAAGGGCAAGAATAGACGCGTTCGAAATGTGGTGCTGGCGCAAAATGTTGGGCATCTCATGGACAGCGCATCGCACCAACGTGTCTATTCTGAACGAGCTCAACATAAAAACCCGTCTATCTACTATCTGTCTCAGGAGAATCCTCGGCTTCTTTGGACACTTGGCCCGGCGGGAACCCGACAGTCTAGAGAAGTTGATGATCAGTGGCCAGGTTGAGGGCAGAAGAGGCAGAGGCAGAATACCTACACGCTGGTTTGATGCCATTGAGGCAGTCACACGCGTCAAGTTCCAGGGCTCTATGCGGAAGGCAGAAGATCGGCCAGGTTGGAGAGCAATCCAAGAAAACGCAACTTATGGCGGTCACGACCCTCAGTCATGAGGTTACGACGAAGAAGAGATAGGTTTCTATCAGACCTAGGTAGCTCGATTTTTCACCCCCCAAAACCCCTATACAGCAAATTTCACCGAAATCGTCAGAGCCGTTTCCGATATCCCCGAAATATATATACAAGAATTAGGATTGTTCATTTTTTTTCAAATGTTCTATTTCGAAAACCATTTCGAGATATAAGGTTTTTAAACAGTTTCCGACATTTGCTGCGATATAATAATTGAGGATTGAAGATATTTCAACAAATATCCTTATGACCTTAGTTTGACCTTCTCCTGGGCTGAATGTAAAGTCATTGCATAATAAAAGTTATCGAACCATAGTAAATAAATCCGTCACTCACGTATTGTCAAAGTTATCATTGTCATCGATTGTCATAACAATTTTTTTCAGTTAAACCGCTGCGCTTGTTTGTTACAATTTGATTTATAATTAATACCTAAACAGTAGATTTCATTGCTTAATAATATATCAAAAACGTTGTTTCTATGTGTGGGAATGATTCACAAAAATAATAGTTCGAATCCACGAAGACTACGACGTGAAAGATGGTGCCGTGAATTAAACTTGGAATACCTACCTACTTCACGCCCATACAACCATTTCTAGTCGCCGTTACGACGCGGTGTTGACACATCTTGTGTCGACACCGTCTGTTTCGGTCACAATTCCAGTCGCAGAGTCGTCGCCGTGTCGACACAGTTACCAGAAATGGGGAAGGGTCGACACATGACACAAAGTGACATAAAGTGTGGTCGCCGTGTGCACACATTGTTTCGGGTTTGCGACTACTTTATGCCAAAATCATTCGTTCATTCGTTCATTTCGTTCCTGTCAAATGGAAACTGTCAGATGGAAAAATGCTTAAATAAAAATAAGTGACATTAATACGCCATCTCTAAAACGGATTACAAGACGTAATTATATATTGTTTGCATTTATATTACAATAGGACTTAAATTATTATGGGGAATTAAACTGCTCGAGTGATTTGATAAACTAAGTGTAATATAATCAACGCGCCACCACATTGTTTTAGTTTAGCCGGAAATGAAATTGTTTACTTCTCAGTGCCTGTGTTCATAACTATATTATTTGATGCATTTTTAGTACTTCGATGCGTATACTATACTTAAATAACAGAAATAACGCTTTACATACTACGAAACTTGTTAATTATGATGTATAAATATGGTTTAAGGCTGAGAAATATTGCAGTCACAAAGTAGTCGCAAATGTTTCGACTTTGTGTCGACTCTGTGTTGACACATGACACGCGCTGTCAAAAGTAATAACAAAGTTACTGGATTTGCAAAATGGCTCCTTGTGTTCATTCGTTTTCAGATATTCTCAAAGTGTAAGAGCCATGCCGTGGAATAAAAAAAAGTTAATCCTCATATTTTAATCGCGATTAATTTAGTCGACCTAACATAGATTGAAATTGCATTAATCTGAATATTAATCGAATAAATTATCGATTAAATCTCGATTGAAAGTTGACAGGGGGACATTTTTGTACGTAAATGGAATAGGATTTGCATGTAAATATTTCCCACCTTTTCGGGGCGGGGACAAATGGGAACACACAATTTTTGGATGTATTCCCATTTATTCCCGCAGGGAACAGATGGAATAGGATTTGAAAGTAAATATTTCCCATTTTTTCCCCCCTTATCGGGCTGGGGACAAATGGGAACACACAATTTTCGGATGTAATCCCATTTATCATTTATCCTCGCAGGAAACAGATGGAATAAGATTTGCATGTAAATATTTCCCATTTATTCCACCTTATCGGGGTGGGGACAAATGGGAACACACAATTTTCGGACGTAATCCCATTTATCCTCGCAGGGAACAGATGGAATAAGATTTGCATGTAAATATTTCCCATTTATTCCACCTTATCGGGGTGGGGACAAATGGGAACACACAATTTTCAGATGTATTCCCATTTATGCCCGTAGGGAACAGATGGAATAGGATTTGCATGTAAATATTTTCCAATTTTCCCACCTTTTCGGGGTGGGGACAAATGGGAACATACAATTTTCAGATGTAATCCCATTTATCCACACAGGGAACAAATGGAATAGTATTTGCATGTAAATATTTCCCATTTTTTCCCACCTTATCGGGGTGGGGACAAATGGGAACACACAATTTTCGGACGTAATCCCATTTATCCTCGCAGGGAACAGATGGAATAGGATTTGCATGTAAATATTTCCCATTTTTTCCACCTTATCAGGGTGGGGACAAATGGGAACACACAATTTTCGGATGTATTCCCATTTATCTCCGTAGGGAACAGATGGAATAGGATTTGCATGTAAATATTTCCCATTTTTTCCACCTTATCGGGGTGGGGACAAATGGGAACACACAATTTTCGGATGTATTCCCATTTATCCCCGTAGGGAACAGATGGAATAGGATTTGCATGTAAATATTTCCCAATTTTCCCACCTTTTCGGGGTGGGGACAAATGGGAACACACAATTTTCAGATGTAATCCCATTTATCCCCGCAGGGAACAGATGGAATAGTATTTGCATGTAAATATTTCCCATTTTTTCCCACCTTATCGGGGTGGGGACAATTGGGAACACACAATTTTCAGATGTAATCCCATTTATCCCCGCAGGGAACAGATGGAATAGGATTTGCATGTAAATATTTCCCATTTTTTCCCACCTTATCGGGGTGGGGACAAATGGGAACACACAATTTTCGGATGTAATCCCATTTATCCTCGCAGGGAACAGATGGAATAGGATTTGCATGTAAATATTTCCCATTTATTCCACCTTATCGGGGTGGGGACAAATAGGAACACACAATTTTCAGATGTATTCCCATTTATGCCCGTAGGGAACAGATGGAATAGGATTTGCATGTAAATATTTCCCAATTTTCCCACCTTTTCGGGGTGGGGACAAATGGGAACATACAATTTTCAGATGTAATCCCATTTATCCACACAGGGAACAAATGGAATAGTATTTGCATGTAAATATTTCCCATTTTTTCCCACCTTATCGGGGTGGGGACAAATGGGAACACACAATTTTCGGACGTAATCCCATTTATCCTCGCAGGGAACAGATGGAATAGGATTTGCATGTAAATATTTCCCATTTTTTCCACCTTATCAGGGTGGGGACAAATGGGAACACACAATTTTCGGATGTATTCCCATTTATCTCCGTAGGGAACAGATGGAATAGGATTTGCATGTAAATATTTCCCATTTTTTCCACCTTATCGGGGTGGGGACAAATGGGAACACACAATTTTCGGATGTATTCCCATTTATCCCCGTAGGGAACAGATGGAATAGGATTTGCATGTAAATATTTCCCAATTTACCCACCTTTTCGGGGTGGGGACAAATGGGAACACACAATTTTCAGATGTAATCCCATTTATCCCCGCAGGGAACAGATGGAATAGTATTTGCATGTAAATATTTCCCATTTTTTCCCACCTTATCGGGGTGGGGACAATTGGGAACACACAATTTTCAGATGTAATCCCATTTATCCCCGCAGGGAACAGATGGAATAGTATTTGCATGTAAATATTTCCCATTTTTTCCCACCTTATCGGGGTGGGGACAAATGGGAACACACAATTTTCGGATGTAATCCCATTTATCCTCGCAGGGAACAGATGGAATAGGATTTGCATGTAAATATTTCCCATTTTTTCCACCTTATCGGGGTGGGGACAAATGGGAACACACAATTTTCGGATGTATTCCCATTTATCTCCGTAGGGAACAGATGGAATAGGATTTGCATGTAAATATTTCCCATTTTTTCCCACCTTATCGGTATGGGGACAAATGGGAACACACAATTTTCAGATGTACTCCCTGGCGTGACAATGTGACGTAACGTGACAGGTGCGACATTTCGACAAGTCTCATTGTTGCTGACGTCACAGGCATCCATGGGCTACGGTTATCGCTTACCATCGGGCGGGCCGTATTCCTGTTTGTCACCATCATTGTATTATTTTTAAAAACTTTATTATATCGGCAAAAACATGTATTTCTTTTGCGATGTTTATGATGATAATGATGGAAATTGTCACAAGATTTCAAAGAACTTTCGGTAATTCTTGAGTTCTGTGTCGGAATTTCGTGACAATTGTCGTATTTCTTGTGACAAATGTCATTAGCTTCGCAAAATAAGTATTATTAACTGGCGATATGGTGGAGTTTTTTTTTAATTAACATGTTGGTGGCAAACAACCACACCGCCCGTCTGATGGTAAGCGTTTACCGTAGTCCATGGAGGCCTGTGACTTCAATTACAGTGATGTAGACAATAGGGAATATTAGGCAAAGCTCTGCGTAGGTGGCACTAGTAGTACACATACAGTAAACAAACATGCGTCACTACGTCACTCACATATCGCCTATCGTGAACGTCGGACAATCGAGGGTTCGGTTTCTGCCTCTCTATCACTCTCGCATATTCGAGCGATAAAGAGGCGGATAACTAAATTTCGATTTTCGCGTTTACCGGTAGGCACTTGTTAACAAACCGCCTTGATGCATCAATGTCATATTTTATTGTCTTTGAAAACTTGTCAAAAAACAGTTTAAGGCACAGTATGTATAAGTTAGTCTATGAATTTACTGAGTCGGTAGTGCTGCACTCTGGCGGCAGAACATTGCAGTAATATACCCTATTGTTGGACCTGTCACGTCCTAAAACCTATAAAACAATATTCATGACGACTTTTATGACAACATGCGTAGCCGCCATCTTGGATTATAAAATGGTCATCATTTTCGAATTCTGCACTCCCTAAAACCTATAAATCGACATCCGTGACGACGCAAGTTATCTTTATTTTCAGATCCAACCAATTGCTACAGAATACAAAGGACAAAAAAAGAAGCAAGGAGGTAATGAAACAAGCAAAAATACTGATGATTCCTCGACGCAATTGGATGATTCTTAAATTGTGTCCAGATTTTCTTGTCATAAAAGTTTTTATTTTTCACATATAACTCACACAAGCTCCGTGACATTTCGACCTTGTAATTTTTTTAATGTTTTTGTTTATATATGCGTATCTCACTAGAATAATATAATCAAGGTATGTTTATGTTTGATGGTTGAAATAGTAATTCTAAAAATTATATTTGTGTCTTATATTCCTGCCGAAGACTTTTATTTTTCCTTTTCCTTCTACACAAGTTAGGCCAAGTAATAAGAATTTAGGGCTCTCAATTTTATCTTGACTTCTACATCAGTAAAGCTACGAGGCCATGTTTGGTATCGTTTTCGTATAAATTCACAGTACCAAATTTAGTTATGGTATCACATTGACACCATTCCGAAGTAAAAACATATAAACTTATTAAAATACTTTCTTTTAAACTCCTCTTCACGCTTAAACTGCTGAACAGTTTTAATTTAAAGGTACACATATATTTTGAGTCCCGAGACAGGACATGATAAGTTATGTCAAAAATCATCCTTTAAAGGTGTGAAATGTGGTGCAGGGCGGAATTCAGAATTGAATTCTTCAAGTTAATACTTACTGTTTAAGTTTAGGTTTGTAGTCATGTTTTTTATCATTTTCAACTAAATCAAAGATGTAGAATTGTAGACCATCCCAAATTTCATATAAATCGGTTCAGCGGTTATTGATTGTCCGTACAAATTTTCACGCCACTTTTCACACCTTCAAAAGATGTTTTTGGTTATAAGATCTATCCTATGTCCTGTTCCGGGACGCAAACTATTTCTATACCAAATTTCAACGAAATCGGTTCAGCGGTTAAGCGTCAAGAGGAGTTTAAAAAATACCGGCCAAGTGCGAGCCGGACTCGCGTATTAAGGGTTCCGTACATTAAGTCCGCCTCGCGCTTGGCTGCACATTTCTAATAGGTTTTCCTGTCATCTTAATAATCGTGATAGGTAAAGGACTATTTTGTGTATTTTTTTCAAAATTTATGACCTAGTAGTTTCGGAGATAAAGGGGGGGGGGGCAATGGTCATTTTTTGGGTATAAAATCAATTTGTTTACGTTATATGTCCGTCTTTGGGTCTCTAATTTACATATATGCACCAAATTTCAACTTAATTGGTCCAGTAGTTTCCGAGAAAATAGGCTGTGACAGACGGACAGACATACAGACGCACGAGTGATCCTATAAGGGTTCAATTTTTTCCTTTTGAGGTACGGAACCCTAAAAAAATTGTTTTTAAATTTTGTGGAACACGGCCTAGCACCTTCACTGATGTAGAGATCAAGATAAAATTGAGAGCCCTAAATAAAGTTTCAAGAGCGGATATCTCAAAAACTATTCAATATATGGAAAAAATTGACGAAATAAACTTGTAACAAATTAAATTAACTTTCATTTTCTATAAGTGGCCATGTCGCTACGATGCATAGTTTCCGAGATATAATCGAAAAACCGGAAAATGGGACCTTCAAAGCCCCCTCTCTCCCTCCCGCTCAAAGGCTACGGCCGAGGACTTTTGATATGTTCACCTCCTAACTTGTCCAAACCAAGTTAAGGAGCCAAAAATTGTGTTCTGAGCATTTCCCTCTACAACTTTATTGAGCATTCGTTGCCTGACCTAGTAGCGTATTGCATTTCTTTAAAAACTTTTCTGTAAAGGGTGTTGGGTGTTTATATGGTTTTGGTCGATTTTTATCATTCGCATCGCCCATGATGACTTACTAGAATTACGAGCACACGAGACACTAATAGTAGTTTGACAAACCTTGGTTTTCAAGAGGTATTTTATATTGACATTTGCTGTCACAAATTTGCTGTCAGATTTAGTCGCAAACCGCACGCAAAGTGCACACAAATGTGTCGACACCTTGTTACGGAAAAGTGTAGACACGGCGACGACACTTTGTTTCGAAACAATTCTAGACACATTGTGTGGACTCTGTTACGACACATCTGACATTTAGTTACCACTTTGATGATTCTGCGACTGGAATGGTTATATGGGCGTGTTACACACAGTATTGCTGTGAGAATCACGTTGATGTAAGTATAAAATTAATATTAATTTACTAGAATTAAGTATTTAAAAGCCCACTTTATTGGTAGGGTCGTGGTATCTATTTATTTTCTGTGGTAATGTAGCCAGAGTATCTAAAGGCAAACCGTTAAACAGAGATGGTCCCTACTAGAAAGAAGGAATATACAAGAATACATAGCCATACTCAAAATTCAGCCTGAAACTGCTTTAAAAGATATAATTTCTAATTTCCAGGTACATGTTGCAGTTCAAGCTGCTGATATCATGGTGGACAAGACTTAATAAAGAGTTGTGAATAATAAAACATGTTTTTGTTTATCTACTTTTTTATTAATTTGGGAAATATGTTATAGGTAAGTATATGTTTCCAAAAAAAATAGTAACTTTACATTAAATGTATATTTATCATGTTCTGCACGAGCATCTGACAATGATGGCTTCTTGTTGACCATCCAGAAGAGAAGTGTATGGTTTGTTATTTACTCTGTTCCCAGGCATTATTTACGGTCGTAAAGTATTACGACGATTAATAATTAATATGACGTTCGTTTCAATACAAAATGCTCAACTTTGTTCTGGGCCCAAGTGCAGTTACATATCTCACAGCTGTATCTAAATAGGAATCACGATGACCTGAAATAATAGGATATAATTAGCAAAATTGGCATGTTCCTAATATAGTAGTATAAGTATGTAGTACAATATCCAAACAATGGTGACAAGCCGGCAGAAAGCACCCACTGGGTGCTAAGCTACCTTTAGCAATGGACGCTTGTAACGATTTTATGAATCCAATCTTCTTACAAATCGAATCAGTTAAAATATATATGATGTAGGTAACTTACATTTGTATTTTTGCTCCCTTGATTTCAGCCAAGTTATGGTTGGAGTTGGATGCTATATGGATACATACTCCAATAAAACTAAGTTATATTATATAACTTAGGCAGATTTCTGGAATCAGCTTTCTCAAATTTATAGCGTAGGTATTTTGAAATTAATGATTCAAAATAAACGAGTTTTCCATTCCAGGCGATTGTTATTTATAGAAACTCGCGACACTGACATTGTCGACAGGTGACATTACAATCAATTGACAATGACAACTATTTTTTTAAATAAAGACACATAGATCTCACATTTTACTTTCATCCGACATCAAATTAAACTAAATACAAACTATTCTAAAATAAAATAAAACTAATCTAAACTAAATCTAAAAAAGGCCCCTGTGGCAAGGTCCCCAAGATGCTGGCTGCGTTACCCCGCTGAACTGCCAGACTAAAGCGTTGAGCGAGGTAACTGCCAGCTCTCGGGTCCCCAGTTGCGTCCCTGAGTCTCTTTGAAAGGTTTCCAAAGAGACTCAGGGCGCCAGGACCCCACGGACCCAGGGTCTCGACGCCGAAAGGAACGAAAATGTATTCGGCGCCGAGACCGCGATACTTCCCAACCTTTGCGTTTTCGGCCGCCTCCGCAGCAGCTGCCGCCCTCGCAGAGGTTCCGTGGAGATGTGACGGGGCCAGCGTGTCTACGCAGGTTGCGTCCCACACTAGCACCCGCCCCATACTCCACGGAATCAAGGACATCCCGTCAGGTCTCTTGCCGTCACTTTTCAATATGCCGGTCGGCTCCAATAGAGCAGGCACATTGACCGACGCAAGAGACCGACGGATGATGTCGTTAAGGGCGGCATGCCTGGAGAAGCGGCCCGCGCTCCGCTGGCAGGAGAGACCGTGGTGGCCTAACTGTTAACTGTTTTTTTAATGCTTGTTGTTGCTTGTGCATTATCCTAATCAGCCGACGACATGTAATTTACGAGAAGTCGTATCTCATATTTTCAATAAATTATAAATATTCAACCGAGCCACGAATTACTAAATCATTCAAATTGGTATCTTAAATTAACCTATATTTTCAGAAAATAAAATAAAAATGGGGGTCTAAAAAAAATGAACAATCCTAATTGCTCGTTTAAAGGTTTTAGATAGATAGCAATCTTACTTACTGCCGTGGCGCAGCTACCCGAAGCTCGAGCTGGAGCGATGAGGTCGTGAAAGATCAGTACGGATATGATGGTCGTATTTGTCTACGTGACAGCGTGATAAAACGGTGTCCGTCTCTTTCTATCCCGCAGAGTTAAAAAGTGACAGTTGTTTTATCACATGGATAAATGTGGATAAAGCGATCCATAATAGGCTTGCTGAACGAACTCGGTGCCGTCGATTGGACAGAAACGGCGCTAGACAGAGGGCCCGATTCGGATTATCGAACGAGCGAGCGAAGCGAAGCGAAGTTCTTACATTCGACTTGGATCACGCGGCTGGCTAGCGGCACGTTCCGGCATTTCGATGTTTTTAAGCTGAACTGTCAGAAGATAGTTTGATACTCAAGAACTTAAGTAAATTTGTTCTAATTTAAATTAAATTGGGTATACGTGTAGTTGAGGGCATTATATTTTAGTCATTAAATTTTGAGCAGGCTCGAACAAGAGGTTATTGAACTAGAAGAGCTTAAAATGCTAAAAAGCCATTTGTGAGGGCTCTAGCTATTCTGGTCACTTTTATTCAAAGAAAGTATGGTCGAGTTAGGTATCAAATGAAAGTGCTCGGTTTGTTACACATTTATAATATTGTCTTTTTAATTTTAGATTTTTAAAATTAAAAAAAAAGAAAAATGATGACCATTTTGGAATTCAAGATGGCGGCCATGCACTATGTCGTAAAAATCGTCATGGATGTCGTTTTTTTGGTTTTGGGGGGCGCAGATTTCGTAAATGATGACCATTTTGGAATCCAAGATGGCGGCCATGAACTATGTCGTAAAAGTCATCATGGGTGTCGTTTTATAGGTTTTGGGGGGCGCAGATTTCGAAAACGGTGACCATTTTGGAATCCAAGATGGCGGCCATGCACTATGTCATAAAAATCGTCATGGATGTCGTTTCTTGGGTTTTGGGGGGCGCAGATTTCGAAAATGATGACCATTTTGTAATCCAACATGGCGGCCATGCACTTTGTCATAAAAGTCGTCATGGGTGTCGTTTTATAGGTTTTGGGGGGCGCAGATTTCGAAAATGATGACCATTTTGGAATCCAAGATGGCGGCCATGCACTATGTCGTAAAAACGTCACGGATGTCGTTTTTTTTTGTTTTGGGGGGCGCAGATTTCGTAAATGATGACCATTTTGGTATCCAACATGGCGGCCATGCACTTTGTCATAAAAGTCGTCATGGGTGTCGTTTATAGGTTTTGGGGGGCGCAGATTTCGAAAATGATGACCATTTTGGAATCTAATATGGCGGCCATGCACTATGTCGTAAAAGTCGTCATGGGTGTCGTTTTTTAGGTTTTGGGGGGCGCAGATTTCTAAAATGATGATTATTTTGAAATCCAACATGGCGGCCATGCACTATGTCATAAAAATCGTCATGGATGTCGTTATATAGGTTTCAGGGGGCCCCGATTTCGAAAATGATGACCATTTTGGAATCCAAAATGGCGGCCATGCACTATGTCATAAAAGTCGTCATGGGTGTCGTTTTATAGGTTTTAGGGGGCACAGATTTCGAAGATGATGACCATTTCGGATTCCAAAATGGCGGCCATGCACTATGTCATAAATGTCGTCATGGATGTCGTTTTATAGGTTTTGGGGGGCGCAGATTTCGGAAATGATGACCATTTTGGAATCCAACATGGCGGCCATGCACTATGTCATAAAAGTCGTCATGGATGTCGTTTTATAGGTTTTAGGGGGCCCCGATATCGAAAATGATGACCTTTTTGAATTCCAAAATGGTTGCCATGCACTATGTCATAAAAGTTTACAAAGTCATTTCAAGTAATCGTGGAATCAGGAATCAATTACGAAATGCCCATCTCGGACTAAGTAGCACTGCATTCAATTGATCTTTTTGGCGAACCGCGAGTTCACAGTTCGGGGCGAACTACTAGTTAAATTAAATAAATTAAATATCATTTATTATCAGGATTATGAAATAGACATCTATTAGTGTAGTATTTTGGTAATGTAGGTAGCTCGTAAAAATATGTCATATGTCAGTTTGCCGTGAAATACATGACCGTTACGTTGCTATCCGAGTGTTTTAATTCTAATTAAATCCCAAACACAATAATTGGCGACGAGAAGTACCTAACGCGTTATAATAAGTGATAAACTAGTGGAATAATAGTTAAAAACGATGGCGGCGAGCGCTAACGTGATTTATGGCGGCAATCTCACGTTCGACCACAACGCGCAAGAATGGAGGATTTTTAAGGAGCGGTTTGAAGCGATGTGTTTTGCAAATGATTTGACGGACACCACCGACAAAGCGGGCACAAAGCGGCGTTCCATACTCCTTACGACGTTTGTGGAAGAAACTTACCGCGTTGCCAAAGATTTGGTGTATCCAAAAACGTTGAACACCATTGAATATTCTACCCTCCTTGAAAAGCTGGATGCTCATTTTGAGTCACCTAGGTGTTCGTTTGCTGAACGATATAAATTTTATAAAGCGGAGCAACGGACCGGCGAAGATCTGGGGGAGTGGGCAGCGCGAGTGCGAAGTTTGGCACAGTTCTGCGGGTTTACGACGGAGCTAGACACAGCGCTGCGGGATCGTTTCGTTCTCGGGCTCGAGAACGCTAAAGAACGAGAGAAGTTGTTTGCGGAGAGCGTGGACAAGCTGACTTTTAGCAAGGCGTTACATCTGGCGCAGGCTACTCGCAGCGCCCGGCAGGGCCTGCAAGCGACCGGCTCGGCCAGGCAGGCGGCGGGAGCCAGCGGCGGCGAGGTGTTCGCGGTGCGCGCGGCCGCCGCACCCTCCCAACCAAACAACTCGAATAATACAAGACGAGCCTGTGCAGTATGCGGATACAAAAACCATACCAAGGACAAGTGCCGTTACATTAATTACTCGTGTAAAAAGTGCAACACTAAAGGACACCTAAGTAGGATGTGTAAAATGAGTGATAAAAAGTTTAACTTCATTGCCGAAGAAACCGATGACATACATGAAGGTATCGTAGATGTTTATTTATATAGTATCAGATGTGATAACGGGGAGCCTATGCAGCAGGTGGTGTCGATGGCTAGCGAAAACGTAGTATGCGAGGTAGACAGCGGAAGCGCTGTCTCAGTGCTACCTGTTAGTGTTTATGACTCATTACTTATTTAAAGGAAAATGTGCCTTAAAGTGATCCAACGTACGATTAAACTGTTATAATGGTAGCAAAATATTTCCTTTAGGCCGAGTTTTATTACCGATTACCTTTGAAACTAGAACAGAGGAAATTGACATGTTTATTATCGAGGATACAGAGGATCAGCCAATTTTGTTAGGAAGAGATTTCATTAGCAAGTTTGATTTACATCTGTGCAGTAAGAATTGTAATCATTTGAATAGCGAGGATGACGTCATCCGGTCATTAAAGAATAAGTATTCGAAAGTTTTTTCTAACGAGTTGGGCAGGTTTAATAAATATAAAATAAATCTAAAACTAAAAGAGGATGCGCAATTTAAATTTTTTAAACCTCGAACCGTGCCCTTGGCTTTGAAACCTAAAGTCGAGGAGGAACTGAACAGATTGGTTGATTTAGGTATTTTGGAAAAGGTTAGTCATTCCGATATGGCCACACCCATTGTCCCTGTTTTACACCCCGACGGTAATATACGAATTTGCGGCGACTATTCCGTGACCTTGAATAAATCATTGTTTATCGATAACTATCCATTACCGCGTATCGAAGACCTATTTTCTAGGTTGCATGGGGGGGAAGAATTCTCGAAATTTGATTTATCTAGGGCATATAACCAGTGTGAGCTCGATGAGGCATCAAAGAAATTGACGTGCATAAACACACACAAAGGACTTTATTGTTACACACGCCTCGTTTTTGGCTTATCCTCTGCGCCGTGTATTTTTCAGCAAATTATCGAAAAATTACTTTCGGGAGTCGACGGAATTTGCATTTTTCTCGACGATGTACTTATAACTGGACCGACCCGAAAAATACACGTCGAGAGGCTCGAGCAAGTCCTTAGTCGACTTAATGACGCCGGTTTGTGCTTAAAACAGGATAAATGCGAGTTATTTAGGAGTTCTGTAGAATACTTAGGGTTTGTAATCGATAAACATGGATTACATAAATCCAAAAATAAAGTTCAAGCCATTCTTAATGCTAAAAGTCCGAAAAATGTATCTGAGCTTCAATCATTTCTAGGTTTGTTAAATTACTATCGGGCATTCGTACCTAATGCTTCGGGTATTTTAAACCCGTTGTATGCGTTACTAAAAAAAGATTGTAAATGGTATTGGGGCGTCGAGCAAGAGGAGTCATTTGTGCAAATAAAAAAGGAGTTAGCGAGTGAGCGAATGTTAGCACACTACAACCCGGATTACGTCACGATTTTGACCACGGATGCCGGACCGGCGGCTTTAGGGGCTATTTTAGCTCAAAAACAGCCGGACGGCTCCGAGCGCGTTGTCGCTTATGCCTCCCGCTCGCTCACGCCCAGCGAAAAAAACTATGCTCAGATACAAAAAGAAGCGGCATCATTAATTTTTGGAATAAAGAAATTCCATTATTATTTGTACGGCAGATCGGTGCCTTTTGTTTTAAGAACGGACCACAAACCCTTAGTATCAATTTTCGGATCCAAAAAAGGTGTCCCCGAATTAGCAGCAAATCGGTTGCAGCGTTATGCTATATTTCTGTCCGCTTATAACTATGAGATCGAATATGTAAAAAGCGAGCATAACGTTGCAGATTACTTGTCTAGGGCCACACTGGATGAAACACAAGGGTGTCCCGAAGGAGATATAGTTGATCGGGCAACATATATAAATTTTATATCTGATTCATTGAAACCAGTTACGGCGAAAGATATTTGTTTAGCAACAAAAAAAGATGCGGTATTGTTGCGCGTCAAGTCTTATATAGAAAATGGGTGCCACGAAAATTGAAGGATAATGACTTAAAAATGTTTTTTTAACTGTCGTACAGAGTTGACTTTAGAAGAAGGCTGTATTTTGCGCGGCCATAAAGTTGTCATACCTTCCATTTTCCGGGAGCAACTTTTGAATGAGTTGCATGATTCTCATCTTGGTGTGGTAAAAACTAAATCGGAAGCAAGGAAACGAATGTGGTGGCCTAATATAGACCGGCACATTGAACAAAAAATTGGGTCATGTAGCGTGTGCATTACACTAAGAAACGCCCCGGCGCGGTCTCCGCTGGTTTCGTGGCCGTACCCGGCACGCTGGGAGCGCGTGCACCTGGACATGTGCGCGGTGCAGAGTCGGCAGTTCCTTATCGCCGTAGATGCGCATTCCAAGTGGGTCGAGTGTTATGTAATGACACAAACAGACACCGCTAGTGTAATTATGAAATTAGCAGACATGTTTAGTAGATTTGGACTTGTTCGCACCCTGGTTACAGATAATGCCTCAAATTTTAGTTCTACGTTGTTTACAGAGTTTTGTACGTTAAATGAAATTAAACATTTAACTATTGCACCTTATCACCCGAATTCGAACGGCCAAGCCGAAAATAGTGTAAAATTCGTAAAAAAAGGCATAAAGGCAATATTTGCGCAAAATCCGTCCCAGTCTAGTTTTAATATTAAATTAAGTAAATTATTGTTCGACTATAGGAACTCGGCTCATTGTACTACTGGATTCTCACCGGCTCAGCTGTTGCTAGGCCGATCGTTACGCTCTCGACACGACTTGCTGCGTGCGCCGCGCGGTACCGACGCCGACGCTAATACTCACGCCGGCGCCGGCGCCGACGCCGACGCCGACGCCGACACCCAAGCTCCTCGCCTTCCGTTGTCATTGGCTTCCTCGGCTAATCAAAATGTTATCTCCAAACAGATCTCACAATGTAAACAATACGGCGGGCAGAGAAAATGTAATTTTAAACGGGGTGATAATGTTTTAGTAAAATCATTTTTTAAGAATGGTACTAAGTATACATGGAAAAGAGGTACTATTTAGAATAAAGTGGGATCCAGAATGTATATCGTAAATATAACGGACTTGAAAATAAAAGTTAAGAAACACGTCGACCAATTGTTACATTACAAAGGCTGTGACGACACCAACGAGTCCGATTCCGAAGGCGACGTTCCGACATTACAAAACGACGACGACGCCCAGGACGACAACGTCGAAGACGCGCAAACCGACGCACCTCTGCCTGAAGAGCAAGAAGCTGTCGAGCTGGCGGAGGGCGGAGTGGCGAATCCCCACGACACGTCTCCGGACACGTCTTTCGAGAGTGTCGTTTCATCTGTCAGCTCTCCGCAGAGACAATCAGTGCAAGAGAACACAGATACAATAATGTCGTCAGATTGTCCGTTGGAGGTTATGGAGGCGGACGACAACGGTGTTGAGCCTGACGCTCCGGCTGAAAGTCATGGCCTAGTCGACCTTGACAACAGGCGACAACGGCCAATAAGGAGTACTAGGAACAAGGACGTTAATTATAAAATTTAATGGACCTTAAAATTATAAAACGATTGTACTAAGTAGGTTATTAATGTATTATCTAGTGATTAAGTACTAACTGTTTTTGTTTTGGTTTTTTTTTTTGTAACTTTTCGCTTGAATCCTGCCAACCGAAACTGTACCATTATGTCTTTCAATTGGGTTGAAAATTGCATAGAATTGAAAACTTAAGACTAGTGTCATAATTGATGGGGGAGGGTGTAGAAGGCGATATGTTCTTATTATTTGTTAGCTTCTTTGGCAATGATTTATTATTGCTTATTATTTTATTTTAAATCTAAATAACTACATTGTTTGGATAAATATTGGTGGAGGGATTGTAGTATTTTGGTAATGTAGGTAGCTCGTAAAAATATGTCATATGTCAGTTTGCCGTGAAATACATGACCGTTACGTTGCTATCCGAGTGTTTTAATTCTAATTAAATCCCAAACACAATAATTAGACATCACCAAGATACGATAACGATATGATATGTTTAAGATCTAACCTATCATATTTGACATTTGCGTGATTCTGGAGATACTCTTGAACGATTTCCACAGGATATGACTTAGAGATCCAATTTACACTAATAGATACCTAATCTTACGCTATCTAACGTAAAAGTGACATTAGTTGCCCGAATTGCGCTACAAAAGAGAACTAGTTGATATCTAAATTCTAAACTATAACGTATCTAGAATGGATCTAGAACGTGTCGTCTCTTGTGAATATCTTGAAGTTCGAATACGTCAGAGATAAGCATGGCGTTCCTTAGTGTCAGAGGCCAAGATCCACTTCGGGTCGCTGCGCCACGGCAGTAAGTAGGTAGATAAACACAACTAATATATTTCTCGATTATTTTTCTCTGATCCCCCGTCATCGATGAGACAACTCGGTAAGCGTCGGATCGTATCCGTCAAATATCTTATTATTTCCGCCATATTGTATCGATATGACTGGTGACGGTATTCGAATTGTTTTAATTATGTTTCGCTATATGACTACACTTGGAAAGTAAGAAGCTTAATAAAACATGAAAAAACACATCAATTACAAAGGCTAACTTATCACAGGAGTGATGCGGCAGTATATCGGCCGAGAGATAGATTAGTTTTTAAGTTATTAGATACCTGTCTTTTTCTAAACGTATCTAGACACGCGGCAGCGTGTCAAGCCAAGTTCAAGCAAAGGAACTGGCTAGCCAGCGCCAAGTGTAATATTACACGAACCACTTGGTGCCACTTTTGACCCTTCTATAACTCAAAACATCTTTAACGTAAACACATAAAACTCCGTGTGTTTAATTATATCCATAAGGACATCTAGAAGCCCAAATTTCATGAAGCTAGCTCAAACGGTTATAAAGATATGAAGGTCAAAAAGTCGTAAATTTTAAGACTGACTGACAGACTTATAGTACCTAAACCTAACCTACTTCCAGATGACCTAATTTTTGTATTGAACTTGGCTCTCCTTTTTTACATTTATGTTTTTGATGGGATTAATTAAACAGGGACGGTCTATCTCGCGAGAACCGTCGTACCAATATTGTGCTAGCCCGGCTGTGTACATATTTAAAAACTTCAGATACCACTCTTAGAACTATAACACTAATAAAACATTTGTGACGTTCATCGCCAAAAGGTACCTTAAGGCGGCTGACGCTTACGTCGCATAAGCGCCAACCGCCATAAGGTACCTTTACCCGTGGGACGTCACATTTATTGATATTGCAAACTGAATAAATATTAAAAGCAATATATCCATTAAGTCAAATAAATGTCGAATCGCATCCTCTTGATTATGTATTAGATGTTTTTGAAGAGGGTTCCTAATGGTCTCAGGATATGATAAACTTGTCTTCTGTTTTATTTATTACAGTGGTTTTTAGGGTTCCGTACCCAAAGGGTCAAAACGGGACCCTATTACTAAGACTGTCCGTCTGTCTATCCGGCTGTCCGTCTGCCCGTCTGCTGGTCTGTCCGTCTGTCCGTCTGTCCGTCTGTCCATCTGTCCATCTGTCAGTCTGTCCGTCTGCCCGTCTGCCCGTCTGTCCGGCTGTCCGTCTGTCCGTCTGCCCGTCTGCCCGCTGCCCGTCTGTCCGTCACCAGGCTGTATCTCATGGACAGTGATAGCTAGGCATGCAGTTGAAATTTTTACACTTGATGTATTTCTGTTGCCGCTATAACAAGAAATATTAGAAACAAAATAAAATAAATATTGAAGTGTGGCTTCTATACCTACAACATTTTTTTTGCCGTTTTTTGCGTAATGATACGGAACGCTTCGTGCGCGAGTCGGACTCGCACTTGGCCGGTTTTTAATCATACTAATACTATTTCAGGTCAAGGAATAGGGATATTTATGGCGCGGTGAAAGGACAGAAATAGTTTTAATACTATTTTTACGGGCGGTTTTTCGTGATTTATTAAAACGTAGTGCCTACATTAGAGCCAAGAATTTTAGAGGGTGAAAAAGTTAATTTTTTTTATTTAGAAAAACAAATGTTTTTCCTTATAATAATGACAAAAATATATGTATAACATAAGTATTTATACGCGCTGTGTGTGTGTGTGTGTGTGTGTGTGTGTGTGTGTGTGTGTGTGTGTGTGTGTGTGTGTGTGTGTGTGTGTGTGTGTGTGTGTGTGTGTGTGTGTGTGTGTGTGTGTGTGTGTGTGTGTGTGTGTGTGTGTGTGTGTGCGTGTGTGGGTGGGTGTGCGTGTGCGTGTGCGTGTGCGTGTGCGTGTGCGTGTGCGTGTGCGTGTGCGTGTGCGTGTGCGTGTGCGTGTGCGTGTGCGTGTGCGTGTGCGTGTGCGTGTGCGTGTGCGTGTGCGTGTGCGTGTGCGTGTGCGTGAGCGTGTGCGTGTGCGTGTGCGTGTGTGTGTGTGTGTGTGTATACGACTTTTATTTTATGGAACGATCCTTTTTAATGCTGATTGTACCTAATCAAACCCTGAATCCTTTTTGAGAGGGGGTCAACAATTCATAGCTGCCCCAATAACGAGCCTCTGTTTTGATACGCGCTCGTGTCAAGGATATATGGACCCTCGAGACCCTATCGAAGGTACTCAGGCCATTATAAATTGAGAAAAGGTCGTTATTTTTGCTTATACTGCAGACAATATTTTATTGAAAATAATTATATGTTCATACAATACGACCCGTTTTCACTGCTCGATCGTGAAGCCTATTACGGCTCCTCTACACGATGGGCCAGCGCCGGCCACTCCAAAGGACGCAGCCATGCGGCAGAATGAGATAGCAATATAACTTGCTTCCTCTAACGCATAAATGCGTCCCTTGGAGTGGCCGGCGTTGGCCCATCGTGTAGAGGAGCCATTACATAATTAGCTTCCATTCGGATTCAACAATGAATTTGTGTTATCACGAACACAATGAAACAATTCCCATAACGAGTTCGTGTCCATAGATCACGCACTCTAAACCTTTTATTTTTGACGAAATGGGAATGCTTTACGCACGGTGTGTGGGACTCGCCGCTCCTTATCCCTCTCCTGGCGAGAGGAGGGGGAGCATTTGGCCCTACCCACTAAACCCACTCCGGCGTTTCACCCTCTTTGCCGTTCGTGAGGGCGCACTGAGATCGATGTCATTCCACCACGGCGCCCTGCGGCAGCCCCGGATTATCCCCAGGGCATCCTCACAAGGGGGGGGGGGGGCAACTCATGCTAATCGGTCTGAATCTGGATACAAACTTTTGTATGGAGCAGCGATCTTCCACTATGCTATTTACGATGTGATGTTTAATGACTAAAGAGTACATTCATGGTCATCCGTGTGTAAGTTTCGTGACTCATTTGAATGAGCCAGTGTACGGACCAACAACTTTCAACTTACTTATCTATTAGTGCAAGAACTGGCATACAAGTTTCTGTAAACCTAGTATTTCTGTATTTGTGAGTTTCACGGGAAAAGGTATCTTATGGCGGCCAGCGCTTACGTCACGTAGCACCGCATTTGTATTGGAGCGCCTTTAATAATAGCGTAAGTACCAACCCCCGTAAGGTACTTTTACCGTGGAACGTCACATTTTATCGCTTAAATGGATTGTAAGTCGTCATTTGGATCTATCGTATTTGTTTGAGAAGGCAATGAAGCAAAAGAAATGCTTTATTATTTGGTTTATGAAAGGTTCTAACTGACATACCTAGTGTACATTGTAATGCACTTCAATTTTGGCTATACGCGGTTAAAGTCAGCCTTACCATTATCTACTTTTGCGGAATCTACGAGAGGCAATCTTTGGTACTTTGTAACAAAACAGGTTTCCACAATGTCTTTCGTTCCCATTCGTCCTAAGTAATGTAAAATAAATATCAGACAGCCCCGGGGGTATGGGGAAATGAGAAATTAGGCCTTTATCCATTGACATAGATACGTGGGCCATACTGAAAGTTTCTGGATTCTGATATATACATGAGATAACTTATTTTTTCTAAGCCAGTCCAGGAATTTTCAATATGCCCTAAATATCTAGGGACTGACCTTACGGGCAATAATAATGAGGCATGGGGCCAGTACAGCGGTGTGACGCCGCGACAACGCGATTGGTTGATGAGCTCGCATCACGCACGCGATTGGCCGCAACTAGTTGCGTTAGGGCTGATTTAGACGGCGCGCGAACTCGCATGCGATTTTAGTTACATTGAGGAATGTGGATTACGTCCAATTCAACCGACCAATCAAATTTCGCAATGGTATGAAACTCGCATTGATCGGTCGGTTGAATTGAACGTAACCAACAGTCCGCATCCAATCAAATCCCGCAATGGTATGAAACTCGCATTGATCGGTCGGTGGAATTGGACGTAACCAACAGTCCGCATCCAATCAAATCCCGCAATGGTATGAAACTCGCATTGATCGGTCGGTGGAATTGGACGTAACCAACAGTCCGCATCCAATCAAATCCCGCAATGGTATGAAACTCGCATTGATCGGTCGGTGGAATTGGACGTAACCAACAGTCCGCATCCAATCAAATCCCGCAATGGTATGAAACTCGCATTGATCGGTCGGTGTAATTGGACGTAACCAACAGTCCGCATCCAATCAAATCCCGCAATGGTATGAAACTCGCATTGATCGGTCGGTGGAATTGGACGTAACCAACAGTCCGCATCCAATCAAATCCCGCAATGGTATGAAACTCGCATTGATCGGTCGGTGGAATTGGACGTAACCAACAGTCCGCATCCAATCAAATCCCGCAATGGTATGAAACTCGCATTGATCGGTCGGTGGAATTGGACGTAACCAACAGTCCGCATCCAATCAAATCCCGCAATGGTATGAAACTCGCATTGATCGGTCGGTGGAATTGGACGTAACCAACAGTCCGCATCCAATCAAATCCCGCAATGGTATGAAACTCGCATTGATCGGTCGGTGGAATTGGACGTAACCAACAGTCCGCATCCAATCAAATCCCGCAATGGTATGAAACTCGCATTGATCGGTCGGTGGAATTGGACGTAACCAACAGTCCGCATCCAATCAAATCCCGCAATGGTATGAAACTCGCATTGATCGGTCGGTGGAATTGGACGTAACCAACAGTCCGCATCCAATCAAATCCCGCAATGGTATGAAACTCGCATTGATCGGTCGGTGGAATTGGACGTAACCAACAGTCCGCATCCAATCAAATCCCGCAATGGTATGAAACTCGCATTGATCGGTCGGTGGAATTGGACGTAACCAACAGTCCGCATCCAATCAAATCCCGCAATGGTATGAAACTCGCATTGATCGGTCGGTGGAATTGGACGTAACCAACAGTCCGCATCCAATCAAATCCCGCAATGGTATGAAACTCGCATTGATCGGTCGGTGGAATTGGACGTAACCAACAGTCCGCATCCAATCAAATCCCGCAATGGTATGAAACTCGCATTGATCGGTCGGTGGAATTGGACGTAACCAACAGTCCGCATCCAATCAAATCCCGCAATGGTATGAAACTCGCATTGATCGGTCGGTGGAATTGGACGTAACCAACAGTCCGCATCCAATCAAATCCCGCAATGGTATGAAACTCGCATTGATCGGTCGGTGGAATTGGACGTAACCAACAGTCCGCATCCAATCAAATCCCGCAATGGTATGAAACTCGCATTGATCGGTCGGTGGAATTGGACGTAACCAACAGTCCGCATCCAATCAAATCCCGCAATGGTATGAAACTCGCATTGATCGGTCGGTGGAATTGGACGTAACCAACAGTCCGCAATGTAGCTAAAATCGCATGCGAGTTCTCGCGTCGTCTAAATGAGCCCTTAGACAGCACGATTGGCTCGAATTCGTGACACCGCTGAGCTAGTACCATTTTTAGGGTTCCGTACCCAAAGGGTAAAACGGGACCCTATTACTAAGACTTCGCTGTCCGTCCGTCCGTCCGTCCGTCCGTCTGTCACCAGGCTGTATCTCACGAACCGTGATAGCTAGACAGTTGAAATTTTCACAGATGATGTATTTCTGTTGCCGCTATAACAACAAATACTAAAAACAGAATAAAATAAAGATTTAAATGGGGCTCCCATACAACAAACGTGATTTTTGACCAAAGTTAAGCAACGTCGGGAGGGGTCAGTACTTGGATGGGTGACCGTTTTCTTTTTGCTTTTTTTTGTTTTTTTTGCATTATGGTACGGAACCCTTCGTGCGCGAGTCCGACTCGCACTTGCCCGGTTTTTAGTGCCCGTAAGGCCCGTCCATATATACGTCAATGCGGTTATCACACTGATGCCGCCGGCTCCAGTGTGCAGAATCGAATGTGAATACAGCCTAATGGCCCAATTCGAACAATAACACAAAATAAATAATAGTACTAGGTA
Source organism: Cydia fagiglandana (assembly GCF_963556715.1). Classification (NCBI taxonomy): domain Eukaryota; kingdom Metazoa; phylum Arthropoda; class Insecta; order Lepidoptera; family Tortricidae; genus Cydia; species Cydia fagiglandana. The sequence goes on along the minus strand of NC_085950.1, from coordinate 1,802,600 downwards.
CAGAAGATTCGATCACTCTAAGAAAACACGTCTGTTACGATTAGGACGACCGCTAGGTGACGACAGCGCCACGCGCGGCTTATGGCTGACCACCAAAATTGGTGTGGGACGGATGTACTTGTAGCTACCTGTTGCAAAGCGACGAAATCGCGGAGTGAGCCACGCCTGGCAATGCTTATGATGTTACAGAGATACGATACCGATCTAATCTGAATAGCGACGTTTTTGGTTGAAGAAATATCATTATTGATACTGAAATATCGGTATCGAATCGCTGTGACATCTAAAAAGAATTGTTCGAATTGGACCGTAAGTCCTTTTTTGTCGCGTAGGTCAATATGATCGCCTCCAGCTAAATGGCCATCTCTCCTTACATTTAAGAGGTCCCTTAAGGTCTATCAAATCCAAAATCATAACCCTCTTTTATGGCGTAGCGTAACGCCTCCGTTGGGGACAATTTATAGCAAAAAACCGGCCAAGTGCGAGTCGGACTCGCGTTCCAAGGGCTCCGTACATTAAGTCCGACTCACGCTTGACTGCACATTTCTAATAGGTTTTCCTGACATATATAGGTAAAGAACTATATTATGTATCTTTTTTTCAAAATTTTTGACTCGGTAGTTTCGGAGATAAAGGGGGTATGGTTTTTTTTTAATAACTTCTAACCTATGTATTTTAAATTTTTCACAATAATCCAATACATATCAACTAGATATTACTAGAGTTAAAAATTAAATAAATAAATTAAATGAATAAACAATTAATACTTTTTAAAAATTTTAAAAATAAAATTTTTCACTAATCTGATTAAATTGCCCGATTGAATCAGGACGCGCGGACGCGAACGCCAACGCCGCGCAACGCTAAAGTTTTTGTGGGTACATCTGTATGTAAAATTCACACGCAATGTACATAATTATATTGTTCTATGAATAGGTAAATGAATATGGCCCCGATTCGGATTTTGAAATACACACACTATTAGATATCTTTTAGACATCACCAAGATACGATAACGCTATGTTTAAGATCTAACCTGTCAAATTTGACATTTGCGCGATTCTGGAGATACTCTTGAACGATTTCCACAGGATATGACTTAGAGATACAATTCACATCTTACTCTATCTAACGTAAAAGTGACATTGGGTGCCCGAATTGCGCTGCAAAAGAGAACTAGTTGATATCTAAACTATCACGTATCTAGAATGGATCTAGTACGGTAGTACGTGGTATGTGTCGTCTCTAGTGAATATCTTGAAGTTCGAATACGGCAGTATGACTATGGAGAGTAGTCGTATGTCGTCTTAAATTTTCTAAAATCTCGATTTTCCCCAACATTTCACAGATCATATCTAAACTGGTCTAACAATTCGGGTATCAGCGATGCGAGGACATTTTTCAGGATAATGCCGATAAGGCCGGTTGTCTCCGGGATTATCCCGAGGGAAGATAGCTGCGAATGAGACCCATTAGGTACGTATTAAAAAATGTGGGAATATTTCTTGGGGAGAATCGATGTGATTCCACAGAGGCACAGTGCTATAACCGCGAAAATCGAAGTTCGCAATTTGCGGGCATTTTTCTCTGTCACTCTAATTTCGCCTTCATTTGAGTAAAAGAGAAAGATCCCCGCAATTTACGAATTTCGGTTTTCGCGGTAGCCGCTCAGACTACAGAGACACCGCATTATGGCTTCTCTACACGATGGGCCAGCGCCGGTCACTCCAATTAAGGGACGCCTTTATGCGTTAGAGGGAGCAAGTGATATTGCTATCTCATTCTATCGCATGGCTGCGTCCCCCAGAGTGGCCGGCGCTGGCCCATCGTGTAGAGGAGCCATTATGAAGTACAGTCATCAGCAATAGTATCTTACACAACTAGGGCCGCAAAAATATGTGACAGGTTCTTATTTGGAGCGCAATAAGAGCGCGTCATATACTTTTGCGGCCCTAGTTGTGTAGATACTATTGCTGATGACTGTACTACGTGGTCACCATACAGTATAGGTGAAATTCTACGATTTGAGCTGCACAAATTACAAAAATAACTAATAGTATTCTTACACTTAACACTAAGCATGACCCGACATGCATCAGGCCGGTTAAAAAGTTTAATAGTGTTTACCGAGAATGGTTCAGTATACAAACAAATGTGTATTTAGTAGGCGGACAAGTGTTTGAAATGTCACCGTATTTTAGAACGATTTCGCTTTAAAATTTTTTCGTTTCTCGTGTGTAACTCCGGAGGTAAGAATATTGTTACTAAGAGTCTTTAATTCACACTAGCCTATGGCTGTCGTGAATATAATAGACTCTCGTACAATATCCCTCTTTGCACAATGTGCTATTATGCTATCTCTTTGAAAGCTAGGTTCTATATTGACTATCGAATTGAACATTTTAGCTCGAAATCGTTCACATATTTCAGAATATCCTAATGTTACCGCTAATCCACCACAGTCGTCAATATAAGCAGAATAGCGAACACTATCGAACACAATCGTCCCGCAATCGCACCGCAATCGCACGACAATCGCACTGTAATCGGATTGCGGGCACTTTGCGGCCTATTACGTTTAATGCGTGCAGAGGGATTGGTATTAGCTATATTGTTGCTTATTTGTGTATTTGTGACGTCCCACGGGAAAAGGTACCTTATGGCGGTTGGCGCTTACGCTATTATTAACGCCGCTCCAATATTATTGCGTCGCTATGCGACGTAAGCGCCAGCCGCCATAAGGTACCTTTTGTCGTGGAACGTCACATTTAGTAATGGTTATTATACTTTAGGCAGGGTGACTGCTATAGTGATTGACCACTCTTAACAGTAAGGCTTCAATTGGCTTGTTTCTTTCTGATTTGTTAAGGGGCCCACTGATTAACAGTCCGCCGGACGGTGTCGACCTGTCAGTTAGAACAAAATTTTGACAGTTCCGAACAACTGACAGGCCGATACCGTCCGGCGGACTGTTAATCAGTGGGTCCCTTTAGGAGTGGCCAATTACTATGTCACCCTACCTACCCATTTTTACATTTTCAACAACGCGATTTCTACGAACAACTTATGAACCCCATGGGCCTAGAGTTTCAACTCCAACCACAGAATAAATAATAGTACTGCCGTACAGAAAGGAAACTTCCTACAGAACCGAAGTTTGACAGCGGTTCAAAGTCGAATCATGCTATTGCTATATATGGCACTATCCCTATCGGCTATTTAGGGTTGTCAAAATTCAAGTGATTATCTTATCTGTGGTCGTGCACGCAAAAGGAACTCCAGTGGTGCCAACTCTAATAATTGCTCGGAGCAATGCTGAGCCGAGCGGAGCCGAGTCTGGCCGAAGTCAGGAGTTTCGCACCCCTGCTCCAACGTATATTTTCATGCACAGACAAAACATCCTCTAGACTGCGCATAGTCGCGCTACCCCCTCTGCCACGCATACGGTAATTTTACTCCATGTTCGAGTCGAAAGTGTCTTTGAACGTGTGACGTCCGTGTCTTTGAACGGACCAATCATGGCACGGGACTTCGCTCACCTCGTCCCGCGCACCCCCGCATTTTTGGCATCATCGGTTGCATGAAAATTTAATGATTGCTCTAAACTCGGTCTAGAGGATTCCATCTGTTTTCACGAAACTGATATTTATCAAGTCGTCAGTGAAGCGTAATTTAATCTTTACAAGTTGCTCAGTCCTTAATCACGGACAATCATTAAAACTTGGAAACAGCAATTTGTCGCTGCCCTAAATTAATGTGTATACACGCTTTAAGTTTTCGTTGATCACTTTGATCACTTGTTGCTGTTGTGAATTATTATTTTATCACCAGCCGAGTGGCGCGACAGTCTGCGCGATTCGGGAAATGAATTTGAGATTCATCATCATCTCCTCCTAGCCGTTTTCGGCTACAGCGACTGCTATGCTACAGCTGAGAGCGTCGCTGGTGCGCTCTCAGGTGACTGACGTAGCCAATCCTTGCAGCAAATGTGCGGCCACATTCGCTGCATGTCAGCACCCCTCCGACGTAATTAGAGATTAACTAGATACGATATAGTAAAGATATGTGACGTCCCACGGGTAAAGGTACCTTATGGCGGTTGGCGCTTACGCTATTATTAACGCCGCTCCAATATTACTGCGGCGCTATGCGACGTAAGCGCCAGCCGCCATAATGTACCTTTTGCCGTGGAACGTCACATATCTTTACAATTTCAAATCTAGTGAATCTCTAATTCACTTCCCGAATCGAGCCGAGTATTTCGCCGCGAGATAGACTACCCGTCTCTCTTTATTTAATACAGTTAGAAAAAGACGAGTACCTAGTCTATCTCGCGGCGAGGTGCTGACTCGCCAATCATGTGCTTGGCCTACAGCGACGGTATACTTGTATACAGATCTCATTTTCCTCGCGTTATCCCGGCATTCTTGCCACGGCACATGGGAGCCTGGGGTCCGCTTGACAACTAATCTCAATATTTGACGTAGGCACTAGTTTTTACGAAAGCGACTGCCATCTGACCTTCCCAGAGGGGAAACTATGCCTTATTGGGATTAGTCCGGTTTCCTCAGGATGATTTCCTTCAAAGAAAAACTGGTAAATATTAACTTATATTTCGTACATAAGTTCTGAAAAACTCATTGGTATGTACGAGCCGGGGTTTGAACCCGCGACCTCCGGATTGAAAGTCGCACGCTCTTACCGCTAAGCCACCAGCGCTTACTCGTACTCGTATATAGATGTAGCCCATAATTGCTTTCCATCGGTTTTTAGCCCGATGCAAATTATTTCGTCTAGTTCCGCGCAACAATTTTGTTTATTTTAATAAATTTTACACATGAACTTATAATGACCCAGTAATGGAAACCATAATATATAGCAATGTTTAATGTAGTTTATTTTGATCGTATAATAAAATTGCATGAGACTTTTATTGCTGAAAAAAAAAGGCTTTTCAAAAACGTTGTCCAAATCATATTGTCCTCTCTTACAACACTGCTGCATGCATGGGCTCGAAACAAAATTGTCAGTACATTGGCAGAGCCCTATTGCTTTCCCTGGTAATAGCTCTTTTCACATATGTTGTAATCCTACCCATCAAAAAAAAAAACATTTTTTTTTTCTTTCAGTACAAACGGTATTTCTTGTATTTGGATTTAGTTATTGCAGAGTATTACCATATAAAATTAAATTACATTAGTATAAGCATTAAATATTAGTAATTTTTAAACAAAAAAAATATTTTTGGACAAACGCGACGAGAACCTCAAAAAATGGGGTCACCTGACGAAAACATATGCATCGGGCTCGTAGCGCCTTTCGAGCGTCGGCGTCTGTCGGCGTCTGGTCAGCGCTATGGAAAATGACGTCGCTGCGCAGTTGCGTCGACGCTGCGTCGACGTTGCGTCGAGCAATTGTAGACGCCGACGCTCGAAAGACGCCAGATGTGGGGGGCCCTTAACGGAAACGTACGAACGTGTCTTGCTACTTTAGTCAACGCCAGTACTTTTTGTACCGAGACTGACTGAAATAGTAAGACACGTTCGTACGTTTCCGTGAAAATTCGATGGAAAATAATAATGCACTACACCTACTACATAGGCGCAGCTCTTAGTGCATTTTCCATGTGACTACTTAGTAGGTATTTATTGTATTTACACTTTGTTGCACTAAAGAAAACCTTAAGTACAAAGGAGGTCTTATCTGACACAGTATCACTGAAAGAAAACCTTTCTCTTAATATACCCCGCTCGCAGCTTTAAATACTAGTTATACTCACACTACCTACTTGTACATACAAAATGCTATACTTGTACTTACATGCAAAATGCTATAATTAAGTACATGCAAAATGTTATACTTGCACATGCAAAATGCTACACTTGTACATGCAAAATGCTATAATTAAGTACATGCAAAATGCTATACTTGCACATGCAAAATGCTATACTTGCACATGCAAAATGCTATACTTGTACATGCAAAATGGTATACTCGCAAACAAACACACAAACAGACAGACGGGCCGGGGGACTTTGTTTTATAAGGTGTATTGATGCTCATGATCTCATGAAGCATAGCATAAAATAGGAATTAAATTAATATATAGTACCATTTTATTTAGTAGGTAACCTGCGAAAATTTCCACATTGTTTCTAGTCTAGACTAGATTTAGGTCTAAGTAATTTGGGAAATCCTCCGTAATCGGATCCTAACTTTTCCCATCAGAGTTTACCACCTAGGTCTCAGCTGCTCTAATATAGTTCATAGTAGGGTAGTAATTGGGTAATATCTAGATTAAGTTAAGGCTTGGGCTTAAAACAAAACCGGCCAAGTTCGAGTCGGACCCGCCGACCGGGTTCCGTACAATATTTATTAATAGATTTTTACAAATTTACAATTTTCAGATTTTCTCCTGTATTTGTAGTGCAAGACGATACCTACATATTCGGGTAGTTATAAACTTATAACATTTATTGATGTATGTATATGTATATGTAAGTAGGTATATGTATTTGTATCAATATTATTTATATTTATGTATGTTTATATTAGTGTATTTATTATGATTGTATTGTGTTCGTACAGGTACCTAATTTTTAACCGACTTCCAAATCCCAAAGGAGGAGGTTATCAATTCGGTTGTATGTTTTTTATTTTTTTTATTTTTTTATTTTTTTTATTTTTTATGTTTGTTACTCCATATCTCCGTCATTATTGGACCGATTTTGAAAATTCTTTTTTTGATTGTATGTATATGCATACAGATTGGTCCCGTTTTTGTCAAAATCCAGTTCTGATGATGGGATCCATGAGGAATCGAGGGAACTCCTCAAATCTTAAAGGCATACATATAAGGATTTTTATGTTTTTATCAACAAATCAAGCATATACATTCAAAAACGTGACATTTGATGAAGTGGAACTGCTGATGATGATCAGAACGGAACTCTTCAACGACGCATAGTTCACCTTTGGCGATTTGTCCTCTTCGTTATGTTTGTTAAGCAAGTTAAGTTTTTAAGCCACATTTTTGTCAAGCTTGAGTGCTCATGATAGGATCCACGAGAAATCGAGGGAACTCCTCAAATTTTAAAGGCATGCGTATAGAGATTTTTATATTTTCATCAGTAAATCAAGCATTTTCATTAAAAACTGTCGCATTTGATGAAGTGGAACTGCTGATGATGATCAGAACGAAACTCTTCAACGACGCATAGTTCACGTTTGGCGATTTGTCCTCTTAGTTATGTTTATTAAGCAAGTTTAGTTTTTAAGCCACATTTCTGACAAGCTCGAGTTCTGATGATGGGATCCATAAGGAATCGAGGGAACTCCTCAAATCTTAAAGACATACGTATAGAATTTTCTGTGTTTTCATCATAAAATCAAGCATTTACATTAAAAGCTGTCCCATTTGATGAAGTGGAACTGCTGATGATGATCAGAACAGAACTCTTCAACGACGCATAGTACACGTTTGGTGATTTCGAATTTCGATTTTGACTTGGACTCGTACCCGGATCCGGTTCGGACCCGGACCTGGACCTGGACTCGGACTCGGACTTGGACCCGGACTCGGACCCGGACCCGGACTCGGACCCGGACTCGGACCTGGACCTGGACTCGGACTCGGACTCGGACCCGGACTCGGACCCGGACCCGGACTCGGACCCGGACTCGGACCCGGACCCGGACTCGGACTCGGACCCGGACCCGGACTCGGACTCAGAGACCCGGACCTTGACCCGGAAAACCCCTATGATACCTAAACTAAATAAACCGCTATGATTACCTACCATAAAATGTAGGTATAAAGTATGATGATGCCAAACCCCTCCCGCTCAAACCCCCGTACACCGCACCGCATGCGCCGTTAAGTAGGTTAGGTTAGGTTTGAACTGCGATCCTCACAGAACCGAACAAAAGTGGGTTAGGTTTGGTTAGAACTGCGAGCCTTACATAAACGAAATGCTACTAGAAAAGTGGGTTTGATTAGGCTCGAACTGCGATCCTCACAGAACCGAACTGCTATCAGAGAAGTGGGTTAGGTTAGGCTAGAGGGTCAAACAGATCACTGTGAACGATCTGTGATCACGTGTTCGCGCGAACTGTACATTTTTCTCCCCTGTGGGCAATAGTTAACAGCTTGTGGGCATGTAAGTAATGATTTTATCATAGTTCTGTAAATAAAAGGAGGACCTTTTTACGTGGGCTAGGGTTAAATAAGAAAATTAACCTTTATAGCCCTTAACCTTGTGTATGTCCACAGGAAAGAACGTAACACAGTGATCTGTTTGACCCTAGAACTACGACCCTTACGGAAACGAAATGCTACTAGAAAGTACTGTTTTTACCTCCTTTTCTACATAGTGCACCATCTACCATAATCTTTCACCGGGCCCCATAGAAGTCGGTTTTTTTTTTCTTAAAAATTATATCATCTACTTGCTACATGTTTTTGCACCGCCTACAACTTATCTGCTTTGCCTAAAGGTTGACTGGTAGAGAATGCCTTATGGCATTAAGTTCGCCTTTTGTACAGTGTATTTCCTTATGTGCAATAAAGATTAAATAAATAAAATAAATAAATTGATTAACCAACCAAATACAAAACCACCTGTATCTGTAACTGAACGACCTGACTTTAACCTACATTATTAAAGATCATGTAATGTTTTCGTCTACCCTCAACTGGCTTATGAAGCCATTTGAAGGCTATGTTTGAAGGTAGATTACGCGTTTACTTTTATTTGCATACCTAATGATACAGAGTATACATTTCCTACAAATGTATTCTAAAGGCCTGTGCACACTGGCTTGCGTGTGCGTGACGTGCACGTGCGCGTGCGCTAAAATGTTGGAGCCGCACACGCACACGTCACTCAAGCGGTGTGCCGTCTCTCATACGGATCTGTATACTAGTGAATAGAATCAAGCGTTACTTTGCGGAAATCCATATTAATTAAAACCAAAATATTACTTTGCTAATCCGCGTAAAAGATAACGTGCTAGTCAATCAGTGCTAAACGGTTCCGTTGCCGGGCGCCAGACCGTCAACAACTCCTGAGGATGCCTCGTAGAGAGGCGAAACACGTGTCGAGTATTATTCTTTTGGTGGTGGTTTGTTATATTTATTTGCGTATTTATTTTTGCGGTGGGAGGGTGGGAACATTAATTGCATGTAAAAAATACGCAAGTAAGTATAACGAGTTAGCACTGATTGACTAGCACGTTATCTTTTACGCGGATTAGCAAAGTAATATTTTGGTTTTAATGGATCTGTATACTACAACGCCGCACGTGCACGTCACGCACACGCAGCCTATGTGCACAGGCCTTATGCCTCTGGCCGGTTGAAAAGTTTAATAGTGTTTACCGAGAATTGTTCCATATACAAACAAATTGTGTATTTACTGATTGGACCGAGTAAAGTTTTTCTTGTGTTTGTAAGATTCATTAAAATTACTAATTATTAGAAACAGATTTAATGAAATAAAGAGTTGAATAATCATTGGTAATCTATAATTTAATAAATTTAAAAGTAACGTGATTGATAGTTGACCTTTGTAAATAGAAGGTAGTTGGAAGAAAGAATAAAAGACGACTGGCATGGCGGTTAACGGGCATTCGGTTACGGGCAGAGGTGAAGGGAGGACGATTGTGAAGTGAGAGGATTGGAGATTGAACTGTAACGGAATATTGTGATCAAGAAATATATTGCTGTTATGAAAGAAGGAATTTTTATTATACATCAGAAGTGGTAAGTACCTACAAGTCACTATGGTATTCCTGATATTAATATTAGAACTGATTGAGTTAAATCTTAATTACCCAATTAATTTGTTACAATAGTAACAGTGGTGTAAAATTATTATGATTATATACCTATACATATATTAGTAACACTTATATTGGTTGTTGTTTAGTTGAAATTAATTATCATTTCATATTTCCTATGTTAGGAAGTTTATGTTTAACGGGCGCTTAGAAACAAAGACACCGTTAATTTTATCAAGAACAAAATAATTGGGTAAACCCATTTCGGCCTATTCGTTCACTCGAGAGCAATTATACTGCAAGTTTTCTCTTCAAGACCAACAGTTAGGTTTTTATTAGTGTTTGCTGTAATGCCTATCCATAATATAATTAAAGCATTCGTTACATCGCGGGTAGCGTGAAACCTTTGGAACACCGTTTTATTTTGAATAGTTCGGATACGTTTATGATTATTTACAGATGTAGATCGAATTCTTTTAGTCTATGTATGTACCGCTTATTTGGTTACAACTTTTACCATATTTTCAATATATCACTTATCAATACGTCAGTATTATATAGCGGGGTTAAGTGTTTTCCGTTTCTGGATTTGGGTCCGTGCCGGATACTGGAACCGTGCCGGATGCATACCTGATTTGTGCCGGATGAGTTCCGGATCCATGCTGGATTCGTACCGGATCCGTCCCGGACTGGTGCCGGATCCGTGCCGGATTGGTACCGGATCTGTGCCGGATTGGTATCGGATCAGTGCCGGATCCCGAATTTGTTCTAGATTCCTTTTCTGTACCAGTTCTAGAATTTTCTCGTTTCGAAAAGCCTGTGTTCCGGATCCGTACCGGGATAGGGATCTGTTTTAAACGTCCCGCATTTAGACCCCGGAAGCAGTAAATAAATAAATAAAACAGTTGAATTTAGCTTAATAAGAACAATTTATATTTGTCTACTATTAACAACCCAAAGATTTAGAACTCTTCCATTGCTGGTGTTGTTTTCGAGTTCCAGACTATGGACCATGAGGAAAAAAAAAACATCCAGGCGGCGCTCGAAAACTCCTGAGCGTGACCGAAAATCGAAATCTGATGATGGACAAGAACGTCGAAGCCGAAGTCGCAGGGAACAACAGGCGGAGTCGCAACCGGCGAAACCGCAGCAGCGGCAGACACGGCCGAGGCAATGAGAGATGGCTTCGAAGATCAACACGGAAGGACAACGGCCAGGATCGCTTTCACGTGGAAGCCGCACAGGACAGGAACGGATGGCTTGTATATCTTTGTCGTCTTCAGTTGTAGATTTTAATAGATGTCGTTTATTGCTTAAACTGCGAATATTTTGGTACAGTATCCTTGGTTTTAAGAAGTTCGTTGCAAAGCTCTGCTGATTGCTGTTGATCAATTCGTCAATTGTGGTTGGTGCAACTGACGCTTAAGTGGCAAGTAAATAACGATATGATGAAAATACCTACATATGATGATAAGTATAATATTATCGAATTATAAAATTTCTGGATTATTTTAATTAATGAGTTACGGATTAATGAGTTACGGATTAATGAGTTACGGATTAATGAGTTACGGATTAATGAGTTACGGATTAATGAGTTACGGAGAAATGAGTTACGGATTAATGAGTTGCGGATTAATGAGTTACGGATTAATGAGTTACGGACTAATGAGTTACGCATTAGTGAGTTACTGGATTGATCAGTTACTGGATTGATCAGTTACTGGATTAATCAGGTACTGGATTACTGGATTAAGCAGTTAATGGATTATAGAGTTAATGGATTATAGAGTTAATGGATTATAGAGTTAATGGATTATAGAGTTATTGGATTATCGAGTTATTGGATTATTCAGTTGAGTTATTGGATTATTGAGTTGAGTTTTATTGAGTTGAGTTATTGGATTATTGAGTTGAGTTTTATTGAGTTGAGTTTTATTGAGTTGAGTTTTATTGAGTTGAGTTTTATTGAGTTGAGTTTTATTGAGTTGAGTTTTATTGAGTTGAGTTTTATTGAGTTGAGTTATTGGATTATTGAGTTGAGTTATTGGATTATTGAGTTGAGTTATTGGATTATTGAGTTGAATTATTGGATTATGGAGTTGAGTTATTGGATTATTGAGTTGAGTTATTGGATTATTTAGTTGAGTTATTGGATTATTCAGTTGAGTTATTGGATTTATTCAGTTGAGTTATTGAATTATTCAGTTGAGTTATTGGATTATTTAGTTGAGTTATTGGATTATTTAGTTGAGTTATTTGATTATTGAGTTGAGTATAGGATTATTTAGTTGAGCTATTGGATTATTTAGTTGAGTTATTAGAGTATTTAGTTGAGTTATTGGAGTATTGATTATTGAGTTATTGGATTATTGAGTTATTGGACTATTGAGTTATTGGATTATTGAGTTATTGGATTATTGAGTTATTGGATTATTGAGTTATTGGATTATTGAGTTATTGGGTTATTGGGTTATTGGATTATTGGATTATTGGATTATTGGATTATTGGATTATTGGATTATTGGTTCATTGGATCATTGGATCATTGGTTCATTGGATTATTGGTTCATTGGATCATTGGATAATTGGATCATTGGTTCATTGGATCATTGGATCATTGGATCATTGGATCATAGGATTATTGGATTATTGAATTATTGGATTATTGAATTATTGGATTATTTAATTAATGGATTATTGAATTATTGAATTATTGAATTATTGAATTATTGAATTATTGAATTATTGAATTATTGAATTATTGAATTATTGAATTATTGAATTATTGAATTATTGAATTATTGAATTATTGAATTATTGAATTATTGAATTATTGAATTATTGAATTATTGAATTATTGAATTATTGAATTATTGAATTATTGAATTATTGAATTATTGAATTATTGAATTATTGAATTATTGAATTATTGAATTATTGAATTATTGAATTATTGAATTATTGAATTATTGAATTATTGAATTATTGAATTATTGAATTATTGAATTATTGAATTATTGAATTATTGAATTATTGAATTATTGAATTATTGAATTATTGAATTAAAGAACTAAAGAATTAAAGAATTAAAGCATTAAAGAATTAAAGCATTAAAGAATTAAAGAATTAAAGAATTAAAGAATTAAAGAATTAAAGAATTAAAGCATTAAAGAATTAAAGAATTAAAGAATTATTGGATTATTGAATTAAAGAATTAAGGAATTAAGGAATTAAAGAATTAAAGAATTAAAGAATTAAAGAATTAAAGAATTAAAGAATTATTGGATTATTGAATTAAAGAATTAAAGAATTAAAGAATTAAAGAATTAAAGAATTAAAGAATTAAAGAATTAAAGAATTAAAGAATTAAAGAATTAAGGAATTAAGGAATTAAAGAATTAAAGGATTAAGGAATTAAGGAATTAAAGAATTAAAGGATTAAAGGATTAAAGGATTAAAGGATTAAAGGATTAAAGGATTAAAGGATTAAAGGATTAAAGGATTAAAGGATTAAAGGATTAAAGGATTAAAGGATTAAAGGATTAAAGGATTAAAGGATTAAAGGATTAAAGGATTAAAGGATTAAAGGATTAAAGGATTAAAGGATGAAAGGATGAAAGGATGAAAGGATGAAAGGATGAAAGGATGAAAGGATGAAAGGATTAAAGGATTAAAGGATTAAAGGATTAAAGGATTAAAGGATTAAAGGATTAAAGGATTCAAGGATTCAAGGATTAAAGGATTAAAGGATTAAAGGATTAAAGGATTAAAGGATTAAAGGATTAAAGGATTAAAGAATTAAAGAATTAAAGAATTAAAGAATTAAAGAATTATTGGATTATTGAATTAAAGAATTAAAGGATTATTGGATTATTGAATTAAAGAATTAAAGAATTAAAGAATTAAAGAATTAAAGAATTAAAGAATTAAAGAATTAAAGAATTAAAGAATTAAAGAATTAAAGAATTAAAGAATTAAAGAATTAAAGAATTAAAGAATTAAAGAATTAAAGAATTAAAGAATTAAAGAATTAAAGAATTAAAGAATTAAAGAATTAAAGAATTAAAGAATTAAAGAATTAAAGAATTAAAGAATTAAAGAATTAAAGAATTAAAGAATTAAAGAATTAAAGAATTATTGGATTAAAGAATTATTGGATTATTGAATTAAAGAATTAAAGAATTATTGGATTATTGAATTAAAGAATTAAAGAATTATTGGATTATTGAATTAAAGAATTAAAGAATTATTGGATTATTGAATTAAAGAATTAAAGAATTATTGGATTATTGAATTAAAGAATTATTGGATTATTGAATTAAAGAATTATTGGATTATTGAATTAAAGAATTAAAGAATTATTGGATTATTGAATTTTAGAATTATTTGATTATTTAATTAAAGAATTATTTGATTATTTAATTAAAGAATTAAAGAATTATTGGATTATTGAATTAAAGAATTAAAGAATTATTGGATTATTGAATTAAAGAATTATTGGATTATTGAATTAAAGAATTATTGGATTATTGAATTAAAGAATTATTGGATTATTGAATTAAAGAATTATTGGATTATTGAATTAAAGAATTATTGGATTATTGAATTATAGAATTATTGGATTATTGAATTATAGAATTAAAGAATTATTGGATTATTGAATTAAAGAATTAAAGAATTATTGGATTATTGAATTAAAGAATTAAAGAATTATTGGATTATTGAATTAAAGAATTAAAGAATTATTGGATTATTGAATTAAAGAATTAAAGAATTATTGGATTATTGAATGAAAGAATTAAAGAATTAATGGATTATTGAATTAAAGAATTATTGGATTATTGAATTAAAGAATTATTCGATTATTGAATTAAAGAATTATTTGATTATTTAATTAAAGAATTAAAGAATTATTGGATTATTGAATTAAAGAATTAAAGAATTAAAGAATTAAAGAATTAAAGAATTATTGGATTATTGAATTAAAGAATTAAAGAATTATTGGATTATTGAATTAAAGAATTAAAGAATTATTGGATTATTGAATTAAAGAATTAAAGAATTATTGGATTATTGAATTAAAGAATTATTCGATTATTGAATTAAAGAATTAAAGAATTATTTGATTATTTAATTAAAGAATTAAAGAATTATTGGATTATTGAATTAAAGAATTAAAGAATTAAAGAATTATTGGATTATTGAATTAAAGAATTAAAGAATTATTTGATTATTGAATTAAAGAATTAAAGAATTATTGGATTATTGAATTAAAGAATTATTGGATTATTGGATTTTTGAATAAAAGAATTATTGGATTATTGAATTAAAGAATTATTGGATTATTGAATTAAAGAATTATTGGATTATTGAATTAAAGAATTATTGGATTATTGAATTAAAGAATTATTGGATTATTGAATTAAAGAATTATTGGATTATTGAATTAAAGAATTATTGAATTATTGAATTATTGAATTAAGGAATTATTGGATTATTGAATTAAAGAATTAAAGAATTATTGGATTATTGAATTAAAGAATTATTGGATTATTGAATTAAAGAATTAAAGAATTAATGGATTATTGAATTAAAGAATTAAATAATTATTGGATTATTGAATTAAAGAATTAAATAATTATTGGATTATTGAATTAAAGAATTATTTGATTATTGAATTAAAGAATTAAAGAATGATTTGATTATTTAATTAAAGAATTAAAGAATTATTGGATTATTGAATTAAAGAATTAAAGAATTATTGGATTATTGAATTAAAGAATTAAGGAATTATTGGATTATTGAATTAAAGAATTATTTGATTATTTAATTAAAGAATTAAAGAATTATTGGATTATTGAATTAAAGAATTAAAGAATTATTGGATTATTGAATTAAAGAATTAAGGAATTATTGGATTATTGAATTAAAGAATTAAAGAATTATTGGATTATTGGATTTTTGAATTAAAGAATTATTGGATTATTGAATTTTTGAATTAATAGATTATTGAATTAGTTATTTGCTATGGATGGAGGCACGGATATATGGTAATGATAAAAAAAAAAAAAAGACGGAAATAGAGGATGTTATGTTGTGATGAGACACGTTTGTGTCATGAGAGTGATTCAGTAAGTAGCACATTAAAAAAATAAAAATGGAATCAAAAAAAAACAAGAGAAATAATGTGCTACACGTAAAATTTGATTAAAAAAATGGTATGTTGTGAGATACGTTTGTGTCATGAGAGTGGTAAAAAAAAAAACGGAATAAAAAAAAAAAAACACGAGAAATAATGAGTAAAAAAAAAAAACATAGCAGTCGAATATGTTAAGTAATGTACTTTATATGTATTGATGCATAAAAAAATATGATATATTGTTGTATAATTATTGAATAGAAACTTATATATTTAGATGGATTTATTGGATTTGAAATTATTATGCGAAGATATAGATTAATTCAATAAATAATAAGAAAAATGTATATAGACAGACAAAGAAATTGTATTAAGTGGGTAATAAAGCATTAATAATTTTCTTACTGAATGCCCGATGATTTGACATGCCGAGTGTAAGATTAGATGACAGACGCGATTAGTATGACTGTGCATGAGGACATGCACAATGTCAGGATGGGCGAGTGTAAGATTCATTAAAATTACTAATTATTAGAAACAGATTTAATGAAATAAAGAGTTGAATAATCATTGGTAATCTATAATTTAATAAATTTAAAAGTAACGTGATTGATAGTTGACCTTTGTAAATAGAAGGTAGTTGGAAGAAAGAATAAAAGACGTCTGGCATGGCGGTTAACGGGCATTCGGTTACGGGCAGAGGTGAAGGGAGGACGATTGTGAAGTGAGAGGATTGGAGATTGAACTGTAACGGAATATTGTGATCAAGAAATATATTGCTGTTATGAAAGAAGGAATTTTTATTATATGTTCGTTATAACATCGCCGACACTGTTAACTGTACATAGCTGGACCTTATGCCTTTTGTAATAAGGTCCACCGATGTACAGTTAGGACGTGTTGCTGTTTGTACGGGCATTTCAGAGTTTTAACCGTTTTACCAAAAGTTCTAAATAAAAATAAAAGATAGACAAAATATTAAACGATACGCATAGATACCTATACGTATAGCCTGGTGATAGACAGACAGACGGACAGAGGAGTCTTAGTAATAGGGTCCCGTTTTATCCTTCGGGGTGGAACCCTAATAAAAGATAGACTAAATATTTTTTTCCAATCTTACATTTCACAAATAGTCCCACAGTAACCTAAAAAGGCTTGTGTCTTAAACCTTATAAAAAAAAGTCCTCCGCCGCGTCTGTCTGTTTGTGTGTTTGTATGTTCGCGATAAACTCAAAAACTACTGAACTGATTTTCATGCTGTTTTCATTTATCAATACAGTGGTTCTGGGGGAAGGTTTAGGTGTATAATTTGCTAACCCGTGCGAAGCCGGGGCGGGTAGTTATAAATATGAGAAATGATACCTAGGTACCTAAACGAAAGTTCTCACAGACACCCAGAGCCCTAATAACACTGCATATTAGTAATAAAAAGTCGAAACCACCTGACCCTAGGGTATAAAAAACGTTATGTGTCCATAAAACAGATCTAGTAAGATATTAAGGTGCCACACACGTATGTCTTATCTGTGTCGTAGATTATCTCACACAAGATGGAGCATTACCCTGGCCGCACACGCATGGAATTTTCATTCGGTTTCCTTACGGAATGACAGGTGGGAACGGGACGTCGCTCTATAAATGCCATAAAAGGTAGGATCCTATAGAAGTGGTATACGTGTGCCTCCATGTGGGACAAAACATACGCAATGCGACACTATGATTGGATGATTTATTTGTTGCCCACCATAATCCATACTAGATTTACGGCGGGGAACAAATAAAATGTGAGACTGTGACAAGGACAAACAATAATACCTCTTTCGCTGCTAATCCATAAAGATACATAAGACTATCCTGTTCGGTCACTTCCCCGTACGTTTCATGGTACCTTTCGAAAAAAAGCAATTTCTAAACGTATTATGTCATTTCCACCTACCACAGATATTAATATATTAAACACAGTTCATTTCATCTCATGTAATGGACGCCATGAGATCAGTATAAAATACAGTTAGACCAAGATAAGTCTGCAATGATTTTGATAGCACACGCAGAGCAAGGATATTTACCTATACGTCAAAATTTCTTAAAAGTTTGGCGTTTAAAATAACACTTGCACTGCGTGTGCTATCAAAATCGTAGCAGACTTACCTTGATCTAACTGTATTAATTTTTTTTGTCTTCAATATTATACCCCTTCTAGCGGAGGGTGATATGTGATCTGTGGGACGGATTTAGTACAAGTCATTGTTATTTTAGCGTGCGTAGGCGACCTTAAGAGGTCTGTAGGATTTAATCTGAGATGAGTGGTATTTATTTACCCGTCTGGGACCCTAGACGTACGGTAGGTAAGAAATAATTTAGTACAATAGAAACCGGGGAAGACAGGATACTTTGTCAGATTTACTGATGTATATATCTATGCCAAATTGCAGCTTTCTAGTACTAATGATCACGGAGCAAAGCCGCGGATATAAAGACAGCATGAGCATGCAAGCTAGGTTCTATAACACCATATATTGTAACATCCCCATACTGTATCAATGCAAATAAATAATTTTTGATTCTGATTCTGACAGACGGACAGACACACGGACAGACAGACGGACATGGCGAAACTATAAGGGTAATTTAGTGTGTAGCTAGTTGGGTTTTAAACAGCGCGCCAAGCGGGACGTTTTGGAAACTCGACATACAAGATTACATTTCACGCATACGCGTGACGTCACGCTATCGAATGAAATTTACACTAGAATACAAAAAGCATTTTAACCATTGAAGAAATTCTTCAATAAAAATTTACGTGACATTAAATTTACGAGCGAAATAACCAATTTACTGTAGAGCCATTACGGTTATAATGACTTCAGGGTTTCGCATTAATTAAAATACGGTCAAGCTCGAGCGGGACTCATTAAGCGAGAGTTCAAGGTCTTTGTGATTTAAGGTTGCATTCGGATTGCGACCGCAATTGATTCGGTCAAGTTGTTTTCTAATGTATGGGGAAGACAAACAAATTCAATGTATGTAGTATGATCCCTTTGGTTGGGTATGGTGTTTTACGCACTGTACGGATAGTACATCTGAGTTGATATGATTCTTGATGGTAGATTGCAATCTTGATGGAAACACTGATTTCGGTATATTTATTTATTGATAACCAAGGTATATGAGTACTAGCTAGGAGCACGTATAAACGTAAACTAAAACATAAATCGATGTATGGCGTAATCGCAAATACAGCAATTATTATAAAGTCATATTTAATGCTGACGCGAGAAATGTGCGATGCTTGCATTGTACATATTCCCGGCCAGGAGATGAGAAGTTGATAAGAGATGCTGAGATATTTTTATATAAAACTGATTGATGTAATTAAATAATTTGAAACTGAAATTATTTGATAGAAGTAAATCCCCTAAAAATAGAAGTATTTGTAGAGTTGAGCGCAGTTGCCGCGACGCGATGATCTTGTCTCTCAGGGGGTTGTCCGCTGTGGTTGTGCTCGGTCGCTGATGGGATGGAGCTGCGCGATGTGGATGACATCGAGGTTGGTCTGCGACCGCTCTCCCGGGGGGCGGCGGCGGCGAACGAAGGGGTGAGGCGCGCGACGAGTTGACGGCGTCGAATGCAGCGGCGCACGTACAGCGCTGCTAACACGATGACTATGCTTAGGACCACGTAGATTACTGTGTAATGATGAACGTCGTGGTAGTTGATCCTGTCTAATAGCGCTCCCTCGTTCTTCATATGTTCGATTTGGTCTTTGATGACCTTGAAATATTTGTCGTTGCTTTCAAGAGCATTTGATTCGCCTTGTAAGACTGGTACTGTTAAATTTATAACGTTGTTTATGGAGGGCACGTCGAACTTAACAACGGTTGCTTGTGTTTTGATGTCGTTCGAATGTTTCTTCTGTGGAAATATGGTAAAGGCGTCTCCATTTAACACGCACTCTGTTTGAAGAGTTATGATTCCTGCCTTATTCAGATGCTCGGCCTTGACCTCCTGTCCGCATATGATTCTCGCCGTACATTCGTCACAACAAAAGAATAGGTATGTATTCATAGTGCTTAGTTCCGTCCATATGTTGTGGCAAGTGTCAGAGTCAGCTGAGCACTCGTTTGAAACTTGATCGGCAATGCAGAGGTGTGAGTCAGATTTTAGTTGATAAATTGGACCTTGTAGCGTACAAATTAGAGTATTAGAATCGTAGTGCGAGCATTTATTTACAGTTTCATCCAACATAGGTATATACGATTCTTTTTTGATATTTATAGCCACCTGATGTGCTATAGGTCGTATTTTGATCATATATTTTCCAACTTGACGTGGAATTGATATTAATCTGAAGAGTTCGTACACATCTTGAAAAAAAAACTAAGGGAATCTTGATTTCGAAGATAAGGTACTGGCGGGTCATTCTTGTTCGCACCTTCATTAATTGATATAATTTGGGTAGATCGGTGTTGATATTTTCGCAGGGTAGAGTCAAATCCTTTGGCATCTGCCCGGCTATGATATTCAGCTCATCTTTCAACTGTTGTGGTGTCAAGAGGTGAACGTTGAATTTGCCATAAATGACGTTAGCGATGGTGTCCAATAAAGTGTCTTGTATGCTCTTCAGGTTTACGAGTATGTTATTAGCGATGATTGATGACACGGTGATTTCATTTATTTGTGTTGATTCTTGAATTTCGGTGGCCTGTTTGTTAAGGCTCTTCTCGATGTTGTTTATGTGTTGGTTGAAAGTTTTGTGCTGATTTTGCATTGATGTTTCAACTCTCTTTAGTAAGTTGGCTTCCGCTTCTATAACCGAGGTTTGATTCCTCCATAATTGTGCTAAATGTTTTTCATTAGCTCGGGTGAGGTCGATGTCCTTCTGATATTGTTCGGCGAACTGATCGTCGAGCACGCCGAATAGGCTGTGAGCGAGATTGCCGACGCCGTTGAAGAATGCCCTCTTCTTACGTGGTGATTCGACACGTTGACCGAGTAGCATGCTGTCGTAGTATTTTAATTCCGAAAAGGCGTGACGCAGTTGATTGAGTACGATGTTACACTGTTGTTTATTTTCGATGGCGTGGCACATATTTTCCAAGTGCTTGATATATTTGGAAAATAGTTCTGATCCTTCCCAGTATGGATTGATGTCATAATAAACTACAAGCTTCCATTCGTCTCGGGCCAGTTTCATATTTGTTATTTTATCAAAGTAAATGCCTTGTCCCTCTTTGAAATGTGATATGTCATGAGTGCATTGCGCCGGCGATATAAATAACATAAAAATCATAAGCGCCATAGTGATGTAACCAATGAGTTTGGATTTTGCTGGTTTTCTTTGTTTTGTTTGTCTTGCAGGGGGCGTGGCCGATGTATCTTTTTTCTGATCTTCACTGGTTGACGTTTCGTTTTCTGATACTGGCAGTTTTGACAGCTTGATGATGGGCCTTTTGATTATTGAATTTTTTGTCTTTACTGAAGCGACACGGACAAGGCCGTCCTTTCCTGCATGAACATCTGATACCCTGCCAAGAGCCCACTTGCCGGCAGGTAAATTTGCGTCGTGAATGATTACGACGTCGCCGATTTCAATGTTTGGCTTAGGTTGCGTCCATTTACAGCGTGATTGTAACTGACACAGGTATTCAGTTTGCCATTTTTTCCATATATCTTGGAATATTTTCTGTGTTAGGCGCCACCGTGTACGCTCGTCCCTTTCAGTCTCAACGATGTGGAGAGTCGGACCACTTGCTAAAAAGTGTGCCGGTGTGATATAATCCAGGTCGTCAGGGTCTTCGGTCAATGCACACAGTGGACGTGCATTTAAACAACCCTCTATCTGTGCCAATAGAGTCGAAAATTCTTCGAAGGTTAGGTGCTGTTCTCCCAGCACTCGGTGAAGATGATGTTTGAGGCTTTTGACGGCCGCTTCCCACAGGCCGCCCGCGCTGGGCCACGAAGGTGCATTGAAGTGCCAGCTGATGTTCATATCGCTGATTGCTTTGAAGAATGATTCATCTAGCGAGGCAGTGATCTCTTCATACTCCCTTTTAATTGCTTTGTTGGCTTTAGTAAAATTTGTGCCGTTGTCACTGAAGATATGACGGGGTGCTCCACGCCGGGCGGACATTCTCCGTAGAGCGGCCAGAAATGATTCCGAGCTTAGGTCTGAAACTAGCTCTAAGTGCACTGCCTTTGTTGCCATGCAGACAAACACAGCAATGTAGCCCTTAGTTGTTTTGATGCCGCGACCCTTGCTTGCCTTCACTGATACGTATCCTGTATAGTCCACACCGGTATTATAAAATGGCCTTGATGGATTTGACCTTGATTCAGGTAAGTCCCCCATGAGTTGTGATAGTTTTGGAGGTTTCTGCTTAAGGCACGTTATGCAACGGCGTAGGAGATTTTTCGTAGCTCTATTACCTCCTACAATCCACACTGATTCTCTTAGCTTGGAGTGTGTGAGTTTGGCGGTTCCGTGCAAAACAGCTTTATGTGCTTGATCTATAAGTAGCTCCGTCAGGCGACCTCTATGTGGAATAATAAGAGGGTGCTTCATTTCCCAGCTGATGTGTGCGTTATGAAGTCGTCCTCGAACGCGTAACATTCCATGTTGATCGAGGAAAGGTCTTAATTTCAAAATACTGCTTTTTAAATCCACTGATTGATTTGTTTTCAAATTAATGATTTCATTTGAAAACTCTCTTTCTTGCACGTACTTGATGATTCTATTTTTAGCGCTTCTTATCTCGTCAGCTGTTAGGTAACTCGAGCACTGCTGACGCCGCGCGGCCACTCGTAGTATCCATGCGAGCACGCGGGTGCAATGTGTCAAGTTGCTATGCTTGTTTATTAATTCATTGATAATGTCCCCATCTGTTTGTTTACATGTTACCGCGTGGCTTTGTTTTGATGTTTTAACCTCTTGATCCGTAGTGAATGTGGGCCTTTCTTGATTTTCACTGTATGATGATAGCCAGTTTGGACCATTCCACCAAAGAGGATGTTTTAGTAATTGCTGGGCCGTGATTCCGCGACTAGCGCAGTCGGCCGGGTTTTCTTCGGACTTGACGTAGTTCCAACAAGTCGGCGGTATGATTTTTGTAATTTGAGTAACCCTGTTCGCTATAAATGGTTTCCATTTGCTAGGTTCGCCATTTAGCCAGCCCAAAACTGCTGTACTGTCAGACCAGCAGACCAATTTGATTTTGTTTTCTGATAGGGATTGCTTGACCTTCTCCATGAGGGCTGATAGAAGAAGAGCTGCACATAGTTCTAATCTCGGCAAGGTCACAGCTTTTTTGGACGGTACGAGTCTTGATTTTGCTGCTATCAGTAGCGGCGGCGACGTTGATTGTTTGTCGTCGGCAGGGATGACACGGCAGTAGATTGCGCACGCGTATGCTTTAGTCGATGCATCGCAATAACCGTGTAGTTCAAGGTCTTGATTCTTGTAGGTATTTAGCCAACGGGGGATTTTGATATCTTTGATAGTTTGTAGGTCTTGTGACATTGTGTACCATTCCATTTTGATATTATGCGGTACTTGATCGTTCCATCCGATGTCATTTGATATGACATTTTGAAACAGTAACTTCAATTTCGTGGTTACTGGCGAAAGCCACCCGAGAGGGTCGAATACTTTCGCTATACTTGACAGTAACTCTCTCTTCGTCATTGTGATCGATGTTTGAGTTGATAGTGGTGCAATTTTTAGTTGGAAAGTAAATAGATCTTCCTGCGGGTGCCATCGTAGTCCCAGCGTTTTCGTTGTTTCTTGATCTTTGAATTCGAATGTTTGTTGCTGATCTTGAGACTTGCTAGCTCCTTGTAGTAGTTCGGGTGTGTTTGATGCCCATTTTCGAAGATTGAACCCTCCTGAATGTAATAATTCGATCAAATTTTGTTTCATTATCTTCGCTGATTCGAGATCGTGACAGCCGTGTAGAAGGTCATCCATGTAAAAACTCTCTTCTACGACCTTAGCCGCTTCAGGATAATTGTGGCGTTCGTCCTTGGCCAGCTGTCTTAACGTCATCATGGCTAACCAGGGGGCAGCCTTGGTGCCGTAGGTTGTGGTCGTTAAGGCGTATTCACGAAACCTTTGATGTTCATTGTCTCTCCAAATGATCTTCTGATATTTTTGATCTTGAATGTTTATACCAATCATTCTAAACATTTTTTCTATGTCTGCAACGTACGCGACCTTATATTGTCTCCACTTAATGATGAGTGACAATAAGTCGTGTTGTAAATTGGGTCCGCTGTACATGATGTCGTTCAGACTTGTCCCATTTGACGTTTTGGCAGACGCATTATACACGACTCTAAGAGATGTAGTTGCTGACTCAGGCCTTTGCACGCAGTGATGTGGCAAAAAGCACTCTTGTGTCGAGTTGGGTGGCCCGTCGATTTCGTCTGTACATTCGCGCATATGGCCTAAACTTATGTATTCTTGAATAAACTTCTTGTACTCTCTCTCGATATTTTGATCCTTCCGAAACTTGATCTCGAGTTGCCTGAACTGTGCTATGGCAATGTTCTTTGATTGTCCGAGAGCATTTTCTTTTTCTGGTTTCAACGGCAATCGAACGACGTATCTTCCGTCTTCTTGTCGAAATGTAGTTTCGCGGTAGAAATTTATACAATATTGATCTTCTGATGACAAACTTGATGCTTCATTGATATCTTCTATGGTCCAAAAGCGCGAGATATCATTCATGTTGTTGACGACGGTGCAGCATTGATACGATGGCAATGGGACCTTTCCGTTTATGATGTACCCAAGTTTCGTTTTCTGAGCTACTGGGAGGTCATCGCCTTCTATTATGGTTCCATTTTGGACGAATTTAGCGTAGATTTCTGTTCCCAAAATCACATCGATAGGGCGGCTGATGTTGTAATCCGGGTCTGCCAGTGGAAGTCCTTTTAAGTACGACAGATCGGGTTTGACGAAGGTTTGATTCGGTAGAGGCAGAGTGAGTTTATTCATGATAAATAACTCGCCGTCAAATTGAAAGTCACAATGCATTGATGACATGGTGACG
Source organism: Cydia fagiglandana (assembly GCF_963556715.1). Classification (NCBI taxonomy): domain Eukaryota; kingdom Metazoa; phylum Arthropoda; class Insecta; order Lepidoptera; family Tortricidae; genus Cydia; species Cydia fagiglandana. The sequence continues at coordinate 1,777,622 of NC_085950.1, read as the reverse complement.
TTTATAACGCCGTTGCAGGTGTTTCCACTAATGCCGAGGCCATACATAGTGTCGTTACAGCTTTTTCGGGGTATCTGTAGAAGTTGAGCCGCAGCCTCCGTGATCAATGACATCTGTGCTCCAGGATCAATAAATGCTCTCAAAATGTGATAAGTTCCATCTACTGCCCTTGCCTTGATGAGGGCGGTAGGTAATAAAACTTCTATATTTTTATTACATTCTTGCGTAATAGTTGCAACAGTTTTCCGTTTATTAAGTAGATCGGAAGTATCTTGTTTCTGACTGTAGGCATCATGCACGAGTGTATTATGTTTTTCTTGGCATGTGCGGCATCGACTTGTTGAAAAACATTCCTTATCGTAGTGATTATAAAGGCAATTTTTGCATAAATTCAAACTTGCAATAATGCTCCGTTTGCGTTCTGGCTTTGCACTTTGAAATGTTTCGCAATTAAATATGCCATGATTCTTATTACAAACTGGGCAATGTTTTCTTTGATAATAACTTAATTTAACATCATTTGATTTATTTTGTGATAATGATGAATCCTTTATGCCTACAAATGATTTGTAATAAGGCTTTCTTGATGCTTCTGATTGTTGGGATGTTTTTGGTGCGTCCAACTTGCGGCGGCTGGCTTCAAATGATGTGAACTTCATTTCTAGGAAATCTAGAAATTCCTTTAAGGTCGGCAAGTCACGTGGGTTCTTTAATGATTCGACGTATTCCGTATGACTTTCCGCGTCCAACTTTTGTGATAAAATATGGACGATAAGCGGATCCCATGACGAGGTGTCCACGCCGAGGTTTCTGATGGCATTTAAGCACTCGTTGGTGGTGTCATGTAGACGCTTGATTTGTTGATATGATTGTTGTTGCATTGTTGATAGCGACAGCAGGTTATTGAGGTGGGCGGTGAAAATCAGTTTCGTATTGTTGTACCTGTGGTTTAAGATTTCCCAGCAGGTTTCATAATTTTCTGAGCTGATGTTGAGATGTTGAATAAGTTTTTCGGCTTCACCTCTGACCTTATTTTTCAAAAATTGCATCTTTTGTGCGTTGGACATGGAGCGATTATGATGTATGGCTTCATTAAAGAGATCCTTGAATGAAACCCACTGTTGGTAGTTTCCACTAAACGGCGGTATGTCCATAACGGGAGTTGATTTCTCACGGTGGGCCATGGACCATATTTTTGAATTGATGGATTTTTTGATATCTTGAAATTTCCTCTCATATTTGTAGAACGTTTGATTGTAGGTTTCGTCGTCTTCGAAAAGTTCACTGTCGATGTCCCAGTGAAGTGTGTCAATAGTTGTCCAACGAGACTGGACTGACTTGAGTAAATCTTCCAATTCCCACTTTTCATTAACGGTGGAGAGGTCTATGTAATGTAAAGTACGTGCGAAGGCCTTGAAGTTGCTCTGTTGTTTTCTCATCTTCTCTGACAACTTGGCAGCATCCACGCTTGGTTTTTCGTTGAAATTGAAAATAGGTGGAAATGCGAACTCTGGATTGACTGGAGCCCGGGTAGCCGTTTTGTCCTGATTCTCAGATTGATTGTCTCGAGTGACGTCGCGGCTCTGGTGATTTGATGGCCCAGGATGCACTTCTTCAATTTTTGATTTTTCTTCGGCCCAATTAGGCATTGCTGACGAAGGGTGTGTTAAACGTTCTGCTGGTTTCGGTGAGATTGCCCTAGGTCTCGGTGATAGAGGAGCCCTTTTAGCTGTATCCAAATGATCTAGCAATACAGACCGAGCTGATTCATAGAAGGTTTTGGTTTTGTTATAAGTCTTTTCGGCAAAATAGGTACATTCCTCGTTCTTGAATGCTACCAGCCTTACATGATTGCTTTGAAATTCTTGCCAGAAACCGTCGAGGCCGGTCAACTTGTTATTGATGTTAGACTCAGTTCGGCGGCTTGGACCATCTTTTTTGTAGTTCTCAAATAGCCTGTTCATATTGGCCATGAGCTGATTTTGATCGTTGCGAATCGCTTCCATTTCCTTTTCTAAACTCATCTTGATTTGAGGAAGTAGTGTAGATATGAATAAAAAGTATTAATCAACAAACTATTGACAATACTGTGGCCACTGATATTTGATGTTTGATAATGATATTGATTTCCTGATTTAAAATTGATGATAATTGCTGCAGCACTGATAATGATGATTTTCAAGTTCGAGATTTCTCTTACTTGGCTTGATGTAGACGTCTCTTGATAGTCTTGATATCTTCGATGATGAACTGATGCTGTTCTCCTATGACAATGAATATAGTCAGGCTCTGGGTGAGTCACAGCGCCTGTTCAATCCGCACGGTGAGACCCGCTTGTGGGAGGCCGTTAGGACGAAATCACTGTCACAGTCACTGATAGCTTCGAAGGACCATAAGATGTACGGATAGTACATCTGAGTTGATATGATTCTTGATGGTAGATTGCAATCTTGATGGAAACACTGATTTCGGTATATTTATTTATTGATAACCAAGGTATATGAGTACTAGCTAGGAGCACGTATAAACGTAAACTAAAACATAAATCGATGTATGGCGTAATCGCAAATACAGCAATTATTATAAAGTCATATTTAATGCTGACGCGAGAAATGTGCGATGCTTGCATTGTACACGCACACTAGTGTCCCATGCCCTCCTCCTGACGCAACCCCCCCTTTTAGCATTAAATATGTCCCGGCTGACAGTTTTTTTTAATTTTTTGGGGAAAGTATATACAATATAGGAAAAAAGTGTCAATGAAAGAAATAATTCCTATAATGCTGGCTATAATTTGTTTTTCAAAAAACACAATTTGTCCGAATCAAATTGAAAGACGCCTTGACTGTCATTTTCTGTACAAAACAGTCTGCCAATTTTTGGGAGGGGCACGTCAAATGTATGGTTATTAAATTTGTACGTAACCTGTAATTTGCGCAAAAAGAGTAGAATGTAGATTTAATAACATTTTTTATTTTATGTAACAGGGGTCATCCATTAATTACATCACACGTTTAGGGGGAGGGAGGGGGTCAAGAAAATGTGACATATTGTGACATGGGGGAGGGGGGGACACAAACTTTGTGACGTCACTTTAACTTCATCAGTAACCGAAAATTTATTTAAATTATTTTATTCGCTGTACATTTAAATAACAAGTTTTAAAAACGATAATCGTTTTTATTCGTTTAATTTTCTTTCCTAAGCAGTTTTGGGGTTATAAAATTACTAATATTTATATCGTCAAAATATTTTGATAAAATATTAATAATACTTAGGTACTTACTTAATTCGATTTGGAGATTTCGTAGAAAAAATGTGACGTCACACTAGGGGGGAGGGGTTTGCCAAATGTGACCAAGTGTGACAAGGAGGAGGGGAGGGGTCAAAAAACCTAGAAATTCGTGTGACGTAATTAATGGATGACCCCACATTATTTCTTTTTAAGTTTAGTTAAGAGCTTTGTAAGTGAGTACGCATGCACTCGTTACACTTACTGGTTATTTATATTTAGTTCTGTTGTAATTAAGTTTCTCTTAAGTGAAATGTATAATTTGTGTGAGAAAAAAAAGTTCTATAAACCTAATTTGGGCGTTTTTGTGAAATCATTGTACAGTCGCCATCAGATATATCGGAGCGGCCAAGGTGTTCACAATATCTGAACAAACACTCTAACGCCCTGACAATAGAGGCGTGCTCAGATATTTATGAGCACCTTGGCCGCTCCGATATATATGATGGCGACTGTACTGTAAATATCTATAACCGTGTACGCTCTTAGCGAACTAACAACAACAATAAGCAAATACGGGCGGTTCGTTATTAAAATGTACATTGTTTATGGCCGCTGAAACCACAGGGGACAGTTGGGGAGGATAGACTAAACGGTTAAAAAAAAACTATCGTTTTTTATGATACTTTTATATATTTTATACTGTAATTTACATTATTTCATATCAGTAAAAAATTAAGTGCAAAAAGTAGTAAAATATGGAAGCTAGCTCGGCGCCGGATGGTAGCGTGAGCACTTGCGCAGGTGGTGGCATTGCCGCGCTGTATGGCGATGCCAATTCGCTGGGCAAGGAAGGAACCAGCACCCTGGTCACCCGTAACATCAGAGAGACGCTTCCCTAGCTCTCTAAATACAGTGTATATTATTTACTCTGTATATTTACAACTGAAACACTGTGAAACACAGTTATAGTGTTAGCCTGAATAGCGTCGGCATCGAGCATTCCGTGGCCGAGGCGACAATGAGGCCTTTATTAAATACTTACTAATTTAATGTAGACGACTCTAATGTGTAATGAAGAGGCTGACCTCTCTGCTGGCTGGACGCAGTAGACGCTTCAATAATTTTAGCGTCTTTTGAGTGTCAGCGTCTAGTCAGCGCTAAGGAAAATGGCGGCGCCGCGTAGCTGCGCTAACGCTGCTCCGAGCAGCAGCCAGTTGTTGCTTAGACCAGCGGTCGGCAACCTTTTAGCAGCCAAGGGCCAAATAGTAGTTAACGGAGGTGACGCGGGCCGTACTTTGTTAATATTTATGACTTTATGAGACATTGTCGTTTGTCACTATTACATACAAATATACAATAGCCAAGGCGGCTCTCGGACCGCAAGTGACAGGTTCACGAGCCGCATGCGGCCCGCGGGCCGCAGGTTGCCGACCACCAGCGGTTAACGCTCGGAGACGCTAGTGTGGGGTGATCCTAATTGAATGTAGATGATTCTAAGGTAATGAAGAGGCTGACCTCTCTGCTGGCTGGACGCCAAGCGCGAAAATTCCACGTCTAGACGCCGCAGACACTTCAATAATAAACTGTTATTATAGTCATCGTAAACCAAGGTTCTTGCGTTTTTGATGATTGCAGTATCTATTGATGGATGTTATTACAATTATTTTAACCCATTCAGCGCTTATAAATCATGACACATCGTTTTACCTCTACGAAGCATTTTCGATGAATACTTAGTATTTTATATTTGAATAAACATACGATATAATGAACTGTGCCTATAGTCTGTATCTTTAGGTATTTAAATAAAAGTAAACAATCAATTTGTAAATTTTTGGGTAGTTATAACATTTATTGGTTAACCAACCAAATACAAAACCGCCTGGATGAGTGACTGAACGACCTGACTTAAATCTACATTATTTGATCTTGTAATGTTGTCATCTACCCTCAACTGATTTAAGGAGCCATTTGAGGGTTGATTTTTGTTTACTTTTATTTAAATACCTAAAGATACAGCTAGAGTATACATTTCCTACAAATGTATTCTAAGCCTATCTCACATAATTTTCACTGAAACGGGAAATTTAATTAAAATTGCCATTCCTATTTCACCTTCCTGCAACCTTTGATCCTGTTTCATAGTAATCTTCTAAAATATTACCTTTAATTTGGTCCTCGACCTAAACTTATCCTTATTTATTCTAAAACTATTTATTATATTCGATTCGGTTTGTTTTGAGGATCAAATATCTATTATTACATATTATAAAACTAAAATACATTGATATTGAAGTATTTATTTTAGTTTTATAATACAAGAAATACATTAATACTTAGTTGTATAATTATAAACACCAAAATTTTAACCTTGTATACATAAACTAAAACCTAAATCTAAATAAAACACAAAAAACTATAGGTAGTCGCAAAACCTACACTTACGTAGTCGCAAAACTATCATCAAATATTTATTTTTATTTTTGCTGCATTTGTCACCCTCTTTTCACTCTCTCCTCTCATCTACTCAAAGGTTAACTGGAAGAGATCCCTCAAAGGGATAAGTTCGTTTGTACTTCTTGCTAATTGTATGTTATTTTTAATATGTCTTTCTGTACAATAAAGAGTTTACTACTACTACTACTACTACTACAAATATATCGTACATTTCTGAACTTCTAAGGTCACATCTGCAATTAAAGGTATTAAAACCCTCGTTGTTTGAGATTGCTAGAAAAGCCCTTGATTCATATTTCAAGGAATACTTGAAGTGTTTCTTCAACTGTTTAATTAGACATTTCTGACTATTGTACATAGTTAAGTATCAGAGAATGTCTTAGAAACATGAATAAAGGTCTATTTCGTATCTAGACACGCGGCAGCGTGTCAAGCCAAGTTCAAGCAAAGGAACTGGCTAGCCAGCGCCAAGTGTAATATTACACGAACCACTTGGTGCCACTTTTGACCCTTCTATAACTCAAAACATCTTTAACGTAAACACATAAAACTACGTGTGTCTAATTATATCCATAAGGACATCTAGAAGCCCAAATTTCATGAAGCTAGCTCAAACGGTTATAAAGATATGAAGGTCAAAAAGTCGTAAATTTTAAGACTGACTGACATACCTATAGTACCTAAACCTAACCTACTTCCAGATGACCTAGAAGGATGAAATTTGGAATCCAGCTCAGTTATTGTGTGAAAGCGTAGGAAAAAATCTAAAAATTAAAAAAAGTTATAAAATAGGGGGGGTCCCCATACAAAAAAACCATTTTTTATTGTGACTGACATATAAGTACCTAAACCTAACCTACTTCCAGATGACCTAGAAGGATGAAATTTGGAATCCAGCTCAGTTATTGTGTGAAAGCGTAGGAAAAAATCTAAAAATTAAAAAAAGTTAAAAAATAGGGGGGGTCCCCATACAAAAAACCTGTAATACGCGCTAAACAACCGGCCAACGGTGTGTCGTTGGCGGCGCGCGGCACCACATAATTAATACAAAGAACAGAAGTAAAAAACATGCAGCGGAAACACAAGAAAAAACATTAAATCTCAATACCTGCCTAGTTTTCTTTACAAAAAGTATTGATATCCCACCAAAAACATAAATGTAAAAAAGGAGAGCCAAGTTCAATACAAAAATTATGCTTGGCTGTGGGGTTCGCCGCAAAAAGAATGGAGATTTAAATGAGTGCCAAGTTCTATGCAAAATCCAAATATGTATTTATAGGAACAAAATAACATTATAAACAAGTATTAAACTCTATTTCTTTGCTTTATTGGATACCTATAACAATTGCTGTTATTTAAAAAAATTGTGAGATCTTAAAGTAGGTTAGATTTGGCTTGGCCAGTTTTTATCAGAATTACAAAATATATATGTTGAATAACTTTATAAAATGACTGATGTAATGAAAACTGGCCAAGTCAAATCTAACCTGCTTTTAGATCTCGCATTTTTTTAAATAACAGCAACTGTTATACGTATCCAATAAAGCAAAGAAATAGAGTTTAATACTTGTTTATAATGTTATTTTGTTCCTATAAATACATATTTGGATTTTGCATAGAACTTGGCACTCATTTAAATCTCCATTCTTTTTGCGGCGAACCCCACAGCCAAGCATAATTTTTGTATTGAACTTGGCTCTCCTTTTTTACATTTATGTTTTTGGTGGGATTACATATAACGAAATTAGTTTTGCTCTATTTCTTGAAACTAGGTACATATATTATGATGAAAAAGTAGATTGTTAACCAAAGAAGTAAATGAAAGATGAGGCTGAAATGATGCCTTCCACCAGAGTTAAACACTCTACTTTTGCGGTTTTTATTTAAACATGAATAAGTATTCATTTTTATATATTATTTCTTGAGAGTTAAGAAGTGTTGGCTGGACGTCGTGACTGCGGATATGAAAGAGAACAATCTCACACCTGAGGATGCCGAAGACCGGGCAAAGTGGAGAAGACTGAGCAGGAAAGCGGACCTTGGCGCTAGGCCGGGAAAACGCTAGGTTCAAGAAGATTTCTTGAGGGTGCTTTTACTTATTTAGGGTACTTATTACAGACACACAAGTGATCTTTTTAGGGTTCCGTACCCAAAGGGTAAAACGGGACCCTATTACTAAGACTTCGCTGTCCGTCCGTCCGTCCGTCCGTCTGTCACCAGGCTGTATCTCACGAACCGTGATAGACAGTTGAAATTTTTACAGATGATGTACTTCTGTTGCCGCTATAACAACAAATACTAAAAACAGAATAAAATAAAGATTTAAATGGGGCTCCCATACAACAAACGTGATTTTTGACCAAAGTTAAGCAACGTCGGCCGTGGTCAGTACTTGGATGGGTGACCGTTTTTTTTTTTGCTTTTTTTGTTTCTTTTTTTGCATTATGGTACGGTTCGTGCGCGAGTCCGACTCGCACTTGCCCGGTTTTTTTTGCTTTTATTTTGTTTTTTTGCGTTAGGGTACGGAACCCTTCGTACGCGAGTCCGACTCGCACTTGCTCGGTTTTTTTGAGCTATCCTTTAAGGTACGAAACCTTAAAAAATAAATAATGGACTAATTTTTTTCCATTGTCCGTTCTAAAAGAAAACAAAAGTAACTAACAGAGCAAAATTAGAAAATTTCCTTTGATGTTTTCAACTCGGTATTTTTGTGAATCCCAAGCGAAATAAAAATTAATTACGATCCCCGGCATTTTCCGGGAAAAGTGAATGTGGAAATTCCGAGTTTCAGACCTTATTTTAATAAAGTTAATTATGTTATGTTTACTAAATGTATATTTTAGGCAAACGGTGTGTTATATTTTGTTACTTACCAGGCATAGTAAATTTTATAGCATTTTTAGGGTTCCGTACCCAAAGGGTAAAACGGGACCCTATTACTAAGACTTCGCTGTCCGTCCGTCCGTCTGTCACCAGGCTGTATCTCACGAACCGTGATAGCTAGACAGTTGAAATTTTCACAGATGATGTATTTCTGTTGCCGCTATAACAACAAATACTAAAAACAGAATAAAATAAAGATTTAAATGGGGCTCCCATACAACAAACGTGATTTTTGACCAAAGTTAAGCAACGTCGGGAGTGGTCAGTACTTGGATGGGTGACCGTTTTTTTTTTGCTTTTTTTTGTTTTTGTTTTTTGCATTATGGTACGGAACCCTTCGTGCGCGAGTCCGACTCGCACTTGCCCGGTTTTTTGGTACAACGGAGTGGAACGGAATTGGTATAAAGCGTCATTCTATGGAGCTTGCTAACTATGTAAACACCGCCATATTGAAACTGTCAAAAATGATGAATTTACTGGTGACTTTTGTTTACATAGTTTGCAAGTTCCATAGAATGACACTTTAGATAATTCCAACTGAAATGGAAAATTTGAGGTTAATATTAACTTAAATAACGCTGATTAATCATTAGGGTTGAAATTGTTTATACCAATTCCGTTAACACCACTCCGCTGCACCGAAAATGCTATAAAATTTACCATGCCTTTTTATTACATACCTAATTGTGCTATATTTTGGTTTTAACAAAAGTACAGTAAGTTTTTCCAACTTTTGACACTCGTTTTTCAATTTTTTTTTATAAATAATAAAATAAATAAATAAATATTGGGGACATCTTACACAGATCAACCTAGCCCCAAACTAAGCAAAGCTTGTACTATGGGTGCTAGGCGACGATATATATACTTATATAGATAAATACATACTTATATACATAGAAAACACCCATGACTCAGGAACAAATATTAGTGTTCATCACACAAATAAATGCCCTTACTGGGATTCGAACCCAGGACCATCGGCTTAGCAGGCAGGGTCGCTACCCACTAGGCCAGACCGGTCGTCAAACGTTTTATTTTTACACATTATCATATTTTTTTTATTATAATAGGTACTTAATGTGCTGTACTTATGTCTTCTTCTACCTAGCGTTATCCCGGCCTTTGCCAGGGTCCGCTTTCCTACTTGCTTTCCTCCACTTTGCGCGATCCTGGGCGTCGTCTCGTGTGAGCCCGTTCACGCTCATATCTGCTTTCACGACATCGAGCCATCGCTTTTTTGGTCTGCCGCGGGGTCGGGGGCCGTCAAGGGCTAGGTTAAGGCATATGTTTCCTACGTAGTCAGCTGGCCTGCGGCAAACGTGGCCGAACCACCGGAGGCGACATTCTTGGAGCTTCTCCGCTACGTCACGGACTGCGAGGCTGCCACGGATGTACTCGTTACGGATGCGGTCAGCGCGCGTAACGCCGCACATCCAGTAATCTCAGTAACGCGAAGCTCCTGAACATGCCTTCCAAGAACCGGCCACGTCTCGGCGCCATAAAGTAGGACTGGACGGATAATGCACTTATACACTAGCCCTTTGAGTCTAAGCGGTATTCTGCGGTCGCAGATGACTCCTGTGACCTCCCGCCATTTAGACCAAGCCGCGCTGATTCGGGCTCGGATGTCGTGATCAATGATCCCGGACTCATGCAGTACTGATCCCAGGTACTTAAACTTGTCCGTTTTCACGGCAGGTTCGTTCCCTATGTTTATGGGAGTGGAATCCGTACTTCCGCAGGCCATGTATTCGGTCTTCGCGACATTTAGCTTCAGACCTCCGTTTTCTAGCGACCCCTTCCACTGGTTCACCTTTCGCTCCAATACCTGTTTGTCCTCGTCTGTCAGTGCGATGTCGTCTGCATACATGAGCAACCACGGCGGTGGGTTTTGTATCTCTGCCGTGACAGCGTCAAGCACCACACTGAACAGAAAGGGGCTCAGAGCGGAGCCTTGATGAACACCAACTGTAATCGGGAAAGGTTTTGTGTCGCCAACGGAGGTCCTTACCAGAGAAACCGAATCGCGGTACATGTCTCGGATAATGTCAATGTAGACTTGTGGCACGTTCTTCACCTTCAGTGCCCACCAGATCATCTGACGTGGGATACAATCGAAAGCCTTTTGCAGGTCAAGAAAGGCCATGTAAAGGGTCTTTCTTTTATCCCTATAAGTGTGCTGTACTTATGTACATGTACAATATGTAAATAGCTTAAATCTATTCAAATAATCATTTATTTACAAATATATATACAGTGGTACAACTAAACGAAATTAATAACTAGCTTAAATCTAAAATAGGCCCCTGAGGCATTGTACCAAGGATGTTGGCGGCATTTCCCCGCTGTATCGCAAATCTATTTACCTACTTGTAGTTCCTACGCTACTTCGCGGTCCACAAGGCCGTATTAAAATGTATTATTATTATTAAAAGAGGTTTATTTAAATTAAAATTACATAAATATTACACAATAAATTACAATGTAGAGCTTTAGGAAAGTTTGACCCACAATAACCTTATTGAGCCAGTGAGAATATAATTTTGTCTTTACATTAAATAGCGATATTTCTTCGTCATAACTCAGTTAGAGAGACATCGAATGGAATGAATCCGATTATAGGTTGAGGTGAAATTCGATCAGAGGGCCTACCGCGAACCACGTTCGACGTGTTGCCTCTCTGTCGCACTTGTAAATTCGTACGTAAGTGTGACAGGGAGGCAACACACCGAACGTAGTTCGCGGTAGGCCCTCAGGCGCGACCGATGATTCGACACAGAGAAACTAAAACTAACAGTAGTTTGTTCTTAAACCAACAGTCGTGTGTTCTTAAACCAACAGTAGTTTGTTCTTAAACCAGTGGCTCTGTGAGCTGTATCCAAGTAAGATTTTTAAGACCAAGGAGATAAAATGAATATAAAACTAAAATTAAGTGCAATTAAGATAACAATTAAAGCTAGAAAAAATCAAATATCTATCAAAATTTTGCGCCCTTGGTAGGGTGTTCATCGCGCAGGCAGCGTTCCCGCGCTGGATTGCTATGGCCAATCTTTGAGCGAGAAAGGTGCCTACGCGAGGGTCACCTGTGGCCTCCATTAGGCGTTTGCTGAGCGCTTTGTGGAGAGAGCCCTGAAAAATATTAACATTAATCTTGTCCCAAATTTGGATTTCCAGTTTATTGCGCCAAAAATGAAGACCTCTACAAAACTTACTAAATTTAATGTAAAACTGAAAAGAAATTAGACAACAAAATCTAAATCGGATAATTAAATAGGGTCACATTTGACACTACATAGTAATTGGCCACTTAATAAGGCTTCAATTGGCTTGTTTCTTTCTGATTCGTTAGGAGTGGCCAAATTACTATGTAGTGGCCAATAATTATAGCAGTCACCCTACTTCAAGTCAAGCTACTGTATTGTAACAATGTATGGTAGCCAAACTTCGTTATCTACTCGTCTAAATTTATAAGATTACATAGCTTTAGGTTTATATTTATTAAAGATCACGTGAACAAAATTGTCTTTGAACTATTAGACTCTTGACGCAAAATTTAATTACATTTTCACTTGAAGTATAATTATGTCTGCGCTATCCTATTTCGGTTTTTAATTTAATAGAAAGTTTTAAGTAAAAAACCGGCCAAGTGCGAGTCGGACTCGCGCACGAAGGGTTCCGTACCAATACGCAAAAAACGGCTTGTTGTTATAGTGGCATTAGAAATACATCATCTGTAAAAATTTTAACTGTCTATCACATTTCATGAGTTACAGCCTGGTGACAGACAGACAGTCGGACGGACAGCGGAGTCTTAGTAATAGGGTCCCGTTTTTACGCTTTGGCACAGAATAAATAATAGTACTAGGTACAGAAGACTCACTCTCTTACAAAACGCGTCTGTTACGATCAGGACAGATATGGCCGCTAGGTGGCGACAGCGCCACGCGCGGCTTATGACTAGCCACCAAAATTGGTGTGGAACGGATGTAGGGTGTAGCAAAGCGACAAAATCTACGCTTGGCTTTGGGTACGACACATAATAATTTTTAAGAAAAAAAAACCGACTTCTATGGGGCCCGGTGAAAGATTATGGTAGATGGTGCACTATGTAGAAAAGGAGGTAAAACCAGTACTTTCTAGTAGCATTTCGCTTTCGTAAGGGTCGTAGTTCTAGCCTAACCTAACCCACTTCTCTGATAGCAGTTTGGTTCTGTGAGGATCGCAGTTCGAACCTAATCAAACCCACTTTTCTAGTAGCATTTCGTTTCTGTAAGGCTCGCAGTTCTAACCAAACCTAACCCACTTTTGTTCGGTTCTGTGAGGATCGCAGTTCAAACCTAACCTGACCCACTTAACGGCGCATGCGGTGCGGTGTACGGGAGTTTGAGCGGGAGGGGTTTGGCATCATCATACCCACATTTTATGGTAGGTAATCATAGTGGTTTATTTAGTTTAGGTATTATAGTGGTTTTCCGGGTCAAGGTCCGGGTCTCTGAGTGAGAGTCCGGGTCCGAGTCCCGGTCCGAGTCCGGGTCCGGGTCCGGGTCCGAGTCCGGGTCCGAGTCCGGGTCCGAGTCCGGGTCCGAGTCCGGGTCCGAATCCGAGTCCGAGTCCGGGTCCGAGTCCGGGTCCGAATCCGAGTCCGAGTCCGGGTCCGAACCGGATCCGGGTATGAGTCCGGGTCCCAGTCCAAGTCAAAATCGAAATTCGAAATCACCAAACATGTACTATGCGTCTTTGAAGAGTTCTGTTCTGATCATCATCAGCAGTTCCACTTCATCAAATGCGACAGTTTTTAATGTAAATACTTGATTTTATGATGAAAATACAAAAAATTCTATACGTATGCCTTTAAGATTTGAGGAGTTCCCTCGATTCCTTATGGATCCCATCATCAGAACTCGAGCTTGACAGAAATGTGGCTTAAAAACTAAACTTGCTTAACAAACATAACGAAGAGGACAAATCGCCAAACGTGAACTATGCGTCGTTGAAGAGTTCCGTTCTGATCATCATCAGCAGTTCCACTTCATCAAATGCGACAGTTTTTAATGAAAATGCTTGATTTTCTGATGAAAATACAAAAATCTCTATACGCATGCCTTTAAAATTTGAGGAGTTCCCTCGATTTCTCATGGATCCCATCATCAGAACTCAAGCTTGACAAAATTGTGGCTTAAAAACTTAACTTGCTTAACAAACATAACGAAGAGGACAAATCGCCAAAGGTGAACTATGCGTCGTTGAAGAGTTCCGTTCTGATCATCATCAGCAGTTCCACTTCATCAAATGTCACGTTTTTGGATGTATATGCTTGATTTGTTGATAAAAACACAAAAATCACCATATGTATGCCTTTAAGATTTGAGGAGTTCCGTCGATTCCTCATAGATTCCATCATCAGAACTGGATTTTGACAAAAACGGGACCAATCTGTATGCATATACATACAATCAAAAAAATAATTTTCAAAATCGGTCCAGTAATGACGGAGATATGGAGTAACAAACATAAAAAATAAAAAAAAAATAAAAATAATAAAAAAAAATAAAAATAAAAAACATACAACCGAATTGATAACCTCCTCCTTTGGGATTTGGAAGTCGGTTAAAAACCGGCCAAGTGCGAGTCGGACTCGCGCACGAAGGGTTCCGTACCAATACGCAAAAAACGGCTTGTTGTTATAGTGGCATCAGAAATACATCATCTGTAAAATTTTTAACTGTCTAGCTATCACATTTCATGAGTTACAGCCTGGTGACAAACAGACAGTCGGACGGACAGCGGAGTCTTAGTAATAGGGTCCCGTTTTTACGCTTTGGCACAGAATAAATAATAATAGTACTAGGTACAGAAGACTCACTCTCTTACAAAAGCGTGTGTTACGATCAGGACAGATATGGCCGCTAGGTGGCGACAGCGCCACGCGCGGCTTATGACTAGCCACCAAAATTGGTGTGGAACGGATGTAGGGTGTAGCAAAGCGACGAAATCTACGCTTGGCTTTGGGTACGACACATAATAAAAAGCGATACACACGCTTATGTCTAAAACGTTCCTACAAATCACCCCCGTCTAAAACTCTAATGGCCCCTCACGCGGAGTGTCAGAGAGCCAGTGAAGTGCCATCCAAGTGCCAACCGAGTGCCAAGTGATTTTGAAAGCTTTACGTTTTACATTTTTCGCTTGATGTGTAGGTACAGTCGACGTCAAAAACATGTTTAAGGGAAAATTTAAAGATTATAACGATTAATTTCCTATATATACGTCATGTATACGTTCAATTTGCGAGTGGGCCCAAACGCCCTAAGAAAATCGACGATCTCCATTGTCAACGATATCGAAAATTATTTATTGAGCCAAATATCAAACAAGTTATTCAAATAATCATTATTAAGTAAATTGCAGGCACTTCGCCGGGTAATTATGAAAGTTTCCTGGCAAGCTCTTTTCAGTAAGCACAAAAATAAACATAAATTATAACATTTTGAGCTCGTGAGCAACTTGAACTGCGGCAAAGTGGACATTTTGCATAATTACCAGGATTCATTTCAGAAGCGAGATGTTTTTGTGATTCATTTAACTTTTACTGCAACGTTGCACGGAAAATAGATTATATTTTTTACTTAGCGTAGAAGATAAATAGTCATGTCAGAAATCCTATTTTGAAAGTTAAGGTGACAGACCATTTCCAACAACAGCTGCACTACCGTTCATTTTACTATGGAAATTGACAATAACACCGACTCGTTCAGCACCAGTAGTGCAGCTGCGGTCAGAAATGGAATGTTACCAGGAAAACTCACGTTAGACCGGGCCGGAGCTTCCGGCGCTTCATGGAAAACACCACGTGATCACCGATCAGCCGTCATAGACAATGACATATCGAACGCCACGGCCCGGGCCCGGCCCGGTCTAGCGTGAGTCACCCTTTACTTTGGATAGGTACGTAGAGTCAGGTATACTAGGATAGCAACGTACCGTAAAATACCATATAAATTTGGTCCAAAATTTGGAATTTAATTTAAATTTTGAGCCCGGGACGATTCGTGATGGTTATGTATGTTATGTTACTTACTTAGGCACTTACTTTGTTGGCGCGGTGACCCAAAATGAGTCTTGGCCTCCAACACAAGAGCACGCCACTTTGATCGGTCCAGAGCGGTATCCCGCCAACTTTCGCCGACGCCGAGCTCACGGAGGTCTGCCTCCACTCTATCTGCCCAACGCTATTTAGGACGACCAACAGGACAGCGCCCAGTTGGTCGACCCAAGTAGGCCCTTTTGGCTGCCCGATCTTCACCCATCCTTTCGAGATGGCCAAGCCAGCGGAGACGATGCGCTTTGGTCTCACCTATTATGTTCGGCTCGGCTATCAGGTGTTCTATTTCGGCATTCTTTTGGATGGTTATGTTATTTAGCTTAAATTATTATTAAACAATGACGAAGCCTGCGTTGTGGATTTCATACGTGTCAACAAGATTATTTTTTAGAATTTTGGTTTGGTCCGTAATCGTAAAATGACATGTATTACAATTTAATAAATTATTTATTTAAATTATATAGTTAATGTGGTATGCATGTAATGGCATACCAATATAACGATATAAATAAATACCTAAATCATTAATAATAGTTTTCTTTGTTTCAGATTTTACATTGGATTGCAACAAGAAATCAACCAACAGTGAATCGTGAAAATCTTTAATTAATATCAATTATTTAAAAGTGAAATTACTTACAAAAATAATTAGAAAAAGTGTATCTACCTGATTCGTAAAAAGAGTGAATAATTCAACTAATTATTAGTGAAAAAAAGTGTACGCGTAAACAAAAATATCCGCATTAAAAATTTGTGAAACTATAAAAGTACAAGTGTGAAAAATGTGTGAAAGAAATAAAGTTCAAGTGTGAAGATAGTGACAGAAGTAGATGTGGCGAGGGAGGGGCTGCAGAGGCCCACGGGTCAATGGTACCACTGGCGGTGTTCCTGGCACTTGGTGAGTAGTTGGCACTTTGGTTACAAAAGTGTTAAAATAGTCATAGAAGTAGATGTGGTACCTATGTGTGGGGCCGCAGCGCAGCGGCCCACGAGTCAGTGGTACCACTGGCCGTGTTCCTGGCAGTTGGTGAGTAATTGGCACTTTGGTTACAAAAGTGTTAAAATAGTCATAGAAGTAGATGTGGTACCTATGTGTGGGGCCGCAGCGCAGCGGCCCACGAGTCAGTGGTACCACTGGCTGTGTTCCTGGCACTTGGTGAGTAATTGGCACTTTGGTTACAAAAGTGTTAAAATAATGATAGAAGTAGATGTGGTACCTATGTGTGGGGCCGCAGCGCAGCGGCCCACGAGTCAGTGGTACCACTGGCCGTGTTCCTGGCACTTGGTGAGTAATTGGCACTTTGGTTACAAAAGTGTTAAAATAGTCATAGAAGTAGATGTGGTAGGTACGTTTAGGGCGGCAGCGGCCCTCGAAAGCACTATGGCACTATCTCTTTCGGCTTCTTAGGATTGTCAAAATTAAAGTTATTATCTAATCTGTGTTCGTGCTCGCAAAGGGACGCCAAGTTATTCCAACCTTAATAAATGGGTCAAACAGAAAACTGTGTTACGTCTTTCCTGTAGACATCCACAAGAGTTAAGGGCTATAAAGGTTAATTTTCTTATTTAACCCTTATCCACGTGAAAAGGTCCTCCTTTTATTTAGAGAACTATGATAAAATCATTAGTTACATGCCCACAAGCTGTTAACTATTGCCCACAGGAGAGAAAAATGTACAGTTCGCGCGAACACACTAGTTTTTTCTTTCACGTGGATAAGGGTTAAATAAGAACATTAACCTTTATAGCCCTTAACTCTTGTGTATGTCTACAGGAAAGACGTAACACAGTTTTCTGTTTCACCCAAATGCTTGGCGCAATACTGAGCCGAGAATGTCCGAAAGGACCAGGCCCCGAAGCGCAAGCGATTGTCACCTTGGCTAGACCGCCAGTTTCGCCCCACTGGTAAAGTAGATGTAATAATAAAGTGAACCGATCTTGTTCAAACTTGTTCGAGTGATCGGCTCACTTTATATTTCATCCACCTTAATAAGCGCTTTATTCTACATGGCTTTGAACGCGTTCTAACTTTACGTTTTACGTACTTATTTCTTGTTAGAAACCCATATATAGTTTGCGAGCATGAATGTAGTATATACCTAACTGGAACTGGCAAGAAAGGTGGGGGGGAGTGACCGAACGGGATAGTCTTATGTATCTTTCAGTAGGAGTAGCAGAGAAAGAGCTATTGTTGTTTGTCCTTGTCACAGTTTCACATTTTATTTGTTCCCCAACCGTAACTTTAGTATGGATAATGGTGTGCAAATAAATTCGACCAATCATAGTGTCGCATTGCATATGTTTTGTCCC
Organism: Cydia fagiglandana; assembly: GCF_963556715.1. NCBI lineage: Eukaryota > Metazoa > Arthropoda > Insecta > Lepidoptera > Tortricidae > Cydia > Cydia fagiglandana. The sequence goes on along the minus strand of NC_085950.1, from coordinate 1,759,632 downwards.
TCACGGAGGCACGCGTATACCACTTCTATAGGATCCTACCTTCTATGTTTGCGAGCTTACTGAACCAAATTGCTGTTCATTATCGAAAGAGCCTCGTAAAGTCCTGGTGGATTTACTATGTACGTTGTAAAATAGGTTCCAAACTCGGAACACCTTATTTAGTGGTAACAGGAAGGTATTAGCTGAAGTAGGTACTGCCAGCTTATGAGAGGGCGTAAAGTCTGTAAATTAGAAATAAACTAAAGATATATCAGCCGCGCAAAACTAAAATACTTCTTAAACTAATTTTATCTCCGTTTCATAGTCTTTAGGTCAACTACTATGAAAATATAACTCTCGGTAATACGTCGATTAAAATATCTTGTAAATGTGGTGCAAGATAGTTTTGAAACTTATGTAACACAAGTACAGAACCCCGCCTAGTGTAAAGGTGGCCACTGACGAGACTTCCAACAGTCCAAATAGCGTGGCTGCAATCCAAAATCGGTCCGTGAATGTCAAAAACGTACAATGTTTATAGTTCGTTTTTTTTTAGCATTAGAAAGAACTTGCAAGAAAGTAAGCGATCTTGATATGTCTTTTAATTGAAAAACGCTTTTTAAAAATCAAAAACTATTACATATGAAAGCAGAAGAATATAAATGATCCTATTAGATTCATAATTGTTATATATTTGCCGTAACTTATTTGTAAAATGTGTTTTTCAATTAAAAGACACATCAAGATTGTTTACTTTTTTTCTAATGCAAAAAAAAAACGAATTTTATTATAGAAGGAAACTAAAGATATAGCAGCCGCGCGAAACTAAAATACTTCTTAAACTAATTCTATCTCCGTTTCCTTGTCATGAGATCAACTACTATGAAAATATAATTCTCGGTAATACGTCGGTTAAAATAACTTGTAAATGCGTAAGTATATTAACTATGTAGTGCAAAATAGTTTTGAAACTTATGTAGGTAAAGGTGGCCACTGACGAGCCTTCCAACAGTCCATACAGCTGCTGCAATCCAAAATCGGTCCGTGAATGTCAAAAACGTACAATGTTTAATATTAGAATGCCGTCCATTTGGATGAATCCATTGTAACGGCATCCATTTGGAAGGCTCGTCAGTGGCCTGCTTAAATTTCATTCGACAGCGTGACGATTGTTCGCGTTTGCGTTTTGTCTATTTTTGTATGGGATTTTGAACAGCGCCAAGCGGGACATTTTGGAAACTCAAAATCCCATACAAAATGACACTTGACGCAAACGCGTACGTCACGTCACGCTACCGAATGAAGTTTATACTAAGGGTACAGAGTTATAATTCGTTTTTTTAGCATTAGAAAAAAGGTAAACAATCTTGACGTAATTTTAATAGAAAAAGACTTTTTATAAATAAGTTACGGCAAATATTATGTAACAATTATGAATCTAATACGATAATTTATATTCTTCTTCTTTCATAAGTAATAGTTATTGATTTTTAAAAAGCGTTTTTCCATTAAAAGACATGTCAAGATAGCTTACCTTCTTTTGAAAGCTAAAAAAACCGGGCAAGTGCGAGTCGGACTCGCGCACGAAGGATTCCGTACCATAATGCAAAAAAAAACAAAACAAACGCAAAAAAAAAACGGTCACCCATCCAAGTACTGACCACTCCCGACGTTGCTTAACTTTGGTCAAAAATCACGTTTGTTGTATGGGAGCCCCATTTAAATCTTTATTTTATTCTGTTTTTAGTATTTGTTGTTATAGCGGCAACAGAAATACATCATCTGTCAAAATTTCAACTGTCTAGCTATCACGGTTCATGAGATACAGCCTGGTGACAGACGGACGGACGGACGGACGGACGGACGGACAGCGAAGTCTTAGTAATAGGGTCCTGTTTTACCCTTTGGGTACGGAACCCTAAAAATCGAACTATAGGTACCTAGTATCAAAGTGCGTGTAACCGCAGCGGGAGTCAGAATGGCGACGGATACAAACGATCCCGGAGACGTGTCGCCGTGATGATGGATGCTGTGTGTAACACAGTGGAGTAGGACACAGCAGAGCAGGCTACCATCAGTTTAGTACTGACATAGACACTAGCGTCCTAGCGTGAACGTCACTGTCTATGCATCTCGCTTGTACTCGCATATTAATGCGAGCAAGATATATAGAATGTCGTATCAAAGTGCGTGTAACCGCAGCGGGAGTCAGAATGGCGACGGATACAAACGATCCCGGAGACGTGTCGCCATGATGACGGATGCTGTATGTGACACAGTGGAGTAGGACACAGTAGAGCAGGCTACCATCAGTTTAGTACTGACATAGACACTAGCGTCCTAGCGTGAACGTCACTGTCTATGGATCTCGCTTGTACTCGCATATTAATGCGAGCAAGATATATAGAATGTAGTATCAAAGTGCGTGTAACCGCAGCGGGAGTCAGAATTGCGACGGATACAAACGATCCTGGAGACGTGTCGCCATGATGACGGATGCTGTATGTGACACAGTGGAGTAGGACACAGCAGAGCAGGCTACCACCAGTTTAGCACTGACATAAACGCTAGCGTGAACGTACCTACCTACCTTACTTTATATGCATCTCGCTCGTACTGACATTAGTGCGAGCAAGATGTATAGAAAGTAAATTACATAGACATTATAGCGTATGTATGTCAGTGTTTACACTGTCAATAATTCATGGTACGGGTGCATGTGTATGTGGTGCAAACTAGTGTTGAAACTCGTGTAACACAAGCGCAGTGGTATCAAAGTGCGTGTAACCACCGCAGCGGGAGTCAGAATGGCGACGGATACAAACGATCCCGGAGACGTGTCGCCGTGATGATGGATGCTGTGTGTGACACAGTGGAGTGGAAGACAGCAGGACAGCTTGTTTAGTTAACCCATGAGGCCTCATCAACAGTCAACTATATTATAAAATTATATTAGAAAATAACAGTCAACTATATTTATAAGATGAGGCCTCGTGATGCATCAAAAATACAAATACATCATCGAAATGATCAAATGCATCAAAATGAACTTTTGAAATACTACTAATTTGGCAAACTTAATCTTCCGCAAATATATCGCTTCATAAATAGTCACTAAGGCAAAAAAAACCGGCCAAGTGCGAGTCGGACTCACGTATGAGGAGTTTCGTAGCATTACGCAAGAAACGACAAAAAATCACGTTTGTTTATTTATTTTAATTTGTAGTGTTCGTTGTTATAGCGGCAACTGAAATACATCATCTGTGAAAATTTCAACTGTGCTAGACAGTTCTTGATCACGGTTCTCGAGTTACAGCCTGGTGACAGCCAGACGGACAGACGGACATCGGAGTCTTAGTAATAGGGTCCCGTTTTTACCCTTTGGGTACGGAACCCTAAAAATTCGATTAGCAAGTTAATTTGTCAATTATTACAATGTTAAATTATTATGTATATAAATAAAATTACCTTCGATCAAATAATATTAGAATATCACAAAATGGCTGGCCTACTGACCACTTTTCTATTGTGTTCTGTAACGATACTAAATATTTGATGTTACTCTCATCGGAAGCTGAAAGAAATATGACAAGCAATAATAAACTAGTATTAAATAAATAAAAAATAAAATATTATAGGGACATTGTTACACAAATTGACTAAGTCCCGCGGTAAGCTCAAGAAAGCTTGTGTTGTGGATACTCAGACAAAAGTAATATATATATGTATAACAAACAAATACTTAAATACATAGAAAATATCCATGACTCAGAAAGGAAAATTGTGTTCATCACACAAATAAATGCCCTTCCCGGGATTCGAACCCGGGACCATCGGCTTCACAAGCAGGGTCACTATAATATACCCACCACGCCAAATCGGTCGTCAAAATTACTTCTAGATTATTTTGTAAACTAGCAAAATAATAATATAGCTAGTTTAATTCTGTCATCATCATCATCATCTTCCTCGCGTTATTCCGGCTTTTTGCCAGGGGAGCCTGGGGTCCGCTTGGCAACTAATCCCAAGAATTGGCGTAGACACTAGTATTTACGAAAGCGACTGCCATCTGACCTTCCAATCTAGAGGAAAAAAAGGTTTTGGGATTAGACCGGTCTCCTCACGATGTTCACCGAAAAGTGACCTGGTAAATATCAAATGATATTTCGTACATAAGTTCCGAAAAACTCATTGGTCCGAGCCCGGGTTTGAACCCGTGACCCCCGCTTACCGCTAGGCCTAAATTACAGACTAATGAAATGGCAAACCAGTAAACTAATATAGGCATTATAATAAAAATAATAATTTAGCCTATATACGTCCCACTGCTGGGCACAGGCCTCCTCTCATGCGCGAGAGGGTTTGAGCTATAGTCCCCACGCTAGCCCACTGCGGATAGGGAACTTCACATATACCTAAACATAGGCATGTTAATTAAAAAATCTTATTATTTTGGTAAATACTCGTATGAATTAGTTTTACACCCACAATGTACGAAATTTTCCGAAACTTTCCTCGCTTGAACCTAAAAGAATCAAACGTATCTTTAATTCCTTTCCGCTTGTAACACTGGTGACTGACTTGACAGTCTTTAATAAATTCTGTTCAAGTATCCCGCCCACCCAAGTGTAACCCCGCGCCGACCGTCTGCGGAACGCCCACTGCTAATTTATGTTGCCTACCGTACGCTGCGTCCGCGATTTTTTTCTCACCTCTGGTGTAGATGAGGGTTTATATAGATGCTATACATTAGGATATATCATTGTTATATTTGTAAACTAGCGACCCGCCCCGGCTTCGCACGGGTTACACAAACCCAAGAAATTATACATCTAATCCTTCTGCAAGAATCATTCTAATGATAGCTGAAAACCGCATGAAAATCCGTTCAGTTTTTGAGTTTATAGCGACAGACACGGCGGGGGACTTTGTTTTATATACTGGAATCAGTTACGTATCGCTGCCATACATGACCCAAATTTTTTTTATTAAGCTATGAGCTTCATCACATCTGATATTTGAGTAATTCTAAGCATTTCTATCCTGAGGTGGGGGGGAGGGTGGGGTACAAAGACGGCCGCCACCCGTCATCTTTAAAAAAAATCTATTCTGATCCTGGTGGGTACTAGGGCAAGTTTGGTATCATTTTCGTATAAACCAAAGACGTAGAATTCATTGCTGATATTTGTTTTTTTAAGTTTCATAGTAATTTTACAAGAAAAACGTAAAAAGGTGAAAAATTTGGTTGGAGATTTTTGCTACGCGGAGCCGAAACTACAAAAGATAGAAAGTTGAAATTTGCACACTAGATTACATTTATAAAGTGTACAAGAGATAAGAAGCGATTTTGGGAAATTCAACCCCTAAGGGGGTTAAAAAGGGGATGAAAGTTTGTATGGGGTTCAAGTTTTATTTTAAGCTAGGAATTTGAAACTTCGTAAAACGATATATTATTAAAATACAAGAAAACGAATTTCAGCGTTTTTGAAAATTCATCCCCTAAGGTGGTGAAAAAGGGGTTGAAAGTTTGTATGGATATCAAAAAATTATTCGAACGCGGGACTTGAATCTTTGTATTTGGGGATATTATTAAAAGACAGGAAAAGTAATTTCAGCGTTTTGTAAAATTCATCCCCTAACAGGGTTAAAAAGGGGTTGAAAGTTTGAATCCATTACAAATCCGAGTAGACACACATTTCTTATTGCCTCCCAGGCTTGAAATGCTTAGAATTTCTCAAGGAACATATGTGATGAAGCTCATAGCTTAATAAATTTTTTTTGGGTCAACTTTATAACTGCTTCCGCTATATAAGGTTTAGTGAAATGCCGAGCTTTTAAACTTTAAGGTTCAGTTTTTCCTATTTATTATGTGTGATTGAACAGCCTAGCTTATGTTCGTCCGCCTAATAAAAAAAACTCGTTAGTTTTCGTTATTAATGTGCAAAAATAATCTTCACAAATTTCTCGAGAAAACACTACATTATTTCAGCCGGAACAAGGAATGCCTGCCTCGAATTACTAAACGTTCTCGCTTACTCGTCCGTCTATATCACACGTTTCCGCTATTTACTTCTAGAAAAAGACTAAGTGACCTCTTTAACTCCTTCCTGTAAAAGTCGTAATAAATTCGGTTCAAGTATCCGGCGCACACAAGTGTACCCCAGGGTCGACCGCCTGTGGCACGCCCACTGCCGATTTATGTTGCCTACCGTACGCTGCGTCCACAGTTTTTTTCCACCTCTGGTTTAGATGTAATTATATTTAGATGCGGTATTTTCGTCGAACAAATGGAACGTGTAACAATTAAGTAATGGATTATTTAATAACATTTCAAAGTGATTCGGCTTTGAACTATTAGTTTATTATTTGTGTGTGTAGTTTCCTCGTATTGTCAGAGAAAAGTAGGTACGTAGTAATATCGTCAATTTATTATTTCGACCAGAATAAACAATTTGAGACTTCGAAAGGTGGTAAATATTTAAGAAATTGTTCATTTTTTTAATAGCTACTTTTAATAACATATCCTGGCTTAATAAATTAAAGATTTTGGTATGTTTATTTTCTGTATTGTAGTTATAGATTTCATCTCGTAATTAAGTTGGAAATGTCATACAGTAGAAATATTTAAATTTTTTAAATTTTTTGTGTAATGTTTTTATGCAGCTTTAAAAAAACCATTGTCATTAATGAAAACTAACAAAAGTACCGCATCTACCGTCTTATCTATTCAACAAGCTAACCATGTAAGTAGAAAAGCAACGTTTTTGCTTACCCCAGTAGCCTCGAGGAATTTAATTTAGTCGGTATGTCTATTTATTGCCCATTTCAAAGGCCTCATTTCTTTTATTTTTACATAGGTACATACATACATACATATAATCACGTCTATTTCCCGGAGGGGTAGGCAGAGACGATGGATTTCCACTTGCTACGATCCTGACATACCTCTTTCGCTTCCTTCACTTTCATAACATACCTCACGCTCGCCGGTTTAGGGTGCTCTTCACCTGGCCTTTCTTCAGGATTTGGATTTTTTGGATTTTTGGGCGCATGGTGCAACCATGCGACTAACCCAAAGTTAACCGGTTAAACCGTTAACCTAGTGTCTAATTGTATAATACTAGTAACCATGATAACTCCAAGTTTATCCGGTTAATCCTGGGTTAGTGGGATGATGCAAGTGACGCTTAGTGATTGAATAATAAACTTTCTTAGGTAAGAAGTAACTTGTAATGTACTATGTTTTAATATACATATTAATGTTAAATAAGTTTTAGGCAAAACATTTTTGGTACAAGCTTTTATCGCTGACTGTACTTTTCTTACGACAGACAACTAATACTCATCGAGACAATTCTAAAAACCCCTAACACAATCTGGTTACATTGTTTTATCACAGAGTTCCTATGGCCACCTGTCTCCATCATCAGATCAGCTCGATGGTACCATAATATTGCATTGTCATCCGATTTATACATGCATACAGACTTTCAGGTCAATCGGAAACCTGAAAGTGGATCAAATTTAACTTGCAAGATTTTATTACACACAGACAGACAGACAGAGAACGGTCAGGTGAAACTAAATAAAAGCTTGTAAAATATGTGGATTTTTAATTTTAGTTTAAACGAAAAAATAAGTGCGGTGAAGTAGAAATGCATATATCGCGTATTTTCTGTATATTCCTACAATACATATTTTTTCTGTGCCGCTTCTAAGATTTAATTAATTCTAACAAATGCTATTAGCTAGAGAAAACCGTTCCAAATTTAACCTCTTGCTCCAACAAAAACCCCTATGTATATAATAGATAAATACCAGAAACTTGCCATTTTGAAACTTCGTGTCTTTGTCATAGAGTTGAAAATTTAATAATGATTTACTGTCGGTTATGACGTTTTTCTTGTAACAAGTCTGGCCCTTTGATGTTACTTAAATAGCTCCAAATGTTTCTTCAGGGTTTTGCGTATTTAAACTGCCTCAAAACAATGTATTTTGAAGGTTTTGTTTTCATGGTTAACTTTTGCTCGAGTTTCTCGTTATTTTAATACCGGGTGTGGCCTGTAACACGAGCAATTAATTAAAACATAGATTGTACTCCTCAAACGGTGACACTTTTGTTCAACAACTTTTAAAAATTATGAAGTATTTAGACTCCCTATTTTTCATACAAAATAAATATTACCTTCAATGGACGCCATCGCCACGCCATATCATTGTGATTGAAGTTGCTTGTCACGCCTTAAACATATTTAACAAAATTCGCAATACATTGCGTCTTAGAATAAACTTTAAAGTGTATTAAAAATCAAACCACAAGTTATTTTTAAAAGTTGCTGAACAAATGTTGGTCAGTATGAGGTACAACCTACAGTTTAATTTTTTGCTCGTATTACAGGCCACACCCGGTACATCATATTTATCTATTATAAAATTTGCAATATAGTAATGTTAATTTTTTGTTTAATTCAACCGAATTAAAAAGAAATTATGTATAGGTAGATAAGTACGGTTTAGAAATTTAATTTCAATGCCGTTTCGTACCTTCTCACTCTATACGTGGTCCGACACGCACTGAACCGGATTTTTTTAATTTAATACCTGTTTTAACACTCGTATTTTTAAAGTTCTAGAGGTATTTGATTAGTAAATTGTGTATAAATAATTTTAATTTTTATTGTGTTTTTACTTCTTTATCTTGTTGTTGTCTTGTGTTGTTTGTTTTAATATACATATATGCGGCCAACATAGTGAATAATATCCACAAAAGAATGGCGGTTAACTCTCTAACAAAAGCCCGGACACCCTGTATTATATTTTATTTGTGTTAGGTACCTCATTCATACGGTTTAATATCGTTCCCGCCCGAGTCTAGCAATATACTGAAACGCTAACACCAGGTGCTGCCCCTACCAATGGAATCTTAAACTAAATAAAACAAGTTACTTACGTACTGATAAAATAAACTTTTATTGCTGACTGTACGTAGGTTCTTCTCATTTTGCATGTCTATCAAGTACTTCTCGAGACCTTTCTTATGACTCCGTCTTATGAAATTTTTGGAATTTTTGAAAAATGACGGGTACGTGTTGCCTCGTATTGCTGGCTTAGACGGTATTTAGAGTTTTACCCCCTTATTCATAAACGTTTACTAAAGTTGACAAGCCGATAATAATCGTTTGTCCCTTTCCGACGTATTAGTATGATGGAAAGGGACAAACGATTATTATCGGCTTGTCAACTTTAGTAAACGTTTATGAATAAGGGGGTTAGTTTATACTCGAGAATAAGTAGCCGGATTTCGTCAGCTTAGCTAAGAACTAGTTCGTTTTTTTTTACATTCAAAACAATCTTGATGTGTCTTTTATTTGAAAAACACATTTTAAAAATCAGTTACGGCCAATATGTAACAATTATGAATCTAATACGATCATTTATATTCTTTTGCTTTCAGAAGTAATAGTTACTGATTTGTGAAAAGCGTTTTTCAATTAAAAGACATATAAATATTCGCTTCTTTTGTTTGCACACGGAAGGACCCAGGTTCGATCCCCAGTAATTGTATGCTGGGACGTTTTGATTTTTTTTACACTTACGTATATATATATATTTAAATAAATTAATAAAATCGTATTGTTGATTGATAAAACCGCTGTGTGGCGCTGTCATTGTCCACGGTCCCAATAAGCTATGCTCGAGAGGTCTTCTACAGCTCACAGAGCCACTAGTTATTTATACCTCAGAAGTGAATTCCGATAGTAACGCCGAGAGAAAGGAAATAGGAAGCGCTCTATACTTTGAGCTGACTTATAGCGGTTCACAGCCATAGAATAGGTACCGCAGTTGCTCTGATAATTAGGTTGAGTTGGTCCTTTCTACTCGCGTAGCCGATGCTAGATCATTCTGTATTGGTTTAAACTGGTTACTACCGTTAATACTAATCCCATCAAAAACATAAATGTAAAAAAGGAGAGCCAAGTTCAATACAAAAATTATGCTTGGCTGTGGGGTTCGCCGCAAAAAGAATGGAGATCTAAATGAGTGCCAAGTTCTATGCAAAATCCAAATATGTATTTATAGGAACAAAATAACATTATAAACAAGTATTAAACTCTATTTCTTTGCTTTATTGGATACCTATAACAATTGCCGTTATTTAAAAAAAATGCGAGATCTTAAAGCAGGTTAGATTTGACTTGGCCTACGCTTTCACACAATAACTGAACTGGATTCCAAATTTCATCCCTCTAGGTCATCTGAAAGTAGGTTAGGTTTAGGTACTATAAGTCTGTCAGTCAGTCTTAAAATTTACGACTTTTTGACCTTCATATCTTTATAACCGTTTGAGCTAGCTTCATGAAATTTGGGCTTCTAGATGTCCTTATGGATATAATTAAACACACGTAGTTTTATGTGTTTACGTTAAAGATGTTTTGAGTTATAGAAGGGTCAAAAGTGGCACCAAGTGGTTCGTGTAATATTACACTCGGCGCTGGCTAGCCAGTTCCTTTGCTTGAACTTGGCTTGACACGCTGCCGCGTGTCTAGATTACTAAAAGATCGCTTTTTAGCGATAAGACCGCCTGCTATTTACCTCTACTTCTGTTGCTGTTTTCTTTCTTTGTTGTTGTTTTGTTTTGTTGTTGTTTTTTAGGGTTCCGTATCCGAAGGGTAAAACGGGACCCTATTACTAAGACTTCGCTGTCCGTCCGTCCGTCCGTCCGTCCGTCTGTCACCAGGCTGTATCTCACGAACCGTGATAGCTAGACAGTTGAAATTTTCACAGATGATGTATTTCTGTTGCCGCTATAAAAACAGAATAAAATAAAGATTTAAGTGGGGCTCCCATACAGCAAACGTGATTTTTGACCAAAGTTAAGCAACGTCGGGAGTGGTCAGTACTTGGATGGGTGACCGCTTTTTTTTTCCTTTTTTTTGTTTTTTTTTTGCATTATTGTGCGGAACCCTTCGTGCGCGAGTCCGACTCGCACTTGCCCGGTTTTTTTATTGAGGTGTGCAATAAACAGTATTTGCATTGTATATGTCCTAGGCATGTCGTGAAACGTGAAAATCTTTGACTCGTTCTCTAAGTTGACGGAGCCCCGCTACGCGGGGCGCCTCTTTCTGGGCAGTTTGCCCTTCGGGCATCTGAAACAACCTAACGAACCTATCCTACTATTGGTTTAATGTGGCAGGAACATTACGATCTGCCATGATCTTACGATTGGCCGCCGACATAATATATACCGGGTGTGGCCGGTAACACGAGCAAATAATTAAAACATAGATTGTACTCCTCAAACGGTGACACTTTCGTTCTACAACTTTTAAAAATTATGAAGTATTTAGACTCCCTATTTTTCATACAAAATAAATATTCTCTTCAATGGACGCCATCGCCACGCCATATCATTGTGATTTACGTTGCTTGTCACGCCTTAAACATAACAAAATTCGCAATACATTGCGTTTTAGAATAAACTTTAAAGTGTATTAAAAATCAAACCACAAGGTATTTTTAAAAGTCGCTGAACAAATGTTGGTCAGTATGAGGAGTACAGCCTACAGTTTAATTTTTTATTCATATTACAGCCCACATCCGGTATATTGTATTATAAAATCCCAGGCATTGAGGACCTCATGTCAAATCTAAGATTCCATAACTCTGCTATTAGCATTCACACAATAACCTAAACCATAAGTCTGGCATAAGAACCCTTACCTCCTTGACATATTAGGGTTACATCTAATAGGCCCTTTATAATAACGACCCTGTATTCAAAACTTTATTGTACTCTCGAAGGGCTACTGACTTATATTAGTTGACCTCCTCTTCATAATTTGTGGCGCCCCTATGCAGTTTCTTCTACGTACATTTTGCAAGATTAAAAAAAAAATTGGCCAAGTAGGAGTTGGACTCGCGCACGAAGGGTTCCGTACCATTACGCAAAAAACGGCAAGTCACGTTTGTTGTATGGGAGCCTCACTTAAATATTTATATTATTCTGTTGTTATAGCGGCAACAGAAATACATACTCTGTAAACATTTCAACTGTTTATCTTCCATACCACCATACCAGTTGGTCATAATTGTTGAATTGGTTGTATGAAACATCTTTGCGAATAGCCAAGGCCTTAATTAGAGATCGGCCGGCAGATACCACGTAAAAAAGAATTGGTTCTAGATTAGAGAAGGTTCCGCAGTCGGAGCACTGTGTAGAATTTATTGGCCATTAGTATGTGGGTGGTTAATTTATTGGAAACTTGGTCGGATTGTTAATTTAGTTGCTAAGACGATAGGAGTAGCTTGTAAGAGTACAATAGTACATTGTAGGAGAGGACGGAAAATCGCTAAAAGATGGACGAGTGAGTTCGAGGGCCGACACGTTAGTGGAGGCCCTCGAATAATACGAATCCATCTTTAGCGTTTCCGGCCGAGGCATTACATAGTGCTTTTCACGACTACTGCGAGGAAATAAGAAAACATTTGCATAACCATAAGTACTAGCCCGCGATTTCTCTGGTAGCAAATTACTAGCCACTGCCTGTACTGTCTCTTGAATTTCGGTAGGTGTCAGCGTAAGAATAACATTTTCTTCACTAGAAGAACTCATTTTTATAGCGAGCGTAGATACGCGTTTCTTATATTTTTTAGTCAAACATAATTTACACTATCCAATTCAGTAGGCATTTTCAGATCCCGCCTTTTTTTACTTTTTTTACCACTTTTAAGAGGCGTTTTTCTGTTATTTGCTTCAAACCGACTCTAAAATTAGAAGCGTTTTTGCTAATAAAACCACAAACAGCTACAAAAGTAAAAAACGCCTTAAGCGTGAACTGAATGGATAATTGTTAAAAAAAATGAAGTGAATGGTTTTGATATTTCTTTTTTTTTTATCAAGAAATTGGTGCTATAAATAACCTAATTTTATTTTTGAAGGAAAAAGTTGCGCAAAAAAGACCTTTTATTGACTTTTATGTTTTAAATGATACTCATTGCTGTAGCGAACTGTCACCAATGACAGATGATGACAACAATGAAACATTGTAGTAGTGGTGCTTCAGGTGCTACAGCTATTGCCTACTTTCCAGCTTGGTTTTAGACCATCTATTGCCACATTTCCGAACAGTGGCGTGAAAAAGAATTTTAATTAAATTTAATATAGGTACTTGTTTGTTGTTAAGCTACGGTTATCACTGCACCCACCTTGACATTTTTCAGATTCAATAATATTTCCAATACAAAAGGGCGTATCGTACAAAAAGTTGGGATTTACGCTAAAATGTCTCACAACATTTTTTGGAATTGGCAGATACGGTAAAATGCGTTGGAAAATTGTGTTCAAGCATTGATTTTTCATAGAGCTTAACGGACATTTTTTTTCAAGTTATCGAGATGTTAAATATACTATTCGATAGAGAAAAAAATACTGAGTATAACTGCATTCATAACTCATTTTGTCCCTTACGCCCTTTGAGCCTCATCATCATCATCATCATCATCATCTCAGCCATAAGACGTCCACTGCTGAACATAGGCCTCCCCCTTGGACCTCCATTCGTACCGGTTGGAAGCCACCCGCATCCAGCGTCTTCCGGCGACTTTAACAAGGTCGTCCGTCCATCTTGTGGGTGGACGTCCTACGCTGCGTTTGCTAGTCCGTGGTCTCCACTCGAGCACTTTTCGACCCCATCGGCCATCTTCTCTGCGCGCAATGTGGCCTGCCCATTGCCACTTCAGCTTGCTAATCCGGTGAGCTATGTCGGTGACTTTAGTTCGTCTACGGATCTCCTCATTTCTGATTCGATCACGCAGAGAAACTCCGAGCATAGCCCTCTCCATAGCTCGTTGAGCGACTTTGAATTTTGAGATGAGGCCGATAGTGAAAGACCACGTTTCGGAGCCGTAAGTCATCGCTGGTAACACACATTGATTAAAGACTTTCGTCTTGAGGCACTGAGGTATGTCGGACGAAAAGACATTACGTAGTTTCCCGAACGCTGCCCAACCGAGTTGGATTCGGCGGTTGACCTCCTTCTCGAAGTTGGACCTACCTAATTGGACTACTTGTCCTAGGTAGATGTACGAGTCAACAACTTCGAGTACCGAGTTCCCAACAGAGACTGGGATGGGCACAACATTGGCATTTGACATAAGTTTCGTCTTGTCCATGTTCATTTTCAAGCCCACCCGTTGTGAAACTCGGTTGAGGTCATCGAGCATCATGCTGAGTTCCTCCATCGACTTTGCCATGACTACGATATCGTCGGCAAACCGAAGGTGAGTGATGTATTCGCCGTTGATGTTGATGCCAAGTCCTTGCCATTCCAGGAGCTTGAAGGTGTCTTCCATTATTATTCCTTTGAGCCTACGGTAGTCGAAATATTTTCTTAAAAAACGTAGCCATAAATAAATCTCACTTTAAAAACATAAAAATACTCCTAGATTTAAGCAAACTTTTTAAACTTATAATGAGGTGCAAACTAGTTTCACCGTCATATTTTTTTAACCCTTATCTTGGCATCGTAACACCCGTGATACATGGAACTTAAAAAAATCTAGCAGGTTCACTTTATTACCTAACAAAATAATTCTGCCATCAATATATCGAGCTACCCTCCTTACTTATAGAAAAAAATAATGGACACGAGTGTCATTGTAAATTAATTAGTAATTATCAACATGGTGCCGCGGAAACAATAGATTTCGGTTCGTACTGGAAGTTTTGCATTTATTTCTTATGTTAGTATATATTTTTCCATAATCTACATTTTGATATCTTTACTGTCTCTTAGTGCATACATATTTACAATGCCTTCGAATTTAATAACATTTAATACACAGAACTTTACATGAAACTGTTAAGTATTATATTTGATACACTGCCAAGAACTCAGAAATGTACATATCGAAAGGATCGTATTACATTTAATACATTGCCAAGTTATCGTCAAAATAGTTTTACATGTTTTTTTTTATTTTTTTATTTTTGTGGGGTTACAAAACATGCTTAAATTATTTAATATTAGTTGTTGTATTATTTAGTTATTAAACTTAAATTTTTTTAAGTACTGGATGTTATTTAACTATATATTCGTACGCTGTAGCATTATTGCTACGCCGTAGCCCGTAGCACGGAAAAATATGTGTATGGCAAAAAATGGCCCCAAAGTAAAAAAAAAAATATTTTTTAGTACTTTTAATTTATTTGTTTACTTTTCATATTTTACTCAACTTTTTGCTGACGACTTTTTTGAAACTTTACGGGATCAAATTTTCCGCCCATGTGATCAGGTATTCGTAGATATAATTAATTTTTACAGGCTTAATAGTCATCTGATGCTTTAGATTGCGTTTAATTAGCAGTAAATGCTAATTACTGTTGAATTACATGTTTTATTTTTATTAAAAACTAAATTTTTCTTCTAAAAAGTAGATAACTATTTTGTAGAGTAATTGGCATTGTATCAAATATGATACATATGATTTTCCGAAACTGGAAAAACCTGGATTTTTTCCCTTATTTTTTAATAGTCTAGTATGCTCAATAGGTGACAAAAAACTAAAAAAATGTGTATATTTAAGATATTTTGAGCCTTGCCAAGATAAGGGTTAACAGCTCGCTCGAAAGTTTTTTGCTGAATTTTCTTTTTAGCAAACTCTTTGTAACAGTTGCCATTTTTTGCTTATTCAAGAATGTTTTTTTAATCCCCAACGTAGAAAGAGAAACCTGTTTTTTGCGTTCCTCTAAATTTGCCCATCTTGGATACAAGTGAAGCTAATAAAAGTGTGTTACAAAAGAACATAACTCCAATTTGTTATATTTCATAAAACGCTACCGCCATTAGGGTATTCCGGTATTCCCCTCATATTCGGGATTTCGGCACAATGCGGCAGCTCATAAATTCACTGTTCGGTCGAACGAAACACTGTAACTCTGAAATATATGAATATTAGCATTCCACTGTAAGTACCTGCCCGCTTCGAACAGTACATTGTGATACAAAAGTGCTACGTTACACACGAGGCGATATTGCCTACTAAGAAACCCGATGTATGTATAGTGTGAATCCAACGATCTGAGCTAGTTTACTCAAAGAGTCTCAAGAATACAATACCATTGAGTGGTAAACCACAAATTAGGATAATCATCTCGTAGTAAAAGCAGATTATAACCGCCTTGAAATGTTAGTATAGATTAACGACTCTATTTCTTTAAACAATAGACTACAAAATACACTAACTAAAATAATGGCTAACCTAACTTTTTTTGCATTTAACGACCATCGACCCTTAAGAAGAATGCACTCTTTCCAAAAGATTGAATATGATATTATCTTTTTAGACCATTTTAACCCCATTCAATAAGAAATAAGGTTTAAAATTCAATGTACATGCAATGTACTTCTAACTTATTTTGTAAGTAAATTGGTTGGCGCCTACGAGAACAAAAGCAGATAATAGGATTATAATAAAACAATGCCATTGTTAGTACAGGTAAGTGAACAAGCTCAGTTCAAAAAAATTTATCTATAATGAAATTACCAATACACACGCGTTTCATACGACGTTTTTCAACACCTTTGCGAAAGAAAAAAAACTTTCATAATAATCAAATCTTAATTGTTAAAACCGTTAGTAAAAATTTATAATCTGTCATAATGCCCTCCCTCTCGCCTGCCGCTGGCGGGCCGGCCGGGTCCCGGCAGGCGGTCGGCGGGGCGCCGGCGCCCGCCAGTCCGCGTTGTAAAATCTACAAGACCAATTTAAGAAGGCTCCGTTTCCATACATATTATTAGCTATCAGTTACCTTTTAAAGGCAGTCTGATTATCATTCATTACCTAACAAGTGCTATAATATAATGAAAAGGCACGCGTGCGTAATATTTCGGATTATGAGCCTAAAAGCGGTGCAATAATTGCCACGTTACAAGCATGTGTGTTGAAAATGTTATAATGCACTCTCTACTAAACTTATACGTCGCTACAAAATTGCACTGTCACAATTACCTAAAATGCGAAATGAAAATTCCATAAAATTCACAAACAGAAAATTGGTAAAACTGGATTACCTACTTTTGGCGTTGTGCCGCCGCGCACAATAGGATATATAGGTTATATATAGGATATAGGACAACGGTGTGTAATATATTGTGTTAAGTATTGGGCACTAAAAGTTGTTTGGAACTTTGGCTGTACATTATTTGAAAGTGTTAATACATTTTGATTATTTGGGAATGGCGTAAGGCGTAATATTATGCAAATCCGGTGTTAATACCTTAATATCATATGTGACGTCCCACGGGTAAAGGTACCTTATGGCGGTAGGCGTTTACGCTATTATTAACACCGCTCCAATATTATTGCGGCGCTATGCGACGTAAGCGCCGGCCGCCATAAGGTACCTTTTTCCGTGGAGCGTCACATATTGCTTTATTTATTTACTCGCCTGCCAATAGGAAGGTTATGATTTTAGTAGCGAATACTAGTATAATCAATAAAATATCTGAGAGACCGAGGTTAGCTCGGAAAACATAAAAACCGGGCAAGTGCGAGTCGGACTCGCGCACGAAGGGTTCCGTACCATAATGCAAAAAAAAAAAGCAAAACAAAAACGGTCACCCATCCAAGTACTGACCACTCCTGACGTTGCTTAACTTTGGTCAAAAATCACGTTTGTTGTATGGGAGCCCCATTTAAATCTTTATTTATTCTGTTTTTAACCGACTTCCAAATCTCAAAGAAGGAGGTTATCAATTCGGTTGTATTTTTTTTTTTTTTTTTTATGTTTGTTACTCCATATCTCCGTCATTACTAGATCGATTTTGAAAATTCTTTTTTTGATTGAATGTATATGCATACAGATTGGTCCCGTTTTTGTCAAAACCCAGTTCTGATGATGGGATCCATGAGGAATCGAGGGAACTCCTCAAATCTTAAAGGCATACATATAGTGATTTTTGGGTTTTTATCAACAAATCAAGCATATACACCCAAAAAAGTGACATTTGATGAAGTGGAACTGCTGATGATGATCAGAACGGAACTCTTTAACGACGCATAGTTCACGGTTGGCGATTTGTCCTCTTCGTTATGTTTGTTAAGCAAGTTAAGTTTTTAAGCCACATTTTTGTCAAGCTCGAGTTCTGATGATGGGATCCATGAGGAATCAAGGGAACTCCTCAAATCTTAAAGGCATGCGTATAGAGATTTTTGTATTTACATCAGAAAATCAAGCATTTTCATTAAAAACTGTTGCATTTGATGAAGTGGAACTGCTGATGATGATCAGAACAGAACTCTTCAAAGACGCATAGTTCACGGTTGGCGATTTGTCCTCGTCATTATGTTTGTTAAGCAAGTTAAGTTTTTAAGCCACATTTTTGTCAAGCTCGAGTTCTGATGATGGGATCCATGAGGAATCAAGGGAACTCCTCAAATCTTAAAGGCATGCGTATAGAGATTTTTGTATTTACATTAGAAAATCAAGCATTTTCATTAAAAACTGTTGCATTTGATGAAGTGGAACTGCTGATGATGATCAGAACAGAACTCTTAAACGACGCATAGTTCACGTTTGGCGATTTTTCCTTTTCGTTATGTTCGTTAAGCAAGTTAAGTTTTTAAGCCACATTTTTGTCAAGCTCGAGTTCTGATGATGGGATCCATAAGGAATCGAGGGAACTCCTCAAATATTAAAGGCATACGTATAGATTTTTTTGTATTTTCATCATAAAATCAAGCATTTACATTAAAAACTGTCGCATTTGATGAAGTGGAACTGCTGATGATGACCAGAACAGAACTCTTCAATGACGCATGGTACACGTTTGGTGATTACGAATTTCGATTTTGACTTGGACTGGGACCCGGACTCGGACTCATACCCGGATCCGCTTCGGACCCGGATCCGGTTTGGACCCGGACCTGGACTCGGACCCGGATTCGGACTCGGACTCGGAACCGGACTCGGACTCGGACTCGGACCCGGTCTCGGACCCGGACACGGACCCGGACTCGGATCCGGACTCGGACCCGGACTCGGACCCGGACTCGGACCCGGACCTTGATCCAGAAAACCACTATGATACCTTAACTAAATAAACAACTATGATTACCTACCATAAAATTAATGTAGGTATAAAGTACGATGATGCCAATCTTACTAGCCCCTCCCGCTTAAACCCCCGTACACCGCACGGCATGCGCCATTAAGTGGGTTAGGTTAGGTTTGAACTGCGATCCTCACAGAACCGAACAAGGATTAGGTTAGGTTAGAACTGCGAGCCTTACAGAAACGAAATGCTACTTGAAAAGTGGGTTTGATTAGGTTCGAACTGCGATCCGCACAGAACCGAACTGCTATCTGAGGAGTGGGTTAGGTTAGGCTAGAATTACGACCCTCATGGCTCCCCTTCACGATGGGCCAACGCCGGCCACTCCAAGGGAAGCATTTATGCGTTAGAGGGAGCAAGTGATATTGCTATCTCATTCTACCGCATGGCTGCGTCCCTTGGAGTGGCCGGCGTTGGCCCATCCTGTAGAGGAGCCATTATACAGAAGCGAAATGCTAGTAGAAAAGTGGGTGGTTTTACCTCCTTTTCTACATAGTGTACCATCTACAGTAATCTTTCATCGGCCCCCATGGAAACAAATACTAATAATTTTTTCTTAAAAATTATTAGTATTTGTTGTTATAGCGGCAACAGAAATACATCATCTGTGAAAATTTCAACTGTCTAGCTATCACGGTTCGTGAGATACAGCCTGGTGACAGACGGACGGACAGCGAAGTCTTAGTAATAGGGTCCCGTTTTACCCTTTGGGTACGGAACCCTAAAAACTAAAAAAAATGCGCTTTTTCCGAGAGATAAGACCTAGCTAGATCTATTTTTCGACGATTTCGATTTTTGGCTGTCATTTTTTGTACAAAACAGTCTGCTGATTTTTGCGGGGGAGGGGCACGTCAAATGTATTGCTATTTCTACATGATTTCTACGTAACGTACAAATAGCCATGTCAATCCATACAAAAGTTTGCACAATTGTGCAAGGTTTTCGGCAGAGGGGTAAGCTCTTAAGCTCTGTAAGACTCCAGTTATTAAATGCTCTAACCTAACCTTTTTTAGGGTTCCGTACCTCAAAAGGAAAAAACGGAACCCTTATAGGATCACTCGTGCGTCTGTCTGTCTGTCCGTCTGTCACAACCCATTTTCTCCGAAACTACTGGACCAATTAAGTTGAAATTTGGTACACATATGTAAGTTTGTGACCCAAAGATGGACATGTAATGTAAACAAATGAATTTTAAATATGGGGGCCACTTTTGGGGGATAAATGAGAAAATTGAAAAATAAAGATTTTCAAAATATATCGTGTTACATATCAAATAAAATAGCTCAATGTTAGAATTTCAAATATATTTTTTTTGTAATTTTAGAATAAACAGTTTAGAAGTAATTCAAAAAACTAGGCAAAAAATGACCATTCCCCCACCTTTATCTCCGAAACTACTGGGTCTAAAATTTTGTAAAAAATACATAAAATAGGTCTGTACCTATAGATGACAGGAAAACCTATTAGAAATATGTAGTCAAGCGTGAGTCGGACTAATTACTTAGTTTTTGATCCGACCCCTACGGGTTTTTAAAGACAATTCACTCGCGTTTTACGTATAAAAAAACATTGTTTTTTAATTGAGTAATGTACGGAACCCTTGGAACGCGAGTCCGACTCGCACTTGACCAGTTTTTTTTTATCTACGTATTTTAAAAGGAACCTTTATCAAACGGGACATGTCGGCTCCGTTGGGCCTCTACATTACCTACATCACACACACATTATATTACATTATCTAGTTTCAATAAATATTTTATCTACACACATATCATAAACTGTCTATGATGCCTTCAAAATTCGTAAATAATGGCGCACATTACGATAAACTGTTTTGTTACAGCAAATTTCTTATCTGTGAAAATGTGGTAACAGCTTCATTGCTATATCAAAATCGATTTGGTAATGCATTTCAAATTTCGAACATCTCTGGTAAAAAAAAGCAATTTGATTTGACCCCTATTCTAATATCAGTAGAGATGACGTTTTATTCGAAATCAAATGACAATTGCATACAATATTGACAAATCTCGCATGTAAGTTGGTATCGGATGATATGGTAATCGACCCCGACTCTAGTTTGTCTCTGAATTAAAAAAAAACTACGGATGCGTGACGTGCGTGAAAAAAGTTTTCATTTGCCGCCATTTGACGTACAGTTTATCTTTTAATTAGTTTATAAGTAAAAAATAATTTGTATTTGTTGTTTTTAAAGGAACTATAACAAAAGTTTCGTGTAAAATGTGCGATAAAGATATTTCAGAAACGCCATCTCATATCCGCGAGTTCCGCCAGAGAGCAAAGTCGGCTGTAATATGAAGTTAGTGAATATATCATAGAAAGTTTATAATATGTGTGTAGATAAAGCAGTGCATGTAACTGTACATAATTAGGCATTAAAACACTCGTGTGATACTATTATGAAACTCATTTCATTCGTTTCATAAACCCACACTCGTATTTTAATGCCTTTCATTATGTAGCAGTCACATAAACTACTAATACTAGTTATCAAAAAAATGGTACACTAATTTTGCAGTTTTAGATAGGGGTTCCGCCAAAATCGACTGAAAAACCCCAACATCCATTTCTTTAACCTAACCTATCTGGAGTCATAATATCATTGCTTATAACTTATTACCTCACCCTTCCTCACCTCACTCACCTACCTCAGAGCTAAATTAGTCAGAATTTCCTCCTAATTAGCGAAACATGGAGAGATGCGTTTGAAAAACCACCTAAAATCAAAACGACGTATGTCCCTACAGGCTTGTATGCACGTAGGACGTTTTGTGAGTAGTGGGTTCTAAGTGGGTCGTTCACCTTCGGAGGCGACGCGTAGTAATAAACGTTTGGTGCTATCTATCGTAAGGGCTCAACTACACTGTCGGATTGCGGCAGGACTACAACTGGCAAAATTGGATACTCAGGTACCAAAAATCTTTAATATGATAGATCGGTCAAACAGAATCGGATCGGTCTTTTCTGTAGACATGCACAAAAATTAAGGGCTATAAAGGTTAATTTTCTTATTTAACCCTTATCCACGTTAAAACGTACTCCTTTTATTTAGAGAACTATGATAAAATCATTACCTACATGCCCACAAGCTGTTAACTATTGGCCACAGAAAAGATGCAAACACAGTTTTCTGTTTGACCCAGATATCCTTTACTTTTAGAAAACGATGACTCCTCATTACGTAAATCACGTAAATGTGTTATTCGCTACTTTTATTTATGATTAATGAGGGCGCGCTCCTAGCGGTAAGAGCGTGCGACTTTCAATCCGGAGGTCGCGGGTTCAAACCCCGGCTCGTACCAATGAGTTCTCGGAACTTATGTACGAAATATCATTTGATATTTACCTGTCTCCTTTCGGTGAAGGAAAACATCGTGAGGAAACCTGACTAATCCCAATAAGGGCTAGTTTACCCTCTCGATTGGAAGGTCAGTTGGCAGTCGCTTTCATAAAAACTAGTGGCTACGCCAATTCTCGGGATTAGTTGTCCAGCGTACCCCAGGCTCCCATGAGCCGTGGCAAAATGCCAGGATAACGCGAGGAAAATGATGTACGAGTAAGTATCGTGTGTATGAGGCCTAATGCAAATGCGGTTCGCCGCAATGTACGTGGGATAAGGGTATTTTCGCCCTTTAGGCTCTTTCATGGAAAAGCTAAAAGGTGTTGTACAAGTGAATTAATGAGACCATGTATCATACATACCTAATCGTAGACAAGTCTGTTTGGTCCTATGGTTGACTGATTGTAAATGAGGGGCCCACTGATTAACAGTCAGCCGGACGGTATCGGCCTGTCAGTTGGAACAAAATTTTGACAGTTCCGAACAACTGACAGGCCGATACCGCCCGGCGGACTGTTTATCAGTGGGCCCCTAAAGTTTGTTTGGTTGACTTGGTGAGAATGGCTATAAGTCTGATTGGTCCTATGGTTGACTTATTGAGAATGGCTTAAAGTCTGTTTGGTCCTATGGTTGACTGGTTGAGAATGGCTCAAAGTATGTTTGGTCCTATAGTTGACGGGTTGAGAATGGCTTAAAGTCTGTTGGGTCCTATGGTTGACGGGTTGAGAATGGTGTAAAGTCTGTTTGGTCCTTATGGTTGACTGGATGAGAATGGCTTAAAGTCTGTTTGGTCCTATGGTTGACGGGTTGAGAATGGCTTAAAGTCTGTTGGGTCCTATGGTTGACGGGTTGAGAATGGCTTAAAGTCTGTTTGATCCTATGGGTGACTGGTTGAGAAAGGGTTAAAAGGAAAGGGAGCGACCGCTTCTCCATAGAGGAAAATGGTGACTACCATTTTCCTCTCTGGTTATTGAGATTATGAAAAATATGTTTGCACAATTTGATGTACCTATAGTAGGCATACCACCCTTTTTGTGTTTTTTTTTTATTATATAATACTTAAGAGCAAAACACAATACAAATTTAGAAAAAAATCTAACTAGTCAAAAAATTCACACACACTAAAACCGAAATAAGGATGACTCACGTTAGACCGGGCCGGAGCTTCCGGCGCTTCGTTTTCTATGGAAAGCACCACGTGATCACCGATCAGCCGTCACAGAAAATGACATGTCCGACGCCTCGGCCCGGGCACGGACCCGTCTAGCGTGAGTCAACCTTTATTCAGCCATAGACAACGAGTTCAAGGTATTTTTTTAATAGAACATAATAGACAGCCGGCGCGCTGGCGCACCGCCAACCGACCGACTGCCGTATTCGAACTTCAAGATATTCACAAGAGACGACACGTACTAGATCCATTCTAGATACGTTATAGTTTAGATATCAACTAGTTCTCTTTTGCAGCGCGATTCGGGCAACCAATGTCACTTTTACGTTAGATAGAGTAAGATATCTATTAGATGTGAATTGGATCTCTAAGTCATATCCTGTGGAAATCGTTCAAGAGTATCTCCAGAATCGCGCAAATGTCAAATTTGACAGGTTATATAGATCTTAAACATATCGTTAGGTATCGTATCTTGGTGATGTCTAATAGATGTCTATTTCAAAATCCGAATCGGGCCCTGAGCTGTTCGAAGTGCGGTTTACTATGCGTTTGTTTACTCCGTGTCTAGTACAATTTGACCTGTACCCTGTTTATCAAAAGCTTGTAACTTGTAATACATGTCCAATGAATAGCCTTCTTGAGCTTACTGTGGGACTTAGTCAATCTGTGTAAGAATGTCCTATAATATTTATTTATTTAATACAAGTTGAAGTCCCTTTTTACAGCTTTTGTTAGAAAGGAACTTCCACTTGTTACAAGCTTTTGATAAACAGGGCCATTGCCCTGTTTATCAAAAGCTTGTATATTTAAGGTAAGAAAAGGCTATTCATTGGACATATATTTTTTTATTAATAATAAATGCGTAACGTACGTGAGCGTTTCCTTTATTTTTTGCCATTTTTATATATTGTGGCCGTTTTTGCCACTTTTGTGTCATTTCTAGTCAAGATCGTGAGCCCTTTTCATCCTTATAGGAGAAAAAAAGTGTCCTAAAATTTCCATACATTTTTCAAACTTTCCTTTTTGTTCCATGTAACAAATTATATGGAGAAATGGTAACATAATAAGAAAAAAACTCTGGGACCATTTTTTAACCCATTATGATCGAAAGAGCTCTTAATTCTGAGTAGAAATAACACAAAAGTGGCAAAAAAGATCACAAAATTTGCCTACCTTTGTACAGTCAATCAATCAATCAATCAATCAAAATATACTTTATTCATGTAGGCCTAGCAACAAGCTCTTATGAATCGTAATTAATCTTAATCTAATTATCAGAGCAATTTATTGATGTTAATATTATTCCATAATAAAATTGGATTATTATACATGTCAAATTTAACACTAAGAATTTCACAAAAGGATCGTCAATCATTAAAAAAAAATTGTATAAAAAAAATACTAGTCTAGAATTTCTAGAATAAAATCTAAATGTCAAAAAAAGCATAAGTAACAAACAAGTAGATAGTATTACATCGGAATATCCATTTCCTCATCAATAATCAAATATACCTAATAAATAAATAATCATTTCGAATAACAATTAATCCCACGTTGTATTATCATTCATGTAGTCCTGTGTGGTATAATAAGCTTTGGAAATAAGTTTACGCTTTACATAATTCTTAAATTTATTAATAGATAATTCAGTAATATGGTTTGGAAGTTTATTATAAAATCTTACACAATTACCCATGAATGATTTTTTAATTTTATGGAGCCGAGTGAAGGGCACTGCGAACTTATGTTTATTTCTAGTATTAATATTATGGATTTCACAATTTTTCCTAAAATTTACAATATTTTTATGTACATACAGAATATTCTCATAAATGTATTGACAGTGCACTGTCATTATGTCAATTTCCTTAAATTTATCTCTAAGTGAGTCTCTATGGTTCATTTTGTATATTGCTCGAATAGCCCTCTTCTGCAGAACAAAAATGGTATTTATCTCTGAAGCACCGCCCCACAGTAAAATACCATATGCCATAATGCTATGGAAGTAACTAAAATATACTAATCGAGCTGTTTTCACATCAGTTAACTGACGGATTTTGCTCACTGCAAAAGCTGCAGAGCTCAGTCTATTCGAAAGAGTAGCAATATGGGGACCCCACTGGAGTTTAGAATCTAAAGTTATACCAAGAAAAACTGTACTATCAACTAATTCCAATTCCTCATCCTTCACAATGACACTTGCTTGCACATGCCTTACGTTACTACTAGTGACAAACTTAATACATTTAGTTTTTTTCTCATTTAACATTAAATTATTAACATTGAACCAATTTACTACTTTTGAAATAGCATTGTTTACATCATTGTAAGCTTGTTGCTGTCGTTTGACTTTGAAAATAAGTGAGGTGTCGTCTGCAAACAATACTATATCATGGTGGGTCTTAACAAGGAATGGCAAGTCATTTATGTAGATAAGGAACAGGAAAGGCCCCAATATTGACCCCTGTGGTACACCCATAGAGACCAATGACCCCGGTGATCGCTGTCCATTCACATCGACCCTTTGTATTCTACCATTTAAGTAGGACTTAAGTAAGTTCAGTGCCGATCCTCTAACGCCGTAATAATGAAGTTTCCTGATTAATGTTTCATGACAAACACAGTCGAAGGCCTTAGATAAATCACAGAAGACACCTAAAGCATCTCGTGACTCCTCCCAGGCATCGAAAATATGCTTAATTAGCTCAACACCAGCATCGGTTGTTGAGCGACCCCGTGTAAAACCAAACTGCTTATTATGCATCAAATTATTAACGTTAAAATGTCGTACTAATTGAGAAAGAACTAATTTTTCAAAAATCTTGCTAAATGTTGGTAGCACAGATATCGGTCTAAAGTTAGTGGGGTCAGAGCTGCTACCAGATTTAAATAAAGGAATTACTTTACTATGTTTCATTAGATCAGGAAACTCACCGCAATCAACACTGTTGTTAAATATAACTACCAAGTCAGGCGCTACAATTTCTACTAAGGATTTGACAGCATGGACAGAGACTCCCCAGAGGTCACTAGTTTTTTTGACATTAATTGATTTAAACGCCTTTATTACATCTGAGGTACAAACATGTTCAAAATGAAGGTCTCCACAACACTCTGGAGCGTTATCTTTTAATAATGTAACAGCAGATGAGGGTGATGAATTTAAATCCTTAGTTGTAGATACTGGTACCTCGGTGAAAAATTTTTCAAATTCTGTAGCTACTTCTAAATTAGAATCTATAATTTTGTTATCAATGTTTAGTTTAAGTTCTTTAATTGTGTGTTTCGAACGACCAGTCTCCACATTTATTACTTTCCAGGTTGCTTTAATAATGTCTGGACTACTTTTTATTTTCTGACTTAGATAATTTCGCTTAGCTATATGACAATCTACTTTAAACTTCTTCGAATACGCCTTCACATGTTCTTTAAATTCATCACTCTGATTAAACCGCCGTTCCTCATATAAGGCATACAGTTCACGTCTTCTTTGATGTAAGTCCGCAGTAGCCCACTCACTAAAAACTGATGCACCACTAACTACGACCGATTTTGAGGTGAATATCGCATTATAATGATTCATAAAAGTGTGAAAGAATGAATTATACATACTATTAGGACTCATATCGGAAGACAAAAAGGGTAGCGCCTGAACTAAACTTAGCTTCATTCTTTCCACGCGGTCCGAGGTTACTGGTACAAAAGTTATTTGTTTTCTCATGGTATTTTTCCTAAATGCCTCAAATACCATTAATTGACCTAAGTGGTCAGATTCTAAATTGCTGATAACTTTTTTAGCAATAGGAAAAATATCTGTGAAAATATTATCTATACAGGTTGCACTAGTAGCAGTCACTCTAGTGGGCTCCATAAACATGTGGTTGAGATTACAAGATTTAAAAAGATTCAATAATCTACAAGACATTGTTGAGTTTTCCATAATATTTACATTAAAGTCGCCGCATATAAGCAATTTCTTACTAGAAGATGATATTTTACGTAGGGCAAATTCCATTATGTTTTCAAATAATTCAAAATTACTTAATGGCGGCCTATACACACAGACAACAATAAATTGCTCTAATTCAACTGCACTTAGTTCTATAGTCCGTTCAACAGACATGGATACAATGTCCTTACGTTCCTTAAATTTTAACTGACTATTTAATATAATTAATGACCCACCATGTATGGAACTAAGTCTGGTGAACGAACTTCCCGCCTGGTGATTATTAAATTGGGGCATTAATTCATTATTATGTAACCAATGTTCAGTAAGACATAAAATATCAATATTAAAATCATTCAAAAAAAGTTCAATCTGCAAATTTTTTCCTCTAATACATTGAATATTTTGATGCACCAGGTGGATATACTTTCCATGTTTGCAGTATTTTTCATTATATTTATTTAAAACTAAATTGCCAGAGACAGAATCTTTTGTCTTAACAGCTAGTTTAAATCTATTAAATCATTGGTTATGACTGGAACCAATTCCAAGTTCATACTGGGCTGCTCAATAGGAGCAGAATTGTCTGCCAAATTCTTGGCAGAAATGTCAAGTAAATAGGATAGCGATAAAGCTATTTGTCTTTTATAATAATTTGAAAGGCAACACTTGCCTTTAGTCAAAAACACCATAGGCATATGGTATTTACTAACAAAATTGTTAGTGTCAATTATGCTAAACTTACTACTATATGTACAAAGATTATATAGAGATATATTTAACTTATGTCTAGTGGTATTTTCTGCCTCTGACATTTGCTCACAATAGGGGAATGTGAAAAAAATAATTTCATGCACTGCAAGCGAGTTTAACTGTTCAAAGTATTTAATTAGATTATTTTTGTTCACATTACCCCTATTCCCCATAAGAATAAGCAGTGTTGTCTTAGAATTAATATTACTGTCATTTAAAATTTGTTTTAAGATATTTTCAAAGCTACTGTGAGGCAGACAATTGCTGATTGTACTAAGTCCCTTTAGGTAAAAGCTTAAAAATGAGCTCATATTGCTTCCAATTTCATCAGAATACATAATAACATTAGGTTTAGGTGTGCTTTGTTGTGTAGTGTGGAAGGAGCTATTATTATTTACATGCTGTTGTGGTAAACCGTCACACAGGCTTAGGTCGAGCAAACTGGTCGACGAATGTTCAGTCACTTGCTTACAAGTACATGACTGGGCATTGGTCAGTGACTCAAACCGTTCTGAATTAAGCTTAATCTGGGATATTAAATCATCCATGGCCAAAGAATATTCATTAATCACCTTTTTAGAACTCTCATTTATATTTTCTAAGGATTCTATGGAATCCTCCAAACTCTGAATTTTTAATTTTAAAGTCTGTGTGTCGGTTTCATATTGCAGTTGACTATTTTCTAACTGGGTAGAATATAAATCTAACTTATCCACTAAATTAACATTAATTTTACAAAATCTCAATTTTTTAAAAAACAATTTATTTATTTTAGACAAGTTTTGGTTTTTTTTTATGAGTCTATTTAATTTAATATATTTCTTTAGTTTGTTTCCGCTGCAATTTACTAACCTTGGTGTGGTAGTATCATAGGCTAAATCTGTAGTGGCCACAAGGTTTTCAACTGGTGCGGCAACCAACTGAGAGTCGGGCCGGACCAGTTCTTCGAACAAGCTCTGAGAGTGTGCCGCTGCTGCATTGTGTTGGGCCTCCTGTAACTCATAGATTTGTTCGTGGGCGTCGTGCAGTGCTCTCTCCAATGAGTTGATGTCCTTCAGGGCCTGCTCATACGCAGCACTACACTCAGTGAACCTGTCAACCGTCTCCTGAAGCCGGGCCCGCTCTGAATTTACATTATTGTAGTCAGCTTCTAATGAGCACAGTTCCTTTTTAAGCTTATCATTGCTATTAAGTACTAATAATAGCTCCTTCTCACTGTCTTCCCTTTCACTGAGCAATTGAGCACAAGATTCCTTGGATATTTTCAACTCCAGCAAGGTAAGTTGGAGTTTATCAGTCTCCTGCTGGCGAGCCGCTGCGGCTGCTCTGCGGGTAAGCATTGTAGACAGTTTTGCAATTGAAATTAAAGCCAAAAATAAACAAGGAATCGCTCACTCAAGCTAAGTGATATTTAGGTACGTACTTACGTGAAATAGTGACGATTGACTGTATCTACACTGCGTTCTAACCCTGTACAATGATCAACACTTTATTATAAACACACTTAGTAAATATTAGTGATAAAAAAAACCAGAAAGGATTCCAAGGCGAACGTAGGTTTCAAATTTATAACCTGTAACGGCTACAAATCCGAGATATTACAAGACACTAGTAAACGTCACTAAAGCACTTCACTTATTATGTATACATAAAACTTAATGTTAAAACTATTTGGTTCACACTTTTAATGCTTAATATTACATGAAATATCATTAAAATTAAAATAATTACAAGGGACCTAGCAAAATCAGCTGCTTATCGTTTGACAGCCGGGGTTGCCATCCTCACCAGCAATAATATGTTACACAACGAAGGCCGCAAAAATATCTGACACGATCTTATTTGAGAGCCATAAGAGGTTGTCACATATTTTTGCGGCCTTCGAAGAGTAACATATTATTGCAGGTAACTGTAAGTAGTAGAAATACTACTCAGAATCACAACATGTGTGTGTGTGTGTAGACGCGTGTCTAAGTCGGGTGAAAATGCAATATTATGGTACCATCGAGCTGATCTGATGATGATGACAACGCAACCTAATTGTGTTTGGGGTTTTTAGAATTGTCTTGATGAGTATTAGTTGCCTGTGGTAAGAAAAGTACAGTCAGCATAAAAGCTTGTACAAAAATTATTTTTTTGCCAAAAACTTATATATACTTTTACAACTATGTATGACAAAATTTTAACGACTTTGGTTCCTCAGTAGGCGCTTTGTGAATAGCCTGGTTGTTTTATTAAAATCAGGTTAGACATAAATCTAATACAGAGTGCATTTTGAGAGTCAACGTACTCAGTTTTAGATCAGGGCCTTCGCTTGATCGGCTTACTTATGGGTATAGACGGTCAAGCAAATCTTGTCAGTAGAAAAAGGCCCGAAATTCAAATTTTCTATGAGACGATATCCCTTCGCGCCTACATTTTTCAAATTTGCCGCCTTTTTCTACTGACAAGATCTGCTTGACCAAGTATAAATACAAAACCGGCCAAGTGCGAGTCGAGATCGCGCACGAAGGGTTCCGTACCATTGCGCAAAAAACGGCAAAAAATCACGTTTGTTGTATGGGAGCCCCATTTAAATCTTTATTTTATTCTGTTTTTAGTATTTGTTGTTATAGCGGCAACAGAAATACATCATCTGTGAAAATTTCAACTGTCTAGCTATCACGGTTCGTGAGATACAGCCTGGTGACAGACGGACGGACGGACGGACGGACGGACGGACAGCGAAGTCTTAGTAATAGGGTCCCGTTTTACCCTTTGGGTACGGAACCCTAAAAACGGAATCCTATTACTAGGACTCCGCTGTCCGTCTGTCTGTCAGTCTGTCGTCTGTCTGTCCGTCCGTCTGTCTATCACCAGGTTATATTTCATGAACCGTGATAGCGAGACAGTTGAAATTGTCACAGATGATGCATTTCTGTTGCCACTAACAACAAATACTGCAAACAGAATATAATAAATATTTAACCCATTTAAATACAACTCCCATACAACAAACGCGTTTTTATGCCGTTTTTAAGAGTAAGGAACCCGTTGTGCGCGAGTCCAACTCCCAAATACCCGTTTTTTTTAAAATCCTCGCACAAAAGATAGCAGTCATAACGTTCGCAAGCCCCAGCTTTGAGCTGCCAACTAGTGATGCGCTCACCGGGAAAATACCGGTTCATTTCTATGACACGGGTCGGGGAATTGCATAGACTAGGAATCCTCTAGACCGAGTTTAGAGCAATTATTTCATGCAACCGATGATGCCAAAAATGCAGGGGTGCGCGGGACGAGGTGAGCGAAGTCCCGTGCCGTGATTGGTCCGTTCAAAGACACTGACGTCACACAAAGACACTTTCGAGTCGAACATGGAGTAAAATTACCGTATGCGTGGCAGAGGGGGTAAAACGACTATGCTAAGTCTGGAGGATGTTTTGTCTGTGTTTCTATGACACGGGTCGGGGAATTGGCGTGAAATTTACGGTTTGGGAAATAAATTGGTTGTCTTTTGTTTCCGAGATATTCCTTTTATAAATCGCTAGCAACCTCTTTTGTTTTATTGATATGTCTTGAGTTGACACTAGTGAGTTAAGTGAACTAGAGAACAAAATTTCCTTTTGTTTGTACAGTGTTATGCCATTTAGGGTTCTTTACTTTTTTTAAGATAAAGATAAAGATAAAAGATATTTATTCGTGACGTTCACAAAACATGTACTAACATGTACAGACAACAACAGCAAGGAAATAAGACATCAATAAGTGTGCATCACGAAATGGACCCAACTCAGCATAACGCTAGCTATAAAGCCAGCGCTGGTCTTCCGTCGGGCCCATTCGGTGATGCCACGACAGATAACACATAAATACACATATTAAAACGTTGCAAAGAATACAAAAAAAGAACAATCCCACCAAAAACATAAATGTAAAAAAGGAGAGCCAAGTTCAATACAAAAATTATGCTTGGCTGTGGGGCTCGCCGCAAAAAGAATGGAGATCTAAATGAGTGCCACTGCCAAGTTCTATGCATCCAAATATGTATTTATAGGAACAAAATAACATTATAAATTAATCAAGTATTAAACTCTATTTCTTTGCTTTATTGGATACCTATAACAATTGCTGTTATTTAAAAAAATGTGAGATCTTAAAGTAGGTTAGATTTGGCTTGGCCAGGTTTTATCAGAATTACAATATATATAAAATGATTGATATAATGAAAACTGGCCAAGTCAAATCTAACCTACTTTAAGATCTCACATTTTTTTAAATAACAGCAATTGTTATAGGTATCCAATAAAGCAAAGAAATAGAGTTTAATACTTGATTAATTTATAATGTTATTTTGTTCCTATAAATACATATTTGGATTTTGCATAGAACTTGGCAGTGGCACTCATTTAGATCTCCATTCTTTTTGCGGCGAGCCCCACAGCCAAGCATAATTTTTGTATTGAACTTGGCTCTCCTTTTTTACATTTATGTTTTTGGTGGGATATCAATACTTTTTGTAAAGAAAACTAGGCAGGTATTGAGATTTAATGTTTTTTCTTGTGTTTCCGCTGTATGGTTTTTACTTCTGTTCTTTGTATAATTATGTGGTGCCGCGCGCCGCCGACGACACACCGTTGGCCGGTTGTTTAGAGCGTATTACAAGTTTTTTGTATGGGGACACCACTTATTTTTTGACTTAACTTTATTTTAATATAGCAAATATAATAATACATATATTGGGGTAGTTTCAAATATCTGCTTGTAACGGTTCCAACGCTACAATAAAAAAATATTTTTTTGTATGGGGACCCCCCCTATTTTTTAACTTTTTTTTATTTTTAGATTTTTCCCTACGCTTACACACAATAACCGAGCTGGATTCCAAATTTCATCCTTCTAGGTCATCTGGAAGTAGGTTAGGTTTAGGTACTTATATGTCAGTCCCAATAAAAAATGGTTTTTTTGTATGGGGACCCCCCCTATTTTTAAACTTTATTTTATTTTTAGATTTTTTCCTACGGTTACACACAATAACCGAGCTGGATTCCAAATTTCATCCTTCTAGGTCATCTGGAAGTAGGTTAGGTTTAGGTACTTATATGTCAGTCCCAATAAAAAGTGTTTTTTTTGTATGGGGACCCCCCCTATTTTTTTACTTTATTTTATTTTTAGATTTGGTCCTACGGTTACACACAATAACCAAGCTGGATTCCAAATTTCATCCTTCTAGGTCATCTGGAAGTAGGTTAGGTTTAGGTACTATAAGTCATAAGTCAGTCTTAAAATTTACGACTTTTTGACCTTCATATCTTTATAACCGTTTGAGCTAGCTTCATGAAATTTGGGCTTCTAGATGTCCTTATGGATATAATTAAACACACGTAGTTTTATGTGTTTACGTCAAAGATGTTTTGAGTTATAGAAGGGTCAAAAGTGGCACCAAGTGGTTCGTGTAATATTACACTCGGCGCTGGCTAGCCAGTTCCTTTGCTTGAACTTGGCTTGACACGCTGCCGCGTGTCTAGATATATACAAGAAAAATAATTAAGAACACAAATAAAAAATAAAAAAAAAATAAGAAGAACATAAACATAGACAAAAATTTACAGTAAACTCGAACTAGTTACGGTCAAACTAGTTAAGGTCAAATTATGAACGCGACCATACCATGCGTCAACACTTGTGCAGCTACTAGCGCCAGCGGCGACTTGCGAAACTAAAACTGTTTGTGCAAGCAAAGCATCAAAAGCATGGCATGGCATTTTTAAGGCAATACTTTAAGTCATGTCCGCAAAAATTAATAAAAACTACTTCTCGTCTTGCTAAATTGGAATTTCTATAGCGTAAGTTTCGAACAACCAATTTAGCTAGGACTCTAAATGGCGCAACAATCGCGGAGCATTAGTCACCAGCATCACACGGGATTGCTATGTCAGTTAGGGTTCTTCCTAAATTTGGAAATGCTATAGCGTAAGTTTCGAACAACCAATTTAGCGAGGACCCTAAATGACGCAACAACCGCGGAGCGTGATGGTATCTACTCAATACGTAAAAGGAGAATTCAAACTTTTACTTCAATCTTGAAAGAATTTAAAACTATTTTTGATCTTTATTTAAAACTTTGAGTGCCGTTGCCGGGAACCCGCTCGGCGGGTTCTCTGTTCGTAGTCGCTTTCCTCTACAAAGCGGGAAACTCAAAACAACTAACTCAAAAAAGTGGAAAACTCATTGTCTCTGATGAGACTCGAACTCGCGTCGCCGGGATACCAGCCCAACTACCAACAGTACCAACTGACCTACCGAGACTTACGTACGGTACCGGTAACTCTAAAAACGGTATTTCGAAACCGGTACATCGCCATTCCTGACACAGTCTGGGCCGGGTCCCGCGGGGCCGCCTCAGGCCGCGCTAATTTA
The DNA here is from genome assembly GCF_963556715.1 of Cydia fagiglandana. Taxonomy (NCBI): domain Eukaryota; kingdom Metazoa; phylum Arthropoda; class Insecta; order Lepidoptera; family Tortricidae; genus Cydia; species Cydia fagiglandana. The sequence goes on along the minus strand of NC_085950.1, from coordinate 1,724,908 downwards.
TTCATTGCTTATTCTGACCTAACACTCGCCGGGAACCACGTTCGAATTGTTGCCGCCATGTCACACTTACGTACGAGTTTACAAGTGCGACAGAGAGGCAACACGTCGAATGTGGTTCGCGGTAGGCCCTCTAACCTAGCACTCGCCGGGAACCAAACTGCGGAGCGACTTAGTGTATTCGACATTGACTTTGAAAACTTGCGGTATTGATTTTAACCATGTAGGTATCAAAGACATCCGTATAAGATGAATAAAGTCTAAGGAAAAAACGTGCCTCGGAAATCAAGAAAAAGTCAATCTCGAATAGATGGCGCCACACCTTTGGCCTGTGCTCGGCTAGATGGCGTTGACGACACCATTTCATATTTAACAATTTTAACACATAGGTATCAGTGAATAAACATCAAATATAAAAGATATAAAAATAATAAAATCATTTATCCATATATACACATTTTTTTATAGATTTATACGTTTCCATTTTGAATTTTAGACGTGTGTCTATACATGATAGTAAATTTACTATGACTACAAAATTTACTAGGGCTGGACCCCTCTATACTATCTATTCTCTTTGTAGGTATATAGAAAAGCTTTAAAAGTAGGTATCATTAATAGTGACGCTCCCAACTAAAAGGGTACCACATTGTCGGTAGTCGATAAAGTTGATTTCAAATTAAAGTTTTATAGAAATAGCGTCGTATTGACAACCGACAATAACCCATAAGGTGACAGTTCATTTCCAACGCCATATGAACTATTGCGACGTTGCTGTCATTCATTGTCTTGTCATTCTAATAATCAGTTTTTGGCAAAAATTTCATTTTTGGTACAAGCTTTTATCGCTGACTGTACTTTTCTTACGACAGACAACTAATACTCATCGAGACAATTCTAAAAACCCCTAACACAATTAGGTTGCGTTGTTTCATCACAGAGTTCCTATGGCCACCTCCTGTCTCCATCATCAGATCAGCTCGATGGTACCATAATATTGCATTGTCATCCGATTTATAAATGCATGCAAAATTTCAGCTCAATCGGAAACCGGGAAGTGGATCAAATTTAACTGGCAAGATTTGATTACAGACAGACAACGGTCAGGTAAAAGTAAATAAAAGCTTGTAATAAATAATAAATAATAAATAATAAATATAGGGGCCATCTTACAGATCAACCTAGCCCCAAACTAAGCAAAGCTTTTACTTAGGCGACGACATACATACTTATATAGACAAATACATACTTAATTACTTAAATATACATAGATAACACCCATGACTCAGGAACAAATATTAGTGTTCAACACACAAATAAATGACCTTACTGGGATTCGAACCCAGGACCATCAGCTTCGCAGGCAGGGTGGGGAGTGCCCCATTAGGCCAGACCGGTCGTCATTCATATTACCTACTATGGAAATTGATAATAAAATGTGTCGGAGAAGTAGTGCAGCTGCGGTCAGAAATGGAATGTTACCTTTAACAACTCGAAAAGAATAATCTTTGTATCCGTAGATGTTTTTGCGCGGAACCCTAAAAGTCCAGCGCCCTCGCCTAACGAAGTGCTATCTAATTAAAGTTTCACCGTAAAGAACCCAACTCCCAGGTGTAATATAACTTTGGCGTAATTAAGGCGACTGGAATCTTCAATGACCTCGATGGTATACTTTCGTGAAAGCGGATTATTGGAGGAAAGTAGGGTGACTGCTATAGTACTTGGCCACTCCATAAGTAGGTTTAATTGGCCACTCTCAACAATAAAGGGCGCGGTTGTTTAATGCGATAAACGCAGCGTTGAATGCATGCATGAGAGAACGAGTTGGGCCATGCTCAAAAAATAAGTTATTGGCAAAAATTTCATTTTTGGTACAAGGTTTTATCGCCGACTGTACTGTTTTTCCACAGGCAACTATAGTTCGTTTTTTTTAGCATTAGAAAGAACTCCGCAGAAGCAAGCGTGCAGTTTTTATCAGGCTCGTTAATTGTTAATAATTATTGAATTATCTAATGTAGCATGGTCAATACATATAATTTACTTCAAATTCTTGCCGCTAAAAGTGCCAGATTTAGAACCACAAGCGAACTTCTGCGAAGTTCTTTCTAATGCTAAAAAAACGGACTATAATACTCATCAAGACGATTCTAAAAACCCCAAACACAATTAGGTTTCGTTGTTTTATCACAGAGTTCCTATGGCCACCTCCCGTCTCCATCATTAGATCAGCTCGATGACACCATAATATTGCATCGTCACCCGAATTACGCATGTATGCAAAGTTTCAGCTCAATCGGAAACCGGGAAGTGGATCAAATTTAACTTGCAAGATTTGATTACAGACAGACAACGATCAGGTGAAACTAAATAAAAGCTTGCAAAAAATTTCGCGATTTCGGAGTTGGTCCCATAGTAAAAGTTACTCAGTATGATTACATAAACTCCCTGGCAACGGGAATACATACAGTTATTTTTTAGCCACCCTGTATAGAATGTTACAAAAACTTGGTTGTTTTTAAATAAGAACACAATTCTGTAGAACATTAAAGGTGTGTTTCTAAACGAAAAGCTTCTTATAATATTCATAACTGTAATTAAAATATTTACAAAATGTTTCTAAAATCTTCCGGCAGCTAATTATGATATTAAAATCGAGATATCCGCTCATACATTATTCAAAGGTACCTAATACTAATATTTATTCGGTGTCAAAGGAAGGAACTTATAATATTTAGAATATAATTAACTGGTTAAATGATCAAAAGTTTAAAAGATCTTCCCTTAAAATCAACCGATGTAAAATAAAACCGGGCAAGTGCGAGTCGGACTCGCGCACGAAGGGTTCCATAATGCAAAAAAAAAAACAAAAAAAAAGCAAAAAAAAACGGTCACCCATCCAAGTACTGACCCCTCCCGACGTTGCTTAACTTTGGTCAAAAATCAAGTTTGTTGTATGGGAGCCCCATTTAAATCTTTATTTTATTCTGTTTTTAGTATTTGTTGTTATAGCGGCAACAGAAATACATCATCTGTGAAAATGTCAACTGCTTAGCTATCACGGTTCATGAGATACAGCCTGGTGACAGACAGACAGACAGTGCAGTCTTAGTAATAGGGTCCCGTTTTTACCTTTTGGTTACGGAACGCTAATAAAATTAAATAAGAAAGTTTAAAACCAATAAAAAGCACTTACTTAAATGAAATATCCACAGATACTACACTTTTATTGTGAAGCCCTCTTGAGTTTTCTAAATAAATAAGTACTGAAACGATACTCTTTCAATCACTCACTGCCCGATTCGAAATTTAAGATACGTCAATTAATAGATCTAGAAACGATATGGATTAGATGTGCCAGTGTTAAAAGTGACGTTTTTGTTTGAAGAAAACACAATTTACACTGACATATATATTCCATATCGTTTCTAGATCTAATAACTGACGTATCTAAAAGTTGGAATCGGGCCCTAAGTACTCTTTCATTTGGTTCCATCATATTGATTGGTGCTCTTCCGTTGCTATTTCGAAATATACACTTTACCAACATTTCCTGATGCATTAAGAATGACTCACGCTAGACCGGGCCGGGCCCGGGCCGAGGCGCCCGACATGCCATTTTCTGTGACGGCTGATCGGTGATCACTGGGTGCTTTCTATAGAAAACGAAGCGCCTGAAGCTCCGGCCCGGTCTAGCGCGGTTATTCTTAACAGCCGTAAGGGCTATTGGAATACTCATCGTTGAATTGTTTACTGTAGTTATTCTCGTGAAACCGATACAAATTCAAACTAATTTTCAAAATAAATTGGTATTGGTTTGGAGATCTCTTGCATCTCCAAACTACAAGTACAAGTTTACGACCTCAGAAATTCAGTCATGAACAGAGGAACGCAAAAAACAAGTGTAATTACTAATTTCGAAATTACTTTAGGTGCCGTATTAATTAAACCTTTTTTTGCGTTCCTGTAAAGTCCATAAGTTTCGGAAGTTTCAATTTAGTGAACAAACCCATGTGACATTTACAGAAAAATTATTTAAAAATAGGAGACATAATATAACTCTAAACCTCTCTTTGTTTCAGCTTCCATAATCGGCACGACCGCACCAGCTGATCATGGCCGCAATCTGAGCCCTGACCACGAGCACGGGACCAATACTAGGCTAGCACACTTACTGTATAGTAAACACGCCATGACACATTATAGGTAAGAGATTAGAGATATAAAAGATCCCTAAAGATAATATAGGTTAGACAATCTGAGCCCTGACCACGAGCACGGGACCAATACTACGCTAGCACACTTAAGGCCACTTGCACCATCCCACTAACCCGTAGTTAAGCGGTTAAACCATTAAACTAGTGTCAAATTGTACTGGTAACCATGGTAACTCCAGATTTAACCGGTTAACCCCGGGTTAGTGGAATGGTGCAAGTGGGCCTTACTGTATAGTAAACACGTCATGACACTTTATAGGTAAGTAAGTAAGTAGGTATAAGGTAGGGATTGGAGATATAAAAGATCCCTAAAGATCCTTTTTAATTTATTTTAATTTTATTATTTTAAATCTAATGGAATTTAGTTACGATATGGATTCTATGGTCCGAAATAAATGATTTTTTTTTTTAAAGACAATTTAGGTAATACAATCTGACCCCTGCGGTAATACGTCACCAATACCAGATAGAGTTACCGAGTATGCCTGTTGCCGACTAAAGAAACTAGATGGCGTTGTTTCACATCGAAGTCATTACACTTTCTTATCATCAATATCACTAACATGCACACACAATCACAATTTTGACATTAAAATATTATCTTATCTTATCTTATCTTATCTCATCTCACCTCACCTCACCACGCCTCACCTCACCTTATCTTATCTTATCTGATCGTATCGTATCTTATCCTATATTATTTTATCTTATCTTAATTAATTATTGTTTCTAGAAAAAAGCGGGACACGTCAGACGACCCGCGATGCGCGCCGTTCATGTATGAGCCCGGGAAGCGGGCGCTGACCAACCCCATGAACCCCGAGGACCAGGGCAAGCCGAGCGACAAACTGACATACTCCAACCATACCACGTGCATCACTACTATAGATGGTGAGTACATGTCCATCTTGCATCGGTTTCCCCATCACTGAGGGTCGTGGCCACTTCTATTTTTTTTTAAACTTTATTGCATAGTAAAAATTGTACAAAAGGCGAACTTAATGCCAGACGGCATTCTCTACCAGTTAACCCTCGGGCCAAACAGAGAACAAGCAGTAATAAGTGCAAGAAGTTAAAAGTTAGAAAAAATTAATATTAAACATACATTTTTATGTTGAACAACATACTATTTCAAATATACAAATTGCTATAATATACTTACTATATTCTGTATCTTAAGATCCCATCAAAAACATAAATGTAAAAAAGGAGAGCCAAGTTCAATACAAAAATTATGCTTGGCTGTGGGGTTCGCCGCAAAAAGAATGGAGATCTAAATGAGTGCCAAGTTCTATGCAAAATCCAAATATGTATTTATAGGAACAAAATAATATTATAAACAAGTATTAAACTCTATTTCTTTGCTTTATTGGATACCTATAACAATTGCTGTTATTTAAAAAAAATGCGAGATCTTAAAGCAGGTTAGATTTGACTTGGCCAGTTTTCATTACATCAGTCATTTTATAAAGTTATTCAACATATATATTTTGTAATTCTGATAAAAACTGGCCAAGCCAAATCTAGCCTACTTTAAGATCTCACATTTTTTAAAATAACAGCAATTTTTATAAGTATCCAATAAAGCAAAGAAATAGAGTTTAATACTTGTTTATAATGTTATTTTGTTCCTATAAATACATATTTGGATTTTGCATAGAACTTGGCACTAATTTAGATCTCCATCTAGACACGCGGCAGCGTGTCAAGCCAAGTTCAAGCAAAGGAACTGGCTAGCCAGCGCCAAGTGTAATATTACACGAACCACTTGGTGCCACTTTTGACCCTTCTATAACTCAAAACATCTTTAACGTAAACAAATAAAACTACGTGTGTTTAATTACATCTAATTCATAAGGACATCTAGAAGCCCAAATTTCATGAAGCTAGCTCAAACGGTTATAAAGATATGAAGGTCAAAAAGTCGTAAATTTTAAGACTGACTGACAGACTTATAGTACCTAAACCTAACCTACTTCCAGATGACCTAGAAGGATGAAATTTGGAATCCAGCTCAGTTATTGTGTGAAAGCGTAGGAAAAAATCTAAAAATAAAAAAAAGTTAAAAAATAGGGGGGGTCCCCATACAAAAAAACCATTTTTTATTGTGACTGACATATAAGTACCTAAACCTAACCTACTTCCAGATGACCTAGAAGGATGAAATTTGGAATCCAGCTCAGTTATTGTGTGAAAGCGTAGGAAAAAATCTAAAAATAAAAAAAAGTTATAAAATAGGGGGGGTCCCCATACAAAAAAACCATTTTTTATTGTGACTGACATATAAGTACCTAAACCTAACCTACTTCCAGATGACCTAGAAGGATGAAATTTGAAATCCAGCTCGGTTATTGTGTGTAAGCGTAGGAAAAAATCTAAAAACAAAAAAAAGTTAATAAATAGGGGGGGTCCCCATACAAATTTCTTTTTTATTGTGACTGACATATAGTACATAAACCTAAACTACTTCCAGATGACCTAGAAGGATGAAATTTGGAATCCAGCTCGGTAATTGTGTGTAAGCGTAGGAAAAAATCTAAAAATAAAAAAAAGTTATAAAATAGGGGGGGTCCCCATACAAAAAAAAACATTTTTTATTGTGACTGACATATAAGTACCTAAACCTAACCTACTTCCAGATGACCTAGAAGGATGAAATTTGGAATCCAGCTCGGTTATTGTGTGAAAGCGTAGGAAAAAATCTAAAAATAAAAAAAAGTTATAAAATAGGGGGGGTCCCCATACAAAAAAACCATTTTTTATTGTGACTGACATATAAGTACCTAAACCTAACCTACTTCCAGATGACCTAGAAGGATGAAATTTGAAATCCAGCTCGGTTATTGTGTGTAAGCGTAGGAAAAAATCTAAAAACAAAAAAAAGTTAATAAATAGGGGGGGTCCCCATACAAATTTCTTTTTTATTGTGACTGACATATAGTACCTAAACCTAACCTACTTCCAGATGACCTAGAAGGATGAAATTTGGAATCCAGCTCAGTTATTGTGTGAAAGCGTAGGAAAAAATCTAAAAATAAAAAAAAGTTATAAAATAGGGGGGGTCCCCATACAAAAAAAACCATTTTTTATTGTGACTGACATATAAGTACCTAAACCTAACCTACTTCCAGATGACCTAGAAGGATGAAATTTGAAATCCAGCTCGGTTATTGTGTGTAAGCGTAGGAAAAAATCTAAAAACAAAAAAAAGTTAATAAATAGGGGGGGTCCCCATACAAATTTCTTTTTTATTGTGACTGACATATAGTACCTAAACCTAACCTACTTCCAGATGACCTAGAAGGATGAAATTTGGAATCCAGCTCGGTAATTGTGTGTAAGCGTAGGAAAAAAACTAAAAATAAAAAAAGTTTAAAAATAGGGGCGGTCCCCATACAAAAAACCTGTAATACGCGCTAAACAACCGGCCAACGGTGTGTCGTTGGCGGCGCGCGGCACCACATCATTAATACAAAGAACAGAAGTAAAAAACATGCAGCGGAAACACAAGAAAAAAACATTAAATCTCAATACCTGCCTAGTTTTCTTTACAAAAAGTATTGATATCCCATCAAAAACATAGATGTAAAAAAGGAGAGCCAAGTTCAATACAAAAATTATGCTTGGCTGTGGGGTTCGCCGTAAAAAGAATGGAGATCTAAATTAGTGCCAAGTTCTATGCAAAATCCAAATATGTATTTATAGGAACAAAATAACATTATAAACAAGTATTAAACTCTATTTCTTTGCTTTATTGGATACCTATAACAATTGCTGTTATTTAAAGTAGGCTAGATTTGGCTTGGCCAGTTTTTATCAGAATTACAAAATATATATGTTGAATAACTTTATAAAATGACTGATGTAATGAAAACTGGCCAAGTCAAATCTAACCTGCTTTAAGATCTCGCATTTTTTTTAAATAACAGCAATTGTTATAGGTATCCAATAAAGCAAAGAAATAGAGTTTAATACTTGTTTATAATGTTATTTTGTTCCTATTTATTTATTTATTTATTTTATTGATCAAATAAGTAACACAGCATTACAGTATAAAACCAAGGCACTGTGAAACTACAAAGTAAAAGAAAAGACAAAGAAAAACAATACACATAAAAAATTAAATTAACTAAACATTAGATTTGGGCGACGACGTAACGGCGTGGCTCCGTAGCGTCGTCTGACTCGGCGTAGGGTTCGGCAGGTTGCCCCGGAACCGCCGAAACACCACACCCTTCGGCCAGAAGTCCGCGCTTGCGATGGTGTCCTGCAGCGACCGCGGTACGCGCACCACAAATGAACTGAAGTGCACATAGTGACGCGACTGTAGCTGGTGCACCCTCAGCGTGAAGCCAGTCTTCCGGCGGACGTACTCCACCACCTCGTCGGCCACGGCGGAGTAATGTAAGCGCGACACGTATAGCGCCTTACTCGGTGTCGCAACTCGTAGGCCAGAATTAACCGGCTCCGCAGTGCCACACAGAGTCTTACGAGGCGCCCTGCGCGCCTTGCGTTTCCTTTCCACCAGTGTGAATCCCTCCTTATCCACATCGGTGCGGGAGGACTTCTCCTTAAGTGGAGCCCGTGCTTCATTCACCTTAACAGGCAAGTTGACCCGGTTAGCTGCGACAGGCTGACCGGCGACGTCAGCATATGCACGCTGACGTGACTTCGAGGTGACAGGGGGCGGTCGCACGCGCGGGGGGCGCGCGGGCGGTGCAGCGGCGCGTGCGGCACATTTTACCGTGTCAGCAACACACAAACTAACCGACTCAACATGAGTGTCAGGTCGATGATCGTTCTTGAAATTTGAAGCCGCCGACCGAGTTGGAGCATTCCGCAAACTTGTGATTTCGTTGCGCAATTCGGCAATAGTGACTAGGCTGGCTTCAAACTTAGAGATAACTTCCGCTAATCTTGTCTTTAGGGCCACGATTTCCTTTGACAAGCAGCGAACGTCAACCTGATCCGGATCACACGACGGCTGGATAGAAGTACCCGTCGCCATAAACTCCGGAATCCGGTCTTTATTCTCCCTCAGGATTTTCTGTATATCCTCGAGGGACTTCTTCCCGGCTTCATCCCCTCTCCGGTGAGGTACATAGGTGCCGACGATCCCGATGGACTTGCACAGCACTTGCTTCGCTTCGCAGATGTCTTCGACGGTGAAACTCGACGCACGCGAATTCATCTGGACAGCAGTCGCCGCATCCATCGCTCCTTCCTGCACCAGCTTGTTTTTTAGTTGCAGGAATGCGAGGAACTCATTCACGATGGGTTGACTCGGTTCGGAGAGACTCATCGCGTATATTTTACTAGCGGCGGCCGAGCCGCGCTAATTTCGCAATTTATTAATTTAATTACTCATCAACGCGTCTACGTCGCTGCGCGCATTGAACTCGACTCCCTGAAATACATATTTGGATTTTGCATAGAACTTGGCACTAATTTAGATCTCCATTCTTTTTACGGCGAACCCCACAGCCAAGCATAATTTTTGTATTGAACTTGGCTCTCCTTTTTTACATCTATGTTTTTGATGGGTTCTTTTTACGGCGAACCCCACAGCCAAGCATAATTTTTGTATTGAACTTGGCTCTCCTTTTTTACATCTATGTTTTTGATGGGATATCAATACTTTTTGTAAAGAAAACTAGGCAGGTATTGAGATTTAATGTTTTTTCTTGTGTTTCCGCTGCATGTTTTTTACTTCTGTTTTTTGTATTAATGATGTGGTGCCGCGCGCCGCCAACGACACACCGTTGGCCGGTTGTTTAGCGCGTATTACAGGTTTTTTGTATCGGGACCGCCCCTATTTTTAAACTTTTTTTATTTTTAGTTTTTTTCCTACGCTTACACACAATTACCGAGCTGGATTCCAAATTTCATCCTTCTAGGTCATCTGGAAGTAGGTTAGGTTTAGGTACTATATGTCAGTCACAATAAAAAAGAAATTTGTATGGGGACCCCCCCTATTTATTAACTTTTTTTTGTTTTTAGATTTTTTCCTACGCTTACACACAATAACCGAGCTGGATTCCAAATTTCATCCTTCTAGGTCATCTGGAAGTAGGTTAGGTTTAGGTACTTATATGTCAGTCACAATAAAAAATGTTTTTTTTTGTATGGGGACCCCCCCCTGTTTTATAACTTTTTTTTATTTTTAGATTTTTTCCTACGCTTACACACAATTACCGAGCTGGATTCCAAATTTCATCCTTCTAGGTCATCTGGAAGTAGTTTAGGTTTATGTACTATATGTCAGTCACAATAAAAAAGAAATTTGTATGGGGACCCCCCCCCCTATTTATTAACTTTTTTTTGTTTTTAGATTTTTTCCCACGCTTACACACAATAACCGAGCTGGATTTCAAATTTCATCCTTCTAGGTCATCTGGAAGTAGGTTAGGTTTAGGTACTTATATGTCAGTCACAATAAAAAATGTTTTTTTTGTATGGGGACCCCCCTATTTTTTAACTACTATAAGGTTAGGTTTAGGTACTATAAGTCTGTCAGTCAGTCTTAAAATTTACGACTTTTTGACCTTCATATCTTTATAACCGTTTGAGCTAGCTTCATGAAATTTGGGCTTCTAGATGTCCTTATGGATATAATTAAACACACGTAGTTTTATGTGTTTACGTTAAAGATGTTTTGAGTTATAGAAGGGTCAAAAGTGGCACCAAGTGGTTCGTGTAATATTACACTTGGCGCTGGCTAGCCAGTTCCTTTGCTTGAACTTGGCTTGACACGCTGCCGCGTGTCTAGATATTTAATAATTTTTAAGAAAAAAAAAACGACTTCTCCGGGGCCTGGTGAAAGACTGATGTAGATGGTGCGCTATGTAGAAAAGGAGATGAAACCACCCACTTTTCTAGTAGCATTCCGTTTCTGTAAGGCTCGCAGTTCTAACCTAACCTAATCCACTTTTGTTCGGTTCTGTGAGGATCGCCGTTCAAACCTAACCTAACTCACTTAACGGCGCATGCGGTGCGGTGTACGGGGGTTTGAGCGGGAGGGGTTAGGCATCATCATACTTTATACCTACATTTTATGGTAGGTAATCATAGTGGTTTATTTAATTTAGGTATCATAGTGGTTTTCCGAGTCCAGGTCCGGGTCCGAACCGGATCCGGGTACGAATCCGGGTCCCAGTCAAAATCGAAATTCGAAATCACCAAACGTGTACTATGCGTCGTTCAAGAGTTCTGTTCTGATCATCATCAGCAGTTCCACTTCATCAAATGTGACAGTTTTTAATGTTAATGCTTTATTTTATGATGAAAATACAGAAAATTATATACTTATGCCTTCAAGATTTGAGGAGTTCCCTCGATTCCTCATGGATCCCATGTTCAGAACTTGAGCTTGACATAAATATGGCTTAAAAACCTAACTTACTTAACAATCATAACGAAGAGGAAAAATCGCAAAACGCGAGCTATGCGTCGTTAAAGAGTTTCGTTCTGGTCATCATCAGCAGTTACACTTCCTCAAATATCACTTTTGTAAGTGTATATGTTCGATTTGTTGATAAAAATACAACAATCACTATATGTATGCTTTTAAGATTTGAGGAGTTCCCTCGATTCCTTATGGATCCCATCATATTAACGGAAGATCAAAGAAATATACGCTCGTGGACGGAATAAGCCATGGAATAGGAATATGGCTATGGCGGAATTATTAACCACATTGACCTTAGATAACTATTTTTTTTTTCAGCCGGCGGCGGTGGACAAGTGATAGTCCTGTCATTCGTCGACAAATTCCATATGGAAGATCGACCGCCAAAGTGCGAATATGACTTTTTAGAGGTAAATGCTTATATTTTTAATTTTTCTTTCTACTGTTGGGGTCTAAAACTATTTTACTATGAGTAAATCGCTCTTTTCCTATGGACATTATAAAATAAATTGACTTTAATGCTTCAAATTCACAGAACCCTTACAAGCATCAAACATTTTTATTTCTTTAGTAAAAGGTATCGAATTTGTTAACTTGCACAGTAAAAGATGTCCGGATGTCCGTTCCTCACTGATTACCAGTTTGCCGCACGATATAGGTACCGTTTTTGCGTAATGGTACGGAACTCTTCGTGCGCGAGTCCGACTCGCACTTGGCCGGTTTTTTTAATTGTTTTATTTTCAGATAAGAGACGGCAAATTCGGCTACGCGCTGCCAGCATACAAGTTTTGTGGTAACAGCTTTCCCCCCACCATCACCTCTGCCGGCCCCTACTTATGGCTCAAGTTCCAGTCTGATGACAGCATAGAATACTCCGGCTTCAAGATCAATATCGAGTTCCAGCCGAATAGCATGAGTCGTGAGTTATATTTGTTATACTATATACTATGGTAACAGCTTAGGTACTAGCAACTGATGGGGTACAACTTGACTGTGAGCTGTAAATGGATTTATTAGTGCATACTTACTTAATATACATACTTAATAAAACATAATTAAATAACTAACCTACAAAACTTAAACTATATCTAAAAATAAATAAAAATAAACTTAAAATAAATGATTATAAAATATCCACCTGCGGCATGGTGTAAATTACCTGAGTATGGTTTTATTTCTTTTTCATCACACTCGCTCAGTAAATGTGGAATTGCACGCAGGTTTAGCGGGAATTATAAAAAAAGCGTTCTCCCTAGGGAGTTATGAAGTTTCTAGTGCCATAAGTAACAGTTTTTTGTCTATATACTTCATTTTTGTATCGCAAGTGTGATGAAAAACATTGTGTGTAACTCGGGGTGTAATAATATTGCAAACTCGAGTCTATAAATCGCTCCGCCAAGCCGTCGTGATTTAACTTACTTTCGTTTGCAATATTCAACTTACGCCCCATGTTGCACAATGTACTATTACCTACTGTATCTTCTCGTTTTCAGGGGAAATACCCGAATCGTGTATAATAAGTAAGAAAGATGACAAGTTTGGCTGGATAGCGTCCGAGGACGATGATGCGGACGCATGCCGTAAGGAGAGTCCAACCACTCTGGACATCCAGTGGAGGATCGAGACCCCCGCCAACACGAGGGTCAGTTTGTTTACAAGCTTTTATTAAATTATACTTTACTAGTATGGTGCACAATAAAGAATATTTATTATTATTCTCATTATTTATTTTTCGTCTTAAGTTAGGTTATTTATAATATGAATATAAAAGTAAAATATAAAAACAAAAAAAATACATATAAACACATTATAAAAAACCTAACCTAGGGTGCCGCCGGCAGCGGGGCAGGGCCCAAGCTGCCGGTGGTCAGGGCCGCAGAGTGAGGAATCAACGTACTATACTCGCCGTGTCCAAAATTACCGCCTTCTGCATCTGACCCTTGATCCAACCACCCAGCGAGAGTATCTCTAGGGTGTTGGTCGAGTTGGTCTATTCGCTATGAGACCGTTCGCTGACACGACTATAGGTAGAATGATCGTCGAGTCAACATCCCACATGGTGGTTATCTCGTGAGCCAAGTCTATTAGGTACTTACTTACCATAGGTTATAGGTTTTCGCGGGCTTGGTTTCCGCAACTCGACGTTATATTATTGCGCCTATTTTGCGTGGTGGGTTGGCGGCTATTCTTGCCAACCCAACTCTACCAAGAAGCCTAGGAGACCCTTGACGTTGCCGACAACTTCTGGGAGAGACTCCGGTGACCCGAGGTGTTGTGCCCGGTATTCTGCCACCCCTGGGCATTCGATGACGTGGGCGGCTGTCTCCTCTAAATTAAAACCATTTCAACATTCTCTTGCCCTTGTCCCATTCACTTGGGATCGGCGTTGCATGTCTTTCTCTTCCTTACCTCTCTATCGCCCGTCGTCTCATCATTCACTTGCGTTCGTTTCATATCATCTCTCACACAGTCCATCGTTTTCCTCGGTTTTCCTTTCCTCGAACCCCCCTTCCACATTTATTTGTAATACCTTTCTCGTCACATGACTTTCATACCTCCGCATCGCACGCATTTTTGTCAAAAAACTTATTTTATTGATTTCAGATCTATTTAAACTTCACTGAATACAAGTTGTCTTTTCCCAATGAGTGTGAGGATAATTTGGTGCAAGTGTTTGGTGCGGAACCTAATTTCGACCACAAGTAAGTATATATGAATATAGCATGTTTTGTGCAACAAGAAGCACAACAAGAACAAGAGAGCACAATTGGTTTTTGCTACTACTGCTAAAGTCTGACTAGATTTTACATTTTTGGCCCTGAGATAATATTGCTACTCAGCTTACATAAAGCAATAAGTAACGTGCGTACATCCTACTACGCAGTTATTTTTTATTCACCATAAAAAATAACTGCATTCCCGTTACACTGTTACAGGAGGATTAACTTACGGTTTTTTAACTTATTCCTCCACAGGTTAGCTTTCTACTGCGGTTCGGTGGCCAACCCGGTGACCACAAAGGTGGAAGACGACGGTCTGGGCCCCAGCAATGTCATGTACGTCAGAATGTTCGCCACCAATAAGGCCAAGGCCTCTCATTTCCAGGCACATTTCACCTCCTTTCGGACTCTGAAGGGAGATGGTAAGTTTCTTTTACTATGATTAAATTTTTCGTCATAATTTCGTCGCTTTTGCAGGCACATTTCACTTCTTTTCGGACTCTTTAGGGAGATGTTAAGTTACTTTTACTAGGTTTCCAATTTTAGTCATAATTTTAAGCTTCAGGGATCTCTACTATAAAAGCCTCATCAATCGTCATGTTCGCAACCAATAAGGCCAAAAACTTATTTCTAATGCAAAAAAAACGAAGTATGACATGTATCAGGCCTCGCCAGACAAAAAATTAAGGAATTTGGAGCAGGACATCTGGAACCAAAGGATTTTAAAGGGCTCCCATGAGCTCCATCGTCCGGCACATTGGATATGGTGGGAGAAGCTCTTGAGTAGTTGACGGATGTTTAAATTGTTTAATTTCTAGATGGTAATTGCACAAAAGATCCCTATGGGTCGAAGTAGTAAGGGCCCCCGAAAACGATAAGATAAGATATGATATTTTAGTTCATACTGTATCCAATTGTTGACAGAGTCGTGTGACGCCACGGAGTTGGACTGCCAAGATGGTACGTGCATCGACTCAAGTCTAGCGTGCAACGGCATCGCGGACTGCAGGCTCAAGTCGGACGAAGACCCTGAGAGCTGCAAGGTAACTTCAAAGGTTCCTTTTTCAGGGTTCCGTACCCAGGGTAAAAACGGCACCTATTAATAAGACTCCACTGTCCGTCTGTCCGTCTGTCTGTCACCGGGCTGTAACTCATGAACCGAGATAGCTTGAAAATTTTCACAGTTGATGTATTTGCCGCTATAACAACAAATATTAAAAAGTACAGAATCCTCGAGTCCGACTTGCACTTGTTTGGTTTTTTTAACACCACATCGGTGGCAAACAAGCATAGTGTTCGCCTGATGGTAAGCAGTGTCGGTAGCCTATAGACACACATGGAGATGGTTGAAAAAGCTCTTGAGTAGTTAACGGATCTTTCATAATATTTCCACAACAGATCCCTATGGGTCGAAGTTCATCCGCAAAAGTCAGATAAGAGAAGCCTATAGACGTCTGCAACTCCGGAGTTGTTACATGCGCGTTGGCGAACATCCTCGTTGAACTTTAGCAACCTTACTCACCGGCCGGAACCTTAACTCACCGGGAACTGCGACAATCAAAATTTTGCTATCTGCCTCTTTATCGCTCGAATATCCAAGAGTGACAGAGAGGTAAGAAGTGCATATACTTGGAAAAATTTGACCTATGCCCCGGTGGCCCGGTGGCCGAGTGGTTCAGGCCCCTGCCGCGATAGCAGAGGATGCTGGTTCGATTCCAGCCTGGGGCACTGTTTCATTATATTTCATAATGTAAATATATTTCATCATATTTCAGTTTATTCCCAATTGTGTTAACATTACCATGTTGTCAGGAAGCGGCGCAGTCCCTGGTGAAGGAGCCCCACATCCTGGTGATCCTGGTGATCTTCTCCCTCATCCTGTCCGGGATGAGCTTGGTCTTCCTCTTCAAGTGCATCCGGAAGCTGCACCAGGACCACAAGTACATCAAGGTCAGGGCCGGTGGCATCACTACATCTTTTTAGGGTTCCGTAGCCAAAGGGTAAACGGGACCCTATTACTTACTCTGCTGTCCGTCCGACCGTCTGTCACCAGGCTGTATAATACAAATACTAAAAACAGAATAAAATAAAGATTTAAGTGGGGCTCCCATACAACAAACGTGATTTTTGACCGTAGTTGAGCAACGTCGGGCGGGGTATCTACATATTTAAAAGAAACCTCTATCAATGAGACATGTCGGCTCCGTTGGAACTCTACATTACAGAGTTTCAATAAGTGTTACTAGATATCAAAAAAACTGTAGGTACAGGTACACGAATTTCGCAGTTTCAGGGCGCCGATTTTTGAATTTCGACCACTCGATTTCGTGTATTTCGTTAAATAATATATCCACTACCATGCATTTCAATTTTACTAATAGAATTGAAATGGAGTAGTCAAACCAATAGATTTCAAATTTCGATCGCTCGTATTTAAAAAAATTGCATTTTACCGTTTTCCACCGATTTTCGAATGACGAAATCGAGCGATCGAAATTCAAAAATCGGCCCCCAGGCAGGGGTTTCGCCAATATCGAGTGAAAAACCCCAATATCAGTTACTGCATAACCTCTACCTTCAAATAGGTGTGCCCTCTTGTCTCGACTTCGAACACATTCCATTACATCTTATAAAACAAAGTCCCCCACCGCTTCTGTGTTTAAACTCAAAAGCTACTGAACGGATTTTCATGCGGTATTCACCTATCAAAAGAGTGATTCTTGAGGAAGATTTGGGTGTATAATTTCTTTGGTTTAAGGGGCGAAGCTGGGGTGGGTCGCTAGTTCGAACTAATTTCATCTCATTTTTCACGAATATCATTATGTTCCTGGTTTCTGAAATTTTTGTACCATTTTTTATACCTACTATAAAACTATTTTTGTTTTCTCAGGAACACCTAGCGAAATCTTGCGAAGACCGACTAGACAAGCTAGCAGAGACCCAACTGACCCTGGACCCCAACCTGTTGGACCCTGAGCCCCGAGCCAGCCTGGAGCGTGAGAACCACACCAATGAAATGTACAAACAGCAGAGAAATAAGCGGAAAGTGAGTAGATGATATAGCTAGGAGAGACCCAACTGACCCTGGACCCGAAGCCCCGAGCAAGTCTGGAGCGTGACAATCACACCAAGGAGATGTACAAGCAACAGAGGACCAAACGGAAAGTGAGTAGATGCTTAGCTAGTGGAGTCCCAACTGACCCTGGACCCTATTCTTAGACCCTGAGCCCCGAGCCACACCAACAACACCAACGAGACGTAGGTACAAGCAGCAGAGAACCAAGCGAAAAGTGAGCACAGATATAGTGCATAATTGTTTTCCATCGTATTTTCTCGGAAACGTTCGTATCTGTCATGCTACTTCAGTCACAGTACTTTTTATACCGAGACTGTCTGAAATAGCAAGACACATTCGTACGTTTCTGTGAAAATACGATGGAAAATAATTATACACTACATCTGTACGGGCTTTGACTGCGACGGAATACCTATATTTATATAGACGTAGCTCTTAGTACATTTTTGACTTCAAAAAACGGTCCAACCTTATCAGCGACACTTATTTGACACATCAGATCAGAAAATTAAAGCACTTTTAATGAAAATAATACCTATGATGAATTTGACCGAGTTTTTATACAAATTTGAACCACACAGTGTGATAAGTACTACCAAAAAACACCTTACAGTTAAACACAGTAAAAGATTTGTTTCATATATCAAAGGCAAAGATAAGCGCTGGTGGCCTAGCGGTGAGAGCGTGCGACTTGCAATCTGGAGGTCGTGGGTTCAAACCCCGGCTCGTACCAATGAGTTTTTCGGAACTTATGTACGAAATATCATTTGATATTTACTAGTCGCTTTTCGGTAAAGGAAAACATCGTGAGGAAACCGGACTAATCCCAATAAGACCTAGTTTACCCTCTGGGTTGGAAGGTCAGATGGCAGTCGCTTTAGTAAAAACTAGTGCCTACATCAAATCATGGAATTAGTTGTCAAGCGGACCCCAGGCTCTCATGAGCCGTGGCGAAATGCCGGGATAACGCGAGGAGGAAGAAGAAGATCAAAGGCAAAGATAGTAAAAAACTACGCAGTTCACATTCAAACATAAACAAGTTAATTTGGCTTTATATTACACCCTTATTTGAATTAATTTAATGCACCGTATGTCAAACAACATCACCGCAAATAGGCTGTTTTGAAAAGGGACATAAATGTAACCAAAAATATTTCGCATTAGATCTTATGGCGTGAAAAGGTCATCTAATTTCAGAAAGGGATAAACGTCTCCATAGAATTCTTTTACACATTTGCTTTTGTTGTTACTGGAAAAGCGACCTTTTGTGTTTGACATAAGATTCAATATGAGTCCAAGTGTGTTGAAAAGGGTTACAATTGGGGATCAGACCGCAGTGTGACGAGGCAACCCTGTTAATTCGATTTTGCGTTGAAAGAAAACCATGTAGATATACCCCTGTATGTCTACGGTATACCCTGAAAATATTTTATTTAGCCAGGCGTGGCTCACTCCGCGATTTTGTCGCTTTGCTACAGGTAGCTAAAAGTACATCCGTTCCACACCAATTTTGGTGGCTAGCCATGAGCCGCGCATGGCGCTGTCACCACCTAGCGACCATATCTGTCCTGAGCGTAACAGACGCGTTTTGTTAGAGAGTGAGTCTTCTGTACGTAGTACTATTATTTTATTCTGTGATTTAGCCTAACCATGTTTCGGATTTTCAGTGGTAGGTACAATAGTCTGTATCTTTAGGTTTTTAATTAAAGTAATAAACAAAATATACCCTCAAATGGCTCCTTAAGCCAGTTGAGGGTAGATGAAAACACTACATGATCAAATACTCGTTAAAGTCAGGTCATTCAGTGACAAATCCAGGTAGTTTTGTATTTGGTTGGTTAACCAACAAATTTTATAAATAACTACCCAAAAACAGAACAGAGTAACAAAACAGAGTATAATTTTATTATACTGGCAAGGATTAGGTACCCTTTGATATCAGGCGTTGGATCAAGGCCTGTTCACTTCCTAAGAAAGTTATGTCCCCAAATAATTGCGCATGTGTGCGCCTTAAGCTTCTATGTGTGCGTTGGCCTCCGGGAAAAAGTTGCGAGTAATAAAAATAAAAACATTTTTCTACAGCAACATTGCTCCCAACTCTGATTTAAATTATCACAAATTTTATACAATATTAATCATAAAACGGGACTTAAAACGCTTAAAACTTAATTACATGCGATTAAGTTTTATAATGAATATTTGCTTCCAACTGTCTTTGTCAATGTTCATAAAATATATGGAGGGTAGGTACGTCTACCCACCATAATAAAAAATATATTTGTCAATGACTCTGTCCAACTGCTGTGGTTAAAGTTCATAACGAAAATTTTATTTATTAACTCTTTAAATAATACATACAACGTGTACCGCTACGTACCACTTAAGACTGTAAGTCTGTACCTACATGGATTACAGCAATGCACATAGAAAATGTGCTAAATGCGGAGCAACGGCTGTTGAAGCAGCCAGAGTGAAATTTACAACTTTAGTGGGTTCAGAAGGAACCGAGTCATAACGCATCTGGAAAGCGTATTAATTAACCGTGAAGAAATGTATGAATACAAGTTGGAAATCTGTGTAACGCTACGTCTTACATAGGCGAACAACGCGCGAACATTCGTCGCCGCCTGACATTCGCGTGCAAATCGCGCCGCACCGCGTTCGCAACGAGATCGCTTACGTAGGACACTTCTATGGGCATCAAAGGATTGATTTCGCCGCGCCGCGCCGCGCCGCGTTCGCGCGTTGTTCGCCTACGTAAGACGTAGCGTAAAATGCCGTGTGTAAAGTGTAGTGTATCTGTGTGTAAAGTGTAATAGGTAGGCATGCCTAATGTTATTTGTATAAAAGGTACTGAAAACTTTATTAATGTCTATTTTTTTATTAAGTTGCCAGTTGCCAGTTTTCAGTGTATATTTTTATATGTAAAATATTTTTTAATAAATAATATATATAATGTTATAAACATAAACATGCCTTTTATTTAAATCAATTGATAATACCACAAACAAGGGGTAATATTTGCATCTTGCATATATTTCGTGATATGAAGATAACAAATATGTTTATCAACAGAATTACTACCTACCAATACCCGCCAGGCTAAACCGGTTGTCAACTTTAGTTCCATTGGTACACAAAGATGGCGCCACTAGTATAAACGTATAAACGGTTGGGGACATTTTTTTGTATGGAGTTACCGTTCTTCTCCTAGTGAGTATTATATTCTTTGCGTTGGATTTAGGGTCAATATCAGAGCGTCCCCGCCCTCCTCCATTTTAGGGTCCCACAGATTACCAGATGTGACCAGCACTCGGACGTTTTCTTCAATAGGCTTTATTTAAGTCTTCATCTACTCAAGTTTCTGTCTCCAATTCTTCCAGTCAAGCAGCATCGAATCCGATTTTCTCCACCGCGACACCTCCCTGGATCACCACCACGACTGGCCTGAGAGCGGCCCCGTCCCCGCCGAGGACGTCAGGATAGAGTACAAGGGGAGACCGAGACGGAGCGATACGAGCAAGAGAGAAGAATCACTGAGGTAAATACCTTGTGGATCTCAAAGAATGTGAGGGCGTACAGGTTCCTATTGAAGATATCAGGATAAAAGCTAGGGGTCGAGGCGGAGCGATACCAGCAAGAAGGAAGAGTCACTGAGGTAAATACCCACCACTTCCTTCTTGAGACGTACATATTTAGATGTATATATTTGAGCCGTCAGATTTTTGGCGCTAGGCGTAGGTAAATGTGAATTTTATGCTTCCAGTGTAGCCCACAAGATGGCAGAACCTACTATGCCTAAGAAAACGTACGAGAACGGTAGATGGCAGCACTTGCTTTGGCAATGTACATGTTTGTTTCCGATTTAGGCCACAAGATGGCAAACCCTCCAACGCGTACGGTGCCTATTACCAATTTAGAAGTGTCATGTGTTTATTATGTCTTTTTTTATTAATACGACCTTTTCAGGAGTAAAGGTTCCAAGGAGGAAGCAAGAAAGGAGATCAGAGACGCATCGGTCGGAGCTCCTGATACCAAAGAGTCTGGATGTCAGACGAGAGAAAGCCTATTCCAAGTGGATACCGCTCCTAGTTCTGATGGTAAGTAACGAATGTCTTTTTATAATACTTCGGTAAACAAGATACGACCCGCCCGTTTGGTAACCTATGTATGGACGGCTGCAACTCCAGAGGTGCGCGTTGCCGACCCCACCCATTTCGCACCCTCGTTGAGCTCTGGTAACCTTACTCACCGGCAGGAACACACCACTATGAGTAGTGTCTAGTCACTAGACCCTACTCACAATGTGTTCCTGCCAAGTAACACTAGACTCTAGTGTTACTTGGCTGCGGTTTTCTGTAAGGTGGAGGTACTTCCCCAGTTGGGCTCTGCTCTAGATCTGGAATGATATCACTGCTGTACCCTACCAGCTTACCACACGAAATGACATTCACAGTACCCATACCTCTTTTGGACGCAGTTTAAGGACATACCAGGGTCTAAAAGATATCAGGTTAGAAGAGGAAGAAAAGAAGGAAATCAGAGATGTTAATAGTCGTCAGACACCAAAGAGGTCATCTGTCAGTCGAGAGAGCTTGTTCCAAGATACTGCTCATAGCTCCGATGGTAAGGGATTTCAGGCCGCCTAGCCAAGGTTACAATCGCTATCGCTTCGACAACGAAAAGCATTATGTATCTCTATCACTCTTCCACATTAGTGAGACAGTGACAGTTGCGTTTCGATCGCTACGGAGCGTTAGCGATTGGCATCTTGGCTACGCGGCCAGGAGTCTTCACTCCTTATATCATTCTTTTCCAGCCTCTGCCACTGACGTAGAGATAGAATAAAGAACTCTGAAAGAAGATTCCTTATTAAATACTCGTACCAGTAGTATAATATGACATCTATTTTAATTTTATACATATTTTCCTCTCTGGTAGGAACAAACTCGTCGAATAGCCGCGGGTTCTCTACGTTCGGCTACTCGGGCGCCACCATCGTCCGGCCTTCACCCGCGCCCGCCAACACCTCGGAGATTACTATAGAACTGCTGAGACAGGTCACCCCGCAGGAGTCTATCAAACGTGAGTCTTATTATCTTCCTCTTAAGGTACAAACTCGGGCGCCACCATCGTCCGGCCTTCACCTGCGCCTGCTAACACCTCGGAGATCACTATAGAACTGCTGAGACAGGTCACCCCGCAGGAGTCTATCAAACGTGAGTCTTATTACCTTCTTCTTAAGGTACAAACTCGGGCTCCACCATCGTCCGGCCTTCACCCGCGCCCGCTAACACCTCGGAGATAACTATAGAACTGCTGAGACAGGTCACCCCGCAGGAGTCTATCAAACGTGAGTCTTATTATCTTCCTCTTAAGGTACAAACTCGGTCGCCACCATCGTCCGGCCTTCACCCGCGCCCGCTAACACCTCGGAGATAACTATAGAACTGCTGAGACAGGTCACCCCGCAGGAGTCTATCAAACGTGAGTCTTATTATCTTCCTCTTAAGGTTCAAACTCGGGCGCCACCATCGTCCGGCCTTCACCTGCACCCGCTAACACCTCGGAGATAACTATAGAACTGCTGAGGCAGGTCACTCCGCAGGAGTCTCTCAAACGTGAGTCTTATTACCTTACTCTGAAGGTACAAACTCGTCTAACAGCTCGCCTACACCTCGGAGATTACTATTATAACTGCTGAAGCAGGTCGACTCTCAGGAGTCAATCAAACGTGAGTCTAATTACCTTCCTCTTAAGGTCTAATAGACTCGGTTACAATTTCGTCGAATAAGCGCGCCTTCTTCTTCTCTTTCTCGGCTACTTGAGCGCCTTTCGTATTTTACGTGTTTATTAAAGTGTCCCACTGCTGGACAAAGGACTCTTCCCTCGATCTCCATGACTTCCACTGATGCAGTTTTGAGAGTTATTAGAAAAACATAACTCCGTTTTCTGAGTCTTGCACTTGTTCAGAGTACCTATTTTGAGTTAACAATCGAGACTTCAGGGTTAAGGTAAAGATAAACGACAGTACTGATCGGATGTAAGTGAACTAAATTGTACATTTTTTGTGACAATTCATTACTTCGCTTAATGACAAAACCTGCAGACGAGTTTTAAAGATGAGGACAGGACATGAGGACTTGTTTTTAAATATAATATAGGTAATCGGAAATTCAAACCAAGAATCTTGATGACTGATCAGTAGTATCCAAGATTGCGCTGCGTTTCTTTCTTCTATCACTCCTGAAAAAAAAAAGCCTTTCTAGATATTAAGTATTCTATACTTTCACGTTTTTCAAATCCCACAGAAAAGAAATTCGACCGTCGCCCCATGAGCTCGGAGACCACCCGCTCGGCCCCTGACGTCATCATCGTCTCGAAGCCGATTCGCTGAGGACGACCCTCGGGGCCCGCGCCCTGGGCCCCGACCCCGCCCCCCTCCTGGCTGCTGCCCCCGCGGCACCGCCCCGAAGGCTCCTTCTACACGAAAAGCGTATCATTTGAAGACTACGACGGTTACTACAGTCAGTATTTCGACGAAGGACCGAAGTTGATTTATGACTATTGTTTAAAGAGTGACTTTTATAAGAAATCTAAGACTCTTCCAAGGAATCTAGGGTCGTCTGTGGACAAAGTGTACCCGCAGAGGTGTTTTTGTGAGACGGACTATATAAGTAGGAAAAGGATGGTGGTTAAAGCTGACGTGGAGCCAAATAGATAGCATTCGATGAGATTCTAGACTTAGAATAATAAAGCCTAGACTAAAGCATACCTGTTAAAAGTGGACCCAAAAACATGACTATAGTCAGACCAAGTTTTTTGCAGTGACTTTGTTTGAGTGTAGAAATGCCACCACAAAACCCAAGATTCCTATAAAAAATGTGACGTTTATAATGGTACTTTCACACTCTGTGTGTAAGCTGTCAATGAGTAAAATAGCGATAGGTACTTCAATGACACATAAAGGATTGACTACGGTGTCCACGGTTGCCGATAACCTTCTAGGTTTTATTATTCTTTGGTTCCAGACTTGTGTCTAGTCGAATGTTTGGTGTAGGCTTGTCTAGTTTCCTATTTCACCAACGCCACCATTCTTTGGCACTGACACGTTTTTGTGGCATCCTGTCCCGCTTGGCGCGCTGTTCAAAATTCCATGCAAAAATAGACGCACGAATGAAATTTACACTAGAGGTTCTGTTGGACTTTGTTGGTCCACTGCTTTTGGACTTAAGGACTCAAAACATGAATCAGATTTTTATGGAGAAACTTACATCCAGTTTCACGATACTTCGTGCCAAAGATTTTGAGTCTTTTTGAGTCGAGGCCTTTTGGAAAATTTTCGTGATCTTAAACTTTCGGAAGCTATCAATAAAAAAATCACTACACAATCTTATATATAGAGCCCTTTAAGAGCGTGTCATTATATTTTGGACGTTTCGTTGTGTAGATATTATCGCAGCCTGCACAGAAAGTCATCTATTGTCGCGATGGTGAAATAAGAATGGTGTGCCAGAAATGTAATTGTTGGACAATACATTTTCTAGAATTAATAAGAACCAAGTTGATATTAAACTAAAACACTACAAAGAGTATTGTTATAATATAATATGCGAAATTGTTTGCATTAATTTTAAAATAAGATTGTTTTGACAATGTTTTTTAGGTGCTTTATAAAATAAGCCTTAGGGATTTTTGATTATTCAAAATGTGCATGGAAAGATTAATTTAGTGTTGAAATTGGTAGAAGTTTTGAGTGTTGTAAACTATAAGGCCCGCTTGCACCATCCCACTAACCCGGGGTTAAGCGGTTAAACTGTCAACCCAGTGTCAAATTGTATTGGCAACAATGGTAACTCTAGGTTTAGCCGGTTAACCCCGGGTTAGTGGAATGGTGCAAGTGGGCCTAAGAAAGCCTTAAGCCACGGATAGTCTAGGGCAATTTTATTGTCCCACGACACGTCAGAGGTCAGCGTCACATCATACGTAAGGCGCCTTCGAGAAACACCGGGAAGGGAGCCGCCATCTTTAACGGTCACGCACACTACAACAAATATTATTCCTACATATACGCACACAAACAAATTTTATCGGTTCAACAGCAGGTCCAAGATTGGGGGCTCCGACGTGGCAGAATTTATCGAAAGCGAGTTTCCGAAACCGAATGTCGGAAGGCGCCGACGACAAAAACAGCTGCAGGAGAGTGCCATTGGAATTAAGTCCGCCTTTTTGCGTTTTCTATCGTTTTTAAATGTAATAAATACAGAGAAAGACATATTTCTTACATTTTACTTCCTTCCGACATCCGATATTGGATCGGACAATGTCAAAACGCTCTTAGTTGCCTGTTGAAAAGTACAGTCAGCGATAAAAGCTTGTTTTAATGTTTCAAAAATTATTTTTTTGACTAAAAACTTTTATAAAACCTGTAACGAATTTGAAATTCTAGTCGTACCTTTTAGTCGGTTCATTTGTAAAGCTTTGTCAAAGGATTGAATTAGATATTTTGAGTTTGTAACGGGTGTGCTGGGTCCAATTCAGAGTTATTTCACCTTCAAGCGGTTGAAAACTTACCCTAAGTCAATTTTATAGCATCATAATCAGATTAAGATTCTTAATTTCTTCAATAAGTTTAGGTAAATGTTTGAAGTAAAAATTAAGTATGACCTTGATGCTATTTTTATTTAATTTTAATACTTCTGATTAAACTATAAAGTTAATATTTGGAACAACTTAGCTTATTATAACTTAGCTTGAGATTGAACAACATTTATTGTACAGTTTTATTATATCGTCGGGTGAGAATACGTTTGTGCCATACGTCTTACATGGTTTGCAGGACAGCGAAAAGAAGCAAAAAAAAATATTTTTCGGAAAGTTTTACATTTAGGAAATATTTAACGTATATATTATTTAGGCATATATGTCTACTATTTATAGTACCAAACAAGTATTGTGAATACAGTGGTAATCATGAAAAAATAATAAAAAAAAATTAATTTTTGCCATATCCGTTTTGAGTAAATGTTAAACGTATAATGTATGACATGACACAAAAGTTGTGGATATGTCACACTTTTGTGATAATTTTCTGTTGACAGAGTGTAATTATCCTATTAGTAAATTTCGGATATGGCACAACATTTTTCAAAAATGGATTTTTTCAAAATCTTATTGTGTCAATTATAGCATATTTTTTGGTATTTTAGAAATCATTAAAAAACGATTTTCTCAAAAATGAATATGGCACAAACGTATTCTCAGCCGACGATATTTTTAATAAATATTTATTTGTAGACATGTCACCGAATTGACAAAATTGGCATTTTGTCGAAATCTATATAATTAGTATGTAGTACATTTTTCATAACGTTGTTAAGCGAAATTGAAAAAAAAATGCATTAAAAGCCTTGGTTTTTGTATATTTTATGTCCCAAATATATATTTTATATTTGGGATCACCCTGTACCGTCTCGGTAATCGATTTAGTGGCGAAAATTATTATTATTAAAGTCTGGGAGACGAACGGATATGTCTGAACGGATATGTATGAACGTCATCAAATATGACAAAACACTACACATACGGCCCGATTCTAACGATACGTCAACTAATAGATCTAGAAACGATATGGATTAGATATGTCAGTGTCAAATGTGACTTTTCTTCAAACAAATACGTCACTTTTGACACTGACACATCTAATCCATATCGTTTCCAGGAGGGCTATGATGGTTATGTCACCATATCATTAATCATTTAATGCATGATATGACGACTATCTGATAAATGATATAATTCGGTAAAAAGTCGCGAGGATAACGTATAAGTGGCTAATGATAGTGTGATATGTTTTGAGGTTTATAAAAATCAATTTTAAACTCGATGACTTAAGGTGTATATTAAAGAAAAGATGGTTAAATCACATTCTACCACTTATCCACATATGTCATTGAGAGTTAAAACTTATCCATGATTTTTAAAAATCAAAAATCAATTCTAAACAAGTTTACTTAAAGCGTATTTTAATTTTATTAATAGTTCGCGAGGATAACGTTAATGTGACTAATAATAGCGTGACGTATCTTAAAGTTCGAATCCGGCAGACAGTTTTCAACGTGTTTTTATACTTTTCAGTTTATAAGTGCTATGCTATAAGCTATATTTATTTTTTTCTCCTGTAGTTTTTTTATTAGATGATATAGATTAATAATTTATTGCTTTCACGCAACTCACTTCACTTCACTTAAGCACGCAATTCACTTAAGTTTAATAAAAAAATGTTTTAGCGTATGAACGCTAACCTAAGACGATAAATATTCACATGTCACTAAAAAATAATATATTTTCTTCGAAAACCTGGTATTGGTACAGTGCCATGGTATAATAATATACTCCGCCTGGTACTCTCTTCCCGTCTTTTCGTGGTCACGTGACTGACACGAGCCTACGTCATCATGCGACAGCGCTATACGATAATATGCGATAGCGCTATATAAAGTGGCAATGTTATTGTGACGTAGGCTTATGTCACTCTGGGAAGAGAAGACCATGTTTTATTAGACTATGTACAGTGCTAAATATCAATAGTAAGATGTACATTACTATAATAAGTAATGATGATTGACCTGTTGTAATTTGTACATATTTTAGATATATTGTAGACCAATAATATTAGAAATGCGATCGTGTTGTCACAAATGAATCCAATGAGGTTATGGCAGTATTTCCTAAACTATTTGTCGACTCGACACTCAATGGTAGGTCGCGAGCGAGTATTAAGTGGGCCCAGCAAGCCTATTACGGATCGCTTTATCCACATTTATCCACGTGATAAAACAACTGTCACTTTTTAACTCTGCGGGATAGAAAGAGACGGACACCGTTTTATCACGCTGTCACGTAGACAAATACGACCATCATATCCGTTCTGGAACCACTAGGTAGGGTTGTCATTGAGGCAGTACCTTTATATGACATTACGGCAGAAAGTGTTGCCAAAGCTTTTATTTCGACGTGGGTTGCGCGTTTTGGTTGCCCCCATAATATCACTACTGACAGGGGCAGGCAATTTGACTCCAATTTATTCCGTCAGATAGCAGCAATGACTGGGTCTCGTCACTTGCAAACTACTGCGTATCATCCGGCAGCGAATGGCCTTGTGGAAAGGTTCCACCGCCAACTTAAGGCTGCCATAATGTGCCACGCAGATGACTGTTGGACTGAAACCCTTCCACTAGTACTTTTAGGCATACGTAGTGCGTGGAAGGACGATCTGTCTGCTTCGACCGCCGAGTTAGTTTACGGCGAGCCGTTAAGACTTCCCAGCGACTTATTGCAACCGACACCTGACCAACTGACGGACTATACCGATTTCTTATCGCGATTGCGTCAGCATATGAAAAACTTGCAACCGACAACGGTTAATCGACGATGCTGCAGCCACCTGATAACCAGGTCCGGGCGGTGTAACTTCATGCACCTTGTCCGCCATCTGAGCCACGGTATCCAAGGGCAAATTATCCTGGTAAGCGACTATGCTCTGCAACACCGTAGGTAATCGGCTCATCCACAAATGGCGAATAAAATCATCCGGATAATCTGCACCCGCTAAGCTCCGGATATGCCGCAGAAACTGGCTCGGCTTCCTGTCACCGAGCTCCTCTTTCGACATCAACTGCTTTAAACGCTCCTGCTTAGAACTTGACAAACGAGCTATAAGTTCCCTCTTAAGCGTACCATATTTATCACTCGCCGGCGGGTTGGTTATAATGTCCTCCACTTCAACCGCGTATTTATATTCCAAAACGGATATGGCGTGATAAAACTTGGTAGTGTCGCTCGTAATCTTTGTCAACGTAAACTGTCCATCTAGCTGAGCGAACCACATAGTCGGCTTATCCGGATAAAACGGCGGCGGCTTAACACTTATGTGGCTAACGGACGACTCACTGGTACTGGCCCCCGCCCCAGGGACCTGTACAGCCACCCGAGGTGCCGTACTTTCGTCGTCAGACATTCTCGATTTAAATTTAATAAAAACGTCTATTATAAACTAAAACTGTAAATTTCAAAAAATAAATGTTTGTTAAAAGATAAAACTCGATAAATGTTTGTAAAAATATGTAACACAAACGTTCGTTACAAATTAAAATTTAAAAAATGGCCGTTACACGGTAGAATTTAAAAACGTCCGCTACACAACTGTCCAACTCAACGGAGGTCACCAATTATGTGGTGAACTAGCCTAGCGAGATAAGAGAAACAAGCTAGTTCCACATTAATTATATATTGTCAAATAACGGCACACAAGAGTCACAAACACAAAGGAAAGAAGTAAGAGTACAAAGCACAGCACAGTATAGTTGAAGAGAAAGTCAGAGTAAGCACAGAAGATAGAAAAAGCACATAAAGAAAGTATACATAAAAAGCAAAAGCTATAAGCGTATTCGGCGCGCACGCAAACCGAATATAAAGCAAGCGAGTCGACGTGTAAGCATTAACCGTTAGCTCAGGCGGCGCGAGCGCATGCGTCCAGCCTCGAGAGTGGTAATATGCCGACTAACCGGGATTTCCGAGCGCGCACGAATGCGCACTCGGGCCGCCGATCTACGGCGAAACGAACCGAGCGATAAGGCAAGTACTCTTACGCTGCACCCGCGTCGCGCGGAGCGGCGATTGCATTTGAATACGGTACGTTAATATTAATTGTAAAAATACTAATAATTAAAACACCTGTCGCCACATCATAATTATTCGGAACTGATAAGGGACAGTGGTATTCTAGAAACTTTTTTACCTGTGGGCCATATTGCGCCTCAGAAACTTTCGCGCGGGCCACCGAGGGGGGGCGTATATCTGGTTGCTGCTGTTTGGAGCTGGAATTTGGAGAGCCCTGCCCTCACTACCCAGGCAGACCGGTCGACAAAATACGGGACAAAAACGGGACCAGTAAATCTACGGGACGTGATACTTAAATACGGTGACAGTCCCGTATATACGGGACGTATGGCAACCCTAGCACTAGGGCATCTGAGCGTTACCAATAATATTTTATGCCCCCTTTTTAAGACAGCCTAGAGATGGGTCCCGAATTTGGCAGTTTTTGTTAGGTGGGTCGGAGCCCAGTCAACTTTGGGAACAACTGGGTTGTAGAATTCGGACTTGATCAGTTTGACATACCTTACTAACAATACTTGGTGGCAAGAAGGTGAGAATTTAAAGCTGACATCTTTGCTTAGTTTTTTAACATACCTACTTAATATTAACTTCACAAGATCGATATTAACTTTGAGTTATGGATCTTTTCTATGTATTTATCTATTATGCATATCACCATCTAGTAACATGGGGTAAGATCGATTCGTGTAAGATTGACACAATATTTGTATATTTATACAAAGCCCTTTATTTACTCAGAATAAACTTTAAATCTTTTCTCATCATTAAAGTATTTTATACAAATAAATATTCCTATTGTATTCATTTGTGACATCACTGAATAATAATTGATGAACAGTTTTCATTGTTTGTAATTTAAATATTATTGTAAAAAGTTTAATGTCGATTCTATAATTGTAAAATATTAGGTTTAAGAATTGAATTATGGATAAAGAATTGAATTGTTATTAGATTGCTTTAGTTGCATTTTCATGTTTGAGTTTTATATTAAAATGTTTATAAAGAATATAGACTTTATTTATTTTCACCGCCAACCTAAATCATGTAAGGTGCAGGGGGCCAATTTTGACTGCGGGGTAATTTCAACTAATCGAAATATCTGTCATGTTTTATATTATT
This sequence comes from Cydia fagiglandana, assembly GCF_963556715.1. NCBI lineage: Eukaryota > Metazoa > Arthropoda > Insecta > Lepidoptera > Tortricidae > Cydia > Cydia fagiglandana. Next base: position 1,693,693 of record NC_085950.1, on the reverse strand, counting down.
AACTAGAGTCACACACAAGCACACAACACACCTATCTAGACATATATGGCACTCTAGTTATTGTAGTTAATAATAGGGAAGATATTTCGATTAGTTGAAATTATCCCGCAGGCGAAATTGCCCCACTGCACCTTAGTCAATGTTCTATGTTTGTTAATATCAATATCCAAAAAGAGATATCTACAGTAGATAATCTACTGGCAACCAGAATAAGCAGTCCGCGAAATATTGAACAAGAATTTACTGAATTTAGGGTTGTCACTCGAAGATCAATTATTTTATGCTATACGTGGATTAATTCGATAAATACTTATTTAAAAAGTATTTTTAGGACATGCACAAACTGCGTTTATATCGCACAGAATAGGCAATTATAGTGGGACATGAAATAGTAGAAATTAAATGAACTAAAAAATTTCGATACTAAATTGCTGCCATGTTTAAGCATTTTACGTCAAAAATATGACAGTTACGTAGGAAGTGGCATCTTTTTCTACAATTTCTTGTCGGACTATTATCTATCCACTATCGAAGCCTGACGAAAAACACCCCAACCAAATAGAAATCGGTCCATCTAATTCTCATAATTCACGGAGCAGAACAACGGCAAAAAACAAAACATTTAGAAAGGTGACAACCCTATATCGACCTCCCTGTTAAATGAAGCGGCAGTAACGCAGGGTAACGTCTCAACTTCCTACAATCACACTTAGGGCTGTCGAACCAGGGATGTTGCGAACATCCGCAACCGCGGAACTTCCGATTTATTTTCAACATCCGCATCTGCATCCGCATCCGCATAAAATCGATGCGGAGCATGCGGATGTCGAACAAGTCAGTACAAGAACATCTTAGCGGCGGCGTAAGTGCTAGGTAATTTCGTCAGTACTTATAACGAAATCGTCTAGATCCGGAAAAGTCGGCCAAGTTGTTACTGTTTATTAAATATAACGCACATATATTTTCGCTCAAATACTAAACGTCTCGTTTTTTAAATAAAAAACATACTAAAAATGTAATATTTGACATTTTCTAAGTACCTAATCTTGACTTCCGCATCCGCATCCGCGGATGTCATAAATCTGCATCCGCAGCATCCCTGTTCCGAACTTCAACTTAAGTATTTCAGTAATTTCGCTTTGATATCTCTATAAACTCTAAAACACTAAAGAATGAAGAAATTATAAGCTCTTAGAAACTTTTTAATTTTACGATTGAATTTTGGAGGAAAGTTGTTATAATAAAAACTCTTTTTAGGGTTAATGAAATAATAGTTATTTGTTTTACAAGGGGGCAAAGTTGTTGTTTAACCGCTCGTGCTAATATTGATACCCGAGCAAGCGAAAGATTCCAAAATTGAATCTTGAGCGTTGCGAGGGTTTCAAAACACGAGGGTTAAAAAAAAATTGCCCCCGAGTGAAGCACAAAATTTTTCACCATACCAACCCTAATAAAGCAAATATAAAATGTAAAATATCAAACAAAATCAAACCAAATCAAATCCAAATGAATGTTATTAAATATTTATCATCCAAAATCATCATTTAAAAGTCCACCATTATACCAGCAAATATAAGAAAACAATTCAAAATTTGCATTTGATTAATTTGCCTCACATGTGAATAAAATGCAACTTTGCTATTAGTTTTTGAAGTGCAAAGTTAGCCTTTCCGAGCTGGTGTGGTGAAAAATGATTTATGTAGGTACCTAATTAAGTTAGGTCAAAAGGAAAGTGCAGGCAATGTTTCGGAGATAAGTCATTTATAAAGTAGGAAGTAAACTAGGACAGATACTGAATACATAGGTGCTTTTACCACCACACCACACCGCAGTAGCAACACTGACGCTGAGTCTTAGAGTGACATTCCATTTCCAACTGCAGCTGCAATACTGTTCATTAACAAGCTTTTATTAGGTCGACTTGTATGTAACTAACTATGTAATGGAATCTAAGGTAACTAATTTAGCCATCTTCCAAGGATCGTAGCGTTATAAAAATTGGCAGCTGTATGTAGTTCTGATGACAATACAATAATATGGTACTGTCGAACTGATCTGATGATGGAGACAGGAGGTGGCCATAGAAACGTCGACTTGTATGTAACTAACTATGTAATGGAATCTAAGGTAACCAATTTAACCATCTTCCAAGGATTCTAGCGTCATGAAAATTGGCAGCTGTATGTAGTTCTAATGACAATACAATAATATGGTACTGTCGAACTGATCTGATGATGGAGACAGGAGGTGGCCATAGGAACTCTGTGATGAAACAACGCAACCTAATTGTGTTAGGGGTTTTTAGAATTGTCTCAATGAGTATTAGTTGTCTGTCGTAAGAAAAGTACAGTCAGCGATAAAAGCTTGTACCAAAAATGAAATTTTTGCCAAAAACTTATTTTACTATGGAAACGCGTCGCTGTCATTGTCAATTTCCATAGTAAAATGAACAGTATTGCAGCTGCAGTTGGAAATGGAATGTCACTTACGTAAGCGAACAACAGGCGAACGTGACGCGGCGCGGCGGGCCCAAGGCGTTCGCGTTCGCAACGACATCGCCCACGTAGGACACTTTTATGGGTATCATGGCTCCTCTACACGATGGGCCAACGCCGGCCACTCCAAGGGACGCAGCCATGCGGTAGAAAGAGATAGCAATATCACTTGCTCCCTCTAATGGCTCCTCTACACGATGCGCCAACGCCGGCCACTCCAAGGGACGCATTTATGCGTCAGAGGCAGCAACAATTCATCAACATCAACATTCTACCGCATGGCTGCGTCCCTTGGAGTGGCCGGCGTTGGTCCATCGTGTAGAGCAGCGTTTCTCAAACTTTTTTGGTGACGGAACCCTTTTGGAAAGCGAAATATTTGACGGAACCCCAAATTAAAAATTTTCATTCGTCACTGTGGACCAGATATACCTATAGAAGTGCTGGTTTTTTTCTTATTAATACAAGTATTTTCGCGGAACCCCAACAGAGGCTTTGCGGAACCCTAGGGTTCCGCGGAACACACTTTGAGAATGGCTGGTGTAGAGGATCCATAACGCATAAATGCGTCCCTTGGAGTGGCCGGCGTTGGTCCATCGTGTAGAGGATCCATAACGCATAAATGTGTCCCTTGGAGTGGCCGGCGCTGGCCCATCGTGTAGAGGAGCAATCAAAGGATTGATTCACCCCGCGCCGCATCGCTTCGCTTCGCGTTCGCGTGTTGTTCGCCTACGTAGTACGATGTACGCTGCGGTCGCTGCGTGATATATCGTCTTGGCGAAGCACCTAATGTGAGTTATCGCCGTCCGTACGTCACCGTCTCCGAGTTAGTAATTGAGCGTTGTTACCGATAATGGGACATACCTGTCCCATGCGTCCATTACTCTACCTGGTGTAGTGTAGGTATGTATCTCTCTCCACGCCTTAGGTTAGTTGTACACCACTGCTTATAAGTAGGCATTGAACTATTATTACTTGTACTAACGTATAGAACCGGCACACAGAACAGTATTTCGCGCCATGAGTTGATGTTGTTTTGACAACAAACCATAGAAGCGGAGCTATTTAAGCATGGCGCTTAGCCATGAATTTTACGCAACTTTTGTGACCCAATTGTATTACCTATATTCCGTGCTTCGTTTCATTATTTTACATTTCTCACTTGAATCTCTCACAACGAACAGCGTTTAATACAAAGCAAGTACAAACAACTTCAGCCTACCACATCTAACAATAGCTACATAGGTACAACTTTTCTCTAGATCTAAATCTGACTTGCGTGTGACATTTCACAAAACTAGCAAATGCGGAATACAATCTGTTCACACTTGTAGTGACATACTTATATCTAAGGACTGGCCTTACGGGTACTAAAAATGGTACTAGTTCAGCGGTGTCACTCACGAATTCGAGCCAACCGTGCAGTCTAACGCAACTAGTTGCGACCAATCACGCGCGTGATGCGAACTCATCAACCACTCGCGTTGTAGCGGTGTCACACCGGCTGTACTGGCCCCATCTCATGCACCATTTTATTGCGATTTAATCCAAAATCGACTCTTAGTTTTTCATTATTATTTCATCACTTTCTTACAATCACCAAAACAATCCTTACAATTGAATATGCCCATTCTTTAAAAACCTTTTCTCCAAATAACTCTATTTTATTATGCGAGGCAAGCATAGCCATTCATCCGTGTGCAGAAAAATAGCCAGCCCTAACTACGTCACGCATAATAGCAGTAACAGCCACTGGAAATCCATATGAATTTAGACTTTATCGCTACAAGAATACGGTAGAAAGTTGAATGAGTTTTGCAATGGCTGTTACGACGAACATAGCAGGCCCTAACTACGTCACGCATAATAGCAGTAACAGCCACAGGAAATTCATTCGAATTTAGACTTTATCGCTACAGGGATACGGTAGAAAGTTCAATGAGTTTTGCAATGGCGGTTATGACTATTACGATAACTCGTCTTCATACTCCGATTTACACACTAATATAATTTGATCTCTAAATACATAACAACTGTTAACATTCGAAGGTCAATCTTATACTGGACTTAAAGTTTCGTGTATAAAACCTCCATTTCTGAGGGCCTACCGCGAACCACGTTCGACGTGTTGCCTCTCTGTCGCACTTGTAAATCCGTACGCAAGTGTGACAGGAAGACAACACTTCGAACGTGGTTCGCGGTAGGCCCTCTATTATTATAAAACGCACCTCGTTTACTAAAGCGCTCCCACTCGCTTGCAGCGTTATTCGGCCAAAAAGGCATTCCGAAAAATTCATAATGACCTTTTATGCTGCAAAATTTTTCCAGTTATTGCACCGTTTTATTCATGATATTTTTCTTGAGAAAATGTAGCAGTACCTACTTTAGGATTATTAGTTTCCAAACGTCTTGGGACGTTGTTCAAAATGCCATACAATAAAAAAAAAACATACAACCGAATTGATAACCTCCTCCTTTGGGATTTGGAAGTCGGTTAAAAAAGAAACATAACGCAAACGAACGCTCGTCACGCTATCGAATGAAAAACGCTAGGGTTCTGAAATTGTTAGGTTAGGTTTATATTTAAATCATGAAGATTTACTTACCTACTGCAGTGGCGCAACGACCCGAAGTGGATCTTGGCCTCCGACACCAAAGACCTCTGTCCAAAGCCGTTTCTGTCCAGTCGACGGCGCCGAGTTCGCTAAGGTCTTTCTGCACTTCGTCTCTCCAGCGGTACCTAGGGCGTCCAGACGGTCTTCGGCCACATGGTACTCCAGAGTACGTCCAGACTGCGCGATCTTCCCCCATCCGAACTACGTGCCCGAGCCATCTGAGTCTGGCGGCTTTCATTAATCATTACTCCAATGATATTCGGCTCGGACATCAGATCTTCAATCTCCTGGTTCTTGGAGTCTCCAGGTTCCGTCCTCCCGACTAATGAAATATCTCGATGAATATTTACAACTGTAAAATATTTTCATTGTTCCATAATTTGCGAACGATTTTCCGGACTACACCTCTGTTTCAATTTACAATACAGAAAAATTGCACAATCCATTACGAGTAACTATTTTACAAGCGAGTAGAGATGGGCCAAATATTCGGTAATTATTCGGTATTCGGCAAGTTTCCCAATATTCGATTAAATTAAAGTGCTGAATTCGGCAAGAATCATTTTTAGGGTTCCGTACCCAAAGGAAAAACAGAACCTTATTACTAAGATTCCACTGTCCGTCTCTCTGTCACCAGGCTGTATCTCATGAACCGTGATCTAACTAGACAGTTGAAATTCTCACAGGTGATGTATTTCTGTTGCCCCTATAACAACAAATACTAAAAAGTATGGAACTCTCGGTGGGCGAGTCTGACTCACAATTGTTCATAACTGACTCATTCTAATAAACCATTTAAAAATTCTTCAATTACGTTAGCAGCTAAAGATGAATGAATCGCTTGTCGTTTCCTAGGCAATTTCTAGGTAGTGAAGTCTCAGCAGCTCAGTTGACAGAGCGATGGGCTAGTGATCCAGAGGCGCGCGGGTTCGATCCTTGCCCACAGTTAAACACACACATACAGTTAAATTTTTTCACTTTTAATTTATTTCTAAACTTTATAAATCAATGAACCGATTTTTTTTACTTACAAGATATATACAGTGGTACTACCAAACGAAATTAATAACTAGCTTAAATCTAGGCCCTTGAGGCACCAAGGATGCTGGCGGCATTTCCTCGCTGTATCGCAATGCTGATACGTTGTGCGAGGTAGCCGCCAGCTCTTCGGTCACCAGACGCTTTGCGATTTTTTTTTTATGTAATACTCAGTAAACGAGCAGACGAGCCGCCTGATGGGAAGCGGTCATCGGTGCCCATGGACATAAGCAACACCACAGGAGCCACTTAAGCGTTGCCGACCCTTGAGAACCCTAAATACCCGCTTCTTGAAGAATCCCATGTCGTAGCGCAAAGGAAATACCTCAGGAGGCAAGTCGTTCCACATTCTGTCATTCTGCGAACAACTTGTGCGCGCTGGGACCCCATGGACTTAAAGTTACAAGGTATATTCGTATTCGGCCAACTCCTCGGCCCATCTCTACTAGCGAGTTAACAGCCCATAAACAGGTGATGTGCGTAAATCAACGTTTAATCGTAAATACAGTTAACGTAACGTCGTCGTGACGTTATGACGTCATTTGTCGCAATATGGCGCCGTTATGCGGGAACTGAGCTGGTAGCGTTCTCGTTGCTTCACAAGCATTTGCTGTTTTTAAGTTACGCAGATAAGCGGTGGTGGCCATGTGGTTCTGGCGTCCGACTTTCAATCCGGAGTTCTTGGGTTCAAATCCTGGCTCGTACCAATGAGTTTTTCGAAACTTATGTACGGAATATCAATTGATATTTACCACTAGCTTTTCGGTGAAGGAAAACATCGTGAGGAAACCTGCATACATCCGCGAAAAAATTTAAAGGTGTATGTGACCTCCCCAATCCATATTACGCCAAAAATGCCTTACATCATTTTGGAAAACAGCTGATACTCTTCAAACTGCTGGATCGAATTATATTAAACATAGTTAAGAACCACCGCAAGAAAATCCGCTTTCACTTAAAAAACTGGTCAAGTGCGAGAATTTTAAGAGAAGCAAAAATGTTAGACCCAGTAGTTTCGGAGATAAAGGGGGGAGGGGGATAGTCGGACAGACTGCGAACAGACAGACGCACGAGTGATCCTATATAAGGGTTCCGTTTTTTCCTTTTGATGTACGGAACCCTGAAATCTACATCGAAATTGGTCCATCCGTTGGAAAGCTACAATACCACAGACAGACATTCGCGTTGAACATTTTACATACCTTTTTTGCATCGGTGATTAAAAATACCACTTAGAGCCACTTGCGCAATTCCACTAACCCGGGGTTAAACGGTTAAACTTGGAGTTGCCATGGTTACCATTACAATTTGACACTGGGTTAACGGTTTAACTGATTAACCCCGGGTTGGGATGGTGAAAGTGGCGCTTAAAGGTCAGATTGTATTGGTTAAGAGACGATGACTAGAAGCTATAGGAATAGCTCAGGGCACATTAGCGCTTAATGTAAATCTGTTATAAAACTGATAATAAATTGGCTGTGCTTTAAACTTTACTCTTTTTAAGCTTTCGTACCTCAAAAGGAAACCGGGCAAGTGCGAGTCGGACTCGCGCACGAAGGGTTCCGTACCATTACGCAAATAAAAACGGCAAAAAATCACGTTTGTTGTATGGCGACGTGGCTACTTAAGTTGGGGCACCGACCGTAATATTTATTATAAGAAAATAGAGTTGTTTATTAGGGTTCCGTACCCAAAGGGTAAAACGGGACCCTATTACTAAGACTTCGCTGTCCGTCCGTCCGTCCGTCCGTCCGTCCGTCCGTCTGTCTGTCACCAGGCTGTGCTGTATCATGAACCGTGATAGCTAGACAGTTGAAATTTTCACAGATGATGTATTTCTGTTGCCGCTATAACAACAAATACTAAAAACAGAATTAAATAAAGAATTAAATTGGGCTCCCATACAACAAACGTGATTTTTGTTCAAAGTTAAGCAATGTCGGGAGGGGTCAGTACTGGGTGACGTGGGTATCACGGTTCGTGAGATACAGCGTGGTGACAGACGGACGGACGGACGGACGGACGGACGGACAGCGAAGTCTTAGTAATAGGGTCCCGTTTTACCCTTTGGGTACGGAACCCTAAAAAGGTATTTTTTAATACAGTTGCTCAAAAAGTGCTACTTTACGTAGCTGTTTAGCGTGCGGAAAGTTGGTTATCTCGAACTAGTGCTTTATACTTTTCCATTTTTTTTAAATTTATACTTGTTCCAATTCACGACTACTTATTGATGAGTGTTAATATTAGTTTCCTTTAAACGTCGTAATCAGCATAAAAACCTACCGTTAATGTAAGAATTCGAAAAATATTACATATTTCATATTTAATTACTTACCTCTTCATCATTATAACACGTTTATTTTTTAATATTCAATATTGAAAATTCCGTTCTTAATAAGTTGACTGAATGGAACGGAATTGCTGCCAAACGCCCATAGATATAATATACTTACGCTACGTCTTACGTAGGCGAACAACGCGCGAACGCGGCGCGGCGCGGCGCGGCGAAAGCGGCCGCCGCCGCGCCGCGCCGCGCCGCGCCGCCTGACATTCGCGTGCAAATCGCGCCGCACCGCGTTCGCAACGAGATCGCTTACGTAGGACACTTCTATGGGCATCAAAGGATTGATTTCGCCGCGCCGCGCCGCGCCGCGTTCGCGCGTTGTTCGCCTACGTAAGACGTAGCGTTAAAGACGACGTCTAACCGAGCTGTCACTGTTACCACTTTTGTTTAGTGTACGATTAACAATGTTTTTCTTATTTTTTCGCAACTGTATTAAAAAACGTCGTTCGATACACGTGCGGAAATGTCATTCTTCACTCGTCCCGAGTCTTGCCACTCGCCTGCGGCTCGTGGCAAGATATCTCGGTACTCGTGAGGTAATGACATACCTTCCGCACTAGCATCGAAATGTACTATATTTAAGTACCTGGGTAATACTTGTAAACATTCTAGTCCCTTAAGTATCTTTTAGTTTTCACTGAAACTGAATTTCTTTGATGTCTCATTTACCCCCCTACGAGTATATCGTATAATTTGTTTGAAACCGTGCATCAAAGAGAAACGCTTGCATTTAAAATGTAATGTATTTATACGGAAAACTCTGGTAAGTAAACTGAATTCTACAAATATATTGCAGTTCAAAACACAGTCGTACCATATGGTTTTCTCGGAATATCTACCGAGTAATACGTTGTTGTCATATTATCGAGAAAAGTGGGATAGGTATTTGCCATTGAACTAACTAATTATTACTAACGTTCTACCCGGCACAGAGAACCAGTATTTTGCGCCATGAGTTGCTGTCGTTTTGACAACAAACCATAGAAGCGGAGCGTGAATCTCGCGACGTAAACTCGTAAGCGCCATGAATTTCACGACGCTTAGGACGTTTTAGTCGCGTGGTAAATGTTGCGAATGCGACAATTTCATTATTTTGTATGGTTTCTCTATAGTTGACAATAACTCGATGGATATTGCTTGTATCAGGTTATTCGTGGACGGTCTAGAACGCAAGATGACTAGTGTAACATTTTGCCTATATCGCTCTTAGTCTACATGGCGAACGGTCCAGAACGCAAAATGTCATCATTTTTCGTCGTTTTATCTTTACGTTAGCGATGTCGACGGAGGCCCGCTACCGCAGGGCTCCTATTCTGTATGGTTTGGCCATCGGCCATTTGAAGATAACTAACGAATCTAACTTACCTGTGTGATATAAAAAAGTGATTATTTTGCGTTCTAGACCGTTTGCGATGTAGACTAAAAGCGATATAGGCAAAATATTACACTAGCCATTTTGCGTTCTAGACCGTCCGCGACTATACCCTTATTTCTTTGTAAATAATTCACAATCGATTTTCCTTTGTAATTTTCGATAATAATGCATACGACGCAATTCAGAAATAAATATGAAATGAATGTAGGTACCTATTTCCCTATCTGATATTGTAATATACCTAAATACGCGAAAACAGCAAAAAAAGTCATGTTTGTGTCACTTAAATATTTATTTTATTGTTTTTTAGTAATAGCGGCAACAGATACATCATCTGTGAAAATTTTAACTTTGTGTGCGAGTCCGACTCGCACTTGGCCGGTTTTTTCAGCTCAAACGTCGGCATTTAAGGTAAAAATTAAATTATATCGCGATAGACTCGTTCGTGTATTTAAATAATCATTTTAGCAACGAAAATCACAGTAACATGCTACGAAAATGTTCATGCCGAGTTTCATGTAATTTAATAAACATACGGCTCGATTCGAGAAATGAATTAGAGATTAACTATACGATATACGGCAAAAGGTACGTTATGGCGGCTGGCGCCGCGATTCGGGAATTGAATTATAGATTGACTAGATATTAAATAGTAAATATATGTGACGTTCCACGGCAAAAGGTACCTTATGGCGGCTGGCGCTTACGTCGGATAGCGTAATATTGGAGCGGCGTTAATAATAGCGTAGGCGCCAGCCGCCATAAGGTACCTTTACCCGTGGGACGTCACATATCTTTACTATATCGTATCTAGTTAATCTCTAATTCATTTCCCGAATCGCGCCGATATTGTTTTAAAATGAGAGCATAAACTTCCACAGGGAGCGGCTTTTGGTTCTTAATTATTCGTCTTTATATAAACACATTTTATTTGATTTAAAAATAATCAAAGCGTAACTTAAAACTCACACAACGCAAGTACCGAAGTAACGTTGTATTTACCAAGTTTTTAGAAACACATTCAAATATCTTATAACATACGCAATAGAGTCTATAATACCTTGAATCAGTGGTTTATTAAGTTTGTGTTGTGACCGCATTAAACATTGCCTAATTATGAGATTTTCCCCACACGATTTTAAACCTTAAAACTAGGTCGACAAAGTTGTTATTGCCTCAACGATTATCGACGGTTTGGCGTATTTGAGAAACCTCACAAAGAGGGCGACATAGATTAGGAATCTTCTAGACCGAGTTTAGAGCAATTATTTCATGCAACCGATGATGCCAAAAATGCGGGGGTGCGCGGGACGACATGAGCGAAGTCCCGTGCCGTGATTGGTCCGTTCAAAGACACGGACGTCACACAAAGACACTTTCGACTCGAACATGGAGTAAAATTACCGTATGCGTGGCAGAGGGGGTAGCGCGACTATGCTCAGTCTGGAGGATGTTTTGTCTGTGGGGGGCGACAACGCCGACAACTTTTAATTTTGGAACTCGAAAACTTTCGACTTAACAAAGTTTCGCTTCCTGGGAACTTTGGAAATATTATTTGTTGTTCTTTTCCTTATTACTCTGGAGTTCAATTTCGTTCAGTTTACAATCATGAATGTTAATGCGAAAATGAAATAAAAGAAAAATACTCGAGGAATAATTTTTTACCAAGCTTTTATTTTTTCACCTGACCGTTGTCTGTCTGTAATCAAATCTTGCAAGTTAAATTTTGATCCACTTCCCGGTTTCTGATTGAGCTAAATTTTGCATGCATGTATAAATCGGATGACAATGCAATATTATGGTACCATCGAGCTGATCTGACGATGGAGACAGGAGGTCGCTAAGTAGCTATAGGAACTCTGCGATGAAACAACGCAACCTAACTGTGTTAGGGGTTTTTAGAATTGTCTCGATGAGTATTAGTTGTCTTTCGTATGAAAAGTACAGTCAGGGATAAAAGCTTGTACCAAAAATGTCATTTTTGCTAAAAACTTATTTCTAACGTTGTATAGGGTGACTACTAGCTACCTATTGGCCACCACATGATAATTGGCCACTCTTAACAATAAGAGTTCAATTGGCTTATTTATTTCTGATTTGTTAGAAGTGGCCACAATTACTATGTAGTGTCCAATATTATAGGCTTCACGCTAGATAAATATTGACGTGCATTGGAGGCCTAGCGGTAAGGGCGTGCAACATTCAATCCGGAGGTCGTGGGATTAAACCAAAAATGAATATTGACTTTTTCAGATCTTATGTAAGAAACATTATTTTTACCAGTATAGCTTTTCAGTGAAAGAAAACACCACTGAAGTTGCAGGCGTCTTTTAGCTACGGAGATCGCTTATCATAATACGAGCTGCATGCCTGTTTGCCACTAATTTGATATAAAACATATCTAAAAATATTTTCATTACCTGTACGGATACGATGGTCGTTCTTGTCTACGTGACAGCGTGATAAAACGGTGACCGTCACTTTCTATCCCATGGTGTTAAAAAGTGACAGTTATTTTATCACGTGGATAAAGATGGATAAAGCCATCCATAATAAGCCGGCTGTTTTAATACGCAATCTGTCACACGCGCTATGCCTCAGTGAAAATAGTGTAGACGTGACAAGCTTAATTCAATATGGCGGATATTGCAGAGAGCGTCACATGTCAAAGTTGTCAACGACACAATATGCGAATGACATGCTTACAATATTAAATTATGACAGTACGGTTAAAGGGAACACACGAGATGCGGTTTAAATTGTTTCAAATTTAACGTACGTACATACGTAGGTGTTACTTTCAACATTACATAGCATGTCAAAAACTAGTTTTTAAAGCTGAAAAAAAGTCTTAAAGTTTTACAGTTTTCGTAAACTAGATATTTACACAGGGAGAACTGTTTTTACTTGCAAAACATTGTTTCACAATTCACAAAATCACAAACCACAGTTAAGGATGACTCACGTTAGACCGTGCCGTGTCCGGGACGGAGCTTCCGGCGCATCGTTTTCGATGAAAAGCATCACGTGATCGCCTGTCATGTCATAGAAAAGTAAGCGCCGGAAGCTCCGGCCCGGACACGACCCGGTCTAACGTGAGTCATCCTTAAATTTAGACGTCCTGAAGTGATAATTTCAAGTATCAATATCAGTTAGATAGAGGTTGAGAGATGATTACTTATTAAGACAAAACGAATTGTAATCATATACCTACTATAAACAGCTGACGTCGTTTTTCCGTCAACGGCATGATATGTACCTACGGGCAGAGAGAATAGATAGTATAGAGGGCTATTGCCGAAGTAAATTTTGTAGTCACGGTACATTTAATCCCATACAAACTTAAAATAAAATTGAGAATGTATAAGTTAATCAAAACATGTTTACGGATAAATGATTTTTAATATTTATTGTTCCATACTGACCCATGTTCTTTCACTGATATGTGTTAAGGGGCTATCCGAGGTTTCCATCGATTTTTGACAAGTTTTGAATCGTATCTTCTTTTTTTGCACTACAGATAGAATTATATAAGACAAACGGTTATCGGTTCTTCAATCTTTTATCTCCGGTTTTGTCCACCGGATTAAAAAAAAAAATGAATACTTATTTTTTTATGAATTTTTTAAACATTGTCTAAAAAAACACCTTTTTCGTATCTAGTTTGCAGTGAAGGATCTTACATGTACGAAATCTACATATTTGGGTTCGTCATTGAAGTCTCGAAAATCGTGTCCAAGGTTTTAATTTTAAACTAATTAACACAAAAGTTATGGCCAGAAAACCAGTTTTTTAGCCTAAAATTGTTCAACTTTGATGCCAAATATCTCGAAGACAATGAACTTTAAAGTAAATCTGGGATACTATATTGTTTAAAGCCGTTGCTGTTAATATGATAAGCTACAAAAAACATTAGAAAACTAAGGGATTCAGATCGAAGGTCATTGGCGTGGGGGAGCCCCTTAAAATTGTTAAATATCAAACGGTGTCGTCAACGCCATCTAGCCGAGAATAGGCCAAAGGGGTGTGTGCGCCATCTATTCGAGAATGACGTTTTCTTGATTTCCGAGGCACGTTTTTTTCTTAGACTTTATCTGTCTTATACGGAGTTATATGTATCTCTGCTACGGGCTCTGGTTTTAATGCTAATATTTCCAACAGAGGCCCTGTTTCGCCGTAGCTCCGGCGAGATTGCTGGCAGATTGCACATGAAATATAAACGTGCTCTCCTGGCACAACACAATGCACCGTGATATGGAGTGTACTAAGCAGTCAAATCAGCTTCAGTACCTACCTACTCCTAGCACATAATAAATAATAATAATAGTACTACAGCGTAGGGATGTAACGACCCCATCACTCGCTGGTTTTACCAGTGCAATCAGTCAACGCAGGGCAGCTTGTGGCGAGCTGTTGGGGATTAGCGACCTCACGTACCCGAGTGCTCCTAGGGAGTTCTGTTACCCGCAAGGAGGGTGGGTGGGACAGGTTTCTCTGCCTCTGGCTTGCCTTAGCCGGCCGGCCAGAGTGGAGTCGTTAGAGCTATAAGCTCCAGGCGTGGAAGTGAAATATGCATAAGACGCGAATTGGCACAGTGGCCGTTAACAGCCACTGGGTAGAAAGCGGCGCACACCTCTCGGCACCCCTGAGCCGCTCACACCGGTGTTGCCCTTGAGCCATCCTAGATGTCGCTTTTTGTGGGGGCCCATCTTGTGAGGGCGAGTTATTTGCATACCGTTTTATTAGGCAGGCGTCCGGTTTTTTACCCATCCATCACTTAGTCCATCGCTTTCACCCAATAACCTAGTTCATTTTATATTTCATCAACTCTCAATAGTCCTTACACCCTGGCGGGTGCTGCCTCTGCGTGCGTCCCATGACACGGGTAAGGGCAGCATCCGCTCGGTGTACCCCTTACATTTCATTAAAGTGTCAAAAGGGCCTCTACGTGTTGGCTTCGACTCCGCGCACGCCTCCCAAAGGTCCGGAACACCATTGTTCCGTGATGGAAAAGACATACAAATAGTACTACTAAACCTAGACTTGGCTCACGAGATTACCGCCATGTGGGATGTTGACTCGACGATCATTGTTCCTATAGTCGTGTCAGCGAACGGTCTCATAGCGAAGAGTCTCGACCAACACCTAGAGAGACTCTCGCTGGGTGGTTGGATCAAGGGTCAGATGCAGAAGGCGGTAATTTTGGACACGGCCCGTATAGTACGTCGATTCCTCACTCTGCGGCCCTGACCACCGGCAGCTTGGGCCCTGCCCCGCTGCTGGCGGCACCTTAGGTTAGGTTTTTTATAATGTGTTTATACTTATTTTTTATTGTTTTTTATGTGTTTTTCTATTTTACTTTTAGATTCATGTTATAAATGACCTAGCCTATGAAGAAAAATAAATAAATAAGAATAAAATAGTATTAATAGTACCACAGATTAAATAATAGTACTAAGTACAGAAGACTCACTCTCTAACAAAACGCGTCTGTTACGATCAGCACAGATATGGCCGCTAGGTGGCGACAGCGCTACGCGCGGCTTATGGCAAACCCCAAAATTGGGGCCGAACGGATGTACTTTTAGCTACCTGTAGCAAAGCGACGAAATCGCGGAGTGAGACACGCCTAATACCTAGTACATACTAGGTACAGAAGGTTTATCCATACATATAGGTACATATAATCACGCCTATTTCCCGGAGGAGTAGGCAGAGGCCACGGATTTCCACTTGCTACGATCCTGACATACCTCTTTCGCTTCCTTCACTTTCATAACATTCCTCATACACGCTCGCCGGTTTAGGGTGCTCTTGACCTGGCCTTTCTTCAGGATTTCCCAGATCTGATCAGAGAGTCCGCCGAGGTCTACCCCTTCCAAATCCCACTTCTACTTCTCCCATACACTCTCTTTGTTAGCCTTCTTTCACTCATTCTTACCACCTGTCCAAACTATCTCAACATACACACAGAAGGTTCACTCTCTAACAAATCGCGTCTATTACGACAGATATGACCGCTAGCATTACTCATAATAAATTAAAGATCATAGTAGAAAAATGTTAGTTTAATTCGCTTTCTTTACTTTCCAAAACGGCCCCAAATTCTTATGTGCCGGGGCCCCAGCATAGTTTAAGACGGCCCTGTGCTATACATTAGACTCTATAGAGCATGATTCGACCCTGAACCGCTGTCATACTTCGGGTTTGTAGTAGGAAGTGTCCTTTCTGTACGGTAGTACTATTTTTAGGGTTCCGTAGCCAAATGGCAAAAAAACGGAAACCTTATAGATTCGTCATGTCTGTCTGTCTGTCTGTCTGTCTGCCAAAAATAGAAAAAAAAACAGTTAATTCCAAAGTGGTAAAACGTGTGTGTCATATAACTTCTAAAATAAGAGAATGATAAAACTAAAAAAAATATATGATGTACATTACCATGCAAACTTCCACCCAAAATTGGTTTGAACGAGATCTAGTAAGTAGTTTTTTTAATCGTCATAAATCGTAAACCGCAATTTTATTTTATTATGTTACTTGCTGCTACGGAACCCTTCATGGGCGAGTCCGACTCGCACTTGGCCGCTTTTTTATTCTGCTATTTATTAAAACGTCAAAACGATCGTATCTGTACCGTAATACAAAATGGCAAATACAGTGGACTTGAAATGGATTAGACACTCCCACTTATAAAAGATAGTACATATCCATAAATGTTGAGCACTTATAACTGTTTGGAACTGTGGGATGGAACGAATAGCCTCTCCGCCGGTGTTACATGTATCGGTCTTCTTATATATCACTTGCAGGCTTCGGTAGATGGAATATATGGTAGATATGACATTGGAGGTGTGTAAGAAATAGCGACTGCGACGTTCAAAAAGAGATAAACAGTGCGATTCGGGAAATGAATTAGATTAGATTAGATTCATTTATTCTTATTGTAAATATACATTAAATATTACATGTCAAAATAAAATGCATTTCACAAAAATAATTAGAGATTAACTAGTTACGATATAGTAAAGATATGTGATGTTCCACGGCAAAAGGTACCTTATGACGCTATTATGAAACGCCGCTCCAATATTATTGCGGCGCTATGCGACGTAAGCGCCAGCCGCCATAAGGTAACTTTTGCCGTGGAACGTCACATATCTTTACTATTTCATATCTAGTGAATCTTTAATTCATTTCCCGAATCGAGCTGAAATATTAATCCGTGGAGCGCCCTAGTATCACACGTGTGATACTAACTAAATGTGGGTCGTAGCGACTCAGTATCAGACGTGTGGCGCCATCTATCCGAGAATGACTTTTTCTCAAAAATGGACGGCAAAGTCGAGTTTGCCGTCTAAAAAATTGGTCGCGAAACGCGTAGTTTATGGTCAGACAAAAATTAAAAAGTTAAAAACATTGCAGTCTCGATTTTGGGACTGCAATGTTGCATACAAATTCCATTATTTGTCGAGTTCCAAACTTTTTAAAAGTTGAAATTACCATATCAAATGAAGGCACAGGCCCATTAAACAGCCAACCAGATGAATAGTACCGCGACTATTTAGATGTCTCAAATAGGTTGGCGTATTTTTGGCAGAAAAATACACTTCTAGTTTTTTATTAAAAAAAATAAAAAGGCGGCAAGGGTTTTTTTCTGTCAAAATATATATGTAAGAACGTTGCTTTTGTAAAATATTTCTATGATATTTGTATTTCTTGCACCATTTTTGAGAAAAGCACTATATATGACTCGGCTGGAAGGCTACTTGCTGGCTTCGGATTCAATTAAACGGACTCCCAAGGTCGTCCGTTTAAAACGAATCCTCAGCCTGCAAGTAGCTACTTCCGAGCCTCGACAATAATGTACTAATTCTTTCTTTCCAAGGCAGGGTTTTTTCTTAGACTTTATTCACCTTATACGGAGTTTATATATGTCTTTGGTACTTAGTACTATTACTTATTCTGTGAAGATACGTCAAAAGTCGCTTGTTGCATAGGGGTCACATATCTACGCTGTAACGCATCTAAAGCCATTACAACATCGAGTCCTCGTTCCGTGATAGTTTCTTGATTCCTCTTTATCACACTTCCGGTTGTTTACGCCGGTTTCCGCCATTTTGATTAGCCCACTTCCGGTTGGCGAGACGCAACGGAAATAACTGTAAAAAGTATGCCAATTTGTTAAGTAAATACAGTGTAATGTGACATTAAACCTAAGATGACTCACGTTAGACCGGGCCGGGTCTGGGACGGAGCTTTCGGAGCTTACTTTTCTGTGATAGATGACCGGTGATCACGTGATGCTTTCTAAAGAAAACAGAGCGCCGGAAGCTCCGGCCCAGACCCGGCTCGGTCTAACGTGAGTCATCCTTATCACTCAAGTTATTTTATTCTCGAAATTGCAGTTAGCACAAAATATATTTTTTCAGCTTTATGATTAAAATAACTCGATTGTAGATCACTCAGATAACATTATCATTTCAGCTCAGTCTCTAGAAATATTCCACCCTGTATAATATAGATAGATATAGAATTATAGATTATAGATAATTACTTAAATACATAGAAAACACATAGGTGTTTACGAGTATGTTTATTTTTTATACCACATCGGTGGCAAACAAGCATACGGCCAGACTGATGGTAAGCAGTCACCGTAGCCTATGGACGCCTGCAACTCCAGCAGTTTAGGTGTTTCAGGAACAACTTACCTGAGATGAACACACAAATAATGCCGTTGCCAGGATTCGAACCCGGGACTTTCCGCTACGTAGACAGGGTCACTGCCAAACAACGCGAAGATTATGAGCTTACGCAACCGTTAGAGACAATCGGCCCGATTCGAACGTTAAGATACGTCAATTAATAGATCTAGAAACGATATGGATTGGATGTGTCAGTGCCAAAAGTGACGTTTTAGTTTGAAGAATCGTCACATTTGACACTGACATATCTAATCCATATCGTTTCTAGATATATTAATTGACGTATCTTAAAGTTCGAATCGGACAGAATAGTTGGAACACTAAGCGCTCTATTGTCCCCTGTATGATAAATGGGGTGATTCGCGACATGGGGCTAATGTGCACTGTTTCAGTAAAAGGACCCAACACCCAATAAGTTACGCAGTCCACAGGTCCTACCCCATCGGGCACTTCCATTTGGTTAGGAAACGTAAAACAAAGTCAGGGGGCCAAAACTGATCCTTTCGGGTATTCTCGGTTCCGTTCGGCTCAGTATTGCTCCGAACAATCATTAGGGTTGGCACAACTTGACGTCTCTTTGCGTGCACAACCACAGATAGGATAATGACTTGAATTTTGACAACCCTAAATAGCCGAAAGGGATAGTACCATAATTGACAAACCATCTTACAGTTGGTTTCCATTTCTATAATACTTGAAATGGACTCCAATAAGTGAGGTAAATATTTAGATTCTGTTCGGAAAGAGAAGAGTCCAACATGCCTATTCGGATTTCGAGATAATCACAAGATCTAGAGACGATTTGGAGATCAACTAGATCTACATTAGATATCGACTAGGTGTGACTTGGATATCTAAGTCATAACATGTCGAAATCGTTCAAGAGGACCTCCAGAATCGCGGAAACGTCAAATTTGACATATCTATCTTACAAATATCTTTAAATTATCCATATCGTAACTTGTTGAAGTCTAGTAGATATCTAATTCATTTTCCAAATCGAGCCGGTAGAATGTATGGGCTCCCTTACATTCCACGACTCTTCTCTTTCCGCACAGACTCTACAATCGTAAACATTTGACAACATTGAGTTATAACCCCTAATCAGAACGGGAACTTTCTAAGTAGATACTTGTCATGAAATTTTCCAGAAATTTAGGAAAGGAGCCCGGACCTAAAGTATGGAAAATGTGGTTTCAGCTAAATATCATGAGATTTTGTTACAGATTTCAAAGTTCTGAACAAAAGTCTCTAGGGGCAGGTACTACCACTGCTTCCGAGTCCCTTTCAGAGTTTCAACTGATTTTGTACTAGATATAACAAAGTACCTATTGAAGGACCCCCTTTTGAGAACTTATAAACTAAAATTATACTTAATTAATAAAACAAAAACCTATTACAATAAAAAATCACCCCTCGGCAAGGTGCTTTTGAGAATATTCTGCAACCACATTGCTATGCCCAATCGGCCAACTGCCGCACGGAGATCGGCCGGTCCCTTGGCGCGGTGCCAAAAGCCGAGGCACTATTTACGGCTTAGGGGGGTTGTCTGGTTGTCTGCCTGTTTAGCCACAGCTCGGCAACCTACGCATTGATGGATTGATCGCTTTACATGCTACGGTTGCCCATTTTGAATACTTAAGGGGCCCACTGATTAACAGTCCGCCGGACGGTATCGGCCTGTCAGTTAGAATAAAATTTTGACAGTTCCGAACAACTGACAGGCCGATACCGACTGTTAATCAGTGGGCCACTTTACTGAATTGTAGGTAGGGATAGCCTTTGTCTGATCAGAACTGATTATATGTATGTAGAATAGTAGGTAAGTAGAGTCAGCAAACCAAACTAACTCTACACAGAATTTCCAATGATGAAGTGTAAGTATAAGTGACTGCAGGAACATCCAATTCTTATGAAGAACGTCATCAATGTCATCATCAAAAGATGTGTCCCGCCGAGTTTGTTGCCGGTCCCATATTGGGATACCCTCCTCCAATTGAGGGGGATTTAAATCTTCTCGGGGCAGAGATGTAGGGTTGGAGCCGGTAAAGGTTTATTTGACGTTCATAAGCGCATTGTAATATGCCTACTTGAATAAATTATTTTTTATCTTATCTTTATCTTGCTTGCGTTGTTCCGGCTTTTTGCCATGGCTATCGTGGCTATCACGGCGGTATCAACCCATTGAGATATTACTACAGAGAAGCCATACCAAACAATGAAATTGTCGCTTTCGCTACTTGTATTGTACCACGCGACCATAACCGTAAAACTCATGGCGCTTACGCGTTTAGGTCGCGAGATTCATGCTCCGCTTCTATGGTTTGTTGTCAAAACAACATCAACTCATGACTCAAAATACTGGTTCTGTGTGCCGCTGCTGGTTGTATACTTTAATAATAATAGTTCAATGTATCAACCTCCTTACTGAAAGTCGCACGCTCTTAACGCTAGGCTATCTATGAAAATGTTACATATACCGGGTGTGGCCTGTAACACGAGCAAATAATTAAAACATAGATTGGATTGTACTCCTCAAACGGTGACACTTTTGTTCAACAACTTTTAAAAATTATTAAGTATTTAGACTCCATATTTTTCATACAAAATAAATATTATCTTCAATGGACGCCATCGCCACGCCATATCATTGTGATTGACGTTGCTTGTCAAGCCTTAAACATAACAAAATTCGCAATACATTGCGTCTTTGAATAACTTTTAAAGTGTATTAAAAATCAAACTACATACAAGTTATTTTTAAAAGTCGCTGAACAAATGTTGATCAGTATGAGGAATACAGCCTACAGTTAAATTTTTTGCTCATATTACAGGCCACACCCGGTATATTAGGTCTTCCACATATCTAAATTTGTTATGGTTTCTAAATGGTGCGCGCGAAATACCTATAATGCGAGTAATATATGGCATCTCGCTCGCACTAAAGGGTGTCATTGATATGATAAATCGAATTGGGATTTTAAACTTAGGGCCTGATTCTGATTATGAAATAGACATCTATTAGACATCTTTTAGACATCACCAAGATACGATAACGATATGTTTAAGATCTAACCTGTCAAATTTGACATTTGCGCGATTCTGGAGATACTCGTGAACGATTCTACTTAGAGATCTAATTCATATCTAATAGATATCTTACTCTATCTAACGTAAAAGTGACATTGGTCGCCCGAATTGCGCTGCAAAAGAGAACTAGTTGATATCTGAACTATAACATATCTAGAATGGATCTAGTAATGTCGTCACTTGTGAATATCTTGAAGTTCGAATACGGCAGTTAGAAGCCTCCTAATCCTCAATCAGATCCGACTTGGGCAATAAAATTGGTACCACTCGTAAAAATCCCGCGAGCGACTCCAAGAGTACAAAGTATACAAACAGCATCACTGTTAACTGTCCATGGGTGGACCTTATGCCTTTTGTAATAAGGTTTACAAACTGTCATTGTCAGTTAACAGTGTATGGTATTACATACGCTCATAAAAGCAAATAAATGTAAATTTCAATATTTGGGCGACCGAGCTTTGCGCGTTTCCCAGAGATAAGACCCAGCTAGATCGATTTTTCGTCCGCGAAAACCCCCATATAGCAATTTCATCGACATCGTTAGAGCCGTTTCCGAGATCATCGAAATATATAATATATAAATAAATACCTATATATAACAAGGAGTGCTCTTTCAGAGGTATAAGATTAGATAGCGTGACCACGTCAGATGTAACATACTAGTGCACGACACGCTAATGCCCAATAGATGACACCTTGCTGTCACCTCTATTGAAAATGACTTAAGTTTCAAGATGACATGTACTGGGACCGCGTCGAGCAACAGTACATTTACCTTACGCGTTCGCGTAGTCTCATTTTGTATGGGATTTTGAACGGCGTGCCAAGCGGGACGATTTGGAAACTCAAAAGGATGAAATAAAAAACATTTTACAGTAAATCATTAATACCTAGGCTTCAACGCCTGCTTGGAAAAACACTAATGAATTAACTCCAGGCGTGGTGAAAAATAAATTAACACTTTCAGTAAAATTCATATTAATATTACGCTGGCAAAAACATATTACGTAATTAATACCTACGATGCACAAACCGAAAATTAAATATTTCGATTATATAGCAAGATTGGCCGCTGAAAAGAATAATCCTTCTTTTCATTTTTACCGTCGTATTTTGCAAGAGTATAAACATAAATTTCAAATACTCGTAATTTCAACCCTACATTAACTATCACAAGGTTGATATTCCTTTAACACAGTATTGTCTTATTACCTTTTATTATTAAGGTTGTATAGTGCTGGGGGGTTGCCAACCGTGCATTTTTTACGACGCGTCTGCACCCCTGTGTGCGTTTTAAACAATAAGTACCTCCACGCAGTCTGCGAATACTACTCGAAGAAGCAAGTATGTGACACTGCTTTTAACCCGGCTATGGTGAGGAAAAAGAAAAGGATACTTTTTCCTCTGAATCCTTTGATTGTTAGATCGTAATTTGATTTACATTATTTTGTTATGGATAAGAGTTGCCTTGATTGATTGATTGATTGATTGATTGAGAGATTGTGATTATCAACATTAGTTATAATAAATTACTACATCTAATAAAACAAAGTTTTTAATTAGTTTTATGTTTAGATTATGTAGATTGTAGTGTATTTTTAATTGTGTTATTGTTTATGAATAAAAAAGAGACGACACGTACTAGATCCATTCTAGATACGTTATAGTTTATAAAACAAAGTTCCCCTCTGAATCTGTCCGATTGTATATTCGCGATAAACTCAAAAACTACTGAACGTATTTTCATGCGGTGTTCACCTATCAATGAGTGATTCTTGAGGAAGTAGGTGTATAATTTGTTAACCCGTGCCGGGGTGGTTCGCTACGAGAATCTTAAAAATCATTAAGTAGGTATCCAATACACTAGAATCTAGATAATTTAGCTATTATAAACTATTTCTATTCAGCTATAAAACGGATAGAGAAATGACTAGAGTGAAAGAAGAATTTTCCCACCATAAACTGCGTGTAAAATTCTCCCCCGCTGGCATCGCAGTTAGGGTGCACACGGTTCAGCGCCTCTCAGGCCAATTCGACTTTTATTTATTCGATCTGTTTCTAATTTGATACTGTTCTGTCGAAAGTGACGTTTTTCGTTAAAGAAATGTCACTTTTGACACTGATGATCACTATTATATCCAAAATTATCATTTAAAAGTCAATTGTACCAGCTAACATAGGTAAGGAAACAACATTTGCATTTGATTACTTTGCCCCACATGTGGATAAAATTCAACTTTCTCATCAGTTTTTGAAGAATAGTGAGCTTTCACCAGCTGGTGTGATGAAAACAACTTAAAAGCTAATCTTGTTCCGAATCTAAAACATGAATAAAAAAACATTAAAATCGAACACCAAACCCCTATACATTAATACAAATCCCCTATTCCTCGGACGGCACATAAATACTCCGCCTCAATGCCTTACTATTTCCCAGTGGGCCCATGTGGTTTCCACAGTAGTATGAAATAGACCTTAGGACCTTAAGTCCATGGGGATAGAGTTCGAAATTCAAGTGTAAGTGTGGGATTGGAAGCCTGCTTTCGGATTGAAAAACTTATTGGTTTTTTTGGTGTTCTGGTTTGCCCTGAGCGTAGTTTCTCAGTTTGTTTCATGCTGTAACCAAACATTAGCAATGTATTTCAAAAAGGAAATCTGAAAATACACTGAATTACTATTATTACCGTATATGGGTCAAACAGATCACTGTGTTACGTTCTTTCCTGTGGACATACACAAAGTTAAGGGCTATAAAGGTTAATTTTCTTATTGAACCCTTATCCACGTAAAAAGGTCCTCCTTTTATTTAGAGAACTATGATTAAATCATTACTTACATGCCCACAAGCTGTTAACTATTGCCCACAGGAGAGAAAACTAGCGTGTTCGCGCGAACTGTACATTTTTCTCCCCTGTGGGCAATAGTTAACAGCTTGTGGGCATGTAAGTAATGATTTAATCATAGTTCTGTAAATAAAAGGAGGACCTTTTTACGTGGATAAGGGTTCAATAAGAAAATTAACCTTTATAGCCCTTAACTTTGTGTATGTCCACAGGAAAGAACGTAACACAGTGATCTGTTTGACCCATATAACCGGCCAAGTATGGCCGTATAGGACCGGGACAAGTGGCGTACTAGAAGAGAGGCCTATGCTCAGCAGTGGGCGATAAAGGGCTGATATGATGATGATGATGATGATATAACCGGCACAGAGAACCAGTATATTGCGCCATGAGTTGTTATTATTTTGACAACGAACCATAAAGGGGCCCACTGATTAACAGTCTGCCAGACGGTATCGGCCTGTCAGTTAGAACAAAACTTTGACAATTCCGAACAACTGTCAGGCCGATACCGTCCGGCAGACTGTTAATCAGTGGGCCCTTAAAAAAGCGGAGCGTGAATTTCACGACCTAAACGCGTAAGCGCCATGAATTTTACGGCGATTACAACGTTTTGGTAGCGTGGTACAAGTTGCAATTGCGATAATATCTGACTAAATAAGAAACTAGTTAATTTTTAAGAAAAAAAAACCGACTTCCATGGGGGCCGATGAAAGATTATTGTAGATGGTACACTATGTACAAAAGGAGGTAAAACCACCCACTTTTCTACTAGCATTTCGCTTCTGTATAATGGCTCCTCTACAGGATGGGCCAACGCCGCCCACTCCAAGGGGCGCAGCCATGCGGTAGAATGAGATAGCAATTGTATTGTATTGTAGTACGGGCGATTTTCCGCAACTCGACGTCTTGCGCCTATTTTGCGTGATAGGGGGTGGGCTAGTCTTGCCAGCCCAGCTCCTCGAGGAATCCTATCAAACCTTTGATGTTGAGTAGGACCTCGGGGAGGTCTCTCGGGGATCCGAGATGTTTTGCCCTGTATGGGGCCAATCCGCTGCACTCCAGCACCACGTGAGAGGCTGTTTCTTCTTTCTCCATGCACCCACGGCATAGGGGACTGTCTGTGACACCTGTTATAAAAAGATGTTTGTTAAAAAGTCCATGACCTGTTAAGACACTGGTTACCATACTCAGTCGAACCTTTCCTAGTTGAAGGAGCGTCCTTGTGAGCTTACCGTTCATGCTAGGCATGGCTTGCTTGGCCTGTCTGCATCCAGCTTGGTTCAGCCAGTGTTCTGTGTGTAGTTTCCCTGTACGTGCCAGCAGCATTGAGCGTACCTTACTAAACGGTATCGGGAGGATCGGTTCCGGGCCAATAGCCCCCGCACCCTGAGATAGCAATATCACTTGCTCCCTCTAACGCATAAATGCGTCCCTTGGAATGGCCGGCGTTGGCCCATCGTGAAGAGGAGCCATGAGGGTCGTAGTTCTAGCCTAACCTAACCCACTCCTCAGACAGCAGTTCGGTTCTGTGCGGATCGCAGTTCGAACCTAATTTAACCCACTTTTCAAGTAGCATTTCGTTTCTGTAAGGCTCGCAGTTCTAACCTAACCTAATCCTTGTTCGGTTCTGTGAGGATCACAGTTCAAACCTAACCTAACCCACTTAATGGCGCATGCCGTAGTTTAAGCGGGAGGGGCTAGTAAGATTGGCATCATCGTACTTTATACCTACATTAATTTTATGGTAGGTAATCATAGTTGTTTATTTAGTTAAGGTATCATAGTGGTTTTCTGGGTCAAGGTCCAGGTCCGAGACCGGGTCCGAGTCCGGGTCCGAGTCCGAGTCCGAGTCCGGGTCCGAGTCCGGGTCCGAGTCGGGTCCGAGTCCGGGTCCGAGTCCGGGTCCGAGTCCGGGTCCGTGTCCGGGTCCGAGACCGGGTCCGAGTCCGGATCCGAGTCCGGGTCCGAGTCCGATTCCGAGTCCGGGTCCGAATCCGGATCCGAGTCCAGGTCCGGGTCCGAACCGGATCCGGGTATGATCCGAGTCCGGGTCCCAGTCCAAGTCAAAATCGAAATTCGTAATCACCAAACGTGTACCATGCGTCATTGAAGAGTTCTGTTCTGGTCATCGTCAGCAGTTCCACTTCATCAAATGCGACAGTTTTTAATGTAAATGCTTGATTTCATGATGAAAATACAAAAAAATCTATACGTATGCCTTTAATATTTGAGGAGTTCCCTCGATTCCTTATGGATCCCATCATCAGAACTCGAGCTTGACAAAAATGTGGCTTAAAAACTTAACTTGCTTAACAAACATAACGACGAGGACAAATCGCCAACCGTGAACTATGCGTCGTTTAAGAGTTCTGTTCTGATCATCATCAGCAGTTCCACTTCATCAAATGTAACAGTTTTTAATGAAAATGCTTGATTTTCTGATGTAAATACAAAAATCTCTATACGCATGCCTTTAAGATTTGAGGAGTTCCCTTGATTCCTCATGGATCCCATCATCAGAACTCGAGCTTGACAAAAATGTGGCTTAAAAACTTAACTTGCTTAACAAACATAACGACGAGGACAAATCGCCAACCGTGAACTATGCGTCGTTGAAGAGTTCTGTTCTGATCATCATCAGCACAGAACACCACTTCATCAAATGCAACAGTTTTTAATGAAAATGCTTGATTTTCTGATGTAAATACAAAAATCTCTATACGCATGCCTTTAAGATTTGAGGAGTTCCCTTGATTCCTCATGGATCCCATCATCAGAACTCGAGCTTGACAAAAATGTGGCTTAAAAACTTAACTTGCTTAATAAACATAACGAAGAGGACAAATCGCCAACCGTGAACTATGCGTCGTTAAAGAGTTCCGTTCTGATCATCATCAGCAGTTCCACTTCATCAGATGTCACTTTTTTGGGTGTATATGCTTGATTTGTTGATAAAAACTCAAAAATCACTATATGTATGCCTTTAAGATTTGAGGAGTTCCCTCGATTCCTCATGGATCCCATCATCAGAACTGGGTTTTGACAAAAACGGGACCAATCTGTATGCATATACATTCAATCAAAAAAAGAATTTTCAAAATCGCCCCAGTAATGACGGAGATATGGAGTAACAAACATAAAAAAAAATAAAAAAAATAAAAAAAAACATACAACCGAATTGATAACCTCCTCCTTTTAGATTTGGAAGTCGGTTAAAAAGAAAGGATTGAATCTACTTATTCCGTATTTGGTAACCTCCACCTAAACCCAACGCAAAAGGAATGTGAACGCAAGACAGGATTTCTGAAATATAATTAATTTACAAACGTAATTTTCACTTTACTGAACCTTGATTTTAATTAAATCAACATTTTAAAGGTGAATATAAATTAAATAAGAAGTATAAAGATCAGTTACCTTAAACGCTTACGGCTACGAATTATGATTTTTAACAGGAATACATTTTAAGTACCTACTTATTTTATTAATAAAAGTTAGCAGCTATCATTAGCCTAAACAAATTAATAATATAAAAATTAAAAGACGTTTAAGTGCTGTGAAAATACGGTTTTCTGTTTCAACTTTATTCGTATTTTATTTAATTAGGAATCCTTCAAGTTTTACGCGCGCCATATTGTTTGTTTCATTCTAAACTTTACCCCCCCTCCCCCTCTTATATGCTCCCCCTAGCATTATATAATCTGTATCGATTAAACCACAAAATCTACATGCACCCGCCTCACATTCCAATATCGCTAAGTACGCCTCAATTCACATCTACGAAACAATCTCGGTTCTTCGTTGTTTCCCTTACTTTCGAAACCTCACTTCGTAACGTAAACTTTATTTGAAAATAAAACATATAGCAATAGAAATAAGGTTGGTATTCGATGGGATATTGGTGGAGAGTTGTGAGGTTTGGGATATATGGATAGATTTATGATATTGCAAGGAAACGAGCGTGTAGTTAGTCTTGGGAGCGCACGAATACAATACGTACAGTAGATTCTAGAATTAAATATTATTGCGGAGACAGGACTTTAAAAGCCACTTGCACCATTCACTAACCCGGGGTTAACTGGTTAAACCTGCAGTTACCATGGTTACCAGTACAATTTGACACTGGGTTTACGGTTTAACCGCTTAACCCCGGGTTAGTGGAATGGTGCAAGTGGCGCTAAGAAGCCGATTGCCATAATTATATAGGAGCTCAATAGCAAAGAGATTAATTGTAAAAAACCGGGCAAGTGCGAGTCGGACTCGCGCACGAAGGGTTCCGTACCATATTGCAAAAAAAAAGCAAAAAAAAAACGGTCACCCATCCAAGTACTGACCACTCCCGACGTTGCTTAACTTTGCTCAAAAATCACGTTTGTTGTATGGGAGCCCCATTTAAATCTTTATTTTATTCTGTTTTTAGTATTTGTTGTTATAGCGGCAACAGAAATACATCATCTGTGAAAATTTCAACTGTCTAGCTATCACGGTTCGTGAGATACAGCCTGGTGACAGACGGACGGACGGGCGGACGGACGGACGGACAGCGAAGTCTTAGTAATAGGGTCCCGTTTTACCCTTTGGGTACGGAACCCTAATAGAAGGGTAAAGTCTAAGAAAAATACGAGTACGTGGCCCTTAGCTTGACATCCGAAACAAATGGCGCTGTAGCTGCGCCACATGTTTTCCGGTCGCTGAATTTTACAACGCTTACGACGTTTTGGTAGCATGGTACAGGTTGTGATTGCGACAATTTCATTGTTTGGTATGGCTTCTCTATAATAGCTAAATGTCAAAATCATAACATCAACATCATCAACATCAACATTTATTCAGCAAATAGGCCACAAGGGCAAAAATAATAACATCAACAATTTTATAAAATAAAACTAACAATTCAATCTAACGTATTACAATTACTAAGAGATGTATATGGTCTCTTAATGTCGAGTTACAGCTTGGCAAAAAAGAGTAGAAATTAAAAAGTGGCAACACCGTAGTGCCGTCCCGTTTTCTTATACATATTGGTTTGAAAGGGACGACACTACAGTGTTGCCACTTTTTAATTTCTACTCTTTTTTGCCAGGCTGTAACTCGACATTAAGAGACCATATACATCTCTTAGTACAGATACAAAACACATCATCAAAATACAGATACAAAACAACTAACAAATTTTAATATCTGAATCTGGCCCCAGTAATATGTGCTCAGTCCATTCTGTTACATCCACGGCCAGAACAATACGAAATTCAGTGCGGCTTGTCGAAACTATAGAGGGCAGTTTTGGAACAATTTAATACAAAAGTTTGTTATAACAATGCTTGTGTGCGCGGAGTTTGGCATAGTTGCAGTTTATTGTTTTGTATGAGTTGGGATTAGTGCATGTAACTATATGCATTTGCCTCTTGAATTTAAATTATTAGCAAATCTTAACTTAAGCAACGATAATTGTCTTAAAGGGGCCCACTGATTAACAGTCCGCCGGACAGTATCGGCCTGTCAGTTAGAACAAAATTTTGACAGTTCCGAACAACTGACAGGCCGATACCGTCCGGCGGACTGTTAATCAGTGGGCCCCTTAAGACGTTCTCGACATTTTCCTCACTGGATTTTGGCCCTAGATTTTTGATGGATTTTTAGAGCACCGTACAAAACTTTGTTCACGGTGCTCTTATGGGATCACTTCGGTCTTGCAAATCGGTTAAATGCGTTTTTCTCAAAGACCGTTTGATGCAGGTATCTGAAATTTGGAATAGTTATGGCAAGTACCATCACTAACACTGTGAATAAATCGAAACTGCTTATTTCTGATTTTAGGGGGAAATTTAGGGGTTAAGAGGGGTAGGCTGAATTTTATTTTCAATTGTAAGAATCGTGTGAGGTACCATTAGAAAGCTTGCAAAAAATTGAGTCGATGGACTGATTTTGACTTCATTTTAGAATGCAATAGTTTCGATAAAAAATGCATTTAAAGTTGCAAGTTTTCATACAAAAATTTTCACCTCTGTCCTGGCGATTTTCGGGAAAACTATAGCTAACAGGCAGCTGACCAGTCAATAACCAACTAAATCGAGTATGGAGACGGCGGGAAAATTATCAGGTTAACTCTAACTTTATTAGTTTTTAAACTGCAGCCTGATCTTTGGTTGCTTAGGGCTAGCTAACTGATGCTTACACTGGTCATTCATATTAAGAAGTAATTTAGTAAGAAAGATCCTTACTTAAAACTTTGACATTGAAATTTATGACTTATGTCTTTGATACAAAGTTTAATTCTACTTACTTACTTTTGTGAGATATTGCATTTTTTTTCTGAATAGCCTACTATAAGTATGAGAGAGTAAAAGATCTGCTAAATGCAACCTTATTATAAAGCAAATAAGTTTAAATTTCGAACGGGCTTTCCAACCAATGGACTATCGCTGTTCACGTTATTATTGTGAATTATGTTAAATTAAAGTAAAAAACGTGTTTATAAAACTACATGACTTTATTGACTGACACATTAATCATTTTTCTTATAAATCAACGAGAATAGTAAACTTCATATTCTGAAAGAGGCCGAACATACTGCCCACCAAAATACTCTATTTTATACTATGTTTGTTATATATAACTAAGCTTTCAGAATATATGTATAAATCTTACTAATTATTACAGCCAAACTAACTGCATATTACCTACGTTTCCATCATCTAACTGTATAAAGACATCATCATCTTCTAACAGATAGAAATACATTCAAGGATATTTTTGAATATAAAATAAATCTTCTTTTAAAAGGCTAAAACATAAATTAAGAGTTACATTGCAACGATATACAAGTACCGCCACCTACCAGCTACCAATATAAAAACTGTATTATAATATACTAACATTGCAATATTCACTGCCCACCGTGAACGAAATGTTCTCTCTGACCTGGTGAGGATGAAATAAGTTTGAGTTTAACCTTAGCGCGAGGATTGATGTTCGATGACAATACCTGTCCCTTATATTGTTGCTGTATCTTTGCATTATCTCTCATCCATATCGCCTGCGGTGTTATTTCTCCGCTTGGTTTCATCATATGCTCAACATCTTTTTTCAGCAGTACGTGTAAAGGATAATCCTTAGTATGACCGTTTGTTGTTGAGGTAATATTCAAAAACTTGCGTGCATATATCTTCTTTCTTTAAGCAAGTTTGCATATTTGTACAACTTTCAGTTTCATTTTTCAGGAATCTCTTAGAGTCGTTATCCTCCCTAACTCGACGTGTGACATGAAAACATCTGATTCTCTGTGTATTCGACGAGGTGTGTAATTCTACCTTATTTTTAAAGTGTACGTTCTTGTCTCCGCTGCTACCAGAAGCCAAACTGCCAGTTGTTGTTCTCTTTAAATTCGATAACTCAACACCTCGAGCCGCGACTGCTGGCTCTTCAACTTTCTTTTCTGTTTTACAGACCAGTTGTTCAAAATTTGACGTCTCTCCATTTGGATTGATATGTGCTGTCATTTTTGAGGCTTCTTTATTTATAGCTCTTGCTATGTAAAACTTATTCGTATGTGTTTGTATTGTCCTTCGATGATGTCGATGTAATAACGAATGATGCCACCTTTTGCACACCTGACATGATGTCTTCTGTCTACAATACCTCGCTGCATGACTTGGTATAAGGCAGTTGAAACAGAGATTATTCCTTTGAACGAATTCGTACCTTTCTTCTATTGGTTGCTTTGAGAACTGTTTACAGTTGTAAATGTAGTGCTTGTTCTTACAGAATGTGCATTGTATATCTCCTTTATCTTCACTGATTGTGGCATGGAATGTTGTGGCATGGAATGTCTTCGAAATAACAGGTCTGTACCTCTCGTTAACCAGTTCCACCATCTCAAGCGTCTTGTATCTAGTCTCCAAAAACGACTTTAACTTATCAAAGGTTGGAAAAACGTTTGTGTCCTCTTCATTGATCAACTCCTCCCAATGCTTGTGAGTTTCTGGATCCAATCTTGACACAACGATAAAAATAATGATTGCGTCCCATTCATGTGTTGGTAAGCCAAGATTCTTCAGAGTATTTAAACATTCGACTGATATGTCGAGTAGTTGTTTCAATTCAGATGCAGATTCATGAATAATTGTCTTTAGGCCGAAAAGCTTCTTAAAAATACAGTAAGCAATGAACCTTGTGTTATTATACCGCTTGTTTAAAAGGGTCCATGCTCGTGTGTAATTTTCGGCAGCAATTGAAAATTGTCTCAATAGATATTCCGCTTCACCTTTCAGATGAATCTTGAGGTAATACATACGTTGAACGTCGTCGAGTGAGCTGTTCTTGTGAATTAAAGTGATGAACAAATCATGAAATGATTGCCATTCTGTGCAATCGCCACTAAAAGTAGGAATCGTGATTCGTGGTAGTTTTATTTCACCCTTAGACGTATGATTACCTGAAGTGTTTTTTGTAGTTTGGTTGTCTTTTATTTCGGTATACAACTGCTGTAAAGTTGTCTTCAGTTCGCCTTTGTATATAAAGTAACATTCATAAAAAGTATCGTACAGATCTTCAGAAAAATATGATATTGCGCATTTGTCTTCCTCGGAAACAGTTGTAACCAATTTTTGATGTATACCTTTAAATTCTGTGTAATTATTTTCTAAAGTTTCTAATCGACTTTGTATGTATCCCACCGTAATTCTCTCTTTCGGTGACTTATTGAAGTTATCATAAGCCTTTTGAATCATCTTCAAGCCGTCCGTTTGAAGTATCAATAGCTTTTCTACAGAACTCATGTTGTATGCGAATCTTTAAGTAAATCTTGATGTATGATATGACGAACAATATTTGTATAACTTTAGATCACAGTCTTTCTAGTTATCCGGTTCGTTTAGGACCATGTTCACGTTATTATTGTGAATTATGTTAAATTAAAGTAAAAAACGTGTTTATAAAACTACATGACTTTATTGACTGACACATTAATCATTTTTCTTATAAATCAACGAGAATAGTAAACTTCATATTCTGAAAGAGGCCGAACAATCGCAGTGTGCTCAGTAAGAATCATATTTATTATTGGAGTTTATCAGTTCAAATTTAAATTAGGAATTCCGTTCTTCACTGTCGTTGTGTTTTTTTTTCACATTAGAGCACATAGAGTTAGTACAGCGATAGAATAGAGATAATAAAGTCTTTCAATATTTATTAACAGCTATGGCGTCATCTACCTATAGATTTTACTGAGAGTATCTGATTCGTCGAAACAGTACCTATTCCTTTTCATTAAGTACCATTACATTTATGTATTAATTGTATAAAGTATGTATATTTTTAAACCGATCGGTGAGAGCAGCAACTAGATACTGTTCTGTTACGAAAAAGAAATTAAAATTCACAATTCACAGTTTTTGGAAACAAAGATAAAGTTGACGAAATATAAAGTAAGCCGATCTTGATCAAACTTGTTTGAGTGACAAAAATGTCAGTTAAGATTTGGTACTCATGAATTCCAGTTCTTCTAAAATATTTTTGCTTTTAAAAACTGATGTACAATAAGTCCAAAATTGTCCGGTAAGTTAGGTTTATATTCAAATTATACGCAATTCTTTGTAGCAACTCCGCCAAGTGGACGGAAACAGGTACTGGACGGCAACCTGACGCAGTTACCCTACTTGTACTAAAACTTAGACATTTATTATTAGGTACTTATTTCTGTGACTTATATGAAACATGAGCAAATTGATTAATACTTTACGTTAATTATATTTTGAGTCAGAAACAAGCCTAACGTCAAAAACCGAGAAATGCCGAATCACAGACTTAATTGTAATATTATTCCTTTTTGAGTCGTGCCTGCCCAGTCTACAAGTTTAAAATACAACAATTGCGACTATATAAAAGATTAGGAGGTTGTATGTATACCCCTTCGAGCAACACCGGCTTCGTATACCCAGTATTTTTGACGGATTTAGTTTTTCATGCTCGAAGTTGCCTGTCAACTCTGACGTATATTAAATTGTCAACTATTTTGGTGTTTGAAAGAATCAATAATTGGCAAAGTGCCGTGGCAGAAAAAGCCATTCTCACGAAAAAGAATCAATAATAATGAAAATGTTCAGACAAGTGGAAGAATATCATACTTCAATATGATATGGATGCTAGTAAGATGTAAAAACAACAGTTTAGCGGAATGTCAGTTTACGAAATGGTTTGTACAAATTACAGAGAAATTCATAATAATTTGTTTCTACTAGAAATGTGCCTTCACCAAACGTTTTAGATAAACGGTATTAGGCCTATATTATATAAACGTTCTTGATTTCGGTTGGCCGAAATGGGACTTACGATTTTTCCTCTTTTCACCTCCAAGATGAGGTTGATTGTTAGTGTTAGAAAGCTGTAATTTGGTATGGATATACAGTCAACCCGACAAGGTGGTAAATAAAATCTTTAATCTCTAAAAAATATATCTAAGGTAGAAGCTTTGTAACTTCTACATTACCTATACTAGCCCAGAGGACTTTAATAGAAGTCCAAACTCCAAGGTCCCAGAGCTCCCAGACATTACCTTCTTATTTCCTAGTCAATAAAATGTACTTATGGGATGAATTAGTATTAGTATCCAAACTTAAAACCACCTAGGGATGTGTCGTACGGTGCTCTGAACACCGTAGTCTTGACTTCGTGCTTGGCCAATTATTTAAACATGAATTCAATATTACCAATATCTGTGTCTGTACGTTTTGCTTTTTTTATATTATTTTTATAAGAACTAG
The DNA here is from genome assembly GCF_963556715.1 of Cydia fagiglandana. Classification (NCBI taxonomy): domain Eukaryota; kingdom Metazoa; phylum Arthropoda; class Insecta; order Lepidoptera; family Tortricidae; genus Cydia; species Cydia fagiglandana. The sequence goes on along the minus strand of NC_085950.1, from coordinate 1,658,431 downwards.
GTTACTGCAAAAAGATACAAAATTTATCTTACAAAGGGACCCTATACCAGGGCACAGAATAAATAATAGTGCTATAGGTACAGAAGACTCACTCTCTAACAAAACTTGTCTGTTAGGATCAGCACAGATATGGCCGCTAGGTGGCGACAGCGCCACACGCGGCTTATGGCATTCCCCAAAATTGGGGTAGGAACGGATGTACTTTTAGCTACCAGTAGCAAAGCCACGAAATCGCGGAGTGAGCCACGCCTGACCAGGGGCATAGAGAAAAAAATACTATGTTTCTCTATGCCAGGGGTGTACGGGGTGCACCGCGATTGCAGCTTGCAGAGCGCCGAGCCGCCACTCACGAGACAACAATGGCACACACGAGCTCACTGAGACACGAAGGTCTACAGTTTATAGGTGCGACATCGTTAGGAAGATTATAGGATACACGCTAAAAGGTCCGGGTCCGAGCCAATGGTCGGACAGACCGACAGACAGACATGAGTGATCCTAATAAGGGTTTCGTTTTTACTTTTGAGGTACGGAATCCTAAAAATGTTTATTTAATTTCACAATTAAACATTTCAATAAGGTTGGAACCTTAAGGTTGGAATCATGAAAGCAAGACCTCTACATTATACGGGTTTTAAAATATAAATTGTGTCTAAAAATAACTGTCTACGTTTCTCTATTCTCTACTAGTGCTTCATGTCAATATTTTATTTTAAACACAGTCAAATACCCTAATCTTTTGTCATAATCTGTTATTTTGACTTGAAAATGTAGTTGTAAGAAAGGGACCCGTAAAGTTTTATGAATAATGGTTATCATCTTCCTCGCGTTATCCCGGCATTTTTGCCACGGCTCATGGGAGCCTGGGCTCCGCTTGGCAACTAATCTCAAGAATTTGCGTGGGCACTAGTTTTTACGAAAGCGACTGCCATCTGACCACCCAACCCAATAAGGGTACCTCAATATTAATTTTTAAACAAAAGCTTTCAATACGAATTCATTTTTATTCGAAATCAACGCAACCCCGTTACACAATTTGTGTCGCCGCACCACTCCGCGACACTTCGCAACCCTCCACGACACTCGACGACACTTCGCGACACTTGACGACACTGCGAGCTTCTAATTACGACGACCGCCATCTTTTTTAGGGTTCCGTACCTCAAAAGGAAAAAAACGGAACCCTTATAGGACCACTCGTGCGTCTGTCTGTCTGTCCGTCTGTCACAGCCTATCAGAAACTACCTATACTTGACCAATTAAGTTTAAATTTGGTACACATATGTAAATTAGTGACCCAAAGATGGACATGTTTTTTTTTATGATTTTAAAATACATAGGTTCGAAGTTATTTAAGAGAATAGTCAATAAATGACCATTCTCCCCCACTTTATCTCTGAACCTACTGGGCCTAAAATTTTGAAAAAAATACACAAAATAGTTGTTTGCCTATAGATGACAGGAAAACCTATTAGAAATGTGCAGTCAAGCGTGAGTCGGACTTATGTACGGAACTCTAGAAACGCGAACCAACTCGCACTTAGCCGCTTTTTTTGTGATTCAATTCGCTGTTATTTTGTAATTGGAATATGAATTCTATTCAGTTATTTGAATAAAAATATCAACCGTTTTTTTAATGAATGTCGTACCAGAAAGAGGTATTCTGGACCTAAACAATGGTCAGTTTGCTTGTTTACTTACAGCGTATTATAAAGCTGACCGCTGACTAACAGTCCGCCGGACGATAGCGGCCGGTCAGTTGTTCGGCAATTTTTGTTCTAACTGACAGGCCGATATAGTCCGGCGGCCTGTTAGTCAGTGGTCAGCTTAAGGGCGCAAAAAATGGGTAGAAAACGCTCAGTGTAAAAATATTTGTTGCCCAAAATGATAAAGGCAGGAATTATTTAATCTCCTAGGAGTCCTATTTCTAGGTAAAGTTATCCCAAGTCACTCACTCAGTGTCAATTTTTATCAACGTACCTAGAGTGACACGAGACACGACCTCGTACGTAGCAAAATAAAATAAAATAAATAAAATAAATAAATATTGGGGACATCTTACACAGATCAACCTAGCCCCAAACTAAGCAAAGCTTGTACTATGGGTGCTAGGCGACGATATACATACTTATATAGATAAATACATACTATATACATAGATAACACCCATGACTCAGGAACAAATATTAGTGTTCATCACACAAATAAATGCCCTTACTGGGATTCGAACCCAGGACCATCGGCTTAGCAGACAGGGTCACTAGGTCACTACCCACTAGGCCAGACCGGTCGTCAAAATAAAATAAAACTATCCAGACGCAAACGTAATTGGAGACTAGTTTACTAACGACTAGCTACCCGCCCCGGCTGCGCACGGGTTAACAAATTATACATCCGCAAGAGTTACTCTATCGACAAGTGAAAACCGCATGAAAATCTATTCAGTAGTTTTTGAGCTTATCGCGAACATACATACACACAAACAGACGCGGCGGGGGACTTTGTTTTATAAAGTGTAGTCATAAAATTTTCGATCGAGATCGCAAGAGAAGGCTAGGGGGTTGTGCACAAATCACGCGACGTGTTTTCGGCTACTTTTTTACCCAAACTTGGTGATATTTGGTGAGGTTTTTGGTGAGCCGCCCCCCTCCCCCATACAACCTCACGTGTATTTTTTTGTAATTTTTTCATTCGACCTAATTTTAAGATAAATAGTGTTGTATATAGAAAAATACACGTGAGGTTTCCTTATACCCCCCCTCCCCCAACGTGATCTATCGTGATTTTTTCGTGACCCCCCTCCCCCTATAAGTAGAACCTCGCGTGATTTGTGTACAAGCTCTAGTTTACTAACGAAATTTTCGCAGCTGACTGTATCTCAATCTAATGCTCATTTGAGCTCTAAGCGAGTTCTCGACTTAATTAAGACTTGATTTGCACAACAGACGCGGGAAAACGGAGACTAGGTCTTGAATAATGCCAGTTGATGTAACTTGGAGCCCAATTGTGACGCATGTGCAGCGTAAGCGCCATCGACAATAAGGTCCCTTTTTATAGATTGCCCTAATTGAGATTTGTGACGTCCCCCCGGCTCATACTCATACCAATGAGTTTTTCGGAACTTGTGTACAAAATATCATTTGATATTTACCAGTTGTTTTTCGGTGAAGGAATACATCGTGAGGAAACTGCACCAACAAGGCCTAGTTTCCCCTCTAGGTTGGAAGGTTGAAAGGTAGTAAATCCCGTCAAATAGTAGGTATAGTTTTTAGCTTTCTAATGGACCCCGACGGCTAATCCTTTGTCTATCGTTCATTTTCCCGTCAAATGGTAGGGAGTCCGAGGTGAGTTAAAACAGAGGTAAGTTGAAACAAGGTTAATTTTGCGGTACTTATAATTGAGGCAAGGATGCATATTGATGGACCACAGCGGGACGCGGCTAAACGACGTTTTTTTTTCACCACGATATCATTTATATATATCTCAAAAATTACGTTGTTTCAACTTACCTCTGTTTTAACTCACCTCGGTCTCCCTATAATCTAATATTCTGACAATAAGCTAACTGTACGATTTCGGGAATTGCTGCTCAGTTCAGTATCGTAGTTCAGTTCAGAGCATAATCCAGCTTTGATTAATCTCAATTTACTCGAATATGCTTGTCTGATTTGGTGAGCATTAAATCTGATTTGGTGGCCATTTTCAGTAGCAATACGCTCGTACCAATGAGGTTCTTGGAACTTATGTATGTACGAAATATCAAATGAAATTTTTAAGGATGACTCACGGTAGACCGGGCCGTGTCCGGGCTGAGACGTCCGACTTATCATTTACTAGGACAGCTAATGGTGCTTTCCATAGAAAAAGCGCCGGAAGCTCCGGCCCGGCCCCGGCACTATCCTGTCCGCCTGTCTGTCACCATGAACCGTGATAGTTCGGCAGTTGAAATTTTCACAGATGGTGTATTTCTGTTACCGCAAGCACAACTATGACAACAAGCACTTAAAACAAAATAAAATAAATATTTAAGTACATGACAAGAGGCCCGATGGAATAACCCTCATCCCCTGGCAGATGGGACGGCCGCTCATCTGGGATGCCACATGTGTAGACACCCTAGCGCCGTCCCATCTAGTCGCCACGTCTCAGAGAGCTGGCGGCGCGGCAGCAGCGGCTGAAACCCTAAAACGCCGCAAATATGCTGGTCTTACAAACAACCACATATTTGCGGCGTTCGCGGTAGAGACCCTGGGGCCGTGGTGTCGTGACGCTCACAATCTTTTTAAAGGCCTAAAAAAAAAGACTATTAGAAACCACGGGTGACCCTAGGGCTGGCTCATTCCTAGGCCAAAGAATAGGCATAGCTATTCAGCGTGGGAATGTAGCCAGCCTTATGGGCACCCTTCCGCAGGGGACAGATCTGGGGGACCTAAGGTAGGTGGGTAAGTCTTATTTATTTATTTTATTAGTTTTAGTTTTAATTTATTTAGTTTATACTTAATTTTAATAATAGTTTGTATAAGTTTTGTTATTGAATAAATTACCCAGTACATAAACTTTTCCCATACAACTTTTTTGCCAAATGGTACGGAACTCATCGCCCGCGAGTCTGACTCGCACTTGGCCGGTTTTTTGGCAATTGTAATGTAGAAGCAGTTTGATAGCGATTTAGGGACGAAACACACTGTCCCTGTCTGATGTATCGCACTATCCCTTTCGGCTATTTAGGGTTGTCTAAATTCAAGTCATTATCTTATCTGTGCACCCAAACGAACATCAAATAGTGCCAACCCTAATTGCTCGTAGCAATGCTGAGCCGAATAAAACGGAGCCGAGAATACCCGAAAGGAGGACTGTCACCCCACTGGCATTAGGTACTACTGTAGTACTGCCATTTAACTGTACTATAGTGTAGCAAAGACGAAACAGGAGCTGCCGGCCTAGCCAAGGTGACAATCGCTATCACTTCGACAACGAAACGCTTGGTGTCTCTCTGTCACTCTTTCATATTAGTGTGACAGTGACAGTTGCGTTTCGATCGCTACGAAGCGTAAGCGATTGGCATGTTGGCTAAGCGGCCTGAGTTTTAAATATTTTAGGCAAATATACCCGATTACCCGTCTCGCGGAGCGGAGAACGGAAGCGGCTCCTAAAACTAGTACGATAACGACAAGGCGAAAAATCCTGCGTAAAATCTCAAAAATCGAGGTTTCGTACTCGACTGTTTCCTCCTCCAAAACTCCAAAACCAATCGTAACCAAATTTGGAAATCTAAATGATTATGAAATTATTTGTGTCGGACCGTTTTGCTTTTTTGGCTAATTGATATCAGTTTTGAATACCTACTATTCCTCACATTGCGGCATAGTCAATGAGGCCATTTTGGCCATTTTTGAAGGGCTCTAGCGCCTTAAAAAGCAAAGATATCAAAAAAAGCAAAACGGTCCGACACAGATATTGACAATATAAATCTGTTTTGAAAAAATCATTGCTCTAGCATCAAAACCCACGGAGGAAACAGTCGTTTGTATGGTCGACGTTTGTATGGAGAAATGACCACTCCTGTTGGCTCTTGTTGGCACGGGTGATGTCAATTCGCCTGTTAAGGGCTCATTCATTAATTACGTCACACGTTGAGGGGGGCAGGGGGTCAAGAAAATGTGACATGTTGTGACAAAGGAGAGGGAAGATTCGCAAACTTTGTGACGTCACTTTAAAACTACATTAGTAACCGAAAATGGTTTTGAATTTTTTATTCACAGTTAACAGTTAAATATAGTATTTTTTCTACTCGTCGACTATAATTCTTGAATTAAGATTTCTTATACCAAACTTCAATTGGGTATTTTTAATGTATGGGCTTCCAACTCAACTATAATATTCATATCGATACAGTTTAGTCAACTATAATGAAATTGACCAATCACAGCTCGCCGCGATCAAGAGGACGAAACAAAACCATAGCTCAAAATAATTATTTATTTTAGGTTGTATAGTAGAAACAATTGGTTCATAAGTCAGAAACTCGCATGTGACACCCTTAATATAGCAACATCCATAGACTACGAAAACCACTTAGTGTTGCTTGTTAGTCTCCATAGGCTACGGTGGCCAAAATCGAGAAAACAACTGTCTAAAAATTTAATTTAGCGCGGAGCAAGTACCAGGGCCTCATGAGTTACGAGAAGGTGTCGTTGACCATGGCGCCGGGCGCGGCGGCCGGGGCGCGTAGTATGATTAAGGTATCGCGGCTGCTCGCGTACCATCTGCATACTTTTGGTTTGGTTTGTTTGTATGATTCTACTAGTTTAAAGTATTATTTTTGTTGACTCATAGAAAAAGTATTGTATACAATAGTGATATAATCAAGCTTTTCAATCTCGTACCTGAATTAGGCAACTCAGCAAGCTTCGTTGCCTAAACACGGTACTCGACTGAAAAGCTCTCTATTATATCACGATTGTATAATAGTATTTTATACAATCGTGATATAATAGAGAGCTTTTCAAAAAGTGAAGTCAGGTACGAGATTGAAAAGCTTGATTATATCACTATTGTATACTAGTATTTTATACAATCGTGATATAATAGAGAGCTTTTCAGTCGAGTACCGTGTTTAGGCAACGAAGCTTGCTGAGTTGCCTAAGTCAGGTACGAGATTGAAAAGCTTGATTATATCACTATTGTATACAATACTTTTTCTACGAGCCAAAAAAAATTATACTTTAAACTAGTAGAATCATACAAACAAACCAAACCAAAAGTGTACACAGCTAAGATACGCAAGCAGCCGCGATACCTTCATACTGGTACGCGCCCCCGCCGCCGCGCCCGGCGCATTGGTCAACGACACCTTCTCGTAACTCATGAGGCCCTGGTACTTGCTCCGCGCTAAATTAAATTTTTAAACAGTTGTTTTCTCGATTTTGGCCACCGTAGCCTATGGAGACTAACAAGCAACACTAAGTGGTTTTCGTAGTCTATGGATGTTGCTATTTTAAGGGTATCACATGCGCGTTTCTGACTTATGAACCAATTGTTTCTACTATACAACCTAAAATAAATAATTAATTTGAGCTATGGTTTTGTTTCGTCCTGTTGATCGCGGAGAGCTGTGATTGGTCAATTTCATTATAGTTGACTAAACTGTATCGTAATGAATATTATAGTTGAGTTGGGAGCCCACACATTAAAAATACCCAATTGAAGTTTGGTATAAGAAATCTTAATTCAATAATTATAGTCGACGAGTAGAAAAAATATTTTTTCTACGAGTCATCAAAAATAATACTTTAAACTAGTAGAATCATACAAACAAACCAAACCAAAAGTATGCAGCTAAGATGGTACGCGAGCAGCCGCGATACCTTATTCATACTACGCGCCCCGGCCGCCGCGTTGGTCAACGACACCTTCTTGTTACTCATGAGGCCCTGGTACTTGCTCCGCGCTAAATTAAATTTTTAGACAGTTGTTTTCTCGATTTTGGCTACCATAGCCTATGGAGACCAACAAGCAACACTAAGTGGTTTTCGTAGTCTCTGGATGTTGCTATATTAAGGGTGTCTCATGCGCGTTTCTGACTTATGAACCAATTGTTTCTACTTTACAACCTAAAATAAATAATTAATTTGAGCTATGGTTTTGTTTCGTCCTCTTGATCGAGGCGAGCTGTGATTGGTCAATTTCATTATAGTTGACTAAACTGTATCGATATGAATATTATAGTTGAGTTGGGAGCCCATACATTAAAAATACCCAATTGAAGTTTGGTATAAGAAATCTTAATTCAAGAATTATAGTTGACGAGTAGAAAAACTAGTTTATGCAATGATAATCGTTTTTATGGATGTATTTTTATTCCTAAGCGGCTTCGTGTAATAAATTTCTAATACATAATCTTTTTGTCAAAAATGTGTGGTGCGGGAAGTTGGAGGAGCAATTAAACAAGTGGATGCTGATTAAGGACTCAAGTTTTATTCAATAAACACGTAATTTATAGCTACAAAAACAGCAAGATTGCATTATTACTTACTTATGAACTAACTCCTTACAACTCCCACGGAAAAGAGAAAGAAAAAATTATGTACATAAGTTTTTTTTTTTTTACATTGGTGTAAAATAAAACTTAGTTCTATTTTTATGAACTAACAATGGCTTACCATTAATTTCTATCTCTACATTAGGTGAAAGATCTTTCAATACTTTATATGGGCCCAAGATACTATCTAACTTACTGCCTACTTCATTTTTTATTAAAATTAAATCATTGGGCTTATACATAATAGGTTTCTTATTACAATCGTATTTTTCTTTTCTTTTCATTTTTGATTTTATCAAGTTATCTCTAGCCTCTTTTTGAGATACCTGGAGTCTATATTTTAACTCTTTAGGGTACTTAGCTTTCGTGATTGTACAAAGGTTCTACAATACGAGTATTACCCATTAAATTGCTAGGAAGTGAGCATTTCCTACCGTATACAAGTTCAAATGGCGTGTATTTAGTTTCAGTGTGAACTGAAGTGTTAAAAGAAAAACTCCAGAAAGGCAGCCATGTACTCCATGTTTGTGGATGCTTTTCTGATTGTATACGTAAAAAAGCAGCCAAGTGCTTGTGTGTATTTTCCAACGCACCTATGCTTTGATGGTGGTAGGCTGTAGAGTTCAATTGGTCTATATTTAGAAGTTTACTTACCTCTTTGAAAGTAGCTGACAGGAACTCTGTACCCTTGTCGGTCGCTATCCGTTTCGGAATGCCATATCTAAGTAAGAAATTGTTGACAAATACTCGAGCGACTTCCTCACTCTTCTTTGAAACCAATGGATACGCTTCGACATATTTAGTTAATTCGCACTGTACGGTCAGTATATAAGTATAATTATTCTCATCGAGTTCGACTGGGCCTATTAAATCTAAGAAAACTTTTTCGAACGCGTACGTGGCGGTTGTGGTAATAACCATGGGTTCTTTTATTGGAATTGAGTACTTATGTTTTTGGCATTTATCACAACTCCTTACTAATGTCCGTATATCTTCCTCCATATTGGGCCAAAAATAATATTTTTTAACGTTATTGTACATCCGTCTCATACCCGCGTGGGCACTGGTGGGTAAAAGATGGAAATCATTCAATATTACCTTTCTTTGATCTTTGTCGTCTACTCTTATTAAATCTTTTAAAATACATAGTCTTAAGTTCGAACTGCAGTCTGACTTTTTAAATTCATGCAATAATTTCTCTATAAATATGTAGTTATTTTTAGTTTTCTTTATATATATCACGTTAACGTTTATTTTTCTACAAAAATTATCTAACTCTTTCACAAATTCGCCTGGCGATAATTGCGATGAAGAATCTAGATATTTAATAAACAATATTTTCTTTAATGAATCATAGAGAAATATTTTATTTTCCACGCACACTTGTATATGATTCCGTTTCTTAATTAATTCTTGTAGTGTCAAAAATTGTAATTCTACCGACTTCTGAGGTTTACTATGTGTTTCCACGATTTTCGGTTGATCAGGCCGATCATCTGTAGAATCAATAGTCTGCCTAGAAGTAGCAGAAGCCTTCCTAAACTGTGATCTTGTCATTACATTAATACTTTCATTCATTTCCTTTAATTCATCGCTATTTATACAAACAGTTTTAAAATAAATAAACCAATTTATTTCTATAAAATGTGACAAATATACAATAACGATACAGTAATTTATAACATACAGAGTTATCCAAGTGTAATTCAGCTTATATCTACGTAAAAACTAATAAATATCTTAGTGTTTAAAAAAAAGTGTACCCACCATATAAAACAATCAAACTATAGTTAAGTGTAATATCATAAACCTAGTATATTCCCGGTGAAAGTGAGTCTGTGTGTGATACATCCAGCAATAGTTTACTCTACGTAAACGCGCGCGCAACAGCATTGTGCTTTAATCAATAATATCGTAATTTAATCCAATCTTTGCGTAAAGCGCCATCTAACGCAGATCTGTGAAACCACTGTGACCGGTCGTATTCAAGATGGTTAATTGCGCGGCGGCTTGTGGGAAACCTATGACGACGTCAGGTGTCGCAAAATGCACCCAATGCCCCTCGGTGTACCATAAGGCGTGCGTTAACATGCAGCGCGTCCCTGTCGGTTGGGCCTGCCCGTCGTGCAAAGCTAAGACCCCCCGACGTGACAATACAGACACCCCAATAAAGAATGATGACCTCGGGGAGGAGGACTTATCTTCACCCGCTTCAATGCAGGACGTCGCTGAACAGTTACGCTTGCTTCGCGCGGAGTTCGGTGCCGTGCGCGACGAGGTTGCGGGCCTGCGGCGCGAGATGGCGGAACTGCGCGATATGGTGGAGGGCTACTCGAGCCGTATTGGGGCCGTCGAGGAGAGGGTTAGGTGCCTGGAGGAGCGCATGGAGGAGCGCCCGGCAGCCACCACTGACAGCGAGCTGGCAGCTACCGTGGCAGCATTAAAAATTGAATTATGTGACCGTGACCAGGATCTGCTCCTAAATGACGTGGAAATTACAGGGATACCCGAGGTTCAAAGCGAGAACTCGACTCACCTTGTATGCTTGGTTGCTCGCAAACTCGGGGTCGATCTTGAGGAGCGCGACATAGTGTTTGCCGAGCGTGTGGGTGCGCACCGTCAACCACCGGCCGCTGCCGAGGCTGGGAGCTCGCCGGGTGATGCTGCAGGGGCTGCTAGGGCGGCAAGGGTTCGCCCGCGCCCGCTCGTCGTCAGGCTGGCCCGCCGCGGGCCTCGCGCGGAGCTGCTGCGAGCGGCGCGCGTCCGCCGTGGAGCTGACACTGCGGACTTCGGCTTGCCGGGCAGCCCGTGCAGGTTCTACGTCAACGAGCGTCTGACGAGAACGAACAGAACATTGTTCTATCTTGCTCGACAAGAGTGCAAGCGGTTGGACTGGCGGTACCAGTGGACCAAAGATGGACGAGTGTATGTTCGTCGGAACAAGGATTCTGCTGCTCGCCGGCTTCGCTCAGAATCTGACATTCCAGAGGTTTTTGCCAGTGCTTCTGTTTGCTGAGCACATTGCATCTTAACGTTTGTTTATATATTGTAATTTGTTCTAACGCTTTATTATTATTACCGTCTTTGATTAGTTTTATTACCACAAACAAACATATAAATAAGATTTACACCAATAATATACACAATAACCGCACCAATCGCACTAAAAATAATAACACACTTTGCCACTTATTTACACTACGAATAGTACGAATAAAAATGATTTTATGCTTAAACCTGCACATATTTAACATTGCCGCGTCCTACACAGCCATGCTTCAATTGCTATTTACCGGTTGGTTTTGTCTCGAAACATTGTTTACTGTTATTCGTTTTCAAAATGATAAATAGAAACAATAAACTTTTGGTTGGTTTGTTGAACCCCTGTTCGTTAGGTACAAAGCATGATGAATTTATAGTAGCAATGCAAAACCATTCAGTCGACATTATGGCTATATGTGAAACATGGCTCAAGGAAGGGCAGAGCGCACGCGCACCCGTTGTACCTGGATACAAACTAAAGCACGTCGCCCGACCTTTAGATATGCGGTCACGCGGTGGTGGAGTGGGGTATTATGTAAGATGCGGTATCAATGCGCGCGTGTTAACTCATCCCGTTACAAAACCCATCGAACAAATGTGGCTTAGTCTTAATGTTAGGGGTGCGAAGGTCGCTATTGGTACTGCCTATCGCCCGCCGTGGATGTCTGTTGACATCTTTTTGGACTCATTGAGCGAATCTGTGAGCTCATTTGCAAATTATGACTTTACAATTTTACTAGGAGATTTTAATATTAACATGTTAAATGCAAATGATGGGAGTGCGCAAAAATTATCGAATTTTTTACGGTGTTTTAACCTTAAACAGTATGTTGACCAGCCTACACATTTCACAGACCACAGTAGTACACTTTTAGATCTGATTTGCACCGATGCACCAGTATCTGTCACTTCCGTCGACTACATACCGGACCTTAGTGCGCACGCATTTGTCACATGCAAAATCAACATTAAAATGGAAAAACCGGCTCCTAGATTTATTACGTATAGGCCGCTCAAGGAAATTAATTTAACTGCGTTCGAGCGTGATCTACACAATATCAAATGGGAAGATGTAACTACCCTGCCTACTATTGGTTCAATGGTACAATTATTTAACTTTTACCTTATTTCCCTATTTAACGCACATGCTCCTCGCAAAAGCACTTGTATTAAACCACAGAATAGTCCATGGATTACTAATACAGTGAAGAAGATGATGAGTCTACGGAACGAAGCTCATAAGAGGTACAAACGTACAGGATTGGATGTGCACAAGCAGTATTATAAGGATCTTAAACTTCTAGTCACCACTGCCTTATGCAATGAAAAGCGTGCGTATTTCTCCCAAAAAGTCAACTGTTACGCTAAAAATTCAAAAGTTTTATGGAAAAACTTAAAGAATGACGTTTTTAATGATCGCGAGAAACAACTACCCAGCCTTTTTAATGACCCGAATATAATCAATCGACATTTTCTTAATTTACCAAATAATAATCCAGTTCAAATTAGTCAACTTACTTATTTTGAGTACAATAGGTTTAGTACTTCAAAGTTCACCTTAAAACCAGTAACTGAAAGCCAAGTATTAAAAATAATAAATAGTCTTAAGTCTAATGCTCAAGGAATCGATGGGGTTACATTGGACATGTTAACTCTTACTTTGCCTCATACTTTGGCAGCTATTACCGCGATAATGAACAAATCTATTTCTACCCATGAATTTCCCGATGCCTGGAAGGTTGCCGTGGTGCGCCCTATTCCTAAGATCCCTGATCCTACTCAAGTCAAAGACCTCAGACCTATAAGCATATTACCTTGTCTCTCTAAAATCCTAGAAAAAATTGTTTGTCAGCAGCTTACAACCTATTTAGAGCAAAATAATATATTGCCAATTTATCAGTCAGGCTTTCGTAAGAACAGAGGAACGGCGACAACCCTGCTCGACGTTACTGATAATATTTTGGAAGCTCAGGACCGGGGACAAGGTACTATACTCACATTATTGGACTTCTCCAGAGCTTTTGATACTATCGACATTTCGCTCTTGTTGTCAAAGCTATCATATTACGGTTTCGAAACTGATACCTTGAAATGGTTTGTAAGTTACCTCAGTAATCGGAGCCAGCTAGTTGAACTTCAAGCATCTAATGGTAAGAAAGTCGTATCTGAAATACTTTCGGTAACTAGAGGCGTGCCACAAGGTTCCATTTTAGGTCCAATATTATTCATATTGTACAGCAGTGACATAATTCATGTAATCAAACACTGTAATTACCATATTTATGCTGACGACTTACAGTTGTACGTTTCGTGCAGTTCGAGTAACGTGGACTCTGGAATACGTAAGTTAAACGATGATCTCGAGCGCATTGCTGGATGGTCACAAGCAAACGCACTTGCACTAAACCCTACAAAGTCCAAGGTTATGTTACTGGGTACAAAAAAACAAATAAACAGACTTTCTATGTGCAATTTCGAAGTGTTCATAAACGACACCATTCTTGAACATGTTAAAGAGGTTAGAAACTTGGGGTTGGTTATGGACGGGGAACTGAGGTTTGAAAAACATTTACTTAGCACAGTTCGAAATTGCTTTTACAGGTTAAAATTACTTTATAAAATAAGATATTTCCTTAGTGTTGAACTTAGGGTGAGGTTATGCGATGCACTTGTCCTCTCACGGTTTGATTACTGTGACACAGTCTACGGGCCACGCCTCCTGGCGAGTACCCAGAGGTTAATACAGAGAGTGCAAAATGCCTGTGCACGCTTTTGCTTTGATATCCCTCCCCGCTCGCACGTAACACCATACTTGAATAAAAACCACGTTATGAAAATGTCCACGCGTCAAAAGGTCCATTTAGCGTCGCTTATGTTTGGCATTGTGCACTACCGGGTGCCTTCGTACCTTTACGATAAGCTAACCTGGGCTCATAACTCCAGATCCTCAGATGTCAGGTCATCCAGGTATCTGCAACTTGTTTGCCCTCGTCACCATTCTACGGCCTTTCGCGGCAGTTTTCGGTACGCTGCCACGAAGTGTTGGAATGACCTGCCTCCACCAATCCGTTCGCTGAAGTCGTTGAGTGGCTTCAAGTCAAAATGTCGTTCTCACTTATTACAAACACAAATTGAAACATCACTGCAATATAAGTAACAAACGTAGACGTTAACCACTTTAACCACTTTATCTCTCTGGAGACGTATGTAGTTTAGTTTAGACTGTTTTGCGGTTTGATACCGTCATTCTATTAAAATAACTATAATTTGTTTGTGGGTAGTTTTTAAGTTTTTAGGTTACAGTTTTTCTTTTTATTTTTAATATTTTTAAATTTGATGTATATTGTATAATTCAGTGTGGTTTTTTTTTTATATGTTATTAGTATGTTTTTTTTTTTTTGTTTTCCTTTTCTTTCGTTGTTGTTCAGTATGTATAAATTTTAGTGTCTCTCTCTTTTTTATGTCTGTTTTTTGTGTGTCGCTGGCGTATGTGTTGTCGTCTCATAGTTTTAAGTCAGGTCCCCACTGAAAACCAGCGCCACGGATTGCCGCGGCATTATGCTGAGTGGGGTCCTATTTTAGCGTCCAATGTTTTTTATGTTTGTATGTCTTTGTTTTCTAGATGTAATATGTTGTGGCGTTAAATAAATGTATTTTCTTTCTTTCTTTCTTTCTTTCAAATACGTGACAATGCATCGGCCGGTGCGTTATCCGATCCCTTCACATACTCCACTTTGAAATCATACTCCTCTAGCGCTAGCCTGAACTTGAGTAATCGACTTGAGGGATCGCGCATGCTAAATAAATAAACTAATGGTTTATGATCCGTTCTGATTATGAACTTACGCCCATATAAATAAGGTCTAAAATGTTTTATGCTCCATACTATGCCAAGTAGTTCTTTATCTACGGTCGGGTAGTGCTTTTCGGCTTTATTTAATGTTCTACTGGCAAATGCTACTGGCCTATTATCAAAATTACTTAAGGTAGCTCCAAGTGCGTATGCTGACGCATCAGTTTGCACAATAAATGTGTTATTTTCTGATAAATCTGGGTATTGCAATACAGGTGTCGATGTCATAGCTTCTTTAAGTTTTTCAAAAGATTTTTGACAGTTATTATCCCAATTAAATGTTACATTTTTACGTGATAAGTGGTTTAATGGCAAAGCAATTTTTGCGAAATTTCGAATAAATTTTCGATAATAATTAGCGAATGCAAGGAATCTTTTTACTTGGTCTGAACTAGTCGGTGTTGGATAGTTTTTAATTGCACTTATTTTTTCTGGATCGGGTAACACACCGTTAGATGACACTACGTGTCCTAAATACAATATTTCTTTTTTTAAGAACTCACACTTACTTGGATTTAACTTAAGGTTGACTTTCCGTAAGCTTTTAAAAACATCCATTAAATTAGAATTGTGGTTATCTAGATTCTTTCCGAAAACGATTAAATCGTCCAAATAAATTAGACACTTGTCATATGTTAAACCAGACATTGCTAAATTCATCATTCTAGAAAAAGAATTTGGAGATGACTTGAGACCTTGGGGCATGCGAGTCATGCGCCACTGGCCTGAGGCAAAGGCTGTATAATTTCGACTGTTTTGGTCTAAATTGCATTGATAATATCCGTTTGCCAAGTCTAAATGTGTAAAATATACGCAACCTGATAAAGAATCAATAATTTCGGTAATATTGGGAAGTGGAAATTTATCATCTTGAATGCAGTTATTTAATTTTCGGTAGTCTACAACAATACGCCATTTTTTCTCACCACTTTTATCTAATTTTTTGGGAACTATTAGAAGTGGGCTAGACCACTCACTTGAACATTTCTCTATTATGCCTTGTTTTAGCATACTTTCTAACTCAGTGTTTATTAAGTCTTTCTGAGCGTGTGGTAACCTATACGGTTTCGTATAAATAGGACTAGTGTTCTCTTTTAATGTTATTGAGTGATTGTAAATATTTGTCGTTGTTAACTTGTCACCGGGTAAATAAAAAATATCGGAATATTTGGCACATAAGTTTTCTACAGAAATCTGTTCTTCTTTGTTAAGGTTTTCTAATTTTAAATGAGTAAATAAATCCTTTACACGATCTACACTTTTTGAGTCGCATTTATCAAAACAACAAATATCATAATCACTCGCTTTATGTATTACTAGCTTTAAATCACTTAGTTTAATCTCTTTTTCGGTCGTATTTAATATTTTTATAGGTAATTTTCCATTGGAAGGTCTAACTATTGAACTAGCCAAAAATATACCGTCTTGCAATTCTGATGAAAACACTACGCAATCTTCTTCTAAGTTTGTAGTCACGAAATGTAATGATTCGGTTCTTGGTGGAAGAGTTAAATGAGTTCTATCATTTTCAAAAGGTATACAAACTGTCTCATTCTTACTTGATTCTAAGGTCAATTCCATATTTCGTAAATCTATCAAAGCGCGGTATTTTAAAAGAAAATCTTTACCTATTATTCCGTCCCACGTGGTTGAAAAGAAGTCGTCAAAAATATAAAACTTATGTTGAAATACATGGTCACGTTCCGTTAATTCAATGTAAGCATATCCGATTGCTTGTTTTGTTCCACCTATTCCGTTAATAATTAACTTGTCTTTATAAATCGGAATATCTAATTTCAAAGCGATCGCCAACTTCAAAGCACAGATCGAGGCACCGGTGTCACATAACCATAATTGTCTTTTGTTTTGCACATTGAAATAAACTAAACATGTATCATTACTTGCAAATATAGATTCATTATCCACGAAAAAACTGATTTGGGCTCACATTTTTATCAGTTTCAGTTTCAGCCGTAAAAATACGGTTGTTGCGATATCCATTGTTTCCATTAAAAGTGTTAGACTTACCTCGGTTTCCTTGGTAGTTTCTGCCTCGGTGATTGCTCTGGAACTGGTAGCCTCCTCTGCCAGCTCCTCGGCTCCTGTAGTTGTATGATGCTCCTGTTGCCGAATGTCCTGGGTTGTGTAGCGTCCTTGCGCCTGAAGAGTAGTGTGGTTGCCCCCTATAAGAGCCACGCCCTCGAACGTACCCTCTACTGAAATAAGTTGTTTTACGATGGTTAAAAGAAAATACATCACTTGACGTATTGCTTGAAGTCGTCTCTTCGTCCTTGGCACCCTGTATGGCGTCTTTTAAAGAGTCGTAATCACGAGCTGCAATAATTGTACTTACTCTACGATTGCGCAATCCGTCCGCGAATCTTTTAATCGCTTGTTTTTCATTAAGACCTTTTAATACTTTAAATGCATTTGAGTCACCGTCTGATTGCGCGATCGTGAGATCTACAAACATTTTCGACAATTTTTGACCAAAGTCATCAATCGAAGACTCTCCTTGTCTCAAGGTCTGCAATTTATTTTGAATAGCTGTGGCTGATTTTTTAGGCAACAATAGTTTTTTCATATCTGTCACTAAATTTTGGACAGAAGTGTATGACGAACTTAACTTTAATTTAGCTACTTGTGTAAGTCTATTTTTCAAGACAAAGTTTATGAACTGTTGTTTCGCGTCACTTTTTAAGGTAGAGTCGTAGTATTCTATAGAGTCTATTAATTGATTAATTGCAACTTCATCGTCAGTCATGGACGGTATTAATGAAAGCGCTATTTTCAAGTTAAACTCGCCCATTTTGAAATTTTTATTAGACGGTGGATTTGAACTTGTATAGGTTTTGTGACAAAAATCCTCTATTTGCTTATACAAACTCCTAATATGTTCATAAAAACTCTGAATATCCAATAAGCTTTGACCAGTCAGTTTTTTCTTATCGATATCTACCTGGACTTGTTCACAAATTTTTAGATAGTTAGAATATATTAAAAATGCCTCTTCTAACTTTGCATTAAGGACTTCAGGCGTCCTTCTATCATAACTAAGCTTAACTAAATATTCTTTAATGGTTTTTAAATCACCAAGTAACTCTTGCAATTTACTTATCATATCAAATTAACATATTTATCTTAACATTTAAAAAAATCTTACGATCATGAAAATGAAGTATGCAGACAATCCTTGCTGAGAAATAAAGAAAACTTACGCGTAGGTACGCTCTAATTACCGTTCATGCCGATTTTTACACTAATTTCACTTCACATTACCGAATACGCGCACTTCACTTTCACTCTGGAATCGCCGTAATGTCCTGATGCTGGATACTGGGTCACTCGTTCATCTTGTTTGCTGAATAAGAAACACCTCGAGCAGGTCCACATTGATGGCAGTGAGTGTGTGTCTCGCGAAGATCTCGATTGAAAGAGCGGCGAAGGTTGTATTGCACGATCAAATCTCTTGACCATTTGTCGTGGCACTTCTTGTATATCTTATAGCAAGCGTAGAGTACTCCGAAGGCCAATAGTGCACAAATCACTATCATAACAATGCTGATCGACGATAAATGATTTTTCATCTCGTGCAGATGAGCGTCGTTGGCTGATTTCCCCGCAGCGTTTTGGTTGATGAAAATATCTTCTTTTTCGACTCTTGAATTACACATTGTTCGATTTTATTAAAAAAAACTCGAATGATGTATGAGTGTGTCGGCTATTGTCCGATTAATGCAATTTCGCAACCGCGGCGGCGCGCGAACCCGACACCTCACGTGGCAGGATCGCCATGTGGTGCGGGAAGTTGGAGGAGCAATTAAACAAGTGGATGCTGATTAAGGACTCAAGTTTTATTCAATAACCACGTAATTTTTAGCTACAAAAACAGCAAGGTTGCATTATTACTTACTTATGAACTAACTCCTTACAATGATTTGTTGTCAAAATAATACAAACTAAATTGAAACTGTTGATTTCGTTGATTAAAAATTTACCAAATATGTGACGTTACACCAGGGGGGAAGGTTTAGCCAAATATGACAAAGAGGGGTAAAAATGTGATGTAATTAATGGATGACCCCCAAGTTACGGTAATTCCTTGAAAATGAGTTATCGATTGCCATCAACCCTAGATTATGTCGAGCTTAGATACGATGGAAACGTTTTAAATTAAGCTGCGAGGACACACCTGTCTTACCTCTCTACCCGCCATCTTGCATCAAAGCGAGCTTGAAAATTAATTACAAATAATTCTGGCTTCAGCTCCAGTGTGTGCTAAACAATTAACTTAAAAAAATAAATTACTGTCAAAAATACGTTTTTCTACTCGTCGGCTATAATACTTGAATTGAGATTTCTTATACCAAACTGCAATAGGGTATTTTTGATGTATGGGCTCCCAACTCAACTATAATATTCATTTTGATACAGTTTAGTCAACTATAATGAAATTGACCAATCACAGCTCGCCGCGATCAAGAGGACGAAACAAAACCATAGCTCAAATTAATTATTTATTTTTAGGTTGTATAGTAGAAGCAATTGGTTCATAAGTCAGAAACGCGCATGTGACACCCTTAATATAGCAACATCCATAAACTACGAAAACCACTTAATGTTAGGCTTGTTAGTCTTCATAGGCTACGGTGTCCAAAATCGAGAAAACAACTGTCTAAAAATTGAATTTAGCGCGGAGCAAGTACCAGACCAAGTAGCCAAGATGCCAATCGCTTACGCTCCGTAGCGATCGAAACGCAACTGTCACTGTCGCACTAATATGGAAGAGTGATAGAGAGACATATTGCTTTTCGTTGTCGAAGCGATAGCGATTGTAACCTTGGCTAGGCCAGCAGGGCCTCATGAGTTACGAGAAGGTGTCGTTGACCAACGCGTTGACCAATTACTTAAATACAAAATACAGTACGTAGCGGCCCCCTTTAAATATCTTTCGTTAAATTGAAATAATCAGGATTACTTAGCAGTGGCTCTAGTGTGCACGTTGATGGGCTCTTAAACAAATCATTAATCATAATATACATGATTCCATTCAAATCCAAAACCTTCAACTGCCTTTCATTCTCATTTCCATTTCGAAATTAAAACTGGACAGCCGTCGGAAACCTTTTACGAAATTATAAATAAAAACCGGCCAAGTGCGAGTCGGCCCCGCGCACGAAGGTTTCCATACCATTACGCAAAAAACGAAAAAAAAAAATACGTATGTTGTATGGGAGCGGCCAAGTGCGAGTCGGACTCGCGCACGAAGGGTTCCGTACTATTACGCAAAAAAAACAAAAAAAAACACGTATGTTGTCTCAAGTATACGGCTGTTCGTCCCCAACGACTATGTGCGCGTGGGCGCTCGACGCCGGCATGCGTTGTTCGCAGTCCCCGCGACACGCACACAGTACGCGCGCCGAGCGCCCACGTCGAGAGCTCACACACTTCTAAACCAAACAGCATATAATCACTACGTTTTAAGAGTCGGCACTCTCGAACAATCGTTGAACCGAATTATGAACGTACATATGCTAACACACCAAATACAGGCTTAAAGATCTCGCATCCAGTCCATAATTGTAAAAAAAAAAAACCACACACAATACTACCAACACAAAAAAAACAACGCTAGGGCTCGACACTTCCAGTACCTACTGTTTATCGATATCGATAAATGTGCGATACGTGCTGCTGTATTTACCTACTGTACTACTGTTACAGTACATTTTGAAAATCACGTGGATTAATAAAATAAAAGAACATTATATAAACAATTTTATTTTACATGATAAAAATAACATAGTTTATAATTCAAGTAGGCATATTACAATATGCTGAATTCGCGCGCATTCTTTTTTAATCTGGTCCCTTTTTATTGAAGGCACTGGATGGAGAATGATTTCCACAAATGAACTTGTTTCCATTCAGCTTTTGAATAGGTAAATAACTCAGCTTTGCCCATAATCGACATCTGAAATAAAGAGATTATCGATAAATTGGTCGTACACTATTCGTGTCATAGGTTACTTAGTTTTTTACTTAAAAAGAGTTTATTCACAAAATATTTTCCTTTTAATCATGGATTGTACACGACTAAAACTAATTCAAACTAATTTAATTAGTAACTGTTAACGACTCGAGGTAAAAAATGAAAATATTGCATACAAACATCAGTTTACCAACCTATTCGGATCAAGTGGAAATCTGGCCAAAAATACGTCAGTAATTAGTCTTCTTACACACCCACTACAACTTCACATTTCCTTAAAGATTTGGCCCCCATTTAAATAACAGCTAAAGTTATTTTACCAAAATTACAATAAAAAATAACCACGTATTTCCACGTTCACGACAATTCAAATGACGTTTGACGTTTTACTACCAATCATACCAACCTAAAGAAAAGTAAGTATAATACGTCTATGTGAAAAGCAAGTATGGGATGTGCCACCAAAATGCAACAGCAGTCATTTTAAGTCGATAAGATTATTTCTATGCCTCAATGTTGGTAACAAGTACGTTCTTAATTTATCAAAGTATGGGGTGTCGATGGGCTGTTCTAAACGGTATAGTTGGCTCGGTCCAAGATGCTGACCTTTTTAATGATAACTTGGGTGCTTTGTACTCAAAAATATCTCAATATTTAATTGTTTTTATCGGACGTCCCTAGACTAAAGCGGTTGGTTGATGATTATGAATTGTTTCTTTTTTGTTTATTACTTGTCTGTGTCTTTTTACTTGTCTTGTGTATTTGTAAAATATTAATCTGTATGTTTGTCAATTCACATGTTTTTTCCATGTTCTGGCGTTTGGTTTCCGCTGTAAGCCGAACATGATTGAAAATAAATAAATAATAAATAAATAAATGGGAGCCCAACTTAAATATATATTTTATTCTGATTTTATTATTTGTTGTTATAGCGGCAACAGTACTACATCATTTGTGGAAATTTCGACTGTCTATCACGGTTAATGGGATAGGTACAGCCTGGTGACAGACACGCGGACGGACACAGACAGACGTACAGCGGAGTCTTAGTAATAGGGTCCCGTTTTTACCCTTTGGGTACGGAACCCTAAAAAGCGTAAATCTGTTCCGCATGATTGATGAGCCATTCAACACGTTTATCGTTTTAAATTTTTCGCAAAACACTTTTCGAATTCGGGCTTTTGTTAAATTTTTGAGGCAATTTCGCAAAAATGGCGGGCAAATGGGTGTTTGAATGGCTTGTTTTTGTATTGTCGCTCGTTAAGCGTTTCAGAAAGGTTACTTAATGGAAGTCGGTGGAGATAAGAAAGTCATCATCAGCCAAGGTAATGTAATAGGGACTTTGTTTGCCACTTTAAGGATATTGTGCTATAATGTTAATACTAATGGACTATTTATTAAGGGAACTTAAATGAAGAAAAATCCAAAGCTTTATCGATCCAGGGTGAAGAATAAACCTTTAACTTCTTTGCAAAGGGCGTCCATTTTCTACGCCTACATTATTTATTCTTATACAAAGTGATATTAGCCTCTGGATAAAGCCCGAACTCCTACATAGCATTACTGATCAAAAATACTACAATGTAAATATATTTCTATATTTATCGAATCTCTCAACTGTTGACGACCCCTGCGTTAACTTGTTATTTTACCGGAACTGTTGAAGAGCCCTGGACTAAACGGAACTAGGCGGGAAGTGAGTGCTTTCCTCACTTTTTAACGACCTATAGCCATCGAGTGGCAACAGCTGTAGGCAAATTGTTCATTTTGTAGAATACTTTTTTTAAAGACGATTTAAGAAAAATAATATGTATTATATACCCCTTATATTATACCTAGGAACAGCTGTAAAAAATGAAATAAATGCATTTGTATTTGTAACATAAATAAAAAATACAATAAAATTATAATTATACTAAATTGAATTTTGTTTATAGGTGAATATAATTCATTTTTAGTTGAGGATGGCCAGTTACTAACAGGTGGCCAGTTACTGGCGAATTACCCTAATAACCTTAATAGTTTTGACCAAAGGGTGTTAAGTTTCGGCGGTTACGCGGCCGGTTGCCTGACACTGCGGGGTTGCGTCGTAATGCATACACAATGTGATTTGTAGTGTTTAGTTTAAAAACCGGGCAAGTGCGAGTCGGACTCGCGCACGAAGGGTTCCGTACCATAATTCAAAAAAAAAACGGTCACCCATCCAAGTACTGACCACTCCCGACGTTACTTAACTTTGGTCAAAAATCACGTTTGTTGTATGGGAGCCCCATTTAAATCTTTATTTTATTCTGTTTTTAGTATTTGTTGTTATAGCGGCAACAGAAATACATCATCTGTGAAAATTTCAACTGTCTAGATATCACGGTTCGTGAGATACAGCCTGGTGACAGACGGACGGACGGACGGACGGACAGCGAAGTCTTAGTAATAGGGTCCCGTTTTACCCTTTGGGTACGGAACCCTAAAAATATATGTATATTGCTAATTTTAAGGCAGGTATATGTACGAGTAGGTATGGGCCACTAGCCACTGAAATAAAGATTTTCATTCATTATTATTTAACACGATTTCAATAAAAGTCCGCAGCCTCATAAACTGCATTGTGGCAATAACATTTTCACCACACCAGCTTACTTTGCACTTCGAAAACTAATAGCAAACTTGCATTTTATTCACATGTGAGGCAAAGTAATCAAATGCAAATTTTAAGTTGTTTTCTTATGTTTGCTGGTAGAATTTAGTTTTAAATTATGATTTTGGATAATAAATATTTAATAACATTCATTTGGATTTAATTTGGTTTGATTTTATTTGATATTTTACATTAAATATTTGCTTCGGGTTGGTGTGGTGAAAATTTTGTGTTTCACTCGGGGGCAAATTTTGTTTAACCCTCGTGCTTTGAAACCCTCGCAACGCTCAAGATTCCATTTTCGAACCACTCGCTACGCTCGTGATTCAATTTTGGAATCTTTCGCTTGCTCGGGCATCAATATTAGCACGAGCGGTTAAACAATAACTTTGCCCCCTTGTAAAACAATAGTACATTTCGATGCTAGTGCGGAAGGTATGTCATTACTTCACGAGTACCGAGATATCTTGCCACGAGCCGCAGGCGAGTGGCAAGACTCGGTACGAGTGAAGAATGATATTTCCGCACGTGTATCGAACGACGTTTTTTAATACAGTTGCGAAAAAATAAGAAAAACATTGTTAATCGTACACTAAACAAAAGTGGTAACAGTGACAGCTCGGTTAGACGTCGTCTTTAAGTATATTATATCTATGGGCGTTTGGCAGCTATTCCGTTCCATTCAGTCAACTTATTAAGAACGGAATTTTCAATATTGAATATTAAAAAATAAACGTGTTATAATGATGAAGAGGTAAGTAATTAAATATGAAATATGTAATATTTTTCGTATTCTTACATTAACGGTAGGTTTTTATGCTGATTACGACGTTTAAAGGAAACTAATATTAACACTCATCAATAAGTAGTCGTGAATTGGAACAAGTATAAATTTAAAAAAATTGGAAAAGTAAAAAGCACTAGTTCGAGATAACCAACTTTCCGCACGCTAAACAGCTACGTAAAGTAGCACTTTTTGAGCAACTGTATTAAAAATAACTATTAAAACAACGTTGGAACTGTTGGAAGTGTACCAGCTCATTTTAAACTATTGGAGAGGCGTTCGTGACCCGAAAAACTGTTTCACGAGAGCACGAAACGGTTTTTTCATTAAACGTGGCCAAAACTCTTCAGTGGCATGGACATAGATAATCTAGGCCATAGACTATATAGGAATCCTCTAGACCGAGTTTAGAGCAATTATTTCATGCAACGCGAAGTCCCGTGCCGTGATTGGTCCGTTCAAAGACACGGACGTCACACAAAGACACTTTCGACTCGAACATGGAGTAAAATTACCGTATGCGTGGCAGAGGGGGTAGCGCAACTATGCTCAGTCTGGGGGATGTTTTGTCTGTGATCTAGGCACTGGCTTTACGGGCAATAATAGTGAGGCATGACAGGGGCCAGAGGGCCTACTGCGAACCACGTTCGACGTGTTGTCTCTTTGTCGCACTTGTAAATTCTTACGTAAGTGTGACAGGGAGGCAATACGTCGGACGTGATTCGCGGTAAGCCCTTAGTACAGCGGTGTGACACCGCTACAACGCGATTGGTTGATGAGTTCGCATCACTCGCGTGATTGGTTGAAGAGTTCCCATTACGCGCGCTATTGGTCGCAACTAGTTGCGTTAGACTGTACGATTGGCTGGAATTCGTGAGTAACACCGCTGAACTAGTACCATTTTTAGTGCCCTATTATTAGCCCGTCCTTAGATATTATACCTACGTCAATGTTCAGTGGCAAATAAAGGTACCGTTTGATGAAACTTATTTATCATTGCTAGAGTGATTTTGTCATGTTGTTGAAAAGCGCCGGTGGCTTAGCGGTAAGACTTTCAATCCGGAGGTCGCGGGTTATTGATTTATGACCCATTTCATACCTTTTCACAGTGGTAATCAATATGAAAGTCGCTAAGCATTTCATACTTTTGTCACTGTGACAGGCGTGGCTCACTCCGCGACTTCGTCGCTTTGCTACAGGTAGCTAAAAGTACAACCGTTCGACCCCAATTTTGGGGTTTGCCATAAGCCGCGCGTGGAGCTGTCGCCACCTAGCGGCCAAATCTGTGCTGATCGTAACAGACGCGTTTTGTTAGAGAGTGAGTCTTCTGTACCTAGTACTATTACTTATTCTGTGACTGTGATAACTTGATAAGGTACAAAATGTGTCATAAATAAAAACTTAAAGACTGTATCTCGTAACAATAAGTTTTTCAGAAGTTGTGTACGAGCTGGTAAAAATACATGCACTCAAAATATAACCATAGTTTTAAAAGGGTGACTGCTATAATTGGCCACTACACAGTAATTGGACACTCTTAATAATAAGACTTATTTTCGCTTGTTTCTTTCTGATTTGTTAGGAGTGGCCAATTACTATGTAGTGGCCTATAACTATAGCAGACACCCTAGTCAGTCGGTCAAGTAAAACTCCTAAAACTCGCTTACCAATCTACAGGGTGTCCCAGAATTCGACGTCAAGCCGTAAACGGATGATAGACCAAGTCATAACAGTTATCATAAAAATACAAAAAAAAAATCCAACTCGTGTTCTTTAAAAATTATGGTCACTTTAAAAAATCACTAAAAAATCCACACCCTGTAATTATTCAAGATTACACAATAATAAAAAAATTAGAATAAATTATGGAATTTGTAGTAACAAGAGTTAAAGAACCATTACAGGAGTGTGGATTTTTTAGTGAATTTTTAAAGTGACCATAATTTTTAAAAAACATGAGTTGGATTTTTTTTTTTATATTATTATTATTTTCTTTATTTATTTATCGTCTTAGGTTAGGTATTTTTATAATATGAATATAAAAGTAAAATATAAAAACACTTACAAAACAATAAAAATACATATAAACACATTATAAAAAACCTAACCTAGGGTGCCGCCAGCAGCGGGGCAAGGCCCAAGCTACCGGTGGTCAGGGCTGCAGAGAGAGGAACCGACGTACTATCCGCGCCGTGTCCAAGATCACCGCCTTCTGCATCTGTCCCTTGATCCAACCACCTAGCGAGAGTCTCTCGAGATGTTGGTCGAGACTCTTCGCTATTATTATTATTATTATTTGTATGTCTTTTCCATATCTCGGGACCATGGGGTCCCGGACCTTTGGGAGGCGTACGTGGGGCCGAAGCCAACAGCGCAGAGGCCCTTTAAGACACTTTAATCTAAAAGCAAGGGATACACGTGGCGGATACTATCCCCGAACGCACAATGTGATACATCAAGAGATGGTCCCCGCCAGGTGCAAAGACTATTGCAGTGCAGCACTTTTGTGCTGCGATGGGAACTAAGGTCATGGGCTATAGATTTGAAAGTTGGATGGACTGGATAATGGGCTATGGGAGAGACTAGCGGACACCTGCCGTGACAATCAGTCTCAAAATTGTATAAGACAGGTGGTGACTCGCCAACTCATTGAGTGGGCCCCGCAATGGCCGCACGCACAGTGCGACAACAGGGCAACACTTTGGAGCGGCTGTGAGGTTGTCGAGAGGTGAGTCTGCGGTAGCCAGATCCCGGTAATCCGTTCAAGGGCCGCCGGCGTTATGACATTTTACACTTCCAACCTGGAGCATAGGTCCCGCTCTTGCGACTCCACTCTGGCCGGCCGGTGAAGGCAAGCACAGAGGCGAGGGCCAGATGACAGGGCCCTCTGGAATAGGGGTCCGCGGTGTCGCCACTCACCGTCAGCTCGCCACAAGCTGCCCCCGCGGGGTTATTATTATTATTATTTGTATCTCCTTTTTTTGGAATCACGGGCCTGTAAATCCCGGTCTTTTGATAGGCTTGCGTGGGGATATAGATCCAACACGTAGAGGCCCTTTGGAGAGCTTTAATGTCATGTAGAACGCCTGCTGGAACCCGTTCACAGGTGCAACAATAGACACCCGTGAACCGGTCTCAGCAGGCATTGGGACTATTGTAGAAAAAGAGAACAGTATACCGGTCTATGGATTGAAGTTTAGGTGGACTATGAGACTGGGCTATTGTAAAGAGGTCCGGACACCTGCCATAACAATGTTAACACCGTCATCGAGGCAGGCGGTGACTTGCCGCTGACTAGATGGGCCCCTGAAACTGCCGTCGTAAAGACGACCAGGAGCAACATCGGTGTGAGCGGCTCAGGGGTGTCGAGAGGTGTGCGCCGCTTTCTACCCAGTGGCTGTTACCAGCCACTGTGCCAACTCGCGTCTTATGCATCTTTCACTTCCACCCCTGGAGCATATAGCTCTAACGACTCCTCTCTGGACGGCCAATGAAGGCAAGCCAGAGCTGAGAGTCCTGCGGGTCCCCTTGGGGTTCCACTCCGACCGACGAAGACACGCCGGAGACGGAGACCCTGACCGACTCTCGGGAGCACTCGGGTCCGTGGGGTCGTTACTCCCCAACAGCTCGCCACAAGCTGCCCTGCGGGCTTATTATTATTATTATTATGAGATTCAACCAGGAGTTACGAAGAAGTAACCACAGAATAAGTAACGGTATTTTTAGGGTTCCGTACCCAAAGGGTAAAGACAGGACTCCGCTGTCCATTTGTCCGTCTGTCCGTCCGTTCGTCTGTCCGTCTGTCCGTCTGTCCGTCTGTCCGTCTGTCCGTCTGTCCGTCTGTCCGTCTGTCCGTCTGTCCGTCTGTCCGTCTGTCCGTCTGTCCGTCTGTCCGTCTGTCCGTCTGTCCGTCTGTCCGTCTGTCCGTCCGTCCGTCCGTCCGTCCGTCTGTCCGTCTGTCTAACGCCAGGCTGTACCTTATGAACAGTGATAGCTAGACAGTTGAAAATATTCACAGATGAGGTATTTCTGTTGCCGCTATAACAACAAATACTAAAAAGAAAATAAAATAGATATTTTAGTGTAAAAATATTTTTTACAAAAAACATACCTATTCATTATATATTAATGCGATAGAGATCTAAATTAATTAATAAAATAAATATTGAGTACAGTCTTACACAGATCGACCTAGCCCAAAACTAAGCAAAGTCTTAGCTATGCTCGAATGCTTACTTCGTAGCTCTCAGTGAAGACAGGCGACATATAATCAAAACCTAAAGAGTCGAATCCGTCCCTTTATCGGGGTCATATAACGAGCGGTCATTCGTACCCAAACATGGGGATCGTCAATATGACGCCATGTTGAT
Organism: Cydia fagiglandana; assembly: GCF_963556715.1. Taxonomy (NCBI): domain Eukaryota; kingdom Metazoa; phylum Arthropoda; class Insecta; order Lepidoptera; family Tortricidae; genus Cydia; species Cydia fagiglandana. The sequence goes on along the minus strand of NC_085950.1, from coordinate 1,629,714 downwards.
TCCAGTAAGCAAAGTTTTTGTTAAAAAGACTGGATGAAAACTCCAAATTTTGTGATAATATTGTAATCAGACTACGGAATAAATAATAGCACTAGGTATCGAAAAGAAAGGACACTTCCTACAAAACCCTTTTTTGCACTAGTAGCACGCCTAAACATTAAACTTTAACGGGTAGCTGCAATTTCTTTATCTACCCGAACATTTTTATAAACTAATTTCGGGTAGTTTAGTGATGTTTTATCAGTGGTGCGAAACTCCTGACTTCGGCCAAACTCGGCTCCGCTCGGCTCAGCATTGCTAGTACCTTGAACTTTCTGTACCTAGTATTTAATATTATTTCCACAGTGTTGACGATTTTGTAGTTACTTTCATTTCTTTAAAATATGCCACAAAACTGTTTCTAATAAACTGTAAGCCATTTGCCATTTTTCTTAGTTTCTCAAATAATAAAATTGCCATAAGCAGCCTACTTCGTCTTTGACTTGGCGGCAGAGGCAGCAAGTTATTTAAAATCAAATCTGCTTACGCTGCCAATTCCCACTCCAACGATTACAATTAATATTCATTTCATTATTTCGTCGGAACTCATATTAAAGTAAAAAAATCAACAACGCACCATAAACCCAATAAAACAGAAATACAGAATGAACATTTTTCAACTTTGCCTCCATAACAATTTAAAAAAATAACTACGCGTGTTTGAGTAGACCATTTTACCGCTAATGTTTAGAAGAAATATTTAAATGTTTTTATTTGTGAAGTTAATAATTTATAATTACAAAATTTTAATGTATTATTTATTATGTTCATGGTGATTTTATACAAATAAAACTGCAAATTATAGCAAACATATTTTTTTTTTATAGGCGTAGTGGCAGAGTGTCATTACGAACCATAAAGCAAATACTGCCTCTAGTTTTTTTTAATGGATGAATGCCACGATGCTGTGTCACAAATATCTGTGAAATGGAAATTAAAAAAGAGGACTTTGCCTGCCTAGGCCTGCAAGATTTATACGAAATTCCATTGATGACCTCTTGTCCCAGCCGCACCTGAAACGTTATACTTCGCAGCCTATTATAAGGAACATAACATCAATATATCATGGCATGTTTGAGAAAATTATACTTATTTACTCCATGCATAAAGCAACGATGTATTTATGTGAAACATGATATCAACATGAAAGATTATGTAAACCTATGTGACGTAAACGACAGTCAGACGGATACAAGGCGAAAAATTCAAAGATACATGAAAATATACGGGTAGTAAAAATACACGACTCGTGTAAAACATACGCGTGATAAAGATATATGTACGTGTTAGTTATATTTTGGGTGTAGTTTACTTATAGTTTTTTCTATAAATAAAACTTGGGTTACGTGGATTTTTTATTTTATTTATTTCATTGAATGTTTGAGAAAAGCACTACACATACCTCGACGGGAAATGGGGTCGCCCGCCTCAGACCTATCCGGCCGAGCGAACGGCCGGCAACCCCTTTCGTCCCGGCCTCTGTAGTAATGTTCTATTATTCTATGCTATTTAGTGCCATGTTAGGTACCATCGCATGACATGCACACCTTATAGCAAAGGCAACTTAATAGCCGGTAGAGCACAATAGGATCTAGCTTACAAAGGAAATACCAGGAATACAGGAATATGTACAGTAAGTAAAGTGCCAAATTCAGCTGTTATAACTATACGCAGGTCGAGTGCAAAGCTGCAAACAGGACTATGGGCCCGATTCGGATTTTGAAATAGACATCTATTAGATATTTTTTTAGACATCACCAAGATACGTTAACGATATGTTTAAGATCTAACCTGTCAAATTTTACATTTGCGCGATTCTAGAGATACTCTTGAACGATTTCCACAGGATATGACTTAGAGATCCAATTCACATCTAAAAGATATCTTACTCTATCTAACGTAAAAGTGGCATTGGTTGCCCGAATTGCGCTGCAAAAGAGAACTAGTTGATATCTAAACTATAACGTATCTAGAATGGATCTAGTACGTGTCGTCTCTTGTGAATATCTTGAAGTTCGAATACGGCAGTATACCATGTTTTGAACTAATTACATTTAATTGCCGTAATACTTAGTAATATTAGAAATTAGAATTCTCTGTAAAATTAACGGGAAGCCAATAGGGATGTTGAAATTATTTTTAAACTGTTTTCATTTTAGAGAAAGACACGTATATAATTATTACAAAAAAAAATTTTAAAAATATTTATTCATTAATGTTAAATAAAAATGGAGATTAATTTCGCGCCTAAATACTCCAAGCTTTACCTACCTTCTTGCCCATGGATATGTTTGACGCGCCGCCACTGAGACCTACCGACGCTTTTTCTCCAAAACTACATCAATAGGTAAGTAGGGGTTAAGCCAGAGATATAACTCCGTATAAGACAAATAAAGTCTAAGAAAAATACGTGCCTCGGAAATCAAGAAAAAGTCATTCTCGAATACATGGCGCCATACCTTTGGCCTATTCTCGGCTAGATGGCGTTGACACCGTTTGATATTTAACAATTTTAACACATATCAGTGTAAAAACATGGGTCAGTATGGAACAATAAAAATTAAAAATCAATTATCTGTAAACATATTTGGATTAATTAATACATTTTCAATTTTATTTTAAGTTTTAATCGTTTGTCAATAGATGGCAGTAAATGTACCGTGACTACAAAATTTACTTTGGCAATAGCCCTCTATACTATCTATTGTCTTTGGTTAAGCTTATGCTTATATATTTATTTATGGCTGTACCTAAGTGTGCACTATTTTTTTGGCCTTATTAAATATTTCACAGTTTTCACCAGTGCCTTCGCCACAGCACGGTGCAGGAGAGCTAATATAAAGTAAACATAAAACGGTTTTGAGTAGAGATGCACCCGATATCCGGTTACTATCCGGTATCCGGCATATCCGGCCATTATTTTATTATCCGGCCGGATTCCGGATAGTGACCTGTTATCCGGCCGGATACCGGATAGTAACATCGCTTGATTTCGGAGTAAATAAATTGGATTTAAAAAATAGACACGGTCATTATCGTACTTGTTTATTATTTTAAAACAATTTAATCATTCCACTAACTTACACGCGCACTCATTTTGAACCTAGAAATGAGTCCGCGCGAACGTTCACTAGGAAACAGGTTAAACCTGCAGAATGCGCACCTGAAAAACCGAAATGTAGGTATATTTACGCTGGCCGAATATTCGGCCGATGGTCAGGCCGAATATCCGGTATCCGGCCAAACAACTATCCGTTGCTTCTCTAGTTTTGAGCTCTAAAACAGTATTTATCCAAAATGGCGGCCAGCAATGGCACAGTAACGTCACTTACTGCGTTCTTACATAAACACCAACGCAGCATGCTTGGCATTTTGCTAAAAGGCTTGTGAGTAAAATTAGGGTCCCTTAAAACGTGACTTTTATGGGTTCGTATTGGTGGCGCATGGAAGGCATTAGTTTGAGACAGGATAACGAATGAGGAGGTGCTAAGAGTGAATGAAAGGAGAGCTATCCTGTACGGATATGATGGTCGTATTTGTCTACGTGACAGCGTGATAAAACGGTGTCCGTCTCTTTCTATCCCGCAGAGTTAAAAAGTGACAGTTGTTTTATCACGTGGATAAATGTGGATAAAGCGATCCATAATAGGCTTGAACACCATTGCAAATAGACGCGGTAAAATGATTGGACACTTCTACGACACGACCACTTCTTTAAAACTATCCTATAGTTCGTTTTTTTTAGCATTAGAAAGAACTCCACAGAAGGAAGCGTGCATTTTTTATCAGGCTCTTCAATTGTTAATAATTATTGAATTAATTAATGTAGCATGGTCAATACATATAATTTACTTCAAATTATTACCGCTAAAAGTGCCGGATTTGGAACCACACGCTTACTTCTGGGAAGTTCTTTCTAATGCTAAAAAAAACGGACTATAGAGGGGCGGATTGGACGCAAGTGGGGTAGAGGAAAACCCAGACGCAGCTTTTTGAAGCAAGTGAAAGAAAAAGTAGGAGTCGTGTCGTATCAAACAGTCAAAGAGCTGGCGCAAGATAGGGAAAGCTGGAAAGCTATGCTATAATTAATTACTTAGGAATATTTAAAAGGAGAAATACTTAAGTACGAAATATCCGGTCTCTATTGTTAAATATTGTTTCCCAAAAAGTTTTAAGTCACAATGTATTGTTTGCCGGAATTTTCGTTAGTCACAATTTATTTGGTTCAGAAACGCGTCACTTTTCAGGATTGCCATAAAACAAACCTACCTAACCTATCTATAGGATAACCTTACGAAAATCCTGAAAAGTCAACGGTTTCAGTTTTAGTATAAATATGACAAACAATACATTATGACTTTAAAAAATTTGGGAAACAAAGGGACCCCTGAAATATCATTTCATATTCGCTTTTCTATGACGGCTGATCGGTGATCACGTAATGCTTTCCATAGAAAACGAAGCGCCGGAAGCTCCGGCCCGGCCCTGGCCCGGTCTAGCGTGAGTCACCCTTCCGTACAAAATTATGCTGTTCACGCTTGACCATTCTATTTACTCACAATACTGCAGTGGAGTACTTAACTCTTAAAATACGAAAATAGCGTGTGATGCTTTATATTCCAGAAAATAAGAGTTCCGTAGTTTGCTCATACGTGCTAAGTGCTTGTGCTATAAATGCATCCTAAAATGCTAGCTAGCAGCTACCTTCTAAAAATTACCTCATGGTGGTTTTAAAGTCCAGCCTCCTAAGGCCCAGCCGTACAAATGAAAAATGCAAAATTTTACACAATAATTTGAACCTTTGGTCTAATGAACAGAGTTGATTTTGCGTTGTTTAAAAACTGAACGAAACAAAGTAAAAGCAACACTGTTGCAATCGAATATGGTTTAAATTTCATTGAACTGAATAAGTACTATAGGTAGGGCCTCAGGAGGCTAGGGGAGGTTGCGTCAGTTAATTATTTTCGTTGTCTTGTTTTTTGTCCCCAAAATATGTGACGTAATGGAGCTTTAAGTATGAGATAAAAAATTAGTTTTAAATGTTTCTCATATGAATTATAATCTACAGCTAGAAAGACATGTAATAGCACTCTGCTTTTTAGGGTTCCGTACCCAAAGGGTATAAACGGAACCCTATTACTAGGACTCCACTCTCCGTCTGTCTGTCTGAGAAATATATTAAGAATAGAGATAATTCCGCTACTCGATGTTAGATGTCGACTGCGAAAATATTACGTCCGGTGACAAGCAAAAGTCACTAACTACTATTAAAAAATTTAAGTAACAATGCACTTTATTACACTTGTAACACGGTTTATTGTCCAATAATTTCAATGGTGTTAGTTAGTGACTTTTGCTTGTCACCCGACGATTAATAGTCGTTTGGGTACCTAAACTGATGTTTGGAGTGAGCACTCTAGGTATATATTTTTTCACCACCCCAGCTCGGAAAGGCTTACTTTGCACTTCGAAAACTAATAGCAAAGTTGCATTTTATCCACATGTGAGGCAAAGTAATCAAATGCAAATACTGAGTTGTTTTCTTATGTTTGCTGGTAGAATTGACTTTTAAATGATGATTTTGGATAATAAATATTTAATAACATTCATTTGGTTTTGATTTGGATTGATTTTGTTTGATATTTTACATTTAATATTTGCTTCGGGTTGGTGTGGTGAAAAATTTTGTGTTTCACTCGGCGGCAAATTTTGTTTAACCCTCATGCTTTGAAACCCTCGCAACGCTCAAGATTCCATTTTCCGAACCACTCGCTACGCTCGTGGTTCAATTTTGGAATCTTTCGCTTGCTCGGGTATCAATATTAGCACGAGCGGTTAAACAACAATTTTGCCCCCTTGTAAAACAAATAACTATTTTCTCTATGGCTATAGGCTATTACGCTATTAAAGAACACCATTTGTTCCAACCTATGACCTCTACCTGACCTCAGGTGAGAGTAAAAACATAAAACAAGCAATCTTCCACATTTATAATAGTGGCAGGATTTCCACAGCTACAGATCATTTTTAGTGTAAGACGTGTAAACATAGAAATAACTACAATAGGCCATAACATCACCATTAGCTTTCTGGCGCGAGAAATTTATTCACCCCATCCGAGATCATACTCCAACCAACAAGGTACTCAACTCACCAATGTTTTTTAGGGTTCCGTACCTCAAAAGGAAAAAACGGAACCTATATAGAATCACGTGCGTCTGTCTGTCTGTCCGACCATTCCCCCCCCCCCTTTCTCTCCGAAACTACTGGGTCTAATTTTTCTTTTAAATACACAAAATAGTTCTATATCTAGATGACAGGAAATCCTATTAAAAATGTGCAGTCAAGCGAGAGTCGGTCTTAATTATAGTGCGTAGTTTTGTAACAGAGCCCGGCGGCTAATCCTATTGTCTATTGTTAAGTAAAACCGCACGTGCTACTTACCTGCAAAAAAGGGTCATACTCATTCTATTTGGCACCTGAGCGCGGGCTAGTCCAACGCTCAAAAAACCAGTGTAGGTGCGCTCTCCGATAACGCGCCTTTGTTACGCATCTCGATGCCACATTTTAGACTGGTTCTGTAGTGTTCGACTCGCCGGCACTCAGTAACCGAATTACGCAGGTTTTTATGCAGGTGGTTGTGGCACGTGGCACGAGCGGTTTTACTTAACAATAGACAATAGGATTAGCTCGGGCTCAGTTACAAAACTAGGAACTATACTTAGTTTAAAATCCGATCCCTACGGGGTTTTTAAAGACTTTTCTTTCATTCACGTTCCACATAAAAAATACAATATTAAAAATTGAGTATTGTACGGAACCCTTGGAACGAAAGTCCGACTCGCACTTGACCGCTTTTTTTTTCTATCCATGTCCGAAGAGTGAGTGAAAGGAGAGTTAAGGATGACTCGCGTTAGATCGAGCCGTGTCCGGGCCGGAGTATACTTTTCTATGACATGAAAGGCGATCACGTGATGCTTTCCATTGAAAACGATGCGCTGGAACTGCTGGAAGCTGCGGCTCGGTCTAACGTGAGTCATCCTTAATTTGTATGGCGTACCGAACTATTTGAATACTTTGGATGCTACCTCTACTATAACCTCCTGAGACCCAGAAGCAATTGTTTTGTTTTTTGTAATTAGAACCCAATTACACAATAAAAGTTCAAAATAGATTTTGGAACATGTACAAAAAATTGTACGCAGGGACTTAGGAGGTTATGGCGCTGACTGAACGAGTAGGTGTAAATTCCGTATAAATTCAAATTAACTGTCCTCATCGCCCGGACTACACCGTAACTGGCCGTATATAAAAAGTTGGCGTACAATAAAACAAAAGTTAATCCATTTGAATGCGATACATCGGGAGCAATCGAGATTGTTCTAATAACTCGGTTTCCGTAACGTATAGATTAGATTAGATTAGATATATTTATTTCTTATTTATTTTTTATACACGGTGGCCCAAAAACTAAGTCCATTCCCGTTGCCAGGGAGGTTTTAAGAAGAAACAGGAGCTGAGTTAAATATTTTAGGTAAATATACCCGTCTCGCTAATGGAAGCGGCTCCTAAAACTAGTGCGATAAGGACAAGGCAAAAAATCCCACGTAAAAATCGGTTTCGTACTAGACTGTTTCCTCCTCCAAAACTTAACCAATCCTAACCAAACTTGGAAATCCAAATGATTATGAAATTATCTGTGTCGGACCGTTTAGCTTTTTTTAGCTAATTGATATCAGTTTTGAATACTACGCCTCACATTGCGGCATAGTCAATGAGGTCATTTTGGCCATTTTTGAAGGGCTCTAGCGCCTTAAAAAACAAAAATATCAAAAAAAGCAAAACGGTCCGACACAGATATTGACAATATTAATCTGTGTTGAAAAAATCATTGCTCTAGCATCAAAACCCACAGAGGAAACAGTCGAGTAAATTTGTATGGAGAAATGACCACTCCTGTTGGCTCTTAAGGGGCCCACTGATTAACAGTCCGCCAGACGATATCTGTCACTTAGAATAAAATTTTGACAGTTCCGAACAACGAACAGGCCGATACCGTCCGGCGGACTGTTAATCAGTGGGGGCCCCTTTAAGATTACGAGTATACTGATCAACTTTTACTATGGGACAAACACCGAAATCGCGCAAAAAAAATTACCCTCCCATAGAAAATGGACCAGCCAAAATGTATGAAACACTTAGGGGTACCCAGTTAAGTAATTACAATGTTTGTACGTATCGCAAGATCTCTGATCGGTCCAAACATATAATTATTAAACTTATATAACAGTTCAATCGAAGCACAATAGAGTCCCTACAACTCAAGTCGAAATTGACAAAGTTTTGTGTATTTATATACTTACATCGATATTCATCGCTTCCTACCATCAGTTACAATTTTACATTTTCAACCATAATGCTAATAACATTAAGATTGGTTTTTGAATGCAGACATTTCTAATAAATTCACTGTGAACGTACTTTAAGATTTACTTGATGTTTTAAGGAGAATGATTGACCTAAAATTCCCCAATCGGATTGGCTTACCTTCCTTCTTCCTCGCGTTATCCCTGGATTTTGCCACGGCTCATGGGAGCCTGGGGTCCGCTTGACAACTAATCCCAGGAGTTGGCGTGGCCACTAGTTTTTACAAAAGCGACTGCCATCTGACCTTCCAACCCAGAGGGTAAACTAGGCCTTATTGGGATTAGTCCGGTTTCCTCACGATGTTTTCCTTCACCGAAAAGCGACTGGTAAATATCAAATGATAATTCGTACATAAGTTCCGAAAAGCACCCGCGACCTCCGGATTGAAAGTCTCACACTCTTACCGCTAGGCCACCAGCGCTCTTCATATCGCAAGGAAACCAATTTCCCTAAATCACCTTTAAAACCTTCCATAGCAATATACGCTCACAAGCGAAAGGTTATAACTTGTACAACAATCACTTCGCTTACGATGTTTACGTTAAAATCATTTCCCCAGAGTAGCATCCCTTATCGGTACAAGCATTACGCGGGGTAAGAGTACGATCAATTAAGGTTATTAGTCTAGTGACGGAGCGAATACGAATACTTTTACGAATACGAGCGGTGGTGGCCGAGTGGATTTGACGCTCGACTTTCAATCCGGAGGTCGCGGGTTCAAATCCTGGCTCGTACCAATGAGTTTTTCGGAACTTATGTACGAAATATCATTTGATATTTATCACTAGCTTTTCGGTGAAGGAAAACATCGTGAGGAAACCTGCATACATCTGCGAAGAAATTCAAAGGTGTATGTGAAGTCCCCAATCCGCATCGGGCTAGCGTGGGGACTATAGCCCAAACCCTCTCGTGCTTGAGAGGAGGCCTGTGCCCAGCAGTGGGACGTATATAGGCTAAATTATTTACTTTTACGAATACCACGAATACCACATTATCATCATCGGCCTTCGGCCTTCGAGTCTATTACAGACTATACAAACAGTGACAGGTAGGGAGACAAACCGTCGTGGGTGAAGTTTCCTCTCCACAGACACTGCATCGCCTGGGACACAAACGAAGAGACACAGGGTTGCCCAAGACCCGTGGCTCTCTCTCGGCCTCACCGACTAGATCCGCGGGAAAGACAAGTCAATACGCGCGGAGTCGGGTCGGCTGCAGGTGCACGACGGCTGGCACCGAGTCGGGTTTGTTTCAAGTTTTCCTTCTCTGTTGCTATCTCTTCCGTTAAACAGCAGGAGGACCACGTGCAGGCGAGATAACCCGGGGCACAAAGATATTATTCGTGCCCCCCCCCCCCCCACACACACACACATTATCATACGAATACGAATAACAGCTACTGGTACAAACCTTCGGTCTCGACATTTAGTATGAAAGATACCACACAAATAATGTATATTTTAATATTTTTAATATAGATATTCTTTATGTATTTGGAATATGGCATTGTAAGAAAAAGTGTCACTACTAATTTAGATTGTAAGTACTGTAAAAGCACGTTTCATTTTATAATAAACTAACCAGTGGGGCTATTCATAAATTACGTCATTTCAAATGGGGGGGAGGGGTCTGGACATCGATGATGGTGTCATGACGTAGGAGGAAACAGGGTCATTCGAAGCATGATATTTGGATGACTGTAGGGGGGGAGGGGGGTCAAAACTCGTCAAAAATAGATGACGCAATTTATGAACAGCCCCAGTGACATTATATTATGTGTTTAATTACATAGATATAATTATAATATACTTCGTAACTATTAAATAAGTTCAATCAAAATTTTAAATAAGGACTAAAAAATACGAATAGTTTTTTTTAAATATCGTATTCGTATTCGTTGCATAACTAGTAAATTACCCTACTTGGGAGAAAATACAGGGTTACTTTTTTACCGGTACAATAAATTTTACCACATCATTGGTATCGATAATAGATCACATTGCACAAATAATTTTTTTTTTTTATTTCGCATCCATCAATTTATCCTTCACCAATTTAGTAACTTCTGGTTGCACTAAGCCGGTCGCTAAATCGCGCGCGATGACGTAAACAAACAGTTGCCAGTTCGTGCGTTTGCTAATTGATGCGTAAGGCATCCACATTTTCTAGTACTTTAGCGGATAAAGTTCGGGCATTGGTATTTTTGTTTTTTTGTTCCCAAATAGTAGTAACAAAGAATGCTGGTATTTTTTATTTTTGGCAACAATTACGTATGTTGATTTATTGTACTGGTAAAAAAGTAACCCTGTATAGACACTCTAACTTTAGTAGATTATACTTGTGTCAGATTTAAAGTAGTATTTTCTGGATTGGTATCAGCCGCTTTTCTAAAAAAAACCGGCTAAGTGCGAGTCGGACTCGCACACTAAGGGTTCCGTACCATTACGCAAAAAACGGCAAAAATCACGTTTGTTGTATGGGAGCCCCACTTAAATATTTATTTTATTCTGTTTTTAGTATTTGTTGTTATAGCGGTAGCAAAAATACATTTTATGTGAAAATTTTAACTGCCTAGCCATCACGCCCGGTTCATGATAAAAAGCCTGGTGACAGACAGACGGATGGACAGACAGACGGACAGACTTTGGATACGGAACCCGAAAACACACACACATACACACACATTCGAAAAACATGCCCCTCCATTCCTAAGTCGGGTAAACACTTAAGTAATATATCTCAGGGGACGTCAACATTTTCTTCCCACGGCACAAGTTATAATAACAAAGGCACTCGGTCTCCCGTTAAGCAAATATATTGAATGCCGACAGCTAAGGGGAAAGTGGACCACTTCCACATACAAACGTATTCCCTATTTTCCCCTCTGTATATTAACTTTAGAGAAAATATTATAACACAATGCTTTTGCGATATCTGATTTTATTGATCGAGCGTTAGCGAAGGTTTCCTTTTCTGCTTGGGAAGCAATGCTTTTGTATGTCCGGATGTTGATATCGCAGTGATAATGACTCAACGAAGTACAAACAGCAATACTCCCTAACTGTACATCGGTGGGCCTTATTACAAAAGGCATAAGGTCCTCCAATGTACAGTTAACAGTGTAGGCGATGGTACCAGAGTATTTTTAATTTTGAAATTTTCTAAAAAAAAAAAGAAAGAAAAGAAAAAAAAAGAAAGAAAAAAAGTAAGAAGCTTTTCGCGAGGTCTACGGTCTACACCTACTACTAGTTATAAAAGTTAGGAGTTTACAAAAATTTGATAGCATTTTTAATGTTACAACCTTACAACTCTTTATTTATTAAACAATCGGAAAAGAGGGCATAATATATCTATGCTTAATGAACATAACATTGTGTAAAAATAATATATGTGACATTCTTAATCAAAAGGTACCACTGTTGAAATTAGGCCCACTTGCACCATTCCACTAACCCGGGATTAATAGGTTAAACCGTTAACCTAGTGTCATATTGTACTGGTAACCATGGTAACGCCAGGTTTAACCGGGTAACCCCGGGTTAGTGGAATGGTGCAAGTGGGCCTTATACGTATAACCTTACAGAGCGTCCTTATGACAAGATGACGACTTATGAGAACGTCACATATATAACATAATCTCAATAATAACCAAAGAGGGAAATGGGGGCGTTTGTGTGAAGAAGCGGCCGTCGTTTCTCCTCCTAATACAGGGGCGCTCGACATTTCCAGTTTGTAATAACTTGTATGACTGGGGTCGCCAACATTTTTCCCATTGTGACAGATAATAACGCCAGCCGAACTTTTCTAAGCAAACTGGTTTTGTAATCAGGGGTACTTAACCTTTTACACGATAATACATTATCTGAGTATATTTTCCTAAAGCGATTCGATTCGAAGCGATTATTCCAGTAACAAGAACCCGTGCCGACTTACAACTGAAATTCCCATACAAATTACTATGGAGAAATTTGACCAGACACTAAACTGATATAGGGGGTATGCGTTATTTATTTCTGAAAATCGTAAAATAAGGGACACCCTAATCTCTAAAAATAAGTCTGTAAAAAGAACTTTTAATAAAACCAACAGGGGTTCTCAATATTTTTTTGCTACACAAACTGATTTTATAACCGCCGATTCAGCTTCCTCGGATTAAGTCCAGAACATTCGAAATTTAAAAATCTGATTTTTATTTCACATAGTATCAAGGCCGATTTTTATTCTGTTGTCGTTTTTGCATTTTTTGTCAGATTTTGATAAAAATTCGTGAATTGAAAGAGGTGCCTTTTCTGTAAAATATAAGCTCAATTTCACCGAAAGTCCTACAAAATCTTTGTGTTACGAAAACGTATGCAATTTTCGTAACCCAACGAAAAATGCTTATTTTTTGTCACATTTCGGAATTTTGGATTCAAGGATGACTCACGATAGGCCGGGCCGGGGCCAGGCCGGAGCGTCCGGCGCTTCGTTTTTTAAGGAAAGCACTGTACATGGTCACCGATCAGCCTTCATAGAAAATGACATGTCGGGCACCTCGGCCCGGGCCCGGCCCGGTCTAGCGTGAGTCATCATTTATTCCGCCTAGCCTCAGCTCTTCCAAACCAGTCAAAATTTCTACAAACTAACAAAAAAATTCTTCATAAGTAAAATAAAAATCAGCCCATAAACTAAATAGTGAGTTCCAAAACTCACTTAATACATTCAACTAGGAAACCACTTGGTTTACCAACTGCCTGATGATGGTATTCCATCTGTCCAATAACTTGGTCCAATGTGTATTTGCGTCTCACATTTTGCTTAGTGAGAGATTGAGACGCAATGCACATTGCAGAATAATGAAATTGGACAGATGGAATGCCATCCTGAGATATGTAGACAGACCTTCATATATAAGCGAAAAAACGGCGTATGGTAATTTTCCAGTAGCTGAATTCTTACACCTATAAACAGAATTCATTTTAGCTAGGGTGGCCAGTTATTTTCCGGTGGCCAGTTACTGGCGAATTACCCTAGGTATCAATATGAAGTCAAGATCACATTTTTGAATATCGAATGCCGTTCCAGGGGTGCAGAACATTTTTTACCGAGCCCGGACATCGCTTTGGCGAACCGCCAAAGTATCAGGTTTTGCCTACGATACCTAGCCTTTAGTGTTTTCATATTCCAGTTTTAGTAACAGTCAGTGCTTTTATAAGGTAAGGAAAAAAACCGGACAAGTGTAAGCCGGACACGCCCACCGAGGGTTCCGTACATTTTAGTATTTATTAACAACAGAAATACATCATCTGTGAAAATTTTAACTGTCTAGCTATCACGGTTCATGAGATACAGCCTGGTGACAGACAGACGGACAGACGAACAGTGGAGTCTCACCACATCTACGGCTCCTGTGATTGGTCCAGGACGTTGCTATGGAGGAGCCGAACCCCACTCAAGCTTCGCTATTCACCACCTTACTAGATGCACGCATACGTGCCTTTTTTTTATATATACTTACCTTTCTTCTGATTTCTATACAAAATGTACTAGTTTGTAATTAAAGTATTTAAAACGAAAGGCGTCGTCTACATTATTGCTGGTCTTAGTAATAGGGTTCCGTTTTTACCCTTTGGGTACGGAACCCTAATAATGTTAGTGCCGAAAGGGAATTTGGCTCAGTGGCGCCACCAACTCCTTTCAATTAAAGCCAGGGGCGCTCAACATTTCCTGCAGCTAATTGCCAGGTCAGAGGTGCTGAACATTTTACGTCGATTCTCTACAGCGGGCGTCACGCCAGCACAACGTGCTAACTAGCAAACCTTTGGCGGCGTTATTACAGAATAAGTAATAGTACTACCGTACAGAAAGGACATTTCCTACAAAACCGAAGTTTGACAGCGATTCAGGGATGGATTATGTTGTCCCTTTCTAATGTATGGCACGATCCCTTTGGCTATTTAGCCCCCATTCGCACGACAGCTTTTTCAACGCCCGTTAAAAAAGCGCTTGAATCTGTCCACACCCTAAATTCGATTTAACGACCAAAGCTTAAAGTCGAAAATCCAACAACGCTTGATAAAAAGCGCTACCGCTCGCGCTCTCGTGTGAATATATACACATGTATCCATTTGTGTCATTCAAGCGCTTTTTTAACGCGCGTTAAAAAAGCTGCCGTGCGAATGGGGACTTAGGGTTGTCAAAATTCAAGTATGTTTTATCTTATCTGTGGTTGTGCAAGCATGTGGACATCAAGTTTTTTTTTAAATTAAGTTGTGCCAACCTTAATAATTGCTCGGAGCAATGCTGAGCCGAACGGAGCCGAGAATGCCCGAAAGGATCAGTTTCGCCCCCTGGCGTTAAGTTCCTAGTCTCCTTCATTCATTCTGAAATACCCTCTATAATATATTACCAAAGAGAATAGATAGTAGGTATAGGGTTACCTAGAGTCGGACCAAAAAAAATCCGCAGCGGATTTGATAGCCCACGCAGTGCAAGTGTCATGTATACGTCATAATTTCATAGAAGTTTGACGTTTAAAATGACACTCACTGCGTGGGCTATCAAATCCGCTGCAGACTATTCTTAGTCTGACTCTATTGTCGTAGTAAATTTCGTAGTCACAGTAAATTTACTGCCATCTATTGACATACTGAGAGATAAGATAAGAAGCAAATATAAGGGCTAACAAAAAAGAGAATTGATTGAAACAATACAAAAGGTCTCTAATAAATAATAGATACATTATTATACATATTTCAATATCAACAAACAACAACATTATATTCAATATAAATACAATCACTACATGCCAGTACTATAACGAAAAACCAACTCTTTGCTACTACTAATAAGACTCATATTCCAATCACAAGACCAATTACTTATGTTCTTTTCCATCTCAAGTGCATCCCTTGACAATCTTGACATGTCAAATATTGACTCGGCATTTGGGCAAATATTAGCAAGACATATATCATATTGGTAGACATCAAGAAATTGTCATACGTCATGCATTAGTTCTGTCATGTCAACAGTGCTAATATTTATTGTGAAATCATGATACTTTTCCTTTTAGTGAATTGGGTATAGACTAGGAATCCTTTAGACCGAGCTTAGAGCAATTATTTCATGCCTTGGAGGATATAACCAACGGAGACGCCATGTCTAAAATTTTCGGTACAAAATAGTCTGCCGTTTTTTGCGGGGGAGGGGCACATCAAATGTATAGGTACGTCATGTCAGATAAACGTCAGTCCATACATATGGTTGACATGAGGTTGACCATTGGCCGCCTATTTTCGACAGAGGGGAACGCCTGTTAATGGCGGCTCCATTGTTAATTACTCCGAGATTTCATGCAACCGATGATGCCAAAAATGCGGGGGTGCGCGGGACGAGGTGAGCGAAGTCCCGTGCCGTGATTGGTCCGTTCAAAGACACGGACGTCACACAAAGACACTTTCGACTCGAACATGGAGTAAAATTACCGTATGCGTGGCAGCGCGGCTATGCTCGGTCTAGAGGATTCCTAGTCTATGGAATTGGGATAGGCAATTGATAATTGTAAGTACCTATACAGGGTGATTCAGGAGACGTAAGCAGGACTAACACTGCGCATTTCGTAAATTATAAGCAACTGTTTCCTATCAGTATTAGTGAGGTTAACGTTAATTTTCTAGTCGTGTTGAAAAAAAAGTTATTAATTTATTTACGACATGGATGGTCACCCCAACATTAGAATACTAAACTACAGATATTCTGTGTCAAATTGAATGTCATCACTGTCATCACGGTCAGGTTACTTTTGAAAACTCGTATCTCACTCAGGTTTGACATTTTATTTTCTTCGTAAAAGAGCTTTTATGTTTATTAATTAGGTCTTGTAGGGTGACCATGATCGTAGAGACTTAAATTTGCCTTCACCAAAAAGTAGAAAAATAGGAAAAAGTGTGGTTGTTTCACCTAAATACGACGGTGATCGATCAATTATCAGTTACTGAGTGTGCAGGATTAGTCCTGCTCACGTCTCATGAATCACCCTGTATAGAATAGAACTCCAATCTTATCATAAGAGGAAAAGGGATGAAGTTACGTGATCGCGTCTACATATAATCCCTTTTTTCCTCTCTGGACATTTACGTTATAGAAAATAATTCTCAATTTGATGTATTCATTTGAATAATTTTGATCTTTTTAACCGACTTCCAAATCCCAAAGGAGGAGGTTATCAATTCGGTTGTATGTTTTTTTTTTTATTTTTTTTATTTTTTTTTTTATTTTTTATGTTTGTTACTCCATGTCTCCGTCATTACTGGACCGATTTTGAAAATTATTTTTTTGATTGTATGTATATGCATACAGATTGGTCCCGTTTTTGTCAAAATCCAGTTCTGATGATGGGATCCATGAGGAATCGACGGAACTTCTCAAATCTTAAAGGCATACATATGGTGATTTTTGTGTTTTTATCAACAAATCAAGCATATACATTCAAAAACGTGACATTTGATGAAGTGGAACTGCTGATGATGATCAGAACGGAACTCTTCAACGACGCATAGTTCACCTTTGGCGATTTGTCCTCTTCGTTATGTTTGTTAAGCAAGTTAAGTTTTTAAGCCACAATTTTATCAAGCTTGAGTTCTGATGATGGGATCCATGAGAAATCGAGGGAACTCCTCAAATTTGAAAGGCATGCGTATAGAGATTTTTGTATTTTCATCAGAAAATCAAGCATTTTCATTAAAAACTGTCGCATTTGATGAAGTGGAACTGCTGATGATGATCAGAACGGAACTCTTCAACGACGCATAGTTCACGTTTGGCGATTTGTCCTCTTCGTTATGTTTGTTAAGCAAGTTTAGTTTTTAAGCCACATTTCTGTCAAGCTCGAGTTCTGATGATGGGATCCATAAGGAATCGAGGGAACTCCTCAAATCTTAAAGGCATACGTATAGAATTTTTTGTATTTTCATCATAAAATCAAGCATTTACATTAAAAACTGTCGCATTTGATAAAGTGGAACTGCTGATGATGATCAGAACAGAACTCTTCAACGACGCATAGTACATGTTTGGTGATTTCGAATTTCGATTTTGACTTGGACTGGGACCCGGACTCATACCCGGATCCGGTTCGGACCCGGACTCAGACTCGGACTCGGACCCGAACTCGGACCCGGACTCGGACCCGGACTCGGACCCGGACTCGGACCCGGACTCGGACCCGGACTCGGACCTTGACCCGGAAAACCACTATGATACCTAAACTAAATAAACCACTATGATTACCTACCATAAAATGTGGGTATGATGATGCCAAACCCCTCCCGCTCAAACTCCCGTACACCGCACCGCATGCGCCGTTAAGTGGGTTAGGTTAGGTTTGAACTGCGATCCTCACAGAACCGAACAAAAGTGGGTTAGGTTCGGTTAGAACTGCGAGTCTTACAGAAACGAAATGCTACTAGAAAAGTGGGTTTGATTAGGTTCGAACTGCGATCCTCACAGAACCGAACTGCTATGAGAGAAGTGGGTTATGTTAGGCTAGATAACTACGACCCTTACGGAAACGAAATGCTACTAGAAAGTAGGTACTGGTTTTACCTCCTTTTCTACATAGTGCACCATCTACCATAATCTTTCACCGGGCCCCATAGAAGTCGGTTTTTTTTCTTAAAAATTATTAATTATTAACTATAAAAGTTAGGAGCTTTTAAAATTTTTAATAGAATTTTTATTCGCTCGTAATTCTTATAATAACATTTATCAGTGACCGCCGTATTTATCGTTGGTACAGTCAAGAGTAAAAATATGGGTGCACACATCATACTCAAAAATATGTCCCATAGCTGTTATGTCAGCGAATTAAGAGCTATGGGACATATTTTTGAGTAAGTTGCACCCATATTTTTAACACTTGACCGTACCTGAGGCGTGCCTATAACACAGGACAGTACTTACTACCGCCATCTGTTGGCCAGTTTATATTTATTATTATTATTATTTATTTATTTTTATTTTAAACTTTATTGCACAATATAACAAATAAAGTACAAATGGCGGACTTAATGCCTAAAGGCATTCTCTACCAGTCAACCACCAGGCTAAGGGGTCATCCATTAATTACATCACACGTTTAGGGGGAGGGAGGGGGTCAAGAAAATGTGACATATTGTGACATGGGGGAGGGGGGAGACACAAACTTTGTGACGTCACTTTAACTTCATCAGTAACCGAAAATTTATTAAAAAAAAATTATTCGCTGTACATTTAAATAACAAGTTTTTAAAACGATAATCGTTTTAATTCGTTTAATTTTCTTTCCTAAGCAGTTTTGGGTTATAAAATTACTAATATTTATATCGTTAAAAATATTTTGATAAAATATTAATAATACTTAGGTACTTACTTAATTCGATTTGGCGATTTCGTAGAAAAAATGTGACGTCACACTAGGGGGGAGGGGTTTGCCAAATGTGACCAAGTGTGACAAGGAGGGGGGGAGGGGTCAAAAAACCTAGAAAATTGTGTGACGTAATTAATGGATGACCCCTTTAACAGAAACAGTAGTAGGTGCAGGCATTAAACAAAAAAAAACGCAGAATAGGTAACTGTAAAAGAAATACCTTGAAAATTGCAGTCAATTTTCAAATAAGCTCAAATAACAAAATATCCTTTAAAAAAAAATTGTAAACATAATCTTAAATGTAAACTGAAATAAATGTCATATACTAATTGTAAGAAAAAAACGACCTATGCCGCTGTGGCCCGGTGGCCGAATGGCACAGGCACCTGCCGCGATAGCAGAGGACGCTGGTTCGATTCCAGCCTGGGGCACTGGAGGCCTTGGTCACTTTTTTTAGTACATGACATTTATTTCAGTTTATAATTTATATAGTAGTGTTTCTAATTGAAATAAAAACAAATTAAAATATTTTTAACAGACTTCCAAATCCCAAAGGAGGAGGTTATCAATTCGGTTGTATGTTTTTTATTTTTATTTTTTTTATTTTTATTTTTATTTTTTATGTTTGTTACTCCGTATCTCCGTCATTACTGGACCGATTTTGAAAAATATTTTTTTGATTGTATGCATATGCATACAGATTGGTCCCGTTTTTGTCAAAATCCAGTTCTGATGATGGGATCCATGAGGAATCGACGGAACTCCTCAAATCTTAAAGGCATACATATGGTGATTTTTGTGTTTTTATCAACAAATCAAGCATATACATTCAAAAACGTGACATTTGATGAAGTGGAACTGCTGATGATGATCAGAACGGAACTCTTCAACGACGCATAGTTCACCTTTGGCGATTTGTCCTCTTCGTTATGTTTGTTAACCAAGTTAAGTTTTTAAGCCACAATTTTATCAAGCTTGAGTTCTGATGATGGGATCCATGAGAAATCGAGGGAACTCCTCAAATTTTAAAGGCATGCGTATAGAGATTTTTGTATTTTCATCAGAAAATCAAGCATTTTCATTAAAAACTGTCGCATTTGATGAAGTGGAACTGCTGATGATGATCAGAACGGAACTCTTCAACGACGCATAGTTCACGTTTGGCGATTTGTCCTCTTCGTTATGTTTGTTAAGCAAGTTTAGTTTTTAAGCCACATTTCTGTCAAGCTCGAGTTCTGATGATGGGATCCATAAGGAATCGAGGGAACTCCTCAAATCTTAAAGGCATACGTATAGAATTTTTTGTATTTTCATCATAAAATCAAGCATTTACATTAAAAACTGTCGCATTTGATGAAGTGGAACTGCTGATGATGATCAGAACAGAACTCTTCAACGACGCATAGTACATGTTTGGTGATTTCGAATTTAGATTTTGACTTGGACTGGGACCCGGACTCATACCCGGATCCGGTTCGGACCCGGACTCGGACTCGGACTCGGACCCGGACTCGGACCCGGACTCGGACCCGGACTCGGACCCGGACTCGGACCTGGACTCGGACCCGGACCCGGACTTGGACCGGGACTCGGACCCGGACTCTGACTCAGAGACCCGGACCTTGACCCGGAAAACCACTATGATACCTAAACTAAATAAACCACTATGATTACCTACCATAAAATGTGGGTATGATGATGCCAAACCCCTCCCGCTCAAACTCCCGTACACCGCACCGCATGCGCCGTTAAGTGGGTTAGGTTAGGTTTGAACTGCGATCCTCACAGAACCGAACAAAAGTGGGTTAGGTTTGGTTAGAACTGCGAGTCTTACAGAAACGAAATGCTACTAGAAAAGTGGGTTTGATTAGGTTCGAACTGCGATCCTCACAGAACCGAACTGCTATCAGAGAAGTGGGTTAGGTTAGGCTAGATAACTACGACCCTTACGGAAACGAAATGCTACTAGAAAGTAGGTACTGGTTTTACCTCCTTTTCTACATAGTGCACCATCTACCATAATCTTTCACCGGGCCCCATAGAAGTCGGTTTTTTTTTCTTAAAAATTATCTTTAATTTGTTCTAATACTTCTATTTAATATTATAATCTTAATTCGTTCTGTTCGTAAACAAAGTCTAACCCCATTAATTATAATTACTATTAACGCTAGTCCCAAAGATGACTCATCTTAATTTTGTTTAAAAGCGTTCAGCCGTAAAAATTTGCGAAAATGTCTCCTTTATTAATTATTAATAATGGCCGAGCCTTGGTGATCAATCACAGTATTTTCTAAACAATATAAAATGCCCTTTAAAGAAAAATATTGAAATTAGTGACCTTTTACTAAACATTTATGTAAGACACAAGTGTATACAGTAGGTCATGTCAGAGGTTCCACAAAAAAAATGTCTAATATTATAAAAACGCGCGTGCGCGTTCTAACTAAAAACTAATAAAAATATGTCTTATTAGTTTTTAGAACGCGCACTCAGCTTCTTTGGTCATATCATGCGGTCTAAAAAGCACGACATAGAAAGGCAGATTATCTTGGGCCAAATAGAGGGCAAGCGAGCGCGAGGAAAAGCACCCACGAGATGGTCTGATGTTGCGAAGAGGGTGGTTGGCGGCAACATGCAGTGTGTGACCCATATGGCTTATGATCGCACACTGTGGAGACGTAGCATTACATGGTCGCGATCCTCAGCAATGCAATGAGGGACCGAGGAAGAAGAAGCTATTAGTTTTTGTTTTATAAAACTTGCTATATCTAGGTACCTACCTATTTAAATAAAATGTGGGATTGTAATAAAACTTTCCATATACATGAGGTAGGTACCTATACCTTGACATGAGGTAGATAGATATATCTATGCCCGTAATAAGTTTATATAGCTTATAAAATAAAAGCGTAACTACGTTTGTATGGAGAACCGAGCTCGCTGCGGACTATTTTAGTCAATTTGTGTAATAACCTAAACCTAACCTAGGTTTGTTTTATGGCAATCCTGAAAGTACGCGTTTCTGAGAAAAGCCAAATTATGACTAACGAAAATGCGGACAAACAATACATTATGACTTAAAACTTTATGGGAGACAATAGAGATGGTGGGCCAACTAGAATTTTCTCTCCCTTGAAACCGTCCTTTAATTGCGGGTGACGGGCAAAATATTTCAACCATAAACAACGAATACGCTAATGGCCAAGGGAATTAGCTACAGTTTGGCCTGTTTTAGGGTTCCGTACCGACCTACCCGGAGGGTGACAAACGGAAATTGGAGCCCTTAGTTACACAATAAAAGTTCAAAATAGGCCCCGTGCATGAACTATAGGAATCAGCATAGGAGCAGTCAGATTTTCAGCGCGAGGCGTAAATGTGATGTTTATACTTCCGATGCAGCCCACAAGATGGCAGAACCTAATATGCACAGGGAAACGTACCGACGAGAACGGTAGATGGTAGCACTGGCTTTGGCAATGTACGTGAGCACATATGTTTCCGATTCAGGCCACAAGATGGCAGACCCTCCAACGCGCACGGTCCCTATAGATTTTGGAATATGTACAAAAAAGTGTACTCGGGACTTAGGAGGTTAAAGGATGACTCACGCTAGACCGGGCCGAGGCGTCCCGGCATGTCATTTTCTATGACGGCTGATCGATAAATAAATAAATAAATAAATAATAAATAAATATGCAATGCCTGCTGAGACCGGTTCATGGATATTTATTGTTGCACCTGTGAACGGGTTCCAGCAGGCGTTCTACATGACATAAAAGCTCTCCAAGGGGCCTCTACGTGTTGGATCTGTGTCCCCACGCAAGCCTATCAAAAAACCGGGATTATAGGCCCGTGATATCTAAGGAGATACAAATAAATATTATAGGACATTTTTTACACAAATTGACTAAGCCCCACGGTAAGCTCAAGAAGGCTTGTGTTGTGGGTACTCAGACAACGATATATGTAATATATAAATACTTAAATACATAGAAAACAACCATGACTCAGGAACAAATATCTGTATCATCATACAAATAAATGCCCTTACCAGGATTCGAACCCAGGACCATTGGCTTCGCAGGCAGGGTCACTACCCACTAGGCCAGACCGGTCGTCAAAACCGGTCGTGGTCGATGACCACGTGATGCTTTCCATAGAAAACGAAGCGCCGGTAGCTCCGGATCGGCTCCGGCCCGGTCTAGCATGTCAAGCTTAATTAATGAGCCTCCACTGTCCGTCTCTCACATCACAATGCTCAGTCCGCATGCCGCAGGGCTCGGAACCGGTATTTTTAAAAAACCCCTAAATAGACCAATATATTGAATTATTTTATGCTCTTTACGTAAGACTGGATCATGTATTTAGGTAACGAATTTGTGTTATCAGATTGGCCAATTAAATAATTTAAAAAAAAAAAAAACCGACTTCTATGGGGCCCGGTGAAAAATTATGGTAGATGGTGCACTATGTAGAAAAGGAGGTAAAACCAGTACTTTCTAGTAGCATTTCGTTTCCGTAAGGGTCGTGGTTCTAGCCTAACCTAACCCACTTCTCTGAATGCAGTTCGGTTCTGTGAGGATCGTAGTTCGAACCTAATCAAACCCACTTTTCTAGTAGCATTTCGTTTCTGTAAAGCCCGCAGTGCTAACCAAACCTAACCCACTTTTGTTTGGTCTGTGAGGATCGCAGTTCAAACCTAACCTAACCTACTTAACGGCGCATGCCGTGCGGTGTACGGGGGTATGAGCGGGAGGGGTTTGGCATCATCATACTATATACCTACATTCTATGGTAGGTAATCATAGCGGTTTATTTAGTTTAGGTATCATAGTGATTTTCCGGGTCAAGGTCCAGGTCTCTGAGTCCGAGTCCGGGTCTGAGTCTGGGTCCGAGTCCGGGTCCGAGTCCGGGTCCTAGTCCGGGTCCGAGTCCGGGTCAGAGTCCGGGTCCGAGTCCGGGTCCAAGTCCGAGTCCGAGTCCAGGTCCGGTTCCGATCCGGGTACGAGTCCGGGTCCCAGTCCAAGTCAAAATCGAAATTCGACATCACCAAACGTGTACTATGCGTCGTTGAAGAGTTCTGTTCTGATCATCATCAGCAGTTCCACTTCATCAAATGCGACAGTTTTTAATGTAAATGCTTGATTTTATGATGAAAATACAGAAAATTCTATACGTATGCCTTTAAGATTTGAGGAGTTCCCTCGATTCCTTATGGATCCCATCATCAGAACTCGCGCTTGACAGAAATGTGGCTTAAAAACTAAACTTGCTTAGCAAACATAACGAAGAGGACAAATCGCCAAACGTGAACTATGCGTCGTTGAAGAGTTCCGTTCTGATAATCATCAGCAGTTCCACTCCATCAAATGCGACAGTTTTGAATTAAAATGCTTGATTTTCTGATGAAAATACAAAAACCTCTATACGCATGCTTTTAAAATTTGAGGAGTTCCCTCGATTTCTCATGGATCCCATCATCAGAACTCAAGCTTGACAAAAATGTTGCTTAAAAACTTAACTTGCTTAACAAACATAAGGAAGAGGACAAATCGCCAAAGGTGAACTATGCGTCGTTGAAGAGTTCCGTTCTGATCATCATCAGCAGTTCCACTTCATCAAATGTCACGTTTTTGAATGTATATGCTTGATTTGTTGATAAAAACACAAAAATCACTATATGTATGCCTTTAACATTTGAGGAGTTCCGTCGATTCCTCATGGATCCCATCATCAGAACTGGATTTTGACAAAAACGGGACCAATCTGTATGCATATACATGCAATCAAAAAAAGAATTTTTAAAATCGGTCCAGTAATGACGGAGATATGGAGTAACAAACATAAAAAATAAAAAAAATAAAAAAAAACATACAACCGAATTGATAACCTCCTCCTTTGGGATTTGGAAGTCGGTTAAAAAGAAATGATAAACCAAAGAACGAAAACGAACGTAATAATACCGGTATTTTTGTATGGAGCAAAAACCGGTTTCCGAGCCCTGGCATGCCGTATTGTCCGGGTGGTAGTGGCGCCCCCTACTCAGTGAGTTGTACAAATTATCAAGAAAAAAACCTTGTTAAAACACGATAGTTCGGAACCCTCGACGAGCGTTCGACTCGCACTTGGCCAGTTTTACCACCAGAATTTTTCAATAGTTTGAGCTCTGGTCCCCCCCAGAACACAGGGATGGAGGGATCAAGTAATACTGGGAAATACAACCAAGTTGGAATGTTTTGAGAGTGACGGCTGAATTATGCGCACGCTGTGGCCAGTTAATATTTTTTCTCAAAAATGGACGGCAAAGTCGACTTTGCCGTCTAAAAATAGGTCGCGAAGCGCTTAGTTTATGGTCAGTCAAAAATTAAAAAGTTAAAAACATTGCAGTCTCGATTTTGGGACTGCAATGTTGCATACAAATTCCATTATTTGTCGAATTCCAAACTTTTTAAAAGTTGAAATGGCCATATCAATTGAAGGCACAGGCCCATTAAACAGCCAAACAGATTATTAGTACCGCGACTATTTAGTTGTCTCAAATAGGTTGGCGTATTTTCGGCAGAAAAATACACTTCTATTTTTTTATTCAAAAAAATAAAAAGGCGGCAAGGGCTTTCTTCTGTGAAAATATATACGTAACAACGTTGCTTTTGTAAAATATTTCTATGATATTTATATTTCTTGCACCATTTTTGAGAAAAGTACTATACATATATGACTCGGCTGGAAGGCTACTTGCTGGCTTCGGATTCAATTAAACGGACTCCCAAGGTCGTCCGTTTAAAACGAATCCTCAGCCTGCAAGTAGCTACTTCCGAGCCTCGACAATAATGTACTATTAGGTGAGACTGTCTTCCTAAAACTTACTTACTTTTTTATTGTACTTGCAATTCGTTGTGTTTTTTTGTGTTGGTAAATAAATTACTTTTTATCTTTATTTATTTATTTAATTAAAATGTTTTTTTTTTTAACTTTAAAAACCAATTTAATATAGAGATATATAGAATGTAAAAACCCGTGTGACAGCCATATTTTCCGTCGTAGTTTGACTCGGAGCGCCATATCTTTTGTTTCTCTCTAATTTGCAAACATTACGCCCTCTATTAACATATGATCATTGGGGGACGAAACGCAAATCAAGTGGAAACCCTAATAAGGTTGACGGTCTTGTGAATATTGCAGGGAACCGTTGAAAAAGACATTATATTTGTTATCTTTTAGTTACAGTTATATTTATTTTTTCCTGCATGTTTTGTCTGTTTTAATTTAACTATTGTCTGTATTCCTTATTAGTTTTAAGTTAATTGTAAATTACAAGGTAGGTCCCCACTGAAAATCAGCGCTGCGGCTTACCGTAGCATTACGCTGATTGGGGGTCCTTTTTAACGATCTATGTCTTGTTTGCAATTTAACTGGTTTTGGTATGACGTAAATAAATGGATTTTCTTTATTTTCTTTTAATTAAGGCAGCGCCGACCGGTCATTGTAGAGATCCTTGGGGAAGGCGTAAGTCCAGCACGACTTATTTCGTCTAAGGTACAGTTGAGCTAATCAGGAGAACTTTTCACTCCATCATCCCAAGCCGAAAAATTCAACTGATTTTAAAGGAAGTCTCACGCTAGAACGGTCCGGGCCCGGGCGAGGCATCTGATATTTCAGTTTTCTATAGAAAGCACTTTATCACCGATCACCATTCATAGAATACATCCTCGGAGGTCTCGGCCCGGTCCCGAACCGTTCTAGCGTGATAACTCACCCTAACATAAAATAATAACTTATCCTTAACTTTACTACTTATAAATATTTTGTGCCAAAACTTTTTGCCCATGCCAATTTCTAAGCAGGACTGTCCTTAGATCAATCTCGATCATAGACACCCTACTATAAGCAAATAATGGCGTCCATCCCTCTACTAAATTGAGCGGAAAAAACCTATTTACACAAATTGGCCAAAACGCTATTTATTTAAATGAGCAAAACCTATTTTTGCTCATTATACTGCCGAACAAAAATGTGTATCGGACAAGGTTTTGTTAAAGACAATTTTATTTCAATAATCATATTTCAATAGGTACTAAAATATACGCATTTATATAGCGATAGTTTTTCTTCTGAACTAGTACCTATTAATTTTATTTCTTTCTTTACCGAACTTTAAATACCTAATATAAAATAAAATCGCGAAGAGTCTGGTTGACGTAACTAGTGACCGAAGAGCTGGCGGCTTCCTCGTACAACGTATCCGCATTGCGATACAGCGAGGAAATGCCGCCAGCATCCTTAGTACAATTAATTTAGTGTAGTACCTACCACTGTATATATCTTTTATCAAGGTTTACTTGCCATCTATAGAAAATATAAAATTTATAAACTAAAATAGATGTCATAGCATAGGCTAAAGAAAAAGTGACCATAAGTACGATATTTTGGTTTTTGTTTTTAAATGTACAAAAGTTTATAAGAATCTTATACTAAATGAACGGTTATGTTAGATTTAAATATTGAAATACGGAAAACCGTAGAATGGAGAATTATCTGTAAATGATGTCCACACTGACTCAGTAAACACGGAAAATATACATGTCGTAAAATCCAGGACCATATTTAGACATATACCTGATATACATGTACAGTCAGCAGCAGAAGTTGCTAAGCGGGCGAGGTGTTCAAAATTATCTTGGCGCGACGTTATTGTTAAGGGAATAAGAGCGTGTTAAGGTAATTATGAACACCTCGCCCGCTTAGCAACTTCTGCTGCTGACTGTACCATACAGTTGCTGTAAGCGAATATCGTTATTCAGACATACTGCAGTGTGTCAGCCAAGTTCGTTAGAAACTTGTCAATTGAGGTAAAGTTACTCGAAGAGTTTTCAAAACTGTAATGCGGACAGTTTACTTAAATTGGAATATTAAATCATAAATTTGAGGAAACAAAGGAAATTTCCATATTGAAAATGGAAAATTTCGACGCCTATAGGTACAAGAAAATGCGAAGCGCGCTGGTAGCCTAGCGATAAAAGCTTGCGAATTTCAATTCGGAGGTCGCGGGCTCCAACTCGTAGTAGTAATTGTCAAATGGATCCCATGCTCCGCGGCAAGTCTGGGTAACGCGAGGATGATGCTGATGATGACCAAAAAAAAATATGAGAAGATTTCGTAATTTTGGAAACTTTCCGAAAACACATAAGGGGTCATCCATTAATCACATCACACGTTTAGGGGGAGGGAGGGGGTCAAGAAAATGTGACATATTGTGACATGGGGGAGGGGGGAGACACAAACTTTGTGACGTCACTTTAACTTCATCAGTAACCGAAAATTTATTTAAATTATTTTATTCGCTGTACGTTTAAATAACAAGTTTTTAAAACGATAAGCGTTTTTATTCGTTTAATATTCTTTCCTAATCAGTTTTGGGTTATAAAATTACTAATATTTATATCGTCAAGAATATTTTGATAAAATATTAATAATACTTAGGCACTTAATTCGATTTGGCGATTTCGTAGAAAAAATGTGACGTCACACTAGGGGGGAGGGGTTTGCCAAATGTGACCAAGTGTGACAAGGAGGGGGGAGGGGTCAAAAAACCTTGAAATTCGTGTGACGTAATTAATGGATGACCCCTAAGTATATAAATAATGTCGAAACACGTTTTCGCCACAAAGGAGGCCATCGAAAACCTGGTTACCTAATATAATATTTATACTCTACGTATTTCCGTAATAAAATAGTTATAAATATGTACGTAATCATTTGTATGCAATGGTTTTTAGAGGGCCAATCTCATTTTGTAGGTACTTCAAAAAACTTGGCTTCTTTTTTATTAGATTATCTTATTAAATTATCCTGTACGAGTGTGTAATGAGTAACAACCATAGTTACTATAACTGTATTGAACCTACTAGTATTATTATCCTATGCGGTCGAAGGGACAGGCGTGCTGTCAGTGACCAGGAAAACAGTAAAATATCATCAATTGTAAGTTAATTAATACTATTAATAGGTAGGTACTTTATTATGTCTCGTTTAATTGCTTTTAATCATTTAAACCGTTTAATAGGGCTATTCCGGATCACTTTTAAGTGTCAGATAATTCGAAAATCGCCGAGAATTTCATAATAACACATTCCTTTTCCGAAATTTCCCAACATGCGAAAATGATTCGTGACTACCAGAATGCACCCTGCGAGATTAGGTATTATTTTTTCTATTCCAATGCCAATGATGGCAAAGGAAAGAAAAATGTATGGACATTTAGAAATAACATAAAAAACATCCCAAATCTGAAAAAAAAATAGCGTAACTACAACTTAAAAAAGTGAATTTTTTAACAAGCAGATACGTCTGCGAGCGATATTCCAAATTTTATATTAAAGGAAGGAGGAGGATTGTGGAGGATGCGGGTTCAAGTCCTGCCGGAAGCGTAAATTTTTCCATTTTTTCCTTTAATATATATTTTTTTTTAAAGTGAGGAAACATTATTTTAATACGAGTATTAACTCACATTTATAGACCGGTCTATCGCGAATTTATTTTACTACCAACGTTTAACCCGCGATAGACCCGTCTATAAATGTGAGTTAATGTGTTCAAAACGCGAAAGTTTTAAATATTATTTTAATTTCGGAGACACAAGAGTTAAAACTATAGGTACACATTTTCCAGATTCCAGAATGTTCCAGAAAGCCTTCATCCTCTTCATCATAGGTCTGCTGGCTCACAGTCACACCCAGATGATGTCAGAAGAATCCCTAGTCTTCATCACAAGCCTGGTCTTCTCCCCCCATCTTTCCACGGACCCCAATGAGGCTGGGGCAATATTTGGACCTCATGAGGCCTGCCCGAGCGAAGCACCAGTGAAACGTAGGATTAGGCACTCGGATCGATATGTTTGTGCGAAAATGTAAACTGAAAATCGTAATTCAAGACCAATAAAAGTAAGACTTTAATTTTACTAGCACGTCTTGTATTTATGTTAGAAATAAGTAAACAAAAGTACTTTTTAGGGTTCCGTACCCAAAGGGTAAAACGGGACCCTATTACTAAGACTTCGCTGTCCGTCCGTCTGTTACCAGGCTGTATCTCACGAACCGTGATACAGACAGTTGAAATTTTCACCTACCTAGACAGTTGAAATTTTCACAGATGATGTCTTTCTGTTGCCGCTACAACAACAAATACTAAAAACAGGCATTTTTGCATTATGGTACGGAACCCTTCGTGCGCGAGTCCGACTCGCTATTGCCCGGTTTTTTAAATCGTAGGAGTAAAATTACCAATAAATAAATTATCTTAGTATGTTTATTTATAAAAAGGAATTTACTATTTTACAAACAATGTATTGCAGTGGCAACATTGACTTCGGTACTTTTTTTGGTCTTGAATTTTCAGTTTAGTGTATTTTTAATTTTAGTTTAATTTTGTAAACTTTGTTAGAGAAATGATGATTATTTTCTATAATAAATATCAATTTTGTACTTAAATTGTTCTTTAGAATCTTATCTACAAAGAAATGCTACAAAAATTACAAGAACGGTTACAGAATATATATATCTATATGTAAATTCAAGCAAGTATTTAAAGGCAAATTGATGGAAAAATCATAACATAATATAATTACGAGATTCAGATCATATCATTACACGCAAACCGTGATAGACAGTTGAAAAATTCACAGATGACGTAGGTATTTCTGTTGTCGCTATAACAAGAAATAATAAAAACATAATGAAATAAATATTTAAGTGAGGCTCCCATAAACGTGACTTTTTGCCGTTTTTTGCGTAATAGTACCGAACCCTTCGTGCGTGAGACCGACTCGCACTTGGCTGGTTTTTTTGAAGTGAAAACTTCTTTAGCGGCGCTGAGCACTTTTTGAGGTGGGGAAAAAATGATAAACTCGATTCAGGGTAACGCGTAACGTAACGCTGACGTCATGTGTCACGGACAATGTTATTCACCAAAGAACTTTAATCATAACGTATCATAATCAGGTCAATTATTTAAAACTGGACTTTTATATTAAGCAATAAAGCTCAAATACGAGGATCTCACAGTTACATTCTAACTTTATATCACTCAAATATAATTCAATAAAGCTACATTTTGATGAAATCTCTAATAAAAGTGAATTCTAGTACTGGTGAATAAAACTCAAAATATCATGACCAAATATATTTAGAAGCGAGGTCTGCAAGGTAACTTTACAATTTCTATTCGAATTTTAAACAATTAACGCTACAAATTTAAGCTCACTGGCCAGCAATTTCGGAACTAAAGTTTTTCAATAGAAAGGAGGATGGGTCAATTATACATAGTGCTGCAGACATTTTGGACTAGTCATTGAGTTTTCACTTCTGTCGGCACTCCCGGAGTGCAAGTCCCGTTGTTTTTTTTTTACGTAAGCGACTGCCACCTAAAGGTTGATTCACGCTAGACCGCGCCGGGCCCGGACGGAGGCGTCCGACATGTCATTTTCTATGACGGCTGATCGGTGATCACGTGGTGCTTTCCTTAGAAAACAAAGCTTCGGAAGCCCGGCCCTGGCCCGGTCTAACGTGAGTCATCCTTAGGGCCCCCCACATCTACCGTATTTCGAGCGTCAGCGTCTACAACTCTATGGCCGCTGCTCGACGCAACGTCGACGCAACTGCGCAGCGACGTCATTTTCCATAGCGCTGACCGACGCCGACGCTCGAAAGACGCTAGATGTGGGGGGGCCCTTAACCCTACACAGAGGGGAAACTAGAACTTATTGGGTTTATTGTGGGCGAATGTGTGCCGGGAGTGTCTGAGGTTTTGTGAGATGATGGATGAAAGGCTTTCCAGCACTTGCATTTGATTTTTAATGTTTACCTGTATTTTACTTTATATATATTTATTGTATTTGTAATAAGTAATTAGTTTAATTTTGCGGTGTATTGGCATATGCTGTAATGCTGTGTAAATGTATTTAAATAATAAATAAATAAATAGAATAGAATAGAATAGAATGTTTTTATTCGTGACAAAACTTAATAGATAAAACAACAGGTAATACTACCACGGTCACGAAATGGTCCCGACTCAGCAGGTGCTAGCCTAAAGGCTAGCGCTGGTCTTCCGTCGGGGCCATGGACTATTACGTCTAAATTATAAAAGAACACATTATGACTACAATATTACATAATAAAACTATAATTTTTAAGAAAAAAAAACCGACTTCCATGGGGGCCGATGAAAGATTACTGTAGATGGTACACTATGTAGAAAAGGAGGTAAAACCACCCACTTTTCTAATAGCATTTCGCTTCTGTATAATGGCTCCTCTACAGGATGGGCCAACGCCGGCCACTCCAAGGGACGCAGCCATGCGGTAGAATGAGATAGCAATATCACTTGCTCCCTCTAACGCATAAATGCGTCCCTTGGAGTGGCCGGCGTTGGCCCATCGTGAAGAGGAGCCATGAGGGTCGTAGTTCTAGCCTAACCTAACCCACAGATAGCAGTTCGGTTCTGTGCGGATCGCAGTTCGAACCTAATCAAACCCACTTTTCAAGTAGCATTTCGTTTCTGTAAGGCTCGCAGTTCTAACCTAACCTAATCCTTGTTCGGTTCTGTGAGGATCGCAGTTCAAACCTAACCTAACCCACTTAATGGCGCATGCCGTGCGGTGTACGGGGGTTTAAGCGGGAGGGGCTAGTAAGATTGGCATCATCGTACTTTATACCTACATTAATTTTATGGTAGGTAATCATAGTTGTTTATTTAGTTAAGGTATCATAGTGGTTTTCTGGATCAAGGTCCGGGTCCGAGTCCGAGTCCGGGTCCGAGTCCGGGTCCGGGTCCGAGTCCGGGTCCGTGTTCGGGTCCGAGACCGTGTCCGAGTCCGGTTCCGAGTCCGAGTCCGAATCCGGGTCCGAGTCCAGGTCCGGGTCCAAACCGGATCCGGGTATAAGTCCGAGTCCGGGTCCCAGTCCAAGTCAAAATCGAAATTCGTAATCACCAAACGTGTACCATGCGTCATTGAAGAGTTCTGTTCTGGTCATCATCAGCAGTTCCACTTCATCAAATGCGACAGTTTTTAATGTAAATGCTTGATTTTATGATGAAAATACAAAAAAATCTATACGTATGCCTTTAATATTTGAGGAGTTCCCTCGATTCCTTATGGATCCCATCATCAGAACTCGAGCTTGACAAAAATGTGGCTTAAAAACTTAACTTGCTTAACAAACATAACGACGAGGACAAATCGCCAACCGTGAACTATGCGTCGTTGAAGAGTTCTGTTCTGATCATCATCAGCAGTTCCACTTCATCAAATGCAACAGTTTTTAATGAAATTGCTTGATTTTCTGATGTTAATACAAAAATCTCTATACGCATGCCTTTAAGATTTGAGGAGTTCCCTTGATTCCTCATGGATCCCATCATCAGAACTCGAGCTTGACAAAAATGTGGCTTAAAAACTTAACTTGCTTAACAAACATAACGAAGAGGACAAATCGCCAACCGTGAACTATGCGTCGTTAAAGAGTTCCGTTCTGATCATCATCAGCAGTTCCACTTCATGAAATGTCACTTTTTTGGGTGTATATGCTTGATTTGTTGATAAAAACCCAAAAATCACTATATGTATGCCTTTAAGATTTGAGGAGTTCCCTCGATTCCTCATGGACCCCATCATCAGAACTGGGTTTTGACAAAAACGGGACCAATCTGTATGCATATACATTCAATCAAAAAAAGAATTTTCAAAATCCATCTAGTAATGACGGAGATATGGAGTAACAAACATAAAAAAAAATAAAAAAAAAAATAAAAAAAAAATAAAAATAAAAAAAAACATACAACCGAATTGATAACCTCCTTCTTTGAGATTTGGAAGTCGGTTAAAAATTACAGTTAATATGACAGTTAAAATGAGTGGCGGTTGTAGAAGAGACGAAAAGCAGTAATACTAGGAATGCGTCAAGGGTGCTTAAATGTAGCTAGTCTCAAGTTTGAGGCACTCTTCGTTTAATTGGTGTTCGAGCATAAACTTTTTTAAAGTTGATTTAAAACTGTGAAAGCTTTGCAGGTTCCTAATAGGAGGAGGGATGTTGTTCCAACACTTAGTGGCTGCGTAACGAAAACTGCCGCGGAAGGCTGCTGCTGATGTGTGTCTATGAGTTAGAAGTTGAGTCGCAGATCGCCGACCCCCGCGTGACTCGGAAATGGACAGCTTCTCGTACAAATAAGTAGGAGCCTGACGGTTTATTACACCAAAGAGCAAAGAAGCAAGGTGCAGCTTACGGCGGTGGTGCATTTTTAGAATGTTGTGCTGATTAAGGAAAGGTGATACGTGGCCCCGCAATGGAATGCAGAAACAGAAGCGAGCACAGGCGTTTTGGACACGTTGTATAAGTCTTTTGGATTTACAAAGAAGTCTTGGTCCAAATACCGCATCCAAATAATTTAATTTTGATAAAATAAGTGACTCAACTAACCTAACACGCAGTATTTCATTGATGAAAGGTCTAATTTTGTACAACACTTTTAGTTTGTAAAAACACCTCCTTACTACATCAGAAGTATGCTTCTCAAAGCGAAGGCCACTATCCATCAAAAGACCCAGGTTCCGAGCCTCATAGACTTGCTCGATCGGCTCGTCTAATAATGTGACTTTCAAAGTAGGAGTTAAACCAGCCAACTGTGGCCTATTTTATAAAGCTACAAGTTACAATTTACAAGCGGAAGTCTCGTTCTAACACATAGGGTTAGAAAGAGACTTCCGCTTGTAAATTGTAACTTGTAGCTTTATAAAATAGGCCACTGGTGTTTGCTTCCAAAGATTAGATATTTCGTTTTGTTCGGGTTAAGTAGCAGGCAGTTATCTGAAGCCCATGATGCAATATTACTGAGATCAGAGTTGAGTTTAGCTATAGCATCATCAATATAAGGTGGTTTGCATGAGATGTACACTTGAACATCATCTGCATAGATGTGGTACTTACAGTGTGTGATGCGTGAGCCGATGTCAGCAGAGTATAAAATAAATAGGATCGGGCCAAGAATAGAGCCTTGGGGGACTCCCCTGGTTAATTCAATAAATAAATTATTCCGGTTTCCTCATGACGGTTTTCATTTATCGTATATATAATAAAATATTATTATTTAACGAAGCGCATTGTGGTAGTTACCATTCGATCACAGGAATCGATCGACGCTACTGCGGCATATATCAGGAAAATTTAATAAATATTATAATAACACACGGTAAGTAAATTAACATTATATCACTATTTAATATTTTTAGGTAGGTATGATCAATACAGTCAAGAGCATTTTGTATGGAAACTTCTAAAGAGCACTTTTTTTTATTCCTATCATGTTAATTCGTCTCTTTACCTAACCTAACCTATGAGACCTTTACTAATAGGGATGTTTCCTGTACTTAAAATAAATTATTTCAAACCGTGCACCAAATAAAGCACCAGATAATTATTAGAAAAACATAGATAGCAGCTATTTTTAAACACAATTTGTATTTAATAAATCGGATTGAAATATAAAAAGTAGGTGAGTTTACCGTGACGTCACTACATTAGTTTTCATATAAATTCCATATTAGAAAATCGTTTCGACAGTTCTAAAAAAGAAGCTGATTTGACTAGTAGGAATGTAGCCTATTATGGGTTTCGTAGTGAACATTCTTTCTTTCTTCTGATTCTTTTAAGCATTTTTAAGACGGAAGAAAATATTTAAACACATTAATTTGGATTTTTTTTTTTTTATTATGAATGGGCTTACTCATGGCCACAGACTAGCCGAGGCGTAGACGTGGCCTACGATGGAGCGAGCTTGCCCAGAAGGTGCCTGTTCACTCTTGATTTGAAGGTTGCCGGGTTATAAGAACACGGAAATATAGACGCCGGCAGGGAATTCCATTCCTTGGCAGTTCGCATAAGGAAAGTAGAAGCAAAGCGCTTCGTGCGAATTGGTGGAATATCTACCATGTAAGGATGGAAACCGGCCGTGCCGGTTTGATTTGATTTGTTTTATTTACAGTTAATATTTTCTTCGGGTTCAAATTTTGTTTAACTCTCGTGCTTTAAAACCCTCACAGCGCTTAAGATTCGATTTTGGAATCTTTCGCATGCTCGGGTATCAATATTACCACGAGCGGTTCAACAACAACTTTGCCCCTTGTAAAACAAACAACTATTATTTATGTAATGTACTTACTTTTACTTATACGTCCAGCCGGCCTAGCCAAGGTTACAATCGCTATCGCTTCGACAACGAAAAGCTTTATGTCTCTCTATCACTCTTCCATATTAGTGCGACAGTGACAGTTGCATTTCGACCGCTACGGAGCGTAAAGGTAGCCACAGACGAGCCTTCCAACAGTCCAAATAGCGTGGCTGCAATCCAAAATCGGTCCGTGAATCTCAAAAACGTACAATGTTTAATATTAGGATGCCATCCATTTGGAGGAATCCATTGTAACGGCATCCATTTGGAAGGCTCGTCAGTAGCCTGCTTAAGCGATAGGCATCTTGGCTACGCGGCCTGAATATTTTTTTATCTTACCTTTACCTCATAGTCTAATAAAACATGGTCTTCTCTTCCCAGAGTGACACAAGTCCAGAATGTTACAGAAAGCCGTGATTCTTTGCGCCGCCCTGACTCTGATGACTCCATCTCTCGGCCAGACCATGTCAGATGAAGCCCTGGTCTTCACCGTCAACCTGGTGATGTCTGCTCACCTGTCTACCGACCCTAACGAGGCTGGAAGTAGCTTTGGAAGTTTATCGAATAACTGTCCATCTGATAGACCAAATGTACGAAAAGTCTACGGAAAAACTATTTGTACTCCGTAATTTTTTTTCTTTGTTATACTCCTGTTTTTTCATGTATGCTTATGTGTAAATAATTTATTTTACATAAAGTCTACGGAAAAGCTATCTGTATTCCATAAATCCTCCTTTATTTTACTCCTGTTTTGCGTGCTTATGTATAAATAAATTGTTTTACAAGGGGGTAAAGTTGATGTTAAACCCCTCGTGCTAATATTGAGATCCGAGCAAGAAATATTAAAAAATGAAACCACAAAATATAGTAGCCAACATTGAAAGAACTCAAAATTTAGCTTCAAATTACTTTGCAACTCTTGTGGACAAATAACTATTTTCTCATGAGTTTTTGAAGTACCTATAAATATAGGCTTTGCGAACTGGTGTGGTAAAAAATGATCATTACTTAACAGTCCGGAGTGAAAACTTTTACAAAATATGTGTACCTACCTACACTATTTCGATAAGAATTTATCAAATAATATATTTATGGGACATTGATGTGATTGCAATGTTAAAAATAAGTATTATGGATAAACATGTAAATCTATAAAATATATCATAATGATTTCTGTAAAATCTTTATTTTGAACCCTATTAAGACTCGCATTAGGCCGGGCCGTGTCCGGGCCGGAGCTTCCGGAGCTTACTTTTCTATGACATGACAAACGATCACATGATGCTTTCCATAGAAAACGATGCCCGGGTCCGGTCTAACGTGATCAGTACCTACTATCTTTACCATAAGGGCATGCAAACGGGGCCCGTGCCCAGGGCCCCCATCCTCAGGGGGCCCCGAAGGACAGACAGTAACAATATATTTTTCACCACACCAGCTCGGAAAGAATTACTTTGCACTTCAAAAACGAATAGCAAATTTGCATTTTATCCACATGTGAGGCAAAGTAATCAAATGCAAATTTTGAGTAGTTTTCTTATGTTTGCTGGTAGAATTGACTTTTAAATGATGATTTTGGATGATAAATATTTAATAACATTCATTTGGATTTGATTTGGTTTGATTTTGTTTGATATTTTACATTTAATATTTGCTTCGGGTTGGTGTGGTGAAAAATTTTGTGTTTCACTCGGGGGCAAATTTTGTTTAACCCTCGTGCTTTGAAACCCTCGCAACGCTCAAGATTCCATTTCGAACCACTCGCTACGCTCGTGGTTCAATTTTGGAATCTTTCGCTTGCTCGGGTAGGTATCAATATTAGCACGAGCGGTTAAACAACAACTTTGCCCCCTTGTAAAACAAATAACTATTTCACCACACCACCTCGGAAAGGCTTACTTTGCACTTCGAAAACTGATAGTAAAGTTGCATTTTATTCACATGTGAGGCAAAGTAATCAAATGCAAATTTTGAGTTGTTTTCATATGTTTGCTGGTAAAATTGACCATTAAATGATTATTTTGGATGAAAAATATTTAATAACATTATTTTGGATTTGATTTTGTTTGTTATTTTACATTTAATATGTGCTTCGGGTTGGTGTGGTGAAAAATTTTGTGTTTCACTCGGGGGCAAATTTTGTTTAACCCTCGTACTTTGAAACCCTCGCAACGCTCAAGATTCCATTTTTCGAACCACTCGCTACGCTCGTGGTTCAATTTTGAAATCTTTCGCTTGCTCGGGTATCAATATTAGCACGAGCGGTTAAACAACAACTTTGCCCCCTTGTAAAACAAATAACTATGATTACCCATAATAAATAGAAGATAATAGTAGAAAAATGTTAGTATAATTAGCTTTCTTTACTTTCCAAAAGGGCCCCAAAATTGTATGTGCCCAGAGGCCCCAGCATAGTTTAAGACGGCTCTGAACGTGAGTCATCCTTTATGTGATCACAACTGCACACGGCTTCATCTACGTAGAATGATGATGATGGATAAAATATAGCCTATGTCCTTCCCTGGGCCTCAAACTCTTTTCATACCGACATTAATGATGATATTGCTACATTTTGTTATTCCAAGTTCAGACCCTTTTTCAGCGCCTACTGTTTTTTTGCGAGCAACATGTTGCAAACTTATTTTTAACAGTACACAGGCGTTTGCTGCGTCAAGTCGGTATCATCATCATCATCATTTGCCTTAAAGTCAGACTGTAGAAACAGTGTCAGGTAGTGTTTTCATGGCTGTGTAAGCCAATACGGGAGCGGCAAACACGCCCACACGCCTGGCAGGTGTAATGTGCCCGTGGCGAACAGATGTCGCTCTGAGGACGCTTGGCTCGCTTCCTTGCCAGTGTCTTAAACCAGGCATCATCGTGAATTTGACGCCCGTCGAACACCAGTTTGCACTTAATCCCTATCCTCGGCAAGTTCCTCCCATCTCCCATTTATGAACCGGTATTTTGAAGGCGTGCATGTGTCGCTTGGCGCAATCCTTATGCCGCAGCATCGGGATACATAAACTAGATATACTTCGTTTTCTAAGCATTAGAAAAATACTACGCGATCATGACATGTACTTATTGTCTTTTAATTGAAAAACCGTTTTTATAAATCAGTAACGATTAGGTACTTATGAAAGGAAAAGAATGTAAATAATCGTACATGATTCATAATTGTTACATATTTGCCGTGACTTATTCTTCAAAAGCGTTTTTCAATAAAAAAGACACGTCAAGATTGTTTACCTTTTTTCTAATGCTGAAAAAAACTAATAATAATTGAATACGCATGTAATGTTTGATCGTGTATTTATTTTCTTTTCATCACACTTAGTATCACACACAATCTATATTTAACGAGTGGAGGAAACGAGGGCTATGCCCAACAGTGGGACACTAAAGGATGTCTCACGTTAGACCGGGCCGTGTCCGGGCCGGAGCTTCCGGCGTTTACTTTTCTATGACATGACAGGTGATCACGTGATGCCTCCTCTACACTATCGGCGATCGTTGATAGTATCATCGTCTATCATCGTCTATCATCGTATTAATTGTGCAAGCATCCACACTATAGCTTGTAGCAACCACCCGGCGATTGCCTTTGACGTGTGCCCAAAAATCGACCACTCACGGGTCGCAGGTGATGATAGCCGACGACTGGCGGGGACTGCCGAGAGTGCCGAGTATGCCCTCTACACTATCGTCCCAGCTAGTCATCGTCTATCATCGCCGATAGTGTAGAAGAGCCATCATGCTTTCCATAGAAAACGATGCGCCGGAAGCTCCGGCCCGGACACGGCCCGGTGTAACGTGAGTCATCCTTTATATATTAGACTAATAAAAAAAATCTAATGGCTCCTCTACACGATGGGCCAGCGCCGGCCACTCTAAGGGACGCAGCTATGCGGTAGAATGAGATAGTAATATCACTTGCTCCCTCTAACGCATACATGCGTCCCTTGGAGTGGCCGGCGTTGGCCCATCGTGTAGCGGAGCCATAATATAAACCGCCACTCTTTGCGAATGACGTAAGAGATCAACGCATAGAAATAGCTAAGTTTAATCCTTAACCTCTGAATAATTATTGCTCTCTTTGCCTTCTCAGGGGAAAAATGTGGTAACTGCCTATTATATTCGAAGATAGTTACATTTTTTATCTTGCTTATAATATTATTAACCTGTAACGTAATGCTATATTTGTGACATACTTATAAAGAAACTAACAACTATTAAAATGTTATGTTTAAAAAAACATTTTTCTTGATAGAGCTACTTAAACTCGAAATAAAACAATAGATATAAACTATTAGCATCAGCACCTAAAATTTTTTGCATTATGAATAAAATATAACTCAATAAAATGGTGACTCACGTTTTGTTGTGTAATTACAAATTTATACACAAATGTAGTCATATTTAATTACACAAACGGGTCTACCGCGATATAATTTGTTTTTACCTTAAATTCCGACGTTTCAGCTGAGTTGCACCAGTTGTGTTCACGGAAAGACCATTTTCTCTTTCTTTTGGTCTTTCCGTGGCCATCAGCTGAGTTGAAACGTCGGAATTTAAAAACAATGAAATTATATCGCGGTAGACCCGTTTGTGTAATTAAATATGTGTAAAAAAACTCGAGAATTTAAAGTGTTATATCACAAATGTAGTGGCAGTGGCTGGAGTTAACCGTACATAATTACAATGTTTAAATATAAAGGGGTGTATTTATTTATTCTCGTGTCCTGATAATGGCATGTTTCAAGCGAAACATTATAGTTTATCGTGTTAATAATACTTAATATCACGCTAAATACGTAAAGTTGTACCTAATATCACAATTGGTAATAAAATTATAAAGGATACGTTTATGT
This sequence comes from Cydia fagiglandana, assembly GCF_963556715.1. Lineage (NCBI taxonomy): Eukaryota > Metazoa > Arthropoda > Insecta > Lepidoptera > Tortricidae > Cydia > Cydia fagiglandana. The sequence continues at coordinate 1,588,770 of NC_085950.1, read as the reverse complement.
AATTATATGGAATTATCTATCTATCTATGTACAGTCAGCCAAGAAAGTGGTTTACCACTTTTCAACTCTAATATCTGATTGATAGAGTCGAAAAGTGGTAAACCACTTTCTTGGCTGACTGTATCACATCTATCACTATGGTCTTTTTATTTGGTTTAAAACTGCCCTAATACTATATGTTAATCTTAATTTAATTATATAAGTACAGACATATTTATAAAGGCTAAATTACAATATTTTAAGTACATTCGGTAGTTTTCGGTAGGGACACAGCTGTTAAGTTGACTCTTCTGTGGAGTCTAAGTTTTATATGCGAGGTATAATTTTTTTTATATACAAAGCCAAATTTTCTGCATGTACCCATATCTGCATAAAAGGGATCTCCTTTTCTATTAATTTAAACTGTGTGATAACATCATTATTTATATATACACAAGCTGTTAACACCTTTTGTTTTAATATAACTGCATTTGCATAACCACAGAATAAGTAAAAATACGACCGCATAAAAAAGAAACTTCCTATAAAACCGAAATTTGACAGCGATTCATGGACGAATCTTGCTGTCCCTTGTCTATGTATGGTACTATCCCTTTCGGCTATTTAGGGTTGTCAAAGTCCAAATTCTTAATCTGCGGTCTTGTGGACGCAAGTTGTGTGAACCCTAATAATTGCTCGAAGCAATTCTGAGCCGAACTGAGCTGAGAATGCCCGGAAGGATCAGTTTCGCACCCCTGGTACCCATTCAAGCAACAAGCTCCTCTTGATTCAATTTCTCCAAAAAATTCGTCGAAATATCATTCTCAGGCCTCAACCCCTCCTTACCCCTATAATACGGAAACTCGTTAGACGTCGACAGATAATATATACCACGCTTACTAAAATCAGTTTCTAATCCGACGACGTTCGTCTCAGTACTGTTGCATTCATTGTACCTCGCTGCTTGCACTGAGTCGCATTTCTGCGCAATGAATTTCTTGGGATGTTCTAATGCTTGCCACCAGTATAAAACTGATTTTATGTGGCTGCAGACAACTAGGCAGGGTATGTACGGTATGTCGCTGGGTTGGTACTCCCCGCCGTTGGCGTAATAGTCTACATGGCCGAGAGGTTCTGGAGTTCCGAAGCCATCGATGTTGGTGTGGATGATGTCGATGTGCTCGGCGTCTGAGGGGTTCAGACGGTGCTCGAGAGGCATGGTCTTGTAGCAGGGCCCGGAGGGATCGAGGCCGGTTAGCCTGGAAAATAAAAGCAGAGAATTAAGTAACTAGCTCTCTTTAGCGATAAGACCGCCTGTTGTCTACTATAGTTTAAGTTATGCTTAACTTGTATATCATGTTCTTTTTAGGGTTCCGTACCCAAAGGGTAAAACGGGACCCTATTACTAAGACTTCGCTGTCCGTCCGTCCGTCCGTCTGTCACCGGGCTGTATCTCACGAACCGTGATAGCTAGACAGTTGAAATTTTCACAGATGATGTATTTCTGTTGCCGCTATAACAACAAATACTAAAAACAGAATAAAATAAAGATTTAAATGGGGCTCCCATACAACAAACGTGATTTTTGACCAAAGTTAAGCAACGTCGGGAGTGGTCAGTACTTGGATGGGTGACCGTTTTTTTTTGCTTTTTTTTTGCATTATGATACGGAACCCTTCGTGCGCGAGTCCGACTCGCACTTGCCCGGTTTTCATATTGGTGAGTAATAAAGAATATTTGTATTGTATAGTATTGTTAGTAAGTTGCTATGACAGCATTGTTGTTTTTGTCTGCAGAATGAACGAATCAAACATATTCCAGTAAATTCCACTAGCTTCGCTGCGACTTTTTTCCTATTATGGTATCCCACTGCTGGGCAAAACTGCTGCTCTCCCCTTGATTTCAGTGACTTCCAATTTAGTGCCTCCTCTGGCTAGTTGTTGAGAGAGGTGTCTAAGTCGTCCTGCCATCTCCGTCTGGGTCTGCCGCGTCCGCGCCCTTCTTCTGGCATCCACTTGGTAGCTACATTAGCCCACCTGTCTGGGTGTATGCGGCAGACGTGACCAGCCCAGTCCCATTTGAGCCTAGCAGTGGTTGCGCCAACTCGCGCGTAAGCGTAAACGATGCTAAGAGCGTAAACGATGGGCATATTGGCTACGCATCCAATAATGAGAGTCATGATAATAAAGATGATGAAAATAATGACCATGAAAGGGAAGACAATGATAGCGACATGGATGAAAAAGATGAGAACACGGTAAATATAGAAATGCAAGTATGTATGTAGAAATAAAAATATACTTACTTACTACTTACTCCTCTGGCGCAGCGACCCAAAGTGTGTCTTGGCCTCCAACACGACTGCTCGCCACTGATTCCGGACCGGTGCCGTTTCTCGCCAGTTCTCAACCCGGAGCTCGCGCAGATCAGCGTCCACTACATCCGCCCATCGATACCTAGGTCGACCGACCGGGCGGCGAAGCTGACGATGACGAAATAAAAATATAAGACATACTTATTACCTAGAAGGTTTGGTGCCCGTGACGTTATAGAAGTGTTTAGCGGCGTAGCTGACGATGTGGGCCCCAAGGCTGAGCCCGACCAGCTCCAGGTTGTCCGCCGTCAGACCCCGCTCCGTCAGCTTCACCAGAAACTCGCCCATTTTCTGCCCGATAACTCGTGATAGGCGCACGGATCTGGAAATTTAGATATAAACTTGAGCAATAAATAAATTAGAGCTAACAAAGTAACAAAGGTAGGTATTTTGTTGTGAAATGTAATGTGATTTGAAAAATATATCTGACCTCTACAAGAGACTCGGGCGAAGCGGGTACGGGGCGCGCTGCGTGCACTCTAATACCGGGCGCCTTACGGCTCGGCCACAAGCCACAACATCAAGAGCCCTTCAACGTGCACACTAGCGCCACAGCTAAATAATCGTGATTATTATAACGTTAGATGCTAGTAATAACGACTTACTTGGGGTAGATATAGGTGAGGAAGCTAAAGGTCTCCGTGATAAGCACGTTGTACCCGCGTTTAGCGTAAGCAGTGCCGATGGCCTGCGTGTGGGGCCACAAAGATAACGTTTGATGTTAGTAATGACTTACTTGGGGTAGATAATATATAGGTGAGGAAGCTAAAGGTCTCCGTTATAAAGACGTTGTAACCGCGTTTAGCGTAAGCAGTGCCGATGGCCTGCGTGTGAAGCCACAAAGATAACGTTTGATGTTAGTAATGACTTACTTGGGGAAGATATAGGTGAGGAAGCTAAAGGTCTCCGTTATAAAGACGTTGTAACCGCGTTTAGCGTAAGCAGTGCCGATGGCCTGCGTGTGGGGCCACAAATATAACGTTTGATGTTAGTAATGACTTACTTGGGGTAGATATAGGTGAGGAAACTAAAGGTCTCCGTGATAAGCGCGTTATACCCGCGTTTAGCGTAAGAAGCGCCAATGGCCTGCGTGTGGGGCCACAAAAATAACGTTTGATGCTAGTAATAACGACTTACTTGGGGTAGATATAGGTGAGGAAGCTAAAGGTCTCCGTGATAAGCGCGTTGTACCCGCGTTTAGCGTAAGAAGCGCCAATGGCCTGCGTGTGGCGCCACAAAGATAACGTTTTATGCTAGTAATAACGACTTACTTGGGGTAGATATAGGTGAGGAAACTAAAGGTCTCCGTGATAAACACGTTGTACCCGCGTTTAGCGTAAGCAGTGCCGATGGCCTGCGTGTGGGGCCACAAAGATAACGTTTGATGCTAGTAATAACGACTTACTTGGGGTAGATATAGGTGAGGAAACTAAAGGTCTCCGTGATAAACACGTTGTACCCGCGTTTAGCGTAAGCAGTGCCGATGGCCTGCGTGTGGGGCCACAAAGATAACGTTTGATGCTAGTAATAACGACTTACTTGGGGTAGATATAGGTGAGGAAGCTAAAGGTCTCCGTGATAAGCACGTTGTACCCGCGTTTAGCGTAAGAAGCGCCAATGGCCTGCGTGTGGGGCCACAAAGATAACGTTTGATGCTAGTAATAACGACTTACTTGGGGTAGATATAGGTGAGGAAGCTAAAGGTCTCCGTGATAAGCACGTTGTACCCGCGTTTAGCGTAAGAAGCGCCAATGGCCTGCGTGTGGGGCCACAAAGATAACGTTTGATGATAGTAATAACGACTTACTTGGGGTAGATATAGGTGAGGAAGCTAAAGGTCTCCGTGATAAACACGTTGTACCCGCGTTTAGCGTAAGCAGTGCCGATGGCCTGCGTGTGGGGCCACACCGCGCTGTCCAGGAAACCCACGGCGTATAGCACTGTCTTCTTATTCGCGAAGTCTGGAATAGGGATGACGTGTTGAATTTTATTATAAAATCTAGCTATATAGTTAAAAAATAAGCAATTTATAGCAATATGTTGGTTAGAACAAAAATGGTATGATAAAAATACAAGATAAAATAAATGTATTCTATTCTATTCTACAATAACTCAAAAAAATCAATTTTAATAGGTATTTTTTTATTTAATTTTAATTTTTTTTCTATAAATAAAAATCAGATGTATGTATATGTTAGAAATGAAGAAAGAAGGATTTAGTAAGTAACTACCTTTCGATTTTTCCATAAAAAATAATTCTATTGCAGCTAAATATGTAGGTACATACATAAAGACAATACGTAATTACCCGTCTAAAAATCAAATTTAATAATTACCAACCTGATCGACTGATATCATTTCAATAAAAACTTATCATATAAGCACCTAGCCTATTCTTATTCAATATATATAAAAAAAACTGCTAAACTACGAATAAAACTAAAGCTTAATGTAAACAATAACGTTTCGTTGTAAATAACCGGCGTGCTCGATGAATTTAAATGTCACAGTTCTGTAAACTGGGGCTCTTTCGTGAATTATTCATGCTATAGGCCAAGAGCAGGGGTAGAGTTATACCACGAAAAGTCTGCAGCGATTTTGATAGCCCTCGCGGTGCCAGGGTTATTAATACGTCATAATTTCATAGACGCTTGACGTTTAAAACAATACTTACAGGTGGGCTATCAAATCCGATGCAGAGTTTTCTTGGGCTGACTCTAGGAAACTAGAGCAGATCCGTCCGGCTCAACATTGCTCCGAGCAATTATTGAGATAATTACTTGAATTTTGACAAAATAAATGAAATTCTGTCGATTTATAGACAAACAACTGCCGCGTGGTGAGGTGATTCCATTTAGGGCCGGGTGAAGCGGACAACTGTATAATTAATACTATTAGGTACTTATTCTGTACAGCGTTAGAGGGAGCAAGTGATATTGCTATCTCATTCTACCGCATGGCTAGCTGCGTCCCTTGGAGGCCGGGGCTGGCCCATCGTATAGAGGAGCCATTAGAATAAGATTTATTTTTAGTTTAAGTTTTATTTTGACACCAACTAAACTTTTTCTTGGACCCGGGTATGTCCTTAAACTACGTCCAAGACCACCGGTGGACTGGCAGCAGCGTCCCTCAAATTCGGTGTACTCGACTGCGATCGCCAACCCGCCTGCCAAGCGTGGCGATTATGGCATACACCCCCCAAAGGGTGAGGCCTGTGTTTAGCTGTGGACGTCTTGTGGCTGAGATGATGAAACTTTTTCTATTCTATTTTATCCTAAGACAGCTCTTAGACTATATCTTCGAACGGCAGCCGGCCGGCCGGTGTACGAGCTATTGCGGTGAAATATGGCGGTCAAAGACATTTTTACGGCTTACGCCACCTAATTCTTTCAAGCCTAGCTTTTTCAGATTAGTAAAATATGATACCGATACCGAATCCCATTCAATCATAAGCCGTTTTTGAAAATTCATCCCCTGAGATAGTGAAAGAGGGGTTGAAAGTTTGTATGGATATCTAATTTTTTTTCGAACGCGGGACCTGAATCTTCGTATTTGTAGATATTATTAAAAGACGAAAAGTAATGTCAGCGTTTTGTGAAATTCATCCCCTAACAGGGTTGAAAAGGGGTAAAAATTTGAATCCATTACGAATGCTTTGAAACTTCTTAGAAAGGCGTAATAGCTGATTAGTAATTGCAACGTTTTTGGAAATTCAGACCCTAAGGGGGTTAAAAAGGGGATGAAAGTTCGTCTTATAAAAGCTTATGATACCGAATTCCATTCAATCATAATTCTCCTCCTCATACGTACGCGAATCGCGACTTCGCCCGCGTTGGCTTGTTGCCGGAATTAAATTTCTGAATAAATAAATAAATAGTCTGGAGGGGGCTACAGAGCTTAAACTGACGAAACGCCCCGGCTTCGCACGGGTTACACAAAACCTCAACAAATTATACACCTAAACGTTCCTCAAGAATCACTCTATTGATGGGTGAAAACCGATCTGACACCAGTGGGGAGACACTCCTGACTTCGGTCGAACTCGGCTCCGTTCGGCTCAGCACGAGCAATTATTAGGGTTGGCATCACTTGACTTCCTTGTGCGTGCACGACCACAGATAAGATAATCACTTGAATTTTGACAACCCTAAATAGTCGAAAGGGATAGTGCCATTAGAAAGCGATAGCATGATTCGACCCTGACACGTACCCACTCGCTTGTCCTTAGCCAGCATCCTCGGAGCGGTCAGCACTGGCATGGACCGCCTCGTGACCTAGTGTCGAGCTGATGATAGTGATGATGCACCAGCTTGGATCTGACACGTACCCACTCGCTTGTCCTTAGCCAACATCCTCGGAGCGGGCAGCACGGGCATGGACCGCCTCGTGACATAGTGTCGAGCTGATGATAGTGATGATGCACCAGCTTGGATCTGACACGTACCCACTCGCTTGTCCTTAGCCAACATCCTCGGAGCGGGCAGCACGGGCATGGACCGCCTCGTGACCTAGTGTGGAGCTGATGATAGTGATGATGCACCAGCTTGGATCTGACACGTACCCACTCGCTTGTCCTTAGCCAGCATCCTCGGAGCGGTCAGCACTGGCATGGACCGCCTCGTGACCTGGTGTCGAGCTGATGATGCACCAGCTTGGATCTGACACGTACCCACTCGCTTGTCCTTAACCAGCATCCTCGGAGCGGTCAGCACGGGCATGGACCGCCTCGTGACCTGGCCGTTGACGAGCTGATGATGGACCACCTGCAGCTTGGGCATGCTGCCGGCGCTGATGCTGGAGTTGTTCATGATGCCGGGGCCTGGAAGATCAAGTTGTTCGGTAAAATATTTATAAAATAAAAAAAATAGAAAAAATAAAAAAATGTTTATACCACAACTACCAAAAAAAAAGATATTACACGAGATAAAAAACAAAATACACTTTATTTAACAAATACATAAAATATAAAAAACATGCATAAAAATTTGTGGTACTTATAGGCAATGGGTACCAATCTCAGTTTTTTGCTAGATATAAAGATATACCCAGCGCTACTTTTTGCTAGATGCGCTGGGTATATCTAGACCCAGCGCTGATTTTCAGCGTTGATTTGTCCTTGGAAGCCACGCCAAATTACAAATACAAAATACAAATACAAATGCATTTATTTCATTACTTTTTACATCAGTTCTTAGGTATAATATAATAGTTAGGTAGGTAATTAGTCCATCTTAGGTATATGCAGTGCCGGATTTAGACATTTGCCGCCCGTAGGCTATGTCGATTTTGCCGCCCCTATCCACCTCGCTTATAGCTTTTTAAAGTACTTTCCAATCAAAGGCGTTTAATTTGATAGTACAACGCACCATAGTCATATTAAAATGCATATAAGGTGATGTCACTAGTCTAGATACAGGTTTATATGAGCCGTTTTTGTCAGCCAATGACGATGCAACCTCGTTATATTTGACTGATCTGATCGGCGACCGGTGGGTACTGCTGGGTTTTAGCCATTGAGAATCAAGGTGAGGCATTGGCAGTCAGGCTGGATACAGCTAAGGAGTTTGGTCGGGTCTGGCATCGAGTGCTCGAGGGACTATGCTCTCGAAATGGCTTATATTGATGGGCCACAAATAATGGGCGTAAATAAAAACGCGAGCGTAGCGAGCGCGAAATTTTTTCGGTAGAAATAGTGCAATTTGATAGAAAATGGTAACATATTTAAGTGTTACTGTCAGTCCTCACTTATGGTGCTCAGACTTGGTCTTTGACGGAAGCTCAGAAGTCCAAACTCGGGGTTTGACAGAGAGCTGTGGAGCGCAGCATATTAGGTGTGAAACTAAGGGATCGCATCCGGAACCCCACGGTGCGCTCTAAAAGTCAGATAATTGATCTAGCTCGAAAAGCGGCCAAGCTAAAGTGGGACTGGGCTGGTTAGGTCTGCCGCATGCCGAACAACTTGTAGGCCAAGTTAACCACAAAGTGGGTGCCCCACGAGCCAAACCGGGGAACCGGTAGACCTCGTCGGCAATGGCGGGATAACTTAGACTCTTTGAGAGACTGGCCAGATGTAGCTCAAAACCGGGACGAGTGGAAGATCCCATCAATAATGCTCGTAAATAAAAATGCGAGCGTAGCGAGCGCGAAATTTTTTCGGTAGAAATAGCGCAATTTGATAGAACATGGTCATGGGCGCCGCCAGGATTACTTTCAGGGAGGTGCATATGTGTAATAGAAGCACTCGATGCCGTCATTTAAGTACTTACGTGTCAATGTTATTAATAATACTTAATATGCAAGTTTATTCAAAAAATAACATAATAATGCTGGCGCAGTCAGGTAAAAAATATATATTTTCTATTTTTTCCTACGTGTTTTCTTTCCTGCCAGAGGGGTGCAAGTGCACCCCCTTGCACCCCGCTGCCGGCGTCCATGAACATGGTACATTTTTAGGGTTCCAAGGATTCTTAGGATCACTTTGTTGTCCGTCCGGCCGTTTATCTGTATCAATATAAAGGGTCTTGACATGACAGAGGGCGGCAAAATCGACAAATAAAGCCTATTATTTAAATTTTACAAATAATTAGGGGAGCGGCAAAATTCTGGTCAACCCTATCTGAACAGCGAATAAAATATTTTTTTGAACAAAATTTGCCGCCCCCTAAAATCTGCCGCCCTAGGCTTCAGCCTACTCAGCCTAGTGGTAAATCCGGCACTGCGTATATGGAGTAAGTAGGTAAGTACTTATCTAAACATTATGCAACAAATTGCGTAAGTAATGAAAAGGGAAATTACAGTTTTGAATGATTCACGGTTAGTTTCACTAGACTTATATCCGAACTAGCTGTTGCCCGCGACTTCGTCCGCGTGGAATCTTATCTTCAAGATTTTACATCTTTAGTAGGTACCTACCTATAATTTTCATATCCAAGCAATGTTAAAATTAAGCACTTAGCAAGTTGTATGAAGTTTTAAGTCAAGTGGATTTTAATGTTGGTTGCTGAAATTAGTTTTCTTGTATTCTCATAATAGGTACCTATGCCCTTATACAAAGATTCAAGTTCCGCACTCACAAAATGTATGATACAAACTTTCAACCCCATTTTCACCACCATAGGGGATGAATTTTCAAAAACGCTGAAATTAGTTTTCTTGTATTTTAATTTAATACCTTTTTACAAAGTTTGAAGTTCCTTGCTTAAAATAAAATTTGCTCCCGCAGACGAACTTCCATCCCCTTTTTAACCCCCTTAGGGGTTGAAATTCCAAAAACGTTGCAATCACTTTTCTTTGTGATCGGCTATTATGCCTTTCTAAGAAGTTTCAAAACCATTTGTAATGGATTCAAACTTTCAACCCCTTTTTAACCCTGTTAGGGGATGAATTTTACAAAACTCTGAAATTACTTTTCTTGTCTTCTAATAATATCCCTAAATACAAAGATTCAAGTCCCACACTCGAAAAAATGTTTGATATCCATACAAACTTTCAACCCCTTTTTCACCATCTTAGGGGTTGAATTTTCAAAAACGCTGGAATTAGTTTTCTTGTATTTTAATAATATATCTTTTAACGAAGTTTCAGATTCGTAGCTCAAAAGAAAACTTTAACCCCATACAAACTTTCATCCCCTTTTTAACCCTGTTAGGGGATGAATTTTACAAAACTCTGAAATTACTTTTATTGTCTTCTAATAATATCCCCAAATACAAAGATTCAAGTCCCGCGCTCGAAAAATTTTTTGATATCCATATAAACTTTCAACCCCTTTTTCACCACCTTGGGGGATGAATTTTCTAAAACGCTGAAATTAGTTTTCTTGTATTTGAATTTGATACTTTTTTACAAAGTTTCAAGTTCCTAGCTTAAAATAAAATTTGCATCCGAAGACGAACTTTCATCCCCTTTTTAACCCCCTTAGGGGTTGAAATTCCAAAAACGTTGCAATAACTTTTTTTTGTAATCGGCTATTATGCATTTCTAAGAAGTTTCAAAGCATTTGTAATGGATTAAAATTTTCAAACCCTTTTTAACCCTGTTAGGGGATGAATTTTACAAAACGCTGAAATTACTTTTCCTGTCTTCTAATAATATCCCTAAATACAAAGATTCAAGTCCACCACTTGAATTTTTTTTTGATATCCATACAAACTTTTAACCCCTTTTTCACCACCTTAGGGGATGAATTTCCAAAAACGCTGAAATTAGTTTTCTTGTATTTTAATAATATATCTTTTACGAAGTTTCAAATTCCTAGCTTAAAAGAAAACTTTAACCCCATACAAACTTTCATCCCCTTTTTAACCCCCTTAGGGGTTACATTTCTTAAAATCGCTTCTTATCTCTTGTACACTTTATAAATGCAATATGGTGTGCAAATTTCAACTTTCTGGCTTTTGTAGTTTCGGCTCTGCGTTGATGAATCAGTCAGTCAGTCAGTCAGTCAGTCAGTCAGTCAGTCAGGACACTTGCATTTATATATATAGATAGATTAAACACGCGCAGTGACACCAGTACCGTCTTTACCATATGAGCACACGGGGCCCGTGCCCAGGGCCCCATCCTCAGGGGGCCCCGAAGGTCAGACAGTACGTAAAAGGCAGTCACGTGACTTTGTCCCCTTTCCTCCTAAAGGTTAGTAGACTTATACTTCGTTTTTTTAGCATTAAAAATTAGGTAAACAATCTTGATGTGTCTTTTAATTGAAAAACACATTTTTAAAAATAAGTTGCGGCAAATATGTAACAATTATGAATCTAATACGATCATTTATATTCTTCTGCTTTTATAAGTAATAGTTATTGATTTTTAAAAAGCGTTTTTCAATTAAAAGACATGCCAAGATCGCTTACCTTCTTTGAAGTTCTTTCTAATGCTAAAAAAACGAACTATAGTAGTAAACACCAACATATAATTAATCCTAACATTGACATAGATATCTAGGGACTGGCTTTATGGGCAATAATAATCAGGCATGACAGGGACCAGTACAGCGGTGTGACACCGCTACAACGCGATTGGTTGATGAGTTCGCATCACGCGCGCGATTGGTTGATGAGTTCGCATCACGCGCGCGATTGGTGATGAGTTCGCATTACGCGCGCGATTGGTGATGAGTTCGCATTACGCGCGCTATTGGTCGCAACTAGTTGCGTTAGACTGCACGGTTGACTGGAATTTGTGAGTAACACCACTGAACTAGTACCTAACTTACCATTTTTAGTGCCCGTAAGGCCCGTCCTTAGATATTATACGTCAATGGATGATAATTAAAAATAAATCCGTCATCATTGTCATAAGGGCCTGATTAAGATATGTCCCGTCTCTCATCGTCTCATTAAACTCATAAAAAAGCGATTAAAAAAATGTAAGTCATGTTATTTAATGGCAGGACGCGGTGGGAAATAATGCGAAACGATGTTATAAAGCGTTGTGCTAATTATCGTAATTAAATCACGCGCAGGTCAAGTGCAGCTCATGCGCGTCGCTCAGTTGCAGTACCTAGTATATAACAGCACTTATAAATATTAATTTAGGGATGCCCCAAATAGCGAATTTGGCCAAATACCGAATACCGAGTAATCGGCTCGCCTTCTCGGCCGAATACCGAATATTCGGTATGACATGCGAGCATTTTGAATCACAATTATTACGTAAACTGTTCGCCAACAAAGCACAACATTTGCTAAGATATATTTTTATGTTGAACAGAATTAAAATGAATGTAGTTAGAGTCAGTCCAATCAGACCCATGATAAAAATAAAATATTTTGGAATCAACCAATGCTCAAAAACGTGCCTTCGTATTTAACCACTTTCCAAGAATACATTTTAAATATTAAATATACCTAGTTTTTCGTTATTTTGTTGTGTAATTTTTCTTTTTAGGTAGGTGCAACAGATATTCGGTATTCGGTCGAATAGTAGGCAACATTCGGCCGAATAACGAATATTCGGCAATGTGGCCGAATAGGCAGAATACCGAATACTTGCCGAATATAAGTGGCATCTCTAAATATGATATAAGCATATAACAGTACTTATATTATACAAGCTTATAAAAATACCTTTATTATTCAAGCTTATAACAGTACCTACTTATACTAGTGGCTGTGTGAGCTGTAGACCTCGCGAGCAGAGCTTAAACTGAGTAAATTAAATAAAAAAATAAAATAAAAAACAACAATTGATATGAAATTTAAGAGTAAAAAAATACAAAAAGTTATATCCCAGCATATAATTACTGGGGATCGAACCCAGACCTTTCGTGCAAACAAAAAAAGCGAACGTTTGCAAAATACACCATGGTAGTTCTTACATGAGGTGACGAAATTTAGCTACTCATTCTCAAGTAAAAACTAAATACATATCTTATACCTCCAAAACCAGTGAAATAAAATTTCTGAATTTTTGGCCATTTAATCTGTAAACATGTCTTAAAAATAATACACTCTTATGATACCGATACGACTATTTGTTTAAGCGCGAGCTATCACAACTCTTCCATTTTGAAAAATTTCCAAAGACCGGCTCGACAATTTTTTTTTATTGAATCATAAGATAATCATAGAATTCGTTTACAAAATTTCACGAGAATCGGTTAAGAATTGCGACCTGTATAGGAGAACATCCGGACATACAAAACTAAATATCTTAATACCTCCAAAACCAGCGAAATAAATTTTCTGAATTTTTTGACGTTTAATCTGTAAACATGTCTCAAAAAGAATACTTTCTTATGATACCGATACGACTATTTGTATAAGCGCGAGCTATCACAACTTTTCCATTTTGAAATAATTTCAAAAAATGGCTCGACAAAATTTTTTTATCGGTTCATAGAATTTGGTTACAAAATTTCACGAGAATCGGTTAAGAATTGCGACCTGTAGAGGAGAACATCCGGACATACAAAAGCAAAACGCCCGAGTCAAAACGTAGACCTTCGCTTCGCTTCGGTCAATTATACAAGCTTTTGCCCGCGACTTCGTCTGCGTGGTATTAGTAATTTGGGTAGCTTCTTTTTTATTGATTCCCTATAATAAATTCAATATTCTTATCATTTTCTAACACTTAAATGAGATATAAAAACTGTTGCAGCACAAATACCCAGTGGGGAGCACAGTAAGTGGGTACATTTTACAGTAAGTTTACACATAAAATTACTGTTAATACTACAACGCGGACAAAGTCACGGGCAGGCTACTATGTACTATATAATATACAAAGTAATTATAATAATTATTTTATTACCTACTAGAACCATGACAAGTGTGTCAAAGCCGACCACTTTACCCTTTTTACTTAAAATGATGTTATTGGAAAACAATGATCTAAGATTTAACCTTTGCATAACTTGTGGCCTAGTGACCCTGCCTGGAAAGACGGTGGTTCGGGGTTCGAATCCCGGTAAGGGCCGTTTATTTGTATGATGATACAGATGTTTGTTCCTGAGTCATGGGTGTTTTCTATGTATTTAAGTATGTATTTGTATATTATATAAATCGCTGTCTGAGTATCCACAACACAAGCCTTCTTGAGCTTACTGTGGGACTTAGTCAATCTGTGTAAGAATGTCCTATAATATTTATTTTATTTTTTTTTATTTGTGTGATACGTATATATATACCTACTTAATATAGATATATAGATAAATACATACTAATACACGGTGGCTAAAAAATAACTGCATTCCCATTGTCAGAGAGGTTTTGGAATTATACTGAGCAACTTTTACTGCGGGACCAACCCCGAAATCGCGAAAAAAATTTTTGAATTAATTTCATACATTTTGGCTGGTCCATTTTCTATGGGAGAGTAATTTTTTTCGTGTTTTCAGGGTTGGTCCCGTAGTAAAAGTTGCTCAGTATAACCCCAAAAACTCCCTGGTAACGAGAATGCAGTTACTCATTCAAAACTGTCGTGGTAGGATGTATACATATTTATGAATTCGATTGCACAATACTAGTAGCTTTACAGCGTATGATCGTGTAAATATTTAATTGCATTAAGATTAGGAATCCGTCTGAATTAATGATCTAGAGTTGCAATTAATTATACTTAGCCTTATCGTTAATTACCTATTGAATGTGTTGTGTTAATTAATTGTGACGTTATCTATGAAAAGGGACCTTATTGTCGATGGCGCTTACGACATTATTAACGATGCTCCGATACAAATACAAATGCCGCGCGACGCTGTGCGGCGTAAGCGCCATCGACAATAAGGTCCCTTTTCATAGATAAGGCCCCAATTGTATTACGTTGTTAGATAATCAATTAATCAGTTGCTGAATATCTAATTAAATAATTAAATGCGGCAATATTATGTACAGCGGTATACTAAATGTATGAGATTAGGACCGAGAAAAGTGGCGTACTAGAAGAAAGGCCCATGCTCAGCAGTGGGCGATAAAGGGCTGATATTATGATGATGATGATGATAGTAAATGATCTGACTTTTTATTTGTTGTCAATTTTTTTCTTCGTCCGATTTCAATAAAAAACCGGGCAAGTGCGAGTCGGACTCGCGCACGAAGGGTTCCGTACCATAATGCAAAAAAAAAAACAAAAAAAAAAGCAAAAAAAAAAAACGGTCACCCATCCAAGTACTGACCACTTGCCGACGTTGCTTAACTTTGGTCAAACATCACGGTTGTTGTATGGGAGCCCCATTTAAATCTTTATTTTATTCTGTTTTTAGTATTTGTTGTTATAGTGGCAACAGAAATACATCATCTGTGAAAATTTCAACTGTCTAGCTATCACGGTTCGTGAGATACAGCCTGGTGACAGACGGACGGACGGACGGAAGGACGGACAGCGAAGTCTTAGTAATAGGGTCCCGTTTTACCCTTTGGGTACGGAACCCTAAAAATGGGCGGATAGATAGAGTTCCCACTGCTGTACAGTTCAAGCCCAATTTCAACTTGGTGAGTAGGAATTTTTTGTGTTTCACTCGGTAACAAAGTTTGTTGAACCCTCGTGCCTTGAAACCCTCGCAATGCTCAAGTTTCCAGCTATCAAACCTTTCGCTTGCTCGAGTATCAATACTAGCACGAAGACTGGCTAAGGAATACTGGCTGAATCACGCTAGAACTGTCCGGGCCCGGGCCGAGAAGAGACAATCGATCTTCGTCATTTATAGACACTCCGAGATCACGTGATGCTTTTTACGTGTCGCACCTGCACCGTTCACATTCATATTCATATTATTTTATTCATAAAATTATAAACTAAACGAAACTAACTAAACAGTTAAAGGGTAATATTTACAGCAGGTTTGTTTTCTAAAATTAATAGTTTTAATTTTAATTTTTATTGGTGCTAGTTGTAATTTGTATTTCTATAAATCAAACTAAGTATGTATTCATTTTCATTCAATAAAAATTTGTTAATAATTATTATTCTAATGTGAGTCATCCTTTAAACAACAACTTTGGACCTTATAAAACAAATAACTTTCATTATATAGTTACTAACATAATTATAGTTATTAACTAGTTGACTACGGAACCCTAAAAAGCTAGTATGTAAAACCACAGCGTACAGAAAGGAAACTTCCTACAAAACCGAAGTTTGACAGCGGTTCAGGGTCGAATCATGCTGTCCCTTTCTAATATATGGCACTATCCCTTTCGGCTATTTAGGGTTGTCAAAAATCAAGTGATTATCTTATCTGTGGTCGTGCACGCAAAAGGAAGTCAAGTGGTGCCAACCGAATGAAGGTTGAGGGAGGCGATGGCTGAGATACGCGTCATAGGGTAAAGGCACCAGTGCTCAGCCATGCACCAGTAGTCAGCCTTTCTTGCCTATTTTTAGCTGTAACTTATAAAGTTTTTCTGATTTTCAAGTGAAAACTAGGTAATATTATAGATTGATAAGCTATTCATTGAAAAATACCTTAATTTTTAAATGAATACTCTACTATGATCCACAAAAAAAATTCAAAGTGGTGGTGTCTTCTGACATGAAAGGTTAAGAGATATGCGCCATTTTTTTTGGAATGTCACATGGTATTTTGATAAGACGATAGCAGCTGAATCGTGATTAATTTTTAAAAGAATATGGACTGCTTCACCTAATTAATACCTAAACTATCTGAAAAATGTAAAAGATTAATATTAATCCATGTGGAAGTAACATTTTTATGGCGGCTGACTATTGGAAACTACTTTTTTGTACAAAATCCAATAGTCAGCCTCCCCTGGCTGACTATTGGGTTTGAAGCAGTAATTTTAAAAAGGTCGTAAACCCAAAAGTCAGCCGGGGGAGGCTGACCATAGGATTTAGGATTTGTTATTATTTTAAAATGAAGTGTAAGTCGTTAAATCACGCCCCTTTAAAAATTACGTTATTATGAATTTATTTGATTGAAATACATTAAATACCCAGTAGTCAGCCACTGGCTGACCACTGGACAATAAGCTCACTCTATTCGAACCCACTAATCAGCCATTAGAATGGGATGGCTGGGCACTGGGTACCTAAAGGCTGTGTATTGGTATACAGGGGGCTGATTACTGGCAAAAATGCCCTTTTATTATATTTAATTAAATATTTCCAAAAGTTGAATTTAATTAAGTTTTATTCTTTACAAAAATTAAACTTTATTAAATTCTTGAACAGAAAAAACATTAATAATACCTATTGGTCCATAAGTGTGCAAATTATACGATCTTGAACATAGAAATTTCGTTATAAGGCTGACTACTGGTGCTTTTACCCTACTCGTGAACGGGTGCTGTTTGTGGAGACTGGTCTGTTAAGCTAACACGAGCTATTATACTTAGTAACTTTTATTAATTAATTACAGTGAGACGCCTCATTCTGTTCTCGTATGTTTCTTTTCTTTTAATGAATGTATTAATTATACAGGATATTGACTCTTGGAGACCCTATACATCTCTAAGGATAACTTGATAAACTATATAATCTTATAGTTCTGACACCTAGAGACATTTACACCTCTAAATATTATAGATTTTTTTGTGTGTGTTTTTTTATCTGTATTTTGTATGTAATTCGACATTAAGAGACCATATACATCTCTTAGTAATTGTAATACGTTAGATTGAATTGTTAGTTTTAATTTATAAAATTGTTGATGTTATTATTTTTGCTTTTATGTAAATTCAATGTTGACGTGTAAAAGTGCCCTTGTGGCCTATTTGCTGAATAAATGTTGATATTTGATATTTGACCCTAATAGTTGCTCGGAGCTATGCTGAGCCGAGTGGAGCCTAGTTTGACCGAAGTCAGGAGTTTCGCACCGCTGGTAAAACTTACAGTGTGGTAGGAAGCCTGCCGAGTACCCGTACTGTGGGCGGGGAATCGAACCCGCTACTGCCGATGCCACTGCCAGTACCGTCAGTGGTAATAGCGCCATGCTCTGAAAATAAAAGGATTCAATTCAGGCCCCGCAGACAACATGCCACCCCAAACAACAAACACCCCATACAACCATTTCCAGTCGCCGTTACGACGCGGTGTAGACACATCTTGTGTCGACACCGTCTGTTTCGGTCACAATTCCAGTCGCAGAGTCGTCGCCGTGTCGACACAGTTACCAGAAATGGGGAAGGGTCGACACATGACACAAAGTGACATAAAGTGTGGTCGCCGTGTGCACACATTGTTACTAGTTTGCGACTACTTTATGCCAAAATCATTCGTTCATTCGTTCATTTTGTTCCTGTCAAATGGAAACTGTCAGATGGAAAAATAGTTAAATAAAAATAAGTGACATTAATACGCCATCTCTAAAACGGATTACAAGACGTAATTATATATTGTTTGCATTTATATTACAATAGGACTTAAATTATTATGGGGAATTAAACTGCTCGAGTGATTTGATAAACTAAGTGTAATATAATCAACGCGCCACCACATTGTTTTAGTTTAGCCGGAAATGAAATTGTTTACTTCTCAGTGCTTGTGTTCATAAATATATTATTTGATGCATTTTTAGTACTTCGATGCGTATACTATACTTAGATAACAGAAATAACGCTTTACATACTACGAAACTTGTTAATTATGATGTATAAATATGGTTTAAGGCTGAGAAATATTGCAGTCACAAAGTAGTCGCAAATGTTTCGACTTTGTGTCGACTCTGTGTAGACACATGACACGCGCTGTCAAAAGTAATAACAAAGTTACTCGATTTGCAAAATGGCTCCTTGTGTTCATTTGTTTTCAGATATTCTCAAAGTGTAAAAATGACGTGGTCAGAGATGGGACTTAATAGATTAACTGTTTATTCGACTAAGGCCCACTTGCACCGTCCCACTAACCCTGGGTTAAGCGGTTAAACCGTTAACCCAGTATCAAATTGTACTGGTAACCATGGTAACTCCAGGTTTAACCAGTTAACCCCGGGTTAGTGGAATGGTGCAAGTGGCGCTAATTAATGGAATAAAAAAAGTTAATCCTCAAATTTTAATCACGATTAGGTTAGTCGACCTAACATAGATTGAATTTGAATTAATCTGAACATTAATCGAATAAATTATCGATTAAATCTCGGTTGGAAGTTGACAGGGGGCCATTTTTGTACGTAAAAATAATAGAAATGTCTTGCATGCAGATGGTAGCCAAACACTTTGTCATAAAAGTCGAGATGGGTGTCGATTTATAGGTTTTAGGGAGTGCCGATTTCGAAAATGATGACCATTTTGGAATCCAAAATGGCGGCCATGCACAGTGTCATAAAAGTCGTCATGGATGTCGTTTTATACGTTTTAGGGGGAATTTTGCATGCAGATGGTAGCCAAACACTTTGTCATAAAAGTCGAGATGGGTGTCGATTTATAGGTTTTAGGGAGTGCCGATTTCGAAAATGATGACCATTTTGGAATCCAAAATGGCGGCCATGCACTATGCCATAAAAGTCGTCATGGGTGTCGTTTTATAGGTTTTAGGAGGCGCAGATTTCAAAAATGATGACCATTTTGGATTCCAAGATGGCGGCCATGCGCTATGTCATAAAAGTCGTCATGGATGCCGTTTTATAGGTTTTAGGGGGCCCCGATTTAGAAAATGATGACCATTTTGAAATCCAAAATGGCGGCCATGCACTATGCCATAAAAGTCGTCATGGGTGTCGTTTTATAGGTTTTAAGGGGCGCAGATTTCGAAAACGATGACCATTTTGGATTCTAAGATGGCGGCCATGCACTATGTCATAAAAGTCGTCATGGATGTCGTTTTATAGGTTTTAGGGGGCCCCGCTTTCGAAAATGATGACCATTTTGGAATCCAGAATGGCGGCCATGCACTATGTCATAAAAGTCGTCATGGGTGTCGTTTTATAGGTTTTGGGGGGCGGAGATTTCGAAAATGATAACCATTTTCGATTCCAAAATGGCGGCCATGCACTATGTCATAAAAGTCGTCATGGATGTCGTTTTATGGGTTTTAGGGGGCCCCAATTTAGAAAATGATGACCATTTTGAAATCCAAAATCGCGGCCATGCACTATGTCATAAAAGTCGTCATGGGTGTCGTTTTATAGGTTTTGGGGGGCGCAGATTTCGAAAACGATAACCATTTTCGATTCCAAAATGGCGGCCATGCACTATGTCATAAAAGTCGTCATGGATGTCGTTTTATAGGTTTTGGGGGGCGCAGATTTATAAAATGATGACCATTTTGGATTCCAAAATGGTGGCCATGCGCTATGTCATAAAAGTCGTCATGG
Organism: Cydia fagiglandana; assembly: GCF_963556715.1. NCBI lineage: Eukaryota > Metazoa > Arthropoda > Insecta > Lepidoptera > Tortricidae > Cydia > Cydia fagiglandana. Next base: position 1,568,710 of record NC_085950.1, on the reverse strand, counting down.
ATATCGTTTTATAGGTTTTAGGGGGCCCCGATTTAGAAAATGATGACCATTTTGAAATCTGAAATGGCGGCCATGCACTGTCATAAAAGTTGTCATGGGTATCGTTTTATAGGTTTTGGGGGGCGCAGATTTAGTAAATGATGACCATTTTGGATTCCAAAATGGTGGCCATGCACTATGTCATAAAAGTCGTCATGGGTGTCGTTTTATAGGTTTTAGGGGGCGCAGATTTCGAAAACAATGACCATTTTGGATTCCAAGATGGCGGCCATGCACTATGTCATAAAAGTCGTCATGGATGTCGTTTTATAGGTTTTAGGGGACGCAGATTTCGAAAATGATGGCCATTTTGGAATCCAAAATGGCGGCCATGCACTATGTCATAAAAGTTGTCATGGGTGTCGTTTTATAGGTTTTAGAGGGCCCTGATTTCGCAAATGATGACCATTTTGGAATCCAAAATGGCGGTCATGCACTATGTCATAAAAGTTGTCATGGGTGTCGTTTTATAGGTTTTAGGGGGCCCTGATTTCGAAAATGATGACCATTTTGGAATCCAAAATGGCGGCCATGCACTATGTTAAAAGTCGACATGGATGTCGTTTTGTTGGTCATGGTCATCATTATCGAAATCTGCTCTTCCTAACACCTATAAATCAACATCTATGACGGCTTATATGACAAAGTGCACGGCAGACATCTTGGAATCCAAAATGGTCATCATTTTCGAATTCTGCACTCCCTAAAACCTATAAAACGATATCCATGACGACTTTTATGACAAAGTGCACGGCACACATCTTGGATTCCAAACTGGTCATCATTTTCGAATTCTGCACTCCCTAAAATCTATAAATCGACATCCGTGACGACGCAAGTTATCTTTATTTTCAGATCTAACAAATTGCTACAGAATACAAAGGACAAAAAAAGAAGCGAGGAGGTAATGAAACAAGCAAAAATACAGATGATTCCTCGACGCAATGGGATGCTTCTTAAATTGTGTCCAGATTTTTTGTCATAAAAGTTTTTATTTTTCACATATAACTCTCACAAGTTCCGTGACATTTCGACCTTGTCATTTTTTAAGTAAATGTTTTTGTTTATCTGTGAGGATCTCACTAGAATAATATAATCAAGGTATGTTTATATTTGATGATTGAAATAGTAACGCAAAAAAAAATATATATATCTGTGTCTTATATTCCTGCCGAAGACTTTTATTTTTCCTTTTCCTTCTACACAAGTTTGGTCAAGTAATAAGAATTTAGGGCTCTCAATTTTATTTTGACTTCTACAACATTAAAGCTACGAGGCCATGTTTGGTATCGTTTTCGTATAAATTCGCAGTACCAAATTTAGTTATGGTATCACATTGACACCATTCCAAAGTAAAAACATATACTTTCTTTTAAACTCCTCTTCACGCTTAAACTGCTGAACAGTTTTAATTTAAATTTAGTACACATATATATTAAGTCCCGAGACAGGACATAATAAGTTATCTCAAAAATCATCCTTTAAAGGTGTGAAATGAGGTGTAGGGGGGAATTCAGAATTGACTTCTTGAAGTTAATACTGTTTAAGTTTAGGTTTGAAGTCATGTTTTTTTTATCATTTTTAACTAAATCAAAGATGTAGACCATCCCAAATTTAATATAAATCAGTTCAGCGGTTATTGATTTCCCGTACAAATTTCCACGCCACTTTTCACACCTTCAAAAGATGATTTTGGTTATAAGATCTATCCTATGTCCTGTTCCGGGACGCAAACTATTTCTATACCAAATTTCAACGAAATCGATTCAGCGGTTAAGCGTCAAGAGGAGTTTAAAATAAACCGGCCAAGTGCGAGTCGGACTCGCGTATTAAGGGTTCCGTACATTAAGTCCGACTCGCGCTTGACTGCACATTTCTAATAGGTTTTCCTGTCATCTATAGGTAAAGAACTATTTTGTGTATTCAGACAGACAGACATACAGACGTACGAGTGATCCTATAAGGATTCCGTTTTTTGCTTTTGAGGTACGGAACCCTAAAAAGATATTTTTTTTATTTTGTGGAATGGTGTCAATGTGATACCTTAAATGGATTCAGCAACCCAGATTTATACGAAAACGATACCATACACGGCCTTGCACCTTCACTGATGTAAATATATCAAGATAAAATTGAGAGCCCTAAATAAACTTTCAAGAGCGGATATCTCAAAAACTATTCAACATATCGAAAAAATTGACTGAATAAACTTGTAACAAATTAAATTAACTTGCATTTTGTATGAGTGGCCATGTCGCTAAGATGCATAGTTTCCGAGATATAATCGAAAAACCGGAAAATGGGACCTTCAAAGCCCCCTCTCTTCCCCCGCTCAAGGGCTACGGCCGGGGACTTTTGATATGTTCACCTCCTAACTTGTCCAAACCAAGTTACAGAGTCAAAAATTGTGTTCCGAGCATTTCCCTCTACAACTTTTTGGAGCATTCGTTGGCTGACCTAAGTAGCTTATTGCATTTCTTTAAAAACTTTTCTGTAAAAGGTTGACGGGTGTTGGGTGTTTATATGGTTTTGGTCGATTATTATCATTTGCATCGCCCATGATGACTTACTAGAATTACTTACGAGCACACGAGACAATAATAGTAGTTTGACAAACCTTGGTTTTCAAGAGGTATTTTATATTGACATTTGCTGTCACAAATTTGCTGTCAGATTTAGTCGCAAACCGCACGCAAAGTGCACACAAATGTGTCGACACCTTGTTACGGAAAAGTGTACACACGGCGACGACACTTTGTTTCGAAACAATTCTAGACACATTGTGTGGACTCTGTTACGACACATCTGACATTTAGTTACCACTTTGATGATTCTGCGACTGGAATGGTTATATGGGACGCTCCGTAGCTAACGAAACGCAACTGTTACTAGGTATCACAAAAAAAAAAAAGGTGTCACACTAATATGGAAGAGTGATAGAGAGAGTTACTAGGTTGCCTGAACAACTAAAAAAAAACTTAAAATAAAACAATGTGATATATATGGTGAGAAGTTGAGCACAAGATATATCAATCAACCGGCCAAGTGCGAGTCAGACTCACGCACGAAGGGTTCCGTACCATTACGGAAAAACCGGTAAAAATATCACGTTTGCTGTATGGGAGCCCCACTTAAATATTTTTTTGTTTTTCGTATTTTGCAATTGCGAATCCTCAAATTCTTTGGACACATCACTCGTAACGTGGACTCCTGGTAGTGGAACGCTTGGTGGTGCAAGGGAGAGTCGAGGGCAAAAGATCTCGTGGCCGCTCCCCAACACGATGGACAGACCTCATTAAGTCCATCACAGGAAATACTGTCAACGATTGCTCCCACTCCACTAAAACAGAGCCACACGGCGACGGATCGCAAGAGCTGCGGTGGCGCAGAAATCGACCGTCACATGACCACGACCACTCTGTCAAGAGTGCACGACTAAGTGCCAGTTGCACCAACCACATTTGACAGACTGATCATCGTCAGCCGGCGCGCCCCGCGCCTTTACTATGAAACTTTCCATACATAAAAATTTAGCGAACTCTTTAACGTTCGTAACAGTTTGGTGCAACCGACCCTAAGAAGAAGAGTTTTTAGTATTTGTTGTTATAGCGGCAACAGACGTCATCTGTGAAAATTTCAATTGACTAGCTATCACGGTTCATGAGTGATACGGACAGACAGACATACGGACAGACAGAAAGATGATGTATTTCTATTGCCGCTATAACAACAAATACCTACTAAAAACAAAATAAATTTAATATTTAAGCTGGGCTCCCATACAACAAAAGTGATTTTTTTGCCGTTTTTTGCGTAATGGTACGGAACCTTTAGTGCGCGAGTCTCACCCGCACTTGGCCGGTTTTTTATTTAGGCACACTTTTATCGTAGACTGTACTTTTTCAACAGGTGTAATAAATATGTGACGTTCCACGGCAAAAGGTACCTTATGGCGGCCGGCGCTTACGTCGCATAGCGCCGCAATAATATTGGAGCGGCGTTAATAATAGCGTAAGCGCCAACCGCCATAAGGTACCTTTTCCCGTGGGACGTCACATATACGTATAATACACGGTGTAACATGAGGAAACCGAATAATTTTAACCACGCATTTCTCAGGTCAATAGAAGTAAAAAGTGTAATATGAGTTAAGGTCAATTTCACCAAAAAAAAATTTTTTTTTGTTTTGTTTTTCTTCAATTTTTTGAATGTTTTGTACATAAAAAATAAATGTTAGTAGTAAACTTGTCACTTAGAGTTGATTTTTACATTTTTTTTTTCGAAGAACCTATTTTTTGCAAAGTGTTAGGTACTTGTAATTTTTTGACATCTATCAATAAGGATATTTAGACTACGTCCCATAGCAGCAACATCACCATCAAAAAGGCCTTTTACACTATGTAACAATAAAAAACAGTTTTTTTTTAAATTACTAATATTTCTGAAACTAGGCGAATATCAAAAAAGTTTATAGGACATTTTTGTCTCTAAATATGATCAGGAATACGCTGTTAAAATTATTCGGTTTACTCATGTTATACCGTGTATATCATGAATAATTAAGTGCCTACTTTACCTACTATAACCTATTAGAACTGCATAATTTACCCGCAGGCGAGCCGTAAAATTAATAAGTAATGCAGCGACATTGAAAAGTCGATGCTGTACAGTGGGTAAATTTAATACGGGCGAATATTCAAACGGTCGTTAGCATTAGGACCTAAGAAGTAAACAAAGATAGATTTTGCTTAGGAAAACAATGAAAATTTTAACCATACAAAATAATTCAGCCCGCAATGCCTGCCTAATACAACAGAATCAGAATCAGAATGCTTTATTTGTGAAACATAGGTGTTACAATACATGGGTCTTAGGTATACATTTGAGCACTATATTTTGCCGATTGACATACAAATGTCAAAGAGAATGAAAATCTAATTGAATATTGCAAAATGTTATACCTTATAAAATAAATAAATTACGGTTAAAATTATTTAACACACAAGTTACGGGATACGAGCTTTTTGAAGTAACTATCAACGTTTGTTGGCAGTTAAAACCTCGTATCTCGTAATGTCATGCCCTATTATGTCTCTTAATATTAAAATTTGCATTACATTGATGATCGGTAAATTAAAAAAATAATCATTACGGGGACATAATTAAATGTAACCAAAAAAAACTTAATTCTTAATGAATGATTGGTCGGATAAATTCTATATCTGACTTAATTTATTGCCCGTATTGTATTTACACACTGTATTTGTACATTATAATATATTATCTAATAAAAGATCACAAGGATGAAAATCTCGAAAATCCTGTTGTACTTACGCATTGTAATAAATATATTAATAGACGTACGGTTATTACGTAAATAATCCTTGTAGGTATGATTACAATGTTTACTAGATATGTCATTTAACCTAGCTAGAGAGATTTTATTTACCCGAACCCTTACGCCCAGTTGCAACATTCACTAACCCGGGGTTAACCGGTGAAACCTGTAGTTACCATGGTTACCAGTAAAATTTGACGCTGGGTTAACGGTTTAACCGCTTAACCCCGGGTTAGTGGGATGGTGCAATTGGGCCTTAAGGCTTTACTCACGCTAGACCGGGCCGGGCCCGGTCCGAAGCGTCCGACATGTCACTTTCTTTGACGGCTGATCAGTTAGGTACCTATCACGTGGTGCTTTCCATAGAAAACGAAGCGCCGGAAGCTCCGGCCCGTCCCCGGCCCGGTCTAGCATGAGTCATCCGTTCTACGACACCCTAAATAAGTTTTGGCAAACATTTCATTTTTGGTACAAGCTTTTATCACCCTATATTTTAAATTTTCTTTCCATAGGCAATTTATACCCTTCGAGCAAATCTTCCGTCGCAAATTTCACGTGGCATGCTATATCTTATGTTTCTCTCTAATTTATCGGCTCTACGCCTCCTCTTAAGCTATAAATCGAATTAACTAGAGTTAGACCAAGAAAAGTCTGCAACGATTTTAATAGCACATTGTAAGAGTTATTTTAAACTTCCAACTTCTATGAAATTATGACGTATTAAATAACACTTGCACTGCGTATGCTATCAATATCGCCGCAGATTTTTCTTGGTCTAACTCTAGTTAGTTAATAAAATGTGACGTTCCATGGTAAAAGGTACCTTATGGCGGCTGGCACTTACGTCACATAGCGGCGCAATAATATTGGAGCGGCGTTAATAATAGCGTAAGCGCCAACCGCCATAAGGTACCTTTGCAAGTGGGACGTCACAAATTATCCATAAAAAACTAACAATAATGTAATGGAGTAGTTACTTACAATAATGGTAGCAGATATCCAGGACTCGTTTAATGTGAACTGACAGTTATAAAACTTATAAATAATTATAACTCACAGGTTAACAAATTATACACCTAAACCTTCCTTAAGAATCACTCTATTGATAGGTGAAAATCGCATGAAAACTCGTTGAGTAGTTTTTGAGTTTATCGCGAACATACAAACACACAAACAGACAGACGCGGCGGGGGACTTTGTTTTATAATGTGATATGCCAATTACTTAGGTAGATAATATATCATCTTTCCATGCTAATTTACTGGTTAATTAATTGGCTGGTTATTTAATAGATGAACTGATAATTAGTTTTTCAATAATTGCTACAGTTCTAATAGTAATTGATTAACGATAAACCTTTAGATGTGCTTAATGATGATTAATGTCATTAATTATCATTGTATCCTTCGAGCAACACCGGCTTCCGACACGTCGGAAGGGAGGGGCCCAAGCGATATCTCACCGTACAAATCTTTCTGCCATTTTTCGCGGGGGGAAGGTGCACACAGTCGCACTTCTCACACACTTACATACAAAATCCAATCAGAGGCCCTACCGCGAACCACGTTCGACGTGTTGCCTCTCTATGGCACTTGTAAATTCATACGTAAGTGTGACAGGGAGGCAACACGTCAAACGTGATTTGCGGTAGGCCCTCTGTAATGACGACATAAATACATAGAAAATGACACACGTCAAAGACAAATCTTGCAAACCTCGTTCTCTTTTTGTGTACGGACGAGTGACTAGTGTCACAACACGCACACTAACACATTTTCGTTGAAGTACCTATGTCATTGTATTCTGAGAGATGAGAAGTCGGATTTGTCGCTCGACCGATCCGCAATTTGTACTGAGCGAGCAAAATCGATAAATCCAACAATTACTTGAGACTAAAATATAATAATTGTATTTAAATGTAATTAAACGTATGATATGTAAAAAAAACTATTACATGTGAAATGTAACACTTTCTTTTTGTAGATTTGGTGTCCCCGACCTCTTTTTATAGCAAAAAACCGAGCAAACAGGCATTTTTGTGCAGCAGTGTTCACGCGCGCGTCTGGACTCGGTCTAGTGAAAAATCCAAGTGCAACTAGTTTTATTACCCGCGCTAGATTAGATTGACGCGCTAATCTTGTACCTCGGCAGAGGGGAAACAGTGCGAATGCGGCCTCCCTTCCGTGTTGCTCGAAGATTGTATCATTAATTAAGTCGAGTTAAAAGGATTTTTTATAATAGGGTAAGTAGTTAACTGTTTAGTCAAATCATTTTCTTTTGTTGAACTGTCAAAATGAGTAGCCAATATGGACTCTATGAAATACAGAATAATGACGACACAGCCAAGTTACCTACTCTTTATAGTTTTTTGGGATTAATTTAATAGCAATTGTGTCTGAAAATAAAGCCGAAATAAATAAAAATGAAATGAAATAAGCTGTTAAGTTCTTTCTAACATTTTTTGGTTTTATTTCGTACATGGTGTGAACACAAGGGTATATTTTTAAAATGGCCGCGCCATTTCTCCTACCGTTCAACCGGAACTGCCACCCGAAGAGTGAAGGATGACCCACGTTAGACCGGGCCGTGTCCGGGCCGGAGCTTCCGGGGCATCGTTTTCTATAGAAAGCATCACGTGATCGCCTGTCATGTCATAGAAAAGTAAACTCTGGAAGCTCCGGCCCGGACACGGCCGGGTCTTACGTGAGTCATCCTTTAAACGCTTTTTTTATTTAACACCATCTAATAATCCCAAAAAATTGCCTAAGTACTTACAAATAGATGAGTGCCGCGTGCGTCCAAGGCCTCGTTCTATGCGAACTGTTATCCGATCGACGATCGATGTGCCATCATTACTTGTCATTTTCTGCTAATTACTTACTAGCTAATATCATCGTTTCGAATCAAATCTGTCTGTGCGTGCTATTTTAACGGCCTACTAGCAGGGGCGTATTTACCCTAGGGCCATCCGGGCCATCGCCCGGGGCGCCAATCCGCCAGGGGCGGCATATGGGCCGTATGGCGCCCCTCGCGAATTGCATTTTGTTTTTCTTCCTTGACTTCTGAGGCGGTGAAACGTATTGGCCCGGGGCGCTAAATTTCTAAATACGCCCCTGCCTACTAGCTTATTTTATTTTATTAATCAATTCATAAATAAGCTTACAGTCTAAACCAAGGTTAAGGTTGACTCACGCTAGACCGGGCCGGGACCGGGCCGGATCTTCCGGCGCGTCGTTTTCTATGGAAACCACCACGTGATCACCGATTCTAGTAAAATTTTGTAAGTATGAGTAGATTCACAAATGTTACATTGATTTTGTTATGATTCAGCTTATAATTAGGGTACCTATATATGTTTTATTTGTGATGGGGCAAAGTTTAAGCTCACATAACCACTAGTTATTGTATTGTATTGTTTATTGATTTGATATTTAATATTTATTGAACTAAAATTTTACAGTATTACAGCTAAGGGGCGCCAATGAGCTGTAAAATTAAGTAAGTAATAAAAAAGCTACAGATATTAAAATAGTAAGATAAATATGACAACTTAATTAATAAACTAGGTAGTTTATTAATTAAGTTGTCATATTTATGAATCAACATCAACATAGTTATGTTGATTCGCAAAAACGTAAAAATGAGTCGCAGTCAGGTGCTAAAGATAATAAAAATATTGATGATGTTTTAAAAGCATATCCGGGACGCATTACTATATTTACTATGTCTGAAGCCACTTGCCCACGGTATCAGATGACCGCATAGAAGTAGAATGGCAGGAAATAATGTTGATTGGAGTTTAATCGTACCCCGTGCTCGTCATTATTGTAATGGAGATTTTAAACTCGATGGTCATTCGATTAATTACACCATATAAAGCAAAAGGCCAATAGCGAAAAAAATTAAATAATGAAAAAAGGGTTGTCCCTTAAAAAAGTTAAAAAACTCACAAAATATGTAAAGCCTTTTTTTCACATATTTTATTTTTCATATTTCAATATACACTCATCGCGAAAAATGGAATTTTGAGCGTTGCGACGGTTTCAAAGCACGAGGGATAAACAAAATTTGCCCCCGACACAAAAATTTTTCACCACACCCTAACCCGAAGAAAATATTAACTATAAGATATCAAACGAAAACAAACCGAGTCAAATCCAAATGAAAGTTATTAAAAATATTTACCATTCAAAATCATCTACATAAGTGACTGTAGGTAGTAGGTACGCCGTACGTTCAATAATCATGATAGGATTTTTTTTGTGTTTGTTATTAGAATGAAATCATGTTATGAGCCACACGAATTATGATGACTCACGCTAGACCAGCCCGTGCCCGGGCCAAAGGAGTCGGACATGTCATTTTCTATGACGGCTGACCGGTGATCACGTGGTGCTTTCCATAGAAAATGAAGCGCCGGAAGCTCCGACCCGGCCCCGGCCCGGTCTAGCGTGAGTCATCCTTAAAATTGGCTATTTTTGTCTTACGTTAATAACAATGAATTAATTATTAATTGATTGAAGAGGAAACTTACACAGTTCTTGCGCGATTTTTTTATAATCAACCTTGAAATGAAATCTTTTTTATAACATACTTAATAATAGTTCATTAGGAATTGATATTCTAACGTTCCAGAATAATAACAAACATTTGATTATTATCAATAGGTAATCAATATTATCATGATTTCATTACCTAGTAATGGTGTAGGTACATAATGATGGTAATGACGGACTAGATGGCAGAAAATTGTATCGGTCAAAACAACATAATTTTCGGAAAAATACAACAGATATAATTGCTTAAAACATTGGTAATTGGTCATATTTTGCTTTATGTGGGGTTCCTATAAAAAGGGACCATTACAAAAGAAGTTACGCAAAATAAAGCATTATAAAAACGCCTCTTTTAACGGATTGACCCGATTGTATAAGAAATAATTCTGAGTAGTATGTAATTCTGTTTTGACACGCCTTATAAATAAATAATCAACAACCACCACATTACCACTACAATTTTACGGTGTTCTGCCTATTCGCAGAACAATTTTTGGCGGAATTTCATTTGCCAACCAACCACCACCACCACCACCACCACCACCACCGACGTTTCACTTTGACAACTAACGATTAGCAAATTTTTGTATGACAACGTTTCAATTGGTAGAATTATTGTAAAGCAGATTATTATAACGCCTCTAAACTTTTGGGAGACTTATCATTTGTCAAATCTTTCACTTGGTCGAACAACTCTTGGACGAATAACGTTTCGTTGAAGCTACAGTTCGCTTTTCATACATTAGGCAAGTTACAAATAAGAAAAAGATACATACCAAAAAATCTAAAATCGCCGAGTTGTTCGACTTTTTATAATGTATATTTTAATATTTGAAGCCAGTGGCAGCGAGCGAGCGAAGCGAGCGAGCTAAGGTATAGCTTAAATGAAAATTCGGCGAAATAAAATTCCGCCAGGCGTGAGTTGACATAATCGGCCATACCATTTTCGGCGATAAATAAGAGAACCCAATTTTACGCATAAATATATCTTTATCTTATAAATAAATATATACGTTTATTTAGGTCTAATATAATGAGTACCTAATAAAAAACATAAAGTCTCAGGTTATAGAGAATTTAATAATCCTTAATAACCCTTCAACATATTTTTATTTTGCCAAATTAACTCTATGAACTAAAATTAAAAATTAAAACTATAAGAAATAAAATTAAACACTAAAATTTTGTTATTAATTAAGTGTGGTTTCGTTTTCGGTTTTAATAAAGACTAAAAATACGACATTATTTTCCGCATCACAGGCTCCTTTTATAGCCACATCAAAAAAATCGGCAGTAAGCCTCGTCCAAAGTAAAAACACAATTAAACAACGAAAATAATGATTAATAAACAAAGATTGGTATATTTATTTATTTTAGCTTTACTTGTCTTAATTGTAGTTAATTTTAGTTTCATATTCATTTTATAACACTTATTATTTATGATAAATTAGTTTCGATCCCGAAAAAAATTAATAAACATTAATATTTTAACCACATTGAGTAACATTTAAATTAAAATTAAGCTCAAGGTTCCTTTTCCCGGGGATCGTCACATATTCATCGTTGAATCACTCGCTAATCTCGCTATTGAACTGGAAAGGAAACTGCGAGCCAAGATCAAGATCGAATGTAACTACATGGCTATTATGTAGCCAAAGAGGCCTATTCCGTGTCAGATCCGCGCCTCAGATTATACTTATATCTATGTACCTATGTAATATGTATGTATGTTACTTTATTGCATATATATGCATGCATATAAACAAGTTTACACAAAGAAGACAATGCAAAGTAAAATATAGTATAAATACAAAGGCGAACTTGTCCCTAAAATTAACCTCTTCCAGCTAACCATGATACGGAAGCTTCCAAAACCATGATATCTGGGAGACCTTTGCTCTGAAAACATATAAAAACTCAAAAATGCGCGTTTTCCCAGAGATAAGACCTAGCTAGATCGATTTATCGCCCCCGAAAACCCCCATACTAGATCCCCAAAATAGAAAAATATATACAAATAAATAAATAAGAATTACTCGTTTAAAGGTATCAGATAGATTAGATAGATACTCGGTCTACAGTCCTTTTAGAAAACATTACATTTTTTTTCATCTTACTACAGACAGATATCCCAAAATACCTTTGTACATAATATCTTCATTACTTTAACCCTTATCTTGGCATCGTAACACCCGTGATACATGGAACTTAAAAAAGTCTAGCAGGTTCACTTTATTACCTAACAAAATAATTCTGCCATCAATATGTCGAGCTACCCTCCTTACTTATAGAAAAAAATAATGGACATGAGTGTCATTGTAAATTAATTAGTAATAATCAACATGGCGCCGCGGAAACAAGAGATTTCGGTTCGTACTGGAAGTTTTGCATTTATTTCTTATGTTAGTATATATTTTTCCATAATCTACGTTTTGATATCTTTACTGTCTCTCAGTGCATACATATTTACAATGCCTTCGAATTTAAAAACATTTAATACACAGAACCTTCCATGAAACTGTTATGTATTATATTTGATACACTGCCAAGAACTCAGAAATGTACATATCGAAAGGATTGTATTACATTTAATACATTGCCAAGTTATCGTCAAAATAGTTTCACATGATTTTTTTATTTTTTTATTTTTGTGGGGTTACAAAACATGCTTCAATTATTTAATATTAGTTGTTGTATTATTTAGTTATTAAACTTTAATTTTATTAAGTACTAGATGTTATTTAACTATATATTCGTACGCTGTAGCATTATTGCTACGCCGTAGCCCGTAGCATGGAAAAATATGTATATGGCAAAAAATGGCCCCAAAGTAAAAAAAAAATGTATTTTTTTTTACTTTTAATTATTTATTTACTTTCATATTTTACTCAACTTTTTGCTGACGACTTTTTTGAAACTTTACGGGATCAAATTTTCCGCCCATGTGATCAGGTATTCGTAGATATATTTATTTTTACAGGTTTAATAGTCATCTGATGCTTTAGATTGCGTTTAATTAGCAGTAAATGCTAATTTCTGTTGCATTACATGTTTTATTTTTATTAAAAACTACATTTTTCTTCTAAAAAATAGGTAACTATTTTATCGAGTTATTGGCATTGTATCAAATATGATACATATGATTTTCCGAAACAGGAAAAACCTGGATTTTTTTCCTTATTTTTTAATAGTCTAGTATGCTCAATAGGTGACAAAAAGCTAAAAAAAATTTTATATTTAAGATATTTTGAGCCTTGCCAAGATAAGGGTTAACGACTCTTAGAACCAGAAATAATCAAAATTTGCATACCGTAAAATGGGGTGAGTTGGGTGAAATTTGACTTTCAAACCTCGATAATAATTAATTTTACATTTGAAAACTGAATGGTGTATATAATAAGTGGTTCGGACGTTTGTATCTTAGTTTGTATTTTATTTTGGGTAGTTCCATTTCATAACTTTGACGATAAAGAGGAAAACCCACCTCACCCCGTAGTGCCTCATTTGGGGTGAGAGGTTTTTTTATGAAAACCTCTTTGTATGCAAAGGTGATTTTGGAAGATTGTTGGATCGATTTTTTTTTTATTATGCGTATTACTATAGCCCCATTTTAAATTGGAATACATTATTTTTGTAGCAGTAGCCTTAAAATCCCTTCTCACCCCCCTCTCAAACCTTCTCTCCCCATTCATAACCCAACTCTCCCCGCGAAACCTACTCACCCCGTTTTACGGTACCTTTGTAACTCGCGAAAGCCTAACTAAACACTCAATAACCATCATAGTTTAAAACAAATCCACGGTAATTACAGGATAGGTACTTGTAGGCTATAATTATCATGCAATACAATGTAAAGGTGCCATTCTTTTGTTGACTTTAACTTTTCCGGATTAAAAAATCTGCTGTTTGTACGTATAAGATCATCTTCTGTTTTTATCGAGTTCCGTTCTGAGTAGAGATCAGAGATAAGTAAAAATATAGACTGATTGTCGCTAGGAAGGTTAAAGACCAATTTCTTGTACGCAGCACAGATGGTCGTATTTGTCTACGTGACAGCGTGATAAAACGGTGTCCGTCTCTTTCTATCCCGCAGAGTTAAAAAGTGACAGTTGTTTTATAACGTGGATAAATGTGGATAAAGCGATCCATAATAGGCTTGCAGGTTTACATAATATTAACAGAAATAAAGGTACACAGGCGATATGTAACATACGAGTATTCTATTTTTAGTATAGACATAAACATTTATTCATAGTTATTTTAAATATTACATGTCAGGCAGTTTTTATATAACATTTTTTTTTAAATATTAGTACCTATTCAATTATTGAATTAAATTACATAACATAGTATTATTAGATTCGCTTTATAAATTGCTGGGTAGGACAAAAAATCTTTGATGTCTTAGATAGTCTAGTAGCCATTTTCGTAATTTTTATATATGATAATTATGTATATTTTTAGTAGAGGCCTAAGTAATTTATGCATGCGTCACATGACATTCATATTTGCATTTCATTGTGAACAAACATGTATGTAGTTCTATTTTAAAATATGTATGACCTTTTGTATCATTTATATGTTATAACTTATAACATATAAATAATTGATTACACGGCTCATCTTGGCTAACAGTAATATAACCTAACTGTTGTTTGCACCTAAAATGTTTGGAGCCCAATACATTCCACGACTCTTCTCTTTCCGCACAGACTCTACCTGTGGTTGTGGTGCACTTATCATACCCAAAAATATGTCCCATAGCTGTTATGTCCGCGAATTAAAAAATAAAGGACATATTTTTGAGTAAGTTATCTAAACCCATATTTTTACACTTGACTGTACCTAATTAAATATACAAAATTATATCTACTTTCACATATCAAATAAAATTGAATTGAATTACTGACTGCACGGAGATTAACAGTCTTTACCAAGCACTTGTCTTTCTTGTCTCTCATACCTATAAGGAGCAAACAAAGAACAATTAAGGAATTAAGGATGACTCACGTTAGACCGGACCGTGTCCGGGCCGGAGCTTCCGGCGCTTATTTTCTATGACAGATGACAGGTGACCACGTGATGCTTTCCATTGAAAACGAAGCTCCGGAAGCTCCGGCCCGGACACGGCCCGGTCTAAAGTGAGTCATCCTTTAATCTACCAATTAATCGAATTATACGTAGGTATATGCCTATGTTAAGATTGTTAAGATGCATTAAATCTGATTATAACGAGAAAAACGTAACAGAAACCTACAATAATCTATTGAAAAAACCGGCCAAGTGCGAGTCGGACTCGCGTTCCAAGGGTTCCGTACATTACCCAATTTTTAACAAAGTATTTTTATACGTGAAACGCGAGTGAATTGCCTTTAAAAAACCGGTAGGGGATGGATCAAAAACTAATAAGTGGGTAATTAGTCCGACACGCTTCACTGCATATTTCTAATAGGTTTTCCTGTCATCTATAATAGGTAAAAAACAATTTTGTGTTTTTTTTTTTATTTTAGACCCAGTCATCATCATCTCAGCCATAAGACGTCCACTGCTGAACATAGGCCTCCCCCTTGGACCTCCACTCGTACCGGTTGCAAGCGATCCGCATCCAGCGTCTTCCGGCGGCCTTAACAAGGTCGTCCGTCCATCTTGTGGGTGGACGTCCTACGCTGCGCTTGCTAGTCCGTGGTCTCCACTCGAGCACTTTTCGACCCCATCGGCCATCTTGCGCGCAATGTGGCCTGCCCATTGCCACTTCAGTTTGCTAATCCGGTGGGCTATGTCGGTGACTTTAGTTCGTCTACGGATCTCCTCATTTAGACCCAGTAGTTTCGGAGATAAAGGGGAGAAGAATGGTCGGACAGACAGACAGACACGCACGAGTGATCCTATAAGGGTTCCGTTTTTACCTTTTGAGGTACGGAACCCTAAAAAGTATTTCAGGGTGGCAGATACTTTTTGCCTATTGTTCCATCAGCTTCTATTGCAGACTGTACCATGATTCATATCGTTTGTTGGCTATTTTTTTTCCATCAGTATATGTGACATTATCAATGAAAAGGGACCTAATTGTCGATGGCGCTTACGCCATGATTAACTATGCTCCGATATAAACACAATGCCGCACGGCGCTATGCGGCGTAAGCGCCATCGACAATAAGGTCCCTTTTCATAGATAATGCCCCATATAAAAGAATCCTAGAGCACACAGTAAACCTGCGGGTTAAATAATTCATGATTGGCTGTTTCCTTTATTTATTATGACGTAAATGAATATCTATATGTCGGCGGCCGATCGTAAGATCAGGCAGATCGTAATGTTCCTGTGTATTGTTTTGAGGATAGTCACATTAAACCAATATATAGGTAAGATAGGTTCGTTAGGTTGCTTCATATGCCCGAAGGGCAAACTCAGAATCAGAATCAGAATCAGAATTTTATTGGTAAAAGTCATAGAATTTTACATGTCAGGCATAAAAATATATTATAACTAATATGTCACGTTTTTAAATTATATATCTTTCTTAACACACAGTTATTAGTTTAAGTCTAATTGTAAGATATTTTCACAACCATCCTGCTCAACTGCCCAGAAATAGGAGCCCCGCGTAGCGGGGCTCCGTCGACTCAGGGAATGAGTCAAAGATTTTCACGCTCGGCCGCCGACATATACACATCAATCGACGACCGGTCTGGCCTATAATCTGTATATTAGTGGGTAGTGACTCTGCCTGTGAAGCCGATGGTCCTGGGTTCGAGTCCCGGTAAGGGCATTTATTTTTGTGATGAGCACAGATATTTGTTCGTAAGTCATGGATCTTTTGTAGAGTTAGACCAAGAAAAGTGTGCAGCGATTATGATAGCCTTTGCAGTACAAGTGTTATTTATAATTAAGTATGGGTACGTCATAATTTCATAGAAGTTTGACGTTAAAAATAACACTTGCAATGCGTGGGCTATCAATATCGCTGCAGACTTTTCTTAGTCTAACTCTATGTATTTAAGTACTTGCATATTATACATATCGTTGTCTGAGTACCCACAATTCAAGCCTTCTTGAGCTTACCGTGAGACTTAGTCAATTTGTGTAAGAATGTCCTAGAATATTTATTTATTTAAAATCGAGAGGTATACCTTCCACGAACGCTCCAGTCGGTTGAACTAGAGTCCATAAGCAGCGGTAACCGCTTACCATCGGACAGTATGCTAGTGTATCACCGAGCGTGGCACAAAAGGATATGACACATCGTTTATGGTAATATGTAATATGTTATCCGATACGCGTGCCGATGCATAAGAAGTGGTTAAAGTGATGATGGTTGATACACTTGATACTAGAGATGCACCGGATATTCGGTTACTTTCCGGTATCCGGCCTGTCCGGCCATTATTTTAATATAAGGCCGGATACCGAATAGTGACCTACTATCCGGCCGGATACCGGATAGTAACATTGATACGAAACAGGTCAAAATCTGCACAATGCGCAAATGAAAAATCGAAAGGTATAGTTCCGCCGTCCGAATATTCGGCGGCCGCGCGGATACCGAATATTGTGCCGATGGGCAGGCCGAATATCCGGTATCCGGTCAAACAACTATCCGTTGCATCTCTACTTGATACATATCCCATGAGTGCACAACAATACATTGTGACGCACTCAGTCAAAAGGTACTTGTCGGTTAGGACGGAATGGCATCTCTATACTAGTCCTTTTTAAATGTTTACGCTACGAAAGGCCGAAAGCACCAGCTTTTTAAGTAAAACAATGAGTTTTACGTTGATTTATGACTAATTAAGGGAAGTTTAAAAAGAAAATTCGGTATTTTTTGTACAATATTTTTCTATATAAAACGTGTCCACTCATGTCCAGTGTTCCATAATATTAAGTGAATCACTGGTGGAAAAAAAAATTTGGCTGTTTCATACATTTTGCCTGGTCTATGGAAGGGTAATTTTTTTTTCGCGATTTCCGGGTTGGTCCCATAGTAAAAGTTGATCAGTATAATCCCTGGCAACGAGAATGCAGTTATTTTTTAGCCAACCTTTATGGGAAACCCGGAATTTCATAACAAAATCTAAAGTTTAAAAAATCATAACTCGAACAAGTCAGATAACATACAATGGAGTATATTCTGATAGCCCACGACGTGCGGAATCTAAAAAACTTTGGACGTCAAGGTTTGGACCACCCTGTATACCAGCCATTCTCAAAGTGTGTTCCGCGGAACCCTAGGGTTCTGCAAAGCCACTGTTGGGTGGGGCTCCGCGAAAATACTTGTAATAATAAGAAAAAAACCAGCTATCTTCTATAGGTATATCTGGTCCACAGTGATGAACGAAAATTTTTAATTTGGGGCTACGTCTAATATTTCGCTTGACAAAAGGGTTCCGTCACCAAAAAAGTTTGCTGTATACAACAGCCCTTTATCCATATAACGTTGCCCATGCAACGATCGTAAGGTCAGTCCATCAAGCCCTCGAGCGAATCCGTGTCACCTAGTTAAGGTAACCACAGACGGTCAATATTTATGTTTATTGCAACGACCTTAACCTTACCCTTAAATTGAACCTTGATAACTATCGGGCCCTGACAAGCCAATAAGGTAAAGTTACCGATGGGCAACGATTTGATTTTACTACTAGATTTTACCCGCGGCTTTGCCTGCGTGTAATGGTGTTGGTGATAGATAAAGACTATCGGCAAAAAGAATAGATAAGTAAAGAGAGGTCCTGTCATTGTAAATTTTGAAGTCACAGTAAATTTACTGCCATCTATCGACAAACGACTAAAACTCAAAATGAAAACGTATAAAATTATCAAAGAAAAATATATATATGGATAAATGATTTTATTATTTTTATATCATTTTGATCCATGTTCATTCACTGATATCTATGTGTTAAAATTGTTAAATATGAAACGGTGTCGTCACGCCATCTAGCCGAGCATAGGCTAAAGGTGTGTGCGGCATCTATCCGAGAATGACTTTTTCTTGATTTCCGAGGCACGTTTTTTCCTTAGACTTTATTCATCTTATACGATGTTACATATGTCTTTGCTATCGGTAAGGCCTAGCGGTAAGAGCGTGCGACTTTTAATCCTGACGTCGCGGGTTCTAACCCCGGCTCGTACCGAGTTTTTCGGAACTTATGTACGACATACTTATCATTTGATATTTACCAGTTGCTTTTCGGTGAAGGAAAAATGAATTGCTCTGATAATTAGCTTAATAAAATATATATATGTAACATTCCACACGTGCTTGTTGCTAGGCCTACATGGTATTTAGCGTGATTTGTGTTTTGCGTAATATCATGTTGGCGTTATGCGTAGTTGGTGTTTTGCGTAGTTGGTGTTTCGCTTAAGAGGTTTTTTGCGTAGAGTTGGTGATTCGCGTTTGTGGTTTTATGCGTCTAAAGGATTTAGGTATGTTTGAATTTGAACTTGAACTTATGTTACCTACTTATTGCGCGCCCTTAAACTTGACGTGCGCGGGCTACGCGGCGCTGCGCGGGAATTACGAAATAGTGCGTCGTCTACAAACAGTCTGCGTCTGCGCACATATCGCGCTATACATAGACATAGACATAAACAGACATAGACATAGAAAAAATTTATTTAACACCACATTGAAAAATATTTACAGGCAATGCTACAAAACATTATAAGCTTAGAATTAAACTTAAATAGGCAAAAAATATTATGTTTACATGTAGATATAATTTTTTTAAATTATGATGTTAAAAAGGAGCGAACCTCAGCGTGTGTTGCAGCAGGCTTGCCTACTACAACGCTGGTTTTCAGGCCGACCCTTCGTACAATATAAATTTGCTTGCTGCTTGTCGGAAACTATGGCTAAGACTATTTTAGATTGTGTAGAAGATAATATAGTTATGTGTATATATGATTGGCATAGATACAGTGATACAGATTGATACAGTGGCATTTGGCATTGGCCTATTGGTCTATCTTAGTTAAACCGCCACGGGCGTAGCATTTCCACCTCTGTACTTAGGACGCACTTTAAGTGATGCTTTTTACTTGCGCGTTCTTATATTTCGCTTGGTCGAGGATCATTTTAGCACGAGAAGTAAACCATATTAAACAACAACTTTGCTCCCTTGTTCAACAAATGACTCGTCCCTACACTATCACTAATCTCAATCTGCACTATCACAAATGACTCGTCTTATTCATACACTTAACTAAGTTAATTAAACACACATTAAACACGTTTTATTACACAGATCTACCGTTTTACGGTCAGTAAATATTGACGCGATAAACACGGATGCTATTATCATCAATAAAGATGTTTGATCGAGATGTGTGTTTAGGATCTTAAGTAGATTAAAGTTTTTAGGGTTCCGTACCCAAAGGGTAAAAGCGGGAACCTATTACTATGATTCCGCTGTCCGTCCATAAAAAAACCGGCCAAGTGCGAGTCGGACTCGCGTTTCCAGGGTTCCGTACATAAGTCCGACTCACGTTTGACTGCACATTTCTAATAGGTTTTCCTGTCATCTAAAGTAAAGAACTATTTTGTGTTTTTTTTTCAAAATTTTAGATCCAATAGTTTCGGAGATAAAGGGGGGGAATGGTCATTTTTTGGCTATTTTCTTAAATAACTTCGAACCTATGTATTTTAAAATTATTAAAAAAACATGTCCATGTTTGGGTCACTAATTTACATATGTTTACCAAATTTCAACTTAATTGATCTAGTAGTTTCTGAGAAAATAGGCTGTGACAGACGGACAGACAGACAGACAGACGCACGAGTGATCCTATAAGGGTTCCGTTTTTTCCTTTTAAGGTACGGAACCCTAAAAAAATAAAAAAATATTTTATTCAATAAACCAAACAGTTTTGCAATATGCTAGTTGGTGTCTCTTTTGAAGTACCTATACATATATGTCTGTCACCAGTTGTATCTCATAAACCGTGATAGTTGGTGATAGCTAGGCTATTGAAATTTTCACAGTTGATGAATTTCTATTGCCGCTATAACAACAAATACTAAAAACACAATATAATAAATATTTAAGCGGGGCTCCCATACAATGAACGTGGTTCTTTTGCCGTTTTTTGCATAGGTGGTACAGAACCCTTCGTGCGCGAGTCCGACTCGCACTTGGCCGGTTTTTCTAATCCTTGTTAAGAGCCACATGAAACTAGCCGCCGCCATACAATTGAAGTTATATTCTCATTTTAAAACGACATTCTGAAACAGTATACAATTTTACATGAACATTCAAGTAACACACACAGTGTCTAAATCCAATACAGTGGGGCTACCGCGAAAACCGAAATTCGCAAATTGCGGGGATCTTTCTCTTTTACTCCAATGAAGGCGTAATTAGAGTGACAGAGAAAAATGCCCGCCATTTGCGAACTTCGATTTTCGCGGTTATCCCAGGCAATAAATTTCAGATAAATTTGTCCGTGTAAGTAATCATTACTTAAGGAGTTTTTTAGGGTTCCGTACCCAAAGGGTAAAACGGGACCCTATTACTAAGACTTCGCTGTCCGTCCGTCCGTCCGTCCGTCTGTCACCAGGCTATATCTCACGAACCGTGATAGCTAGGCAGTTGAAATTTTCACAGATGATGTATTTCTGTTGCCGCTATAACAACAAATACTAAAAACAGAATAAAATAAAGATTTAAATGGGGCTCCCATACAACAAACG
Source organism: Cydia fagiglandana (assembly GCF_963556715.1). Lineage (NCBI taxonomy): Eukaryota > Metazoa > Arthropoda > Insecta > Lepidoptera > Tortricidae > Cydia > Cydia fagiglandana. The sequence goes on along the minus strand of NC_085950.1, from coordinate 1,547,084 downwards.
TGATTTTTGACCAAAGTTAAGCAACGTCGGGAGGGGTCAGTACTTGGATGGGTGACCGATTTTTTTGCTTTTTTTTGCTTTTTTTTTGCATTATGGTACGGAACCCTTCGTGCGCGAGTCCGACTCGCACTTGCCCGGTTTTTTTTTAAGTTATGTATTCCGATATTCTGTATAATGTTGATAATAGCTAACATACCTACCTTTGTGTTGCACTTCAATATAACATGTTCCTAAGGGTCATATTTTAATTTTTATTTATATATGTAATAATTTCTAATATAATTACAAGCATTGAAAACTTACCTACAACTTATGTCACCTTTCTCTTACAGCGTATCTTAAACTCACTACAGTACAGTCTTTACTCCATATAATCGTACACAATGATTAAAAATGCATTATGCAGAATAAGAAAAAAAAACACAGACCACAGTTTTAGAAAAAAACCTACTGAACTTTAATTCATGAAAATTATTATAGATCTGTACTCTGTACTATAAAGAGCATCATTAAATACGCGGCCGCGAAAGTTTCTCAAACTGTGCGATTAGCGACTCTGGCGCAACATGCAACGCGTGCGCGCGCCGATGTGCTACTGTCAAGTTTAAGGGCAACCGTGGCGAGGATAATAACCATAATAACTTAATAACTATAATGAGATTAAGGGGTCGTCCTAACACTACGTGACTACGCGATTATTGCAAGTTCGCGCGCATTTTACTCGTTTGATCGCACGTTCGCATACGATATTTAACCCGAATAGGTGTCCTATTTGAGGTGAAATTATAGTGAGTTACCTATAGGCCTGTCCAGACGAGAACAATTTTTCGCCAATTTAATAGATTGTCCGATCAAATCAAGCCGTGCGGACGCAAACGGCAATTTGTGTCGCCGAATTCATCCGCCGATGATAGAAATGGGGTGTGGACGCAATAGAAGAATACAAATTTGTGACGTATTCGCGTTTGGGGGATTTCTTGAATATCACCATAAATTTAAAATAGGCGAAAGTGGCCAAATTGGCGTTCGCGTCCACACCACCTTTTTTTTTTTTTTTTTTTGACGGAGTGGGAATGCATTTACGCACAGTGTGTGGGACTCGCCGCTCCTTATCCCTCTCTTAGCGAGAGGGAGGGAGGATTTGGCCCTACCCACTAAACCCACTCCGGCGTTTCACCCTCTTTGCCGTTCGTGAGGGCGCACTGGGATCGAGGTCATTCCACCACAGCGCCCTCCGGCAGCCCCGGCTTGTCGCCAGGGCACCCTCACAATGCAGGGGGGGACCAGGGTAGCTAGCCAAGGTTACAATCGCTATCGCTTCGACAACGAAAAGCATTATGTATCTCTATCACTCTTCCACATTAGTGTGACAGTGACAGTTGCGTTTCGATCGCTACGGAGCGTTAGCGATTGGCATCTTGGCTACGCGGCCTGAAACGCTTGATCCCCACCCCTACGACGTGTGTGGGGCCGATGCGATGCGGGTTCGGTACCCACTGGCCCCACTAGGGCTCGAGGCGAGCACACGCTCCTCGCCTTCGACCCTGCCGCCTGCGTCGGAGAGGAAGCGCGTCAGCCGCCGCTTCACACCACCACCTGATTTGGTCGGACAATTTATTTAATCAGATTAGTGATAAATAGTCCTCGTCTGTACAGGCCTTATGAGTCGATTTCACGAAAGGAGCATTTTTATCTAATTTCCATGGAATTTTGAAATACTGATTTTACATATAAAATCTAATGTGGGTCGCGAATTAACACCCTCGTTTCCATTATTTTACTTACCCCCCCTCGTTGCACAATGTACTATAACGACCAGTGTTGACCGAAACGTTAATTCAATAATTAAACATTAGTTGCCATACAAATTTAACCGTCCGTTACGTTTTACGGTTCAATTTATAATGGTTAATGGTTAATTGCAATTAACGTTCGGCCGACACTGATCACGACCCCAAAATCACCTAGTAGGTGTAAGTACATAAAATTTATTTAGATTAGCTTATCATTTGACCTTGATTTTTGCAGATAATCTCAGGTCAACGAACTAAAAATATCCTTATAGCCTGTCACTTCGATCGAGATCTTTTTCAAGGTCTTTCCGAGTGCATTATCTTGATTTTTTTTTGTGAATTGGCTACTAATATCATAAATGCATATTTTAGTCACGATTTTACACTTTATCGAGTTGATATTAATACCTATTTACAATATAATCAGTTTACTTACCTATATACTTGCCCTTTGTTTGCCTTTGAAGAGAGCATTGATCTTGTTTAATGTAAACAAATTAAGTTATTCTGCTACTGATATTTTTATATAATTTACTTATGGTTTATTTTTGTTTGTCCTGTCACCGGTTTTAAATGACTTTACAATGAGGGGGAGGTTCTCAATTTGTCAGGGTATGTTTATTGGATTTGAATTTTTTATAATTATAATTCATGTACTTATATTAGATACACACGTGTGGTGTGGTAATGCACTTATTCGTTAGTTAGATCATTAAAATACTTAAGAGCCCTTCAACGTGCACACTAGCGCCACAGCTAAATAATCGTGATTATTTAAATTTAACGAAGGATATTGAAAAAAGGGGGCCGCTACGTACTGTATTGTGTATTTAAGTACCTTTTGAATACATCAAACTAGTTTTTATGTTGCTGGATTTGTCAATCTATGCGTGCAAAGTTAAAACGGCCGTTTTTGTTTTAAGTTCCTAGATCGACGAAACCAGCAACATAAAAACTAGTTTGATGTATTCAAAAGGTACGTAAATACACAATACAGTACGTAGCGGCCCCCTTTTTTCAATATCTTTCGTTAAATTTAAATAATCACGATTATTTAGCTGTGGCGCTAGTGTGCACGTTGAAGGGCTCTTAAAATTAAGGTAAACCCCTAGTGTAATGACGCAAACGCCAATTTTAGCTCGCCGAATTCAACCGCCGATTATGACCGATATTTTCGATAAAATTGGGACGCAAGAATACCAATTTGTGACACTAGTTCGCGTTTAGGAGCATTTTTTAATTTAGAGCGCTCAAATATCACCATAAGCCATAAATTTAAAATTGGTGAAAGTGGCCAAATTGGCGTTTGCGTCCGCACCATCTGATTTGATCGGACAATTTAATCAGATCGGCGAAAAATTGTTCTCATCTGGAGATGCCTAGGTGGGTAGTCGTTTAGGTTAACCAAGTTTAACTAAACTATTTATTTAACATCTTGTAACTTACCTATGTAATCTGGGCCACCACGGCCTCTCATGCAGCCGTAGCGCTGTAAGGATCCCCCGCCACGCCAGCCTCAACGACGTCATCCGAAGGGCCCTTGTCATTGCCAAGGTACCGGCGGTCCTCGAGCCCAACGGTCTGGCCAGGGTCGATGGCAAGAGGCCTGACGGAATGACGCTGGTGCCTTGGAGTATGGGACGGCCCCTTGTCTGGGACGCTACGTGCGTAGATACCCTGGCGCCGTCCCATATTCCAGGCACCAAAGTTGGCGCTGGTGCGGCCGCATCCTCGGCCGAAAGCCTCAAACGCCGCAAATATGTCACACTAGGTAGTAGCTACATATTTGCGGCGTTTGGAGTGGAAACCTTGGGGCCGTGGGGACCTAGCGCGCGTCGTCTCTATGAGGAGTTATCAAAGCGCCTCATAGAGGCCTCCGGTGACCAGAGGGCTGGCCTAATATTTGCCCATAGGATCAGCATTGCCATCCAACGGGCACCCTACCTACGGACCATGACTTAGGACAATTTTTTTATTTATAAGTTTTAGTGTTTTGTTATAAAGTTGTAAAATGTTATTAAATAAATTAAATTCACTTACCTATGTTGAACAAATAAAAATAAATAAATGTATATCGTTTAGTTTAACCGTATAAAACGAATTTTGACTATACCTACTTGAACTTGTTTATGTAAACCACGCACGGAGGCGTTATGGGTATCGTTACAGAACCAAAATACTGGAAGTGGTAAAACCAGAGATACAACTGTTTTATAGAGGTCTACCGTTTAACTGAGGCAGTTAGTAAGAAGCTTATTATGGTCAATAAGTCAATAGAGTTGTTGAAGGCTTGGCTGCGTGTAGTTAGTACCCTTAGGGCCAATTGCACCATTTACTAACCCGGGGTTAACCGTTTAAACATAGAGTTACCATAGTTACCAGTACAATTTGACACTTTGATTTAACCGCTTAACCCCGGATTAGTGGGATGATGCAGTGGCGCTTAGTTCGATAGCACGACGTGACGTACGCGTTTGCGTTAAGTGTCATTATGTGTGGGATTTTGAGTTTCCAATGGTTGGCGCACTTTTAAGAAATTCCATACAAAAATAGACATAACGCAAATGCATTGGTACGTCAGTCAAGCTATCGAATGGGACTCATTAGGGGTTGTGTAAGATTGTCCTATAATATGTATTTATTTATTATTTATATACCTACCAGTCATCTGTATTAGTGATATTATCTGTTTAATATCTGGCAGACCGAGGTTTGCCCGGAAAACATTAAAATAACTCAAAAATGCTGTTTTTCCCAGAGACGCGCGCTATTCATAAGACGTAGCTAGATCGATTTTTCGCCCCCGAATACCCCTATATAGCAAATTTCATCGAAATCGTTAGAGCGGTTTCCGAGATCCCCAAAATAAATATAGTGTACCTATAGTACTTATAAATAAAGTGTCATTCTATGGAACTTGCTAACTATGTAAACAGAAGTCACTTGTAAGTTCATCATTTTTGACAGGTTCAATATGGCGGTTTGTATACATAGCAAGTTCTATAGAATGACAGTTTACAAGAATTGCTCGTTTAAATATTGTTGTCTTTTCCAGCAACTGCACATCAATACAAATTACTTCATTTTATAGTAAATGCCCCATTTTTCCTCCCAATTGCCCTCTGGTTTCCATTTTGAGAATCTCAAATATATTTTGTAATTTTAAAATAAATAGTTTAGGAGTTGTTTAAGAAAATAGCCAATAAATTACCATTCCCCCCTCCCCTTTATCTCCGAAACTACTAGGTCTACAATTTTGAATAAAATATACAAAATAGTTCTTTACCTATAGATGACAGGAAAACCTATTGGAAATATGCAGTCTAGCGTGAGTCGGATTAATTACTTAAATTATTGATCCGACCGAATTGGGTAATGTACGGAACCCTTGGAACGCGAGTCCGACTCGCACTTGGCCGGTTTATTTAGGTTAAATATTTTTGTCTGTTCTAGCAACTCTACATCAATTATTTGTATTATACAAATTACTCATTTTATTGTAAATGTCCCATTTTTCCTTTAAATTGCCGTTGACCATATCCTGGTCGTCATCACGTATATACAATAGCAGTTAAGGAAAATTCTGTCAACAATATTAACCATGCATACAGAGCGTGGCGGCTAGTTGTTAAAAACTGTCACGTAAGCGTAGCACCAGAGTTACCATGCCTTTGATGTTTGCATAAATGCCAACACCACACTGACAGTAGGGTTGTCCTGAGACAACAACCCTATATAATGTGCTACTGTAAAGTCTGTAGGTAATACTTCTTACACACCAACACAAACAAACCAAACATTTCAAATAAGACGCGCTAGCCCTGTAAGTAGTACCGAGTTACTTCTAACAATGGCGATGAATGCATCTAGCGTGAGTAGCGCGTTCACAAGCATATTAATGGATGGCAAGTGATTACCGTCGTCCATGGACGCCCGCAACACCAGAGGGCTTGTTGCGTTGTCGGCCTTTAAGATGGGAGTTGGTTACCTCTTTTCAGAGGTTTTCTTCAAACCTCTTTGAAGGTTTGAAGAAATCGAATTCTTCCAATTCTGCTCTACTTTGAAAAAACTCGTATCTTGTTCTGTAAGGGGCCCATTGATTACCAGCAGTACCGTTCTTTACCATAAGGGCACACGGGGCCCGTGCCCAGGGCCCCCATCCTTAGAGGGCCCTGAGATCAGACAGTAACAGTATATATATTTGATTACCCATAATAAATAGAAGGTCATAGTAGAAAAATGATAGTCCAATTTTGCTTTCTTTACTTTCCAAAAGGGCCCCATATTATGTGCCCAAGAGCCCCTTATTAGCCCAAGAGCCCCAGCATAGGCCGATATCGTCCGGTGAACTGGTAATCTATGGGCCCCTTTACTGGCTTTCAACTTTGAGTAGCAGTGTGAGATACGAGATTTTTTTCAAAGTAGTGCCGAACTGTTTTCGAGTAGTAATGTATGTGTATGTACATCCTACTAACGTACGTTTGTTCGAGGTTTTTTGAACTACTGGGGTCAAGGTCATTTCTCGCAGAAATCAACTATTTACTTGAAATTAAATATTAACTTTTTTTTTCAATCACTCATCTCTTCGACATTGTAGGTATAATTAAAAATAAACAAGTCAATGATGCATTGGATAGGTATTTTTAATTTAAATAAACACTTGATATCGACCTTGGCTATCGGCATTCTGTTTACGCGTTCGCGGCATTCCGCATCAGAAATATTATTTATAAGTAAGTTTATTAAGTAAATTCGGGTTAATATCCTACTGCGGGTTAAAAAATTTAGGTACATGAATGGGTTAATTTTGCAATCATATCAGATAGCTGTCATACGAGCGTTCATTTCCCTCAGACACCATCGCAATGATTTTTTTTTTTTTATTGATAAAAATGTTTACATGACATTACAGTTAAACCAATGCGTCACGAAACTTAGACTAAAAACAATAACAATAAGTACTTATAAAAGCAACAATTATTTTAACAACAAAAATAATAGCACATTACATTTGACAAATTATATTGGAACAGTTGAGCACCTAGCATCCATTGCCTCACAGAATCTCAAGCATTCTCTATACACTGCCGTCCATCGCCAAGCAAATAGGTCGCACTCAGGTGTCGATGCCAGGAGCGCATTGAGTAGTGAGAGGGCGCGGGGCAGCGGCGAGTTCCTGCGCGATACGGTGCGCGCCGGCGACACGGCCAATAGGTCGCGTTGTCGTGGTCTGAGGGCCATCCTCGGGACGTCCGGAACAAACAGACGCACGAGACCAGAGACAACTTCGGGACAGTCCGACTCACCACGCAAGGCTCGGCATGCCGTGACTAAAAGTTGGTGATTCCGTCTGACCTCCAAGGAGTTGTACCCGAGGGAGCCGAGAAGATACTTTGTCGGGTACAGGTACGGATAGAATCCGAATATTTTTTTATAAAGGAACCTTAGAAACGCTTTCTGAACTTTCTCAAGCAGCAAAGCATACGTCGATTCGTAGGGGTTCCATATGATCGACAAAGTCTCTAGCTTACTCCTTACTAGACCATTGTAAACCATTTTTATGGCCACCGGGTCATGAAAATCACGGAGGTTTCGGATTACGAAACCCAGCCTTTGAAAGGAACTCTTGGCAAGAGAAAAAATATGTTCGTGAAACGTCAGCCGTGCGTCGAACACTACGCCCAGATCCTTGACGGCAAAGACACGATTTATCGGCTCCGAACCTAGTGTATAATGCTCATGTATAGCGGAACGAGATCGGCTAAATGTACACACAGAACACTTGACTGGGTTAAAATGAAGTTTATTCTGCATACTCCACCGAAACACCAAGTCGATGTCCTCTTGTAATGTCTCACAATCAGTTCTTTGCTCTATCCTGTATACTAGCTTTAAATCATCAGCATACAAGAGACATTGAGCCGCCCGAAGAACCGATTTGAGATCGTTAATCATGATACCGAAAAACAAGGGCCCCAAGATGGAGCCTTGACTGACGCCAGACCGGGTATGGTAAGGAGTCGAGACAAAACAACCATGTCGGACGAATTGCTGCCGATCGCGCAGATAGTTGGCAAAAAAGGTTAGTAACTTGGGAGAGAAACCAATTTCATCAAGTTTCCTAAGCAGAACATCGTTATCCACGCGATCGAAAGCCTTCGAAAAATCGAAATAGATGACATCCACCTGAGTACCTCTGTCAAGATGTTGAGAAAGGTTGTCAGTTAGTATCAACAGATTCGTGTTGACCGAACGACTAGGCCGAAAGCCATGCTGCGCGTCACACAAAAAGGGCCGAACCTGTGAAGATAGAGTCCGGTGAAGTATGGACTCAAACAGCTTGCCTAGGGTGGGAAGAACGGCTATGGGTCTGTAATTCTCAACGACGGAAGTGTCACTCGCCTTCGGGATCGGCCTCACTCTAGACACCTTCCAACATCGAGGATATGACCCAGAAGAGAGCGCCAGGTTAAAAATATATTGTATCGGAATCTTTAGAAACTCCGCACAACCCTTTACAATATACGCTGGTAGGTTATCAGGTCCAACGGAGCTATTGGCCTTTAGGCGTTTTATCCCAGCTTCAACTTCCTGCAACGTTATTGATTTGATATCAATGCAGTTGGCGTTAGGTTTCCGATCGGCATTTTCTAACAAGTTTGGATCGAGAAGCGGAATGTCAGGTAGAAAAACGTCTGAGAAATAGTTAGCGAACGCGCTCGCTACCTCCTTACCAACAAATTCTTCGTCTTTAGACTTAACTCGGGAAACAAAACCACCATTTGTCTTGAGACTGCCTACGTGCTGCCAGAAAGCGCGAGGATTGACTTTAAGAGTACTTTGGATACGCCCTATGTAGCTATCATAAGCAACCGCTAGCAGCTCTTTTACCTTTGACCTTAATGTTGCAAACTTTTTGTAGACGTCTTTATCCCGTGTAGCCTTCCATTCCCGGTGCAGTTTATTTTTTTGTTTTATTTCGCTAATCAGGTCAGCCGTGAACCACACAGGATATCGTCTACTTGGACCGGGCGGTCGTTTTCGTTTAGGTACACAGAGGTCAAAGATATCGTATAGCATATTGTAAAACGTGTCCACAGCGATGATATGACTCCCAATATCATTCTAATATCGGTTTAATGCCAATGCACGTTCGAATTGGCCTGTAAACAATTATCAGTCTAGACACAGAATAAATAATAGTATTAGGTACAGAAGACTCACTCTCTAACAAAACGCGTCTGTCACGATCAGCACAGATATGGCCGTTAGGTGGCGACAGCGCCACGCGCGGCTTATGGCAAACCCCAAAATTGGGGTCGAACGGATGTAGTTTCAGCTACCTGTAGCAAAGCGACGAAATCGCGGAGTGAACCACGCCTGGTCTAGATAGCAATCAGAATTTAGTGTCGCGGAACCCTTCCAACGACACCCAAGGCAAACCGGCACGACAAAAAGCAAATTATAATCATTTCTTCTCACAATCACCCATCTGAGCCTTGTCTTCCGGGTGGCTCTAGGACTTTGTCGTAATAAAACAATGTTTATACTGCAGGTGAAACTTGTGGTGCCGGTTAGAGTGACAAGGTGCTAAGTTTGGTGCTGCGGGAAATATTTTGGTCCTAGCCAGCTAGGTCGACATTGCTTTTACTTCCCTAAAACTTATTTGGTACGGCTGAGCTCATAAATATGTATACTGAGTGTTGTGAATTTAAATTTGTCGACGTCAAAGTACTATCATCCTTGAACCCTTTATAGGTCACATCACAATCTATATTGTAAGGTAAAAATTATCACACTTTTTTATTTCTATTGCAGAAATTTTTAATAGGCATTTTTATAATCTGTTCTGTGTTCCGTTATATAAAGGGCTAAAAATCCCTTCCAAGGATTTTATTTTAACGTAATTTAAACGTAATAACTATGTTAAAAATATGGACACACAAAGTAGAACCGGTAAAAAACCGGCGAAGTGAGAGTCGGACTCGCGCACGAAGGGTTCCGTACCATTACGCAAAAAAGGCAAAAAAATCACCTTCGTTGTATGGGAGCCCCACACAAATATTTATTGACCAAAGCGTAGCGTAGGTCAACGTTTTGACTCGGGCATTTTGCTTTTGTATGTCCGGATGTTCTCCTCTACAGGTCGCAATTCTTAACCGATTCTCGTGAAATTTTGTAACCGAATTCTATAATTCGATAATTTTTTTTTGTCGAACCGGTTTTTGGATTTTTTTTTAAATGGAAAAGTTTTGACAGCTCGCGCTTAAACAAATACCTAGTCGTATTGGTATCATAAGCATGTATTCTTTTTGAGACATTTTTACAGATTAAATGGCCAAAAATTTTGAAAGTATTAAGATATTTTAGTTTGTATGTCCGGATGTTCTCCTCTACAGATCGCAATTGTTAACCGATTCTCGTGAAATTTTGTAACCGAATTCTATGATTCGATAAAAAAAAATTGTGGAGCTGATTTTTGGAATATTTCAAAATGAAAGAGTTGTGATAGCTCGCGCTTAAACAAATAGTCGTATTGGTATCATAAGAATGTATTCTTTTTGAGACATGTTTACAGATTAAATGGCCAAAAATTCAGAAATTTTATTTTGCCGGTTTTGGAGGTATTAAGATATTTAGTTTTTACTTGAGAATGAGTAGCTAAATTTCGTCACCTTAAGTAAGAACCATCATGGCGTATTTTGCAAACGTTCGCTTTTTTTGTTTGCACAGGTCTGGGTTCGATTCCCAGTAATTATATGCCGGGATATAACTTTTTGTATTTCTTTTTACACTTTTCGTATTGTTTTTTTATTTATTTACTATATTGTCATCGTGCCCAATAAGATATGCTCGCGAGGTCTACAGCTCACAGAGCCACTAGTTTTATATTGTTTTTAGTAGGTATTTGTAGCGGCAACAGAAATACATCATTTGTGAACTTCAAGTGTCTAGCTATCACGGTTCACGAGATACAGCCTGGTGACAGATAGATGGACAGACAGACAGACAGATCATAGACATTAGACAGAGATACAATTAAAACTATACAATGTAAAAAGGCGAACTTATCCCTATAAAGGATCTCTTCCAGTCAACCTTAGAGCATTTTTTTTGTACCTACAGTCAGACGGACAGAGAAGTATACTATAGTAACAGCACCAGTCATGGGACATTTAAGAGGAAATTTGGAGTATTTATGATATTTCCCTAATACATGTAAATGGTCTACCGCTTAGCGTGTTAAAAGATGAAAGTCCTATCCGTCTTTCATGTTTTAGGCGTGTTGTATCAAAGATACTGCAATTAGTTTCCACATATTTAACAAATTAAAACTATGCTTTTTTTCTCCAGTCATGGACACCAAAGCTCCAGTAATGGGCCCCCGGTAATGGACGTGGATCCAGTAATGGGCCCCCTATAATGGACATTGCTCTATCAGTATAAAATATTGAAATGGGGAATAAGTTACGGCAAAAAAATAAATTTTTGGTATAAGCTTTTATCGCTGAATGTATTTTTCTTTCCACAGCCAATTATTATTGTATTAGATCCATCGAGACAATTCTAATATACCCAAACACAATTAGTTAGGGTTTATTGCGGTAAAGTTCCCATGGTCACCTTCTGTTTCCATCATCAGATTACGTCCATGTTATCATAATATTGCATTATCATCCGATTTGCATACTTAATTACGTACTTACACAAAATTTCAACTGAATGGGAAATCGAAAAATGTCTCAAAATCAGCTACCAAGATTGGACCCACACTAAGTAACAGGGCAAGTTAAATAAAAGTTTGGAAAAACGATATTAATTTATCCGAAGTCCGAGAATACCTCCTGATTGACATATTTCGTAACTACATTTTACTTCTGTATTGTTTAAACATGAAATTATGGCATGGCAAGCATCATTCTGTCAATTGTCCCATCATAGGAGGTACGCAGTTTTACAGCTCCTATAATGGGATTGGGCCAAATACCACTATTTTTTTACATCTGTGGAGTCACAACATAGGTGTGTTGTATACCTTATCTCATGGTAAATGCAATTAACAAAACACATTCTAGTTTTCATCAAGTATTAATTAATTAAAATTTAATAAATTAACTCACCTCTCTTAGCGAAGTTGTTAAGAATTCGTAGTGGTATTTTTTTTTCAGTGACACGACAAATTTTGGGTTGACGCCAATTTCTTAAAAAGCAACCAAATTTAATGAAACTTTAAACTGATACAGCTCTAGGACTCTTATTTATGATAATATACAGCCAGTGTTTATAAACTACTTTTAGATACTTATTTTAGAGGAATTATGTTTTTTTGTCCCATTACTGGTTCCACGTCCATTATAGGGTATACTACTATAATAGGGTCCCGTTTTACCCTTTGGGTACGGAACCCTAAAAATCACGTTTGTTGTATGGGAGCCCCATTTAAGTATTTATTTTATTTTGTTTTTAGTATTTGGTGTTATAACGGCAACAGAAATAAATCATCTGTGAAAATTTCGTCTAGCTATCACGGTTCATGAGATGCAGCCTGGTGACAGATAGACAGACGGACAGACAGACAGATAGACAGACAGATGGATAGAGGAGTCTTAATAGTCCCTATTACTACCCGGGACCCTTCCCGTTTTTACCCTTTGGACACCCAGAAAAGAGGTAAATATTAACTTAAAACTTGTTTGCTTTTTGTTTTCTTTCAAGCGTCATTGTTATATTGTTATTTATTACTTGTAAACCGAATTATGTCCACCACAGGACAGGTTATGCCTAGAGTGGGGGCCAGCATAAATGTAATATTGTTATAATTATATAAACGAAAATAAAACATTTGTACATATTTGTACTTATAAACACGCATATAACCTATCAATGGCAAATATGGTATGGATAGTGCCCTGCAAAAGATATAATGTAGTTATACGAGTAATAATGCCTTATCAAAGGCGTTACAGTGGGCCGAGCAAGATTACACACAATGTACGTATAAATAGATACCTATTATACCTACATTGTTTACAAATGATTAGACATCATTAAAAACTCTCAACCGTAAGTGATATCAAATACCTAAACTATACTTACAGTGAGAGCAATCGAAAACAAACTTTAATTGTAAATACATAAAGATGATAATTCAATACATCGTCATTAAACAAACACGAGCGAAACGCAAACAATATAATTTCATTAACTAACGGAAAGTTACAACGAACGAACGTCAGATACAAAATGGTGGAAAAAATTGCGGTTGTTACTGGATCAAATAAAGGTCTAGGATTCGCAGTTGTCAAAGGATTGTGTCAAAAATTCAATGGAATAGTATATTTGACGGCAAGAGACGAGAACAGAGGAAGAGAAGCGGTGAAAAAACTAGAGGAATTGGGATTAAAACCAAAATTCCATCAACTTGATGTAAGTGACGAACGAAGCGTGGAGAAGTTGGCCAACTTTTTAAATTTAGAACACGGAGGCTTAGACATTTTAGTCAACAACGCCGCCATCATGGATCTGGGTCAAGTTTACCCAGACTACGAAGGTGCGAAAAGAAATATCGACGTTAACTACAGAAGTCTGTTGACGATTGAAAAACACCTCTTCCCGCTCCTAAGAGACGGCGCTAGAGTCGTGAACGTTTCCAGCGCTTGCGGTCATCTATCAAATTTAAAAAATAAGAAATGGTTGGAAAGATTGCTGGATCAAAATTTAACTACAGAACAGCTGAATCATTTCGTCGATGAATATTTGGATAGTGTGAAAAATGGAACGTTTAAAAAAGAAGATTTTGCAGATGAGGGGAAGCATGCTGAGCATAGGGTGTCTAAGATCGCGGTGACGGCTTTAACAATGATACAGCAGAGAAAATATTTTGACAGGAATATATCTATCAACGCCGTTCATCCGGGGCATGTCAAGACGGACATGGCAAAAGGCGGAGGCGTCACGGAGCCGGACGAAGCTGCTAAAGTCATACTTTATCTAGTGTTGGACGCGTCGCCAAACTTAAAGGGTACTTTCATGTGGCACGATCGGAAGCTAGTTGACTGGACCGATGTAGATGGTGATTATTACTATAAATGTGAATATTAAGACCGAATTTAATTTCATACTAACAAGGTCATGTCACAAAAAAGCTTATTATAAAGGCTTACCTGGCAATAGTCAAAATTGTTGTCTCATAGATTTAAAAAAAATAGCTTGAGAAATGAAATGTATTTGTCAGAATATGCTGCGTTCATGTAATCTTAAATTAGAATTAATGTAACTTCAATCATATTCCACAGGTTTATACAATATATGAAAACAAAACTAGGAACAAAACAGCTAAACAAAGAAAGTCGTGACTCGACAGACTGGACATGATCTATAACTCTGTATCTTTGGGTACTTAAATAAAAGTAAACATATAATTTGTACATTTTCTGGTAGTTTTAAGATTTATTGATTAACCAAACAAAACCATCTGTATGTGTCACTGAACGACCTGAGTTTAAACTACATTATTAAATTTGATCATGTAATGTTTTCATCTACACTCAACTGGCTTAAAAAACCATTTGAGAGTAGATTTTGTTTACTCTTTTTAGGGTTCCGTACCCAAAGGGTAAAACGGGACCCTATTACTAAGACTTCGCTGTCCGTCCGTCCGTCCGTCCGTCCGTCTGTCACCAGGCTGTATCTCACGAACCGTGATAGCTAGACAGTTGAAATTTTCACAAATGATGTATTTCTGTTGCCGCTATAACAACAAATACTAAAAACAGAATAAAATAAAGATTTAAATGGGGCTCCCATACAACAAACGTGATTTTTGACCAAAGTTAAGCAACGTCGGGAGGGGTCAGTACTTGGATGGGTGACCGTTTTTTTTTGGTTTTTTTTTTTTTTGGATTATTGTACGGAACCCTTCGTGTGCGAGTCCGACTCGCACTTGTTTAAATACCTAAAGATACAGACTATAATACTACCTATCTACATTCAGCGATCTTCTGTAACTTTAGTTTTATTAAGCACTGACCGCGAAAGAAATTTGGTGTGTCATCTGCCTCACTTGTACTCGCAAATACTTTAAACCTTTTAATATTAAATAAATAAAAAATAAAATGCGTTTATTTTCAGATAACAAGGTTCATAGTATTGTTAGTAGGTAGGTACTTAAAATAACAAATAAAAACCTTTAAAAAAAACTATATATTACCTTAAAAAAATTTGCTATGCCACCCTAATATGTGCCTTTGCCTAGTTTTGAGAAGTTTCGGGGGAGTTAATATTAAAATAAAACACAGAAACTGCTGTAAAGCGTGTACTGGTCTGTCACAATCTGAGATAATTTACAATGTTTTAATCTACCCGTTATTATAAACACTGCATTTATGTATTCGCAGATTACCTTTTTGTGTAAAACGCTTTGTACACTTTTCGCACATGTATGGTTTGTCCCCGCTGTGTAGCTTTTTATGACGGTCCAAGTTACTTTTGCTGGCAAATTGCTTGTCACATTCATCACAAACGAACGGTCTCTCCCCAGTATGAATTCGTCTATGCCTGTCCAAGTTGCCTTTTTGTGAAAATTTCAAGTTGCATTCTTCGCAGGTGTATGGTTTCTCCCCTATGTGTATGAGTTGATGTCGCTTCAGGTCAGAGTATGTCAACAAGGATTTATTGCATATTTTACACGGATAGCGCTCTCGACGAGTCATATGAGTTTTGATATGTCTGATTAAAAGATATCTTGCCTTGGACTGTTTGCCGCACGTTTCACAATAATATAGTTTATTTTCTTTACAGTTCGTTTGTTTATTTGTATGTTTATCGTGAGGTTTACTTTCTTTTTTACGTTTCACTCGCTTTTTTTCGTGGATTCTCGAGAGTTGGTCCTTAGCACGTGCCGCGCGCTGCGCTGACGGCGTGACTATATAAACAAGAGACAAGATTAGTGGACAATTTAGGACTATTAGAAACAAATTAATGGTAATAAATAAATATTAAAATATTTTTTTATTAAATTATATACATAATTTTGGACGTCTTTGGAAGAGGCCTTCACCTAACGGGTTCCTACAAATTAAATTATCAAAATTATATAAACAAACTTTATGTATAATGAAAGGAAATAAAAGATTTTTATTTTTTATTTTACTATTTATTATATATATTATACATAATGTTTGTTTCGGTTTGTAAATTTATGAATTACAAAAAAATGATTAATTATTTCAATTTATTTATTTCAACCTTTGGGATTCAAACAACATAGTAAATCAGATTGTGATGTAGTTTACCCACTGTGGCTGACTGTGACCTAAATATATAAATATTATAGGACATGATTCTTACACAGATTGTCTAAGTCCCACAGTAAGCTCAAGAAGGCTTGTGTTGTGTTGTGGGTACTCAGACAACGATATACAGGGTCATTTTTGGACCATTAGCCATATTGTGCGAGGTGATTAGGTAGGTCATACTGAACAACTTTTTCTACGGGACCAACCCCGATATCCCAAAAAAATTTGGCCTTCCCACAACTTGGCCTTCCCATAGGTTTACCATCGACATCCACTCGACCAACATGTATGAAAAGGCCAAAACAATTTTTGTGATTTCGGAGTGTGTCCCATAGAAAAAGTTGTTCAGTATGGCCTACCTAATCACCTCGCACAATATGGCTAACGGTTCAAAAATGACCCTGTATATGTATAATATATAAATATGTATTTAAATACATAGAAAACAACCATGAATCAGGAACAAATATATGTGTCAACACACAAATAAATTCCCGAACTGGGATTCGAACCCAGGACCATCGGCTTCAGAGGCAGGGTCACTACCCACTAGGCCAGACTGGTCGTTACATACTTGCAAATAAATAAAAAATGTAAGTACAACAATACTGTACGGTAGTACGGTACAGTCAGCAACACAATGACAACAACAACAACAACAACGCAATGAGAGTGAGACCAGCATAGGGATCGTGCACATTGGAGGGTCTGCCATCTTGTGGACTTAATCGGAAACATATGTGCACATTGCCTAAGCAAGTGCTACCATCTACCGTTCTCGTCGGTACGTTTCCTTGTACAAGGTTCTGCCATCTTGTGGGCTATATCGGAAGCATAAACGACACATACGCCTCGCGCCAAAAATCTGACGGCTCCTATGCTGCCCCCTATAGTTCATGCACGGGGCCTATTATATTACCTGGCAACGTCCAATTGTTTTCACACATATCTGACGCCATCGGGTTTACTAGTGGATCTTCATCTGAAGCAAAAATATTAACTTGTATATTTTTGCTAACAAAGTGGGAGAAATATTTACCAAATATTGGTTGAGTGTATTAGTTGTGTAAAGTCTAGAGGGGCCCACAGATTACCAGTTCACCAGACGATATGGTATAGTCGCGGACGGTCTAGAACGCAAAATGACGAGTGTAATATTTTGCCTATATCACTTTTAGTCTACATCGTGAAAGGTCTAGAACGCAAAATGACCACTTTTATATATCACACAGGTAGGTTAGGTTCGTTAGTTATCTTCAAATGGCCGAAAGCCAGTATAGGATAGCTAGGAGACATCGCTAACGACGCTAACGTAAAGGTAAAACGACGGAAAATAATGTAGGCATTTTGCGTTCTGGACCGTTCGCGATGTAGACTAAGAGCGATATAGGCAAAATGTTACACGAGTCATTTTGCGTTCTAGACCGACCGCGAATAACCCCACTGTTGGGCATACGCTTCTCCAAATCTCCTCCAAGCAGCCCTATTTGCTGCTTCTCTCCTCCAGAGTGGGCCTGCAGTCTTTTTAATGTCATCCTCCCATCTTGTTGGAGGTCTGTGATCTGGCCCCAATTTCACATCGGGACAGGTGCGACAATTGTAAAACATCACTGTTGCTGACGTCACAGACATCCATGGGCTACGGTTACCGCTTACCATCGGTCAGGCCGTATCCCTGTTTGCCACCATCATTGTATTATTTAAATAAAACCGGGCAAGTGCGAGTCGGACTCGCGCACGAAGGGTACCGTACCATAATGCAAAAAAAAACAAAAAAAAGCAACAAAAACGGTCACCCATCCAAGTACTGACCACTCCCGACGTTGCTTAACTTTGGTCAAAAATCACGTTTGTTGTATGGGAGCCTCATTTAAATCTTTATTTTATTCTGTTTTTAGTATTTGTTGTTATAGCGGCAACAGAAATACATCATCTGTGAAAATTTCAACTGTCTAGCTATCACGGTTCGTGAGATACAGCCTGGTGACAGACGGACGGACGGACGGACGGACGGACGGACCGCTGACGGACAGCGAAGTCTTAGTAATAGGGTCCCGTTTTACCCTTTGGGTACGGAACCCTAAAAATCTTTATTATATCGGAAAAAGAGAAATATCTATTTCTAAGTTTATGACAATTGTCACAAGAAACACTACAATTGTCACGAAATTCCGACAAATAACTCATTTCCTGTCAAGATTCACCGACAATTCTACAAATATGTCGACTAGAAAAAAATTATTCTTGTTTCACAACATAATTGTAATACATACAATTGTAGCAAAATGCCTGTCATGTTTGTAAGTATTTCTATAGAAAATATGTTGTAAAATTGTAATATGTCACCTGTCGCTTGACAATTGTCGCTCGACATATGTCACTGACAATTGTAGCCGTGGTGAAATTGGGGCCTGGTCTTTTTGAACAAGGCGTCCGTTTAACTGACAGGCTGATATCGACCGGCGGACTGGTAATCAGTGGGCCAGTGGGCAGACAGAAATACATCATCTGTGAAAATTTCAACTGGGTATGGAACCCTAAAAACGAACTTACTCAAAATTTCCTCCGTTTGTGCTTCACTAATCTCTGTCTTTACTATGAGCTCCACATCTGTAACAAAACTAACGGTATATTTTCACTGTACAATAAAATTTAGATGAATAAACAAAAAATACACAACCTACCTACATTGGACTATCCATTGTGGGACTCTGAAGCATGTTAATTTCATTAATATGTTTGTTTCTATGGTATATTCACTAAAAATAAATATGTAGAAACGTCTTAACCCACAGTTACGGTCAATTGTAGTCTAAATTTAGATTTGAGCTAACAATATATAAGTGACGATAAAACTTACGTAACAAATTGAACACAGAGTCACCAGCGCTATCTTCATTTAGCTCAGACTTGACCGCGGGCTCTGCAGAAAGTAAATATCAAATAAGTTTTATGGAGATTGGTTTCCACCGGCAGAAACGAGAGTACTCCCATCTTAAATTGAGTCAATGCACTTACAAGCCCTCTGGTGTTGTGGCTGTCTATGGCTGATGGTAATCGCTTACCATCAGGTGATTTGTCTTTTCTTTGCCTCCTATATCAAAAAATAATTGTGTTGTGCTTCAACAAATAGGTAAGCGCATATTTTTAGTAAAGTTACCTTTGCACTGAAATCAAGTAAAGTGAAGAGGCCCTGGTAGTGGAAATATACACTCTGAACCCGCTCAAACGCTGGCCAGGCAATATTTGGAAGCGACAACAATTTGGTTGTGTTTATCTTTTGACTTTAGCAGCTAACCTTTATCAAGTAGCACCCCCTGCAGCTTTGCCTGGCTACGCTGCACTTGCAGCTTGAAGTCGCTCGCGTCTCGCAGGCGGCCCACGCACGCCGAGCAGATGCCGCACGAGCCCGAGCCGCCCACTACCAGCTGCATGTTCAGTAGTAATCTTTATTAGAACAACATAGTCATACATTTACATTAGGCTAATAAAATATACTGTTTTTAACAGTCTTGCTAACCTGAACTATGAAAATCTTGTATCTCAAATCACTTTATGATCAAAGCTAGAAGATTAAACAAACAATAATCATTACAAGACTGAATGTTAGTGAGTTTGCACAGTATTAGAAGACAATTTGTAGATAGAACAAAAAAATATTAGGCATTTGCCAGCATCACTTCAATATGAAAGAGAAAAAATAAAAATAATAGGGAATTTCTTTGATTTCAGTAACACGAATACAAATAAATTGCCTAATATGCCAAATAAAAGCTACATTTACATGTATATCGAAGCATTCCTTAATCATGTCATAATATATCTCTGTTTGGCCGTTATGTGTGTACGGAGTGGTTAGGTCCTTGTCCGGAGCACACCGCAGGCAGCAGCGACACGCATGCATCACGTCCATCGCGTTAAACACAGGCCTATCAACTGGTTGGACAATAACACAACTAATAATCGAAAGAGTGTTACAAATTTCTTATGACTGTCTCTATATAAACCTATGAATAATATTAACTAGACGTCTTGCCCGACTCCGACTTGACAATTTCGTTTTGCAACTCGTATGATTATTTACTTTCTTACATTATTTATTAAGTAAGTAGAATTCAAAAAATACCAAAATAGTAATATTCACGTATTCTGGATTTTAATTAAATGTATAATAATAAACAGGATTTCGATAATTATATTAATTTCTAGTTTACAGTAAAACAAATTAGATCTGTTGAACAATACGAAGCAGTCACAAAACGCGCTGTCAATTTTGACATAATTTGACGCGTAGATTTTGCATCTAGCAGAGACTTTTATCGCTATTGTATCATAGATAACTTAAAACCATATGTCTCTTATTGCAAGTGAATAAAGTTTATATTGCCGTATTTTGATCTTCATTTCAACGAGCAAATAACGAAATTAAAAGCACATCATGCTTCACAAACTCGGAGTAATTAACAATGGAGCCGCCATTAACAGGCGTTCCCCTCTGTCGAAAATAGGCGGCCAATGGTCAACCTCATGTCAACCATATGTATGGACTGACGTTTATCTGACATGACGTACCTATACATTTGATGCGCCCCTCCCCCGCAAAAAACGGCAGACTATTTTGTACCGAAAATTTTAGACATGGCGTCTCCGTTGGTTATATCCTCCAAGTTCACAAATTACATTGACAAATATTGCACATCTGCGAACGAAATTTCGTATCTCAGTATTTTTCATTAAAAATCCTTATGTATACGATTATTCTTCACATAAATCTGAACTCTCCAAATCATAATAAAGTTACCAAGCCATGTGAATGCTTGTGTTATCGATAAATTACAGTTAAATGTCTAGAATGAAGAAGTTAACGGGTTCATTCCGCTACACGCAATGGGACCCCTGCCTCATTGTGTCCCAAATAGTGGCCATTCAGTCGGTTCTGTACCTGACCTTGAGCCTGCTCATGGCTATCATGCAGGATCTGACGGGGTCGACGAGGACTTTAGATCACATCTTCGAATATCATGTGAGTCACAGCTTATACCTTAGTACGCACGGCCCTGTTTGTTAGCCATCTGCTAGAGTGAGGAAGCAATGTAAGAATTTCTATTAGTCAATTATAAAGGACTTAGTTACTTGGCTGACACATACAAATAACAAAACAAACATTAATATAATACAAAACAACTGGTGTAGGCACCTCTTTTTATTTCATAGGCTATTTAGAAACTTAAATATAATTCTTGGTAACACCAACTGGTAAAGGCTCTCTTGATTGTTCAAAAACCGATAGCAAAAAAGAGGAGCGATTCGTGCTCAAGTAAACAACGTTTATCAAACACTCCCATTTAAAAATTAATTTAACTGGTACAAAGTGTGTTGTCTTCTATTAAACTTACATCAAAATATTCGTAATTAGACAGTGATTGTATAGTGCATAAACTCAGTGAAAATATAAGCTAGAATTTAGGAGAAATTACACAAAACCTTTTATAATCAAAAGTGCGCGCGAATTTGGCAAACGATTTTAACAAAACGCGAAAAGTTATATGAAACGCTGCGGCACTTAGGACATTTTGGACGTTGAATACGACGCTGCCAGTTCTGAGAATTTGAGTGACCTCTGTTGAACTTTAAACAAAAAGTGTTATTTTGTGAACATTATTGCTTCGTTACTTCGATAATATTATTGATACTTTACTTACACCACACTTAAACTAATATGTACCATATGAAGATTGATTATACCTATCCACTCCGCATGATGGTGACAAGATGCATATAATACCTACGACAATGCCTAAAATAATCACTTACGTTGTATTATATATACTTACTCAACACTAAATGCAACTCATTGATTCATAGAACACTCAATAAACGAATATCACTATGAGTCCACCAGGGAAGTGTGGTAGATGTGATAAAAGAATTTCAACTAGACATGCTCTAGATTGCTCCACCTGCAGTATTCGATACTGTTTGGATTGCTTAGAACGAATGGGGGTGACTGGCAAACGGTATACATTAATGACAGTAGAGAATAAAGAAAACTGGAAGTGTCGTAGTTGCTGTTATAATCGAGAAGATACGTTAACTTTATCAGCTGAAGTAACAATGGCAGAAAATAGGCTAGCATTGACGGCACCAACTCACACAATTATTTCGCCAAATAAAAATGACTCGATGACGACGAACCTAGTCACACCTTATCAAGATAAGTCTCGATCAGTCCATAGTATGCTAAATACATCTATCTTCGACGCAACCGACGATAACAACACGTGGAAATACTGTAGCCCGCGCTCGTCTATTGTTAATCACCCGAATATATCTTTCCTCGACACCTCTCAAACGCAGCAATTGAAAGGAGAAATAGAACAACTGAAAATACAACTACAAAGTGCGCATGATGAAATCACACGAATAAATGCAGAAGTCTGCAACCTTAAAAATACTATGAAAAATTGTACGAGCAAGCAAGACTCGGATGAAACGCCGAATAAAACTAAAAAAACAAAAAAAGTTAAACGGCAAATGTTGAAAAATAAGCTAAATAACTCACAGTCACAAAGTGATACACCACAAAGAACGAATTTTCCGATACCGACTAGCAGCAGTACACCTCTGCCAGATCCTGAATCGACGTCCATTGCTAAACATACTAATACGAACGAAGTTGACCAAAAAACTCACAACTCAACAGTGTCACCAAGTAAACTGCAAAACGAACATCAGAAGCCCAAAACAAGTAATACAAAAAAACAAATAGTCATCTTAAGCGCAAACAATCAAAATAAAATACTAGACATCTGTAATAGCGTAATCCAAACAAACACACAAGTCACGCACTTTAAATCGCCAAATGCTGGTATCAAAGACCTGCTAAAAGATATACAGTCAAAAACGAAGGATCTTACTATAAATGATTACTGTATAATATTACTTGGAAATAGAGATTTTGAAGAAACAAAGAATTACCACGAATTAATTATATACATTAGAGAACAGTTAAGAAATATATTAAACACTAACATAATTATATGTGCACCGACGTACAAGTGTAATGACAACAGCAATATATACAACTGGAGAATAGAAACGTTTAACAATTTGCTATATCCCGATGTCGAATCATATAACTACGCATACTTGTTGGACTCTAACCAAGACCTATCATATGAATATGACATGTTCTACAGACGAACTGGCGAAATAAACAACAAGGGTATAAAAAACATTTTTCATAACATATACCAGTCAATGTTATACATTGATCAACTCAATGAAAATAATACAAATAATGATGATAAATCTGCAATGATTGGTTTACAAAACACAACACACACACCAACGAGTGAAAACGGAATAGAAGAGTTTTTTCGTGTATAACACGCTACATGTGATGCATCAAAATATTGCTGGTCTTGTAAATAAAGCGGAACTACTGACTGTGCACATCAATGAGCTAAAAGAGAAACAAATCGACATAGATATTTTGTGTGTAACAGAACATTTTATGATGGCTGGGTACGAAGATCTTTTAACTTTACCAAACTACCAACTAGCAGCATGCTATTCAAGAACAAATAAGAGACGTGGTGGCGCCTGTATTCTCGTAAAATCAGGTATTCAATACAAAGTAATACCAGACATTGAAAAACTGTCATTAGAAGAAAACTTCGAATGCTGTGCCATTGAATTATTCCAACATAAAACTATAATTGTATGTGTATACAGAATCCCAAATAGAAACAATTTTAATACTTTCTATGAAAAACTAGACATAATACTGCGTAAAATATACAATAATTTGGACAAGAATATAATAATCTGTGGTGATTTCAATATTGATATATTAAATAGAAATAATGTAACACTGGAATTTGAATCCTTTCTATATAGCTACAATTTAAAATTAGAAATCAGACAACCAACGAGATTAATCAGTAACACATGTATAGATAATTTTGCCCATAATCTTAAACGAGGACATAAAAGCTATGTACTTGACCTCGGACTCTCTGATCATACAGCTCAAGTGCTCAAAATACCTACTAAAAAATCCTGTACATTAACATATTGGAGAGTTCAAAAATATGATTACTCCAGGGAAAACATAAAAAAGTTTAGAAATCACTTATCGTGTTTGTCTTTTTCTGATATCTACAATACGTGTGATCCAAATATAGCATACGAGTCATTCTTAGAAACCTTTCGTTTACTATACAGTCTTTGCTTTCCTAAGAAAATAATAACTATTCAAACGAATAAAAAAATTAAGTGGATTTCTCGTGGCATTAAAGTGTGCAGCAAAAAGCAGAGAGCTTTACTGTGGCAATACAGATATTCACCCTCTGAAAATAATAAAATTCGCTTAAAAAACTACACGCGCCAATATCGAAAAATTATTAGGTTAACTCAAAAAGCTCAAAATAATTACAAAATAAATGCGTCTAATAATAAAGCAAGGACTACATGGCAAATCATAAACAACAGTAAAATTAATTTACCAAAAGAAAGCATTACAAAAATTAAGCAAGACAGTAAAATTGTAACAGATCCTTCAGAAATAGCTAATGCACTCAATGATTACTTTATACACAGGCCTAACAGCTCTACACAAAATGAACAAGCACAAACAAAAATAGATTTAAACCCTCAATCCATGTTTATGACTCCAACATCAGCACAGGAAGTTAGATTAATCATACGATCATTAAAAAACACAAAGAGCGTTGGTTATGACAACATTAATACAAACGTCATAAAATGTGTTAGTGATATACTTGACAAACATTTAAGTTACATTATTAACTTATCAATTAGTGCTGGCATTTATCCGAATAGTCTAAAAAAGACCGTTATTAAACCATTATATAAAAAAGGCGATAAAGAAAATCCACAAAATTATAGACCAATAGCCCTTATCCCGATATTTGCAAAAATATTTGAAAAAATAATATATCAAAAATTATATGACTTCTTTGATAAATTCAACATTCTATGCAAGGAACAGAAAGGTTTCAGAAAGAATATCACTATAAACATGGCAATATATGACCTATTAAAAATTGTAATAGAAAATGTAGATAAGCGAACACCTGTTTGTGCAGTGTTTACTGACATGACCAAAGCGTTCGATTATGTTGATCACAAGTTATTGCTCTACAAATTAAATAGATATGGAATAAGAAGTAATGTCTTAGATCTCATAGAATCCTATCTCAAAAATCGCCCTCAATATACGGAAATATCTAGAATATGTAAAAATAGTAAATTCGAAAAAATATATGTTTCTGAAGAATTAAATATGCAATATGGCGTCCCTCAAGGCAGCGTACTTGGCCCACTCCTTTTCTTAGTGTACATAAATGACTTCCCGAGTAAAGTTCATCATCCAATGATCATGTTTGCTGATGATAGTACCTCAATTGTAAGTTTTAACGAGAATGTTAACTATGAACAAGATATAAATTCAGTTTTAAATGAAATGATAAGATGGCTCAATAACAATAATTTAATTATTAATTTAAACAAAACCAATATCATGCACTTTCACCAGCGAAAAACGGTTCTTAATATAAATATTAAATATGATAATAATACAATAGAGAGAGTAGCTGTAACAAAATTTTTGGGGCTTATGATTGATGATCAACTCACATGGAAAAACCATATAGAATATATATGTAAAAAAATAAACAAATCAGCATTTGCACTACAAAAACTTGCAAAAGTAGTTGATAATAATGCACTAATAACTGCATATCATGGCCTTGTAGCCTCTATATTACGATATGGTGTTATTTTTTGGGGGAACTCAGTCAATAGAGAAGCTGTTTTCAAAGCCCAAAAAAGATGCGTACGGGCCATTTGTGGAATCAATATGAGGGATAGCTGTGTTCCATTCTTTAGATCTTTTAAAATCCTAACGTTTCCAGCACTATACATATATGAACTAGCAAATTTTATAAAAAACAATCCACACCTATTCAAATTGATATCTCAACAACGCAAGCTTCCTCTACGTGTACAATATCTTAACAACATCTGCAATAATCAACACAACACAGCTTTCTTAGGTAAGAGTATACTAGGTATGGCTCCAAAAATTTTCAATAAAATCCCAAACTATATAAAGTGCCTGAAACCTGACCAGTTTAAAATACAACTAAAAACATACTTAATTAACAAATGCTATTACTCAGTAAGTGAATTTCTTGCAGACACCTGAAACAATTATAACTTGTCCATTTTAGTAAACACCCTGTATAATAGTAGTTTAAGTTATTTAGTTTTTGATTGTAATTGTGTGATTTCAGAAATTTTATTATTTTATTTGGAAGTTAAACAATATAATATTCTATTCTCAATGTTTATTGCCGTAATATTACTAATAGACATAGCTATTGTTTAAATGTAATAATTTATGGTAAACATACTCGTAATGAGTCACCATTATTTTAAGTTTAATATTTGTACGCCAATAGGCAAAACACAGAGCTCTATTTATTATTTTATATATAACACCTTAACTGTACCTGTGTTCCACAAATAAATTTTTACTTTACTTTACTTTACTTTACTTTACAAAGTTGCATTTTATTCACATGTGAGGCAAAGTAATCAAATGGAAATATTGAGTTGTTTTCTTATGTTTGCTGGTTACATAGACTTTTAAATGATTTTGTATGATAAACATTCATTTGGACTTGTTTTTGTTTGATATCTTACAGTTAATATTTTCTTAGGGTTGGTGTGGTGAAAATTTTTGTGTTTCACTCGGGGGGCAAATTTTGTTTAATCCTCATGCTTTGAAACCCTCGTAATGCTCATGATTCCATTCATTGAATTCAATTTTGGAATCTTTCGCTTGCTCGGGTATCAATATTAGCATGAGCGGTTAAACAACAACTTTGCCCCCTTGTAAAACAAATAACTATAGATTTTGATATGTTAGAAATAAGTTAAACAAACCCTTTGGCTTGACTCCTAATTAAGACTAACCATTAATCTTCTTATTCTACATCAAATTCTCATATCCGAGGGTTGTGACGACCATAAGTTGCTTTGTTTCAGGAGCTGCACATCCGAGACAGCGAGGGCCGCTCGGTGATCATAGCGTTTGTAATAAATGCCATATTTGGTGCGATTGCACTTTGGCTGCTCGTCGGGAGGACTAAGCTGTGCTTAGACTTCAGGTAATGTGCTAACATAAAGTGTATTCATCCTTACTTGTCCTATCATGTAAACAAACACATCTCAAACACATTTTTCACATTTTTCTGTGGAATTACACAATAATCATCACTTAAAATGTTGTTATATACTTAAAGAAACTCACAAGGTATTGAAATCAACCTAATAACCACTGAAAAATATAATTTCTAAACGCTAAGAAGAATAAGTAAGATTTACAAGCAATCCCTTTGTATTGTAGGTTTCCGAAACTGACTGGCGCCTAATTTGCGTGAAAGGGTGGGGGTTAGTCTAGTAGGCCCAGGGGGGCAGATATGTCCTTTTAGTTTATTTACCCTCATAGAAAATGGACCAGCCAAAATGTATGAAACAGACAAATTTTTTTTCGCGATTTTAGTGTTGGTCCCATAGTAAAAGTTGCTCAGCATCTTCCCAAAACCTCCCTGCTGGCAACGGGAATGTATTTATAGGTATTTTAGCCACCGTGTATATTGATAATTTTCATCGATTTTT
The DNA here is from genome assembly GCF_963556715.1 of Cydia fagiglandana. NCBI lineage: Eukaryota > Metazoa > Arthropoda > Insecta > Lepidoptera > Tortricidae > Cydia > Cydia fagiglandana. Next base: position 1,519,282 of record NC_085950.1, on the reverse strand, counting down.
AACTCCGCAGCTGCACATACCACTTCATCCACCTCTTCATCTGCTGGTGCTACAACGGGGCGTTCCCGGTGACCTTCTCCTGGTGGACCCTGAACGTGGTCTGTGCCGCCATCACCTGCGTCACCGGAGAGTTCCTGTGTCTCCGGACAGAACTGCAGGCCATACCGCTCAGCATGGGCGCTAAGGTGGACTTATGAGTCAGCATGGGCGCTAAGGTGGACTTATGAGTCAGCATGGTCGCTAAGGTGGACTTATGAGTGATGTTATTATAAGTTCAACAGTTATAGGGTTTTTTAAGGCAGCGCGCGTGTGACACCCGAGATAGTGTTTTATATGGTAGATACTAAAAACACAAGATTTCGATTTGGAAGTTAAAATTTTATCATGCATTTTATAACAATTTTGTACTGTATCTATCATTTTAGGATCCATAGAAAGTCAAGTTGTTTTTTTTTTTACCAAATTTTTGTACATACTATATAGCTATATAGCTATCATTTTAGGATCCATAAACTGCGGTAACCGGTTACTAGCACGCGCGTTGTATTCTTGTTAGTTAGACCAAGAAAAGTCTGCAGCGTTTTTGATAGCCCACGCAGTGCAAGTGTTATTTTAAACGTCAAATTTCTATGAAATTATGATGGAACTCTATAGAACTTTGGTGTTATCTTGTAATATTATCGTTACTTTACTGATTGATCAAATTGTTATTACTGATGGATATTGTTTTGTTGTTTAACATTACACGGTACTCCTCGACTACAATCTATCACTCTTTGCTCTAGGCAAAGAGAATTTAGACTAGAGGCATATTGTCCAAGTAAGTTATGTACCTAGTCAGTACATTTACTGCTACCTTTCGACAGATAAATAAATAAATATTATAGGACATTTTTACACAAATTGACTAAGCCCCACGGTAAACTTGTGTTGTGGGTACTCAGACAACGATATATGTATATATAATATATAAATACTTAAATACATAGAAAACAACCATGACTCAGGAACAAGTATCTGTATCATATATATCATAATACAAATAAATGCCCTTACCAGGATTCGAACCCGGGACCGTCGGCTTCATAGGCAGGGTCACTACCCACTAGGCCAGACCGGTCGACAGAGATCATTAAAATTTTTAGAACGCCATTGAGCCTAATTCTTTCACTGATATGTGTTAACTTGTTAAATATTAATACTAACGCCATCTAGTCGACTGTAGGCCAAAGGTCTATAAGGCTGCAATCTTTTCGAGCGATGGCGCCATAATCTTCAGCCTACTCTCGAGTAGATGGCGTTAATATTAAATATTTAACAAGTTAACACATATCAGTGAAAGAATAAGGATAATAATAGTCAAATGGCGTTCTAACAGGTTTAATCTTCTCTCGAAAGATGGCAGTAAATGTACTGTAGCTACATAATTTACCATAAGAGTAACTCTCTATTTAAAATTATTTTTGCTTTAGGGGGCTTCATAAATTTTTGGATGATTTTTGGATGAAATCGAACCATGATTTTTGGATGATTTTGGGGAAGGGGGGTCAAAAATCGATGACTTAATTTATGGACAGCCCCTTAGGTAATGAAAAATTATGTATTTTAATTTTAATTTCTAATAATACTAAAATAACATTTTGTACTGTTTGTAAAGGTTAAATGGTGGATTAACCAGGTTTTTTATTAATTGGCTAACAGTCTAGACTCTTTAACAAGTGAACTTTATAGGATTGATTAAGTATAAATAATAATTTAATTTTCTCAAAAATGGACGGCAAAGTCGACTTTGCCGTCTAAAAACTAGGTCGCGAAGCGCGTAGTTTATGGTTAGTCAAAAATTAAAAAGTTAAAAACATTGCAGTCTCGATTTTGGGACTGCAATGTTGCATACAAATTCCATTATTTGTAGAGTTCCAAACTTTTTAAAAGTTGAAATGACCATATCAAATGAAGGCACAGGCCCATTAAACAGCCAAACAGCTGATTAGTACCGCGACTATTAATTTAGATGTCTCAAATAGGTTGGCGTATTTTTGGCAGAAAAATACACTTCAATTTTTTTATAAAAAAAAATAAAATGGCGGCATGGGCTTATTTCTATCAAAATATATATGTAAGAACGTTGCTTTTGTAAAATATTTCTATGATATTTATATTTCTTGCACCATTTTTGAGAAAAGCACTATATATGACTCGGCTGGAAGGCTACTTGCTGGCTTCGAATTCAATTAAACGGACTCCCAAGGTCGTCCGTTTAAAACGAATCCTCAGCCTGCAAGTAGCTACTTCCGAGCCTCGACAATAATGTACTATTGTTGAGTATATTATTTCCATTAAAATTGTGGTATGATGATCAGAAGCACAGGCTTTTGAACTGCAATCAATATATGAAGTGATGTAAATAATATAATATTTTAATTACCAAATTTGTATTATTTAGTAATCCATTTCTTCTCATACTGAATATTTATTTTATAGGTACCTACTTAACCTTTTGAACGCCAAACGGCGCATCCATTTGCCGTGCCGCTGACGCCACGGGGGTAAAATTAGTTTTGTGAATGCCAACCTAAAAGTGGGGTGTTTTTCAATAGAATTTCATCAAAAAACGATTGACGTCAAATGCCGTCTTTGGCGTCGTTGTCACGATTTTGCGTTGACGTCAATTGCCGTCTGTGGCGTTCAAAAGGTTAAAGGCCAGAGGACCTACCGCGAACACCGATGTTCGCAAATTGCGGGCAACTTTCTCTTTTACTGCAATCAAAGCGTAATTAGAGTGACAGAGAAAGATGCCCGCAATTTTCAAACTTCAGTGCTCAGAGCACATTTATGCTCTTTTTATACAGAAAGAAAAAATATAAGTCCACGATTATTTTATTCAACTTAATTTACAACAGAACATACTATAACTTAGAAGCAACATAACACTTGATATCACAAGTTCTCACAATACAATAGCAATTAAAAATAATATGCGTCGTTCCGTGTAAAAAGGTACCTCTGGCGGATAGCACTTCATTAGTATTGGTGCCTTAATTCAATAAATAATTACAAATGTAAATTCACAACGTAAGCGCCGATCGCCTTAAGGTACCTTTTCATACTGAACTACATATAGTACACATACCTAATGCAAGAAGCACACTAGTTGTCCCTTTTTACCCAATTTAAAATGGCTTGAGAGTGAGAGAGACAGTCGTTTATTGTGCCTTGGGTAAATAGTATAATTTATTTATTATTTCGTGCCATTCTTCTTAATTTAATAATGCGACGATATTTTACATAATAATTAAATAGGTAAATAAAAACAGTCGTCCTTTCAACACATAAATAAAAAACACATAATTTATAATATAGAATTGTTTTGAGATTTTTTATACAAAAAAACATGACAGACTAGGCATGACGAACTCACAATCACAACCTCTTTTTAAGTCGGTCGAAAATACAACAAATACCGGATGTGGCCCGTAATACGAGCAAAAAATTAAACTGTAGGCTGTACTCCTCATACTGACCAACATTAGTTCAGCAACTTTTAAAAATAACGTGTGGTTTAATTTTAAATACATTTTAAAGTTTATTCTAAGACTCAATGTATTGCGAATTTTGTTATGATTAAGGCGTGACAAGCAACGTCAATCACAAATGATATGGCATGGCGATGGTGTCCATTGAAGATAATACATATTTATTTTGTATGAAAAATAGGGACTCTAAATACTTCATAATTTTTAAAAGCTGTTGAACGTGTCACCGTTTGAGGAGTACAATCTATGTTTTAATTATTTGCTCATGTTATGCTCATGTGTGGCCTGCACACCCGGTATACCTGCTGGTCAAATTTGGATGCTACCTATTACACGACGCTGACTATTTATTGCCGCGTATTGTTGATAATAAAATTTGATATTGAAGAAACATAATTTTTTGATTTTGTATAATAATATCTTGAACACAGTAAGATTATATTTTCGTAACAGGATGGTATAGTCGCACCAATAAAAGTCTGCAGCGGATTTGATAGCCCCCACAGTGTAAGTGTTATGTATACGTCATAATTTCATACAAGTTTGACGTTTAAAATGACACTTGCACTGCGTGGGCTATCAAAATCGCTGCATACTTTTTACGGTCGGACTATAGTTCTAATTTTCACTTACATTTTGTAAAATATATGTAAGTAGGTAAGAAAAATTTAATATCCTAAAGAAATTTGCAAACGTATTTTTGGGCTATTATTGGGTACTCGTAGTTTATATCAAAATATGTGGCTTTCAATCAGAAAAGGATCCGTGAGCATAAGGAGCCTTCTTAAGGGCCTTTTTTTGTTGGAAAGCCACATATAAGAATAGACCTTTAAAATATTTTAGTATTTTTCATGTGCGTCTTACAATAAATATTAACATAGTCACAACATTCAATAATAATTATAGCATTTGTACAGTGAAAAGAGAAATCACATAACAACCTAAAGTTCTATAGAAATTACGAATCTCTTCTCACTATGATACAATTGTACATACTACATTCTCATTGGTTCCTCTACACCAGCGGTCGGCAACAGCGGCCCGCGGGCCGCATGCTGTCCGCGAACCTCTCACATGCGGTCCCTGGCTATTTTGTATGTAATATATTTACAAACGACAATGTCTGATAATGTCATAAATATTAACAAAGTGCGGCCCGCGTCAACTTCGGTAACTACTATTTGACCCTCGGCTGCTAAATTGTTGCTGACCGCGGCAATGATGGTCCATTGCAGAATGGGCGACGATTCCATCGTGTGGGCACGCACAATCATGGCCGCCACTTCTTATGATGTTTGCTCCAAAACCGACAGAATGACGATTACGCTCCATCATGGGCCACTGTAGGCCATTTAGGTCTCACGATCACCTGCAATTGCCCATCATGGCCAATGATGCCATCACAATTGATCTTTAAATTGTGTCGCTCCTTACAAAAAGGGACCTCGCATAGATTCCCTGACAAAATCGATGTAGACCTGAACCCTTAGTGTAAATTTCGTTCGATAGCGTGACGAGCGTTTGCGTTACGTCTATTTTTGTATGGGATTTTGAACAGCACGCCAGTCCTTTTTATACGGAATGACACAATTCACCGTAAAATATATTCTTCTAACATGCAAAGCATAAGCAATCTTATTGCTCAAGGAATAAGGCGTAAGCTAGATATGTATGAGGTTTGTGCTCGAGTTATAAGCCCTATAAACAGAATTCATTTTAGTATAAGTTTTCAATAACTGGCCACCCTTCAATAACTAGCCACCAAATGAATTCTATACAGTGGCCAGTAATTGACGAATTACCCTACTTGCTCGAAAAGTTAAAATTATTAAATTGGAAATAATAAAATCTGTTGAATCGCTCTTTTTTAAGTCGGGCTTGAATTTTATTCATGAGATTTTCGTATTTTTTACGTTATGACAAAAATTTCATGATTAATACACAGAACCGTCAGTATCTAATAAAATAATGAGTCACTTTCATTTTTTCATACTTATTATTAAAATTATGGTCAAACACGATAGAGGCTACATAATGTTTATTATTAATGAATGTGTTTACTGATCCAAAAGACTTAAGCCCTAACTATTAGCTCTTTTTTTAGGGCTCGCCTCATCTCTTGACGCCTAAAAGGTTAAAAGCCTATTTTACTAGTTACTTAAATAGAAAAGGCTTTTAACCTTTTAGGCGTCAAGAGATGAGGCGAGCCCTAAAAAAAAGAACTTACAGGGCTCACTAAATGGATCACTAAATGTGTCATTCCTCACAAAAAGGAACCTTATGGCCCTTGTTGCCGAGGTGCATTTTTGTAAAGAATAACCGTTTTTCCAGACACGACATATATATACACATCACGATGACTGAAACCAAATACATTTATAAGCTTTGGAAGGCACTGTAAAGCATATACTAGATAGGACCCCTCCACACTAAGTACTTAAAACACGACGCAAAAACCTAGAGTACACGTCAAATCCTTATGAAATAACGACGCTTATAGCTTAGCAATAAGCCCCCTCCAGACTATGCGCGTGAATCGCGGGCGAAGCCGCGAACGCGAGAGTGGAGTCGATTTCGCTGTCTGCGAAAATCGACTCCACACTCGCGTTCGCGGCTTCGCGCGCGATTCACGCGCATAGTCTGGAGGGGGCTTTAGAAAAAGACTACACGATTTTTACATGTGTTTTTAATGAAAAATACGTCACAGCTATTGGGGATCATCCATTAATTACGTCAGACGAATTACTAGGTTTTTTTAACCCCTCCCCCCCTCCTTGTCACACTTGGTCACATTTTGCAAATCCCTCCCCACCTGGTGTGACGTCACATTTTAGGCAATTTTGTTTTCAACGAAATCGGCAATACTAACTCGGTATTATTTTTTTATAAATAAATATTTTTGGTAAAAGAAATATTAGTATTATTAGTTATACCAATTAGGAACGAAAATTACCTACTTCCACAACCTCATTATTTAAATGTACACTTGTACAGCGAATAAAAAAATATAAATTAATTTTCGGTTACTGATGAATAGTGATGAAGTTAAAATGACGTCACAATGTTTGTGACTCCCCCCTCCCCCATGTCACAACATGTCACATTTTCTTGACCCCCTCCCACCCGCTAAACGTGTGACGTGATTAATGGATGACCCCTTATGTAATGACGGATTTCTATGAAAATAAGACGCTTAATAAGGACATGCCCTCACTGTGTTCTGTTTAACTCGGTGCAGAGTTAGCTTAGACGAACTTCATCGCCGTTTCATTTGTTCGCGGTTCGTGTCCGTTAGCGCGCGGTTTGCGCACTTAGTGTGGAGCAGATTTTATAGTTATTCACATACATATAGAACTATACTAATACTTGGTGCACAGTGCATTGTACATTTCTTAACCTACCTTGCACCATCCCACTAACCCGGGGTTAACCGGTTAAACCGTTAACCCAGTGTCAAATTGTACTGGTAACTCCAGGTTTAACCGGTTAAACCCGTAGTTAATGAATGATGCAAGTGGCCCTTAACCGTATAATCTAGTATCGTGTTAACTACGTATAGCGGAGGCAGTTATAAAGTTGACCCAAAAAATTTTTATTAAGCTATGAGCTTAATCATATATGTTCCTTGAGTAATTCTAAACATTTCAAGCCTGGGAGGCAATAAGAAATGTGTGTCTACTCGGATTTGTAATGGATTCAAACTTTCAACCTCTTTTTAACCCTGTTAGGGGATGAATTTTACAAAACGCTGAAATTACTTTTCCTGTCTTTTAATAATATCCCCAAATACAAAGATTCAAGTCCCGCGTTCGAAAAATTTTTTGATATCCATACAAACTTTCAACCCCTTTTTCACCACCTTAGGGGATGAATTTTCAAAAACGCTGAAATTAGTTTTCTTGTATGTTTATAATATATCGTTTTACGAAGTTTCAAATTCCTAGCTTAAAATAAAACTTGAACCCCATACAAACTTTCATCCCCTTTTTAACCCCCTTAGGGGTTGAATTTCCCAAAATCGCTTCTTATTTCTTGTACACTTTATAAATGTAATCTAGTGTGCAAATTTCAACTTTCTATCTTTTGTAGTTTCGGCTCCGCGTAGCAAAAATCTCCAACCAAATTTTTCACCTTTTTACGTTTTTCTTGTAAAATTACTATGAAACTGAAAAAAACAAATATCAGCAATGAATTCTACGTCTTTGGTTTATACGAAAATGATACCAAACTTGCCCAAGTACCCACCAGGATCAGAATAGATTTTTTTTAAAGATGACGGGTGGCGGCCGTCTTTGTACCCCACCCTACCCCACCCCAGGCTAGAAATGCTTATAATTACTCAAATATCAGATGTGATGAAGCTCATAGCTTAATAAAAAAATTTTGGGTCATGTATGGCAGCGTTACATAACTGATTCCAGTAGTACAAGATCTAGTACACACTTATTTTCCATCGTATTTTCACGAAAACGTACGAACGCGTCTTGCTATTTCATACAGTCTCGGTGCAAAAAGTACTGAGGTTGACTGAAATAGCATGACAAATACGAATGTTTCCGAGTAAATACGATGGAAAACAATTATGCACTACATCTATGGGTTTATAGATATATTAAATTATACTTTTCACACTGGAACTTCGGTAACTTTTAATAGATGAATTAGTATAATCAGAATATTTTCATATGTATTAATTTCCTTACAACAGATGGTATGACTTAGGCGGTTGTTAACTTTACTTTTCTTATACATACTAAAAATCAACATATTGTGTAGTTTCCAATCAAAAGGTACTACGTTGTCGCTTGCCATAAGGACGCTCTGACAGGTTTTTCGTATAAAGATACAAGCAATTTTCGTCCTTATGGTATGCGACAGTGTGGTACCTTTTGCTTGAAAACGTCACAATTATATTTTGTTATTATTGTTAATGGCGGCTTTGTATAAAATATATTGTGCTGTAACATACTTAAACTAAATCTCACATAGGCTTTAATTCGATGAATTAATATGATAATAGGGTAATTCGCCAGTGACTGGCCACCTGTTAGTATCTGGCCACCCTAAACTAAAAAATAATTATATTCACCTATAAACAGAATTCATTTTAGTATAAGGTGGCCAGTTATTTAAATCTTATACTAAAATGAATTCTGTTTATAGGTGAATATAATTCATTTTTAGTTTAAGGTGGCCAGTTATTGGCCGGTGTCCAATTACTGGCGAATTACCCTATTGATTGACATTTTAATTTCACTACATAGGCCAACAATTAAAAAAGTAACATTTAAAATGTTATGAAACATTTAAATAATTATTTTGGTATCAATTCAAATAAATTAAGGGATAATACCAACAGCGTCTATAAGCTACGGTGACTGCTTACCAACAGCCTGTATGTTTGTTTGCCACTCTCGTGGTATAACAAATGAGTGTATTTTTTTGCTAAAATTTCATTTACACTTAATCTTCTATTTTATTATAATACAGTCGGCAGCAGAAGTTGCTAAGCGGGCGAGGTGTTCAAAATTACCTTGACGCTCTTATTCTCTTAACAATAAAGTCGCGTCAAGATCATTTTGAACACCTCGCCCGCTTAGCAACTTCTGCTGCTGACTCTACAGTAAACAGTAAAAATATGGGTGTACAAATCATCTCATAAATATGTCCCATGGCTCCTTATGTCTGCGAATTAAGAACTATGGGACATATATTTTTTTCATCACACTCACTCAGTAAATGTGGGATTGCACGCAGGTTTAGCGGGAGTTATAAAAAGCATTCTCCCTAGGGAGTTATGAAATTTCTAGTGCCATAATTAACAGTTTATACTTAATTTTTGTATCGCAAGTGTGACGAGAAACATTGTGTGTAACTCGGGGCGTAATAATATTGCAAACTCGAGTCTATAAATCACTCCGGCAAGCCATCGCGATTTAACTTACTCTCGTTTGCAATATTCAACTTACGCCCCATGTTGCACAATGTACTATTATAAGTTGGCTAAACCCATATTTTTACAGTGGACTGTACCTATTATTAAGTCGATGTAAAGTAGGTAATAACAATAAAAAATAATATAAAAAGCGCAAATATAATATAATATCACGTTGTCTTTTTGAATGAGCATGAATACTTGTTCTGAGGTAGACAGACTCGCATACTGTTCATAATAATTAATAAACATCTATTAAAAAATACACTTTGTGTGATATGATTTGGTAACTATCAAATTAATACCTTTATTTTTCATAACTTACCATACAGACATGACCAAATAGGGGGTATTACTGCAATGTTCTGCCGCCAGAGTGCAGCACTAAGCTAGCTATAAATAGTAAACCATAGACTCTATGGTTTACTAGCTCTATGGCATAGACTAACTTATAGATATTGTGCCTTAAACTGTTTTTGACAAGTTTTTACAGGCAATACAATATGACATTGATGCATCAAGGCGGTTTGTTAACAAGGGCCTAAGTACCGGTAAACGCGAAAATCGAAATTTAGTTATCGGCTTCTTTATCGCTCGAATATGCAAGAGTGCTATAGGTTAGATAACCAAATTTCGATTTTCTTGTGTCACGGTAGACCCCTGGCCTCAATTTCACATGGGTGACAGGTGCGACAATTGTAAAACATCACTGTTGCTGACGTCACAGGCATTCATGGGCTACGGCACAGAATAAATAATATTACTAGGTACAGAAGACTCAATCTCTAACAAAACGCGTCTGTTACGATCAGCACAGATATGGCCGCTAGGTGGCGACAGCGCCACGCGCGGCTTATGGCAAACCCCAAAATTGGGGTAGGAACGGATGCACTTTTAGCTACCTGTAGCAAAGCGACGGAATCGCGGAGTGAGTCACGCCTGGCTACGGTTACTATCGGGCGAGCCGTATGCCTGTTTGTTGGCTGTGGCGCCCCCTACGCAGAGTTTTGCGTAATATTCCCCATTACCCAGTTATTGAATAAAAAAAACTTAAAATTAATCGCGATTGACAGTGACAGATTGAATCGATTAGACTGCAAAACGTAATTCAAGACCAAAAAAAGTAAGACAATATTGCCACTGCAATAATTTGTTTGTAAAATAGTAAATTCATTTTGATAAATAATCACGCGAAGAAAATTTATTTATCAGTAATTTTACTCCTACGATTTAAAAAAGTACTTATTTTTACATAAATACAAGATTCGCTAGTAAAAAGTGGCAACATTTTCTTACTTTCTTTGGTCTTGTATTACGTTTTGCAGTATAGTCGATTGATTGAAGCGGTTAGTTTGCATAGTCGCACCAATAACAGTCGTCAGCAGATTTGATAGCCCACGCAGTGTAAGTGTTATGTAAACGTCATAATTTCATAGAAGTTTGACGTTTAAAATGACACTTGCACTGCGTGGGCTATCAAAATCGCTGCAGACTTTTTACGGTGTGACTCTAGTCGATTGATCGCGTGTTTAAGGCGAGTTTTCATCGTCGACCTCCGCGATGACGGTGTCGGCCTCCCAGCGAGCGCGCTCCGCGACCAGCGCCTGTAGAGTCTGCGGACAATATTACCTTACATTACAAACGTAACACACACACTTCGAACGTAACGGCTCTATAGATTTCGATGAAAGCTATATGGGAGTTTTTTGGGGCGATAAATCTTTCTAGCTAGGTCTTATCTCTGAGAAAACGCTTTTTTGAGTGTTTATATGTTTCAGCAAAGGTCGATTTCCCGGATACTATATTTCAATCCGGAGGTCGCGGGTTCAAATCCTGGCTCGTACCAATGAGTTTTTCGGAACTTATGTACGAAATATCATTTGATATTTACCACTAGCTTTTCGGTGAAGGAAAACATCGTGAGGAAACCTGCATACATCTGCGAAGAAATTCATAGGTGTATGTAAAGTCCCCAATCCGCATTGGGCTAGCGTGGGGACTATAGCCCAAGCCCTCTCGCGCATGAGAGGAGGCCTGTGCTCAGCAGTGGGACGTAAATAGGCTGAAATGATGATGATGATGATATACATATATATACAGGGTGATTCATGAGACGTGAGCAAGAGTAATCCTGCACACTCAGTAACTGATAATTGATCGATCACCATCATATTTAGGTGAGACAACCATACTTTTTCCTATATTTTTACTTTTTGATGAGGGCAAATTTAATTGTCTACAATCGTAATTACCCTACAGGACCTAATTAATAAACATAAAACCTCTTTAACCGTAATGACAGCATTTTGATTAGGAAGAAAACAAACTGTCAAATTTGAGTGAGATACTTACGAGTTTTCAAAAGTAACCAGACCGTGATGACATTCAATTTGACACAGAATATCGGTATAGCGGAAGCAGTTATAAAGTTGACCCAAATTTTTTTTATTAAGCTATGAGCTTCATCACATATGTTCCTTGAGTAATTCTAAGCATTTCAAGCCTGGGAGGCAATAAGAAATGGGTGTCTACTCGGATTTGTAATGGATTCAAACTTTCAACCCCTTTTTAACCCTGTTAGGGGATGAATTTTACAAAACGCTGAAATTACTTTTCCTGTCTTTTAATAATATCCCCAAATACAAAGATTCGAGTCCCGCGTTCGTAATTTTTTTTGATATCCATACAAACTTTCAACCCCTTTTTCACCACCTTAGGGGATGAATTTTCAAAAACGCTGAAATTAGTTTTCTTTTATTTTAATAATATATCGTTTTACGAAGTTTCAAATTCCTAGCTTAAAATTAAACTTGAACCCCATACAAACTTTCATCCCCTTTTTAACCCCCTTAGGGGTTGAATTTCTCAAAATCGCTTCTTATCTCTTGTACACTTTATAAATGTAATCTAGTGTGCAAATTTCAACTTTTTATCTTTTGTAGTTTCGGCTCCGCGTAGCAAAAATCTCCAACCAAATTTTTCACCTTTTTACGTTTTTCTTGTAAAATTACTATGAAACTGAAAAAAACAAATATCAGCAATGAATTCTACGTCTTTGGTCTATACGAAAATGATACCAAACTTGCCCTAGTACCCACCAGGATCAGAATAGTTTTTTTTTAAAGATGACGGGTGGCGGCCGTCTTTGTACCCCACCTTCCCCCCCACCCCAGGCTAGAAATGCTTAGAATTACTCAAATATCAGATGTGATGAAGCTCATAGCTTAATAAAAATTTTTTGGGTCATGTATGGCAGCGTTACATAACTGATTCCAGTAGTAGTTTAGTATTCTAATTAAAGGGTGACCACGCTTGTCGTAAATAAATTAATAACTTTTTTTTTCAACACGACTAGATAATTAACGTTAACCTCACTAATACTGTTACGAAACGGTTGCATATAATTTACGATACGCGCAGTGTTTAATCCTGTTCACGTCTCCTGAATCACCCTGTATATGTTTACCTCTGGTTTGTCGATCAGTATGATCCGGTTCTCCACTTTGGGCGCCAGCTCGCACGACTGCTGCTCCAGGTCGTCGAGCGACGCGCGCCGAGTCAACCTGACATTATATTAAAACACAATTCAATTCTACGAGTATACATACCAAAAAAAATTGTGTTTTTTTTATTATGAATGGGCTTACTCATGGCCACAGACTAGCCGGGCGTAGACGTGGCCTACGATGGAGCGAGCTCGCCCAGAAGGTGCCTGTTCACTTTTGATTTGAAGGTTGCCGGGTTATAAGGGTCCTGTGCCATAAATTTGTGTTTTGTGTTTTGTACAATAAAGAGTTTATACATACATACATACATAAGAACACGGAAATATAGACGCCGGCAAGGAATTCCATTCCTCAGTTCAGAACACATAACAGTACAGTAACAGTTATACATAAAAATATAGATATATTAACTCGCATTTTGGTAAGGAAACTGATGCTTTTGCCCGCGACTTCGTCTGCGTGGAATTAGTTCCAGCAGTTAAAGTATAGCGCCTGGATAAAATCTAATGGCAATAATGTTAAGCATAATATGCTCTATTGCTAAACAAAATATCAAATTTAAAAGGTAATTGTTAGTTTTCATGGCCTTCCGTTATTCTGATCGTATTTGTTATTTAGAGAAAAATGAACCTTATCAGTAAACCTTTCAATCTGCATCATAAAATACGGCACGTTATTTTTTGTCACATTTGACCGGTTCGAGTCCCGACCGAGGCGAGCGATTTTTCATAAATCTTTAAATGCAGAATTTATTGTTTTTAATAACAAAGGAAAGTCTCCTTTACACAGAATGTGCTATTCACAATATTTAAGGTAGTCGCCATCCATGTGGCACTAGATTTTTCCACCCTGTATAGTATGGATGGTAAGGGGGTGGGTGTGTACCGGTGGTGCGGGTGCGGGTGCGGCGGGGGCTCGGCCGCGGAGGAGGCGCGGCGCAGCGGCGGCGGCCCGTCCAGCTCCGACACATCCAGCATCTTCACCAGGCTGTGTCTGCAGGCACAATATAAGATAGGATAATATTTATTTTCTCCAATATGCTCGGAAATGTTCACCTTACTGTAGCAAAAATACTACGGGAAGTTCTTCGTTAATGTCAAACTCTAATTAAAAAACATCAAACTATCGCTGTCCTGTTCTAGCGGACGGGAAGAAAAAAAACACTACAGTAATAACTTATTACTGTAGTGTTTTTTACTTTTTAATAATAAAAAACGCAAACGCAAACGTGAGCCGCTTCTACACGACCCGATCAGCTATGATTTCACGTGTATGATCGTGCGAATACTGCTTAATAAAATCAAAGATTATTTTTATATTTTTTTTAAATCTCATCCGTGTTCATAAAGCTTACATAGTTTGTCAAAGGACTTTCTCATTTCAAACATAGACAAAGAGAATCATACTATCTTTGTCTTACACTAGTACTAGCACCCAAAAGAAAAGGATGGGTATAGTTTTCCTGGTTCTTACTGACTGAAAAGTTGGTTTGACCAACTATATTGCACAATTATATTGAATGAACGAATACTGAATGGCAGAATAAGTTTGTAACTTTAACTTTTAAAAATTAATTAAAGAGGGAAATTGTTATTGACATTTTGGATGTGAAGGTTTGATTTGAGTGATGCTTGATGGTTAAATAATAATTATTTTAGCTTATTTCCTCGCATGTTTGGAGAAAAGCACTATATATGCCTCGGCAGGAATAGCAATTCGTGGATTCGTCTTCTTTGTCGGACTCCGCTTCGCGTCGTCCGACAAAATCGAAACTCATCCACGAATTGCCCTTTCCCGGCCTCTGCAATAATGTACTATTATTAAAAATGTGGAAGCGGTGGTGGCCGAGTGGACATGACGCCCGACTTTCAATCCGGAGGTCGCGGGTTCAAATCCCGGCTCGTACCGATGAGTTGTTCGGGACTTACGTACGAGATATCATTTGATATTTACAACTAGCTTTTCGGTGAAGGAAAACATCGTGAGAAAACCTGCATACATCTGCGAAGAAATTCAAAGGTATATGTGAAGTCTCCAACCCGCATTGAGCTAGCGTCGCGCTCGAAAGGAGGCCTGTGCCCAGCGGTAGAACGTAAACTGAACTATTAAGTAATTTTTTTTTTTTTTAAGTAACAATAATCTTGATTGTACGTACACTAGGTGGTTACTCTGTCAGTTTTTAAATATATTCCTTCTCATTCCCTTAATTCACACATTAACCATGATTAGAAGCCCTCACTCGTCCGAAGCGCACATATTTACCTGACATAAGACGTCTAGTATTATTTAATTTAAAAAATACATTCTCGACGTACCTGCGGCTGAGTGACTGTAAATGGCGATGCTTAGAAGCCCTCGCTCGGCCCGAACGCTCATTTAAAGCTAAAATAAGACTTCTAGTAGACTTTAATATTAAAAGTAACTTTATATGTACCTGCGACTGAGAGTGACCAGCGACTGGCGATGCTTAGAAGCCCTCGCTCAGCCGGAGCGCACATTTAAAGCTTAAATAAGACATCTATTAGTCTTTAATATAGTCGGGTGACAAGCAAAAGTCACTAAGTACTATCAAAAAATTAAAGTAACAATGCACTTTATTACACTTGCAACACGGTTTATTGTCCAATAATTTCAATGGTGTTAGATAGTGACTTTTGCTTGTCACCCAACGATATTAAAAGTAAGTTTATATGTACCTGCGACTGAGAGTGACAAGCGACTGGCGATGCTTAGAAGCCCTCGCTCGCCCGGAGCGCACATTTATGGCCGCGAAGTGGTTCTGCACCGCCAGCCCGATCTCCGGGCACAAGTCTTCTGACACCTGCCAACAATTGCTGAAGCTTATAACAAAGTCTAGTCAAAATAAATGAAATATGAACAATTTATCACAATAATTTGGACATACAAAAAAGAAAAAGAATAAAAAAATAAAAGACCTCAAAGTTTAGAAACCTGATTGCTGCTGTTAGGGGTGAATCCCTGGAGCCTGGCTCCCGCGGGCCGGGGAGCGCTTCGAGGCCGGGGTTTGGAGAGCCGTGATCTAACGCATTAAACTAGGCTCGGTCGCATAGCCTTCTCCCCTCCACAACACGCTTTAGTACTACGCGTTGTAGGACGACCATTCTTAAATTCGCTAGCTAAAAGTCTTACCAGTAGCCTACATCCGGGCAGCATGTTAAACCCATCATTTCCCCTGTACAAGTAGTCTTTAACAGCCAGTCTGTATCGCTGTTCTCTGCGAGTATTCGTCTCCGATTATAAATAATTCGTCTTCAGTCATAAAAGTCTTACCAGTAGCCTACAGCCCGGCAGCATGTTAAACCCATCATTTCCCCTGTACAAGTAGTCTGTATCGCTGTGCCCTCTGCGAGTATTCGTCTCCTATCATAAATAATTCGTCTTAAGTCATAAAAGTCTTACCAGTAATCTACAGCCCGGCAGCATGTTAAAGCCATCATTTCCCCTGTATCGCTGTACTCTACAAGTATTCGTCTCCGATCATAAATAATTCGTCTTAAGTCATAAAAGTCTTACCAGTAATCTACAGCCGGGCAGCATGTTAAAGCGATAATTTCCCCTGTATCGCTGTTCTCTACAAGTATTCGTCTCCGATCATAAATAATTCGTCTTCAGTCATAAAAGTCTTACCAGTAGCCTACAGCCCGGCAGCATGTTAAAGCCATCATTTCCTCTATACAGGTAGTCTTTGACAGCGAGTCTATATCGTTGTTCCCTCTGCAAGTATTCGTCTCCGATCATAAATAATCAGGGCCAGTTGCACCAACCACATTTGACAGACGATTAACGTCAGCCCCGGCGCTTCACTATGAATCTTTCCATACATAAAAATTTAGCGAACTCTTTAACGATACGAACAGTTTTGTGCAACCGACCCTTAGTCTTAAGTCATAAAAGTCTTACCAGTAATCTACAGCCCGGCAGCATGTTAAATCCATCATTTCCTCTATATAAGTAATCTTTAACAGCCAGTCTGTATCGCTGTTCCCTCTGCAAGTATTCGTCCCCGATCTTAACGACTTGCTCGGCGACGCGGGCGCCGGGGGGCTTGGTGGGGTCGAACGCGAACGATATGCCGGCAACCTGCAACACAGGATGTAACATGTAACGACACGACACGCAACACAATATACAAATAAAAATACAACAATATACAAATAAAAAAAACAACGGGTTGCACTCCAGGAGTGCCGGCAGAAGTGAAAACTCAATGACATTGTAACAGTTTTTCGATCAGGTCACGTGTCCGTCTTACGAATCTTAGTCACGTGACCTGTCGCGAGTTTAACATTTTTTTCTCCATCACAAAAAGTGCACAGCGCCACTAAAGAAGTTTTCACTTCAAAAATACGTAGTACGTACGACTCGATAAGTTTTGAGATGCTCGAAAATTAAAAAACCGGCCAAGTGCCAGTCGGACTCGCGCACGAAGGGTTCCGTGCTTACGCACAAAACGGTAAAAATATCACGTTTGTAGTATGGGAGCCCCTGTTTAATATTTATTTTATTTGTTGTTATAGCGGGTGCACCTACAGGGCGGGACAACTAACTTACTTGTGGAAACCGTCCCTCGAGGCTCGGGTACTGGCTGACTGAGTTCTCTAAGGCTTGCAGTATGACGGCCCCCGTCGCCTCCACCACAACTAGAGGGTCCCGCATAGGGATGATGGACCCCAGGTCTCTCAGGGTGAAGTCACCGGCCGGGTGCACCTAGGGGAAGAAAAACTTTTAGTAACATACCCCGGTTTTTCGGTGTAAGTGATAAATGTTTTATTAAATTGTTAAAAAAGTTAAATATGTACTTAAAATTAAATGGGTGAATCAACGTTTGAAACGTTTGATTTCATGTCCCTAGACACCCTAGCAAAGTTAAATCGATTTTTCAAAAACCATGTTGATTTTTTTACTTTTCTGTTTACACGAGCATTATTAGATCCATAAGTATTTAATTAACACATTAAAATTAACAACTTGATCAGATAAAAGTTACTTTTTGTACGGTAACGCGGCAGAAAAAGTTTTCCCATACAAAAATCAGAGACACACAATTTTTGCCTATTTTCTGCTGCGTTACCGTGTAAATGAAAAATGACAAAAAATCAACATGGTTTTTGAAAAATCGGTTATTCTTTGCTAGGGACACGAAATCAGTGTTCTAAAACTTGATCCACGCAAATATACCTGATCAGATCTAAAAGTGCCCGAGTTGAGCAGCACTAAGTCAGCTCCTGTGGCCGCGAGCAGCACATCGCAGACCCAGTTGCCGAGGTTGCACTCCTGCCGTCGGATACACGAGAACCTTCCTTCTAGAGGCACGCAGAACTTGCCCAGAACTTCGTCCATCTTGCCCTCTATCATTGCTGCGGGATTCAAAGTATTATTAAAGAAATTAAATACAAAAAAACCGGGCAAGTGCGAGTCGGACTCGCGCACGAAGGGTTCCGTACCATAAAGCAAAAAAAAAACGGAAAAAATGCAAAAAGAAAACGGTCACCCATCCAAGTACTGACCACGCCCGACGTTGCTTAACTTTGGTCAAAAATCACGTTTGCTGTATGGGAGCCCGACTTAAATCTTTATTTTATTCTGTTTTTAGTATTTGTTGTTATAGCGGCAACAGAAATACATCATCTGTGAAAATTTCAACTGTCTAGCTATCACGGTTCGTGAGATACAGCCTGGTGACAGACGGACGGACGGACGGACGGACGGACGGATGGACGGACGGACGGACAGCGAAGTCTTAGTAATAGGGTCCCGTTTTACCCTTTGGGTACGGAACCCTAAAAGATTACTTTTAAGGCCCCCCCCCCCCCACATCTGGCGTCTTTCGAGCGTCGGCGTCTACAATTCTATGGCCGACGTCGACGCAACGTCGACGCAGCATTGACGCAACTGCGCAGCGACGTCATTTTCCATAGCGCTGGACCGACGCCGACAGACGCCGACGCTAGAAAAACGCCAGATGTGGGGGGGCCCTAAGTTAAAAGCGTCCTTGTTTTTCAAAGTTGGTAAATGGGCATTTCTAATTAAAGTTGTACCAAATTTTTTTGTGTTATATAATTGGGATTTTTTATTCTACTCAGATACACGAGCATTTTCCATTTTTACTGAGAAAAAACATGTCCCCAAAACGTTTGGTCCGTTTGGTTACGGTTTTCAATACAACCTTTGGGGACACTTTTTAGGGTTCCGTACCCAAAGGGTAAAACGGGACCCTATTACTAAGACTTCGCTGTCCGTCCGTCCGTCCGTCCGTCTGTCACCAGGCTGTATCTCACGAACCGTGATAGCTAGACAGTTGAAATTTTCACAGATGATGTATTTCTGTTGCCGCTATAACAACAAATACTAAAAAAACAGAATAAAATAAAGATTTAAATGGGGCTCCCATACGACAAACGTGATATTTGACCAAAGTTAAGCAACGTCGGGAGTGGTCAGTACTTGGATGGGTGACCGTTTTTTTTTTTTGCTTTTTTTGTTTTTTTTTGCATTATGGTACGGAACCCTTCCTGCGCGAGTCCGACTCGCACTTGGCCGGTTTTTTTTGTACATTAGATCTTTGTAGATTTTTTTGTACAGTATTAAGATCGAGAGAGAGAGAGCTCGTGATTCTGAGTGGAAATAATATAGAAATTCCAAAATCTAAAATGCAAGTTGGGGGTACAACTTCAAACGGAAATGCCCAAATTATATCTAACCTATGTAACATATTTAATGCGTGATAAATACCAATAAATTGAAACCGTATTATTAAATGGATCTCTATAGTTCGTTTTTTTTAGCATTAGAAAGAACTTGCAAGAAGGTAAGCGATCTTGACATGTCGTTTAATTGAAAAACGCTTTTTAAAAATCAAATCTATTACTTATGAAAGCAGAAGAATATAAATGATCGTATTAGATTCATAATTGTTACATATTTGCCGTGACTTATTTTTAAAACGTGTTTTTCAATTAAAATACACATCAAGATTGTTTACCTAATTTCTAATGCAAAAAAAAACGAAGTATAATAAAACGTTACACTGAGAGAAAGATAATACGAGTGAGTTACCACAACACTAAACCTTAAGGCTCCTCTTCACGTTGGGCCAACGCCAGCGCCAACGAGGGACGCAGCCATGCGGTAGAATGAGATAGCAATATCACTTGCTCCCTCTAACGCATAAATGCGTCCCTCGTTGGCGTTGGCCCAACGTGAAGAGGAGCCTTTACACAAAACCTTAACAAATTATACACCTTCCTCAAGAATCACTCTATTGATAAGTGAAAAACCGCATGAAAATCCGTTCAGTAGCTTTTGAGTTTATCGCGAACATACATACAGACAGACGCGACAGGGTACTTTGTTTTATAAGGTGTAGCGATAGGTAAATTAATAATTATGTAGGCGCATTTGTTCTCAAATATAAGTATTGTGTCACATTGTCTCGGGAGAAATTAAACACGAACGCATTATCTTTTTCATCTCTCCTGTTCGGAAAGTTTACCTTTCATAGGCAGATAACCGGGTGGAAAATTGCATTTCCCACCCTAGGGTGGAAAGTATTTTTTTTTTTAATTTTTACTTCGAGCAACGGCTAACAGCAATATATGCCATATTATAAGCTCTCATATCAGCTTCCGCATGGCTGAAATTGGCGCCGTTTACATTTTCAAGTGATCCGAGTGACTTAAAGTTATGTGGTTTACCTATAAATCTGTTCATAATTTGTTCTAAAGAATTATACTTACCAATAATAAACCTACATTTCTCGTGTTTAACTTTCCTCATAGTCGAAATGAAAAGTAGAGTGTTTAACTCGGGTAAAAGTAACCATCTCACCCTCGAACTATCGGCGCTCTCTCTTCGTTCGAGCGCCAAAATATCTCGGGTGAAATGGTTCACTTTCCACCCTTGGTTAACAATCTACTATATCCATATAACTTGTCGGTTGTGATTAAAACACATAACAACATAACGTGATTTTTATCAGGCCATATTTTCCAATAGATTTGTGTGCTAACCAGTCAGATAGGTTATTTGTTACTATGACAACAGTTTTAATTTAATAAGCTTTTGTTGATTTAAAAATCTTGTTATTTTAGTAAATTTTATTTCACGAAAGCTGTGAAACAATTTAATTTGACTGAAGGGAATACTTACCAGAGTATTTGTCGGTCTTGGCCTTAAGCACAGGGTCCTCGGCGAACGCGCTGGTGACATGGACGTCGGCGATGTCGACACGGGTCGAATCGGGCCCGAAGCTTATGTTGATCTTAGAGAACTGGCGGAAATCTGTCCCGCTCTTTACTATGTATTTGTTGTTTACCTGATGTAGTGAGAAATAAGTTATAGTTTGTCATGAATCATACTATCTTTGTCTTGCACTAGTACTAGCACCCAAAAGAAAAGGATGTGTATAGTTTTCCTGGTTCTTCCTGACTGACAAATTGGTTTGACCATCGGTACATTTATAGCAAATGTTAACTTGATACACAGAATAAATAATAGTACTACCGTATACAGGGTGGAAAGATAAGTCGGGCCCTGGAGGGAAACTACCTTAAATCCTTAAGCTGGCTCATTTTACTTAAAGGAGACATTCATTTATTTTTAAAAAGAAACAAAACTGCATTTAAAGCATTTTTATTTTTTTCTTCAATTTGGCTTGTCTAAAAAAATCTTGAGTACTAAATATTAGATTTTAGGGATATTTTGTACGACAGACGAGTGTAAGACCTAATGTTTCTTGGAGAAATGTTATCATTAACAACTGTATCGACTAGTAGAATAAAATTGCGAGTTTTTATTCTTTGGATTTATTGTCGGTTCGAGTCTCGGGCGAGACAAGCGAGTTTTAGAAAATCTTTGAATGCAGTTTTGTTTCTTTTTAAAAATAAAGGAATGTCTCCTTTAAGTAACATGAGCCAGCTTAAGGATTTAAGGTAGTTTCCCTCCAGGGCCCGACTTATCTTTCCACACTGTAGAAAGGACACTTCCTACAAAACCGAAGTTTGGCAGCGATTCAGGGACTAATCATGATGTCGTTTTCTAATATATGGCACTATCCCTTTCGGCTATTTAGGGTTGTCAAAATTCAAGTGATTATCTTATCTGTGGTCGTGCACGCAAAGGGACGTCAAGTGGTGCCAACCCTAATAATTGCTCGGAGCAATGCTGAGCCGAACGGAGCCGAGAATACCCGAAAGGAGGAGTGTCGCCCCGAAAATAAAAGCTTCTAAAAAGCTTAATAGGGTATTTTCCTACTAGTCAAATCAGTTACTTTTTTAGAACTGTTCAAAACTATTTGCTAATATGGAATTTATATGAAGCGTTACCTCGTGACGTCACGGTCAACTCACCTACTTTTTATATTTCTATCTGATTTATTATATAGAACTTGTGTTTAAAAATAACTCCTATCTGTGTTTTTCTAATAATTATCTGGTGCTTTATTTCATCCATGGTGTAAAATAATTTATTTTAAATACAGTATATAGTAACAGCACCAGTCATGAGACATTTAAGAGGAAATTTGGAGTATTTATGATATTTCCCTTATGGTCTACCGCTTAGCGTGTTAAAAGATGAAAGTCCTATCCGTCTTTCATGTTTTAGGCGTGTTGTACCAAAGATACTGCAATTAGTTTCCACACATTTAACAAATTAAAACTATGCTTTTTTTCTCCAGTCATGGACACCAAAGCTCCAGTAATGGGCCCCCGGTAATGGACGTGAACCCAGTAATGGGCCCCCTATAATGGACATTGCTCTATCAGTATAAAATATTGAAATGGGGAATAAGTTACGGCAAAAAAAAACAATTTTTGGTATAAGCTTTTATCGTTGAATGTATTTTTCTTTCCACAGCCAATTATTATTGTATTAGATCCATCGAGACAATTCTAATATACCCAAACACAATTAGTTAGGGTTAATTGCGATAAAGGTCCCACGGCCACCTCCTGTCTCCATCATCAGATTAGGTCCATGTTATCATAATATTGCATTATCATTCGATTTGCTTACTTAATTACATACTTACACAAAATTTCAACTGAATCGGAAATCGAAAAGTGGCTCAAATTCAGCTACCAAGATTGGACCCACACTAACTAACAGGGCAAGTTAAATAAAAGTTTAGAAAAACGATATTAATTTATCCGAAGTCCGAGAATACCTCCTGATTGACATATTTCGTAACTACATTTTACTTCTGTATTGATTAAACATGAAATTATGGCATGGCAAGCATCATTCTGTCAATTGCCCCATCATAGGAGGTACGCAGTTTTACAGCTCCTATAATGGGATTGGGCCAAATACCACTATTTTTTTACATCTGTGGAGTCACAACATAGTGTGTTGTATACCTTATCTTATGGTAAATGCAATTAACAAAACATATTCTAGTTTTCATCAAGTATTAATTAATTAAAATTTAATAAATTAACTCACCTCTCTTAGCGAAGTTGTTAAGAATTCGTAGTGGTATTTTTTTTCAGTGACACGACAACTTTTGGGTTGACGCCAATTTCTTAAAAAGCAACCAAATTTAATGAAACTTCAAACTGAAACAGCTCTAGGACTCTTATTTATAATAATATACAGCCAGTGTTTATAAACTACTTTTAGATACTTATTTTAGAGGAATTATGTTTTTTTGTCCCATTACTGGTTCCACGT
Source organism: Cydia fagiglandana (assembly GCF_963556715.1). Taxonomy (NCBI): domain Eukaryota; kingdom Metazoa; phylum Arthropoda; class Insecta; order Lepidoptera; family Tortricidae; genus Cydia; species Cydia fagiglandana. The sequence goes on along the minus strand of NC_085950.1, from coordinate 1,495,616 downwards.
CCATTATAGGGTCTACTACTATATAGTCGCACCAATAAAAGTCTGCAGCGGATTTGATAGCCCACGCAGTGTAAGTGTTATTTATACGTCATAATTGCATAGAAGTTTGACGTTTAAAATGACACTTGCACTGCGTGGGCTATGAAAATCGCTGCAGACTTTTTACGGCCTAACTCTAATACCCTGTTACCTTACCTCAATGACCTCATAAACGTGGTCGTGCCCGCCCAGTATGAGGTCTATCTCCGTGTTGCCCTCAGCCAGTTTTATATCATTCGGGGTCCGCATGTGTGTGAGGGCTATCACGTACTCGCAACCCTGTGACAAAAAAAAATACTTTCACCCTTTCTTCTTCTTCCTCGCGTTATCCCGGCATTCTGCCACGGCTCATCAGGCTCATGGGAGCCTGGGGTCCGCTTGGCAACTAATCCCGAGAATTGGCGTAAGCACTAGTTCTTACGAAAGCGACCGCCATCGGACCTTCCAGCCAGAGCAGCTAACTAGGCCTTATTGGGATTAGTCCGGTTTCCTCACGATGTTTTCCTTCACCGAAAAGCAACTGGTAAATATCACATGATATTTCGTATTTTTTTTTGCCGGTCTATAATGGTGTCCCACTGCTGGGCAAAGGCGTCTCCCCTTATCTTCCACGACTCCCGACATAGCGCCTGCTCTGGTCAGTTACTGAGAAAGAAGTCTAGGTCGCCCGCCATCTACGTCTGGGCCTGCCGCGTCCGCGCCCTTCTGGCACCCACTTGGTAGCTACACTAGCCCATCTGTCTGGATGCATGCGGCAGACGTGACCGGCCCAGTCCCATTTGAGCCTAGCAGTCTTCTCACCAATACGGGTTTTTGCGCGCAGCGTAGTGTTCCGAATACGATCGGTCCTCTTTCGTATCGATCGATCAACCAATCGGTCCGATTTCGTGTTCCGAAAAACTCATTGGTTTTTAGGGTTCCGTACCCAAAGGGTAAAACGGGACCCTATTACTAAGACTTCGCTGTCTGTCCGTCCGTCTGTCCGTCTGTCTGTCACCAGGCTGTATCTCACGAACCGTGATAGCTAGACAGTTGAAATTTTCACAGATGATGTATTTCTGTTGCCGCTATAACAACAAATACTAAAAACAGAATAAAATAAAGATTTAAATGGGGCTCCCATACAACAAACGTGATTTTTGACCAAAGTTAAGCAACGTCGGGCGTGGTCAGTACTTGGATGGGTGACGGTTTTTTTTTTGCTTTTTTTTTGTTTTTTTTTGCATTATGGTACGGAACCCTTCGTGCGCGAGTACGACTCGCACTTGCCCGGTTTTTAAACTCACCTCCTGTTTGAGTTGCTCCGACAGTTTGGCCCCCGCCTGCAGGAAGTCTATGAAGGTCACCTCTTCAGGGTTTATCGTCGCCAGCGTCTCCAGCCACTCCTGACAATAAAATAACTATTTTATTATTTATTTAAAACTTTATTGTACAAATTTACACAAAAAAAAGCACAAATGGCGGATTTAACGCCTCGAGGCATTCTCTACCAGTCAACCATAAATATATTATATATTAGATATATATTATTAGCATAAATTTTCTAAGAATACAATCGACAAAAAACAACATTGATCATCGAATCTGCTCAGAAATTTTCACGAGAATCGGTTGCGGAATTCAGAGAAAACCAGTTCCGCAAGCCCTATAACCTCGATCGTGTACCCGTTACATAGGAAAGCATGAGTTATGCGCCCGTCGCCCAGGGGACGGCCGATTTTGTTGTCTATCATCAGCCAGGGGACACCCTCACCTGTTCCACAAGCCCTATGAGTCCGATCTTATGCCCGTTGCACAGTAGAGCGTGCGTGATGCGTCCGTCACCCAGGGGACGGCCTGTCTCGTTGTCTATCACGTTGGACATCAGCCAGGGGAAGTTGCATTGAGCGACTAGCCCTGAGAGGACTTCTAGACCGAAATCTGTAACGGAAAATACCTTTGAATTTGAACTTATAATAAAAATGTGAAATATAAAAGGGGTAATAAAAATTCATAATAAGTTTTGACAGAAATGAACAAGTTTTTACCACTGACTGTACTTTTCTTACGACAGACAAAGACAACTAATCTCATCGAGACAATTCTAAAAACCCCTTACACAATTAGGTTGCGTTGTTTCATCACAGAGTTCCTATGGCCACCTCCTGTCTCCATCATCAGATCAGCTCGATGATACCATAATATTGCATTGTCATCCGATTTATACATGCATGCAAAATGTCAGCTTAGTCGGAAACCCGGAAGTGGATCAAATTTAACTTGTAAGATGTGATTACAGACCGACAGACAGACAGGTGAAATTAAATAAAAGCTTGTAAAAAAGGGGGGATTTTTATCACTTACCAAAATCGTGGTTTCCAAAAACAGCACAATGCGTTCCAATTTCGTTTAGAACTGGCACCATCTGTTCTCCCTTGGTATATGTGCTTACTGTAACAAATGATGCAAGAAATTTCAACAGTGATCTTTTTACACGACAGTGGCTATAAATAGTGACCCAAGGGACATGGACAAAATATACAACGATAAACCACTGAATATTATGTGTTTTTATTTATGTAGTTTATAAGTATAGTTTCCTTCTCTTCTCTCTCTGCTTCTCTTCTCTTCTGTCTCTTACTTCTCTCTCTGCACCAATAGGCCTGTTGCAAGTAACAAAGAATCATGGAAATAATGGTTTCAAAGAAACATATATGTTAATATGATTCTAAAAAATAGCCCAATCTCAGTATAAACTGAAGGATTATTAAGATATTCAATAAAATAAAAGTGCAAAATTCTCCAATCGGCCATCATTACTGAAACGCCAATCAGAAGCGTTCTAAACAGTGACGTCATCAATCCATAACATATTTCTTAGAGCAACATAGACAACCTCATTGACCGAAATCTATACGTCCTAACTAAAGAGTTCGAAAGGTGCAAAAAAAAAATTATTTCGCCACTAAACATTATTACGTCCAAAAAATATTATTATACGATATAAAGTAGATATTTATTTGTTATTATTTAAATAAAATGCTAAATAATACGATATTTTAACAACAAACTTTTTTAATTATTTGGCTGAATGGAACTATCATTGCCATTTTGGCTGTCGTAACTAGAAAAAGTGAAAAATTAAATAGTAAAAGTAAAAAATTTACATGTATCTAAATAATTCATTTTAAACTGCAACCGTGTGAGAGTTTTTGTGTAAAATAAGTTATTGTGATAAATTATTGTAATGTATTTATCATCCCTAATCGTAATATATGGTGCTGAATTAACAATATCATTCGGATTCAAGGGAAATTCGTAACTGTAAGTATGTAAACATTGTCTACCACCCTACCACCAACTAAATTATGACGTCACAAATGGCACGCGTGGCGTTTTCGCGCGAAGTTTAAACTAGCTATAATAAACTGCAATTATCTATGTTAAATCTTATGTGTATAGCTGAAATATTGTGTTTTTCGGAACCAATACAGGTGTACCGACAATAATACAAGGGATTTCAAAATTTGTCATCAGGCCTATTGTAGGCATCTGTGTTTGGTCCTATGGTTGACTGGTAAAGAATGCCATTGGGCGTTAAGTACGCCATTTGTACATTGTTGTATATATTTTGTGCAATAAAGTTTAAATAAATAAATATTATAATATTCGGTAACATGTACAGCCGCCATCAAATATGTCGGAGCGGCCAAGGCACTCACAAATATCTAAACACACCTCTATTGTCAAGGCACTAGAGTGCGCGTTCAGATATTTTTGAGCACCACGGCCGCCCCGATATATCTGATGGCTACTGTATACAAGTGCAAGGACAAAGTTTTTTAACGAAATTTAAAAGTTTTTATCACTGAGAAAGCATATTAAAAATATCAGAAAATTTCGAGAAAACACATGAATGCTTTGAACTTTGGAAGTAATTATAAATTGGACAACCCCGTTACTTATAGGTTATAGGTTCTCGCTTGGTTTCCGCAACTCGACGTCATATAATTGCGCCAATTTGCGTGGTGGGTTGGCGGCACTATTCTTGCCAACCCAACTCTACCAAGAAGCCTAGCAGACCCTTGACGTTGCCGACGACTTCTGGGAGAGACCCCGGTGAGCCGAGGTGTTGTGCCCGGTATTCTGCCAGTTACTTACGCATGCTAGGTGAGAATACGTCTCCACTGAACAGCACCAATGGATTCAAGTGCTGCATGGCTTTGACCGCCGTGCTGAAGCGCAGGGCTCCGCCCACCGGCTCCGTTTCTGAAATAACATACAATAGCTTCAGTCAGAGGTCGGTAAACGGTCACGCTCCGTGATTGTTGACCCATTTAGGGTCCTGGCTAAATGGGGTTGGCAACTGTCAAAGGTTTGCATAGATGGCGCCATCATAGCTTGCCCCTTTTTCTATGAGATTGGGCTTAAAGGGCTGGCATCCAGGGCATAAAATTTCGTTAAAAAAACAAGAATTTGACACAATTCGAGGAATTGACAGGGCAAGCTAAGCTGGCGCCATCTGCTTAATACTTCGACCGGCCGACCCCATTGGTTGTTCAATACTTACGCTATGGATTGTCTAATTTAGCTGGAACCCTAAATGGCGCAACAATCACGGAGCGTGACTGTACAATTGCGGCTCTTCAAGTGAGCCAAAAATGAACACTTGAGAGTTCTTTTTTAAGAGACCCCTGAAATGAACATATGTGGCTCTTTGAGAGTTTGAGCTTCGTAAAAGTATATCACCACTTTTGTACATCAGTATATCACTACTGCTGTTGGCGCCTTTTCTCAAGTTTTCTGACCCGTGGGCTATATGACAAGTTTTTATTAATGGTATCAGTCGGTTCGGTTTTTTAGGATTAAGTTTCCCATAAGTCAGAAATTACAGTCAAAGTCTAACAATCGTATACTCCACGCGCCAAACGCCCTTTGCTAAACGGTACATCATCGTGACGACACGATCACTTCATCGACACGACGAAGTATGGAATACAAGAAAATTACTATTTTGACGCTGAAATATGTGACGTCCCACGGCTAAAGGTACCTTATGGCGGTTGGCGCTTACGCTATTATCAACGCCGCTCCAATATTATTGCGCCGCTATGCGACGTAAGCGCCAGCCGCCATAAGGTACCTTTTGCCGTGGAGCGTCATATATGATGACTTGGTGTACTTCTAACGCCAGTAACACATACTTACTGGTGGTTTGTTCAATGTTGTACACATCGTTGTAGTGGATGATGAGCACATCGTCCATGCCGCGGCCAGAGAGTTGGCTCACGGCCGCCCTACCTGGCGTACCTCTAACGACGCCTGTCAACACGTCATACTCACTGGTGGTTTGTTCAATGTTGTACACATCGTTGTAGTGGATAATAATAAATAATAATAATAATAAATATTATAGGACATTCTTACACAGATTGACTAAGTCCACAGTAAGCTCAAGAAGGCTTGTGTTGTGGGGTACTCAGACAACGATATATATAATATACAAATACTTAAATACATAGATAACACCCATGACTCAGGAACAAATATCTGTATCATCATACAAATAAATGCCCTTTCTGGGAATCGAACCCAGGACCATCGGCTTCGCAGGCAGGGTCACTATCCACTAGGCCAGACCGGTCGTCATATGGATGATGAGCACATCGTCCATGCCGCGGCCAGAGAGTTGGCTCACCGCCGCCCTACCTGGCGTACCTCTAACGACGCCTGTCAACACAATGTCATACTCACTGGTGATTTGTTCAATGTTGTACACATCGTTGTAGTGGATGATGAGCACATCGTCCATGCCGCGGCCAGAGAGTTGGCTCACGGCCGCCCTACCTGGCGTACCTCTAACGACGCCTGTCAACACGTCATACTCACTGGTGGTTTGTTCAATGTTGTACACATCGTTGTAGTGGATGATGAGCACATCGTCCATGCCGCGGCCAGAGAGTTGGCTCACCGCGCGCCTCCCTACCTGGCGGACCTCTAACGACGCCTGTCAAAACATAATGTAAATCAGCAAGCATTAGAGGAGTTAGGTTACAACCGGCTTTAAAAAAATTGAGCTAACATACGGAAACTCTTGTCGCCGTATAATTAATATGAATTTTTTTGTTGTTGATGTCTCCTGGGTCACTTAACGTAAGTTAAGTAACCCATCGAAAGCGTTCCGAATAATGTGTGTGTACCTACCTCGTTGATTGACGTAGTATTTTTAAAAAACAACGAAATTTTTCTGTAATTTACACTAAAATGAATCTCTATTTTATTGATGTCTCCTGGGTCACTTAAAGTAAGTTAAGTAACCCATTAAAAGCGTTCCAAATAAGGGGTGTGCACTGTGAAGTGTGTGTAAACACTATTCAGTAAGATTATTTGAAGTCGGTTGTTTTCCTTATTAAGTTTTTCAGAGACATACGAATACATCAAAAGCGAAAGAGGTGCCAGAGGAATAATATAATACATACAAAACTTAAAACAAATTATCTACAATCAACATTTTTGTACATAAGTACCTAGGAATTAACAAATGATGTGAAACTCATTTATTGTATAAGTGTCATAAAATGAATATAAAACTAAAATTAACTACAGCTAAAATTAAAGCTAAAAAAATAAAAATACCTATCAAAATTTTGCGCCCTTGGTAATAAGGTGCCCATCACGCAGGCAGCCTTCCCGCGCTGGATTGCTATGGCCAATCTTTGCGCGAAAAAGCTGCCTGCGCGAGGGTCACCTGTGGCCTGCCTTAGGCGTTTGCTGAGCTCCTTGTGGAGCCCCCGAGCCCCCCTACCCCACGGACCTAGTGTCTCGACGCCCCACGGACCTAGTGTCTCGAATTAATATATTTATACTGTATTAATAACAAATAAAACAAACTAACAAATAAAATAAACTAAAACTTCTTAATTACGTGACGAAACTTCAGCTTGTATTGTCACACAACGGAAAATAGATTACAAAAGTTACCCAGGAGACTTTTATTATCAGTTTGTCCAATTTTCCGTAGCGTGACAATATAAATGTGAGCCAAAATAATCTAAATCACACATTTACCTAAAATACATATAGAAAATGTTTTACAAGCTTTAGCCATAAGTCACCTGCAATAATATGTTACACAACAAAAGCCGCAAAAATATCTGACAAGGTCGTATTTGTAGAGCCATAAGAGCGCGTCACATATTTTTGCGGCCTTCGAAGAGTAACATATTATTGCAGGTGACTGTACTGTGTAAACATCCTAGATGTAAACTACCGAAAAATTTAGTTGTCCCAAAGAAAACAAAAAATAAATAAAAGGTGTTCAGTATAATTTGATAATAACCTCATAAACTGCGGACGTTGCAACCCTATACATATTCATAGAAATTAAAAACAGAACATTCCTACAACTAAAAATACATAAGCAACCGTGCGAAATATGGCCCCCCAGTGTATTCAAGGTCAAAAATATCTACACAACATTGAACCTTACTACCCAGACATAGGGTCTAAAACGTTTAGGACGTTTGACAAGTGCGAAATAGTATAGGGTTGTCAAGGTCGAGTTATCGGCATCCTCAGACGGCAATTTACACCCATTCAGGAGCTAGGGTTGGTAACTGGTTCTGATTGGTAAATACGTGGAAAAAAAATTAAATTCACGGAATAGTTATAAAACAGTATTTTTTTTTAAATGTATTATGTGTATTTTAAAATAGAGAATATTACGCAAAAATCTGCGCAGGGGGCGCCATTACTATAAACTGTAAACAAACCGCCTTGATGCGTCAATGTCATATTTATTCATAGGTAACAAATTGACGACCGGTCTGGCCTAGTGGGTAGTGACCCTGCCTGCAAAGCCGATGGTCCTGGGTTCGAATCCCAGTAAGGGCATTTATTTGTGTGATGAACACTAATATTTGTTCCTGAGTCATGGGTGTTTTCTATGTATATAAGTATGTATATCGTCGCCTAGCACCCATAGTACAAGCTTTGCTTAGTTTGGGGCTAGGTTGATCTGTGTAAGATGTCTCCTAATATTTTTTTATTTAAATAATCTGTGAAGGTCATCATAAAACTGTTTAAGGCATAGGGGCTGTCCATAAATTACGTCACCGATTTTGTCGATTTTTGCCCCCCCCCCTTCTAAAATCATCCAAAAATCATGCTTTGAATGACCCCGTTTCCTCCTACGTCATACTACCATCATCCGATGTCCAGACCCCCCCCCCCCCCTAATTAGAAATGACGTAATTTATGAATAGCCCCATAGTAGGTATATATAAGTTACTTTATGGTGTACAGTATGTGCTAATGCTGTACTCTGGCGGCGGAACATTGCTGTAATACTCCCTATTAATTTAATAAATTATTCTGAAGTAATCAATCATCCCATCAAAAACATAAATGTAAAAAAGGAGAGCCAAGTTCAATACAAAAATTATGCTTGGCTGTGGGGTTCACCGCAAAAAGAATGGAGATCTAAATGAGTGCCAAGTTCTATGCAAAATCCAAATATGTATTTATAGGAACAAAATAACATTATAAACAAGTATTAAACTCTATTTCTTTGCTTTATTGGATACCTATAACAATTGCTGTTATTTAAAAAAAATGCGAGATCTTAAAGCAGGTTAGATTTGACTTGGCCCGTTTTCATTACATCAGTCATTTTATAAAGTTATTCAACATATATATTTTGTAATTCGGGGCCCACTGATTAACAGTCCGCCGGACGATATCGGCCTGTCAGTTAGAACAAAATTTTGACAGTTCCGAACAACTAACAGGCCGGTACCGTCCGGCGGTCTGTTAATCAGTGGGCCATTTAAGGGTTTCAGATACATTTTGTTGTGTTTAAATGTTTGTTAACAAAATTACCTATTCGCATTTGACAACCCTGGCTCATATATCTGCGTGCTGTCGGGACACCGAACTGCCTATTAATTAACCATCGTAGCAATCGTAACCAGACACACACACGCCTTTCCTCACGTGCTCTGATATATATAGATACAAACTGCTAAGAGTTTACAAGTATGTTAAAAATATTTGTGGACCAACCATACAATCTACTTTAGAAGTTACTGAACACTGTCGTAGCAAAATACTGCAATTTAAATTTATTATGACTTGATGGTACAAGATCTAGTAGGTTCAAATGATAAGGAAGGATCCAGGAATTTTTAAAGTCAAATTTTAAAGCTGTAACAGACGGGCGTACCGGACCGCGACTTTGGTCCGAACAGGTCAGCCTATCTCTTTCTTGTTCTCACTTATTGCTTGTGTCGTTCGTTGCTTGATCGAACAGGCCTCGGTCGCAGTCCGGTACGCCCGTCTGTTACAGCTTTTACATAAAACTTCTGTGCCGTGAAAAGCCTAAATGTGCCGCTGAAAACGTAACGTCAAAAGCATATATCTGAAACACACCCAACCTGTCAGTAGGAAAAGGCGCGAAATTCAAATTTTCTATAGGTTGTCAACTATTTGCGCCAACATTTGAAATCTTCTTTAGCGGCGCTGTACACTTTTTGTGATGGGGAAAAAATTCTAAACTCGCGACAGGTCACGTGACCGTAAGATTCGTAAGACGGACACCTGACCTGATCGAAAAACTGTTACAACGTCATTGAGTTTTCACTTCTGCCGGCACTCCCGGCACCCGTTGTTTTTTTTTTAATTGCCGCCCTTTTCTACTGACAAAGTGACTGTGCCAGAATATATAAGAACAGGCCTGTTTTAGCCATCCGACGACTGAGCGGACGCCATCCGTGACCTCGCCAGGCACGTCCACACTGGTGGACTCGATGAGACTCGACCAGCGCGAGCGCAGCGCCGCCTGCGCCGCGAACGACGCCATGCCGCGCACTGCCATCATTCACGTTAGCTCTTACCGAGTTATGCGAGCCTGGTACTTTTGGACTGTTTGCACGCTTTTATATGTCCAAAAATTACTTTTTTCCTGTCATTCTTATGCATTTCACATTTAGAAACTTGCAAATAATTGTTCAACATACTTATTTTAATTTTTTAGACATGAATTGAACTCTAAGGGTGTGACTGGTGTGAGGCATTGAATACAATACAATTTTGTGATTTAATCGATTTAAAAAGTAAAATTATTGACACTTGCTGTGAAAACTTTCTATGGTGGATCACAGATCAGTTTGTTCAATTGTAAGTTCAATATTAAGAATTGGGTCAAATTAAGAATACAAGATTATCGAATAAATAATAGTGAATATAAGTACAGTCGGCCAAAAATGTGGTCTATAGACGGTCAAGCAAATCTGGTCAGTAGAAAAAGGCGCAAATTTTCTATGAGACAATATCCCTTCGCACCTACATTTTTCAAACTTGCCGTACTTTTTCTACTGACAAGATCTGCTTGACCAGCTATACTACCCTACAGTTGAGGTTCGTTTGAACGTCATGAGACAACAAGGTTGATTTTATTTAGCCATGTGTCAAGTTTGAAGTCAACCTTAGCGATCGTTAGATCTTGCAGAAATTTTTTTTCAAAACTAGTATACCACTTTCTTGGCCCACTGTACAAGTGTGTAAAAATTAATAAAACCCTGTGTCCATATCGACTTAAGGACCTAAAGACACATTTGATTGTAAACAGCACAACTGAGAATGCACCTACGATTTTTGACCATGATACACATATAAATGGCTAAATGAGACTTTATTTAAGAGAATTAAGCTCATACATGGTATGTTCTTATTCATCTGTTTTGGGAGCTCTAGTGACATATTACATTTATAACAGCCCTCTTTTTGAGTTGGGGTAGTGGGTTAAAAGTTATGTAATTAATTAAACATGGACTCCTGGTACTAAAGAGACAACATTCAAATGATTTGACTGCAATGACAGGTTAAAATTAGAATAACCTTGATACAGGAAGCAATTCTGTTAGTGTCATAGTGTCAATATGTTTACATTAAATGTTTCAAAATATTCATCCTTAATATGATATCATTTCACGAAATTCGCTTAGTAGACACTTTTATTGCATTCAAAACGATTTCTATACTTTTTAGTTCAACACACACAATATTCACATAATTTCACAGATAATCATAGTATCTGGCACAAAAACTATTCACTGAACGTCGATTAAAAAAAACGCGTATCGAATGTTGTATATTTCGAATTTCGAATAAAGTCGGTCTGCGCAGTACCGCAGTCGGAATACCAATGTTAGTAGCTAGGTCAAGGTATAAACTTGAATCTATTTCGGTCCATAACCACAATGTTATCTACAAAATCATCTTTAATATAAATACAACTGAGCCATAGTTCTGTCTTCTCACTTATTACGTGCAAACTGCATTCCTTTCCTCAAAACATTACGGTTAATACAAAATAATTTCGAAAAACACTTACCGAGTAAACTGGTGTGTTGACGATTAAAGTAATTGATTTCTTGAGCTGTTTAAAGGACGTTCTTTTTCACAATTTTGAGGTTTCCTTGGTTTAATTCACTATTCACTGTTACGAAAATTGGATGGAATAATAGATTTTGCAAAAGCACACCCATGAACGGAATACGGGAGTGTTCTTGTGACAGTCATACAGTGCGCCTGTCAGCTGTCAATTTAATACTTCTGTCCATGTCTGTCAAGTTTGCGTTTCGTTTCACGCAAACTCATTACACGTCAGTGTAGGTCAGTCATGAATCTAGGATATACCTGGATCTGGCATGAGTGGTGGTAACTGACAGAACGAGATAGTCTTATGTATCTTTCAGTAGGAGTAGCAGAGAAAGCGGTATTATTGCTTGTCCTTGTCACGTGCCAGTATTTTCGTTCTGGGGCATTTTTTTCAATTTAGAGGGTTCTAATATCACCATAAATCTAAAATTGGTGATTAAATTGGAGATTGACGCCACTTCCATTTCTGATCAAATCGGTCGATTTGATCATCCTGTCTGGATACCGCTTTAGCGTTGTCAGTGTACTTGTTTTGTTAAATCTTGTATTATTAGATCAAAAGCCGATTCGGTCGCCACCTGGCTGGCCTAGCATCTGTATAAGAAGAAATGCAATGAAAATGAAAATGCACAATATTATTACGAAATATATTTGACTTTAATAAAAACGTAGACAACTCCTGCGCGACACACGCCGGCACGACACCGGGAACACATCGTGCACGCGCGTGCAAGGGAACCACGACACACACATCACACAGCCCACACCCGACACATGCTCCACTGGTAACTAGCAGCACAGAAGAAGTAATAGTACTACCGTACAGAAAGGACACTTCCTACAAACCCGAAGTTTGACAGCGGTTCAGTAGGGCTACCGCCAATACCGGAAATCGTCAATTGCGGGGATTTTTCTCTGTCACTCTAATTACGCCTTCATTGGAGTAAAAGAGAAAGATCCCCGCAATTTGCGAATTTCGGCTTTCGCGGTAGCCGCCCTGGGTCGTATCATGCTTTCTAATACATGGCACTATCCCTTTCGGCTATTTAGGGTTGTCAAAAATCAAGTGATTATCTTATCTGTGGTCGTGCACGCAAAAGGACGACACGTGGTGCCAACCCCAAAAATTGCTCGGTGCAATGCTGAGCCGAGCGGAGCCGAGTTCGACCGAAGTCAGGAGTGTCTCCCCACTGCTAGCAGATTCGGGGATTCGGGGACCAATCCCATAGTAAAAGTTGCTCGGTATAATCCCAAAACCTCGCTGACAATGGGAATATATAGCTATTTTTTAGCCCCCCTGTATACGGTATGTATCAATTGACGTGTTTGTATTGCATCTGCAACTTACAATAACATTAAAAAGTCTTCTCAACATGTCTCAACTGATGTCTGTGTAGGTTTGATTTCTGTCTACACTGGTAGCCACAATAGTTACATTTAAATGGCTTCGCCCCAGTATGTATCATTTGGTGTTTATTCAAACTCGACTTATCACTGCATTTGAAATCACAGTGGCTACATGAATAAGGTTTTTCACCGGTGTGTATCATCTGATGCCTTAGTAGGTGTCCTTTCTGGCTACACACGTAGTTACAATCGCTACATTTAAATTTCTTTGGTTCGTTTGTATGCGTGTATAGATGTTTTCGTATGGTAGATTTATGACTGCATTTGAAATCACAGTAACTACATGTGTATGGTTTCTCCCCGGTGTGTCTCCTCTCGTGAGCACGTAAGTTTGATTTTCGAATGGTGTTGTAATCGCAATGGCTACACTTATACAGCTTCTCACTAGTATGTTTCTGATGTTGTCCGGACGATAAGTGTTTGTGTTGTATGTGTTTCCTCAAAGTGTACTTTTTTCTGTAATGTTTGCCACAGTCTTCACAGGCGTATAGTTTTTCTCCACTGTGCCTCGGCGTGCTTCCGTCAAGGGCGCGAGAACACGGGGGCCCCGGCTCCGCCGTCACTGGACACACAAAAAAATGAGATGACCCCTCTGGTTATAAAGGATAATTGTAGTACTTTACAAGAATGAAAGGATGAAACATGACATGACATGACATTTATAAAAACCACCAACATAGGTAGTTGCAACATCGTCCTGGCATCGCCACTATCAGGCGAGGCCAGGTTGATGTGCAAACTATACTTAAAATGTCATGTAGTGGTGTAGGTAATACTTCACTACTACATCATTATTACTATTAGATCTCATTACGGGGGTGACATCGTCACTGCGCGACAAAACCTCTTAAAAAAAAGCGGCCAAGTGCGAGTCGGACTCGCCCATGAAGGGTTCCGTAACAGCAAGTATCATAATAAAATTGCGGTTTACGGTTTATGACGTATTAAAAAAAAACTACTTACCAAATCTCGTTCAAACCAATTTTCGGTGGAAGTTTGCATGGTAATGTACATCATATATTTTTTTAGTTTTATCATTCTCTTAGTTTAGAAGTTACAGGGGGGGGGGACACACATTTTGCCACTTTGGAAGTGTCTCTCGCGCAAACTATTCAGTTAAGAAGAAAATGATATTAGAAACCTCAATATCATTTTTGAAGACCTATCCATAGATACCCCACACGTATGGGTTTGATTAAAAAAATTTTTTTGAGTTTCAGTTCTATGTATGGGGAACCCTAAATTTTTTTTATTTTTTTTCTATTTTTGTATGAAAATCTTAATGCGGTTCACAGAATACATTTACTTACCAAGTTTCAACAGTATAGTGCTTATAGTTTCGGAAAAAAGTGGCTGTGACATACGGACGGACAGACAGACAGACAGACAGACAGACAGACAGACATGACGAATCTATAAGGGTTCCGTTTTTTTGCCATTTGGCTACGGAACCCTAAAAAGGATGAAACATGACTTCTAAACCGTAACATAAGTATTTATTCGAGGCAATCCATGGTGTTTATACGCCTGCTATGACGCAATTACTGTGCGAAGTTTGGTTTCCATATAAAATTCTATGTGACGAAGTCGGATAAGATGACTTCGCTTATAGTGACAATTCGCTTACTATGACCTATAAATCCTATTGTTATGGAATTATGTCCGGTTATACTGACAATTCGCTGGTTTTCGTAGCTGTACCCACGTCTTTCAATGCGAAACGTTTGATGCGTGTGTTAGAATATTATTATCCTATGTACAAATTGTATTACGTATGAAACTGACCTGTTTCTCTTTGAAGTCCAATGTTGATAATATATTGCACTATTTAAACACTTAAACACAACTTCACGTGAAGTTTACACAATTGGTGATTTATGTGGGTACGATACGAAACCACGGTAGATAAGAGAAACAGGGGTAGTGGTAACTTTAACAATAATATAGTAGTTAACCTACTACTAAGATTTGTACATTACTTTTAAGTGATTTATTATGTATATATATTACTGATTAGTAATTATGTATAACGGAATTTAATGAAAAGATGTTATAATCATTTTATGTTGGATATTTCGATAAATGGACGAGGTACATGAGAAACCACGATTGTGACGTCATTTGTGGAATGACAAGTGGCATAATTAACCAGGTGCAAGTGGCTGGCTAGCGATGGGCATAAAAGGGCCCGACCAAATTCATTTGGGTCAGTCTGCTTTGAGCATCAGCACTGAGTTAATCGTCGCCAAAGGAATATTCAAAGTTAAGTAAATACTATGTTGATAATTAATAATATGTATTATAATAATTAAGTATTTACTTGATTAATTAAATAGATGGATTAATTAATTCAATCATCTCTTAGTGAATAATTACTCTTAGTAATTATATTTATTAGTTGTTGATAATAAGGTGAATAAATAGGATGATTGACTTTAATAAACAGTTTTATTTTCAACACATGTAGTGTTTATTATTTTATTTATGATACTTATAACCCCAATAACAACCAGTGATTGTTTTAGCAGTTGTATATACTTTGAACCAAGGTAAATAAATAACTAACGACAAGTTATGCCTAAATTATACGCCAAACATAGTGTTATTAGGCAGTAATGGGAATAGAAGTAATATTGATTATTCATTTTGAGTTTTATATTTAAATTTGCTTATTTACATGGAAGTGGGGTTTCTCCTTATTTACTTAGACAGCTATTTTAATTCGCTTTTCTCACATCAGAAGTGGGATGTTACACACATTCTATGCCTACAAAACTAATGTTTCAGGAGCAGTACGAGTATACGACTGATTATGCTAGTCAAAAGCCGGACGCTACCCAACTCTAAGAACTGTATGCTGCGCTATACTGGACACAAGGACACTGCTGGTATCTCATTTTCAGTGAAAACCCCAGGTGAAACAAGATATTTGGTATACTAAGCATGACACTTTTTATGAAGAACAGCAGCAAACAGCTTAAAGGAAATCGCGAAACAGAAACTGCCGCGCCTGTGAGACGCTGCGGAGTGGCGCCTGTCTGGAAGGATGACTGATGAATTACCTATGTTGTTTCTGGTATGTTAAAATTTGGTTTAATTTAAAAAGTAGGACTATTTATGTTAAATACCTTAAACGTCGTCAACATCAGTATTATTACCTTCACCGCGAAACTACCTACGAATAGTTACTGATTTGGATAAACGTAAACATCTGCTCTTTTTATAACCGGTCGTATGTAACCAGCCATAATGAGACTTAAATAAATATATTCTATTTAAAACGACGATTTGGTTAATGATTGAATAGGAGAATAAAAAAAGGGTTATTTGTGAAAACGTTGAAATAACGTTATTTATAGCCCGGATAATTATTTTTCGAAATCAGTTAGCTACAACTCTAATCTTATTTTATTAGAAGAGTTTGAGGTCTCCATTAAAGACTACGTTTGAATTTAGCTAAGCGGTTAAATATAATGGGCATTTGAATTGTAACTTACCGCGTGTCATAAGTTAGGTATTTCAAGTCACGTTCAGCTGCCGGTTTAGTTACGAATTTGATACTTTATTTAAGTGTCACGGTTTTGATATTGATCGTCAGTTTTGTGACTTTTCTTAACCTACCGTTAACGGTATACGGGAAAGTGAAAATGCCCTTGTACGTTCTTTGTATTTGAATAGTCACATTATTTCTTATTTTTGTTACGATTGACACGATAATAAATATTATTATAATATCTGTTAGGTACTTAATATTTATATAATGCCAGTTACTTAGGTTAGTTTTTTTAATAGTCTGATATCGAAGTCACATATCTTAAAGATACAAGAGACTGTTTAAATAAGTAAGAACAGTAAATGAAATAAAATAAATAATATTCAACTGTCAGGTCGTTGTAAAGTACTGTATAGGATAAAGTCAGCATACTTTTTAATCTTCAAGCTCCTCGTAAGCTTATCGATATACAACAGTCTGTAGTCGTGATACTTGCATAAATAGTAATAACGGTTATTTACAATTTTGTACATACCGTCGTAAGATAGGAGACTTACTGCTAGTTCCGTGTACAGATAGTAATACGTGTTTTAAAATTTTGACATAAAAGCGTTTTTGATAGTATGCTTCCAGTTAGCTTAATAAATTTACTAATTGATTGAATATTAAATGACTACTAAAATAAGAGATACCTCAGTGACAACTTTAGACAATTACGTCGTACAAAAAGTAGACTAGTCAGTTGTTCTTGTGGTTATCAGAGGTAATAAAATTGAAGTCCCGTATTAGTAAATAATGTTTTGAAACCGTGAAAGTTGAAAGGTAGTGTTTTGCACATGAAAATTATTCAGTAAATAAAAAGGACATATTCTCTTGGTAATAAAATTACTTTATTAAAAAAAAAGAAAAATACACAACTTAGAGTAGGTACGATCGATTAATGAGTATAAGATAAACGTATTCCTTTAGGAAAATTCGTCTAGCTGACTTGTAAGGAACGTAAATAAATAATAATACAATATTTTAAACCGTTATATGTATATGTACCACCATTCACATGGTCAGATGGTAATTAATTGTACTAGGCAATTTTGTACCTATGACCTTCTGTAGGGCTAATACGGTCGGCTCTTTGTCATTTGCCACCATGCCTGTCACGTTCTAACAAAAATGTAATACGAGAGTAACTCATGGAATGGCGGGTGATAAAATGCGACCATAATACCGCTGTCCTAGAGAATGACTTTTGTATGAAAAGTACGCCTTTGTACGATAAGTTCTTTTGCACAATTAAGATTCAACTAGGAGATTATCTCGTTATCTGCTAAATAGGTTTAAATACAGTTACGATCGAAGCTCAAAAAAAAAAAACATTTAAGAAGAAGTACGTTTCCTATTATATGTAACCGCATTTTTGCCATCGAAGCTTCAGAGATAGATCTATACATATTGAATACATTATAGAGAATTCTGACCACTGACTTTTAGAGTACCTAGTTGTTTTGTGGGATGGCCGAACGGAGTTAAAAATTATGTTAGGTTAGGTTTATATAAAATTCTTAGGAGCGATCCAACGTAGGAAGTTCTAATAGAATGAAAATGAAAAAAAATGTTTATTTCTGTTAAACAATAAAGGATAAGATCTCCTTGTAGGATAGACGTTACCAGTGGCAGGAGAATGGTTTTTAAACATAATTTATTGTAAATTAATTAGGGACATAGGGCTCGCAGAATTATTTTCCATTTGTCACAATTTTGAGCAGCTACTTCCAGCTCTTTCCAGTCGAGTCCACTTGAGTCAGCCTCCTTCTCAACTGACCGCCTCCATGTTGTACAAGGCCTCCCCGACCATCTAAATGCCAGCTGAATGCCAAAATAATTTTGTATTGAACAGATACGTAAAGCTTAGTTTTATTTCCCCACTTTTAAGTTCATTATTTATTGTGGTTGTAAGCTTATAGAAGAAGAACTTAGTAAGTTTTACGGAGGTTGGAGGTCTTGGATTGGAAACTTTCATGTGTTGGCGTTTTCATTTGTCAAAAAAAAAAGAAGAGATTGCCTACCAGGTTGGAGTTCCCGGGTTCGATACCCAGTGGGTACATCTATTTGTGTGTTTATCGGAAGGATTTGTTCCTTAGCCGTGAATGTTTATTTTATGTATATAAGTATGAATATTTATGTACATATGCATAAATATATTTATACATCTCTATCGTCTTCTAGTGCCCGAAACATAAGCTAGTTGAGCTTGCTATGGGACTAAGAAGTTTATATACTTATGGTGATAATTTATGTATTATAAAAAAAAAGACAAAGTAAAGAGATGTATGTAAGAGATGTATGTTGGTTGGTCATATGACTGACGATGATGATGGTGATGTTATGAGCAAGTCATATATCACTTTATGGCCAATGAAAAAAAAAAAGAGAATGATGTATGAAAGAATGCTTGATGAAGTTGAGAAATCCATGGTGAAAAAAAAAAAAGAGAGAGAGAAATGCAAAAAGAAATAACTGGTGCATTTGTACACGTGTTGGCCTGAAAAAAAAAAGAGAAATGCAAAAAAAAATAAATGGTGCATTTGAAGTGTTGGCCTGAAAAAAAAAAAGAGAGATGCGCAATATATATGTATATGTTTATCTTATATTTTGTTTTTATTGGGTGCTAGTACTAGCATAAGGCAAATATAATATGATTATTTCTATCTATGTTTGAGATGAGACAGTCTCTGGCCAAACTATAGTAATGGGTATCGAAATTGTATGATCATACAATACTTACCTAACAGACCATAATGAGGTGTACTTCGGGAACGAAGTACAAGTCAGTATGGCCGTGTTAGAATATTATTATCCTATGTACAAATTGTATTACGTATGAAACTGACCTGTTTCTCTTTGAAGTCCAATGTTGATAATATATTGCACTATTTAAACACTTAAACACAACTTCACGTGAAGTTTACACAATTGGTGATTTATGTGGGTACGATACGAAACCACGGTAGATAAGAGAAACAGGGGTAGTGGTAACTTTAACAATAATATAGTAGTTAACCTACTACTAAGATTTGTACATTACTTTTAAGTGATTTATTATGTATATATATTACTGATTAGTAATTATGTATAACGGAATTTAATGAAAAGATGTTATAATTGTGACGTTTACACAATAAAAGTGCAATGCGAACTACCTGCAGGTCGACATTCTGTTGTCAACTGTCATACCGTGCAGACGGGTCGCGGAGCACATGCCTGACCAACTGAGTTTTATTTATTACCTTGTAATACAACAACAGAACCTAGACGTCACAATGGCGACGAGGATAAAAAACGTAAGAAAAAGAAAACAAAACCGATGTAGTTGCTAAATATCCGACAAAAAGTGATCAGTTTGAAATTATTTTTTCAATGAAAGGGAGGGAGACAAATGACCCAAATAGCACAGGTATGATTGACCCAATGTGGACTTAAAATATAGCTCTGAGCACATAAACATCTTTATAAGGTACACTTCTGGTACATAAACTATATTTTGGTCGAGAAAAAAAAAACTATTTTTACGCAAATAGTATTACTAAAGGGCACATTTCAACGCCTTATTCAGTTTAAATACTATTTAATGCTTTTAGCTTTCCAAAAACGGGTCGGTGAACAGAAATTAAGCCAAATACGGTAAAATAAGTTATTATAAAATAGAAATAAAACTTTTATAGCGACTGTGAATTTATGGAATCGTGTAAAACTATAATTAAGCTATACGTATAATAAATAAACTGTCGCGCATATTGCTGTATAGTGCTGAATATGTCTGTTCACCGGTAATTTATTATGGGTAACTAAGACAACTAAGTATACCAACGTGGTGCTGTCTGCGTTAACGGTTGTTGAAACAATATCTGGGTTCGGTGTAGTTTATTATTAGCTCACAAATGTATCAAATTAAGGGCAAATGATTAATAATACTTCACATAATAAGGTTTATTACTTTTAACCGGAAGTTATCTACCTAAATAAATAATAAATGTACTCTTTATTTCGAGTCAAACTCAATAATAATCAACAGATCAGCTGCTAATGCTGCTATACAATATGTGCTACTTAGTTTACGTGCTACTTAGATATGCATTTAAATTATTTAACCAAATGAGCATAATATATTATCTGGGTCTTGTTTCTATAATGTAAAAGGAAAAATAAGTAAACAAACTGATACTGTCGGTGAAATTTGTCGTAAAGCTTAAGCTCAATACGAGAATTCTCCAAAAAGGGAATTTATAGTTGTCAATGTTGTTGTGTTAATCTGATGGGTAATATTGCACTTACCCTCCTGGGGCCCAGCCATACAAGGAAAAATCTGAACTTGCTATTGAAATCTGAATCTACAATGTAGGATTTAGGGTTGCTTTTGTTTTGTTTAAAATGGAACGAAGCAAAACAGATGCAACCGTGCTACAATTAAACACAACCTATGTCGCTAAGGAGCAAAATGTTATTCTTACGGCGACGCTGACGGCGAACATTGAATCCTGAACGAAGCGAGGGATTCTAAAATGGAATACTGAGTTTAGTGAGGGATTCAAGGGTTAACGCCCAAAGTGAAAATAATTTTGCTACCATGTGACCCATACTGTTTTTCACATCACAATAAGGAAAAAAAATAGTCTAGTCTAAAGAACTTAAAGAGTCTTAAGAGTCTAAAGCGTATAAAGAGTCTAAAAGGGCTAAAGATTCTAAATAGTCTAAAGAATCTAAAGAGTCTCTAAAAAGTCTAAAAGAGTCCAAAGAGTCTAAATAGTCTTAATAGTCAAAAGAGTCTAAGGAGTCTACAAAGTCTAAATTAGAGTATTAAAGATTGTAAGAGTTTAAATGGTCTAAAGAGTCTATAGAATCTAAAGAGTCTTAATCTAAAGGGTCTAAGAGTCTTGAGAGTCTGAAGTTTAGAGTCGTACATGTATGCAGTAAACAGATTTTCCTGAAAATAATTATATTAAAATATCCATTTTCGGAATAGATGTAAAAAATTCAAATTTTACCGACCTTAGAAAGTATCTACTTACCTACTTCATCTGGTAGGACCGTGGGCCTTGGGAAGGTATGGTTAATAATTCTGCCGCGCCAGAAATGATTACGCGGTGATCGATTGCATTTGGAAACTCATGAAATGCTTACCCTGTCCTCCTTAATAGGTTATTTATTTAAAAACGAGTTTTCAAATGCAAGTACCGCGGTTATGGTGGTGGGGCAGGGTTGCTGATGCCGACTATGGTGTATTTAAAATGATTAACTACACATTGACACAACCTTGCCTATAAATATGACAAACAGGCAAAGTCGAGTTTCATAGACTGAAAAGCCAAAGGTATTATATAATGCATAGTTTATGCAAGATACGAGTTCCGTATAAATAAATACCTACAATTGGAGTGAAATCTCCGCGAGTGCTGCATGGGATATCGGCCCATGTAGTGCAAATGATAAGTTCCTCAAAATTAAAAATTAATATATTTCAGGAAAAATCCATAAAACATTGTTAGTAATATGTGACTATAATTAACCTTAAAGATTGAAACTCAGGTTATTGTCACAAAGACTCGTCGAACTTTAATGTAATGTCTTGGGGTCCAATCCTATGTATATGTGTCTACCTGTTCTGTTTTTACACGTTGTGGTACTTCGATAACTCCTTAAGTACAGAAACCCGGTAGTTAGAAGGTACTTACCTAACGCACATGTTCCGTGCTTACTTACGGATAGTTTTACAATGATGTCTTAATTGTGCTTTAGAATGTGCCTAAGTGTCGTGTGCCTGCTAGCTGCGAGCACTCCTCCAAGTACGCACGTTTTAGAAGCTAGTGTAATGGACATTTTCAAAGTTGCTGTCGACGAATTACACTAATACCTTTCACGGAAACAGATTTGGTATGAACAATTCATAATTCGACTGATGCAACAGGAACTGGACTTTGAAAATGTCTAATCTAATCTATTCCTAATGAGTCTAAACGTGATTTCAATGCGGGAAAGGAAAACGATCTTATTGACAGATTTGTTGAAAATTGAGCCTCCGTGGATCTAAAAGAAATGTTGAATCTAGGGGTTTCAGTTACGATAAACAAGTGATTATGGAAAAATATAGATAAAATGTTAGGATGCAACGGAAAGAGTTTTGGGCCAACATAACAAACAGGTAGACAGGATTGCGATAATGGCGCCGCCTACCCCCTAAAAGATAAAATGTGCCGGCATGTGATAAATGTGCCTACAAAGGCCAATTCAAAATGCAAAGCACTAGGACTAAATGAATACCGATAAAAGTCGACGGGCCGACTAGATAAAAGTCCAGAAATAAATAAATTACCTAAAGCCAATCAACTAATTTTCGTGCCATAAGAACACATAATTCTACAAATTGACAATCAGGTCAAAGGTAAATTAAAGGTAAATAAATAGACGCTGGGTCTGTCACAATGCCACACATCGTGTAGGTATCTAAAGTAAATGCTGAAAATAAAAACAAAGTACCATACCAATCAGTGGCGATGCGTGAAACCTTGCACTCCCACTGGGCTACTTTATATATGACTTGTTCCTAATCGTGAAAACATACACATACGAAAATAGTAACCAAGTTCGTAAAACGGACTGCCAAGTGATGGCATCAATATCGGACAATTACCCAGATAGCAATGAGTTTTAAGTGTAATAAAAAGGCACGTTAGAGGGAAATTTATACTGTGTACATATAAAACCCTAAGGACCAGACGTGATCTTGATTGCACCAAACTAGTTTGCCAAATTGAGGTTGAGACTAACAAATCAAACAAACCTTGTAAATTGAGGTTGCAGATCGAACTTCTTTATATTTTCAAGAGTACATATATATTACATATATTATCAGAGAGTGATTTACTTAAGTCGTTGTTTAATAATTATCGTACTTTCGGTACTTAGTACCAAATATGAACGAAAACCCAAAATGGCCTAGGGTTTTATTAAAGCAACGGAAAAATAATAAAGTAAAGTGAAACCGTGTTCATGGTAATGACATTCCATTGGTTCCTTGTAAAATATAAATAATTAGAGCTAAACAATATATGCCACAATCAAGGCAGGAAAATGAACATACACAAGTGCTAGTTTTGCTCTATAATATATTTTTAAATGATTGAACCTAATGGAAACAAAATGTCTATAAAAATAATAATAATTAATGTGACTGTAATCATGATCAAATTAAGACTGTATATTGTAGTCAAGGGCTACTGTAGACTATAGTCAAGGCTAAAATCAACTTCCAATTAGTAAGCAAGTATTGGAGTTGTTTTCATGACATAAATAATCTCATTCATTATATGAGTAACAGTAAGTTGCTAGATTAACAGAACAGGTATTGATCTGTATTCAGCAAGTATTGTAATTAAAAAAACGGTAATAAAATAATATATCCAATCCAATGCAATTTATAATAATAACGGTCAAATATGTAGGTACCTACATCATTATACCTGAGTAATAGAAATCTACTTGTAGGTAGGTATAGATCATGGTTGCGTAAATATCATACCAGGCCGCGTAGCCGGGATACCAATCGCTTACGCTCCGTAGCGATCGAAACGCAGCTGTCACTGTCGCACTAATATCGAAGAGTGATAGAGAGACATAATGCTTTTCGTTGTCGAAGCGATGGCGATTGTAACCTTGGCTAGGCCGGCAATACACAAGTAAAACTAAACAGGTTGTGGTGTATCTTGTAAGACTTTTTACCTTATTTAACATTGGACCATTTACGTATATTATAAATTGTATCCTATCTATATATTATATTGTATTACCTATCAAACAAGCCAAGTAAAACTGAGGCAATCGGCTGTTGCCAATAAATAATGTACAGGTACGAGATGTTATTAGAAAGCAACCTGCTTGTAACAATTTTATTGGAAACTCTCGAAATAGATATTAATGTGTGAAACATGTACATAGCTTGAATGCTAATGGAAAAACCTAGAAAAGTGTAAGCATCCAAAGAAAATATGTAGCAATTAAGGTTAAACTCGTAAGGTATTTAAACCCCGAGTTATCAATGTGAATAAAAGAAAACAGACTCAAAACTGCAAAAAGGAGAAGGACAGGGACTGACATTGTAAAAGTAAAACCATAATTGTATTAAAACACTTTATTACACTAAACAAGTACATAACAATAAGAGAATAGAATAAATATGTACAAAGATGAACTTATCCTTTTAAGGGGTCTCTT
This sequence comes from Cydia fagiglandana, assembly GCF_963556715.1. Classification (NCBI taxonomy): domain Eukaryota; kingdom Metazoa; phylum Arthropoda; class Insecta; order Lepidoptera; family Tortricidae; genus Cydia; species Cydia fagiglandana. The sequence goes on along the minus strand of NC_085950.1, from coordinate 1,470,997 downwards.
CCAGCTGACCGCTAAGCAACTGAGAGAGATACTAGGAAGAGTTCTAAATATTCCAAGATTGATATTGTTAAAAATGTTTATCGTTGAACTGTTGAGAAATAAATATATATACACCTAGCCGAGTTTCTTCCACCGGTTCTTCTCGGGTCTGAGGTTAACGCTGTTTTCCGGACCGGTGGCAGTAAGTCGGAATTAGGATCTAAATTAACCTAGCAGTTATAAGATAAACAGATGTGAGATGGTTGAACTATTGTTGCATAGCTAACGCATAATGTAAAATAAATAAATCATTTATAAAAAGGAAGAGATGTGACGTTTACACAATAAAAGTGCAATGCGAACTACCTGCAGGTCGACATTCTGTTGTCAACTGTCATACCGTGCAGACGGGTCGCGGAGCACATGCCTGACCAACTGAGTTTTATTTATTACCTTGTAATACAACAACAGAACCTAGACGTCACAATAATCATTTTATGTTGGATATTTCGATAAATGGACGAGGTACATGAGAAACCACGATTGTGACGTCATTTGTGGAATGACAAGTGGCATAATTAACCAGGTGCAAGTGGCTGGCTAGCGATGGGCATAAAAGGGCCCGACCAAATTCATTTGGGTCAGTCTGCTTTGAGCATCAGCACTGAGTTAATCGTCGCCAAAGGAATATTCAAAGTTAAGTAAATACTATGTTGATAATTAATAATATGTATTATAATAATTAAGTATTTACTTGATTAATTAAATAGATGGATTAATTAATTCAATCATCTCTTAGTGAATAATTACTCTTAGTAATTATATTTATTAGTTGTTGATAATAAGGTGAATAAATAGGATGATTGACTTTAATAAACAGTTTTATTTTCAACACATGTAGTGTTTATTATTTTATTTATGATACTTATAACCCCAATAACAACCAGTGATTGTTTTAGCAGTTGTATATACTTTGAACCAAGGTAAATAAATAACTAACGACAAGTTATGCCTAAATTATACGCCAAACATAGTGTTATTAGGCAGTAATGGGAATAGAAGTAATATTGATTATTCATTTTGAGTTTTATATTTAAATTTGCTTATTTACATGGAAGTGGGGTTTCTCCTTATTTACTTAGACAGCTATTTTAATTCGCTTTCCTCACACGTGCGTGTCGTGTAAGTTGTTTTTGTTTTGATTCTCGAGATATGTATATCGGTACACGGTTAATAAAACTCATCTCTCGCAACGAAAATTGAGATTAATTTGGAAAAAGTTAAAAAAAAGAAGTTAATCCACTATGCTTTATATGACATCCGCTTAGTATGACGTGTTTGTCACTTCCCTTCGATGTCATTATAAGCGGATTCTACTGTACATAAACATAATTAAATAAAAATACTTAGTACTCAACCAGAGCCCAAGTCATTGGATAGCCATAGTTTATGCAATTTAATTTTGAGTGATGCTACAGACTGGGACTACTGTCTAAGGCAGCGGTCGGCAACCTTTTAGCAGCCAAGGGCCACATAGCAGTTAACGGAGGTGACGCGGGCCGTACTATGTTAATATTTATGAGTTTGAGACATTGTCGTTTGTCACTATTACATACAAAATAGCCAAGGCGGCACTCGGGCCGCAAGTAGGGTTGCCATACGTCCGGATTTGTCCGCACATGTCCGGATTTTTTACCCTTTGTCCGGATTGCGGCCGGACTTGGCATGAGTGATTTTTAGGAATGACCTTATAAAAATAAAATGCGCGCCCGGGTAGGGGGCTACGGGATCGGGCGAAGGGAAAGGGAAAAGTAGATCCACGATACAGTACCAGGCCTATGGAACTCTCCGCGCGAGCTCGGATTTATTCCTACGAATCTGCTCCCGTTCACGGTAGAAAAGCAAGCCAGTTGGTTGCCACACGCGCTCACGTACGCACGTCACCGCGCGCCGCGCTGTCAATTTTTACGATAGTTACAAGCTACGTAGTGGGTACCTACCTACTATTGAATTTCTGTAATGTTTATTATTACTACTACTTACTGTACTATTTGAAATAGGTAGCACATTTTTAATTTATTTTGGTAAATGTTTATTTTAACGACAGTAAGTTAACTTTACACCGGAAAGTGCCTACAAATTTTTGCTCTGGTTAACTTATAATTAATTACCTGTATTCATGGGGTTTCCATTTTCTTTATTGTGTAACATTAATCTCTATCTGGTTTTAAATTACACGAGGTTTTAAAACTAATTCTTGCTGGGATTATTGCGCGGTTTATAAAACGGCGTAAACACTGCGGTTGCTGCAGGGACATATGACATGACATGACTAATGCATAATTGGAATATTAGGTATAATTTAAGATTTAGCTTTGCTTATATTTCACTCCGCTGTTTAAGTAGGTATTTATATATCATTTCTAAGCGTCAGCAACCCTAGCGTTGTGCCGGTGCGCGCGGTGCGGGGAGCGGCGCGTTGAAGGTCACTCCATTGTATTTTTGTGTAGGTAACAAAACGGTAGGTATTTACGTTTTGTTTGAGAGATAAGTATCTGTTCGTAAGAACTATTATATAATCTGTGACAGTACACCACAGAGAGCAGCGCGCCGCCGGGGCGTCGTTTAAGCTACGCCAAATATCTGCTACAAGGAATGTCCGGATTTTTATCAGGACATTTAATTTTTCCATATGGCAACCCTAGCCGCAAGTGACAGGTTCACGAGCTGCATACGGCAGGTTGCCGACCGCTGGTCTAAGGGATAACGGCAACTTGTTCCACAACTGCACAGCGCGCACTGTGAAGGACCTGCAGTATGACCGAGTGGACTCACCTGACCCCGAGTCACTCGGCACATCCTCACACGTCTCCGACTTTATTAGAGGGTCCTCATCTGAAACGATACACGCTTTATATACATCGATAAATAGTCGAAAGGGATAGTGCCATACATTAGAAAGGGATAGCATGATTCGACCCTGAACCGCTGTCAAACTTCGGTTTTGTAGGAAGTTTCCTTTCTGTACGTTAGTAGTAGTACTATTTTTTATTCTGTGCTAGTGTGGGGTCTCTCTAGACTAAGGTATTTGTAATATGCGCCTTTTCGCGTGATTCAAATACTAAAATAAATATGTTACAGTGAGAGGAGGACACCTTTATCTCTGAAATGGGATTTATAGTTGGTCAAGCAGATCTTGTCAGTAGAAAAAGGCGGCAAATTTGAAAAATGTAGGCGCGAAGGGATATCGTCTCATAGAAAATTTGAATTTCGCGCCTTTTTCTACTGACAAGATTTGCTTGACCGTCTATATTACCTTTTTTTTTAATGCTAAAAAACGAACTATATGTCGTACGATCGATGTTCGAAATGACAATTCCTTGTACAGTTAACGGTAAAAATATGGGTGTAGACAACTTACTCAAAAATATGTCCCATAGTTCTTAATTCACTGACATAAGAGTTATGGGACATATTTTTGAAATGATTTGTACACCAATATTTTTACCGTTGTAAGTTGCTTCCTAAAGATTTCCTTATACGTATAACGGGAACTTACCAAACACTTTTCCCGTCTCATCTTCATCAAGCGTATCCAACTCCAACTTTATCGGGACTTCGTCTGAAGCAAAAGTGCAATTATATGAATACAAGGACATTTCAGTTACATGCATTCAATTCAACCTATCTCTTGACATGTTTTCGGATAATTTGGGTATATAGGTTATAGGTTTTCGCGGGCTTGGTTTCCGCAAATCGACGTCATATTATTGCGCCTATTTTGCGTGATGGGTTGGCGGCACTATGCTTGCCAACCCAACTCTACCAAGAAGCCTAGCTGACCCTTGACGTTGCCGACGACTTCTGGGAGAGACCCCGGTGAGCCGAGGTGTTGTGCCCGGTATTTTGCCACCCCTGGGCATTCGAGAATGATAATTTGGGTAATTGGTAATCCTGAAAATAATGTAATAATCACTCATATTCCGTTGTGATAAGAGACCATTTTTAGGGTTCCGTACCCAAAGGGTAAAACGGGACCCTATTACTAAGACTTCGCTGTCCGTCCGTCCGTCCGTCCGTCCGTCTGTCACCAGGCTGTATCTCACGAACCGTGATAGCTAGACAGTTGAAATTTTCACAGATGATGTATTTCTGTTGCCGCTATAACAACAAATACTAAAAACAGAATAAAATAACGATTTAAATGGGGCTCCCATACAACAAACGTCATTTTTGACCAAAGTTAAGCAACGTCGGGAGTGGTCAGTACTTGGATGGGTGACCGTTTTTTTTTTGTTTTTTTTTTGCATTATGGTACGGAATGTAGGTATGGTATGTAGTGAATTTACCACTTCATAAATTTAAGTCGCACATTAAGCACTCCTTGTTACGTAAGGCGTACTACACTGTAAATGATTTTATAAACGATAGAGATGCTTTTAAGCCGGTAGCTTGATTTCATTAGTATAATAAGAATTAAATAAATATTGTTTTTTTTTACATTGTGAATTAAATATGCTAGTGTCCAGTAGAATTGACACATGAGACAATGATGTTCTCGCTTGATTATATTGTTTAATTTAATTTTAGTTTTGGACACTTGGAGACCTTATACATCTCTAAGTACATATTTATTTATTTGATTTTTATTTTTGATTGTACATACTTACCTATATTTTTAATGTTTCTGACACTTAGAGACCTTTACATCTCTAAGTCAACTTAGGCTAGTAATTATGTGAAGCTATATTACTGTCTTTTTATGTAACATATGAACACAAAATGCCGTGTCTTACAGCTACGTGTTATTACTATTTTAATATTAATATAGGCCGGTAGCTTGAACATGTCATGCTCGCTTAAAAGTCTTTGCTTACGGTGGCGTTGTTGATCGGGTCGCCACTTTCCCGAATGAAGGTTGAGGGAGGCGATGGCTGAGATACGCGTCATACTCGTGAACGGGTGCTGTTTGTGGAGACTGGTCTGTTAAGCTAACACGAGCTATTAGCTATATATACTATACTTAGTAACTTTTATTAATTAATTACAGTGAGACGCCTCATTCTGTTCTCGTATGTTTCTTTTCTTTTAATGAATGTATTAATTATACAGGATATTGACTCTTGGAGACCTTATACATCTCTAAGGATAACTTGATAAACTATATAATCTTATAGTTCTGACACCTAGAGACATTTACACCTCTAAATATTATAGATTTTTTTTGTGTGTGTTTTTTTATCTGTATTTTGTATGTAATTCGACATTAAGAGACCATATACATCTCTTAGTAATTGTAATACGTTAGATTGAATTGTTAGTTTTATTTTATAAAATTGTTGATGTTATTATTTTTGCTTTTATGTAAATTCAATGTTGACGTGTAAAAGTGCCCTTGTGGCCTATTTGCTGAATAAATGTTGATGTTTGATGATGTTTAGAACCCTTCGTGCGCGAGTCCGACTCGCACTTGCCGGGTTTTTTTTGGAACTATCCACTTTTCAGTATTTTTCCTTTCGGAATTACCCGCCTTGGAAATAGAGACTAGTTTAGATATTTTTGAGCACCCAAGCTGCTCCAATATATCTGATAGTGACCATGCATTAAACAACTGAATACCCAACCAAATTATGCAAAAACGCTTGTTTAAAGCAATTTTTCTTCATCACCTTATAAAACAAAGTCCCCCGCCGCGTCTGTCTGTTTGTGTGTTTGTATGTTTGTTTGCGATAAAGTCAAAAACTACTAAACGGATTTTCATGCGGTTTGCACCTATCAATAGAATGATTCTTGAGGATGGTTTGGGTGTATAATTAGCTAACCCGTGCAAAACCTGCTCGCTGGTCGCTCATAAGAAATAAGCACTTACATAACGCATCGGAGACAAGGTCTTCATCCGCATCATCAGCCAGCTCACCCTTGACCGCAGATTCCTCTGGACGACACATGCAACATCATAGTTAGAATTATTTTACTCTCTCCCTCATGATGTTTGTGTCATAGTAAGGTATAGAAAATAAGCATAAAATAAGTTTAAATTGTTGGTGATTTTCTAAAGTATGCTTATCACAGTGTGAATGTGGAGAGTCATAAAATGAATTGGTTCCCTTATATACCACAACTCTTCTCTTAATGCACTCAGATTTTAAGTCCAAAACTGTTCACTAAAAACTGACCTTTCACTAGCAGTGCCTCCTGCAGCTCCGCCTGGCTGCGCTGCACTTGCAGCTTGAAGTCGCTCGCGTCTCGCAGGCGGCCCACGCACGCCGAGCAGATGCCGTATGAGCCCGAGCCGCTCACCACCAGCTACAAGGTAAATTGACATATTTACTAGTATAAATTAAAGGCCATGTAGTTCTGACATAACCTTCTTGCGTTATCCCAGAATTTTGCCACGGTTCTAGCCTAGGGTCAGCTTGACAACCAATCCCAAGAATTGACATAGGCAATAGATTTTACGGATGCGACTGCCATCTTACCTTTCAACCTATAGAGGAAAGTAGGCCTCATTGTGATTAGTCTGGTTTCCTCACAATGTTTTCCTTCACCGTAAAGCGACTGGTAAATATCAAATGATATTTCGTACATGAGTTCCGAAAATCGCACGCTCTTACCGCTAGGCCTAAGGCCACCAACGCTTCCAACATAATCATCTATGATTGAATTTACACGAATATTCTATCTGAGTAAGTGTAGCTGTGTGTGTGTGTAACAGTGTGTAACATTAACCAGATTGTCGTACTTACATGTATATCGAAGCACTCTTTGATCATGTCGGCATATATCTCCGTCATGCCGAGATGTGTGTACGGCGTCGTCAGGTCCTTGTCCGGAGCACGCCGCAGGCAGCAGCGACACGCATACATCACGTCCATCACGGCAACCGCTATGTCGTTTGTATGCCCTCACTAATGCCTATAGGTAGCCCTTCGTCTGGCAAAGTTCCACGACAGGAATATGATATCCACTCTAAGCAAGTGATGTAGCCATCTGAAGGGAATGTATGTATCAAAAGTAAATAAAACAAAATTAATCGTGACTTTGTTTCGTTGTTGATTTGTTTTTTGTTTAACAAATTAACAAAACAAAGTAACTTTACCTCAAATCCTAAAAATACCATGGACTTATAAGATGGACTGCACTGTCACTTTTTTTGCCATACTAAATTGAACTTTATCACCGAGCTAGAAAGACGTTCGTACCAGACTAGAAAAAACGGTCCACTTGAGATAGCAAAGGTGGGTCGCGGTGTCTCACTCGCACGTGTTGCCATTGTTAAAAATATACCATTGTGGTAGTATTTATATAAATATACTACTCAAATTAAATAACTTCTTATATTATTTAAATGCTATATTCAGAGTAAGGTTCTGATATCTTTTAAGAAATTTGTAAATAAGTATGATGTCAATATTTAACTGATTTAACCAAGCATGTGGGCAACAAAAAAAAACATTAATTTTGGTGTTGTAGACATTATAGAAACTTTGAATGTTAATTGGTATCCCTATCGTCATGACATGTTATCAAAACACGTGAATGCAAAATTTCCTAAAAATGGTGAAAATATGTTGCGTTAAAGGTTGTGGGAGTGAAAGAATTTCTAATTGTGGAATATTGTTTCTCGGGGAAGCCACAATTATTACATTTTGCGATAAAAATACAAGACAACATTGTCAAACTCATTAGGGTGACTATGATGTCGGCACAATGAGAATCAGTGTTACACAATTTTTATTAGGTACTTAAGTAAGTTTATATAAATAGGTATGTATTTATTTCGGCATGTTTAAATTGGTGAAATGAGAGCCAATACAGAATAAATAATTACCAAAATTGAAATCCAAAGTCCTTAAACATTACAGACATCGTAATTTACTGACTTTTGGGACGATACCAGAAACGTTACTGGGAATTTACCCTCTTTGGATTAATTTACTAAGAACGGCACATCACTAATTTCTTTACATCTCACGACTCTTCTCTTTTCGCACAAGTGGCCTAGCACCGTGAACACCGAAGTTCGCAAATTACGGGCATCTTTCTCTTTTACTCCTATAAAGGAGTAATTACAGTAAGAGAAACATGCTCGCAATATGCAAACTTCGATGTCTATGGTCCAGTGACAAGCGTCCTAGTTAAAAACGATAGCAAGCGGGCGTAGCGGACCCACGCAACCCTCAGGCAGTTACGAATTTGCCCTAAAGCCCCCTCCAGACTATGCGCGTGAATCGCGGGCGAAGCCGCGAACGCGAGTGTGGAGTCGATTTCGCAGGTTTGCGTTCAGGACTCCACACTCGCGTTCGCGGCTTCGCCCGCGATTCACGCGCATAGTCTGGAGGGGGCTTAAGACCGAGTAGGCCCGGGCCTAGGGCGGCCAGATATTTTGGGCGGCAGTCTATATGATGGGTGCTGAGAAAGGGGGGGCGGCTAGAGCTTGCTATGTAGGGCTTGGGTCCTAAGGCGGCAAAGACTGTATGTAATTCCTCCACTGTCCTGAGAGCCTACCCCGTTGCGTCTTTGTCGCACTTGTAAATTCGTACGTAAGTGTGACAGAGAGGCAACACGTCGAACATGGTTCACAGTAGACCCTCTGGTTCTGTCAGCATATTTGTCTCTCTATCTCTCTCACTCATACCTGTGTTCTTGAAAGACTTTACGGCGGACCACGTTCCTGACGATCGACCATGTTCGTAATCCAGTACCTACGCCTAAGTACTAGTAACAGCTTTTCTTCTTCACTTGGTCCCTCAATACTGAGGATCGTGACATCATATCCTTCTGTTGAAGACCAGTTGCCTATTTTATAAAGCTACAAGTTACAATTTACAAGCGGAAGTCTCGTTCTAACACATAGGGTTAGAAAGAGACTTCCGCTTGTAAATTGTAACTTGTAGCTTTATAAAATAGGCCACAGGTTCCTCCATAGGGTTCTCTTCCTCGCCAAGCGCATGGCCTCGTGCAGTTTTAATTGCATAGGTGCCGTAATGTGAACACACCATTTAGAACAACTAAATTAAGTACCTAAGGTTGTGTGAAGCGTTTTACAGAAGAGAAAAAACTATATCCATCCCTTTTTAGGCGAAAAGACAGTATGATTTCTATTACTAATATAACTATGCACGATTAAGGAAAGATCCTGGTCAAACTATATATTTAAATGTTATCCTAATATCCCACATACATAAGACGTATGGTCACCCTAATTAGAAAGAGATACAACGGCCCACCTTGACTATCTCATGTGGACACACTTTTTGGCCAATGTCCGCCATCCAGTTAATCTTTACGTCCGTGAAAAATACATACTTGACATTGACAGTCTTGACAGATACCACAGACATCCTATAATAAGTATTACCCCGGCTACCATAGACTTATAATATATATAGACGGTGTCATAGCGAGCTGTCACTGTTGCCACTTTTGTTTAGTGTACGATTAACAATGTGGCCCACGTTGCTGTAGCCATGTCGATAAAGTCATATCGTTAAACTATCGACATTTCTTGCAATTTTAATTGTACTTCAAAGGCTTAACGATACCTAAAATGACCAAAAACGCGTTTATTCTTTATTGTGGTTATCAGATCACAATTTTATAGTCACGCCCCAGCAGGGAACCAAGGGAAAGTTCAGATATTTAATTAAAATACATAAATACCTCCTAAAATAGGTGTTCCGCAATAATTGAATTATATTATTATATTATAATATATTCATTATCCATTAGCATTTCAATTATGTTTATGTTTAACGAAGATATTGAAGCTTCAATTAATCTCTATTTCGTTCCGCTGTGTAGCGTTTATCGATATATAACATGATTAAAATCGACTTTTCACATCCCTAAAAGAGCACACATATACGCTTTTACGCACACATACACAGCCTGGGCGCATCAAGAAAGGCAACACTTGATTTGAAGTCCACCTTGTCAACAGTATGGTTGTCCTTTTTTGACAAACGGCATTTTAAAAGAGCGAGGAGAGAGAAATGATACTAGTTGCTGCGTCGTGAAAGAGAACAGAAAAGGTTGGGCCCTTACCGGCTACACACGTAACGATAAATCGTAGCGATAAAACTGTGCAGTCCGATTTACGCCATTTTATCCACCGTGTGTATGACAAATCGTTACGATAATCGACAACGATTTGTCATACACACGGCAGATATACTTGGTCAAACCAATTTGTCAGTCAGTAAGAACCAGGAAAATTATACTCATCCTATTCTTTTAGGTGCTAGTATTAGTGTAAGACAAAGATAGTATGATTCTCTCTCTCTATGATTGAAATGAGACAGTCCTTTAGCCTCCTCCACACTCGTGCACGGATCGCGGCGCGAAGCCGCGAACGCGAGTGTGGCGTCGATTTTCGCAGACAGCGAAATCGATTCCACACTCGCGTTCGCGGCTTCGCCCGCGATTCACGCGCATAGTCTGGAGGGGGCTTTTGACAAACTTTAAAACTGCGCAGTTCGGACTGCAGTTTTATCGCTACGATTTATCGTTACGTGTGTGGCTTACATACAGGTGATTCAGGACACGTGAGCAGGACTAACACTGCGCATTTCTAAATTATAAGCAACGCTTCGTATAGCCCCCTCCAGACTATGCGCGTGAATCGCGGGCGAAGCCGCGAACGCGAGTGTGGAGTCGATTTTCGTAGACAGCGAAATCGACTCCACACTCGCGTTCGCGGCTTCGCCCGCGATTCACGCGCATAGTCTGGAAGGGGCTTATCAGTGAGGTTAACGTTAATTTTCTAGTCGTGTAGAAAAAAAAGTTATTAATTTATTTACGACATGCATGGTCACCCTAAATACTCTTTTCTGAAAAAAAAAAAATATTCAGCTGGTATTATTAAGCCCCCTCCAGACTATGCGCGTGAATCGCGGGCGAAGCCGCGAACGCAAGTGTGGCGTCGATTTCGCAGATTGTTCACGCCTTCGCGCCTTGTTCTCCGTTTTTTGTCGGTATTTCGGCCCGCGTCAAAAGCCCGCTCCACACTCGTGCGCGAATCGCGGCGCGAAGCCGCGAACGCGAGTCTGGAGTCGATTTCGCATATCAGCGAACTAGACTCCACACTCGCATTCGTGGCTTCGCCCGCGATTCACGCGCATAGTCTGGAGGGCGCTAAAGGAGACGCGAAGCGCGAACTTGCAAGACTCCACATTACACAATATTTTGGCTCCTCTGTGGCAAGATAAATATGAATTATAATGATTATATTATATTAAGCAGCTATATTTTACGGTTTTACAATAAAACAAAATGGAAAAACAGCTAAATCACGTATGATGCCATAGATAACTAACAGTTAAACTCGATCAGCTGATGCTTTTCCGCCATATTGCCGCAAACCAAACTGCGAAATCGCCGTGAAGTGTGCGAGTGTGGAGTCTTACGTCAACTTCGCGATATGTTCGCTCCGCGACGTCGCGCCGCGATTCACGCACATAGTCTGGAGGGGGCTTAACTACATTCATTAATCTGTACAACATAAAAATATATCTTAGCAAACCAAAGAGCATATAATCACTACGTTTTAAGAGTCGGCACTCTCGAACAATCCTCGAACAGTCGAACCGAATTATGAACGTACATATCCCAACACACCAAATACAGGCTTAAAGATCTCGCATCCAGGCCATAATTGTTAAAAAAAGAAAAACCACACAATACTACCAACACAAAAAAAACAACGCTAGGGCTCGACACTTCCAGTACCTACTGTTTATCGATATCGATAAATGTGCGATACGTGCTGCTGTATTTACCTACTGTACTACCTATTAATAAAATAAAAGAACATATATATATATAAACAATTTTATTTTACATGATAAAAATAACATAGTTTATTATTCAAGTAGGCATATTACAATATGCTGAATTCGCGCGCATTCTTTTTTAATCTGGTCCCTTTTTATTGAAGGCACTGGATGGAGAATGATTTCCACAAATGAACTTGTTTCCATTCAGCTTTTGAATAGGTAAATAAATACGCCAAATCCTCATTTACTTTTCCTCAGCTTTGCCCATAATCGACATCTGAAATAAAGAGATTATCGATAAAATTGGTCGTACACTATTCGTGTCATAGGTTACTTAGTTTTTTACTTAAAAATACTTTATTCACAAAATATTTTCGTTTTAATCATGGATTGTACACGACTAAAACTAATTAAATTAGTAACTGTTAACGACTCAAAGTAAAAAATGAAAATATTGCATACAAACATCAGTTTACCGACCTGTTCGGATCAAGTTGGAAATTTGGCCAAAAATGCGTCAGTAGTTAGTCTTCTTACACACCCACTACAAACTTCACATTTCCTTAAAGATTTGGCCCCCATTTAAATAACAGCTAAAGTTATTTTACCAATTACAATAAAAAATAACCACGTATTTTCACGTTCACGACAATTCAAATGACGTTTGACGTTTTACTACCAATCATACCAACCTAAAGAAAAGTAAGTATAATACGTCTATGTTAAAAGCAAGTATGGTATGTGCCACTAAAATGCAACAGCAGTCATTTTAATTCGATAAGATTATTTCTATGGCTCAATGTTGGTAACAAGGGCTTTCATAATTTATCAAAGTATGGGGTGTCGATGGGCTGTAGCAAACGTTGTGTGTTGTTCGCCAACAGTTTTCATAATAATTGTGATTCAAAAGGTTCGCATGTCATGCCGAATATTCGGTATTCGGCCGAGAGAGGGGCCGAATATTCGGTATACGGCCAAATTCACTATTCGGGGCATCTCTACATATTTAACTACAGTATAATTTTCCATTCAAATTTTGTCATAAGTTGTGAATTTTGTGATATGCCCAGTTGTATTATAAGGGGCATTATCTATGAAAAAAAACCGGACAAGTGCGTCGGACTCGCCCACCGAGGGTTCCGTACTTTTTAGTATTTGTTGTTATAGCGGCAACAGAAATACATCATCGTGAAAATTTCAACTGTCTAGTTATCACGGTTCGTGAGATACAGCCTGGTGACGGACGGACGGACGGACGGACGGACGGACGGACGGACGGACGGACAGACGGACAGCGGAGTCTTAGTAATAGGGTCCCGTTTTACCCTTTGGGTATGGAACCCTAAAAAGACCTTGTTATCGATGGCGCTTACGTCGCACAGCATCGGGCGGAATTGTATTAATATCAGAGCATCGTTAATAATGGCGTAAGCGCCATCGACAATAAGGTCCCTTTTCATAGACAACGTCACATATACATAGTTGTACCTTTGTAGATTGCAATAAGTCTTGTGGGATAGGGTCATAGGGGTTGATTGAAGTGACACAAGTAATCTTACTGTACATACATGCATTGCAGGTGCTACCAGTACCAGTTACAGCTACAGCGCACAACATGCCACTAGAGACAGCATGTGTTGAGGAGACAGAGGCGGTGTGTCTGAAGGCGGGGCCCGGAGAGTTGTGTGTAAAGACCGAGCCCAGAGAGGTGTATGTGCAGACAGAGCCCGAAGAGGTGTGTATTAAGACAGACCCCGGAGAGGTGTGTGTTAAGACGGATCCAAGAGACGTGTGTGTCAAGACTAAGCCCGGAGAGGTGTGTGAGAAGGAGGAGCGGGAGTGCGAGGACAGCGTGCTGCGCGGAGTGAGCGCGGCGGCCGCGCAGGCCGGACTGTACACCGACCATGAGGTCAAGGACGAGCTCGTGCTGGGCCCCGAGGAGTGGCACCGCCCTAAACTGCTTCAAGGTCAGTTTATTACAAAATCTTATACTATAACATTAACTGTCTGTTACCTACTTTTCTTGTACCTATATATATCAAGGTTCAATCAAAATGTTTTTGATGATATAGGTGTAATATAGGGACGCCCGGCCGGAAGCAGGCGGGCTGTCGATCGCGTGTCGCGTTCATTCAGCCCAATTCCCTAGAGTTAGAGCTGCAGGTTACTGTCCCGGCGCCATTCCCACACTGTTCTCAAATCTTCTTGTTTTCCTGCAGAACAGAAGGACATCTTTATGTTCGACGTCCTTTAGTTCGTTCTCTTCCAGTGTGCAGAGATGTGAAAAATACTTTATAAAAAGTATTTAAATACAAAATACAAAATAGGTATTTTAAAAATACAAATACTTTGCGATAAAAGGTACTCTGAACAGTGAATACCTAGTCTGAATTAAAAAGTTTACTCGGAATTTCCGAGTTGAAAAGGCTCTCTTTATTCTTTGAAAACAGTGTGTCAATCAGTCTTCTATCTAAAGTGCAAATTTCTAATTGTTTGCTCATATTAACCGTAGGATGGATGGATGATGGTTTTTAACGGCCAATTTTTAAAAGCATTAATTTAGATTTGTAATGTTTTACAGCTAGTATAATGCCTCTCGTTGGTGTGATAAAAACGTCTCGTTTGTGTTTCACCAGGGCAGAAAAGTTTGTTCTCTCCTCTCGTACCTTGAAACCCTCGCAACACTCAAGATTCCACTTTTTTAACCACTCGCTACGCTTGTGGTCATGTGCGACGTTACTAAACAGATTCAACAGTTCCATGTTAAAAGAATGAGAGAGTTGCCAGTACTGTATCAGAATAATGTAGGTGGGAGTTACATCAGAAGAGATGTAACTCCTACCTACATTAGAGTCTGGCTAGCCAAAAATTGTTGACAGATATTTCGTTGTTGTATCACCAATTGTCTATGATTTAAAAAAAGCTAAAAGTCAGTTGTCAATTTATGTCATTAATTTAAATTGTTTGCGGTTTATAAGGGGTTTATTTTAAATAATATTAATAATTTATATACTGAGTGAGGTTCGCTAACTATTATTTAAGCTCGTAAATAATTACGATAATGTGCGAAGTATCGATATATATTTTGTCTCTTCTTCCGTTAGTCATTATTTTGGTTTTATTGATATTCATTTCGAGGCCGATACATTTGCTCGTCGTTTGTAGTGATTGCATCATATCCTGTATTTCTTCTGACTTGTTCGAAAATATTGCGATGTCATCTGCAAAGCAGAGATGGTTTAAGCTTTTTCCGTCGATTTGGATGCCTTTATTTCTCCAGTTAAGCGATTTAGTGATGTTATGTAAGACGGCAATGAATAGAGTCGGTGATATCGGGTCCCCCTGTCTTACTCCTCTTTCTATCCTTATTTTTTTACCTGTGTTTTCGAGCTTAATTTTACTTGTAGATAGACTGTATTAAATGAAACACAATGGCGTTCATGCAAGACTGTTTTATTATAGATAGTGTGGGTGGGTACATATACTCATTTTTATACCTACCTACATAAGTACATACATCACATTCCTCCTCTCAGAAAAATATAAGAAACAAAGCAGGTAACAATTTAACAAACCAAATAGAGACTTATAGATATGCGCCGTAAGGTACATTTAATAATAATTGATTTCTAACAACGACAAGTGCTTGTTACTATCCAGTCACATACAAACATCAGTCGGCACCTTATGTGTTAAGTAATACAAGATTTACTAAACTATGATTAGTACATAACTCTTATCTACATATAACTATACACAGTAACACGTATCTATTTCTCTTGACAGGTGTGAGGTAGAATAAACTACTTATTTAATTAAACGTTAAAAACTAGGTACTTAGTAAATTAAACACAACTTTATACTTATAACTATTTTTAACTTATAAGTGAATAGGGTTGGGTATTGTGGTAAAGTTCTATTAGGTATTTGCAGCCTTAATTAATTTTGTACATGTTTACAGTTTTATGAAATATAATAATGCCTCTGTATCTTACGAGTATTACTAATTAGATGTATTTATACATATTCTCATTAATTTATTTTGTTTCACTATTAATATTAAATTTACATACGGACGGAGATAAAAAAAAGGCAGTTTTTTTTTAATATTTTTTTTTTATAAATGGTGTTATTATGCGTTTATCTTACCTACTCGTGCTTACCTAAATTTTATAATTGATTTTAGCACGCGGGCGCAGCGCCCTCGCCTGCTCCGTGCTCGCGACCGGCTCGCGGGCCGGCGTGCCCGGCGGAGGCAGTAGGGCCCTATTCGACTCATCCTTTTCCCATGATGCTGTAACACGGGTGTTTTGAAAGGGGGTAAAATAAATGAATGGAAAGCTCCGGCTTGTCTAAAATGGAAACAGCCATGTTAACAAAATAAAACTAAATCAAAATTAAATAAAATACACTAAATGGAAACCTTGCTGTAGGAAAGCTAGGAGGAGAAACAATTAAACAAATTGATATCTAACAAACTTTATTAACCTAAAGTTATAGTGTAAAAGCTCAGTGGTAAAGTTGGGTCGCTTCACAGGTTCAAGTTATGAAGGTTTACACCAATTAATTAAATACTAAAAACTAAATTTCGAAAATACCTAAGTTTTATGCACCAGAACTTTCAAAACTTTAAACTAAATTTTATTAAACCATTTTAAATTTGTAGTTGAGCGCTGATGCTACTCAAAAGTTATGCAACGGACCGACCTCAAAGCTGCTGCTGGAACCGGAGCAGCGGGGAGCGAGCTCGCCTTTCCCCGGGCAACTGGCTGCTACCCAGGTTGGAGCAGGCCGCTGCAGATGGCGTGGAACAGATCCCACAGCCCCATTTTAAAACTTCAAAAAACATCTTCAAAAGAAATATAAAAACATCGAAAGCTTCTAGAAACATCTTGAAACATCTAGAAACATTCTAGAAACATCTAGAAACATTCTAGAAACATCCCGGCTCCTGCAAAGCGAGAAAAGGATATATTAGCCGATGCCCTTTATGGCCGCTAGAGAAAAAATGAAACAATTGGAAATTTAGCTCACCGCACTGGAAGCTGTTAGGACTTCTGGCGGAGCGCTCCCTTCCCTCGAGCAGGAGTCAACTCTGTAAAGAACCAAAACTTGGTTAAGAACAAACCCACAATGTTTCGCGCCATTGTGGAATTGATCACAACTAAATTCCATTTATACTTACTCAGTGGAACACACCGAAGGACTCGAACTGCTTCCACCATTTTGACCACCATGTGGAATGTGTGGTCTTATCACAAAATAGGGCTCATGCGAGCGTGCGTCCCCGGAGGGGTCCACACATCAAAAGTCATTGTCACCTCAGAATGACCTTCTCATATGTTGAGAACAAAAGGCTAAAA
This sequence comes from Cydia fagiglandana, assembly GCF_963556715.1. Classification (NCBI taxonomy): domain Eukaryota; kingdom Metazoa; phylum Arthropoda; class Insecta; order Lepidoptera; family Tortricidae; genus Cydia; species Cydia fagiglandana. The sequence goes on along the minus strand of NC_085950.1, from coordinate 1,453,878 downwards.
ACAAAAGTAGGGTGCCAATCCCTTGAAGACACAAATTCTTCGAAATTTCTGAACTGATTAATCTAGAGAACTCTTTCTTGAGCCTAAGAAATATATTTTATCATTAAATCTAATAATGTTTCATCTCAGAGCCCCTTTGTACGTCTGTAATTTCCATGTTTTGTTTACATCAAAATTATTTTTTATCTAAAAAAATCATACCTAAATCATACAAAGTTTTCCTGGAGTGACAACATAAATATCTCAAGTTTTAATTATTTTTACTCATATGACAACCCCGACAACAGATAAGCATCAAAAGGTGCATCTGAATGCAACAGATTATGCAAAGAAGTGCAATCAATCGAGTTAGTTTGGGATATTGTTAAAATCGTTGAAATAAGAAAAGGAATTCAACCCAAAAATGTTAATTTAAAATCTAAGAAAATGTCTACGTTACAATGCTTCTGCATCTTTAAATTCTGGGGACTCTGGTCTGGAGAGAATTTCATTTTGCTGGCTCGGTGAAGGCAGGGGAATATCGGGTTCAGAAGATAAATTGTCACTGGGTAATGAGTAACGTACTACTTTTCTTTTGATAAGTTGGTCTATGTGTCTGCTCCCGTCTTGTTCGCCAACCTTCACATTATATGTCACAGCGCCAGTGCGCTCTGTTACTGAGCCCTCTGTCCACTTTGGACCATTTTTAGAATAATTTCTAACCAATACCTGGTCCCCTTGGCGTAGCTCGCGCGTGGTCCCGCCGGCGTGGCGCAGCTGTGCATTCTGCGCCGCCTGCACGCGGGCGGCGGGCGCAGCGCTGCCGGCGCGCAGCAGGTCCAGGCGCGTGCGCAGCCGCCGCTCCAGCATTGCCACGGCGGGCTCGCGTGCCGTGCTGCTGTGCGGGCTATTGCGATACTGCAGTAAAAATTTTAAAAGGGCGGTTTCTACGTTCTCACCTTCGGTTATGGCCTTTTTGAGTACCTTTTTAATAGTTTTGACTGCGTTTTCTGCGGCTCCATTACTTGACGGGTGGTATGGAGCTGTGACAACGTGGAAGACGCCATTTTTTTGTAAGAACATTTCGAAGTCGTGGGACGTAAATGGTGGGCCGCCGTCAGTGACGAGTTGTATGGGTAACCCGTACCTCGCGAAGACCTCGCGCAACTTGAGCGTCACGTGCGCGGCTGTCGTGCCGCTCGTCATTGAGAATACTTCGATCCACTTCGAATGGGCATCGATAAGGAGGAAATAAGTTCGACCATTATGATGTAAGAAGTCGGCATGAAGTCTAACCCAGGGTTCGGCGGGCCAGGCATACGTCGCGGGCGTAGCGCGCGGCGGCGCGTCCAACTCAGCGCGGCAGGCGTCGCAGGAGCGTGCGCGCCGCTCCAGGTCGGCGTCCAGTCCCGGCCACCACACGTAGCCTCGTGCAATCTGTTTCATGCGCACCATACCTACATGACCGGCGTGAACCTCCTCCACCACCTGTGCCCGCAGACTGCTGGGGATAACTACCCGATACCCCCATACTATGCAATCATGATCGATGTGCAGCGTGTCCTTGCGGTGAAAATAAGGTTTTTCATTTTCGATTTCCGTATCTGAAGGCCACCCGCTCATGACGTACCCGTACACTTTGCATAGTGTAATGTCTTTTTTTGTTTCCCTCGCCACGTCCCTATGGCTAAGAGGGAAAGTTTCTTCCACGAAGTGTAGATATGCCGCGTCGTCTTCGTCATTTTTCCTCGACCCTGCAGGGAGCGGTAGACGGGAAAGACCGTCCGCATTACCGTTTTTGTCCGTCGATACGAATTCTATGGTGAAGTCGTATGCTGCCAGTCGAACTGCGTACCTTTGTAAGCGGCTCGCGGCCGTCTGAGGTATGCCATGCTTCGGACCAAAAATGTATGTGAGCGCTTTGTGATCGCTTCGAAGGGTAAACTTACGGCCAAATAGGTATTGGTGGTGCTTGTTCACTCCGTACACGATGGCCAATGCCTCCTTGTCTATCTGGCTGTAGCGTCGCTCGGTCTCGCTAAGCGTGCGCGACGCGCAGCACACGAGGCGCTCGGTCCCGTCAGGATACCGCTGAGCCAGCACAGCGCCCAGTCCATAGGCACTGCTGTCCACGCAGAGAACCAGCGGCAGCGACGGCTCGTAATGTGCCAGCGCTGGACTGTTTAGCAACTCACCTTTGACTTGTTTGAAAGCCTGATCACACAAATGTGTCCACTGCCACCGGTTTCCCTTGGCAAGTAGAGCATACAGTGGGTGTAAAATAGTACTGATATTGGGTATAAATCGTGAATAATAGTTGACAAGACCCAATGCGGCTCTGAGCTGTGACACATTTTGTGGCACAGGTAAATTTTCAATGGCGGCTATTTTATCTTTGTCCGTATGAAGGCCATTTTTATTTATCCTATATCCGAGGTAACAAACCTCGTCTTTAAAGAACTCACATTTTTCGAATTTAATACGCAACCCTGCTTCCCTCAGTCGAGTTAAAACCGCTTTCAAATTTTTCATATGATGGTCTTTGTTTCTACCAGTAACACAAATGTCATCGATAAAGGCCACTACGCCCTCTAACCCGCTAAGCGTCTCTTCGATTAGTTTTTGAAATATTTCAGGCAAACACTTTATTCCGAATGGAGCCCGTCGGTACAAGAAAGTACCTACATGTGTTGTTATAGCGGTTAGAGGCTGTGAGTCATCATCGAGAACCAGCTGTAAATATGCGTTCTTTAAATCTAATTTAGTGAACTTTTCCCCTCCACTTAAAGCAGCAAATAGTTGTTCAATGCGGGGCAAGGGGTAGTGAAACTCTTTTAAACACTTATTTACAGTGACCTTGTAGTCACCGCATATGCGAATCGAACCGTCGCGCTTGATTACGGGAACAATGGGCGTCCCGTATTCAGAGGTGTCGACTTTATAAATAACATTTTCTGATTGCAACCTCTCAAGCTCACGTTCGACTGGCATACGCAGCGCTAATGGCAACGGCCGGGCTTTGCAGAATATCGGAGAACTATCTTTCAAATGCAAGTGTATTTTTGTTTTAAAAGTACCTAATCTGTCATCAAAGACCTCTGGGAACTCATTTTTTAATTTAAGCACCAGTGGGTCATTGTTGTCAGATATATTGTTTATTTTAATCGAAGCGAGATTTAATTTACGCAACCAAGATCGGCCTAACAAGGGCGGGCCGCCGTCCTCAATAACAAACAACGGTAAATCAGCTGACTCACTCCCGCTCGTCACATGCACACTGATGTACCCCAGTGGAATTATGGGTACTCTCGTATATGAATGGAACCTATCGTCATTCTTTTGCAAATTTAAATATGAAAAATGTTTATCGTAGAATTGTTTTGATATCGCCGATATTCTACTGCCCGTGTCAATTTCAAATAAAATATTACAATTGTCAACCTTAAGTTCACAATGATAAGGTCCATCTTTTATCTTACTTTTTACTGATAGAATCTTGTACATACCATCACTCATATCGTCGTCCGAACTATCACCATCAATGTAGTTCTGATACTTTGACCTGCCGGCACTTTCACTTTTCTTACACACTGTAGACAAGTGTCCTTTGTCCTTGCACAGGTTGCAAGTATATGTCTTGTAGCGACACTTGTTAGGCGCGTGTCCGTCCCGGCCACAGCGCCAGCAAGCGGGCCGCCGCTTGGCCGCCGCGGGCGCCTGGCCCACGCGGTGCAGGCCGGCCGCGCCCTGCCCGAGTCCTGCCGCCGGCGCCCCGCCACCGCCGCCGCCGGTCGCCGCTGTCTCGGCGTGCCGCTCGGCCGCTTCCAATGCGAGCGCCAACTCCACCGCCTTTTTGTAATCCAATGTGGGTTCCGCGAACAAGCGCGACCTCATCTCTTCACTTCTGAGGCCCGAAACGAATTGGTCGCGTATATTTTCCTCCAGCTTTGTACCAAAGTTGCAATATGTCGCAAGATGTTTTAAATTTTGCAGGAAAACTCCAATCGCTTCGCCTTCCGCTTGCCGCCGCTGTCGAAAAATATGCCTCTCGGCTATTTCTGACCTTTTAGGATCCAAATGGTTTTTTACAAGCTCCACTAGGCTTTTGAAGTCCTTTGTTTCTGGATGGTCAGGTGCACACAGATCACACATCAATTCGTAGGTCGCAGAGCCGACGTGCGTTACTAACGTGGCCACGCGGAACTCTTCTTTTATTTCATTCAGTAAAATATACTGTTCCACGAGCCGTACGTACGCGTCCCAATTCCCTCGACCATGTAGATCAAATTCGTGTACCTTTCCGTAAGGCATGATCACTAATTTCGACTAAAATTCACCGATTCGTCGCCAGTTAGACTGTATTAAATGAAACACAATGGCGTTCATGCAAGACTGTTTTATTATAGATAGTGTGGGTGGGTACATATACTCATTTTTATACCTACCTACATAAGTACATACATCACAGTAGAGTTGTTATATACGTATTTTAGAATATCTATGTATGTATTATGAATGTTGTAATCTGACAGTGCTTTCCATATGGCTTCATGGGATATAGTGTCAATCGATACAGAAGAAATAGAATATGTAGAGAGCTATATATATTTAGGCAAGGAAATCTCATTCGATAAGAACAGAGGAGTTAAAGAACTGGACAGAAGAATAACAAAATCATGGAGCAAATTTTGGAGCCTAAAAGAGGTCCTAAAAAGCAATCTTCCAATAAGTCTAAAGAAAAAAGTTCTAGACACTAGTTTACTGCCGTGCTTGACCTACGGCTGTCAGACTTGGACTTACACCAAAGACATAAGACACAAGATTCAAACTTGCCAAAGAGCCCAAGAAAGAAGCATACTAAACTTAAAAAGACTAGACAGAGTGAGGAACACCAAAATAAGAGAGAGAACGAGAGTCATCGACGCATTAGAACACTGTCTGAAAATGAAATGGCAATGGGCAGGCCATATAGCGAGAATGAGCGACCAAAAATGGACCAAACGAGTGACACTTTGGAAAGGGCCACAAGGAAAAAGAAAACCTGGCAGACCAACCACAAGATGGGTCGATGACGTCACCGACACCATACCGCACAAATGGCAAGAGGTAGCGCAGGACCGCTCAGAATGGCGGAGGCTGGGGGAGGCCTTTACTCGCGAAGAGGTCCACCAATCATAGTATTTAAGTTTTTTAATTTTAATATCAATAATTTTAATTAGGTATGTTAGCTATATTGTTATTTTTTAAGTTATTTGTTCATATTGTGTGGAATTAAAGGCTTTATTATTTTTTATTTTATTTTATTTATTAATGTGCGAAGTCGACGTGTAGCGTCGTATAACGAAAAACTGCAATGTTTACAACTCCTAACCAAATGTAAACAAATTAGAAGGTTGGTGCTCTATAAATATTTTGATACTTTAAGTACTAGTTCTAACATTTGCCTATTAATTTGATTAAGTACATGAATTTATTAATGCCTGAATCTCATAAATAGGACAAGTGTAGAAAGGAACGGATAAACTAAAAGTTCTGAAAAATATCTATAAATTCTAAATATTGGAACGTATACATATGTGTTTGTCCTTGACTGTACTTTAAATAGTGGTAGAAATTATGTAAGCTGACTTTGAGTGCACGTAAACGTTTATTTAACTTATTTCCTTAGGTACCTAACTTGTGCGAAGAATATCAAAAATATTGTCTAGTATCAAAACTACAATTCCTACTACACAAAGTGTGACCAGCCCAAGATTTTTAAAATTTCCCGCCAAAAATGTAGGTAAAATTTCAGTAGCCAGACTCTAGCTACTATAAAGTATTTTGAAAATAGAAAATAGGTCCCAAAAACTATTTCAAATAAAATACAAAATAGTTTTCTTCAAAAGGTATTTAAATACAAAATAGGTATTTTGCATTTGGTATTTGCATTTTAAATACAAGTATTTCAAATAAGTCACATCTCTGCCAGTGTGTCTCTACTGAATGTATTATATCGTTTTGGACGATAGAAACATTCAGTTAAATGAATGTTTCCGTCGTCTATTAAGATTAATTACGATTCATAAGAGCTTGTTGCTAGGCCTACATGAATAAAGTATATTTTGATTGATTGATTGATTGAATGTATGTAAACTGAAGGTCTTGAAACTAAATTATTCGTATGACTATAACAATATCCTTATGGTAATGAACGACGAAAGAAAACCAACCACTAGGGTTTCCGGTTTCTCGACCTTTTTAATTTCTCGAGGCACGGGAATTCTCGACCAAGATTTCTCGAGTTTCTCGAGTATCTCGAGAAATTTTGAAAGCTCCAAAAAACACTATGTTATATTTTTTTTTTGCTTTTTTACAAATCAAACTCGTAGGAATCGTAGGTGAGATCAATAATCAAACATATGGTACATTTTTAGTCACCATAAATTGCACTTAATAATCAAAAATACAACAACAAAAAAAAACTATACGTGAAAGCGTGCGCACCGGTGATGTGTTATGCAGTATGCTATAGTGTATTTCTTTAGGTATTCAACAAAATGTAAACATACACAATATGGTATTATATTAGGTAGCAATATTCAAGTCAATAAATTTAACTCGATGTGACAAAACTTACAGAAGTTTATAAGTTACTCAACGTAACAATAAAGCTGCTAAATATTGTAATATTTTGCTTATAGGAATATATCGGGATGATTTGATTTATCAATAGTAATTTAGTTTTGTAATATTTTTTATTACACTTATTACATGGTCCTATAATTCGTTACAAATTTTTCCAATAAAACGTTTTCCAATAAAAAGACACTACTTGAATGTCATGAATCATTATAGTTCAAAAGTTTCAAAACATGAAACGATAGGACACGGATCAAGGTAGTTTTTAATTTGGTTGGTAATAAATGATTGAAGTAGGTTCCTACCTGAAAATGTAAAAAAAAAATCGCGTATAAAACATCATGTGTTATACGCGTGTTTTCTTTCTACTTATCACAAGAGATTTATTTCTCGAGTTCTCGAGGCATTGATTATTTTTTTCCCGTCTCGACTTAGGACAAATTTCTCGAGATTTCTCGCCTCGGGAATTCTCGAGCAGAAACCCTACCAACCACCGAGGCTTACCTATACCTGCTTTTTTTTGTATTCGCCGAAAAACTTGAAATGGTAGTTTTTGTTTCAGTGTATTCGGAAGGCAGCGCCAGGGAATAGCTCGCGATGGTTTGTTCCGTAGTACGGGAGCGCCTTCGCAGCGACGCGTCTGTTCAGAGTGGAGACAAACCATACAGCTGTGAGCACTGTGGGAGACATTTCAAAAACAAGTGTATTTTAAGAAAACACATTCAACGCATGCACTTGTCGAATGGGCCAAAACAACATGCTTGTGATTTTTGTAGTTCTACATTTCAAACTAAATTCCTTGTATTAGAGCACGAGAGAATCGAACACGGTGTTACAAATTTCATGTGTGCTGAATGTGAGTATACAACGATTTACAAGAGAAGTTTGCGAGTTCATTTAAAAGCTCATTCTGTAGACAACCTTCTTAATTGTAAAAAAGGTCAGTTTAAAAGTGATTTACTCAAACACCAAGCGATACTCACTGGTGATCAGACACACCTAAGAATACACACCAAAAAAAACCATTTCAAGTGCAGTGATAAGTCGACCTTACGAAGACATGAAAGAAGACATACTGGCGAGAAGCCATATGCATGTAATGACTGTGATTACAAATGCCGCCGGCCATCAACCTTACAAAGACACCTGATGATTCATACTGGGGCCAAGCCATTTAAGTGTAGCAATTGCGACTACAAGTGCAATCGGAAAGCAGGCTTACGAGTTCATCAAAGAATACACACCGGAGAAAAGCCGTACACATGTAGTAATTGTGACTACAAGTTCAGGAGTATATCAAATTTACGACTACATGAAAAGACACATACTGGTGAGAAGCCTTTTCAGTGTAGCCAGTGTGATTACAAATTCACTCAAAAAGCAAACTTACAAAGACACCTGAGGACACACACTGGAGAAAAGCCTTTTAAATGTAGCCGTTGTGATTACAGAGGTCGTGATAAATCAACCCTACGCAAACACCAGAAGACGCATACAGGGACGAAGCCATGTAATGACTGTGATTACAAATGCCCCCGGCCATCAACCTTACAAAGACCCCTTATGATACATATTGGGGCGAAGCCATTTAAGTGTAGCGAGTGTGACTACAGCTGCAAACGAAAAGCATACTTGCTAACACATCAGAGGATCCACACCGGAGAGAAGCCGTATACATGCAGTCATTGCGACTACAAGTGCAGTCAAAGCTCAAGTTTACGAAAACACGAAATAAAGCATACTGGCGAGAAGCCATTTATGTGTAGCTACTGTGATTACAAATGCAGTCAGCCATCAACCCTACAAAGACACCTGATGATTCATACTGGGTCCAAGCCATTTGAATGTAGCAAGTGCGACTACAAGTGCAATCGGAAAGCAAGCTTACGAGTTCATCAAAGAATACACACCAGAGAGAAGCCGTACACATGTAGTAGTTGTGACTACAAGTTCAAGAGTATATCAGGTTTACGATTACATGAAAAGACACATACTGACGAGAAGCCTTTTCAGTGTAGCCAGTGTGATTACAAATCCATTCAAAAAGCAAACTTACAAAGACACCTGAGGACACACACTGGAGAAAAGCCTTTAAAATGTAGCCGTTGTGATTACAGAGGTCGTGATAAATCAACCCTACGAAAACACCAGAAGACGCATACAGGGACGAAGCCTATAGACGTAGCAACTGCGAGTACAAGTACAGCCTGAAACAGCACCTTTGAAGAGACTAGATCTTATTTAATATTCATTCATTCATTAACCAAAAATAATTAAATAAATTTAGGTCAAAATAGGCCAAACCAACCACCAAACCAAACCAAAAACTAGGTATATTTATTATTTAAAATGTATTCTAGTAAAGTATTTAAATACGAAGGCACGTTTTTGAGCATTTGTTGATTACAAAATATTTTATTTTTATCATGGGTCTGATTTGATTGACTCTAATTACATTAATTAATTCTGTTCAACATAAAAATATATCTTAGCAAACGTTGTGCTTTGGTGGCGAACAGTTTTCATAATAATTGTGAATCGAAATGTTCGCATGTCATGCCGAATATTCGGTATTCGGCCGAGAGGGCCGAATATTCGGTATTCGGCCAAATTCACTTTTCGGGGCATCTCTAGTCAGAACTGGCCCGCACCCTACGCGACAGGAGGTTCACCGCTTCCGCATTGTGGTGTAGAAACAGTCTGCCCTAGCTTCAGCAAACATTCCCGATGCGCTGCAGTAGCGAGTAGTTAAGTTTTAAGTTAGGTCAACTCTATAGCTTGCCGTGGCAGTACGCCTAATGGGAAGCCTGTCTAGTGTTTTTAGAGTTCCGTACCCAATGGGTAAAAACGGGACCGGGGCAAGGCCCAAGCTGCCGGTGGTCAGGGCTGTAGAGAGAGAAACCGGCGGACTATCCGCGCCGTGTCCAAGATCACCGCCTTCTGCATGTGGCCATTGATCCAACCACCTAGCGAGTCTCTAGGTGGTTAATTCTTATTATTATTACAAAAAACGATCATTATACGATAAGTAGTAAGCTGAAATGTCATGTATATTTTAACTTTTTTTTTTTTTATTATGTTGCACTGTTGGCACTGTGTGAAAATTGCATAAACGAGATGAATAAACTGAACTAAACTAATTATCTGGACTACTAATTAAAGCTATCGATTTGAAAGGAATAGTTTTATATAAACCAGGCTAATCCGAACGCATTGAAGGTGTTATTTTTATTTATTAAATATGGAAAATGCTATGTCGGTAAATACCTTTAGGTATTTAAATTGAAGTAAACAAAATCTACCCTCAAATGGCTCCTTAAGCCAGTTGAGGGTAGATGATAATGTAGGTTAAAGTCAGGTCGTTCGGTGACTGATCCAGGCGGTTTTGTATTTGGTTGGTTAACCAATAAATGTTATAACTACCCGAAAATGTACAAATTGTTTGTTTACTTTTATTTAAATACCTAAAGATACATCCTTTTATTCATAAACGCGCTACAATTCTCGATTAGCTAATAATACTTTGTCTTTATCTGTCATTTTGACTTGTATGTTTGTAAGAAAGGGATAAAACATAATTTATCTAAATAAGGCCCGTAAAGCCCATAAATAAAAGGGGACAGAGTATACATAGTTACTAAACTGCATAACGTAATTCAAGACCAAAAAAAGGAAAGAAATGTTGCCACTTTTTTACTATCGCGTCTTGTATTTATATACAAATAAATAAAAGTACTTTTCTCAAAAATGGACGGCAAAGTCGACTTTGCCGTCTAAAAACTAGGTCGCGAAGCGCGTAGTTTATGGTCAGTCAAAAATTAAAAAGTTAAAAACATTGCAGTCTCGATTTTGGGACTGCAATGTTGCATACAAATTCCATTATTTGTCGAGTTCCAAACTTTTTAAAAGTTGAAATGACCATATGAAATGAAGGCACAGGCCCATTAAACAGCCAAACAGATGATTAGTACCGCGACTATTTAGATGTCTCAAATAGGTTGGCGTATTTTTGGCAGAAAAATACACTTCAATTTTTTTATAAAAAAAAAATAAAAAGGCGGCATGGGCTTATTCTGTCAAAATATATATGTAAGAACGTTGCTTTTGTAAAATATTTCCATGATATATATATTTCTTGCACCATTTTTGAGAAAAGCACTATATATGACTCGGCTGGAAGGCTACTTGCTGGCTTCGGATTCAATTAAACGGACTCCCAAGGTCGTCCGTTTAAAACGAATCCTCAGCCTGCAAGTAGCTACTTCCGAGCCTCGACAATAATGTACTATTTTTAAATAGTAGGAGTAAAATTACTAATGAATAAATTATCTTAGCGTGATTATTTATCAAGAGGAATTTATAATTTTACAAACAAATTATTGCAGTGGCAACATTGTCTTACTTTTTTTGGTCTTGAATTACGTTTTGCAGTATAGATCCTATCTCGCATAGGACTATGCAGCCACGAACGAACGCAAGTGTCGTCGCCAAGATTCTTAACCCTTCTTTGCATGATGGTGGAAATATCCATCATAACATTGTTCTATGAATTAAAGTTACTTTTGGAGGTGATTGATATTTATTTCTAAGGCAGTCAACATTCAACACTAATCTATTTACCGATTTCATATTCAAATGTATACAGTATTTTAATTAATAAAAATTACATTTGCTTTGAGACGAAAATGTCGGAATACTCGGAATCTTGGAAAAACTCAGATGTAATTGATTTTTAGCATGTGATTTTCTATATTTAAAAAGTTTATCAAAGGTATATCACAAATAGCGTACCTTTCCGATGGTAGTACGATTTTTCATATATATCTTACTGAATATTTTATATTTACATAAATATGATTTACCCTATGCAACTTCTAGCACTGATTTTGCAGTGAAAATCGATGTTAAGTTAATTAATGATTTCCCAGAATCAGCAAACAATTACGTGACACGTGTAGTAATTTCGGGCAAAAAGAAAAAATCATGCAAAGGGGGGCGACTTGTAACATTTCGGTGTCACACTCATCCTGGCCGCAGACTTTCGGAATTTTCATTCGGTTCCCTTACGGAATGATGACAGGCGGGAATGGGACGTCGCTCTACAAATTCATAGCGCTGTCTCGCTTGCACATGTCATTCCGTACGGAAAATTCCGAACGTCTGCGGCCTCCCTACAAGGGATTCACGAAACCCGATAGCCGAGAAGCCCGCGGCACAAAACAGGTACAGAAGTCAATCACATGTACGAGTATGTACCCACCGGTCGCGGTGGAAATCGCTGGGCCGTGGTGTTCGGAGGCAAAGAAGTTTGTTGGAGACTTGGGAGCGGCGTCTACGTGACAGAGGATGCGATCCACGTTCAGGCTCCTACTTAGTCCACAGATATCGCTTGCCACCCAGCGCGGTAATGCCGCTAGTATCTCTGGCACTTTTGGGCTGGGTGGGGGTCGGAATGGGGCTGATAGTATAAGTAGGATTGTGTATTAATAGTGTGCTTTTTTTAAGGTAGTTTTAGTGTCTTTGTTTGTATTTTTTTAATGTCTATTATGTGCATATTTGAATTGAATTGAAATAGCCTTTATTCCTGACATATACATTTTTACATTTTCTTTTACACTATACGACTATTTTTCTATGTTTTATTTATTTATGCTTCTACTCTTTTCTTTTATTTTTCTTTGTCAGGCTGTCCTTGACATAGGCCTCCTCCAGGCGACGCCACTCCTCGCGGTCTTTTGAGAGTTTTCTCCAGTCTGCAGGAAAGTCATCTTCCCATCTTTTGTACGGTTTACATTGTGGTCTTTTCTTTCCTCTTGGGTACCACTCTGTGACATCTTTTGTCCATTTGTCCTTTTGTGAGCGCATCATGTGCCCTGTCCACTTCCATTTAAGTGTCCGGATTCTCTGGGAAACGTCTTCTATTTTGGTCGTTTTCCTAATATCTGAGAGTCTGCATCGGTCTTTTAGTTTTATTCCCAGCATACTCCTCTCCATACTTTGTTGAGTGACTTTGACTTTGTGCTCATTTTCCTTGGTTAAGGCCCAGGTTTCACAACCATTATGTTAATACTGGAAGTATACATGAGTTGTAGATTTTTCTTTTCCCAGAGATTGGCATTCAATTTCAATTTCTTTATTCATAACGTAAGTTACATGTCAGTTTTATTATACATATTTACATCTTATGTCTATTTTATATTAACAATAATAAGTATCTAATTTCAATAATCACATATATATAGTTAACATTGTTTGTATTCATAAATTCATCAAATGAGTAAAACGCCTTATCTATTAAATATTCCTTTAGTTTTCTAATAAACATTGAATTTGATTTCATAATTTCTTTTTGGGATAGGATAGGATTGTGTATTAATAGTGTGCTTTTTTTTAAGGTAGTTTTAGTGTCTTTGTTTGTATTTTTTTAAATGTTTATTATGTGCATATACGTTTTGTTTTAGTTGAATGTGCTCAGAGCATGAAAAGGTCAACCACGGCGTTGCATGAACAAGAGATTTCCTTTGGCAGGATTGGTCCTTAGGACCCAAGGATGGATTTAAGAAGTGGAGCCACCCAGATTTTTGATGCAGGTGGGGGGTGGGGGGGGGGGGTTTTAAACGTCTGCGACGTCTGAGGTTATTAATTCTTTAAGTTTAGGTTCTTAGTCAAGTTTAGTATCATTTTCAACTAAATCAAAGATGTATACATAGATTTCATCCAAATCGATTCAGCCTTTATTGATTTCCCATACAATCCTACACCTTACCTTTCATTTTTAAGGGATTTTTTTTTAATAAAAACTACCCTATGTTCTTCCCCGGGACTCAAACTATCTCTTAAAAAGGGGATCGAACCCGCTACACGAGAAAAAAATCAGCCTGTAGCTTTATCATACCGATCGAAAGGCTTCATCATAAGGATTATTTTTTGCTAAATAATATAGTGTCAGAAATAAAAGGAAGACCATGAATTTTAACATTTGATGTGACATTTAGCGAAATAATTAAAAGAGCGCGACTTTGTATTCAACAGAATGGGACTCATTTTGAGCATTTGATAAATTAAATTGTTTAATTTTGAATTATAAATGTTAAAATTCATGGTCTTCCTTTTATTTCTGACACTATGTTATTTAGCAAAAAATAATCCTTATGATGAAGCCTTTCGATCGGTATGATAAAGCTACAGGTGATTTTTTTCTCGTATAGCGGGTTCGATTCCCGGTTCAACCATGTATTTATTTAAAAATCTATAAATGCAGTTTAAATTGTTTTTTAAATTAAAATAATGACTTCTTTTAGTAAAATGTTCCATCTACAATATTCAGGGTACTTTCCCTCCATGTGGCATAGCCGTGGGACGCCCTGGATAGTTTGGCCAGGATCTTTTCTTAATCGTGCATAGTTATATTAGTAATAGACATCATACTGTCTTTTCGCCTAAAAAGGGATGGATATAGTTCTTTTCTCTTCTGTTGGTGATACACACCCACACAACCTTCACACAACCTTAGGTACTTAGGTACTTAGAATTCTAATTTAGTTGTTATAAATGGTGTGCTCAAATTACGGCACCTATGCAATTAAAACTGCACGAGGCCATGCACTTGGCGGGGAAGAGAACCCTATGGAGGAACCTGGTCTTCAACAGAAGGATATGATGTCACGATCCTCAGTATTGAGGGACCAACTGAAGAAGAAGAAAAGCTGTTAAGCCCCCTCCAGACTATGCGCGTGAATCGCGGGCGAAGCCGCGAACGCAAGTGTGGCGTCGATTTCGCAGATTGTTCACGCCTTCGCGCCTTGTTCTCCGTTTTTTGTCGGTATTTCGGCCCGCGTCAAAAGCGCCCTCCAGACTATGCGCGTGAATCGCGGGCGAAGCCGCGAACGCGAGGGTGGAGTCTAGTTCGCTGATATGCGAAATCGACTCCAGACTGGCGTTCGCGGCTTCGCGCCGCGATTCGCGCACGAGTGTGGAGCGGGCTAAAGGAGACGCGAAGCGCGAACTTGCAAGACTCCACATTACACAATATTTTGGCTCCTCTGTGGCAAGATAAATATGAATTATATTATGATTATATTATATTAAGCAGCTATATTTTACGGTTTTACAATAAAACAAAATGGAAAAACAGCTAAATCACGTATGATGCCATAGATAACTAACAGTTAAACTCGATCAGTGGCCTATTTTATAAAGCTACAAGTTACAATTTACAAGCGGAAGTCTCTTTCTAACCCTATGTGTTAGAACGAGACTTCCGCTTGTAAATTGTAACTTGTAGCTTTATAAAATAGGCCACTGCTGATGCTTTTCCGCCATATTGCCGCAAACCAAACTGAGAAATCGCCGTGAAGTGTGCGAGTGTGGAGTCATACGTCAACTTCGCGATATGTTCGCTCCGCGACGTCGCGCCGCGATTCACGCACATAGTCTGGAGGGGGCTTTACTAGTAGGCGTAGGTACTGGACCACGAACATGGTCGATCGTCAGGAAGGTGGTCCGCCTAACGTCTGGCAAGAACACAGGTATGAGTGAGAGAGATAGAGACAGATATGCTGACAGAACCAGAGGGTCTACTGCGAACAGTCTGAATATAGCCCTTAAATAATGTAAGAAGTTATTTAATTTGAGTATATAGTATATTGATATAAATACTACCACAATGGTATATTTTTAACATTGGCAATATGTGCGAGTAAGACACCGCGACCCACCTTTGCTATCTCATCTCAAGTGGACCGTTTTTTCTAGTCTGGTACGAACGTCTTTCTGGCTCGGTGGTAAAGTTCAATTTAGTATGACAAAAAAAGTGACAGTGCAGTCCATCTTAATTAAGTCCATGTTTCTAGGTCTGCTCCAGACTATGCGCGTGAATCGCGGGCGAAGCCGCGAACGCGAGTGTGGAGTCGATTTTCGCAGACAGCGTTCGCGGCTTCGCGCCGCGATTCGCGCACGAGTGTAGAGGAGGCTTGAGGTTAACTTGTTATTTGTTAGGTTAATTTAATGAAAACAACCATGAAACGAAAGCAAAGCACGAAGCACGGTTGGTTTTTTTTTTAGTTTTGATACAACTCATTTGTGATTGCATCACTTTAGAGTGATTGGAATTGTAACTTTCTGTTAATTACATTTATATTTCATACAAATATTCAGCGTAGCAGTTGCAGTGATGGACGTGATGTATGCGTGTCGCTGCTGCCTGCGGCGTGCTCCGGACAAGGACCTGACGACGCCGTACACACATCTCGGCATAACGGAGATATATGCTGACATGATCAAAGGGTGCTTTGACATAAATGTAAGTAAAACAATAACTCTTTTTACAGCATCATTCTTGTCGGTGTAACGTACGTAAAAACGTACACAAACTTAAAATTTTGTACAGTTAGAGATGGATGTTATTGTTAGAAAATAGTGTTAGGATAGCATGGTCTTTAATTTAATATGTTAGGGGACATCTTACACAGATTAACCTAGCCCCAAACTAAGCAAAGCTTGTACTATAGATGCTAGGCAACGATATACATAATTACATACTTATATAGATAAATACATACTAATATACATAGGAAACACCCATGACTCAGGTAAAAATAATTGTGTTCATCACTCAAATAAATGCCAGTACCGGGATTCAAACCCAGGACCATCGGCTTCACAGGCAGGGTCACTACCCACTAGACCAGACCAGTTGTCAAACTATTTAATACTAGCAAATGTGTGTGATTGATTATTTATCTTGCAGATGACACTGGGCGGCTCAGGCTTGTGCGGCATCTGCTCTATGTGTGTGTTCCGCCTGCGAGACGCGACCAACTTCAAGCTGCAAGTGCAGCGCAGCCAGGCGGAGCTGCAGGCGCGGCTGCTGGGAGAGAACATCAACGGTAGAGAACCACCACACATCAAATATGTAGTGAATTTTAGTAATTCTGTTAGAGCTCTATGCAGAAGTACATTAAATAACAATGTAAAAAAATATAATTTAAACTACAATGCTAGATGGCGGCACCATACACACTCCTGCCAAGGGTTGACTGCACATTATACTGCGAGATAGTGTTACTACTTCTTTAAAATCTCCATTTGAATATTTCATATAACAGGAAGATGATGTGATGTGTGTTCTGTTTGTTTGCTCTAGAGGAAGAATCTGCAGTCAAGCCAGAGAATCCTGAAATACAGGAGGAAGATGGAACCAGTGAGCCGGTATCAGGTGAGTGTTGCAATGAGTAATAGTAATAATTATCTAGTACTCTACAATGTGTGTGTGACCGGCGAGCTAAATTTACATTTAAAACATCTGTATAAATAATGTGAATATTGTTATTGGACTGATCAACCTGTGAAGTTATTTATAGTTTAGGGATATTAGAATAACATAGAATCTTTCGCAAAATATTTAATATTATCACTTGTGTAAGAACAGTAAAATAATTGAAAATAAATAAATTAATTGTAACAAGTGTACAAAAAAAACATCCTTTGACGTAACCATTGCAAACAAGAAATTGCTCTCAGTCCCGGTTACTGCACGGATCATTGGGTTTAATAGTGTTGGTTGCCCTAGATGACTTGCTCGGGTTCAACATGGGGGCTGGAGACGGGGCGAGCGAGGAGGATGACCCCATAGTATTGGTTCCTCGAGATGACATGGAGTTGAACATGTCGGCCGGAGACAGAGAGAGGGACGACGGTGGCCGGCTTTTGGGTGAGTACATACTCATGACTCGTGTACTAGTAATTAGGTCAAGTGGAAATCGGACTTCAGTTTGTTCAGATATTGTTTAGTACGGCCGTCTATGCGCCTGTAGCGGTCGCGTCTATGAGGCAGTTATAAGTTATAACTGCCTCATAGACGCGACCGATATAACTTATAACAGGGGTTCCCAATCTTATTCACTCCGCGGCGCCTTTGCAAGTGTAAAATCAGCGCCCTAACCTAGCTAGCCAATTCGAAATAGACAGGTAATATGGTGAGGAGGATTGTGTAAAATGCGTAACGGCGCCCCTTTTTAACCGACTTCCATTTCATAGAAGGAGGAGGTTCTGTATTCGGTTGTGGCTATTTTTTTTTTTTTTTTCTATGTACGTTCACCGATTATTCCGACATCCGTAGTCCGATTTGAGTAATTCTTTTTTTGTTTGAAAGGAGCTACCTCCGAGTTGGTCCCATTTTAATTTGGTTCTGTTCTCATGATGGGATCCATGAGGAATTGAGGGAACTCCTCAATTTTTAAAGGCACATGCATAGTGATTTGAGTGTTTTCTTAAGCAACTCGAGCATTTTCTCCCGAAAACCACCACTATGATGAAGTAGACCTGATGATGATGATTGTTTTGATGATAATGATGATGATTTATTAAATGTAGTATGTTCAGTGATTACTCCGGCACCTGTGATCCGATTTGAGTAATTCTTTTTTTGTTTGGAAGGAGTTGCCTCCAAGGTGTTTCCGTATTATTTATGGTTCTGGTCTGATGATGGAATCCATGAGGAATTGAGGGAACTCCTCAATTTTTAAAGGCACGTGTAAAGTGATTTCGGTGTTTTCTAAAGTAACTCGAGCATTTGCTTTCGAACACCGCCAATTTGATGTAGTGCAAGTGTAGCCTTACCACGAGTTTGACATTGACATATTCGCTAAGTTAGCGACGCTAACGTCTTCGTAACTTACTTTTTATGCATCCCGCTCGCACTAATATGCCAGTACGAGCGAGATGCAAAGAAAGTAAGTTACACACACGCTAGCGAATAAATCAATGTCAAACTCTTGGTAAGCTGGTAAGGCTACTGATCGGGGGTTAGGGTTAGGAGTTAAGGGGTCGGGTAATGGTGGTTGAAGGGGTGCTTGGATCAGGGGCTGATACGCTATGAGGTTGAGTGATCGGGGGGGGGGGGGTTGAGGGATTGGGTCAGTGGCGGGGCGGAGGATGGATTTAGTGTAGTGACAGGAATTATAATTTCCCAGACGGACTCGAGAAAATTCCAGATTACATATTTATTAAAGTAGATACACTAATTTAGTGTTGATCATGATGTTGTTTTTCATTCACGCGTCGCGCTATTAACAATGCGTTAAAACTAAAAATGGAAAAATAAAAACTTTTTACAAAAAAAAGAAAACCGACTTCAAAAAGGATGAAATAAAATATTATCCTTTTTAAGTCTATGCGTTACCAACTGATATGTTTGAAGTCGGTGCCAAGCCAAGTAGTAAAGAATACCCGTCAAAAATAATCAGCTTTATGACTATAAATCCCATTAGAACTGTACCATTAGAACTATTATAAATGTGTAAGTAATTCTGTCTGCCTCTTTGTCGCCTTTTCATGGCTACAACTAAACCGCTTTAGGTGAAATTTGGCAAGAACGTAAATTCCTTGAATTGTTTTATATTTAGAAATGTAGTCCTCTAAACAAGGGACGGGAAATAACTTCAGTCCCAATCCCATGCTTGCGTGCCGACAAACATGGTACGGACTGTGCCAAGAAGGATTGATCGTGTGTTCTGAGGTGTGTTCTTAGGTACAGTCGACGTCAAAGATATGTATTATACACTTTTGCACCTTACTCCTTTGTAATAAGACGAAAAGTGTAAACTGTACCTACAGAAAGTACGTTCATTGTAAGGCAATCCAACGTACATCCTTATCGAATCGCACCAAAATCATAGTATGCTTCAAAAGTTGGCTTGGCACCGACTTCAAACATATCAGTTGGTAACGCATAGACTTAAAAAGGATAATATTTTATTTCATCCTTTTTGAAGTCGGTTTTCTTTTTTTTGTAAAAAGTTTTTATTACTCTTGACGGTGCACCAGGGCGCCGCGGCGCACAATTACGGAATCCCCGAGATATAAGGTTCATGTTATCTATCTGATCGTTTTTTTCTTGTGTGCTGCAAATAAATTCGAATTTCACCATATCACTGGCAGTGGGGTTCCCCTCTTCTGGCATAATATTGTTTGTCAGAAATACACTTCGCATAACATGTATCGCAGAAACACTTTTAGTAGAATGATAATTAGGCATAAATATTACTTTGTATTATTATTACTTAGCATACAATACATTTTGCAGCATATTATTTAGCAGAAGATTACTTTTGCACACTTTGGTTTAGCATATTTTATGTACCATAATCATCCTGCAGCATACTTTCATTATGGCATAATGTTTTTTTTTCTACTTGCAGAAAAATGGATAATGTTAAGTAAGAACTGTGACCCCCCAAACAAAATTGAACCTGTGCCAGATAAGAAGATTATGTTAGGTTGTAACTGCGGCCTCCTGTATAAAACGAACGGCTCCCAGAAAAGTGGGTTAGGTTGGGTTAGAACTGCGACCTTATACAAAACGAACGGCCACCAGAAAAGTGGGTTAGGTTAGGTTAGAACTGCGTCCTCATACAAAACGAACGGCCACCAGAAAAGTGGGTTAGGTTAGGTTATCTGATTAACTTTAATGCATCTTCATAACTTTATGCTACCTAAATATTATGCAATACATTTATCTGCTAAATTAATACTCGGTTAAAAGACTATTATGATCATCAACACTATGCCAAAATATGGTTCTGGATTTTAAAACTCTGAGAAATGATAGTATGCTAAATGATATATGGGAAAGGTAATTCTACCAAACGACATTTCTGCCAAGTATGCAATACAAAAATATGCCAAAAATCTTTCTGCAACACATTAGTAAACCCTGGCAGTGTTGTCACACTGAACCAGATCTGTTGCACCAGGCACGACCCGGAGCGAGGGTGTGAATGGAAAAGGTATGAGTATTTGTATAAGAGGAAGCCACATAGTATCAAAAGTAAGGGCGAATCCCGTAGCGTGGTACGGACATGTGTGCGGAGGGATGAAAGCCATGTGACGAGAAAGAATAGAAAGTTATTACGAATTAATGTGGATGGAAATAAGGGATGATGATCATGGTTGTGTTTGTTATAGCTCGCTTTAAATAAAAATATTTTGATGGGAATCCCACACACAGTTCCGTGATGTTTGTTTAATTCAATATACGCCTGTTTAAATTGTTTTGTTAATGTGTGTTCTAGTGTGTTCGGAGGGCAGCGCCGGCCGCGCCAGGGAACAGCTCGCGATGGCTTGTTCCGTGGTGCTCGAGCGCCTCCGCGACGAAGCGACTGTTCACAGTGGAGGCAAACCATATGGCTGCGAACACTGTAACAAGCATTTTACGAACAAGTCTGTTTTACGAGAACACATTCAATACACCCATTCATTGACCGGGCAGAAAACATTTGCTTGTGATTTTTGTAGTTCTACGTTTCAAACCGAATTTCTTGTGATAGAACACGAGAAAAGCGAACACGGTGTTACAAATTTCATGTGTGCGGAATGTGAGTATGCAACAAGTTCCAAGAAAAGTTTGGAGACTCATTTAAAGAGTCACTCTTTGGAGAATAATTTCAATTGTAGTCACTGTAGTTACACAAGTTCGTGTAAAAGTGATTTACACAAACACCAAACGATACATATTGCTGGAAATCCTATTAAGTGTAGCGACTGGAATTTCAAATACCATGATGAATCAAAACTGCGACGTCACCAGAAGACGCACTACCGCAGGCACCAGAGAATTATTCCTAGAAAAAAACCTTACAAATGTAGTAGCAAATATAAGTGCAGTGCTAGTTCTATGTTACGAAAACACAACAAAACACGCACCGGCGAGAAGTCTTTTCAATGTAGCCACTGCGATTACAAATGCGCACAAAAATCAAAATTGCAACGACACCAGAGGATACATACTGGAGAAAAGCCTTACAAGTGTAGTAATTGTGACTACAAGTGCAGTGACATTTCAGCCTTACGGAGTCATGAAAAGACACATACTGGGGCAAAGCAATTTCAGTGTAGCCACTGTGATTACAAGTGCATTCAGAAATCAAACTTACGAAATCACCTGATGTTACATACTGGGGCGAAGCCATTTCAATGTAGCCGCTGTGATTACAAATGCAGTCGGAAATCACACTTAGAACAACACCTGATGGTACATACTGGGGCGAAGCCATTTCAATGTAGCCACTGCGATTACAAATGCGCACAAAAATCAAAATTGCAAAGACACCAGAGGATACATACTGGAGAAAAGCCTTACAAGTGTAGTAATTGTGACTACAAGTGCAGTGACATTTCAGCCTTACGGAGTCATGAAAGGACACATACTGGGGCAAAGCAATTTCAGTGTAGCCACTGTGATTACAAGTGCATTCAGAAATCAACCTTACGAAATCACCTGATGTTACATACTGGGGCGAAGCCATTACAATGTAGCCGCTGTGATTACAAGTGCATTCAGAAATCAACCTTACGAAATCACCTGATGTTACATACTGGGGCAAAGCCATTTCAGTGTAGCCGCTGTGATTACAAGTGCATTCTGAAATCAACCTTACAAAGACACCAAAGAATACATACTGGAGGGGAGAAGCCTTTTCAGTGTAGCCAATGCGATCACAAGTTCAGTGATAAGTCAAGCTTACGCAGACACGAACGAACACATACTGGCGAGAAGCCTTTTCTGTGTAAACACTGTGATTACAAATGCAGTCAGAAGTCAAATTTACAACTACACCTGACGATACATACTGGGGCGAAGCCATTTAAGTGTAACGATTGCGAATACAGCTGCAGGCAAAAAGGAACTTTGTTAACACACCAGAGGATTCACACTGGAGAGAAGCCGTACACATGTAGTCATTGCGATTACAAATGCAGTCAAAGGTCAACCTTACGAGAACACGAAAGAACACATACTGGCGATAAGCCATTTCACTGTAGCCACTGTGATTACAAATGCAGTCATAAAAAAAGCCTTGTAGTTCACCAAAGAATACACACTGGAGAGAAGCCGTACACATGTAGTCATTGCGACTACAAGTGCAGTAATAATTCATCCTTACGAAGGCATCAAAGGACACATACTGGCGAGAAGCCATTGAAATGTAGCGATTGTGACTACAAATGCAGTTTGAAATCACAGTTAATAAGGCATCAGACGGTGCATACTATGGCATAACAATGTGACTAGGGAATGCAAAAAGCAATATATGCATATATATGCGATTTGTGGGATTAATCCCGCTCGTAAATTAAGCGGGATACTTAGTTTTTGCGTGTTCGTTGTTACTACAAGTAACAACGGCGCGGGCGCGCACCAACTGGCGAGATTTCTGCTCGGAGCCGAGGTGCGTCTGTGGATTAGGGAATTAAGGCCACGGAAGAGAAATTCGCCCGAATTTGTCTGTTATTTTTCCTATAGTTTGAACTTGTGATTACGACGTTACGCAACAATTTGTGCATTGAGCAACGTTTTTTAGGGTTCCGTACCCAAAGGGTAAAACGGGACTATTACTAAGACTTCAAGATAAGATAAAGATAAAGATAAAAAATAGTTTATTCAAGTAGGCATATTACAATGCGCTTATGAACGTCAAATAAATTTACCGGCTCCAACCGTACACCTCTGCCCCGAGAAGATTTAAATCCCCCCTCAATTGGAGGAGGGTATCCCAATATGGGACCGGCAACAAACTCGGCGGGACACATCTTTTCAAAACATTATTACATCTTATAATTAACATGCATTACGAGTAATTAATACAATTTAAATTACTATAGAATTCATGCAATTATACTCAGTGAGTACATAACTTTATAGAATTTGATATAAAAAATAAACATATATGCACATGAAATCACAAATACGTAGCTCTTTCAGAAAACAAATCAAATCTTACAAAAGGAAAAGAAAATAAAATCAATAAAAGAAATGAGAATACATATTATATGAATCTAACTGATTGTTATGAGATGCTTTCATACAATTTGATGTGCTTTCTTACCTGAGCTGAGTCACCTTTAACTCTACACATAATACAACACACACTTCGCTGTCCGTCCGTCCGTCCGTCTGTCACCAGGCTGTATCTCGCGAACCGTGATAGCTAGACAGTTGAAATTTTCACAGATGATGTATTTCTGTTGCCGCTATAACAACAAATACTAAAAATAGAATAAAATAAAGATTTAAATGGGGCTCCCATACAACAAACGTGATTTTTGACCAAAGTTAAGCAACGTCGGGAGTGGTCAGTACTTGGATGGGTGACCGTTATTTTTTGCTTTTTTTTGCATTATGGTACGGAACCCTTCGTGCGCGAGTCCGACTCGCACTTGCCCGGTTTTTATTTGAGTTTTCAAAAGTACCTAAACATTTATTTATATTAAGAAGTATTTTTGCTTGTAAATATTGTAGATTATGTCGGAGACGGTGTATTAAAAAATTCCTAGTACCGACTGGAAACAGTACTTAGAAATAAATCTTGGAATATAACTGTGCGTGGAAGTATTTTTGGAAGATTCGCAGAGTAGGCCAGTCAAATTAGATTGTTTCCTGGAATTAATTCCCAACAAGCTGGAAATCGTCTTAATACCTTCATTTGGTACTAAATTAGTGTAAGTCGAGTTTGCTCCATTCCAGGAGGTGTGGATACATTTTGGGAGCCTTGGGAGATACACTTTACCTTGGATTGACAAAACCACACGATGTAGAAGGATTTAGGACTAGGGTTTGCACGACGGATCCGAAATGTATGGGAAGATCCGCGGATCCGGATCCAGATCCGGATAATTTCATACATTTCGGATCCGGATTGCAAACCCTATTTAGGACCAAATGCAGGTATTAAAATGATTGCCAGCTTTCTGGGAATTAATTCCTCAAAACGCTTTTATCTAATTTGACTGGCGTAGAGTGCTAAATGCGAGTTGTGTAAAGCAATAATAAAACTATGGGACATATTTTATACTACTAATAGTTTTGTAATTTTTAAGAACTTAAATAGAAGTTTTATAAAAATTATAAATTTTGTTTAATATTTGCTTTAATAAACCTTGAAATTAAATACCGGTAAAACCATGTACTAACTTGCTGGGATGGGAAGTAAATACCGGGATCCAGCGGGACTGAGAACTAGAATCCCGCTGAATACCGAGATCGAATTCCTCATGCAGGATTGGATTCCCTAAATGTGGCATGTGCCACTAAAAGTGTCTCTAAAGAAACATTCTAGAGAGAAGCGGTACAAATGTAGTCTTTGCGAGTGAAGGGAGAAAATATACATCAAAGAATACACACTTATGAGAAGCCACTGCAAGTAGTCGACATAAGAACGCATTACAAATCCACCTAAGAACAAAATATTTCGTTTGAAAACCCTAGTGTAGTTCCGCAAGTGGTGAGAATAAGTATACCGGTGGAGCATGTGTCGGGTGTGGGCTGAGTGATGTGTGTGTCGTGGTTCCCTTGCACGCGCGTGCATGATGTGTTCCCGGTGTCGTGCCGGCGTGTGTCGCGCAGGACGAGCGAGTGCCGTGTGTCGCGGCGAGAGGCTTCTTAACGTTGCGGTTTCACCAGAGATGTGCGCTACGCAGAGATGTCTTTTTAAGATCTAACAGAATCTCTTCGTTTGTTTTCCTCGCTCAGCGTGTTGTGATTCTATAGGTTCTTAACAAACACATCCCTCGCTACGGATCCTCGGAAATATCTGGTGAATACTACATGACTGCACCATTTATTTTTAAATGAATAAATACTAACATGAAATAAAATGTTGGTGATGTACATTTTTATTGTTTTATTTTTCATTCCTGTAGTGTGTGTCATAGGTTGAGGGACTTACTTCGCAGGAGGAACATAGTCGTGCTAAGCTAACTCTGCACCGTTTTTGATAGAGCACAGGACGTGGAAGCGTTATCCTAAACGTCAAACTTGCACACTCTGTGGTATTAAACACGGTGCATAGTTAGTTTAACCCGACTACCTACTCGCGGCGCGCGGATTGGGAGTAGAGAAGTGGCCGGGGCGATGTGCGCGGCCGTGACTCTAGTACTGGCGGCTATTTATTTAGTAAAATTATATTTCGAAAACCGACCTCCGGATTGCAAGTTTCACGCTCTTACCGCTAGGCCACTAGCGCTCTACTATCCCTTTCGGCTATTTAGAGTTGTCAAAATTCAAGTGATTATCTTATCTGTGGTCGTGCACGCAAAAGGAAGTCAAGTGGTGCCAACCCTAATAATTGCTCGGAGCAATGCTGAGCCGAACGGAGCCGAATTTGCCCGAAGTCAGGAGTGTCTCCCCACTGGTAAAATGCTGGGACATCGCAAGGGAGACGAGGGGTTATTATATCTATCCTTTCGCCAAACACTTTTCGCTATGTTGACGTTAAGAAGGACAGAGACACAACATATAGCTTTCTCTAACTTTCTCAACAGAGAGTTTTTTTATTTTTATTATTATGAATGGGCTTACTCATGGCCACAGACTAGCCGAGGCGTAGACGTGGCCTACGATGGAGCGAGCTCGCCCAGAAGGTGCCTGTTCACTCTTGATTTGAAGGTTGCCGGGTTATAAGAACACAGAAATATAGACGCCGGCAAGGAATTCCATTCCTTGGCAGTGCGCATAAGGAAAGTAGAAGCAAAGCGCTTCGTGCGAATTGGGGGAATATCTACCAAGTAAGGATGGAAACCGGCCGTGCGTCTAAAAGTCCGATGGTAGAATGGGGACGGTGGAATAAGCTCGTGTAGCTCTTGGGCACACTGAGTCCAAAGCGGCGAGTTGGTATTTAGCTGAGCCATCCCACAGGTGGCTGCAATACTCCATACACGACCGGACTTGAGCTTTGTAAAGTGTTAGAAGCTGTCCAGGTGTGAAGTATCGCTTCACCTTATTTAGGACGCCCAGCTTTCTGGCCGCAGTTTGTGCTTTAGACTCAATGAAACTGCCGAAGCTGAGGACTGAACTCAGCTCCATGCCGAGGAGTTCCAGGCTGTCGGTAATAGGTACAGATGCACCCCGGAAAGAAGGAGTCAGGTCGAATGGACTCCGTTTTGCGGAAAATAGACACGTCTGCGTTTTGGAGGCATTGAACGTGACCAGATTGTCATCACCCCACTGGGAAACGAGACTAAGGGTCAAGCTCATTCGCTCAACCATGGCCTCTCTCTGTGAACGTATATCCTCCCTGCTGTCCCCTGCACTAGCCAAATATCTCTCAACAACCGTACTGTCATCTGCATAACCTACAATGCTGGGCTGCAGCATGTCGTTAATGTGGAGCAGGAAAAGGGTTGCGGAGAGAACAGACCCCTGAGGAACACCGGCGTCAATGGCCATGAGGTCCGAAGAGCAGCCATCAATAACTACTCTGATCGACCGTTCACTCAAGAAATCAGATAGCCAGCTACAAAAGTCAGCAGGGATGCCGTATGCAGGAAGCTTGCTAAGGAGACTTGCGTGCCAAACCCTGTCAAAGGCCTTCGAGATGTCCAGTGAAACAGCAAGCGCTTCACCGTTCCTCTCGATGGCCTCGCCGCAGCAGTGCGTGACATACGCTAAAAGATCCCCAGTAGACCGACCTCGGCGAAAGCCATATTGACGGTCACTGAGCAGATCATTTGCTTCGAGGTATGCCAGCAGCTTGCCGTTAAGTACCCTTTCCATGACTTTACAGAGCATGGAGGTAATGGCGATTGGTCGGTAATTGCAGGGATCAGCACGACTACCCTTCTTGGGTACTGGCTGCACGTTTGCAAGCTTCCAGGATTTCGGCACCGTTCTTGTTTGGAGAGAGAGGCGGTACAGGCGTGTCAGTACAGGAGACAACTCAGGCGCACACTGCTTTAGTACACGTGCAGGTATACCGTCTGGTCCATTGGCCTTATTCACGTCAAGATTCTGCAGAGCTCGGCGTACCTCTTTTTGATGAATAGCAATTCTCTGCATAGAGGAACTGCATTGAGGTAGCGTAGGTGGAAGTTTTGAGCCTGCGTCTAGACGTGAATTGCTCGCAAACAGAGAAGCAAACAAGTTTGCTTTCTCTGTCGCGGAGTGGGCCAGTGTCCCATCAGGTTTCTGCAGAGGTGGCAATGTGGGTCGGCAGAAGTTGGATTCGACCGCTTTCGACAGGGACCAGAACCGCTTGCTACCAGGAGGGTAGGAGGCGAGTTTGGCCCCTATTCGACTGACGTGGTCGAATCGAGCCTTTCGAAGCACCCGTTTGCAGGACTTGGCAGCTGAGTTAAAGGCTTTTTTCCTCGCGCGAACCCTCTGTGCTCCAGCTTTGGTATCGCGGGCTAATACCCAAGCCTGGTATGCAGACTGCTTAAGGGCCTCGGCTCGAGCACAGTCCGAATTGTACCATGCTCGGGTCTTGTGATCGAGCGATAGGTCGGAGAACGGAATGAAATATTCCATTCCCTGCCGAATCACATCCGCAACAGCCTCAGCAGAACACGAGGGGTCACCCGAAGAAAAAAACAGACCTGCTGCCAGGGGAAAGACGCAAAGAAATGCCGCATCTCATCCCAGTCCGCTGACTCGTATCGCCATACTCTCCTCGTGCCCCTAGGGCAGAGATCAGGAGGAGAGTGGATCGA
Source organism: Cydia fagiglandana (assembly GCF_963556715.1). Taxonomy (NCBI): domain Eukaryota; kingdom Metazoa; phylum Arthropoda; class Insecta; order Lepidoptera; family Tortricidae; genus Cydia; species Cydia fagiglandana. Next base: position 1,425,792 of record NC_085950.1, on the reverse strand, counting down.
CACGGATTTCACTAGACAGTGATCGGACGATCCTAGCGGAGCTGAGACCGAAACCGAGTGCCTGTCTGGATCAGTTGTCAGCAGAAGGTCAAGGCAATTGGGTGTATGGTCGGTAACATCCGGTATCCGCGTCGCAACATTTACCTACCTGTCCAGAGTGTCCTGAAAAAGGGTAAATGTAATAATCCCGTCACCAAGGCCACAGCCTATACTTACAATTACTGTGCCAGTGCTATGACCGCGAACCACTTCGTTTGTTCTATTGTCTTTTTGCCTCTATCGTTTAAATGATACAAGAGCGACAGAGAAGCAAATAGACGAACGAACTATTGAAGAGGTTGGCGGTAGGCGCCACTGTAACTACGATCCTGACCAGGTAGACGTTAATACTAGACGAGAGAGTCCTTTTTACTCGAGTCTATTACTTGCTCAGTGCGGGTTCACGTACCGGCCGTTCTCGAGGCGCCGAGTCGGTGTGGCGCAGCGGTAAGTATTGTGTGTCTACATGTTCTGGAAGTGTAAGAGCGCCGACACGTGTGCCGTATTGTACAGTCAGCAGCATCACCAGCAAAAGCTCTCTCTTCTCTAATAGCTTCACAAAAATACATATGTAAGTAGAACAACAAGACTGTGCCCTGTGCTGTGCCTAACAGAGGCTTTTTGACACGAACTGTAGAGATTTATCTCTATTTGGAAAAGTATTCTTGGTGGCAGATACTTTAGACGCGTTGTTCCATCCGCTACTATTGAAGCTGACTGTACCTTCCCCTTATCTTTACTTAAACAACGCAGAGCCGCATATCTGCTAGTGCTAACGTGGGGGAGAGTGGAGGCGCCATCAATATTAAATGCTTCAAGTGAGCGCGGGCCAGTACACGCGCGAGCAGGTGCGCTGCTGCGTGCCCGCGGTGTGCTCCCAGCCTTCGTCAGGATATTGAGTGGACATATCAGGGCAACAAAGGTGTTTATAGGTAATGTCGTGAGTTTTAATTTAAGGCATAGTAATAGTTTCGGAGAAGAGGTGGGGGGGATGTAAAAATGTATATTATTCTCAGAAGCAGCCCCGCCTAACGCAGAGATTTTCAACTAAATCGGTAGTTCGTGGCACTCTGGCCGAAACAGAGGGGCGACAGACACGAGTGATCCTATGAGGGTTCCGTAGTCAACTAGGCGCCCTAATAGTTTCGCCATGCCCGTCTGTCCGTCCGCGGCTTTGCTCCGTGATCGTTAGTGCTAGGAAGCTGCAATTAGGCTTCTTCTTCTTCTTCTACCTAGCGTTATCCCGGCTTCTGCCAGGGTCCGCTTTCCTACTTGCTTTCCTCCACTTTGCGCGATCCTGGGCGTTGCCTCGTGTGAGCCCGTTCACGCTCATATCTGCTTTCACGACATCGAGCCATCGCTTTTTTGGTCTGCCGCGGGGTCGGGGGCCGTCAAGGGCTAGGTTAAGGCATATGTTTCCTACGTAGTCAGCTGGCCTGCGACAAACTTCAATAGTAGCGGCCTCCCCCAGCTCTCTCCACAGCTCTCTATCCCTTGCCGTCCCTATCCAATTCGGTCCCGCATGCTTCTTTATGTCATCCGACCACCTCATTATTGGTCTCCCTTCTCTCCTTTTTCCATCTCTAGGATACAATTCCGCTTCCTCTCTATCCCACTTATCTTTACCTTTCCTTGCCATATGTCCAGCCCAACCTGTTGCAGTCAAAAGTGTGAACTGCAGCAGCAGTTTCGTTTTTAGGGCGTAGCAAAAAAAAATAACCCTAACCTACCTATCTCTGGGAACAGTTTCGTTTTTTGGGCGTAGCAAAAAAATAACCCTAACCTACCTATCTCTGCAAGTACTTTTCACTGATAGTAACAGTCACAACACAATTACTATTAACCAATGATTTTCAGGTAAAACTACTTTTGACCAACATGCTCAGTCAAAAGCAGTTTTGCCTGTTTTTGTCGGTTAAAAGTTCTTTTGACCAGTTCACACTTTTGACTGCGACATATATACTATCTATATATCTTATTATATTTAATCTTATATTCAACTTACATTGACTCCGGAGATAACTTATTAGCTTTATGCAGTTCACTTTCCAATTCACCGATACACCTCAAATTTGATTCATAGTCTAAAGCACAGTTATTAAATATGTCCACAATACACTGTAGCTTTTTGCACCGTTTCACACTGTCAATGTACTTAATTAGAGTTAGTTACAGTCAGCTAGCACTTAAACTCAAAGTTTCTTTGAACAACGTTATTTTCATCTCGCTCACTTATTAGTTTATCACAGCTGCTTCAAGGTTGCTTTCACTTGCATTTCCAGGTAGCTAGTAGTGCCTTGACATGTAAGAATATTTGGAACCATTCTGAAAATTAAATAAATAATAGGGATCATCAAAATAATCAGCATTAATAAACAATAATTTCACTTAAAAACTACGAAACTTAAAACTATAAATTACATCTAAACCTAAACTTAAACTAACCTAAAAAACTATTCAAACAACCCACCCCGCATCGCCCCCGGCGCAAAGGTGCCCATCACACTTGCCGCGTTACCGCGTTGAACCGCGATGGACAACCTCTGCGCCAGGAACAACCCGGAGCGGGGGTCGAGACCCCTCTGCCGCAGGCGACGCCCCAGCTCCCCGAGAAAGGTTTTCGCCTCCGCGCACCAACACCCCGATGTCTCCACAGCCAAGGGAACGAACAAGTAGTTCGTTAAACCCGAGTACTTGTCCCTCTTAAGGGACGCCGCCTGCTCAGCGGCTGCACCTGCCGACCTCACAGTGCGGCCAAGGTGCGTGGCGGCAAATGTGCTGACTTTTGCCTTGTGACCGACTGAGGCCCGGCGGCTCCAGTACACACGGGGCATTGGCTGACACCAGCGCCCTTCGAACAATGTCGTTTCTGAAATATTAAATTCCAATTCTGAAATATTAAAATACAACTGAGAGACCGATGTTTACACTACATACAATACACCCATGGAACGCTTTGAAGTTCAAATCTCGTTACGTTACGATGGCGTTTGCACTTTGCACTATGTTCGGTGACTATTTTTTTTATTGTTAACACACACAATACACTATTTAACAGGTTTTTATCACGTCTGGAGTACCGGATAAAGTATTTTCGAATAACAGCCGTCGTTGACGTCTAGGCAGTGTTGCTATCGTCTTAAAAGCCGTAACAGACTATCGCACGTTCTGGCTTAAAAAAAAATGTAATAATTATACCGGTATACATATCCATATGTCCACAAATAATAACCATTATACATACCGGAGTCATCAAATAAGCAGTAATATTCGTCTTACTTTTTATAAAAAAAAAGACCAACCTAAAGCCCCCTCCAGACTATGCGCGTGAATCGCGGGCGAAGCCGCGAACGCGAGTGTGGAGTCGATTTCGCTGTCTGCGAAAATCGACGCCACACTCGAGTTCGCGGCTTGGCGCCGCGACTCGCGCACGAGTGTGGAGGAGGCTTAACTTGTAAGCATGTTTGCAGTTTCTAAACGCAACGCATAGCTGTCAAATGTCAACCAACAAATTGAGCCTTTAGTATTGTTTGTCGAAATTTTTTCACTTTTAAATGCAAAATACTCGACAATACGAATTTTGCGGATACACGTTCTCGATTCAAAAGTGATATTTTTTCAAGCTCTTTCGATTGAGCATAATTTCATTTAGGTCTACCGTTAAAGCGACTCGCGTTTATTAATAAAGAAAGAAGATAATAAATATCCCCTACACGTAAATCTCCCATTTACGTAAAGTGGGGATCGTTTTTCTTTTTTTGCTTTTTCTTTATGGTGTGGTATGTCATTGGATAAGTATTTCAAAATAAATAAAAGGGTTTTAAAAAAGAAGTAAAATAGAAATATTAATTTTTATTGGACGATACGAGTGTGTACCTACATCAATTAATTCTAGTAATTATACTAATTAACTATAGTGGAATACAAAGTCACTCTTTATATTTTCTAACAACACAGCAGCCTCAAGCCGCTGTGGGCACCGAGACCTTCGAAATTTGTAATAAAATTACTTTAATATGCAGGCTTCCCCGTGAGATTTTCCTTAAGCAAGCAAACTTCAAAGCAACTGGTAAATATCAAACGATACTTTGATTTAGACATTATCTTGTATCTTCTTGCTGTGTAACTTTTTCTTATTTAACTTGTTACGTTATTTTACGTCTTTCTTCTGGTCTGTTACCTTCCGTGGTTCTTCTCACTTGAAGGTCTCATCGGAATATCAGCGCTGGAAGCCACCAGCAACATATATGCTGAGGTGAGGACATTTCCTGGCACTTTAATCTTATTCTGTGTTTCCTTTCATATTAAGTAATGTTTCGTTTCTTTGTGCTTAAGAATAAAATAATTCTAATTCTAATACCTATATGTACATAAGTCCCGAGTAAGTCGGTGGTGTTTGTAGTTTGAGGCCACGACCTCCGGCTCGGAAGCCACGTCTCACCACTTCGCTCACAGCGCTCACTCACTGCACTAACTAGCGGATCGACACTAATATACTTCACCACTGTATTTTAATATTAAGTGATTACATTTGTACAAGTACATTATGTTTGTACTGTAGGAGCAGCACAGGAGCCCCCTGCTTATTGCGATGTGTCAATGTCAGGTTTAACTTTCCGATTTAGGACAAAAGGCGACATACCCTCCGCCGCGAACGATCCCTATAATAAGGGTTCTCTTCCGCGTCTCATCTGGTGTCTCCGCAGGTGCTGTTTCAGACTGCACTTGCAGTCGCTATTATTGCTTTTTAAAATTCGTCCCGTGCGTCATCTGGTGACGTCGCAGGCTGGATTTATCGCTGAATTTGTAATCACAATGAGTACATATGAAAGGCTTTTCTCGAGTGTGTATCCTCCTCTGGTGTGTTTTCAAATTCGATTTTTTAGTGCATTTGTAATCACAGTGGCTACATGTAAATAGCTTCACCCCAGTATGTATCATCAGGTGTTGTTGTAATTGTGACTTCCGACTGCATTTGTAATCACAGTGGCTACACTGAAATGGCTTCGCCCCAGTATGTATCGACAGGTGATGTTGTAAGTTTGACTTCCGACTGCTTTTGTAATCACAGTGGCTACACTGAAATGGTTTCGCCCCCGTATGTTTCAGTAGGTGTTTTTGTAAGTATGATTTCTGATTGCATTTGTATTCACAGTGGCTACACTGAACAGGCTTCTCGCCAGTATGTGTCCTTTCATGTCTTCGTAAGGCTGAACTATCACTGCACTTGTAGTCGCAATTACTACATTTGTAAGGCTTTTCTCCAGTGTGTATCCTTTGGTGTAATTGTAAGGATGATTTACGACTGCATTTGTAATCACAGTGGCTACACTGAAATGGCTTCACCCCAGTATGTATCATCAGGTGTCGTTGTAAGGATAATTTACGACTGCATTTGTAATCACAGTGGCTACACTGAAATGGCTTCACCCCAGTATGTATCATCAAGTGTCGTTGTAAGTTTGACTTCTGACTGCATTTATAATTACAGTAGCTACACTGAAAAGGCTTCGCCCCAGTATGTGTTCTTTCGTGTGTTCGTAACATAGAACTAACACTGCACTTGTAGTCGCAATGACTACATTTGTAAGGTTTTTTTCTAGTGAGTATTCTCTGGTGCCGCCGGTTGTGCGTCTTCTGGTGACGTCGCAGTTTTGATTCATCATTGCATTTGAAATCACAGTCGCTACACTTAAAAGTATTTCCAGCCATGTGTATTGTTTGGTGTTTGTGTAAATCGCTTTTACAAGAACTTGTGTATCTACAGTGACTACAATTGAATATATTCTCCAAAGAGTGACTCTTTAAATGAGTCTCCAAACTTTTCTTGGTACGTGTTGTATACTCACATTCTGCACACATAAAATTTGTAATACCGTGTTCGCTCTTCTCGTGTTCTGTTACAAGCAATTCGGTTTGAAACGTAGAACTACAAACTTCACAAGCAAATAGTTTCTGTCCGGTCAATGAGTGGGTGTGTTGAATGTGTTCTCGTAAAACAGACTTGTTCATGAAATGCTTGCCACAGTGTTCGCAGCGGTATGGTTTGCCTCCACTGTGAACAGTCGCGTCGCCGCGGAGGCGCTCGAGCACCACGGAACAAGCCATCGCGAGCTGTTCCCTGGCGCGGGCGGCGCTGCCCTCCGAACACACTGGAACACAAATTAACAAAGTGTTGAAACGGGATATTGATATATCCTTTGTTCTTTTATTATATAATGCAGGATTTCAATAGGAAACAAACTTAATTTTGCGTGCGAGTTAGTGCCATACCTAACTTTTAAGGGTATCTGGCTGGGGGTTGCAACCATCAAAATGTCTGGCAACTTAAGAAACATCATTTTATAGTTCCCTCAATATGTTGTATATAAAATTCAGCTGGTATACTATGACGTTTTTAAGCCATAATTTTATACACCTTCATTACCTGATGGCTGCCAAACCCACCACGACCCAGGTTTCATAACCGGGATCATTTCTTACCTATTAAGGGGCCATTTATAGAAAAACTTTCAGCTTTTATACTAAGACGTAATTCTGGCAGTCTAACAGTTACCAAATGTAATATATTGAAATTCATACTAAAATTCAGATGACAGACGTGGTTGATTGATAATTTGCCCTAAAGCTCATCGCTTAGTAGTATTAATTATTTTGTGGGTTACGTGGTATTAATACGACCACGGCTTTCCTCTGAATATCACTATGAATGTATAGTAGCAGGACGGAGAAGAGCAGGACAACATGACCGCACTAACCCGCCGCTGACGAGTCGCCGTCACTCATCACATCATCCGTCTCCGACTTGACGAGGGGGTCTATATCTGGAACAATAACAAGGAACTGCGTCACATGTAATAGTTAATATTAGTTATATTTACGACACGATATGCACACCACAGCAGATGACAGTTATGTTAGCAGTGATAATTGTTTTTAAACGGAAATAGTCGCCATAAACTAAGAAAACTGCTTCTTGCCGTCTTCGGCTTTCATGGATAAACTCAGTATATGCAATCTTTGACCAGCTCTCACCATACTCTAAGGGCAAGCAATCACAACCTAGCCTTTAAATACCCTATAAGAAAAAAAAAACTGTTGATTTCATAATATAGGTGTAGTGTTGGAAACGTAGTTCAATGTACATATTTTGTTTTGTACTCAATAGAAACGAAAGAAATGCAACTCTGTATCAATTGAAAATACATTGAAGTAAGTAGTATTATGGGTGGGGTTGAGGGCCTTAGGAGGCTTAGGAGATTGAAAATCATCCCTAGAAATAATTATTTAGACTCAAAGAAAATAAACAAGACAAAAGCAATGGCAAATTGTTATTACTGTAAAATATTAACGTTCTGTATTTCTGTGTATTCCTACTCATATGGGTGGTAGGTGTATGAAAGAAATACGTAAATTGTTTATATGCAATACTTGCTACATATTTAGGAATAAGGAATACACTTCCTTCAAGGCACAGAAAGATGTCTACATTCAGTGTGTCAGGTTCCACAAACCGAAACCAGCAAACCAAATTTCATCAGGCTCAACATACTCACATTACCTTGCCTGTATATTTACGAAGTAGCGGTATATGTTACAAATAATATTGGCCAATTTTCTGTTACCAATAGTGCAGGTCGCTGCAACAAAAATTTATATAACATCAATAAAAACGGCTTTTATGGCCAAAAGTATTTTCGGCATGGCCCCTAACCTCTATAACAAACTGCCAGATGATATCACTAAATTAGAAGACATAAGTATTTTCAAAAAGAGTCTGTTTAAATTTTTAGTTAGGAAAGCATACTACTCGATCGGAGAATATTTGTCTGATACAGAATATTAATTATATAGGTATATGTAGGAATGTAAATTACGATCAAGATTAAGTTTGTAAATATGCATGCACCATCTGGAAAATATTTGTATTGTTAGTGGCTAAACATAGTGATACTCTTTTTTTAGGGTTCCGTACCCAAAGGGTAAAACGGGACCCTATTACTAAGACTTCGCTGTCCGTCCGTCCGTCCGTCTGTCACCAGGCTGTATCTCACGAACCGTGATAGCTAGACAGTTGAAATTTTCACAGATGATGTATTTCTGTTGCCGCTTTAACAACAAATACTAAAAACAGAATAAAATAAAAATTTAAATGGGGCTCCCATACAACAAACGTGATTTTTGACCAAAGTTAAGCAACGTCGGGAGGGGTCAGTACTTGGAGGGGTGACCGTTTTCTTTTTGCTTTTTTTTTTTTTGCATTATGGTACGGAACCCTTCGTGCGCGAGTCCGACTCGCACTTGCCCGGTTTTAAGTGTACAATTATAACTGTAAAAACCTATGTTTACAAATAAATACATGATTTATGATTTACTTTTGTAAAACTATCACCTTTACTTTGTTACAAGAACGTACAATATTAAATAACGCTTTGAACTCTCGCGCACACAGACACATAGTCAATTATACGAACGAATCGAACGTCGGAATTTAACATAAAAAACAATGAAACTATATCGCGGGCAATAAAGACACTATTATACATTGTATGTATGAAAACATGAACTAACCCATGAGTTCCTCGCTCTTCTCTTCCCCGACCTCCGACTGCTCCACCAGTATGGGCTCCTCATCTGAAGCAAAACTTTATTATATAAACATCAGAACAAACACCGCTTTATGAAGCATACATGAAGAGTCAGGTCACCACACATTGGGGCTATTTTACTTGTAAAATGCCACACAGCAAGCAACTATGCCGAGCTCCACCCAACACCATGGTAACTACAACGGACTACAACCCTGGTTTATCTCTTAAACGCAATTTCTGTTAATTTACCTAAGTACAGTACAGACAGGATATAAAAGTGAGGTCATTCCCACTAGTTACCACCAAAGTGAGTTAGTGATAGAGCATTGTGTATTAAGAGAGGTAAACAAGAATTTACCAAGACAGGAAGTACTCACATAACACATCAAAAACAGAGTTATCGTCCGCACCATCATCAGCCCACTCAGATTTGACCGCAGCCTCTGCTGAACAACACAAGAAATTTTATTTAATCATAAAAATACTAGAAAAACAAACTACGAAAATTAAACTTTAGTTCTTCAAATAGAGACACACCACAGACAGACAGACAGCACAAGTTTAATAATGATGATGCCCCAAATAAAATAAATATAATAAGGTATCATCTGTCACCCTTCAGGTTTGGAATCCTAATAATGTTAGAAAATAATTTAAACAAGCCTGAAGCCCGAAACTTAATGAAGAGAAACATTCCTGCTAATGCTATCAAAATGGTAAAAGCAAGCACTGGTGGCCTAGCAGTAAGAGCGTTTGACTTTCAATGTGGAGGTTGCGGGTTCAAACCCCGGCTCGTACCAATGAGTTTTCGAAACTTCTGTAAGAAATATCATTTGATATTTACTAGCCACTTTTCCGTAAAGAAAAACATCGTGAAGAAACCGGACTAACCCCATAAGGTCTAGTTTACCCTCTGGGTTGGAAGGTCAGATAACAGTCGCTTTCGTAAAAACTAATGCCTACGCCAATTCTCGGGATAAGCGGTCAAGCGGAACTCAAGACTCCCACCCATTAGGCTTGTGCCTGCTCGGTCACTACAAAGAACGCTCCGCTCTCGGTCAATCAGTCAAAAGAACTAGTTCGGTTTTTTAGTTCCTTTAGTTCAGTTCGGTCTTTGAGAGCTGGGAATGTATGAATCGATTTTACAGTAGTTTTTTTCTAAATCTTTGGCAACTGAATTACGATTCAAGTTGTATGATACTATATGACGATTAAACATCAAAAAGCTAGACACAATAAAATAAAATAAAAAATATTTGATTTTTCTTCATAATTTTCAGGTGTAAGACTGTTTGTCACTCTTTTATCTCGTTCACACTCGTGCCAGCGTCATTGTGAACCATTTCGTTCAGTCTATTTTCTGTTTCACTCATGTCAAGCGCTCACCAATCCCACTGAACTAAAGGACCTAAAGACTGATTAAGAGCGTGCAAAAAGATTTAGTTCCTTTCGGTCCTTAATGGGATTTCATTCTTAACAGTTCTTAGTTCATGACCGACACAAGCCTATCACCCATACCATCAGAGAATTAAAATTAGTTGTTGAAGCCAACCTTTAATAAGCATTCCCTGCAGCTCCGCCTGGCTGCGCTGCACTTGCAGCTTGAAGTCGCTTGCGTCTCTCAGGCGGCCCACGCACGCCGAGCAGATGCCGCACGAGCCCGAGCCGCCCACCACCAGCTGCACATTCAAACAATTGTCAATTAACGCAATTATAGGCTAGTGTAAGGTCACATCCACCAACTAAATTGTAGTATTTACATGTATATCGAAGCACTGTTTGATCATGTAGGAATATATCTCCGTTTTGCCGAGATGTGTGTACGGCGTCGTCAGGTTCTTGTCCGAAGCACGCCGCAGGCAGCAGCGACACGCATGCATTACGTCCATCATGGTAACCGTGCGGAGCGCAAGAATACTTCAATAGTCCCAAAAATAAGTAAAATAACACAACAAAACGAGCGTACAACGGCGTTAAGCTGACCTCAATATTTTGACTTTGACAGTGTAGTGACACTGACAGTTACAGTTTTTGACAGGTAACGAAACTAAAGGCCGTAACAGAATATCGCACCGCACGCCAAGCCCTCCATTCACACTCCTACGTTGTAGTCCGCCTCATTGGGTAGGATTGTGTATGGGGGTTGCGGACTAAGTGCCGTCCTACAACACCCAAGTAGGATGCCTCTTGGGTCCTACGAATCCTGCAAGCCCCGCCCGCCGCTGTAGTCCGCCGCGTAGGATTGTGTGTGGGTTGTCGTCCTACGTTGCGGACTGCTGTGTTTGACGTATGACAACAGTGCGCGCCAGTTTTCTGATTTTTATAAAGAAAGTCGCTGTTTGTGGGACCAATAAGACCTAGCTTGATAATACCAAAATATTAATCCATCACCAAAAAAATACATAAGTACTATGCCAAAGATGCTAAATGCTAAGTATCAAAATATTTATAGAGCACCAACCTCCTAATTTGTTTACATTTGTTTAGGAGTTGTAAATGTAAACACTGTAGATTTTCGTTATACAACGCTACACGACGACTTCGTACATTGTCGTAATAATAGTTTGCGAACCTCACTCCGTTTAGACATTATTAATATTATTTAAGGTGGTTCGCCTAGGTTACTCAAAACTTAACTCTCGCTAGATGTCACCACTTTTGCAAAATTTAAGATTTTATTTTTTTGTGAAATGGTCTTGGTATTTGTATACTTAAAAGTATGTTTCGCGCACTCTTTAAGTAAATATTGAACTATTAAAATAAACATTGAATACTTCATTGTGCAAAAACCACCTTTTTAATTCGACGTAGTGTTGCTGTCACGCTTTTTCCTACTATTACTCACACATGCAAACAGTGTTTCCGTGATCCTTGTAGTAGACAATTTCACACAACGTAAGTATGTTGCAATAGCGTAACGGTATGTTCGTGGAAATACGTGCAAGAGGATTGGGGTTCAAGACTGGTGCGAGTAGGTAATTTCTTTTTGTTTCTCCTTTGTGTTAATTAATTATTTATTTATATATTTGGATGGTATCAGAAACGGCTCTAACGATTTCGATGAAATTTGCTATAAGGGGTTTGATCTCTTAGCTAGGTCTATGAGAAAACGCGCATTTTTGAGTTTTTATGTTTTGTAAGCTTTGGTCGGTCTCCCAGATATTCAATCTCCGCTTGGCAACTAATCCCAGAATTGGCATGCGCACTAGTTTTTACGAAAGCGACTGCCCTGACCTTCCAACCCAGAGAGTAAACTTATTTGGATTAGTCCGGTTTCCTCACATTGTTTTCTTTCACCGAAAAATAGGTATCGGTGTATAAATATGTAGGTATCAAATGCTATTTCGTACAAAAGTTCGAAAAATCATTGGTACGAGCCGGGGTTAGAACCCGCGACCTCCGAATTGCTTTCCGCTAGGCCAGCAGCGCTTCCCCCACATACTCAGTGTTATCAGGTTTTTTAAAAATCAAAAACGATTACTTATGAAAGCAGAAGAATATAAATGATCGTATTAGATTTATAATTGTTACATATTTGCCGTAACTTATTTTTAAAATGTGTTTTTCAATTAAAAGACACGTCAAGATTGTTTACCTTATTTCTAATGCTAAAAAAAAACAAACTATAGTAATAATTGTGTTTTTCATTCATAGACAAAATCCATTAGTTTTAACCACAGGAAATTTTATACATTTCTTTTTAGGGTTCCGTACCCAAAGGGTAAAACGGGACCCTATTACTAAGACTTCGCTGTCCGTCCGTCCGTCCGTCCGTCCGTCCGTCTGTCACCAGGCTGTATCTCACGAACCGTAATAGCTAGACAGTTGAAATTTTCACAGATGATGTATTTCTGTTGCCGCTATAACAACAAATACTAAAAACAGAATAAAATAAAGATTTGAATGGGGCTCCCATACAACAAACGTGATTTTTGACCAAAGTTAAGCAACGTCGGGAGTGGTCAGTACTTGGATGGGTGACCGTTTTTTTTTGCTTTTTTTTTTGATTTTTTTTGCATTATGGCACGGAACCCTTCGTGCGCGAGTCCGACTCGCACTTGACCGGTTTTTATTGCAGTGAGGATGTCCTGATTGTAAAAATCAGAGAGATTAGGAAGAGTATAATTTCTAATTATCTTTGTAAAAATAAATTAATACGTATAGCCCATACTTAATAATCGATTTATGATACTAAGAAAAATTAAATAAAAATAAAAAGAAATACGAAATTTAGGTGTAACAAAAATACAAAAAGTTATGTTCCAGCATACAATGACTGGGGATCGAACCGGGAATCTTCCGTTTGCAAGCAAAAAAGCAACTGTTTGCATAAATAACACGCCATGATAGTTCTTAGCTAAGCTGACGAACTTCTCGCTTAGGTCAATTAACTACCTGCCGACGGGCCCGAAACATGTCGCCAATAGCGACTAAAAATTCAAGTGAGTGAAACCGTTGTCGTATAAACAAATTAACTACCTGTCAAATATCAGTGTCAACAAAATTGCACTAAACATGACGGCACTCCAAATTCGAGCCGTGGTCAGCCCGGCAACGTCGGAAATGGTATGGCAACGTCGCAAATGTATCTGTACTAGACATGTGCGCCGCGCCGCCGCGCCGCCGCCGCCGACGATTTTTCCACGCCGCCGCCGCCGATAAATTTGACCGGCGTATAATCGGCGTGGGAAATATTGATACCTATCGTGTCTTATTCCATGTTGCGTAGTGAATAGATAGTGCCAGAGGTATAATTTAAAGATCCTTATGCTTTTACGCTTATTATTTGCCAGTGAACCAAATTAGCATCATTTTTGTCGTTGCGGTGTTAGCTGTGATATCGATTTAGCGTCAATTTAAACTAGATCTAGTTTCTGGATCTCAGGTTATTATGTATTTGATATTTTATCGCACAGCTTTTTTGTAGAGCGCATTTTGTATTACGTCAATAATCTCGTGATTGTCTATTTAATCAGTGAAGTCAAGAAAATAGCAAGTTCATATCCTAGGACATAAACATGCTATTTTCTTCTTAGAATCTCCAGCAAGTTGTCACCACGGTTATAATTGCTGATTTTATGATTTCTCGTGTGATGCTGGTGACACGTATAAGGAATTATTTATGATTTGATTTATTTGCCAAATATTATAAAATTTCATTTAAAATTACCTTCATACGATCAATTCTTAGTCATTTTATGGCGATTATCAGCTTCCTTTACTTAACAATATAAATTTCAATCAAAATTATGAAATTCAGGTTAAAGCTTCGTAATAAGCTATACCTAAACAATTATACCTAGGTACTTATAGGAACTTAAATCACCAAGTATCATCACTAAGCTAGCAGTAAAGAAAACAAAGTATAGATGGTCAAGCAAAACTTGTTAGTAGAAAAAGGCGCGAAATTCAAATTTTCTATGGGACGATAACCCTTCGCGCCTACATTTTTCAAATTTGCCACCTTTTTCTACTGACATGATCTGCTTGACCAAGTATAGACCTTAATATTCTATGGAATATGGAAACGGGACACTTCAAATACATTCTGTTGAGCGAATCTGAATCAACCTGTCAGAGACGTTTACTTTCGAAAACGATGACATCTTTATTCTAACATACATTTGTGTTAAACTTCAGTTCAGACAAATATAAAGTATGTAGTTCATCATAACTTCGTAACAAATCCTAGGTGAGGCGACAGCGGCTGGGAAAAGTCAATATCTATAGATTTAAGACTTAACTTATAAAGAATTTTGCTTGTGTTTTATTTGTATTCCGCCTACAAAGTAAGTAAAAATATTGCCTAAAATGTAGCGTTTTAAAATATCTTTGTTTTAATATTTAAACATGCCGTTAGTAACCGTTAGGTTGGTATTGGTAATAAATGGTTGCCAAATGACATGATGGGATATAATTTTCGGCAATAATTAAGAAAACACACATAATATGTTTTGGATAGCCTAGTAAATACCCAGAAGGCTTTAATGTAGAGTTTCAGCAGCCACGTTCTCATGCAGTATCAAAAATTATGCCACGCCGATTTCACGCCGATCACGCCGCCGCCGCCGGTCAAAAAATCATCGGACGCCGCCGCCGATGATTTTGCCATCGGCGCACACCTCTAATCTGTACACGACATTTGTGACACACACATACGTAAAATTGATGAAAAGTTAACTATGATTTTTGCATGATTTCTGTATGAAACATTGTTTTTAATACAGTTGCTCAAAAAGTGCTACTTTACGTAGCTGTTTAGCGTGCGGAAAGTTGGTTATCTCGAACTAGTGCTTTTTACTTTTCCAATTTTTTTTAATTTATACTTGTTCCAGTTCACGACTACTTATTGATGAGTGTTAATATTAGTTTCCTTTAAACGTCGTAATCAGCATAAAAACCTACCGTTAATGTAAGAATACGAAAAATATTACATATTTCATATTTAATTACTTACCTCTTCATCATTATAACACGTTTAATTTTTAATATTCAATATTGAAAATTCCGTTCTTAATAAGTTGACTGAATGGAACGGAATAGCTGTCAAACGCCCATAGATATAATATACTTAAAGACGACGTCTAACCGAGCTGTCACTGTTACCACTTTTGTTTAGTGTACGATTAACAATGTTTTTCTTATTTTTTCGCAACTGTATTAAAAAACGTCGTTCGATACACGTGCGGAAATGTCATTCTTCACTCGTCCCGAGCATAGACATAATATATATATAGACGTAGTCTCAGCGAGCTGTCACTGTTGCCACTTTTGTTTAGTGTACGATTAACAATGAGGCCCACGTTGCTGTAGCCATGTCGATAAAGTCATATCGATAAACTATCGACATTTCTTGCAATTTTAATTTTACTTCAAAGGCTTAACGATACCTAAAATGACCAAAAACGCTTTTATTCTTTATTGTGGTTATCAGATCACAATTTTATAGTCACGCCCCAGCAGGGAACCAAGGGAAAGTTCAGATATTTAATTAAAATACATAAATACCTCCTAAAATAGGTGTTCCGCAATAATTGAATTATATTATTATATTATAATATATTCATTATCCATTAGCATTTCAATAATGTTTATGTTTAACGAAGATATTGAAGCTTCAATTAATCGCTATTTCGTTCCGCTGTGTAGCGTTTATCGATATATAACATGATTAAAATCGACTTTTCACATCCCTAAAAGAGCACACATATACGTTTTTACGCACACATGCACAACCTGGGTCGCCTAAAAAGGGGCCACTTGGATTTGAAGTCCATCTTGTCAACAGTATAGTTGTCCTTTTTTGACAAGTGGCATTTTAAAAGAGCGAGGAGAGAGAAATGATACTAGTTGCTGCGCCGTCAAATAGAACAATAAAGGTAGGGGCCTTGGTCCCGAGTCTTGCCACTCGCCTGCGGCTCGTGGCAAGATATCTCGGTACTCGTGAAGTAATGACATACCTTCCGCACTAGCATCGAAATGTACTATTTCCTGTTAATTTCGCGCAAACGAATATTTGAAAGAAGATAAATGCGGAAATATTTGTGTACTAATAGTGTGTAGTTACTTAATGAGCTTTGATTGAATTTTGTATGAAAAGCGAACCACCCAAAAAATTTGAATGAATGACATAAATTGATAACTGACTTATAGCTTTTTCTCAAAAATGGACGGCAAAGTCGACTTTGCCGTCTAAAAAATAGGTCGCGAAGCGCGGAGTTTATGGTCAGTCAAAAATTAAAAAGTTAAAAACATTGCAGTCTCGATTTTGGGACTGCAATGTTGCATACAAATTCCATTATTTGTCGAGTTCCAAACTTTTTAAAAGTTGAAATGGCCATATCAAATGAAGGCACAGGCCCATTAAACAGCCAAACAGATGATTAGTACCGCGACTATTTAGCTGTCTCAAATAGGTTGGCGTATTTTCGGTAGAAAAATACACTTCTGTTTTTTTATAAAAAAAAATAAAAAGGCGGCAAGGGCTTTTTTCTGTGAAAATATATACGTAAGAATGTTGCTTTTGTAAAAAATTTCTATGATATTTATATTTGTTGCGCCATTTTTGAGAAAAGCACTATATATGACTCGGCTGGAAGGCTACTTGCTGGCTTCGGATTCAATTAAGCGGACTCCCAAGGTCGTCCGTTTAAAACGAATCCTCAGCCTGCAAGTAGCTACTTCCGAGCCTCGACAATAATGTACTATTTTTTAAATCATAGACAATTGATGATGACAACAACGAAATAAATTGATTGATTGATTGATTGATTCGCGTTCGCGGCTTCGCGCCGCGATTCGCGCACGAGTGTGGAGGAGGCTTATCACGTTCGCTCATTTCCCCCACCCACACAAACTACTAACCCCCTTGTTCATAAACGATTACTAAAGTAGACAAGCCGATAATAATCGTTTGTCCCTTTCCATCATACCAATACGTCGGAATGGGACAAACGATTATTATCGGCTTGTTAACTTTAGTAAACGTTTATGAATAAGGGGGTAAGAAGATACTACGTATCCCACTCATCATGCCTTATCCAGTTATCACACCGCACTGCGACCTTGATGCGTCGCACCAATAAGTGAGAGCGAGGAAAAGATATCTGTTTCTCGCTCTCCCTTAGGGGTGCGACGCAACAAGGTCGCGGTGTAGTGCGATAGTGTGAATAGACCATAAAATAAGCGCATCCTTTTCTTATCTGTGAGATAATGTCAAAATGTTTGAGGTTAGGTTAGTATTTAACTAAACCATCATTCACCATTAAATTCCATCAAATCTACCAAGAAATGTCACTGTCACAATGACATCTGTCAACGTCAGTATGACGGATCAGATGTCACCAACCTTTTTGTGATAATATAAAATATAATTATCTAACTGAAGGTAAAGAACGTACTTAATAAAATCCCTTTTTATATGGAATATGGAAGCTACGTCAAAATATAGACTCCATTTTTTATACCTTTACTGAAACGCAGCCAACGACATTAATGCAGGGCTTTCGTTAAATGTGTCGCCTATATTTCGACTCTTAGATATTTTTTTTATTTACATAGTAAATATTTATAGGGGAAAGAGAAATATTCTCCTTCATGTGAGAGGGACCTGCCACAGGTTCCATTTTGCTTTCGTAAAAGCAAAACCCACGTTCGCGGTACAAACTTAACACAGTACCTATTAGTATCAACAAAAAGAAACAACACAAACTTAACGAAAAACTTAACAAGAAACAAAAACTTAACAAAGGAAATCACCACGACGGGATAGGAAAACATTCAAGCGCTCAAGACAGACGTCAGATGCCGAATGAAGTGACAACTTGACTTGACAAGTGTCATGGCCGCCATAAATCCATCATGGTACCCATAAGGTCGTTTTACACTATCCTGTACTTGTCGTTTTCGAATTTACGTTTTAAGGTATAAAAATATACGCACATCGTAAGGCGATAATGTTATTGTATTAAAACCATGGACATTAAACATAACTGGATGGCGGACATTGGCCAAAAAGTGTGTCCACATGAGATAGTCAAGGTGGGCCGTTGTATCTCTTTCTAATTAGGGTGACCATACGTCTTATGTATGTGGGATATTAGGATAACATTTAAATATATAGTTTGACCAGGATCTTTTCTTAATCGTGCATAGTTATATTAGTAATAGAAATCATACTGTCTTTTCGCCTAAAAAGGGATGGATATAGTTTTTTCTCTTCTGTAAAACGCTTCACACAACCTTAGGTACTTAATTTAGTTGTTCTAAATGGTGTGTTCACATTACGGCACCTATGCAATTAAAACTTTGGCGAGGAAGAGAACCCTATGGAGGAACCTGGTCTTCAACAGAAGGATATGATGTCACGATCCTCAGTATTGAGGGACCAAGTGAAGAAGAAAAGCTGTTACTAGTAGGCGTAGGTACTGGACCACGAACATGGTCGATCGTCAGGAAGGTGGTCCGCCGTAACGTCTGTCAAGAACACAGGTATGAGTGAGAGAGATAGAGAGACAAATATGCTGACAGAACCAGAGGGTCTACTGTGAACCATGTTCGACGTGTTGCCTCTCTGTCACACTTACGTACGAATTTACAAGTGCGACAAAGACGCAACGGGGTCGGCTCTCAGGACAGTGGAGGAATTACATACAGCCTTTGCCGCCTTAGGCACCAAGCCCTACATAGCAAGCTCTAGCCGCCCCCCCCCCTTTCTCAGCACCCATCATATAGACTGCCGCCCAAAATATCTGGCCGCCCTAGGCCCGGGCCTACTCGGTCTTAGGGCAAATTCGTAACTGCCTGAGGGTCGCGTGGGTCCGCTACGCCCGCTTGCTATCGTTTTTAACTAGGACGCTTGTCACTGGACCATAGATATCGAAGTTTGCAAATTGCGAGCATCTTTCTCTGTTACTGTAATTACTCCTTTATAGGAGTAAAAGAGAAAGATGCCCGTAATTTGCGAACTTCGGTGTTCACGGTGCTAGGCCACCTGTGCGAAAAGAGAAGAGTCGTGAAATGTAAAGAAATTAGTGATGTGCCGTTCTTAGTAAATTTTCCAAAGAGGGTAAATTCCCAGTAACGTTTCTGGTATCGTCCCAAAAGTCAGTAAATTACGATAAAGTTCTATTTTTCTTTTATTATCAATGTGTTTATTATTATTATAACAATGCATAAATGTGTCTGTAATGTTTAAGGACTTTGGATTTCAATTTTGGCAATTATTTATTCTGTATTGGCTCTCATTTCACCAATTTAAACATGCCGAAATAAATACATACTATAACGCGCCAACCTCAAACGTCGGCCCGGCCGAACGAAACTCGCGGATTGGACGACTTACCTGCTGCACCGCATGAGCCAATCACAGCTCCGATTCATGACGCACTGCGCGTGACCGACCGTATACAGATACGTTCTCGCCGCTCCCGCGCAGTCCGGCAACCGACGCGATACGATTAATAAGATAAGATCATTACGAGTGTAATTATTCAACAGAATACACTTTTAATTCAGTATCGGTGTCGTTTTCACTTTTAAATAGCCTCCTCATCCGAACCCCGAGCTAGCTGGCGCTACAAAATGGCTGCCCAAGTGTGAGGCTATAGTGAAAAAGTGGACTTTTGTGCCGTGATTCATTAAAATAAACAATATAGTGTAATAAAATGCCGCCTAAATCAAGGAGAAATCGACGTGTGTCGACGCCGACGCGAGATGACCTCGAGCCCGCTCGAGAAGGTTCTTTCACGAGAGATGACGTCGCGACGCTTGTGGATTCGTTGCAACGGTCGCAAACCAACGCCTTCAGGGAACTGCTGGAAAGCGTCATCACAACCTCTAGGCACCCGTCGTCGTCTACTACATCGACACCGTTTCCTGTAGAAGGAGGAAATTTCTCTCGCTGCAAAGCTCGATTCGCTGGAAATGCGGAAGAGTCCATCGAAGGTTTTATTGACGCCATTGAGGCCTACAAAGATTGTGCCAACATCTCGGACGATAACGCCATTGGTGGGTTATCAATGCTACTAACGCATTCAGCCGCAGATTGGTGGCAGGGCATAAAACCGGAGACAACTTCATGGGCCGAAGTAGTTGACAGCTTGCGCCATACCTACGGCGACAATCGAGCTCCACCACGCATTTACCGTGACTTATTCGCCACACCACAAGGCGAAGAAAATACACATGTTTTCGTCGCAAAGTGTAGAGCGTTGTTGGCAAAATTGCCACGTAGCGAGTTGGCCGAGAAGGTACAATTGGATATGGTGTACGGACTGTTAAACAAACGTATACGTAAACGTGTTAAGAGGGAAGAGTGCGCAACGTTTAAGATATTATTACAAAAGGCGCGCGCCGTCGAAGAATCGTTGAACGAGAGTACGAACGATACAAAGGCCGCCGCCGCTTCCAAGAACGTGAGCTACGCCTCGCCGAGTCGTCCCGTCGCCTTGTCAAAGCCGCCGCGCGCTGCCGCGAACGCGAGCGCCGCGCCGCCGTCCCGCGAGCCCCGCGCGCCTCCGCCGCGTCGTTTAGATGATAACAGTGATAACAATACAGCGTCCGCGTCCGCCGCGAAATCTAAGTCGTATAGTAAGAAGTGCGGGTATTGTAAACGTTACGGCCACGTAAAAGAAGAATGTAGAAAACTAAATAAAGACTCTAGTGGTACGTCTAACGATAATAATAATAACACATCAGATGTTAATGTCTTACGTTGTTATGGTTGTGGTCAAGTAGGTGTTATACGCGCAAATTGCGAAAAATGTAATGCTACTTTCTGTACTGTCAACTGCAGCATGGATTCGTCCAATCCAGGGTTAAAGGACACTGGTAAGCAGACTAAGAAGCTCTCCCCGGTGAGTAGTACTCTTAACTCTATACCTAAGGTTCAGAATGATAAGCTTGACGAGATCTTTTTGTCTCCCACTGATTTTCGACATGCACTTCCTGCAAATTTCTTTGGTGACGGTTTAGTAGCAAAGCCGGTGTTGCCCCGCGCCGCCGACAGCTCCCAGGATGACCCTGTAGTCGTTCAACAATCGTGCACACTTTTTGCAAAGTCCATTATTGATAACAGTGATAAGCAAGTAAATAGTCCCCATAGTAAGGAAATGTCATTTTGCACCGTGTCAAATAATATTAGTAACATCCCTGTGCTGCCAGAGCAGGTCATTGACGCCAAATCTAGGTTGACTACAGCTGTTTTAGGATCAGCTGATAACAGTAATAAGAATGGTCACAATGTAACAAAATACAGTAAGTCATCTTCGGGTCACAGTATAGATAATTCCAGTAACTCAACCACGCCTTGTGAGGGAATTTTATTTTCAGCTGTGGACTTTTCAGGGACAAACCAGAATGATGAGGACTCCAAGGAGCCTACACCTGGAGCCCTAATGGACCAGAATGACTCTGAGGACCCCGTGTTGGATTTATTCGACACATATGAGGAATACACAAAAAGGCATCAGCGGCCAATTTTAGGGATTGGAATCCTGGACATGCAAGGTATTGCCTTAGTGGATACAGGCGCAAAGAGAAGCTTGGCAAGTCGAAAGCTCTACTCACTGTTACTTGAGAGACAGCAACAGTTCTGCGAGAAGCAAATGAGAGTGACATTAGCCGATGGTGTAACTCAACTTAGAAATGTGCTCAAAATTACCTTAGATGTCAAAGTGAAGGATAGAGTGATACCTCAAGAGTTCCTGATCTTACCTGAAGCTGAAGAAAATGAAACTTTACTGGGAATCGATTTTCTAAAAGCATCTAGGCTCGACCTGGACTTTGATAACCATACTTGGTGTTTCCCAGGTGGTGAGAGATATCCCATACAGTATGAATCTGACATGCCAACGCAATTGTCAATTGCTGCAAGCAATATACTTCATGCTGAAGAAGGATCAATGCTCAGCGAAGGTGAAAAGATGAAATTAGCCGAAGTGTTAGAGAGGAATAGTGCAGTCTTCAGTCTAGGGGGAGCGCCCACTCCAATTGTTGAACATCATATAGACACAGGAGACCATGCACCTATATCTGTACCTCCATACCGGCTCACACCTGCAAAGAAAGAAATAATGAAAGCGGAGATTGAGAAGATGCTCCGGGAAGGGATAATAGAGGAATGTGAATCTGCATGGACCTCACCGGCAGTTCTTGTCCCTAAGAAAAATAATACTGTCAGATTCTGTGCTGATTATAGAAAGCTGAATAGCGTCACAAAGACAGATAACTATCCCTTACCCTTAATTGATGAGCTGCTGCAGTCGACCGGAAGACATTGCTACATAAGTACCATAGATATGAGATCCGGATACTGGCAAGTAAGTGTGAATCCAGCTGATCGGGATAAGACTTCAGTGATCACACCATTCGGTACCTACCGTTTCGTACGAATGCCATTCGGTTTAAAGAATGCACCTGCAACCTTCCAGCGGTTGATGGATAAGTTCAAATCCGGTGCCAGCTTGCAAAATACTACAGTTCTAGCTTACCTGGACGATCTCCTGGTTATATCTGACAGTTTCGAGAAACACCTGCAAGACCTGCAACTTGTGTTCGACCGATTACGTCAGTTTGGCTTAAGAGCAAACCGAGAGAAATGTGTTTTTGCCTGCAAAGAGGTCAAGTACCTTGGACACCTCATCACCCCTGACGGTATTAAGCCAGATAATGGGAAAGTTGAAGCAATATTAGCCATGAAGGAGCCAACTAATCTCAAGCATCTCCGGACATTTCTCCAAACCTGCGCTTGGTTCAGAAAATTTGTTCCAAATTTCTCAGCGGTAGCTCAGCCGCTTACCAAGCTTACTAAGAAAAATGAACCATGGAAATGGCAAGACGAGCAACAACAGGCTTTTACGGAGCTCAAGACCAGATTAACTTCTGCTCCAATCCTGGTGCAAGCGGATTACAGCAAACAATTTATTCTACGGACTGACTCGAGTAACTATGCTCTTGGAGCTTGTCTTATGCAAGGCGAAGGACATGATGAGCGTCCCATTGAGTATGCCAGCAGGCTGCTCACTCCAGCAGAACGCCGTTACAGCACAACTGAGAGGGAGTGTTTGGCTGTGATCTGGGCGGTTGAGAAGTACCGGCCCTATATTGATGGTCATACAGTTTTAGTGAAGACGGATCATCAGCCGTTGAAATGGCTGTTGACTCACAAGTCACCAAGTGGTCGCCTTATCCGGTGGGCACTTAAACTGCAAGGTTTTGACATCAAATATGAATACACACCTGGAAAGGCCAATGTCATAGCAGACACATTGAGTCGACCTGTCTGCGATGAAAACTCCAAAGAAGAATGTGGAGTCTGCTCTATTATTATTGATATTCCACAAGTTGATCCGACGGAACTACGTACTGCACAGCTCGAAGATCCAGAAGTCGCCAAGATTATTCAAGACCTGGAAGACTCTGATCCTATTAACTCGACCAGATGGCTAGAGAGAGGATATGTCATGGCCCAAGGGATTCTCTACTATTACAATCCCAACTCTGAGTCGGAGGAAGCTCAGCTGGTAGTACCTAACTCTATGAAGGAGGCCGTCCTAAAAGAGTACCACGACGCCCCAACAGCTGGTCATCAGGGCGTGGAAAGGACTCTCGCACGCATCTGTCAAAAGTATTACTTTACAGGAATGCGCAAGTACATCACGGAATATTTAAAACTATGTGAAGAATGCCAACGTTACAAGATAAGTAACCAGAAGCCTATGGGACTACTACAGACCCCAGTGCTTAATCAAAGAGGAGAGGTGCTTGCTATAGACCTCTTTGGCCCTCTACCTGAAGGAGATAATGGAGAGAAATGGGTGCTGCTCATCGAGGACACGGCTACACGCTGGGTGGAGCTGATAGCCCTCAAGGACGCCACAGCAGAAGTCTGCGCTCCAGCCCTTATCGAGCAGTACTTCCTACGGTATGGATTCCCAAGAAGAGTCATTTCTGACAACGGAGTTCAGTTTGTCTCAGCTGTGATGCAGCAGACCATGTTCTTGCTGGGAATCAAGCAGAATTTAATACCACTCTATCATCCTGAGGCCAACCCTGCAGAATGCAAGAATAGAGACCTCAAGATTCAACTCTCTATTTTAGTGAAGAACAATCATCGTGCGTGGCCCAAGTTCCTGCCAGCGATCAGGTTCTCGATGAATAGTGCTCTTTGTGCCACCACTGGATGCAGTCCAGCTCACATGATGTTCGCTCGAGAGATGAGGACTCCTTTTGATGCCCAACGTGATTTAAAGGCTATTCTGTCAAAAGAAAACTTTCTGCCGCAAATAACTCCTTACTTGAAGAAGTTTCTCGAAAACTGGGATGTTATAAAGGAGAAAGCTGTACGCCAGCAGGACCAGAAGAAAAGCGACGCTGATCAGCACCGACGGCAGTCACCTTTGTTTTGCGTTAATGACCTAGTTCTGGTAGACACTCATTTGCTTAGTAACGCTTCTAAAGGTTTAACAAAGAAATTCATGCCCAAACGGGATGGTCCCTATCGCATTAGTAAAATAATTAGTCCAACTTCTTATGTTATAGCTGACGTACAAACCAATACCGACCTGGGTAAATACCATAGTTCTGATTTGACACCATTCACACCAGGTCAAGGTATTCCTTCGGTGCCTGTCCAACCACGGCGACTACGTGGTCGCCCTCGTAACTTAGCGCGAGATGATAGTGTTACCAAGTCCCCAACGGGTCGTTCTGGGAACTTGGAGGGGGAGTGTATAACGCGCCAACCTCAAACGTCGGCCCGGCCGAACGAAACTCGCGGATTGGACGACTTACCTGCTGCACCGCATGAGCCAATCACAGCTCCGATTCATGACGCACTGCGCGTGACCGACCGTATACAGATACGTTCTCGCCGCTCCCGCGCAGTCCGGCAACCGACGCGATACGATTAATATATGTTTAATGATAAGTTGTAAATCACTACAGTATTTAGTGCTTAATTTCTAATAAGTTTCCCATAAGAACATTACGAGTGTAATTATTCAACAGAATACACTTTTAATTCAGTATCGGTGTCGTTTTCACTTTTAAATAGCCTCCTCATCCGAACCCCGAGCTAGCTGGCGCTACAATACCTATTTATATAAACTTACTTAAGTACCTAATAAAAATTGTGTAACACTGATTCTCATCGTGCCGACATCATAGTCACCCTAATGAGTTTGACAATGTTGTCTTGTATTTTTATCGCATAATGTAATAATTGTGACTTCCTGGTGAAACAATATTCCACAATTAGAAATTCTGTCACTCCCACAACCTTTAACGCAACATTTATTCACCATTTTTAGGAAATTTTGCATTCACGTGTTTTGATAACATGTCATGACGATAGGGATACCAATTAACATTCAAAGTTTCTACAATGTCTACCACACCAAAATAAAAGGTTTTTTTTTGTTGTCCACATGCTTGGTTAAATCAGGTAATAATATTGACATCATACTTATTTACAAATTTCTTAAAAGATATCAGAACCTTACTCTGAATATAGCATTTAAATAATATAAGAAGTTATTTAATTTGAGTAGTATATTGATATAAATACTACCACAATGGTATATTTTTAACATTGGCAACACGTGCGAGTGAGACACCGCGACCCACCTTTGCTATCTCAAGTGGACCGTTTTCTCTAGTCTGGTACGAACGTCTTTCTAGCTCGGTGATAAAGTTCAATTTAGTATGGCAAAAAAAGTGACAGTGCAGTCCATCTTATAAGTCCATGATTAAAACGGAATACCAAATGTTGTTTAGACCTGAAGTGTTACCAATTCAATACGAACTTTTCTACCTCACAATAGTTATAATTCAATATTAATTAATGAGACAGCTTTTTTTAGAAGACTGATTATTTAATATAAGCATTTAAATATTGTATTTAAAATTAATAGTAAATTATTTACTTATGTGCATTCTTCCGCCGATAATATATTTACTATTAATAAAACGTTTCATTTTACTGGCAACACAGTGGTAGATTTGATGGAATTTAATGGTGAATGGAGGTTTTTTTTTTATATTATTTTTTTCTTTGGAATCGTAGTCAAGTAAATCAATTGTCGTACCACCGCTACGGCTGATGGTATTGTTGCGAGCCCGAGTTGCTTTTGAGTCGTGTGTTCGAAAATAAAGGCATACACAGATAGGTATGTATTTCACATTGTATGTTTTGTATAGCTATATATAGCTGTTTATTCCATGGTTTATTCTGAATATAAACGTTTTTTTCCATATACCTTAAGGCCCCAGTACACAGTGGTCAAGGATGGTCCATGATAAGTCATCACCATTGTGTACAGGGGGCAATGGTATACAATTGCGGACCGGCGGACGGCTCGGTTGGCCATCAGTTGTCTATCGTGGTGCGCAATCGGGAAGTTGTCGGTTTTTTTTGACACTTGAAAGGAACCGTATGGGAGTCGTGGCGTACCGTGGCCTGTGGTGTTCACACAATCGCCCATGGCAGAGGCTTGGCTTGGCTTGGCCCATCGTCAGCCACTGTGTACTGGGGCCTTAAGAATAAGCTGATGCCACAGAATAAATAATAGTACTGATGCTAAGTTGCTGAGACCCAACTGTGATTTCTTAATGCGCCTATTTCCTTGTGTTTATGCCGGTTGTGATTTCATAATGTTGTCTTAGAAACCCTACCCCTGCTTATATTTCAAATCTGTGCTGTGCAGGGGTGCTAAACGAATGGTCTTGCTGATTGATCTTGCATTGCAGGTATTGCCAGTACCAGTAACTACAGCTATAGTGCACGACATGTCTCTAGAGACAGCACATCTTGAGGAGGCAGAGGCGGTGTGTGTGAAGATGGAGCCCGGAGAGGTGTGTGTGAAGGAGGAGCGGCAGTGTGAGGACAGCGTGTTGTGCGGAGTGAGCGCGGCGGCCGCACGGGCCGGTCTGTATGTTGATCATGTGGTCAAGGACGAGCTCGTGCTGGGCCCCGAGGAGTGGCACCGCCCTCAAGTGCTCCCTTTACAAGGTCTGTTTATTATTTAAAAATAATGATATGTTTGCATACGCAGCCCTTGAAGCTGAGCAGGGCTTTTACTACTTATATAATATATTAAATACTAATATTTGCCATTGTACATTATCATCAAAATTTGCAAACCTTCTTTGACCGACTACTGGTGTCTGATTGAACTGAACTGTGAAATACAATGCAATATTATTTAAATGACCCACATAACTTAAGGTCTTTTGATCCGTTTCGAGAACTGTTTAAATTACATTTAATTAAAAATAGTTAACTATGTTAAAATTAGTAGAGTCAGACCGTGAAAAGTCTGCAGCGATTTTGATAGCCCACACAGTGCAAGTGTCATTTGAAACGTCAAACTTCTATGAAATTATGATGTATAAAAAACACTTACACTGCGTGGGCTATCAAATCCACTGCAGATTTTTCTTGGTGCGGCTATATTATTTATTTGATTAAATAGTACATTTTGCAACGAGGGGGGTAAGTGAAATATTGTACGAGGCGAGAGTCTACATATTCACGACAGCCGCAAGCTGGAGTGAATTAAAGACTCAAGTAACAATATTCTTAACCCCGGAGTTACACACAAAACAATGTTTTTCATGAAACTTGCAAAGAAAAAACTAAATTATAAGCGATATAATTTCTAAATACGGCACTATCCCTTTTGCCTATTTAGGGTTGTCAAAATTCAAGTCATTATATCTGTGCTTGTGCACGCAAAGGGACCTCAAGTTATGCCAACCCTAATAATTGCTCGGAGCAATGCTGAGTCGAACGGAGGCGGGAATGCCCGAAACGATGAGTGTCTCACCACTGAATACGGTGACATTTCAGACATTTGTCCACCATATTGTCATTTTTTGATCATAATTTTTCGTCTGCTTTCAGCCACGATTGAAAATCGTGTAAAACTATTTCAAACGTCTTTTAAATTAATCAAATTAAATATTTTTAAACTTAAACAAAACAATTAAATTATAAACAATAGCATTTCGAAACTAAAGTCTTATTATATACCTTGACTTTACACATGTAAGTATTTTTCTTAGAACCTACTTGGTTCGTATGAGTTAGTGATATAATAAAAAAAAGCTATAACTCCCGTGAGAGTAAAATGAACTTTACCTCCCGCTGCACATGCGTGAAATAGCTCGCGTACTAAGCAAGTGTGATGAAAACGTATTTTGCGTGGCTCGGTACAGTTTTAATTTGGTCGGTGATTAGAGATGGGCCGAATTTAATATTCGGTAACATTTGACGCTATCCTCCACACATCAATCTAGCCCCAAACTAAGCAAAGCTTGAGCTATTGGTACTAAACTACGTAACTTTGGTATGTTTTTGCATTATTTAGCGTCACTATTATGTTCATGTCTTCAATAGCCATATTTTTACAGCAGCATACGAAAGGTTAAATCGATAAGTAAGTAGAAAATAAGAAAGATATACATACCCATACTGTACAAGTTGTGTAACAATCCGTTACATTACCGGATATTATTTTATCATCCAACAGCACGATGTGAAGGAGGGTAATGTGTTTATTACTATGTATGTGTGTGTGTTCCTTTGTGGCACTCACAGGTGTGAGTCGATTTTGTTGACACTTACTTCAGTCGAAATGTCTTGATTGTCCGAGTGTTTTGTGAAACAGAGGAAACGTCGAGATGATATATGATATTACATATCTAAAGCAGTAAACAACAGAGAGAAATGGAAGGGTAATGAGGAGGCTTCCACCCAGCAGGGATCAGTGAAATCAAAAGTGCAACCAATCTAACATGAAATAGGATTAAGTAACAGTTTGAATACACTTCTGAATTGTATATATTAAAGTGTAAAGCACTAAGTAAATAAAGCTTTAGTAATATAAATAAATATATAGTAAATAAATAATAAAGCAGTAAAATAAGAAATGTCTTGGCCTCGGCCGACAATTACGTGTGAAGCCGCAGCTTTCTTATTTACTGCCTGAGTTGTACGTTGTACATGTATTCTATGTTTCTCCTCGACGAAGCCGGAAAGCAGCAACTTCGTTTAGCGCAGCGAGTCGAGAGCTGGGGCAAAAATAATGATAAGCGCTATAATCCCTTTAAATTGTTATGTTAATGTGTGTTTCAGTGTGTTCGGACGGCAGCGTCGCCCGCGCCAGGGAACAGCTCGCGATGGCTTGTTCCGTGGTGCTCGAGCGCCTCCGCGACGACGCGACTGTTCACAAATGCAGCTACTGTGATTGCAAATTCAGTCTCAAATCATCCTTAAAAGCACACCAGAAGATACACACCAGAGAGAAACCGTACACTTGCAGTCATTGCGACTACAAGTTCAGTCAAAGTTCAGACTTACGAAGACATGAAAGGACACATACTGGCGAGAAGCCTTTTCAGTGTAGCCGCTGTGATTACAAATTTAGTCGGAAGTCACAGTTACAACAACACCTGAAGATACATACTGGGGTGAAGCCATTTCAGTGTAGCCACTGTGATTACAAATGCAGCCAAAAGTCAAACTTACAAAGACATTTGAGGATACATACTGGGGCGAAGCCATTTCAGTGTAGCCGCTGTGATTACAAATGTAGTCAGAAGTCACACTTACAACAACACCTGACGATACATACTGGAGCGAAGCCATTTGAGTGTAGCCACTGTAATTTCAAATGCAGTCGGAAGTCACACTTACAACTACACCTGACGAAACATACTGGAGCGAAGCCATTTAAATGTAGCATCTGCGACTACAAGAGCAATCGGAAAGAACACTTACTAGTTCACCAAAGAATACACACCAGAGAGAAGCCATATACATGTAGTCATTGCGACTACAAGTGCAGTGATAGTTCAACCTTACGAAGTCATGAAAGGACACATACTGGGGCGAAGCCTCACCAGTGTAGCGACTGTGATTACAAATGCAGTCAGAAGTCAGACTTACAACGACACCTGATGATACATACTGGGGCGAAGGCATTTCAGTGTAGCCACTGTGATTACAAATGCAGTCAGAAGTCATACTTACAAAGACACCTGATGATACATACTGGGGTGAAGCCAATTCAGTGTAGCCACTGTGATTACAAATGCAGTCGGAAGTCACACCTACATCTACACCTGATTAAACATACCGGGGCGAAGCCATTTCAATGTAGCCACTGTGATTACAAATGCAATCAGAAGTCAGACTTACAACGACACCTGATGATACATACTGGGGCGAAGCCATTTCAGTGTAGCCACTGTGATTACAAATGCAGTCAGAAGTCACACTTACAACGACACCTAATGATACATACTGGGGCGAAGCCATTTCAGTGTAGCCACTGTTATTACAAATGCAGTCAAAAGACAGACTTACAACGACACCTGATGATACATACTGGGGCGAAGCCATTTCAGTGTAGCCACTGTGATTACAAATGCAGTCAAAAGACAGACTTACAACGACACCTGATGATACATACTGGGGCGAAGCCATTTCAGTGTAGCCACTGTGATTACAAATGCAGTCAGAAGTCTGACGTACAAAGACACCTGATGATACATACTGGGGCGAAGCCATTTCAGTGTAGCCACTGTGATTACAAATGCAGTCGGAAGTCACACCTACAACTACACCTGATTAAACATACCGGGGCGAAGCCATTTCAGTGTAGCCACTGTGATTACAAATGCAATCAGAAGTCAGACTTACAACGACACCTGATGATACATACTGGGGCGAAGCCATTTCAGTGTAGCCACTGTGATTACAAATGCACTAATAAATCGAATTTAAAAAAACACCAGAGGATACACACTCGATAAAAGCCATGTACAGTAGAATCCGCTTATAATGACATCAAAGGGAAGTGACAAACACGTCATACTAAGCGGATGTCATATAAAACATAGTTGTATAACTTCTTATTTTTGTTATGTTTTCCAAATTAATCTCAAATTCCTTTGTGATAAATGAGCTTTATTAAATTTGTAACAAATATTAACTTGTCACTGAGAATCAAAACTAAAATACCTTACACGCCACGAACGCACCAAACGTCCTAGCAGGGAAAGACATGGTGACGGCCACAAAAACCAGCGAATGTGTCAGTATAACCGGACATAATTTCATGGAAATAGGATTTTTAGGTCATAGTAAGCGATTTGTCACTATAAGCGAAGTCATCTTATCCAAATTTGTCAAAAAGAATTTTATGTGAAAACCAAACTTCGCACTGTAATTACGTCATAGTAAGCGGTTGGTCAGTATAAGCGGAGTCATAATAAACGGATTCTACTGTACCATGTATTCGTCGTGATTACAAATTCAGCGATAAATCCAACCTGCGATGTCACCAGAAGACGCATGGGACGAATCTTAAAAAGCAATAATAGCGACTACAAGTGCAGCCTGAAACAGCACCTGCGGAGACACCAGATGAGACGCGGAAGAGAACCCTTACTATAGGGATCGTTCGCGGCGGAGGGTATGTCGCCTTTTGTCCTAAATCAGAAAGTTAAACCTGACATTGACACACACTTAATATTAAAATACAGTGGTGAAATATATTAGTGTCGATCCGCTAGTTAGTGCAGTGAGTGAGCGCTGGGGGCGAAGTGGTCAGGGCTGTTATTGCGAAAATCGCAGTTTGCAAATTGCGGGCATCTTTCTCTGTCCCTCTAATTACACCTTAATTAAAGTAAGCGAGAAAATTACCCGCAATCTGCGGAGTTCGGTGTTCGCGGTAGGCCCTCAGCCATGTGGTGACCTCCGGCTCGGAGCAGGTTGTGGGCTCAAACTCCAGTCGCCATCAGATATATCGGAGCGGCCAACGTGCTCACAAATATCTGAACGCGCCTCTATCTATTGTTAGAGTGCGTGTTCAGATATTATTGAGCACCTAAGACAGCTCCTATATGGCGACTGTACATCACTTGATACTTACTAGTTCCTTTGTAGTTTGCTTGCTGGAGGAAAATATCTCAAATGAACCTACATATTAAAGTTATTGCGAGGGCTGCCATGAGAACAATAACCCTAACCCTCTTATGCAGTGAGATCTACATCTCTCCCGCTCTTGCTATATTGGAGTGACAGAGATGGAGATAATCTATACTTAGAATTCTCGAAGGTCGCAGTGCCTGCGGCTTGAGGCCGCTGCGTGTTAAAAATATTAATATGTAGTTACTTTGTATTCCACTAATAATGATTAGAACTAATTGAAAATTGATTGATGTGTATCCTTTAATAAAAAGTATTATTCTATGTATTCTGCTTATTTTCCTTACCATTCCTACACACTCGCTGTCGCATAGCGCCCTCTCTCTCGACCGTCCCGGGCTGTCACGTCGGCGACATGTCGTCGTCGAGCGGCGCCACAGAGTAGACACCAGTACTGCGCCGCGCTCACACTACTTATATACTCATGGAGCCCCCACACAGCAGCCACGCAGAAGGAGCGGAGATATGACTGGTATAACGCCTTTATGTATGCAAATGGTAAGGTATACCTTTATGGTATCGCCTGTATGCTTTATCTCATTCCCCTGTGCGGATACGGTATAAGATATATATATGTCGCGGGGAAATGATCAAAACAGAGATTTGATCGAATTTCCTAATATGGAATTTTTATGAAAACATGTATAGTGACGTCACGGTCAACTCACGTACTTTACACATTCAATCCGATTTATTAAATAGAAATGGTGTTTAAATACAATTTTATTTTACCATTTCACTTAATCTAGTCAGAGATTTGATCAAATCGCTTAACTGTAGAGTAAACTGTTGTATTCTGTAGGTAAGTACTTGCTTTCGTCATTTCACTAAACCGTTCAGAGATTTTATCAAATCACCATCTTCCAGTTGAGACTTTATCATTTCACTAAACCTGTTTAGCGAAATGATAAAACTGGTTGACTTTTTGAGTTCGTTTCGCCAACTTGCTGTCGTGGTTAGGGATTTTGTCAAATTCCTAAACAAATCTAGTGAAATGAAAAAGTGTGTCGCGTTTATTAGCCGATTTTGTCTTTTCACTAAACAGAGTCAGTTATTTGATCAAATAACTGAATTTTTCTAGGGAAATGATGATATGGATTCGCCATTTTAACATGCTGCGTGATTTGATCATATCCCTTAGAGATTTGATCAAATCTCTGTTTTGATCATTTCCCTGCGACATATACATTCATCTGCTATTAGTGATACGAAATAAATGATTGATAATATTCACATTGACACATCGCAAACATGCTAATTGCGTACTTATAATATTAAATGAATATTTTTATTAAATTTATTTAATCTACTTCCCTCCGTTGTTATTTTATTAATTCGTACACTAATTAAGAGAGTATTATATACCCAACAGAATTGAAAGAGTAAGTAAAGGTAGCCTACTTTCCCCTCTGCCCAACAGTGAGTTGCTAAAAGGTAAGTGGTGTTTTTACGGAACCCTTCATAGGCGAGTCCGACACGCACTTGGTCGCTTTTCATTCAAATTCAAAATGTTTTATTTGCAAATATAGGTAGTACATAATACAGTGATGGTAATCTTACAACAGGTGGTGTCGCTATATTTGACCAACAGGCATGCAAAAAACATATGTACATATGTAGAAATGATTTCAATCTTAAGCATATTGTTGTATGTTTAAGATTAAAATCACTCCAAGATATAGGTTGCTTTAAATCTAAATTACATTAATGTGCAGTAACTATGAATAAAAATCAATATCAAGGAATTAAAATGGATGTCAAAGTTTAAATTTATATAGTAAATAAGAATACAAAAGTCAAAATGAGAAAAAATAAAAATTAAATATTCAAATAATCCGAGAGACAATAGTAGCATTTATCTGTTAAGAATGTCATCAATGCACGTTTGAATTCACTGGTATCCTTATTTCTAATTGTGTCAGGAAGTTTATTATAAATGTTGCTTCCCAAACTACTACTATTACTAAAGTACCTATTATTACTTGCTCAGTGCGGGTTCACGTACCGGCCGTTCTCGAGGCGCCGAGTCGGTGTGGCGCAGCGGTACGTATTGTGTGTCTACATGTTCTGGAAGTGTAAGAGCGCCGACACGTGTGCCGTATTGTACAGTCAGAAGCATCAAAAGCAAATGTAGCGGATCAGACTACGTGACAATAGTATTTACTTCTCTATATAGTAGCTTCACAAAAATACATATGTAGAACAATAAGACTGTACCTAACTTAACCACAGAATAAATAATAGTAAAAGGAAACTTACAAAACCAAAGTTTGACAGCGGTTTAGGGTTGAATCATGCTGTCCCTTTCTAATGTATGGCACTATCCCTTTCGGCTATTAAGGTTTGTCATAATTCAAGCCATTATCTGTAGTCGTGCTCGCACACAACGGCCCGTCAAGTTGCGTCAACCCTAATAATTGCTCGGAGCAATGCTGAGCCGAACGGAGGCGAGTTTCCCCGAAGGGAGGAGTTTCGCTCCCCTGGCCTAACAGAGGCTTTTTGACACGAACTGTAGAGACTTATCTCTATTTGGAAAAGTATTCCTGGTGGCAGATACTTCAGACGCGTTGTTCCATCCGCTACTATTGAAGCTGACTGTACCTTTCCCTTATCTTTTCTTAAACAATGCAGAGCCGCATATCTGCTAACGTGGGGGAGAGTGGAGGCGCCATCAATATTAATGGCCTGTGCACACCGCCTGCGTGTGCGTGACGTGCACGTGCGCGTGCGGCGTTGTAGTATACAGATCTTTATGAGAGATAGCACACCACTTGCGTGACGTGTGTGTGAGATACGTAGTATAAAAACAAAGATCACACTTACATTTTTACGAGATGGTTCACTTTTGCTAAGCTAATACGTACTTATATCGAAATAATAAGTTAGAACTGCTGTTCAATAACACAACTACCCTCCATGTATATTTCTTGACCATAACTGTCAGAACATAAGTAAGGTAAATAAAGTATTTTATAATAATAAGCCATGATATTAAATTTGTATTAGTTTGCGTTAATTATTCTATAATAAATTAAACTAAATGCAGCAAATACATTTGTTGAATTGAATTATTATAATAACCGGATGTGCAGGAAACATCTTACTTGTTATTCCCACCAAGAAGTGGTAGAAGGGGTGAAGTCTAATCGAATATAAGCGGGTGTCTGACAGTTGTGGGTCACTTCTCAGTTGGAGAGCTACGACGACGAACGAAGTTAAGTGTCAATTTTATTTAATTGTGATTTTTATGACTTGTTATAAATTTCTGTATGTTTTCTTTGTGTTATAGTCTGATGGTATGTACGTTACAATCTTTAATGTGAATATAACCCTTTGATGAGTTTTTAATAGTTACTATGTAACGTATATTCCAACTGATTACGGTGTAATACATCATGTGGCTTATTGCTCGATCTTTATTACTATTTTAAACTATGCCAAGTGTGTACGTTAAGGTAGCCAGTACTACCTATTAAGCCACCAATATTTATTACGCGTAAAATAATATTTTTGTGAATGATGTGATAATAAAGCCGATTAATTGTTCCGTAAACCTACAATATACTTTTACTTACAATCTACTTATATAAATATATTACTTAAATAATGTCTACCATTTTTCATATTCTAAACCTTGTAGTTGTCGCTATAATAAATACATTACTTTGAGCAATAATTAACTAGTCTTAATTAAATACTGCCTTACATCCTCATTTCCTATTTTATCAACGATAATATTAAAGTAAATCTGACATCAGAAGTGGGATGATATTACACACATTCTATGCCTACAAAACTAATGTTTCAGGAGCAGTACGAGTATAAGGACTGCTTATGCTAGTCAACAGCGGGACGCCATCCAACTCCAAACAGACACTGTAAGCCGCGCTATCCTGGACACAAGGACACTGGTGTTTCACTTTCAGTGAAAACCCCAGGTGAAACAAGATATTTGGTATACTAAGCATGATGCTTTTTATGGAGAACCGCAGCAAGCAGCTCAAAAGTACTTCGCGAAACAGAAACTGCCGCACCTGTGAGACGCTGCGGAGTGGCGCCTGTCTGGAAGGATGACTGATGAATGATGTTGTTTCTGGTATGTTAAAATTTGGTTACACTTAAAAATAGGACTGTATAGGTATGTTTAGATATCGAATCACATCGAATAGTTACAGAGTTAGATAAACGTAAACGTCTGTCCTTTTCATAACCTGTTATGTAACCATAATGACGCATAAATAAATATTTTCTAATCTATACTATTCTAAATGACGACTTAGTTAATGACTGAATCGAATAATAATAAAAAAAAAGAAGCTATTTGTGAAATTGGATTTTAGAAAAGCAGTTTGGTTTGAATAAGTTTCCAAACGTTGGAATAACGTTATTTATGGCCTGGATAAATATTTTAATCGTGATCAGTTAGCTACAACTCGAATCTCATTATAAGATTTTGAGGTCTGCATTAAAGACTACGTTGGAAATTTTAGGCGGTTAAGTAACTTACCGCGTGTCTTAAGTTAGGTACGTTTATCAAGTCACGTTCAGCTGTCGGTTTAGTTACGAATTTGATACTTAATTTAATTGTCGCGGTTATGATATTTGTCGTCAGATTTGTGACTTTTCCTAACCGGACGTTAACGGTATACAGTTAAGTGGAAATACCCTTATACGTCCTTTAAATTTTATTAGTCACATTATTTCTTATTTTTGTTACGATTGATACGAATAAATATTTATATAACACCAGTTACTTAGGTTCAATAGTCTGATATCGAAGGCACATATCTTAAAGATTCTATCTCACCGATCAGGATCTTATCAAGGAACTATTTCAATAAGTATAAAACAGTAAACAATATTAAACTGTCAGGTCGTTTTAAAACTGTAAAGGATAAAGTCAACACGCTTTTGGTTTTCAGTTACAAGCCCCTCGTAAGCTTATCGATATTAAAACAGTCGGTGGTAGTCGTGATACTTTCATAAATAGTAATAACGGCTATTTACAATTTTGCACCTACAGTGCTTATTGCGAGTTCTGTGTACAGATAGTAATACGCGTTTGGCATAAAAGCGTTTTTGAAAGTATGCTTCCAATTTGATAAATTTACTGATTGATGGATATTAAATGACTATAAAAAAAAAGGATATCTCAGTGACAACCTTAGACAATTACGTCATACAAAATAGTAGACTAGTCAGTATTGTTCTTGTGGTAATCAGAGGTAATTCAAGTCCCGTGTTAGTAAATTATGTTTTGAAACCGTGAAGTTGAAAGATTTTTGCACATGCAAATTAGTCAGTAAATAAAAAGCACATATTCTCTTGGTAATAAAAATACTTTACAAAAAAAAAAGGGGTAAATATACAACATAGAGTACAATAAATGTGTACAAAGTAAACGTACCTATTCCTTTAGGACAATTCATCTAGGTGACCTGTAACTGGGTTGCCAACTTTTTTTTGGTGGAATATAGTATTTTCCAGAATAAGGCATCAAAAATATAGTACATTTCAAAAAAAAATATAGTACTTTTAGATAAAATACTAAACATGAGTGTAATATACTTTTAATCGGAAATATAGTATTTTAGCGTACTATATATTTTTCCAAAAGTATATAGTACAAAGAGCCAAAATATAGTACAATACGATATAATATAGTACGGTTGGCAACCCTACCTGTAAGGAATATAAAAAATATATACACGGTGTAACATGAGGGGGCCGAATAGTTTTAGCAGCGTATTCCTGATTATATTTAGAGACAAAGTCCTTTAAACCTTTTTGAAATTCGCCTAGTTTCAGAGTTCATTTAATACAAATACAAAAAAAAAATTAAAAAAAAACTAGTTTTCTTTTTGATGACGATGTTACTACTATGGGACGTAGTCTAAATATCCTTATCGATAGATGTCAAAAAGTAACAAGTAACACTTTGCAACAACTATGATTTACGAAAAAAAAAAATTTGTAAAAATGTATTTTATGTGACATGTTTACCAATAACATATACTTTTTATGTACAAGTACATTAAAAAAAAAAAATTTTTTTTTTGGGCGAAATTGACATATACACATATTACATTATTTTCTCTCTTTTGACCTCAGAAATGCGTGGTTAAGGTCTTTCGCATTCCTTGTGAACACCATGTATATACGATATTTTAAACTGTTATATACTTTACCAGTTCTCGTAGCAAACTCGCATAAGCCCTTGGGTATATGTACCACCATTTACCTGGTCTGGCGGTAATTAAATATGCTGCGGTAATAAAATGCCTATAACAATGGCAATTTTGTACCTATGATCTTCTGGTTCATTTTAATGTTTGTTTTAATTTTGGTACATACAAGAAAACATAAGACCACCGGAATACTGATAAAGCCAAGTGGAAGGTAGATAGGTAAATTAACCTTTTGGTGCCACTTGTTGCTATGAGTGAGCTGTTCAGGAATAAAACGAATCGTATAATCCTGATTCTATAGTATTTAGCAAACATCAATTTTTATTTTTATTTATACCTAACCTATTGCCATAATGAAGCATGACTGATATAAATAATATGTCTTCGAATTAATTGTGTCCTACCCAGAAGCCCAAAACATCCTAGACCCATCCTAGAGAACAACTTTTGTAAGATGAATCCGCCTTTGTACGATAAGTTAAGATTCAACTAGAAGAATATCGCGTTATCTCCTGCGGTTTAAGGACAGTTACGATGGAAGCTCCAAAATACCATTTCATGAAAAGAAATACGATGCCTATTATTTGTAACCACATTTTTATTTTGCCACCGAAGCTTCAGCTAAATAAAAGATAGATCTATACATATTGAATACATTATAGATAATACTGATCACTGACTTTTAAAATAGGTAGTTGTTTTGTGGGATGGCCGAACGGAGTTTAAAATTCTGTTACATTAGGTTTATATAATTCATGGGAGTGCCCAACGTAGGAAGTTCTAATGGAATGAAAAAAAAAAAAAAAAAAAGAACGAAAAAAAAAATGAAAAATGTTTATTTCTGTTAAACGATTCAGGTTAATTTATAAAATTATTAGGATTAAGAAGTTTTATATACTTAAGGTAATTTATGTATTAAAAAAAAAAAAAAAGAAAAGTTTATAAAGTTTACTTATGTGAATGAGACATGAGTTGATTATCGATCGATTGAGAACTTCCAGTGTACATCAATCCAGTGTAGTTAAAAAGCTTATTTGACAAAATAATAACCGATTAATAATTGCTGCCGAGCCTGCGAGCTCTCGCTTGATGTAAGTGAAAAAGTAGCAATATAGGGACCTGCTGCAGAGCCTGTGTGCCCCACTTGATGTTATAGGTGGACCAGTAGCCAACTCAGGGCGAT
Organism: Cydia fagiglandana; assembly: GCF_963556715.1. Lineage (NCBI taxonomy): Eukaryota > Metazoa > Arthropoda > Insecta > Lepidoptera > Tortricidae > Cydia > Cydia fagiglandana. Next base: position 1,386,294 of record NC_085950.1, on the reverse strand, counting down.
ACATGCTACCGAGGCTGACTTGATGTGATAAGTGCCCGTAGCATGGTGATTGTAAGTAGGATAATTGCTGCCGAGCCTGCGAGCTCTCGCTTGATGTAAGTGAAAAAGTAGCAATATAGGGACCTGCTGCAGAGCCTGTGTGCCCCACTTGATGTTATAGGTGGACCAGTAGCCAATTCAGGGCGATACATGCTACCGAGGCTGACTTGATGTGATAAGTGCCCGTAGCATGGTGATTGTAAGTAGGATAATTGCTGCCGAGCCTGCGAGCTCTCGCTTGATGTAAGTGAAAAAGTAGCAATATAGGGACCTGCTGCAGAGCCTGTGTGCCCCACTTGATGTTATAAGTGGACCAGTAGCCAACCTAGGGTGATACATGCTACTGAGGCTCACTTGATGTGATAAGTGAAACAGTAGTATGGTGATTGTAAGTAGGATAATTGCTGCCGAGCCTTCGAGCTCTCACTTGATTAATGTGATATGTGATATAGTATCTGACTAATAAAAAATAGTAATTGCATATACTAAGTTTAATATAATAAATAAATAATAATAAATATAGAAATAAGGTACTTCGAGAACGAAGCACCTGTCAGTATGGCCGTGTGAGATACGTAGTATAAAAACAAAGATCACACTTACATTTTTACGAGATGGTTCACTTTTGCTAAGCTAATACGTACTTATATCGAAATAATAAGTTAGAACTGCTGTTCAATAACACAACTACCCTCCATGTATATTTCTTGACCATAACTGTCAGAACATAAGTAAGGTAAATAAAGTATTTTATAATAATAAGCCATGATATTAAATTTGTATTAGTTTGCGTTAATTATTCTATAATAAATTAAACTAAATGCAGCAAATACATTTGTTGAATTGAATTATTATAATAACCGGATGTGCAGGAAACATCTTACTTGTTATTCCCACCAAGAAGTGGTAGAAGGGGTGAAGTCTAATCGAATATAAGCGGGTGTCTGACAGTTGTGGGTCACTTCTCAGTTGGAGAGCTACGACGACGAACGAAGTTAAGTGTCAATTTTATTTAATTGTGATTTTTATGACTTGTTATAAATTTCTGTATGTTTTCTTTGTGTTATAGTCTGATGGTATGTACGTTACAATCTTTAATGTGAATATAACCCTTTGATGAGTTTTTAATAGTTACTATGTAACGTATATTCCAACTGATTACGGTGTAATACATCATGTGGCTTATTGCTCGATCTTTATTACTATTTTAAACTATGCCAAGTGTGTACGTTAAGGTAGCCAGTACTACCTATTAAGCCACCAATATTTATTACGCGTAAAATAATATTTTTGTGAATGATGTGATAATAAAGCCGATTAATTGTTCCGTAAACCTACAATATACTTTTACTTACAATCTACTTATATAAATATATTACTTAAATAATGTCTACCATTTTTCATATTCTAAACCTTGTAGTTGTCGCTATAATAAATACATTACTTTGAGCAATAATTAACTAGTCTTAATTAAATACTGCCTTACATCCTCATTTCCTATTTTATCAACGATAATATTAAAGTAAATCTGACATGTGCGTGTGCGGCTCCAACATTTTAGCGCACGCACACGCGCACGTCACGCACACGCAAGCCGTTGTGGCTCGGCCTTAAATACTTCAAGTCAGCGCGGGCCAGTAGGTACACGCGGCGAGCAGGTGCGCTGCTGCGAGCCCGCGGTGTGTTCCCAGCCTTCATCAGGATATTGAGTGGACAATGGACATATCATATCATATCATATCAGGGCAACAAAGGTGTAAGTCGGTTCTGTTGTTTATAGGTAAAGAACTAATATCGTATGTATTTATTTTTCAATTTTAGGCATAGTAATTTCGGAGAAGAGTAGTCGAAAATGTATATTCTCAGAGCAGCCCACTTAACGCACCGAATTTCAAATTAATCGGTAGTATCGTAGGTAGCACTCTGTCTGAAACAGAGGGGCAAACAGACACGAGTGATCCTATGAGGGTTCCGTAGTCAACTACGCACCCTAATAGTGTCGCCATGCCCGTCTGTCCGACCGCGGCTTTGCTCCGTGATCGTTAGTGCTAACAGGAAGCTGCAATTAGGCATTGACTTATAAATCAATTATGCCGACATAGGTACGTAAAAGAGGTAAAATATAATGAATAATAAATATCCCCTACACGTAAACCTCCCCTTTACGTAAAGTGGGGATCGTTTTTTTTTGCTTTATCCTTATGGTGCGGGATGTCATTGGATAGGTATTTCAAAATAAATAATAAGGGTTTTAAAAAAGACGTAAAATAAAATAATTATTTTTATTTGAGGATAATTACGAGAACACATCAATTAATTTTTGTAATATACTAATTATAGTGGAATACAAAGTCACTCCTTATATTTTTTAACAACACAGCAGGCTCAAGCCGCTGTGGGCACCGAGACCTTCGAAATTTGCAATACAATTTCAAAGCAACTGGTAAATATCAAACGATTCTTTAATTTAGTTGTTATGTTGTAACTTCTTGCTGTGTAACTTTTTCTTATTTAACTTGTTACGTTATTTTACGTCATTCTTCTTGTCTGTTACCATCCGTGGTTCTTCTCACTTGATGGTTTCATCGGAAGATCAGCGCTGGAAGCCACCAGCAACATGCTGAGATGAGGACATTTCCTGGCACTTTAATCTTATTCTGTGTTTTCTTTCATATTATGTAATGTTTCGTTTGTTTGTGTGCTTAAGAATAAAATAATTCTAATTCGAATACCTATATGTACATAAGTCCCGAGTAAGTCGGTGGTGTTTGTAGTTTGAGGCCACGACCTCCGGCTCGGAAGCCACATGTCTCACCACTTCGCTCACAGCGCTTACTCACTGCACTAACTAGCGGATCGACAGTAATATACTTCAGCACTGTATTTAATATTAAGTGATTACGTTTGTACAAGTACATTATGTTTGTACTGTAGGAGCAGCACAGGAGCCCCCTGCTTATTGCGATGTGTCAATGTCAGGTTTAACTTTCCGATTTAGGACAAAAGGCGACATACCCTCCGCCGCGAACGATCCCTATAATAAGGGTTCTCTTCCGCGTCTCATCTGGTGTCTCCGCAGGTGCTGTTTCAGGCTGCACTTGTAGTCGCTATTATTGCTTTTTAAGATTCGTCCCGTGCGTCATCTGGTGACGTCGCAGGTTGGATTTATTGCTGAATTTATAATCACAATGAGTACATATGAAAGGCTTTTCTCGAGTGTGTATCCTCTGGTGTGTTTTCAAATTCGATTTTTTAGTGCATTTGTAATCACAGTGGCTACATGTAAATAGCTTCACCCCAGTATGTATCATCAGGTGTTGTTGTAATTGTGACTTCCGACTGCATTTGTAATCACAGTGGCTACACTGAAATGGCTTCTTCCCAGTATGTATCCTCAGGTGTCTTTGTAAGTGTGACTTATGACTGCATTTGTAATCACAGTGGCTACACTGAAATGGCTTCGCCCCAGTATGTATCGACAGGTGATGTTGTAAGTTTGACTTCCAACTGCATTTGTAATCACAGTGGCTACACTGAAATGGCTTCGCCCCAGTATGTATCGACAGGTGATGTTGTAAGTTTGACTTCCGACTGCATTTGTAATCACAGTGGCTACACTGAAATGGCTTCGCCCCAGTATGTATCGACAGGTGATATTGTAAGTTTGACTTCTGACTGCATTTGTAATCACAGTAGCTACACTGAAAAGGCTTTTCGCCAGTATGTGTCCTTTCATGTCTTCGTAACATAGAACCAGTACTGCACTTATAGTCGCAATAACTACATTTGTAAGATGTTTTTCTAGTAATAATACTCTGGTGGCTACGGTAGTGCGTCTTCTGGTGACGTCGCAGTTTTGATTCATCATTGCATTTGAAATCACAGTCGCTACACTTCATAGGATTTCCAGCAATGTGTGTTGTTTGGTGTGTGTGTAAATCACTTTTACACGAACTTGTGTAACTACAGTGATTACAATTGAAATTATTCTCCAAAGAGTGACTCTTCAAATGAGTCTCCAACCTTTTCTTGGAGCTTGTTGTATACTCACATTCAACACACATGAAATTTGTAACACCGTGTTCGCTCTCCTCGTGTTCTGTTACAAGCGATTCGGTGCAAAACGTAGAACTACGAAACTCACAAGCAAATGGTTTTTGTCCGGTCGACAAGTGTGTGTTTTGTATGTGATTCCTTAAAATATATTTGTTTCCGAAATGCTTGCCACAGTGTTCGCAGCCGTATGGTTTGGTCCCACTGTGAACAGTCGCATCGCCGTGGAGGCGCTCGAGCACCACAGGACAAGCCATCGCGTGCTGTTCCCTGGCGCGGGCGGCGCTGCCCTCCGAACACACTGGAACACAAATTACATTGAATGACTAACCTTCATCTTGATTTCGCCTGATTGACGCGCGTTAAGAGTGACACAGGGACCATCAAGACAAATCAATTGAAGTAAGTCATATAAAATCAGGCAACACGTGTGGTCTGTAGAGTGCCACAAAGGAACATGCAAAGGAAGATAACGAAAAAATATCATAAAAGTCTAAAATGTTTATAAAATAACACTTTCGAGCTGTTTATGAAAATTACTGCAGAGTTATCTTGGTCGTATGTGTCATTATCTACCGACAGGGACCTTCTTGTCGATATGGAGTTACTGGTGTTCCCATAATCTACAAACAAGCTAACGATCCATGTAAAAATGATGTATGTAGGTCTTATACAATTTTGGATCATATTGTAATGTAACATATTATTCAACTAGCCACCCGCCCCGGCTTCGCACGGGTAACAAAAATCCTCAACAAATTATACACCTAAATTTTCCTCAGCTTCGGTGAAAGCTGGCGGGATACCGCTCTGGACCGAGCAAGTGGCGTGCTCTTGTGTTGGAGGCCAAGACTCATTTTGGGTCATCGCGCCAACTAAAATGGTAAGTAAACCTTCCTCAAGAATCACTCTATTGATAGGTAGGTGATCTGTCTGAAAATCTGCTCAGTAGTTTTCGAGTTTATAGCGAACATACATACACACGAACAGACAGACGCGGTGGGGGGACTTTGTTATATAAGGTGTAGCCATACTAATATTAACCATTAAGGTTTATGTATCTTTTTTCAGTCCAAATTGGTGATTTTACCAACAAAATCAAACTATATATAGCCATGAGAAATAAGCGTTAAATAAAGAAAACCGAATTTAAAAATTATTAACTGTGCATGTCTTTAATGTTTTTTGTTGTATGCGAGTAAATGTGACGTTCCACGGGAAAAGGTACCTTATGAGAGTTTCTAGTTTCGGAGTTACGAAATGTTTTGTAAAGAGGTGAAAAAATGCTCAATTTTTTTTTATTGTGTGATCTCAAACCTTAATGCGTAACGTTTGTTTACCTGTTTTTATTTTTGTTATAAGTTAGTTATAAGCCTAGTAATGTCGTCTCAAAGTTTAGTAAAAAGGTACCTTATGGAAAAAAGGTTGAAAATTCCCAAAAAAACTAGTCGATACGGGAAATGAAGTTTGGTACAGAACTGTATTAGCATTCTGCAAAACTAATTTGATAATTTCAGTTCTGGTTGGGGCGCCTAGCAAATATTATAACCGTACATCGACAGACATTACAAATCCAAGTAGCCTGCTATTATACCAAAGTTACTCTCGTCAAGTCCTTCTACTACTAGAATAATCTTCATTTGGTTTGGTCGCATGCAATAAATCAGTAGACATGCGCGAAACAGTGCTTCGAAAAGTGATGCTATATCACATCACTTTTCCGAACACGTAATGGTACACTGAGATATCACATCACTCATCACTCGAAACATGACCCGAACGTGAAACAGCGCGCGGGCGCGCGCGAGATGGCCACATTACAGTTATCTCCTCAATTACGCAGCGCATCCACGGCACTCTAGTGATTCTATGGCGTCTCGGATCCGTATCGGCGATCGATCTATTTATTACGCGTTGCGTTTTGTCACCGCTATGCGTAAGATTTTTTGTTAATTCTTAAAAATTGTAAATAATGTAATTAATTACTAATTATGTATGTAAGATTCGGAGGTAGATATTCAAATTGATTTCCCTTCATACTTTACTAAAACAAAATGGAATTCCAGGCTTAGGACTGGCAAACTTCGATGATTATTTAATTATTTTAGAATTATGAATTAAAAGTAGAATATACGTATATTATATACGTAAACTAAATGTGAAGTTTGCGACTACTTAAACGCACAGCGGCGATCGGCCGAGCGGACCGATCCGTATTATTCCGAAGATAGCCGAAAGCATCGCAGAGCGAGAGCGACCGAGCGCTGAGAGCGAGTGCGAGTGAGATAACAAAGCAATCATGGCATGACGAACAAACATGACACTATCACAAGTGGCATTACACATTACGCGCTCTGTGAGTAGACTTTAACTGACCATTCATATCGGCGCGTCAACCTAAGTGGAATTGAATCCATTTCGCGCGCTTCGGCCGGTCGTTGGCGGTCGCGCGCTCGGCGCTCGGCTCGCGTGATGCGTAATGTTTGAAGTAATGGTTGATTTCTCGGAGTGACGAGTAATGGCATATTACGTGTTCGAGAGATATCTCATTTGTGATATTACGAGCATTACTTACACATGTCTATAAATCAGCCATTGGTTTGCTGAAAAATGCCAATACCCGACGCATTACCTTATGGAATATCTGAGGTCATTGAACCTCAATGCCGCTTGTCTTCAATGGCAACCAAAATATATTATTGATAAGAAATAGACGATTTATACCATCTTTACCCCAAAATATTATTAGTTTATCCTAACTGTTCCATCATCATCATGCCTCATCATGTAACTTAACCACAAGGTACCTTTTCATTACATACAAATTATTGGTCTTTTTTAAGATTATTATGACGAAGAACTAATTAAATTTGTGGCCATTTAATGTAAATTAATACTTTCTATTCATAAAAGATAAACTTCAATGTGATTGATGTTTTGTAGTGATGTATTATTAGATTTATTTCCATAAGGTACCTTTTCGTAAATGTATGGAGCAAATACTGTTATTGTTATGTAAGTTTAAAGTGGCATAAGGGGTTAAATATAGTATTTAGTTGGGGTTTTAGGATTTATTTCATTTGAATGACAGAATTTCTTTCATATGTGCTCAGAAAAATTTATTGTGTGTCACATTAAAAGTAAAAATATTCAATTTTCTGATTTTATATGAAAAAGTCAGAAAATACATTTTCACCTCTAAATCGGTGTTGTTTTTTGCTTAAACTGTCTCTCAGTGTCGTTTTCTAATAGATAACATTTAAATCATGAGAGCTCATTGCAATCAATCGTGAAAATGAAATAAAACTTTATTTTCAAGAGACTGGTTAGTATACACATAAATCAGTCGATATCAAAGGTTTCTATTTGCATTACAGAACAAGTCGCAACATTTTCTTAATCTCAGATATATAAGGTATTATTATTTGTAGTCAACTATGTAACTTACTTCAGGAACATAGTTTTTTAGGCGGCTAAACTTAAAACTTCTCCATCGTAAAGTTGCTCATTTCACTACATTATTTTCAAAAAATCATATCTCTGTAACTACGCAACTTAGGAGGTTGATCTTTTGTGTTATCGATAGCTTATTTATTGTAGATTACTGGGGTATGCATAACTCCATACCCGCCATAAGGTACCTTTGACCGTGGGACGTCACAAATAATTAGAAATAATATTGCATTGTATTCCAAATGTCAGTTCAATCACATGTAGTAGTTGGTCAAACATCACTGTATAATTTTAAACAGTCGTCAGTTTACAATCTCGCTAGTAATATTATAAACTGATGGTAGGAAGATTACAAACTAACCTAACCTACCTAAGATTGTAAAATATTAACGGTTGCACAATCTTACCATATTAATAGTAAATAGCTCAGCTTTTTGGGCTGCACATGCAAACTATTATTACTATTATATGTGACGTTCCACGGGAAAAGGTACCTTATGAGGGTTTCTAGTTTCGGAGATATGAAATGTTTTGTAAAGAGGTGAAAAAATGCTCAATTTTTTTTTATTGTGTGATCTGAAACCTTAATGCGTAACGTTTGTTTACCTGTTTTTATTTTTCTTATAAGTTATTTATAAGCCTAGTAATGTCGTCTCAGAGTTTAGTAGAAAAGGTACCTTATGGAAAAAAGATTGAAAATTCCCAAAAAAACTAGTCAATACGGGAAAAGAAGTTTGGTAGAGAACTGTATTAGCATTCTGCAAAACTAATTTGATAATTTCAGTTCTGGTTGGGGCGCCTAGCAAATATTATAACCGTACATCGACCGACATCACAAATCCAAGTAGCCTGCTATTATACCAAAGTTACTCTCGTCAAGTCTTTCTTAACTAGAATAATCTTCATTTGGTTTGGTCGCATGCACTAAATCAGCCATTGGTTTGCTGAAAAATGCCAATACCCGACGCATTACCTTATGGAATATCTGAGGTCATTGAACCTCAATGCCGCTTATCTTCAATGGCAACCAAAATATATTATTGATAAGAAATAGACGATTTATACCATCTTTACCCCAAAATATTGTTAGTTTATCCTAACTGTTCCATCATCATCATGCCTCATCATGTAACTTAACCACAAGGTACCTTTTCATTACATACAAATTATTAGTCTTTTTTAAGATTATTATGACGAAAAACTAATTAAATTTGTGGCAGTTTAATGTAAATTAATATTTTCTATACATAAAAGATAAACTGTAATGTGATTGATGTTTTGTAGTGATGTATTATTAGATTTATTTCCATAAGGTACCTTTTCGTAAATGTATGGAGCAAATACTGTTATTGTTATGTAAGTTTAAAGTGGCATAAGGGGTTAAATATAGTATTTAGTTGGGGTTTTAGGATTTATTTCATTTGAATGACAGAATTTCTTTCATATGTGCTCAGAAAAATTGATTGTGTGTCACATTAAAAGTAAAAATGTTCAATTTTGTGATTTTATTTGAAAAAGTCAGAAAATACATTTTCACCTCTAAATCGGTATTGTTTTTTGCTTAAGCTGTCTGTCAGTGTCGTTTTCTAATAGATAAAATTTAAATCTTGAGAGCTCATTGCAATCAATCGTGAAAATGAAATAAAACTTTATTTTTAAGAGATTGGTTAGTATACACATAAATCAGTCGATATCAAAAGTTTCTATTTGCATTACAGAACAAGTCGCAATATTTTTTTAATCTCAGATATATAAGGTATTATTATTTGTAGTCAACTATGTAACTTACTTCAGGAACATAGTTTTTTAGGCGGCTAAACTTAAAACTTCTCCATCGTAAAGTTGCTCATTTCACTACATTATTTTCAAAAAATCATATCTCTGTAACTACGCAACCTAGGAGGTTGATCTTTTATGTTATCGATAGCTTATTTATTGTAGATTACTGGGGTATGCATAACTCCATACCCGCCATAAGGTACCTTTGACTGTGGGACGTCACATATATGACAAACTGACCTTTTAGTGGGAGCACTTTAGGTCGGTGCCACTCCTCGGGGCCCAGCACGAACTCGTCCTTGACCTCATGGTCGGTATAAAATCCGGCCTGCGTGGCCTCCGTGCTCAGTCCTTGCCAGGCGCTGTCCTCACACTCCTGCTCCTCTTTTACACACACCTCTCCGGGCTCCGTCTTCACACACACCTCTCCAGGCTCTGTCTTCACACACACCTCTCCAGGCTCTGTCTTCACACACACCTCTCCAGGCTCTGTCTTCACACACACCTCTCCAGGCTCTGTCTTCACACACACCTCTCCAGGCTCTGTCTTCACACACACCTCTCCAGGCTCTGTCTTCACACACACCTCTCCAGGCTCTGTCTTCACACACACCTCTCCGGGCTCCATCTTCACCCACACTGTGTCTAGTGACATGTTGTTGTGTGCTCACAAGCTGGTAACAGTGAGAACCTGCAATGCAAGTAGCACACTCATGTCATCAGATTTGTAGCCTTACAGCAATCACAATCAAGAAGCATTGTGCTACTTGTGGTATTTCATTTCCAGAAGAATTTTTGCTAAATTTTATTATATAGGATTAGGAAGTTTCACGTCACTGCTGATTGATGTTGATCAATGTGCCAAGTGTTGGTACAACTGGCCCTAAGACATGTCTCAAAACAATTTTTATCAAGCAGCTATGTCTACAAGCGGTACTACCATTTTATCCATTAAATTAAATTATATAATATATTTATTTGCTTTTATCCATTAACATACATATTTAAAGATTTGTATTAGGTGTATTCGGGTAATTCCGAATGTCGAAAACTGTCGGATAATTCCGAAAAGAGACTTTTATTATGATGGAATTTTAGGTGACATGCATCTGAATTTCGGAATTACCCGAGTAAACCCCGAGTTAATAAAGAGTTGAAAATAAAACAGTAAGGGAAGAAGAAATAAAAAAATAAACTGGAAAAGGCCTTATACCTCTTATGAGGGTTTGGGAGTAACTTTTTAGTAATTAAGATTTATCTTAGATTAAGTTCAAATATTTCATACAGTATGTTTAACCAGAAATAAATGGCATTTAATTTTTATTTTATTACCCGAGTAGGACACGTACAAAGTATTTCAGGTGTTCTAACACCAAGAAAAAGTAATCATTAAAATGTAGCTGAATCACATCTGTCTCATGGAAGTGGGTGAGGTATGAAGCTTGTAATTAAAGGTTTTAGCAACTCCAAGAAGGAGTAATCTTTTGATAAATATCCATTAGAACATAACAAATAATATACAAGTCACACCAGTTCCACAATGACCTATATAGCCACCTAAACTAAAAGAAAAATACAAAATACCACAGAATTACATGTTGGATAGAGTTAGACGAAATAACGTAAACAACTATAACTAGACTACACGTAAAAGTAGCTACAATATAATAACTATAACATACGTAAGTAATGAGAGTAAGCACCTTTCTCGTTACAGCTTCGAACAGTCAACGAAAGCGGAAGTATATTCCATTACGGGGCAAAAGTACATAATACTCATCGGAAACAACTCGCGCTGGTACAACTATTTCATTTAAAGCGAAATGAAGACGCAGTTCTCTTTACAAAAACGACTAATCCAAAAACCAGCACATAAAATAAAATAACCTCAAAATATTGACAATTAACATTAAAGCCACTCTAGACACGACGATGAAATCGACCGATAAAGAGATATGCTTTGCCATTTACATTACGTCTAAAGCCCCGCATTCACACTCCTACCTTGTAGTCCGACCCGTTGGGTAGATTGTGTATGGGGGTTGCGGACTACGAGCCGTCCAAGCCTCCTCCACACTTGTGCGCGAAGCCGCGAACGTGAGTGTGGCGTCGATTTTCGCAGACAGCGAAATCGACTACACACTCGCGTTCGCGGCTTCGCCCGCGATTCACGCGCATAGTCTGGAGGGGGCTACATGAGTTAAATTGTTAATCGTACGCGCTTTGATACTCGTCATCTCTAAATATTATAAATCTATGAACATGACGTTATGTCAATCCTAAAGTTGCTAACACACTATCGCACCGCACCAAGGTCATTGTGGGACGCACCCATAAGTAAGAGGGAGAAAGAGATATCGCTTTCTCCCTTTTACTTATGGGTGCGTCCCACAATGACCTTGGTGCGGTGCGATAGTGTGTTAGCAACTGTAAAGCCTTAACTCACTATCGCACCACACCGCGAACTTGGTGCGTCGCATCCATAAATGAGAGCGAGAAACATATCTCTTTCTCGTTCTCACTTATGGGTGCGACGCACCATGGTGGCGGCGCGGTGCGATAGTGTGTTATCACTTTAATAATTGCTCGGAGCAATGCTGAGTTTGCCCAAGGGCCCAACGTTTTCTGTTCTCTTTCACGACGCAGCAACTAGTATCATTTCTCTCTCCTCGCTCTTTTAAAATGCCGTTTGTCAAAAAAGGACAACCATACTGTTGACAAGGTGGACTTCAAATCAAGTGTTGCCTTTCTTGATGCGCCCAGGCTGTGTATGTGTGCGTAAAAGCGTATATGTGTGCTCTTTTAGGGATGTGAAAAGTCGATATTAATCATGTTATATCGATAAACGCTACACAGCGGAACGAAATAGCGATTAATTGAAGCTTCAATATCTTCGTTAAACATAAACATAATTGAAAAGCGCCCTCCAGACTATGCGCGTGAATCGCGGGCGAAGCCGCGAACGCGAGTGTGGAGTCTAGTTCACTGATATGCGAAATCGACTCCAGACTCGCGTTCGCGGCTTCGCGCCGCGATTCGCGCACAAGTGTGGAGCGGGCTAAATGCTAATGGATAATGAATATATTATAATATAATTCAATTATTGCGGAACACCTATTTTAGGAGGTATTTATGTATTTTAATTAAATATCTGAACTCTCCCTTGGTTCCCTGCTGGGGCGTGACTATAAAATTGTGATCTGATAACCACAATAAAGGATAAAAGCGTTTTTGGTCATTTTAGGTATCGTTAAGCCTTTGAAGTAAAATTAAAATTGCAAGAAATGTCGATAGTTTATCGATATGACTTTATCGACATGGCTACAGCAACGTGGGCCTCATTGTTAATCGTACACTAAACAAAAGTGGCAACAGTGACAGCTCGCTGAGACGCCGTCTTTATATATTATTAAGTCTATGAGTTTGCCGGAGAAGCATGAATCTAAAGCCTCCTCCACACTCTTGCGCGAATCGCGGCACGAAGCCGCGAACGCGAGTGTGTCGTCGATTTTCGCAGACAGCGAAATCGACTCCTCACTCGCGTTCGCGGCTTCGCCCGCTATTCACGCGCATAGTCTGGAGGGGGCTTAGGATATACTTGGATCTGGCATGAGTGGTGGGGGTAACTGACAGAACGGGATAGTCTTATGTATAAGTATCTTTCAGTAGGAGTAGCAGCGAAAGAGCTATTATTGTTTGTCCTTGTCACGGTCTCACATTTTATTTGTTCCCCACATTTTTTTTAGTATGGATAATGGTGGGCAACAAATGAATTCAACCAATCACAGTGTCGCATTTGCGTATGTTTTGTCCCTCACGGAGGCACGCGTATACCACTTCTATACGATCCTACGTTCTATGCGGAGAAGGGAGGAGTTCCGCCTTTATAACTGTAACAGACGGGCGTACCGGGCACGGACTTGGTTTGGTCAGCAGTGTTTAGCAAAAATGAGTCATCCCACATCCATTTTGCAATAAAATGTCAACTTTAAGGGTTAATATTTTGAGTTGACATCTTTTTTTTTAAATTAATGTGGGTTGACACATTATTGCGTATCAGCATCCATATCATCTCTTCATCGGTCGATTTCATCATCGTGTCTAGAGGGGCTTTAATGTTAATTGTCATTGTCAATTTTTTGAGGTTATTTTATTTTATGCGTTGGAAAAAAAAAAATTATGCGTTGGGTGTGTTGTGTGTTGGTTTTAGGATTAGACCGGATTAGTAGTTTTTGTAAAGAGAAAATTGCGTCTTCATTTCGCTTTAAATGAAATAATTGTACCAGCGCGAGTTGTTTCCGATAAGTATTATGTACTTTTGCCCCGTAATGGAATATACTTCCGCTTTCGTTGACTGTTCGAAGCTGTAACGAGAAAGCTGTTACTCTCATTACTTACGTATGTTATAGTTATTATATTGTAGCTACTTTTACGTGTAGTCTAGTTATACTTATTAACGTTATTTCGTCCAACTCTATCCAACATGTAATTCTGTGGTATTTTGTATTTTTCTTTTAGTTTAGGTGGCTATATAGGTCATTGTGGAACTAGTGTGACTTGTATATTATTTGTCATGTTATAATGGATATTTATCAAAAGATTACTCCTTCTTGGAGTTGCTAAAACCTTTATTTGCAAGCTTTGTACCTCACCCACTTCCATGGTGTGATTCAGCTACATTTTAATGATTACTTTTTCTTGGTGTTAGAACACCTGAAATACTTTGTACGTGTCCTACTCGGGTGATAAAATAAAAATTAAATGCCATTTATTTCTGGGTAAACAGTCTATCAAGTATTTGTACTTAACTTAAGATAAATCTTAATTACAAAAAAGTTACTCCCAAAGCCTCATAAGAGGTATAAGGCCTTTTCCAGTTTAATTTTTTATTTCTTCTTCCCTTACTGTTTTATTTTCAACTCTTTATTAACTCGGGGTTTACTCGGGTAATTCCGAAATTCGGATAATTCCGAAATTCAGATGAATGTCACCTAAAAGTCCATCATAATAAAAGTCTCTTCGGAATTATCCGACAGTTTTCGACATTCGGAATTACCCGAATACACCTAATATAAATCTTTAAATATGTATGTTAATGGATAAAAGCAAATAAATATATTATATAATTTAATTTAATGGATAAAATGGTAGTACCGCTTGGTAGCTGCTTGATAAAAATTGTTTTGAGATATGTCTTAGGGCCAGTTGTACCAACACTTGGCACATTGATCAACATCAATCAGCAGTGACGTGAAACTTCCTATTCCTATATAATAAAATTTAGCAAAAATTCTGCTGGAAATGAAATACCACAAGTAGCACAATGCTTCTTGATCTACTGTGATTGCTGTAAGGCTCCACAAATTTGACGACCGGTCTGGCCTAGTGGGTAGTGACCCTGCCTATGAAGCCGATGGTTCCGGGTTCGAATCCTGGTAAGGGCATTTATTTGTATTATGATACAGATATTTGTTCCCGAGTCATGGTTGTTTTCTATGTATTTAAGTATTTATATATTATATATATCGTTGTCTGAGTACCCACAACACAAGCCTTCTTGAGCTTACCGTGGGGCTTAGTCAATTTGTGTAAAAATGTCCTATAATATTTATTTATTTATTTAATCTGAGTGTGCTACTTGCATTGCAGGTTCTTACTGTTACCAGTTTGTGAGCACACAACAACATGTCACTAGACACAGTGTGTGTGAAGATGGAGCCCGGAGAGGTGTGTGTGAAGACAGAGCCCGGAGAGGTGCGTGTGAAGGAGGAGCGGGAGTCTGAGGACAGCATGTTGCGAGGAGTGAGCGCGGCGGCCGCACGGGACGGACTGTATACCGACCATGAGATCAAGGACGAGCTCGTGCTGGGCCCTGAGGAGTGGCATCGTCCTAAAGTGCGCCCTTTACAAGGTCAGTTTATTATGTATTTAAAAATAATAATATTTTTGCATGCATGTGCAGCCCAAGAAGCTGAGTTTTTGACTTTTTATATTAATATGGTAAGATTATGCACCTGTTAGTTTACAATCTAACATAGGTTAGGTTAGTTTGTAAACTTCCTACCATCTGTTTATAATTTTACTAGTAGGATTGTAAACTGACGACTGTTTAAAATTTACTCACATACAACTTAAGTTCTTTTGATCTATTTCGAGGACTGTTTAAAGACATGCACAGTTAATAATTTAAAAAATCGTGCACATTAGTTGTGGCTTTTTGTTTACTTTATATTATAACACAACTACAGTCCGTGAGATCTTAGAAGAACCTTCGGGTCTCGGCTATAATCGGACGTAATCGTGTAATAGAAAATGACAGTTTCAATTACTTTGGTTGACGAATTAGTGGCAGTCCAACACCCAAAGAGTGCAGTCGTTTTTCTCGTCTTGAACTATATAGAGCAGTTAATACCACCATAATATATTCGTTATTAATTCATTAGATATTAAAAAAAATTGATTTTAATGGAGACACGTTTCAAAAAGGGTATATCTGTAAATAGTCAATCCCGGGAAATTGTATATAATGTATATAAATATTTTGCGAAGGAAGCGGCAACTTTTAAGAAGAGCGATAATTGTAAATATTTTAATAAACTTCAAGACCGGGTGATAGAAGCAGCAGGCATTTCCAAAAGTACTTTAAAAAGAATTTTAAACGAAGCCAACCAAAAATCTCCATCTATGCCTTTTGAAACGCCACAGAGAAAGAGACCGAAAAAAGATTATTTATTAAATTTAGATAGTTTTGATTACGACGTAATCAGGAGAATGGTATATGACTTTCATTATAGATTCAAAGAACTCCCTAATTTGAAAAATTTGCGATTGAAATTAATAGAAGCGATAAATTTCAAGGGTTCTACGTTCACGCTACGAAAAATATTACAAAAATTGGGATTTCGGTATTGCAAAACCAAAGATAACCGAAAAACTTTAATGGAAAAACATGATGTGCGACTTAAAAGGACACAATTTTTATCTAAAATAAAAAAATGTAGAGAAGAAGGAAAAGAAATAGTGTATATGGATGAATCGTACATACACACCTCGCACGTTAATGGCAAAGGCTGGTCAGACTCTAGCAACGCAGGGATTAAAAAACCAATTTCCAAAGGGCAACGTCTTATTATAGCTCATGCCGGCAGTGAAAATGGTTTTATACCTGGTGCGTTGCTTATGTACAAATCTACGGACACAACGGGAGATTATCATAAGGAGATGAACAGCGAAAACTACGAGAAATGGCTTAAAAATCAGCTCATTCCAAATTTGCCGCAAAACTCCGTGCTAGTAGTTGATATTGCCCCATATCACAACAAACATACCGAAAAGATGCCAAATTCTAATACCCGGAAACAAGATATGATAGATTGGTTGAAAACTCGCAACATTCCAGTAAACACCCGACTAAACAAACCCGATATTTACGAAATTATCTCAAAACACAAACCAGATAAGAACATATTCAATATTCAATAGATAAAATAATGGCTGAACATGGTCATTCTGTTCTGCGGTTACCTCCGTATCACCCAGATTTTAACCCTATCGAAAATATATGGGCTCAAATAAAACAATATGTAGCCCAGCGTAATGTTGATATGAACATGACAAGCATCAGGAATCTTCTCCAAGAAAAGGTTAATATGATCGGTCCGGAAGACTGGCGAAAAGTTTGTCAGCACGCAGTTAAATGTGAGGAAAATTTCCGTAAATACGAAAATAGAATTGATAACTACAGTGACCAATTTATAATTGATACACATGACTCCGATAGTGATGATGATAGGCTCACACCATAGCATTAAAAATGGTAATATTAACGCAATTTTCTAATCTTGAAGTTTTACTTTTATATTATACTTTCTGTCACTGCTCTCCAGGCTGTTCGATCTTCAGCCATTTGTATAGTTGCCTGGAGTGAAGTCCTGGTAATAAACCACATCTGTCCATCTTCTGGGTGCACGCCCCTCTACTCATTCGTCCATCGACACTCCAAGCACGTCTTTTAATGCGTGTGCGTGCCACGTCTGATTGTATGATCGAAGAAAATCCAATATGCGATAGGTATTCTCAGCTCTATATAATTTCTTCCAGAAGCGATACATGGTGAGATGACATTCTGTTTCCAAATTTACCTCCGGTCGAAATTCAAATTCTGATTCCA
Source organism: Cydia fagiglandana (assembly GCF_963556715.1). Taxonomy (NCBI): domain Eukaryota; kingdom Metazoa; phylum Arthropoda; class Insecta; order Lepidoptera; family Tortricidae; genus Cydia; species Cydia fagiglandana. Next base: position 1,368,800 of record NC_085950.1, on the reverse strand, counting down.
TTTTATTTAAATTATGACAATAAGTCTAATCGCAATATAGTTATCTAGCGAAATTTAATTTAAGTGCCTTTAGATTAGGGTTTATTTTATGTTGATGCTAATTGTCCACTTAACTTTTTGCGATAACTTCAAAAAGTTTTATCAGCTATTAAGAAAGCAGAACAGCAGTATCACCTTCGTACGTTACCGCCGATAACCGAAGTCTTTTTCTAAATTACGAAGGTTCTTCTAAGATCTCACGCACTGTAGTTTTTTTAGCTTAGGTTCAATGTTTTAGGTGTTATGCTGTTGTTTACTTATAAGCATTAGTGAAAGTAATGATATTATCCATGTCAATGTTATCAAACCGGCCAAGAGCATGTCGCGCCATGCTCAGTGTAGGGTTCCGTAGTTACCATTCCGTCACAATATGCTAAACTGGTGCTATTAGTATAGAATAGTATAGATTATTGTTAACAAAGGGCTGATATGATTCTTTGTGCCTTTCACCGGGGTTATAAAATCTACTTTTCATATAGAATACGAGGAAACCCAAAAGACAAGGCAAATTTTCAGAATAAGTAATTAATATACCTAAGTATAAAAACTGGCCAAGTGCGAGTCGGACTCGCGTTCGAAGGGTTCCGTACATTACCCAACATTTAAAAATGTATTTTTATATGTGAAACGCGAGTGAATTGCCTTTAAAAACCTGTATGGGTCGGATCAAAAACGAAGTAATTAGTCCGACTCACGCTTGACTGCATATTTCTAAAAGGTCTTCCTGTGATCTATAGGTAAAGAACTATTTTGTATATTTTTTCAAAATTTTAGACCCAGTAGTTTCCGAGATAAAGGGATGGAATTGTCATTTTTGGCTATTTTCTTAAACAACTTCTGAACTATTTATTTTAAAATTACAAAAAAAATATATATGAGATTCTCAAAATGAGTTCTTGCATTTGATATGTAACACAATATAGTTTAAAAAACATTTTTTTTTAATTTTCTCATTTACACCCCAAAGGTGGCCTCCATGTTTAAAATTCATTTGTTTACGTAAGATGTCCGTCTTTGGGTTACAAATTTACATATGTGTACCAAATTTAAACTTAATTGGTCCAGTACTTTTGGAGAAAATGGGCTGTGACCGACGGACAGACAGACGCACGAGTGATTTTATAAGGACTGATTTAAACTTTCACGATTATTAAACATTATTAAACTGCACAACGGGACTTAATCGTAAAAGTTTTAAGATTTACCTACGACGTTTCGAGGACGGCGTTGTCCCCGTGGTCTCGGAGAAGACTGGCTCAAGTTGACATCAACATCTTCTAGCCGCGCGAACTACCCGCACTTGCTCTTGTTTATCTTTAAACTTAATACGCGATTAAGTCCCCTTAAGTGCAATTTAATAATGAACCTATAAGGGTTCCGTTTTTTCATTTTGAGGTACGGATCATTTTTCCCTTAGAACTTTTAATCGGAGACTTTGCACTTAAATTGCAATATTTATGAAAAAATACATATTTTAGGAAATTTTAAAAGGGCGATAACTCACAAACGGCTAATATCTTTAGCTTCGCTATAGTTTTCATTTAATGTCTTTTTTAAGCTCTATGTCTACGATTTTTTTTTATAATTTTTGGACCCATGGTTCAAAAGTTAGAGGGGGGGGGGCACAACTTTTTTTTTCTTTCGCAGTTTATCAAAAAATGTTTGTTGAAGACCCCTATTCGTTTTGAAAGACCTATCGAACGATAACCCACACTGTATGGTTGAAGGAACCATCTAGTGTGGGGTGTCGTCACTGTCTTCCAAGCCGAGACAATCGCTATAATTGCCTGTGTGCATGAGAATATAGACAAACCCAAGGGAAGAATATCTATATACACAGCGACAGTCAGGCTGCACTCAAAGCGCTTGAAGCGCCCAGAGTGGAGTCTAGACTGGTATATAATGGCGTCCGAGCTCTGAACCAGCTCGGAAGGCAAAACAGAGTGCAACTGGTATGGATCCCCGGGCACGAGATATTCATAGGCAATGAAAATGCAGATGCAGGCAGATGAACTTGCCAGAGCCGCATCTGTCAGTAACCTTATAGGTCTGGAACCATTCGTCGGGCTCTCACAGGGAACCATCATAACGGCTATTAAAGACCATACCAAGACCAAAAACATCAGGAAGAATGGGACAGTCTGACGGGTCTAAAGCATGCATAGCACTTTATGCAAGGAGTAGACTCCGGCTGGAGCAAAAAGCTTTGGAAACTTAGCAAAAGACAACTGTGTTTACTGGCCATTACGGGGTCAAAGGAATCCTGGCCAAGATGGGACTTTTTTGTAAGACTTTGGAGGATTTGTTGTTTTATATATCCATGCCAAATTTTAGCTTTCTAGTTCTAAGGATCACGGAGGAAAGCCTCAGACAGACAGATGGAGCTTAAAAACGGATTTGTTAATAAGTTTATAATAAGCGCCTAAAGCTCACTAAACTGTATTAATTTATTGTTATTACTGTCTCGAGGGTGCAAATGTACACTAGATTAAGTAATTACCTTGTAATGAATAATCTCACCAAAAACATAAATGTAAAAAAGGAGAGCCAAGTTCAATACAAAAAACTATGCTTGGCTGTGGGCTTCGCCGCAAAAAGAATGGAGATTTATATGAGTGCCAAGTTCTATGCAAAATCCAAATATGTATTTATAGGAACAAAATAACATTATAAACAAGTATTAAACTCTATTTCTTTGCTTTATTTGATACCTATAACAATTGCTGTTATTCAAAAAAATGCGAGATCTTAAAGTAGGTTAGATTTGACTTGGCCTGATAATTAAACACATGTAATTTTATGTGTTTACGTTAAAGATGTTTTGAGTTATAAAAGGGTCAAAAGTGGCACCAAGTGGTTCGTGTAATCTAGACACGCGGCAGCGTGTCAAGCCAAGTTCAAGCAAAGGAACTGGCTAGCCAGCGCCGAGTGTAATATTACACGAACCACTTGGTGCCACTTTTGACCCTTCTATAACTCAAAACATCTTTGACGTAAACACATAAAACTACGTGTGTTTATTTATATCCATAAGGATATCTAGAAGCCCAAATTTCATGAAGCTAGCTCAAACGGTTATAAAGGTATGAAGGTCAAAAAGTCGTAAATTTTAAGACTGACTTATGACTTATAGTACCTAAACCTAACCTACTTCCAGATGACCTAGAAGGATGAAATTTGGAATCCAGCTTGGTTATTGTGTGTAACCGTAGGAAAAAATCTAAAAATAAAATAAAGTTAAAAAATAGGGGGGGTCCCCATACAAAAAAACCACTTTTTATTGGGACTGACATATAAGTACCTAAACCTAACCTACTTCCAGATGACCTAGAAGGATGAAATTTGGAATCCAGCTCGGTTATTGTGTGTAACCGTAGGAAAAAATCTAAAAATAAAATAAAGTTTGAAAATAGGGGGGGTCCCCATACAAAAAAACCATTTTTTATTGGGACTGACATATAAGTACCTAAACCTAACCTACTTCCAGATGACCTAGAAGGATGAAATTTGGAATCCAGCTCGGTTATTGTGTGTAAGCGTAGGAAAAAATCTAAAAATAAAAAAAAGTTAAAAAATAGGGGGGGGGGGTCCCCATACAAAAAAATATTTTTTTATTGTAGCGTTGGAACCGTTACAAGCAGATATTTGAAACTACCCCAATATATGTATTATTATATTTGCTATATTAAAATAAAGTTTAGTCAAAAAATAAGTGGTGTCCCCATACAAAAAACTTGTCACACGCTCTAAACAACCGGCCAACGGTGTGTCGTCGGCGGCGCGCGGCACCACATAATTATACAAAGAACAGAAGTAAAAACCATACAGCGGAAACACAAGAAAAAACATTAAATCTCAATACCTGCCTAGTTTTCTTTACAAAAAGTATTGATATCCCACCAAAAACATAAATGTAAAAAAGGAGAGCCAAGTTCAATACAAAAATTAGGCTTGGCTGTGGGGCTCGCCGCAAAAAGAATGGAGATCTAAATGAGTGCCACTGCCAAGTTCTATGCAAAATCCAAATATGTATTTATAGGAACAAAATAACATTATAAACAAGTATTAAACTCTATTTCTTTGCTTTATTGGATACCTATAACAATTGCTGTTATTTAAAAAAATGTGAGATCTTAAAGTAGGTTAGATTTGGCTTGGCCAGGTTTTATCAGAATTACAATATAAATAAAATGATTGATATAATGAAAACTGGCCAAGTCAAATCTAACTTACTTTAAGATGTCACATTTTTTTAAATAACAGCAATTGTTATAGGTATCCAATAAAGCAAAGAAATAGAGTTTAATACTTGTTTATAATGTTATTTTGTTCCTATAAATACATATTTGGATTTTGCATAGAACTTGGCAGTGGCACTCATTTAGATCTCCATTCTTTTTGCGGAGAGCCCCACAGCCAAGCCTAATTTTTGTATTGAACTTGGCTCTCCTTTTTTACATTTATGTTTTTGGTGGGATATTACACTCGGCGCTGGCTAGCCAGGTCCTTTGCTTGAACTTGATAAACAGCTCGTGGAAGTGTTGTTTTATAAACATTTTTGAATTTTATGATAATTTTTCGCGTGGGGTGAGTGGTTAAACCCGATAAATCGAGTAAAAGGGTTTTTGAAATTATAACTATATGTGACATGCGTATATTTGAATAATAATTATTTTGATTTATATTTAGGATGTGACCGCCCAGCCCTCGTTCGTTTCCTCTGCATATGTTCCTTTGTGGCACTCTACAGACCACACGTGACTTACTTCAATCGATCTGTCTTGTTGTCACTCTTTTAATTTGTGTTCCAGTGTGTTCGGCCAGCAGCGCCGCCCTCGCCAGGGAACAGCTCGCGATGGCTTGTTCCGTGGTGCTCGAGCGCCTCCGCGACGACGCGACTGTTCACAGTGGAGGCAAACCATACTACTGCGAACACTGTGGCAAGCATTTCATGAACAAGTCTGTTTTACGAGAACACGTTCAACACACCCATTCATTGACCGGACAGAAACCATTTGCTTGTGATTTTTGTAGTTCTACGTTTCGCACTGAATTGCTTGTAAAAGAACACGAGAAAAGCGAACACGGTATTACAAATTTCATGTGTGCTGAATGCGAGTATACAACAAGTTCTAAGAAAAGTTTGGAGACTCATTTAAAGAGTCACTCTTTAGATAATAATTTTAATTCAAATCACTGTAGTTACACAAGTTCATGTAAAAGTAATTTAAATAAACAGCAGACAACGCACATTGCTGGAAAACCTTTTAAGTGTAGCGACTGTGATTTTAAATGCAGTGTTGAATCAAACCTGCGACGTCACCAGAAGACGCACAACCGAAGGGGCCAGAGATTACTCACTGGAAAACAGCCTTACAAATGTAGTCATTGCGACTACAAATGCAATGACAGGTCAAACATACGAATACATGTATTGAATCATACTGGCGAGAAGCCATTTCAGTGTAGCCACTGTGATTACAAATGCAGTTGGAAGTCACAATTACAACAACACCTGATGACACATACTGGAGCAAAGCCATTTCACTGTAGCCACTGTGATTACAAATGCAGCCAGAAGTCACAATTACAACAACACCTGACGATACATACTGGGGCGAAGCCATTTCAGTGTAGCCACTGTGACTCCAAATTCAGTCGTAAGTCACACTTACAACAACACCTGATGATACATACTGGGGCGAATCCATTTCAGTGTAGCCACTGTGATTACAAATGCAGACAGAAGTCACAATTACAACAACACCTGATGAGACATACTGGGGTGAAGCCATTTCAGTGTAGCCACTGTGATTACAAATGCAGTCGGAAGTCAGACTTACAAAGACACCTACTGAAACGTACTGAGGTGAAGCCATTTCAGTGTAGTCACTGTGATTACAAATGCAGTTGGAAGTCAGAATTACAAAAACACCTGATGACACATACTGGAGCAAAGCCATTTCACTGTAGCCACTGTGATTACAAATGCAGTCGGAAGTCACACTTACTAGAACACCTAATGAGACATACTGGGGCGAAGCCATTTCAGTGTAGCCACTGTGATTACAAATGCAGTCAGAAGTCACACCTACAACAACACCTGATGAAACATACTGGGGCGAAGCCATTTCAATGTAGTCACTGCGATTACAAATGCGCACAGAAATCAAAATTGCGAAGACACCAGAGGATACACAATGGAGAAAAGCCTTACAAGTGTAGTAATTGTGACTACAGGTGCAGAGACATTTCAACCTTACGGAGTCATGAAAGGACACATACTGGGGCAAAGCCTTTTCAGTGTAGCTACTGTAATTACAAATGCAGTCAGAAGTCAAACTTACAACGACACCTGAGGATACATACTGGGGCGAAGCCATTTCAGTGTAGCCACTGTGATTACAAATTCAGTCAGAAATCAAACTTACAACAACACCTAATGATACATACTGAGGCGAAGCCATTTCAGTGTAGCCACTGTGAATACAAATGCATTCAGAGATCATACATACAAACACACCTGATGATACATACTGGGGCGAAGCCATTTAAGTGTAACGATTGCGAATACAGCTGCAAGCAAAAAGGAACTTTGTTAACACACCAGAGGATTCACACTGGAGAGAAGCCGTACACATGTAGTCATTGCGATTACAAATGCAGTCAAAGGTCAACCTTACGAGAACACGAAAGAACACATACTGGCGATAAGCCATTTCACTGTAGCCACTGTGATTACAAATGCAGTCATAAAAAAAGCCTTGTAGTTCACCAAAGAATACACACCGGAGAGAAGCCGTACGCATGTAGTCATTGCGACTACAAGTGCAGTAATAGTTCATCCTTACGAAGGCATGAAAGGACACATACTGGTGAGACGCCATTGAAATGTAGCGATTGTGACTACAAATGCAGTTTGAAATCACAGTTAATAAGGCATCAGACGGTGCATACTATGGCATAACAATGTGACTAGGGAATGCAAAACGCAATATATGCATATATATGCAATTTGTGGGATTAATCCCGCTCGTAAATTAAGCGGGATACATAGTTTTTGCGTGTTCGTTGTTACTACAAGTAACAACGGCGCGGGCGCGCACTAACTGGCGAGATTTCTGTTCGGAGCCGAGGTGCGTCTGTGGATTAGGGAATTAAGGCCACGGAAGAGAAATTCGCCCGAACTTGTCTGTTATTTTTCCTATAGTTTGAACTTGTGATTACAACGTTACGCAACAATTTGTGCATTGAGCAACGTTTTGATTGAGTTTTCAAAAGTACCTAAACATTTATTTATATGAAGAGAAGTATTTTTGCTTGTAAACATTGTAAATTATGTCGGAGACGGTGTATAAAAAGTTTCCTAGTACCGACTGGGAAGGTACTTGGAAATCTTGGAATATAAATATGCGTGGAAGTATTTTTGGAAGATTCGCAAAGTAGGCCAGTCAAATTAGATTGTTTCCTGGAATTAATTCCCAACAAGCTGGAAATCGTCTTAATACCTTCATTTGGTACTAAATTAGTGTAATTCGAGTTTGCTCCATTCCAGGAGGTGTGGATACATTTTGGGAGCCTTGGGAGATACACTTTACCTTGGATTGACAAAACCACACGATGTACAAGGATCTAGGACCAAATGGAGGTATTAAAATGATTGCCAGCTTGCTGGGAATTAATTCCTCAAAACGCTTTTATCTAATTTGGCTAGCGTAGAGTGCTAAATGCGAGTTGTGTAAAGCAATAATAAAACTATGGGACGTATTTTATACTACTAATAGTTTTGTAATTTTTAAGAACTTAAATAGAAGTTTTATAAAAATTATAAATTTTGTTTAATATTTGCTTTAATAAACCTTGAAATTAAATACCGATAAAACCATTACTAACTTGCTGGGATGGGAAGTAACTACCGGGATCCAGCGGGACTGAGAACTAGAATCCCGCTGAATACCGAGATCGAATTCCTCATGCAGGATTGGACTCCCTAAATGTGGCATGTGCCACTAAAAGTGTCTCTAAAGAAACATTCTAGAGAGAAGCGGTACAAATGTAGTCTTTGCGAGTAAAGGGAGAAAATATACATCAAAGAATACACACTTATGAGCAGGGCCGGATTAACCCTAAGTCAAAGTAGGCAACTGCCTAGGGGCCCCGCCTCGGCTAGGGGGCCCCGGCCCGGCTAGGGGGCCCCGGCGGCTCACCGTGCACCAAATAAAATTTTAATTTTCTTCCATAGGGTCAAAATTCATGAGTATTTTTTTTATTCTTATAATGAGTATACTTTGTTACTGTTTTTTTTCGATCCATTCTTTAAATTAATGAAATACTGTAATAAAATTGAAGCAATACGTTACAGTTTACGGGGCGTATTCTGCGTACCTGTTGTAAACTTGTAATAATAGAGATTTTCAGGAAAAATAGTTCATTTTTTTTCGAACCACCAACAACTTTAGGTTAGTTCGACTCAGAATCACGAGGACTATTGATTAAAACAAAGAAAAAGAAAGAAGACGAACGTGTCCCCAGTTTTTCATATGAATGCTCGACCTTTAGCCTCACTTTTTACCTCAATTTACCATTGGTTTGTGTTCCACATCTCCTCTAATTCAGCTTAGCCTTTGGCCTCGCTGCGCCAAGCTTGGCCTGCGGTCTCGCTTTTTAATACAATAGACATTGGTTCGTGTCTGTGCTCAACTAAGTATATATCCTGAAGCCTGATGAAGCATGGCTTCGCATGAAAGCTCGCCTCACTGGGGCAGTTCGGACTTTTAGGCCCAGATGAAGATCGATACCCGGCCTTTTAACACGTTTTCACGATTTGCAAAAAAAATTTCGCGCTCGCCGCGCTCGCGTTTATTTTTGGTTCTTTAGTTGTATCATCGACATGTTAGCTTGACTGGTGGAATGAATAGAGTTAGACCAAAGTATGCAATGATTTTGATAGCATACGCAGTGCAAGTATTATTTATACGTCATAATTTCATAGAAGTTTTGACGTTTAAAATAACACTTGCACTGCGAGTGCTATCAAAATTGTTACAGCCTTATCTTGGTCTAACTCTAGTAATTTAAGTGATTTTAACATAACATTTTAACATATGGATACACATGGATTTTAATCATGTGGCTCGGCGTTTGATCTTATGGTCGGACAATCGCTGTTCAGCCTCGCAAAATATTAACTATTGCGAAAATCAACTTTGCGGCACTAGTTGAGCTTAGCTTTCCTCGCTTAAAATTTGCCAATAGAGGTAGATAGGATTGATAGGAAAGTGACGCTGAAGCTCACATCTTTGGTATTCCACTGGAAATTGACCTTAAGCTTAACGGGCTCTCCCCACACTTGACGCGACGCGGAATCGGCCAAAACCGATAGAATAAGCTTTAAGTCCACGCAATAAGAGCGAAAAAAACATCGATCGATTAAGATCGGCTTGGCCGACGCTGAAGATTGAAATAAAAAACGCAAACTTATTTCCCTGTACTGAATATGCTGTGTGCAGAATTGACTGTGGGGGGCCCCAAGCCTCGTACTGCCTAGGGGCCCCGACATGCTTAATCCGGCCCTGCTTATGAGAAGCCACTGCAAGTAGTCGACATAAGAACGCATTACAAATCCACCTAAGAACAAAATATTTCGTTTGAAAACCCTAGTGTAGTTCCGCAAGTGGTGAGAATAAGTATACCGGTGGAGCATGTGTCGGGTGTGGGCTGTGTGATGTGTGTGTCGTGGTTCCCTTGCACGCGCGTGCACGATGTGTTCCCGGTGTCGTGCCGGCGTGTGTCGCGCAGGACGAGCGAGTGCCGTGTGTCGCGGCGAGAGGCTTCTTAACGTTGCGGTTTCACCAGAGATGTGCGCTACGCAGAGAGATGTCTTTTTAAGATCTAACAGAATCACTTCGTTTGTTTTCCTCGCTCAGCGTGTTGTGATTCTATAGGTTCTTAACAAACACATCCCTCGCTACGGATCCTCGGAAATATCTGGTGAATACTACATGACTGCACCATTTATTTTTAAATGAATAAATACTAACATGAAATAAAATGTTGGTGATGTACATTTTTATTGTTTTATTTTTCATTCCTGTAGTGTGTGTCATAGGTTGAGGGACTTACTTCGCAGGAGTAACATAGTCAGGCTAAGCTAACTCTGCACTGTTTTTGATAGAGCACAGGACGTGGAAGCGTTATCCTAAACGTCAAACTTCTATGAAATTAAGACGTTTTTAATAACACTTGTACACTGTGTTATTAAACACGGTGCGTAGTTAGCTTAACCCGACTACGTACTCGCGGCGCGCGGATTAGGAGTAGAGAAGTGGCCGGGGCGATGTGCGCGGCCGTGACTCTATATAGTACTGGCGGCTATTTATTTAGTAGATTTTATTTTATCATTCTCTCAACAATAATGGCAATCGCTTTCGTAAACACTAGTGCCTACGTCAATTCTTGGGATTCGTTGCCAAGCGGACCCCAGGCACCCATGAGCTGTGGTAAAATGCCGGGACAACGCGAGGGCAACGAGGGGTTATTATATCTATATCCTTTCGCCAAACACTTTTCGCTATGTTGAATGTTAAGAAGGACAGGGAGACAGCATATAGCTTTCTCTATCTTTCTCAGCAGAAAGGGTAGGGTAAATGTAATAATCCCGTCACCGAGGCTATGACCGCGAACCACTTCGTTAGATCAATTGTCTTTTTGCCTCTATCGTTTAAATGACACAAGAGCGACAGAGAAGCAAATAGACGAACGAACTATGGAAGAGGTTGGCGGTAGGCGCCACTGTAACTACCATCCTGACCAGCTACACGTTAATACTAGGCGAGAGAGTCCTTTTTATTACTGAAGTATTATTACTTACTCAGTGCGGGTTCACGTACCGGCCGTTCTCGAGGCGCCGAGTCGGTGTAGCGCAGCGGTAAGTATTGTGTGTCTACATGTTCTGGAAGTGTAAGAGCGTGGTGTACAGTCAGCATTATCACCAGCAACAGCTCTCTCTTCTATAGCTTCACAAAAATACATATGTACGAGTAGAACAATAAGACTGTGCGTAACAGAGAGTTTTTGACACAAATAGAGATTTATCTCTGTTTGGAAAAATATTCCTGGTGGCAGATACTTTAGACGCGTTATTGTTTCATCCGCTACTATTGAAGCTGACTGTACCTTTCCCTTATCTTTTCTTAAACAATGCAGAGCCGCATATCTGCTAACGTGGGGGAGAGTGGAGGCGCCGTCAATATTAAATACTTCAAGTGAGCGCGGGCCAGTACACGCGCGAGCAGGTGCGCTGCTGCGGGCCCGCGGTGTGCTCCCAGCCTTCATCAGGATATTGAATGGACATATCAGGGCTATAACCGCGAGAATCGAAGTTCGCAAATTGCGGGGATTTTTCTCTGTCACTCTAATTACGCCTTATTTCAGGGCAACAAAGGTGTAAGTCGGACTCGCGTGTACGGGCTTTTCTGTTGTTTATAGGTAAAGAACTAATATCCAAACGTCGGACTACAGGGGGCAGTTTGAGGGCAAGGTAAGGTTTACAAAAAAATCTTAACTTGCGAGTATTATAATGTACCTAGTATTTGTAACATAGTTAATTAAATTAGTTACCCGTTACCATTTATTCATCTTTAATGTGTAAATACTCATTTCTCACAGCTGCAATTGTTTGAGTGACGGATAAAGCCAAACGAACTTTTTCGCCATTTTGACTTATGTGTAGTCCAAGTACGTTTATAAATAACGCAGTTAGTTGCTATGATATTTGGAATTTCACATTATAAATACTAGGTACCAAATACTAAGTACAAATACTCGAAAGTGAATTGATTGATTTGCGAACCTTACCTATCATTCTGACATGCCACGAAAATGCCCGCTGGAGTACGACGTATGCTAATATCGTATGTATTTATTTTTCAATTTTAGGCATAGTAATTTCGGAAAAGAGAGGTCGAAAATGTATATTCTCAGAAGCAGCCCACTTAACGCACCGAATTTCAACTTAATCGGTAGTAATATTACGATACAGAGGGGCAGACAGACACGAGTGATCCTATGAGGGTTCCGTAGTCAACTAGGCACCCTAATAGTTTCGCCATGCCTTTTCTTTCGTCTGTCCGTTCGCGGCTTTGCTCCGAGTTGTTAAATAGTAAACTAAAAAAAATCCCCTACACGCAAACCTCCCCTTTACGTTAAGTGGGATCGTTTTTTTTTTCGCTTTATCCTTATGGTGTGGGATGTCATTGGATGGGTATTTCAAAATAAATAATAGGGGTTTTAAAAAAGAAGTAAAATAGATTTTTTCTTATTTGAGGATACGAGTACACATCAAAATTATTCTAGTAAGTAATTATACTAATTACCTACAGTGGAATACAAAGTCACTCCTTTGCCTCAAGCCGCTGTGGGCACCGGGACCTTCGAAATTTGTAATACAATTACTTTAATACGCATGCTTTTCCGTGACATTTTCAGTAAACTTCAAAGCAACTGGTAAATATCAAACGATACTTTAATTTAGTCGTTATGTTGTATCTTCTTGTTGTGCAACTTTTTCTTATTTAACTGTATGTTATTTTATATCTTTTTTTTCTTGTCTGTTACCTTCCGTGGTTCTTCTCACTTGATGGTCTCATCGGACGATCAGCACTGGAAGCCACCAGCAACATGCTGAGATGAGGCCATTTCCTGGCACTTTAATCTTATTCTGTGTTTTCTTTCATATTATGTAATGTCTCGTTTGTTTGTGCTTACGAATAAAATAATTCTAATTCTAATATGTAGGTACATAAGTCCCGAGTAAGTCGGAGGTGTCTGTAGTTTGAGCCCACGACCTGCGGCTCGGAAGCCACATGTCTCACTACTTCGCTCGCAGCACTCACTCACTGCACTAACTAGCAAATCCACAATAATATAATAACCAGTTTCAAGACTGTATTTTAATATTAAGTGATTAAATTCGTACAAGTCCATTATGTTTGTACTGTAGGAGCAGCACAGGAGCCCCCTGCTTATTGCGATGTGTCAATGTCAGGTTTAACTTTCCGATTTAGGACAAAAGGCGACATACCCTCCGCCGCGAACGATCCCTATAATAAGGGTTCTCTTCCGCGTCTCATCTGGTGTCTCCGCAGGTGCTGTTCAGGCTGCACTTGTAGTCGCTATTATTGCTCTTTAAGATTCGTCCCATGCGTCATCTGGTGACGTCGCAGATTGGATTTATCGCTGAATTTGTAATTACAATGACTACATATGAAAGGCTTTTCTCGAGTGTGTATCCTCTGGTGTTTTTTTAAATCCGATTTATTATTGCATTTGTAATCACAGTGGCTACACTGAAATGGCTTCGCCCCAGTATGTTTCATCAGGTGTCGTTGTAAGTGTGACTTCCGACCACATTTATAATCACAGTGGCTACACTGAAATGGCTTCGCCCCAGTATGTATCATCAGGTGTTGTTGTAAGTGTGACTTCAGACTACATTTGTAATCACAGTGGCTACACTGAAATGGCTTCGCCCCAGTATGTATCATCAGGTGTCTTTGTAAGTCTGACTTCTGACTGCATTTGTATTCACAGTGGCTACACTGAAATGGCTTCACCACTTCACCAGTATGTATCATCAGGTGTAGTTGTAAGTGTGACTTCCGACTGCATTTGTAATCACAATGGCTACACTGAAATGGCTTCTCCTCAGTATGTGTCATCAGGTGTTGTTGTAAGTTTGACTTCCGACTGCATTTGTAATCACAGTGGCTACACTGAAATGGCTTCACCCCAGTATGTATCATAAGGTGTTGTTGTAAGTATGACTTCCGACTGGATTTGTAATCACAGTGACTACACTGAAATGGCTTCACCACTTCACCAGTATGTATCATCAGGTGTAGTTGTAAGTGTGACTTCTGACTGCATTTGTAATCACAGTGGCTACACTGAAATGGCTTCGCCCCAGTATGTATCGTAAGGTGTCGTTGTAAGTTTGACTTCTGACTGCATTTGTAATCACAGTGGCTACACTGAAAAGGCTTCGCCCCAGTATGTGTCCTTTCGTGTATTCGTAAAATAGAACTAACACTGCACTTGTAGTCGCAATGACTACATTTGTAAGGTTTTCTTCTAGTGAGTATTCTCTGGTGCCTCCGGTTGTGCGTCTTCTGGTGTCGTCGCAGTTTTGATTCATCAATGCATTTGAAATCAAAGTCGTTACACTTAATAGGATTTCCAGCAATGTGTATTGTTTGGTGTTTGTGTAAATCACTTTTACACGAACTTGTGTAACTACAGTGACTACAATTAAAATTGTTCTCCAAAGAGTGAATCTTTAAATGAGTCTCCAAACTTTTCTTGGAACTCGTAGTATACTCACATTCAGCACACATGAAATTTGTAAAACCATGTTCGCTTTTCTCGTGTTCTGTTACAAGCGATTCGGTATGAAACGTAGAACAACAAAAATCACAAGCAAATTGTCTTTGTCCGGTCGACAAGTGTGTGTTTTGTATGTGATTCCTTAAAATGTATTTGTTTCTGAAATGCTTGTCACAGTGTTCGCAGGCATATGGTTTGCCTCCACTGTGAACAGTCGCGTCGCCGCGGAGGCTCTCGAGCACCACGGAACCCGCCATCGCGAGCTGTTCCCTGGCGCGGGCGGCGCTGCCCTCCGAACGCACTGAAACACAAAATAATTTACAATATTTTTGAAAAAATATTAATGACTTAAAAAACTAATCAACTAATAATCACTTTTCGTCAATGATTTTATTTTCACAACCAACCGTCGTTTTATTTTAATCATAATAATATTTTGATTTGTATATTTTTTGTTAAGTATATTAATTTTATGATATAATTAATAACGGGTGTGGCCTGTAATTCGAGCAAAAAATTTAACTGGAGGCTGTACTCCTCATACTGACCAACATCACGAGTAGTTCAGCAACTTTTAAAAATAACGTGTGGTTTGATTTTTAATACACTTTAAAGTTTATTTTAAGACGCAATGTATTGTGAATTTCGTTATGTTTAATTTAAGACGACGTCAATCACAATGATATGGCGTGGCGATGGCGTCCATTGAAGATAATATTTATTTTGAAAAATAGGGACTCTATATAAATACTTCAGTTGCACAAAAGTGTCACCGTTTGAGGAGTACAAGTTTTAATTACTCGCTTGTGTTACAGGCCACACCCGGTATAACATTTGGAACACATTTATCGTGCCTAGTTCGCAGAAATCGCAGGATTTTGGTCTCAGCCAACGTTCCCTGTCTCCTGGAGCCTCGGGGTTAGTGCCGTGCTGATGGCAAACGGCCAGATGGTCTTACATTGGCTCCTAGATAGAAGGGTCGATGCCTCTTATGGGGCGCAACGTGTCAGCACCTTTGCCCCATCCCATCTGACAAAGAGTTACACCGTCAGGGCTGCTGGTTCGACTGCGGAGTATGGGAGTATGCGGATAAACAGAAACATACTAACTACTATGCCTTGGAACCAATGTATGATTTTATATCAGTTGCGGTGGAGACTGCAGGACCTTGGGGTGCGCAGGTTACGGAGTTTGTGAGAATTGGGTCGGCGATTAAGAGATAGGGGTTGGGATCCTTTCACATCATAACCTTGTACTGGAAAAGAGTGTTTTGTAGCTGTTCATCATTTAAAAAACCGGGAAAGTGCGAGTCGGACTCGCGCACGAAGGGTTCCGTTCCGTACCATAATGCAAAAAAAGCAAAAAAAAAAAACGGTCACCCATCCTAGTACTGACCCCGCCCGACGTTGCTTAACTTCGGTCAAAAATCACGTTTGTTGTATGGGAGCCCCACTTAAATCTTTATTTTATTCTGTTTTTAGTATTTGTTGTTATAGCGGCAACAGAAATACATCATCTGTGAAAATTTCAACTGTCTAGCTATCACGGTTTGTGCGATACAGCCTGGTGACAGACGGACGGACGGACGGACAGCAGAGTCTTAGTAATAGGGTCCCGTTTTACCCTTTGGGTACGGAACCCTAAAAAAAGAACCTATCTGGAGTATCAACTTGTAACACTTCCAATGGCCTCAATAATTAGTTTTTGAAAAATTTCACCATTCAACATTGAAAAAAAAAAACAGGTAATCCCACAGCCGTTGTTTGACAATGATTATTTTCTATACCAATACCTAATCTAATGTATAAAAAAATCTTGATGCAAAGTAGCTACAGTGTAATTTAAGCAAGTTAATCATTCCAGATTCTAGTACCATTGTCATCTCAGGGCAATGGTTAGACACAGTGGTAGGTTTTCACATTCAAGAGCAATTTTTATCATAAACAGACCTTGAAGCACTTGTGGTCGGTGCCCCTCCTCAGGGCCAAGCACAAGCTCGTCCTTGACCTCATGGTCAATATATAGTCCAGTCTCTGCGGCTGCTGCGCTCACTCCTCGCAGCACGCTGTCCTCACACTCCCGCTCCTCCTTCACACACAGCTCTCCAGGCTCCGTCTTCACACACACCTCTCCGGGCTCCATCTTCACATGCACCTCTCCGGGCTCCGTCTTCACATGCACCTCTCCAGGCTCCGTCTTCACACACACCTCTACAAGCTCCATCTTTACAAACACTGTCTCTATCGACATGTTAATGTGTGCTCACAAGCTGGTAACAGTGAGAACCTGCAATGCAAGTAGCACATGATCTGTGGAGTCTCACAATAACTATCATAGAAGGAATGTAGTGGTATTATATTTCTATCAGAATATGTGTATGACGCAAGTGTCAGCAACACCAAGAAAAAGAATAGAAGAAAAATAAACTTAATATTTAAAATATAGCAGAATAAGATCTGTACTATGCAAGTGGGTAACATACAAAGTTTTTAAATAAAGGGTTTAGCAATACAAAGAAAGAGTAATCTTTTGATAAATATCCATTAGAACATAACAAATAATATACAAGTCACACTAGTTCCACAATGGTCTACATAAACACCATGTCACTTTATTTACTACTCATTAAGAAACAAAATAATCCTACACTAAATGGTGACACAAACTAAGTACTAGGAGACTAAAATAAAAGAAATTACCAAAATACCATGTGGCTTGATGAAAGGCCAAAGTCATGAAACTGTGCGCCACGGCGCCCTGGGGCGCCGCAGACAATAAAGAGGGGCGCCGTAAGGCAATCTTCTTCACCATGTTATATACCTATTATATTTCGAATAGCCTAGCTAGGTCAGGGCGCCGAGATTAAATTTTTTAATTGCAAATGCGCCACGGACAGAAAAATATAGGGGACCCCTGGACTATATAAGTACTGTATTGTTGAAGTAAATGAGATATTCCTAGAATTACATACAAGTTCGATAGAGTTAGACGCGATCCCGTGAACAAGTATAGCTACAGCACATGCAGAGTACGTAAAAGTAGCTAAACATAAGTAATGAATGTAAGTACCTTTCTCGCTAGCCTCAGTAGCCTCGCTCGATCAACGAAAGCGTAAGTCTATTTATTTATTCACTTGGCAAAGAATACAAACTACCATACTTAACCTTAATAATTTGACAGATTAAAGGCCAGTCCAGACGGGAACAATTTTTCGCCAATCCGATTAAATTGTCTGATCCAATCAGGTGGTGTGTATACAAACGCCCCCGAATTATGATCGATCAAATGTAGATGCGGACGCAAGACTAAGAATTTTTGACGTTAGTATTCGCGTTTAGGGATATTTTTTAAACATGTAGAGCGCTCAAATATCACTATTAATCAAAAATTGCAGATTGACGCATTTGATCATCGAAATCATCTTGTCTAGACTTCACTTTAATCGAAAATTTTATTGGTGAGGAAAGTGGAGTTGAACACCAATTTCTTTTCTGATCAAATCGGTCAATTTGGACATCCCGTGTACCTTGCGGAAGTTTCGGATTAAGCCCCTCATTGGCTCATTCACATTTCTACCTTGTAGTCCGCCTCGCAGGACTACGGTGTAGGATATCCGCTCCAATGTCGCAGAGTGGTGCGATAGTGTGTTATGGCTTTTACAGCTGAACTGTCAGTGTCATTACACTATCAAAGTCAAATTATTGAGGTTAGCTTAGCAAGCATCAGGGCTGCCAGATCGTATAATAGACTAAGAAATTCGTATAATGAAATTATTTTCGTATACTTGTCGTATAGTTGGTCAATCGGTATAATTGGATACGAAAAAAACACCGATGTCAAACTACTGTCAATGCTTCAAAAAACAGTGTGCCAATCAGAGGGCCTACCGCGAACCACGTTCGACGTCTTGCCTCTCTGTCGCACTTGTAAATACGTACGTAAGTGTGACAGGGAGGCAACACGTCGAACGTGGTTCGCGGTAGACCCTCAGGCGTGGCTCACTCCGCGATTTCGTCGCTTTGCTACAGGTAGTTTAAAGTACAGCCGTTCCACACCAATTTTGGGGAAAGCCATAAGCCGCGCGTGGCGCTGTGGCCACCTAGCGGCTATATTATGCTGATCGTAACAGATGCGTTTTGTTAGAGAGTGAGTCTTCTGTACCTAGTACTATTATTTATTCTGTGGTGCCAATACTATTTATACAATTTAATGGAACGGCAACTACTTAAATATACGTCAACGTGGGCTATAACCGCGAAAATCCAAGTTCGCAAATTGCGGGCATCTTTCTCTGTCACTCTTATTACGCTGTCATTGGAGTAAAAGAGAAAGATCCCCGCAATTTGGGGGCTTACCGCGAAAACCGAAATTCACCAGTTATTAAAAAATCGATTTAAATTATACGAGTACAAAAATAGTTTTTTTTGTACTCGTATAATGCAATCGAATTTCGTATAATTGCGGGCACAGGATCGTATAATCAAGATTTATATACTGGCAGCCCTGGCAAGCATATCTATGAGCTTAGCGTTGCACGCTGATACGGTCGTTTTGTTGTATTATTTTGGGACTATTGAAGTATTCTTGCGCTCCGCACGGTGGCCGCGATGGACGTGATGCACGCGTGTCGCTGCTGCCTGCGGCGTGCTCCGGACAAGGACCTGACGACGCCGTACACTCATCTCGGCAAAACGGAGATATATGCCGACATGATCGAACAGTGCTTCGATATACATGTAAATACTACAATTTAGTTGGTGTATGTGACCTTACACTAGCCTGTAATTGTGTTAATTGACAATTGTTTGAATGTGCAGCTGGTGGTGGGCGGCTCGGGCTCGTGCGGCATCTGCTCGGCGTGCGTGGGCCGCCTGCGAGACGCGAGCGACTTCAAGCTGCAAGTGCAGCGCAGCCAGGCGGAGCTGCAGGGAATGCTTGTTAAAGGTTGGCTTCAACAACTAATTTTAATTATCTGATGGGATGGGTTTGACAACTTATCCCGAGAATTGGCGTAGGCATTAGGCGACTGCCATCTGACCTTCCATCCCTGAGGGTGAACTAGACCTTAATGAGATTTTTCTCGACATTGAAAGTCGAACGCTCTTACTGCTTGGCCACCAGTGCTTGCTTTTACCATATTGATAACATAAGCAGTAATGTTTCTCTTCACCAAGTTCCGGGCTTCAGGCTTGCTTGAATTATTTTGTAACCTTATTAGGATTCCGAACCTGAAGGGTGACCAATGATACCTTATTATGTTTATTTTGTTTGGGGCGTCATCATTATTAAAGTTGTACTGTCTGTCTGTCAGTGGTGTGGCTCTATTTGAAGAACTAAAGTATATGTATGTATGTATGTATGTATTTACTTTATTGTACATAGAAATATAAACACGAGAAACACAGTTACAGAGTCAATTAAATACAACAAAGGCGAACTTATCCCTGAATGGGATCTCTTCCAGTTAACCTTTGAGGAAATGAGTAGAACAGAAGTAACGATGAATGACAAACAAAAGCAAAAGTGTACAATCCCTAAAATAAATAAAATGCACGTTTTGAATACACATTACTCCAAATATACATAAATAGAAATATAACAATACAAGAGTACATATACATATAATATATATAGGTATAAATAAAAAATAAATAAATACTCAACATATAATATAAATAGATATATAGATATTAATTCGAACCAGAAAAGTAAAGGAAATGAAAGAAATAGGTACTTAATCGGGAAAAACAGAATTATCTAAGTATCGGAAAGCCACAATTTTCTAAGCCTCTCCTTGAGTGATGCTACAGATTGGGATTGCCTCACGGACACCGGAATCTCGTTCCATAACTTAGCGGCGTGGACAGTAAAGGATTTTTTGTAAGTGCGCGTCTTATTGGATGGAATTGCGAGTGAAAGATTGGTGCTTGATCGAAGACGGTGACCACTGCCAGCAGCTAAAAAACTAAATCTTTCGGAGAGGTAAGGTGGCGCAGCAGGATTGAATAAAACATTGAAAAGCAATGACAGGATATGCATATCTCGACGACGACGAATCGGAAGCCAGCCAAGCTGAGATCGGAACTGGGAAACATGATCAAACTTACGCAGACCGAAAATGTATCGAATACAGATATTTTGCAGTCGCTCGAGTTTATCCAGAAGCTCCTCACTGAGGTCTAGAAAAGCAGAATCAGCATAGTCTAACAAAGGAAGTAAAAGTGAACAAGCCAGCGTTATTTTAGTTTGGAGAGGAAGGAAATTTTGAAGACGCCTCAGTGAGTGGAGAGACGCAAAAAGTTTATTGCTAATGTCGGAAACATGAGCTGACCAGGACAAAGTTTGATCAATGATGATACCCAAGTTCTTAACTGTAGAGGAAAAAGGGATAATTGTTCCGTCAAAAAGTACTTTGGGTACCACCATCTCCGACAATTTGGACACAAAGTGAGGACCACCAATGACAATCGCCTGCGATTTCTTTGCATTAACTTTTAAACCAAACTTATTCGCCCAGCAACGAATTGTTTCAAGGTTGCTATTAATTTTATCAACTAAAGATGGAAAGTCATCAATGCTAGCCGCTGCGTATATCTGCAAATCATCCGCGTAAAGGTGGTAGCTACAATTTAATGAATCAGTAATGCCATTAATGAATATTGAGAAAAGGAGAGGAGAGAGTATCCCTCCTTGGGGGACACCAGCAGAAAGGTCACACCACTCAGAGACCTTGTCGTCAACCCTGACACGCTGGCGCCTCCCAAAGAGGTAGTTACGGAACCAGGACAGAGCTGCATGTGAAACATTTAACGTACGAAGGATATGAAGGAGAATATTAAAATCAACCGTATTAAAGGCACTACTAAAGTCTAAAAGTACAAGAACCGTGAGCTTTTTATTTTCAATATTAAAACGAATGTCATCAGTGACCCTCACCAAAGCCGTGACGGTGCTATGCCCGGGCCGGAAACCTGACTGAAATCGATTCAACAAATCATGCTTGTGGAGATGTGAAAGGAGGCGACGATTAACAAAGTGTTCGATGATTTTAGACAAAACTGGTAGAATGGAGATGGGCCGATATTGGGAAAAGGATGTGGGATTAGAAGTTTTAGGAAGAGGGATAACATGAGCAAGTTTCCACATAGCAGGAAATGTACCAGTGGAAAAGGAAAAATTTATAATTATAGTTAAGTATAGTTTTCTTAGTTTGTTTTCCTAGTATTTTTATTATTAAATAAATTTTCTTGTGTTGTTCAGCTGAGTCTGCAGTCAAATCTGAGGGGGCTGATGATGGTGCGGACGATAACTCTGTTTTCGATGTGTTATGTGAGTACTTCCTTTCTTGGTAAATTCTTGTTTACCACTCTTAATACACAATGTTCTATCGCTAACTCACTTTGGTGGTAACTAGTGGGAATGACCCAACTTTTATATCCAGTCTGTACTGTACTTAGGTAAATTAACAGAAATTGCGTTTAAGAGATAAACCGGAGTTGTTGTTACCATGGTGTTGGGTGGAGCTCAGCATAGTTGCTTGCTGTGTGGGATTTTGAAATTAAAAAAGCCCCAATGTGTGGTGACCTGACTCTTCATGTATGCTTCATAAAGCGGTGTTTGTTCTGATGTTTATATAATAAAGTTTTGCTTCAGACGAGGAGCCCATACTGGTGGAGCAGTCGGAGGTCGGGGAAGAGAAGAGCGAGGAACTCATGGGTTAGTTCATGTTTTCATACATACAATGTATAATAGTGTAATTATACGGGTCTATAGCAATATAATTTTATTGTATTTATATTAAATTCCGACGTTCGTTTCGTTCGTATAATTGAATATGTGTCCGTGTGCCCGAGAGTCTAAAGTGTTGTTTAATAGTGTATGTTCTTGTAACAAAGTAAAGGTGAACGTTTTACAAAAGTGTATTCCTCATTCCTACATATGTCATACCACACATATGAGTAGGAATACACAGAAATATAGGACATTAATATTTCACAGTAATAACAATTTGCCATTGCTTTTGTCTTGTTTATTTTCTTTGACTCTAAATAATTATTTCTAGGGATGATTTTCAATCTCCTAAAAGGCTTGCTACACGGTCGCCGACAAGCCCCCAGACCGCGTGGCCTTGGCCGGTCCCGGACCGTGTAGACAGTTGTTACCAACAAAATTTGACCAAAACTGTCCAAGGACAGACCAAGGTCAGACGGTTAGAAGGCTTGTCGGCGACCGTGTAGCAAGCCTTTAAGCCTCCTAAGGCCCTCCACCCCACCCATAATACTAATTACTTGAAAGACTTACTTCAATGTATTTTCAATTGATACAGAGGTGCATTTCTTTCGTTTCTCTCTCTCTCTCTCTCTCTCTTTAGCCTTTTTCTACCCTTCGGGTGTAGGCCTCCTTCATTTTACGCCATTGGTCACGGTCTTTTGCAACCTGAAGCCACTTCCCCGCAGTCCTTTTGATGTCGTCGTCCCAACGCATCTTGGGTCTACTTTGGGGACGCTCTTCCCCCCATGGTCGCCACTCGAGTAGTCGTTTACTCCACGAGTCGGTCTTTCTTTCGTTTCTATTGAGTACAAAACAAAATAAATTCAACCACGTTTCCAACACTACACCTAAGGACTGTTCAGTTTACTAAGCGGACACTCTTACACCTCTTTTAATCGGCGAATTTAAAATCAATTGACGTACAGTTCATAACAATATAATTAACAATCCCTTATTTATCAATTGCCACATATTTGTTCCCATAATAGTCAAATATTTTTCCCGAAGGACCGAACAAATTTGGAACATAGCAAGTTAGTTCTGCAATTAGGATGCACAGGCTAGTATTCACTGCGAAAAATCGTAAATATCTACAAATTTTCCAAGTTAAACGTGAATAAAATAATTAAAACATTTGGAGAGCATCATATGCTTGAAGATTTTACAAAATCCCTGCACAGAAGCGGCCCGGCCAATCCAGAAACAAAAGCATTGTCATGCGGCTGTTAAAATCAATAAATTACTTATCGGTTCGCGAAATTCCTAAGACAGCAGGCGTTAGAGTAGGCACAGATTAAAATATAAGAAGTACGGACAATAAATGGACCCATAGAAAGAAAAAAATGGACAAAAGAATTACAGAGCAGCGAAAGCAATCGAAAAAAAGAAGCGTCAAACTGTACAACATTTTACATTAAGATAAATTTCGTAGCATTTTAATGGACAACGGAAAATGCATAAAATGTTGCTGTAGTACGTTACCAATGGCCCTGATGCTACCATGCCGTTGTAGAAGATCATATATTCGACGAGGAGAGTAACATCAAAATTGACCAATTCATGAAGAAAGTCCTTGTCTGGCAGGCAATTGGTTCCTGTGGCCTTAAAAAGTTTGTTCTATTTTGCGACATGAACTTTGGTTGCGACATTTACAGAAAATAATGCATCTAATAACGAGTACTTTCCGTCTATCAGACGCATAATGTCACCTCTTCATTTCGGCCTGATTTGGCAAGTGCCCACTATGCTGGTCAGAAAGTAAAGCTACTGAATTTGAAAAACATTGATTTCGTTCAAAAACAAGTCAACTCATCTAATTGCCCGGAGCTCCACTCCATCGAGTGGCACTAGACCAATGTGAAGATGCACTTAAAAAAGGGTAGATGAGAAGCTAAAACATTGAAAGAATTCAAACGAATGTTGTTTACAACTTGTCAAAAAGTGTCAAAAATTGATGTGCAGGCACTTGAACGGCGCAACCGTGTAAAAGTACGAAAATCTTACCGATGTTATTATATTATACTATATTTACATTAAAATGTTTTGCGTTGGTTTCCGTTTTTATTATATTTATCTAAATAAAGCGATTCCAGAATTAGAAAAATGTAATTTATACTTTTTTGTGTGTCCGCTTAATAAAATGAACAGTCCTTATATTACGAAATCAACAGATTTTTTTCTTATAGGGTATTTAAAGGCTAGGTTGTGATTGCTTGCCCTTAGAGTATGGTGAGAGCTGGTCAAAGATTGCATATACTCGAGAATTTAGCTCGAGAGTTTATCCACGAAAGCCGAAGATATCAAGAAGCAGATTTTTTTAGTTTATTACTATTTCAGTTTAAAAACAATTATCACTGCTAACATAACTGTCATCTGCTGTGGTGTGTATATCGTGTCGTAGATATAACTAATATTACTACATGTGACGCAGTTCCTTGTTATTGTTCCAGATGTAGACCCCCTCGTCAAGTCGGAGACGGATGATGTGATGAGCGACGGCGACTCGTCAGCGGCGGGTTAGTGCGGTCATGTTGTCCTGCTCTTCTCCTTTCTGCTACCATACATTCACAGTGATATTCAGAGGAAAGCCGTAGTCGTATTAATACCACGTAACCCACTAAATAAATAATACAACAGTAACTAAGCAATGAGCTTTAGGGCAAAGTATCAATCAACCACGTGTGTCATCTGAATTTTAGTATGAATTTGAATATACAGTGGAACCTCGATAGCACGAATCTCAAGGGAAATGCCAAAAACTTCGTACTAACGAATGTTTCGTCTTATAGATAGCATCAACTTAGGGAGATTCTTGCAGGTTTTTGTTCGTCTTAAAGAAGTTTCGAGTTACAGAGGTAATAAAAGACATGAAAAATTCGTGTTACAGGGGTAATTATAGAAACGCAGAAAGTACAGTCTTATTATCTTTTTCCAATTACAGAGGATCGTTAGTCAATAAATAACTTCGCGGTATGTGGTAAAACAGTACGACTATTGTAGAGGTCAAATTTCATTTATCGAGTTATAGAGGTAAAAAATTTACTGAATTAAATAGAAGATATTATACATAAAATATACAGTATAGTATATTTTCTACATACCTAATTATTTCAAAATAGCGACTCACTCTTTAAATACAGTCAACGACAAACGTGTTCGTTCCAATGTTTTGATTATATTGATATTTTCCAGAACTTCTAGTTTATGTGTTTCTTTACACACTTGTCCTGTTTATGAGATTCAGGTATTAATAAATTCTAGGCAAATGTTAGAACTAGTACTTAAAGTATCAAAATATTAATAGAGCACCGACCTACTAAATTGTTTACGACTTGTAAACATTGTAGTTTTTCGTTATAGAACGCTTCACGTAGCGGAAGCAGTTATAAAGTTGACCCAAAAATTTTTTATTAAGCTATGAGCTTCATCACATTTGTTCCTTGAGTAATTCTAAGCATTTCAAGCCTGGGAGGCAATAAGAAATGTGTGTCTACTCGGATTTGTAATGGATTCAAACTTTCAACCCCTTTTTAACCCTGTTAGAGGATGAATTTTACAAAACGCTGAAATTACTTTTCCTGTCTTTTAATAATATCCCCAAATACAAAGATTCAAGTTCCGCGTTCGAAATTTTTTTTGATATCCATACAAACTTTCAACTCCTTTTTCACCACCTTAGGGGATGAATTTTCAAAAACGCTGAAATTAGTTTTCTTGTATTTTAATAATATATCGTTTTACCAAGTTTCAAATTCCTAGCTTAAAATAAAACTTGAACCCCATACAAACTTTCATCCCCTTTTTAACCCCCCTAGGGGTTGAATTTCTCAAAATCGCTTCTTATCTCTTGTACACTTTATAAATGTAATCTAGTGTGCAAATTTCAACTTTCTATCTTTTGTAGTTTCGGCTCCGCGTAGCAAAAATCTCCAACCAAATTTTTCACTTTTTTACGTTTTTCTTGTAAAATTACTATGAAATTGAAAAAAACAAATATCAGCAATGAATTCTACGTCTTTGGTTTATACGAAAATGATACCAAACTTACCCTAGTACCCACCAGGATCAGAGTAGATTTTTTTTAAAGATGACGGGTGGCGGCCGTCTTTGTACACCACCCTCCCCCCCACTTCAGGCTAGAAATGCTTATAATTACTCAAATATCAGATGTGATGAAGCTCATAGCTTAATAAAAATTTTTTGGGTCATGTATGGCAGCGATACATAACTGACTCCAGTAACGTCGACTTCGCACATTGTAGTCATTATTTACAAGCTTAAATAATGGTTTGCGGACCTCACTCGGTATAGTTATTATTAATATTATTTAAAATAAACGCCTTATGGTGCGCAAATAAATTGAATAAATGACATAAATTGACAAAAGACTTAACTTTTTATTAAATCAGAGGTGATACAACAAGGAAATATCTGTCAACAAAATTTGGCTACCAGACTCTATCAGCTGAATTTTATATGGGTACACTACATAATTCCGAAATATTTTATGCCGAATTTTAGAATATCGAATTTTATTATTCCGATTTTTAAATGCTCGACCCATCATAATTCCGAATGCCGTAATTACCGAACGATGAAAATCACGAAGTTTTATATTTCCGAATAGCAAAACCGCCGATTTTTTAAAATTCCGAACCACATAATTCCGAATATTACAATTCCGATAGTGAAAAATACCGAATTTAACATTAACGATTGTTGAAATCACGAATTCCGAATTGTCATTATTCCGAAATTTTGAATTCCGATTTGACGTGATTCCGATTTTTTAAATTCCGAATTTGTTCATACTAAATAATGGTACCTACGTCGTTAAAGTAAGCAGAAATGCCTGTTAAAATTTCCTATTTTACATAATATTATAAGAGTTACTCACAAGCACAATTTTTCAACATAATTATGTATTATGTATGTTTCTACATAGTTGGTTTCTGTGAAGGTCGCAGTTCTAACCTAACCTAACCCATTTTTCAAGTAGCAGCTAGTTTCTGTGAATGTGGCAGTTCTAACCTAACCTAACCCACTTTTCTAGCAACAGTTGGTTTCTGTAAAGGTCGCAGTTCTAACCTAACCTAACCCACATTTCTAGTAGCATTTCGTTTCTGTAAGGGTCGCAGTTCAAACCTAACCTAACCTACTTTTCTAGTAGCATTTTTTTCTGCAAGGGTCGCAGTTCAAACCTAACCTAACCCATTTTTCTAGTAGCAGTTGGTTTCTGTAAAGGTCGCAGTTCTAACCTAACCTAACCCACTTTTCTAGTAGCAGTTGGTTTCTGTGAAGGTCGCAGTTCAAACCTAACCTAACCTACTTTTCTAGTAGCATTTTTTTCTGCAGGGGTCGCAGTTCAAACCTAACCTACTTTTCTAGTAGCATTTTTTTCTGCAAGGGTCGCAGTTCAAACCTAACCTAACCCATTTTTCTAGTAGCAGTTGGTTTCTGTAAAGGTCGCAGTTCTAACCTAACCTAACCCATTTTTCTAGTAGCAGTTGGTTTCTGTAAAGGTCGCAGTTCTAACCTAACCTAACCCACTTTTCTAGTAGCAGTTGGTTTCTGTGAAGGTCACAGTTCTAACCTAACCTAACCCACTTTTCAACTACCAGTTAGTTTCTGTGAAGGTCGCACTTCTAACCTAACCTAACCCACTTTTCTAGCAACAGTTGGTTTCTGTATAGGTCGCAGTTCTAACCTAACCTAACCCACTTTTCTAGTAGCATTTCGTTTCTGTAAGGGTCGCAGTTCAAACCTAACCTACTTTTCTAGTAGCATTTTTTCTGCAAGGGTCGCAGTTCAAACCTAACCTAACCCATTTTTCTAGTAGCAGCTGGTTTCTGTAAAGGTGACAGTTCTAACCTAACGTAACCCACTTTTCTAGCAACAGTTAGTTTCTGTAAAGGTCGCAGTTCTAACCTAACCTAACCCATTTATCTAGGAGCAGTTGGCTTCCGTGAAGGTCGCAGTTCTAACCTAACCTAACCCACTTTTCTAGCGACGGTTGGTTCCTGTAAAGGTCGCAGTTCTAACCTAACCTAACCCACTTTTCCAGTAGCAGTTGGTTTCTGTAAAGGTCGCAGTTCTAAACTTATAGTAGCATTTGGTTTCTGTAAAGGTCGCAGTTCTAACCTAACCGATTTTTCTAGAAGCAGTTGGTTTCTGTGAAGGTCGCAGTTCTAACCTAACCTGACCCACTTTTCTAGCAACAGTTGGTTTCTGTAAAGGTTGCAGTTCTAACCTAACCTAACCCACTTTTCCAGTAGCAGTTGGTTTCTGTAAAGGTCGCAATTCTAACCTAACCTAACCCACTTTTCCAGTAGCAGTTGGTTTCTGTAAAGGTCGCAGTTCTAAACTTACCCATTTTTCTAGTAGTAGTTGGTTTCTGTAAATGTCGCATTTCTAACCTAACCGAACCCACTTTTCCAGTAGCAGTTGGTTTCTGTAAAGGTCGCAGTTCTAACCTAACCTAACCCACTTTTCTGGCAACAATTCGTTTTCTTGGGGGTTGCAGTTCTAACCTAACCTAACCCACTTTACAGACAAAAGTTCGTTTTCTTGGGGGACGCAGTTTTAACTTAACCTAACCCACTTTTCTGGCAACAGTTTGTTTTCGTGAGGTCGGAGTTCTAACCTAACCTAACCCACTTTTCTGGCAACAGTTTGATTTCGTCGGGTTGCAGTTCTAACCTAACCTGAGCCACTTTTCTGGCAACAGTTGCTCCGCAACTGCTCCGGCGCTACGGGCATAGCAGCCTCTTGGCCTTTGCGTAACAAAGCGCATGCACTAATGCTCGCCTCAGCCGCTTCGGCTGCTCTGCGCTTTCCTACGGCTGGCGTGCTTCTTCTCCGCGCCTCTGGCTTTTTACATACACTCTAGGGGTAGGACAGACAAGACGACGTGGATAGTGGGGTGTTCCGATTCGGATTTTGGTTAGTGAGACTTAAAAAAGCGCGTTTAAATCTTATTTTGATAATCACGAATTTCATTATTCCGAATTCGCAAAAGATCGAATTTCTGAATACCGAATTACTTTATTCCGATCGGTCAATGATTTTTCGGAATAGACAAATTCGGGAAAAATATTTTCGGATTTTTTCTAAATCGGAATTTTAAGCTTTCGTCCATATGAAAATCGGATTTTAAGTTTTCGGAAATAACACAGTCGTGATTTTGTTCTTTCGTGGTTTTCAAAGTCGTAATTTCGATATTTCGGTCATGTGAAAAATCGGGATTATGAAAATCGAGGTTATGAAAGTCGGAAAAACGTATTTCGGAATATTTGGGTGTTCCCATTTTATATACCTAAATTATTATTTTTTTACTTCTTTTTTGTTGTTGAGGGTTAACTATTTTTTTTTTCTCTTTATTTTTAGAGCTTGTCACCGAGGTGAACATGTCGCTCCATAAAAAACCACAAATTAATATATTCTTACAACTAACTTATTCTACATACTAAAGCCTTTCGTACAAGCTGCAATAGCGCCACGGCGGCGTCCGACAGAGGAGCAGCCAGGACGCTATTGCAGCCCCCAACATCAAACATATTATTATGGCTTGAAAAAGCCAGTTGTATCCGAGCAGCTTCATTCCGGACACATTCCATTATAACATGGTACACGTCTTCTAATACATCACATTCATCACAATTAGGAGAAGGAACTTTCTTCATTAAATAACCGAATTTATTCAATGGGATATGTCCAGAACGTAGTCTCATCATCAATACAATGTCACGTCTATTAAGAAAACAATCAATCCACGGTGTCATTAAAGGATGAGGTTGGATCGTCTTGTACCAAATACCCTTCTCTGTTGATCTCTTATCAAAGTATTCTTTCCATAAAGTATAGGTTGTCTGTTTGGCTAAAATGATACAATCCGTATAAAAAGGCAAGGTATTACATTCTACTCCACCATGACAAGCCAGCCTGGCTATGGAATCCACTACTTCATTACCGGCTATACCTACATGAGATGGAATCCATTGCAGAATTATGGTCTTATCTTGCGATTGTAATTTATCAATGATATTTAAAATGGAATAGGCAACCGGGAGACATCGATTTTTCGTGGTACACCGAGGAATATGCTGCAGAGCACTTTTAGAATCGGACAGAATGACTATATGATTGCAATCTAGGGATTGAATGTAGGATAAGGCCTCAGCAATGGCAACCAACTCTGCGTGCATTATTGACATATCATATTTTATATGTAATTTAACCGATACGTTCGATTGAGAGTCATAAATCGCAGCACCTAATGAGTTTTTTTCCTTAGAACCGTCGGTATATTATGCAATAAAATCCAGAGTAATTGGTACGTAAAAAATTGTTAACAAAAGTTCTTAGGGAAACTTTGTCATACTCGCGCTTAGATTTGTTAATAGAAGTAATGTTTAACTTAATAGATTTAGAAACATCTATATGATTTACCCATTGGTCCAAAGTAAACATTTCTAATACTTTACTGGAATACATAGTTGTTAACTTATACATATTATGAATGGTAAGAAGAAGAGGTTTTTTATTTCGCAAAGTGTCTCGAACTTGTAAGTCATTATTTAATCCATCTAAGAGTTTGATAGTTGTGTTATCTTCAAAAGATCTAGATTTTAGCCAAAACTTGGATGCCAAATAGATGCGACGAATGTACAACGGTTGTACACACAATTCGCATTCCATTGCGTGTATAGGAGTAGACTTAATCCCACCAAAAACATTCTGTAAAAAACTAGCCAAGTCTCGATGGAGCTGCTTGTTTATCTCTAAAAAGTAATGAAATCTAGACAAAGTCGTGCCAAGTCTAAGGTTCCTTACTGCGATTTCTTTATTATTATAGTTAATGTTGTGTGACTTGGCCGTTGAAGGGTACACAAGGGTACAAAACCAGGTGCTCCATGACACCATTGCACCAATCTGTCGCCAGAACCGCTACCCATTGACGATGGAAAATTGCCACTTGGAAAACGTTGATTCAATAACCAGTCAATTGTAGGCTTGATAAAGCTGCGTATTTCAATAATACTTATGTATGGGCGAGCCTGAAACAAACACTTTTTTTTGGTGCAATGGGTACCCTTGTGTACCCTTCAACGGCCAAGTCACACAACATTAACTATAATAATAAAGAAATCGCAGTAAGGAACCTTAGACTTGGCACGACTTTGTCTAGATTTCATTACTTTTTAGAGATAAACAAGCAGCTCCATCGAGACTTGGCTAGTTTTTTACAGAATGTTTTTGGTGGGATTTCACTTCTTTTTGTAGAAACGTGGGCATATTGATTTATATTATTAGATTTTCTTATTTAACACATTTTTTTTCTTTTTAGGAGTAGTTTTTTTATTATTACAAATCTTTCTTTTCTTCTTTTCCGGTTCTGATTCTTGTACAGTAGCAACAGTTTTTCGTATTGCCCATTCATTAAATCTAATAATTAAATAATAATCAGTAATCCGTCACTAATCATCATATAATGACTTGGCAATCGCACAATAATGCTTTACTCGTACCGTACTCGTAAATATGTGTAATGCTCAAACTGCAATTAGCGCTAGCGTTATGTTCAATTAGAATTATTTTTAATAGGTGACGATGATCCTTTTGTCATTATGCAGCCGTGCGATGGCCAAGTCATTATACGTATTACAAATTAAAGATATCTTATTGATACGGTTTTAACACCCCCTGGCACTGATTAAAATAACCGACTTGGTTTCACATTACATCTCAAAACTTTTTTGTAGTAAAAGCGTTGCGAGACTTGCACCTTTTTACATGTAATGTTTTTGATGGGATCTCATCTCTTTTTGTTGGCAGTCCTTCTTTTCGGGTACTCATACCCATACTATGTATACACATATCATAACTAAACATATCTTCATTCATACTCACATCGTACATCGTAGTGTACCTTTACTTTACCTACTATTTGTGGGAACTGCAACAGTAACTTTGTAATATCATATATTTATATGGGATTACAAACTTACTTATGCAGTTCTTAGATCTTTAAAACGTGACTGATATTGCAATATTTTTTAGGTTTTCCCTTTATGTGGCCATGAAACCCTAACTCTGTACCAAATTTCAGCTCTCTGAGTTTATGGGAAGTACTAGTTCTATTCTGATGATCATGAGTGAGTTTCATAAATGCGAAACTTTGCTTTCGCTTAACTTCGGAACTAAATGACCTACAGACTTGAAATTTTGGATTTTAAGTATGTGATTATAGCTTACTGGATAACCAAAATTTCTGCGTTCTGGTCTTATCCAGAGGTTCTCAAATAGGGGCCTGAAAATGCGGCGAAATGGTTCCAGTAAAGGATGGTACGGCAGTGTTTGCTTCGCGCTCGACTTGGCGGGGGCACTGCCGTGCCCCCCGATAAAACCGCCGATAGTCCTCAATGACTGATTTTGAATTTTATCGAGTTTGTACAAATGAGAATCGCAACTATCGTCGTAAAGAAAAGACGCATAATCTATTCGACTACGAATCACAGCAAAGTATAATCTTCGGAGATGTTTTGGATGGACACCCCATCCCGGTCCAACTAGAACTTTTAAAACATTGGAATATTTCTGAATCTTTTGAGATAATTCGTTAATATGTTTTTCCCACCTAAGAGATCGATCCAACCACATTCCTAGATACTTAACACACTCGACTAACTCTATTTTTTTATCATTAATTTTGATGCTTACAGGTTTTCTATTAATGCCTTTTTTAAATACACATAACTTAGTTTTAGATGAAGATATTTCAAGACCGAGATTATTCAGACATTTGTTAAAAACATTAAGGGACTTTTGTAATACATCCTCGGCCTCCTCTATAGATTTCTTTGTAACATATAAAATATAATCATCTGCATACTGTGAAAAGTAAACACTTGTAATTGATTTTTGAATATGCAAAGTATAAACATTAAAAAGCAATGGCGAAGTAGGATCTCCCTGAGCCAACCCGCGACCAGTTGATCTTCTTAACATAGATGCATCAGTTTGTATTGTGAGGTATCTTTCCTTTAAGAAATTCCATAGATATCGACAAATATGATGTCCAACTCGTAGCCTGTCAAGTATTTCAATTAAAATGGGAACATTTACATTATTATATGCATTTTCAATATCTATGAAACACCCCAAAGTGATCATATTTTTTGAAAATCCGGTCTGAATCCGACTAACTAAGCTACTTAAATTATCCAAAGATGATCGACACTTTCTAAAACCAACAGTTTCTTCGGCAAACATACATCTTTTTTCTATGAACCATTCCACCCTCCTATTTATCATAGAATGAAATATTTTACACACACATGAAATTAAAGAGATTGGTCGAAGAGCAGAGTCAGAGGAGGGGTCTCTTCCGGGTTTAGGTATCGGGACTACACTAATTTCTCTCCACTGAGTAGGGACAAAACCTATGGAGTAGAAATTATTGTACAATGATAATAGTAAGAGTTTTCCTTTCTCGGGAAGATTTTTAATCATAGAAAAAGCTATCCCATCATGACCCGGAGCAGTATCTTTTGGTTTAATGCAAGAATCTAATTCATGTAATGTAAATGGTTCGTCTATAACCGTGCCACCAGACTCAATCACTGGCGTCGGCGGAGATACATAATCTGGCGTGAGAGAACAAAGAAGATTATGAGCTTTTTCTGCACTAACAGGAGGCCGAGAAGACCTATAGCCCTTTACCCATTTCATCCGAGACCAAACTTCAGAGGCTGATGAGGACTCGCTTATGGAGTTGCAAAATTGTTGCCAACTTTCATTTCTACGCGTTCTAATAAGTCTCTGAGTGTCTCTTATCTTAGCCTGAAGTTCCTCAAGATTTTGTGGTGTAGGATTTCGTCTGAACAATGAGAGAGCTAAACGTCTTTCGGCAACGGCTTTGGATAAAGCCTGGTTCCAGTATGGTTTTGGTTAGAATTTTTTTGCTGGATTATTGTTAATTTTAATATATGGTATGAAAAGATCAGCAGCTTCATTTATAATACTTAAAAAACAATTATATGATTCTTGAGGAGCTTCAGGCAAAGACAAATCAGCAAACTTATTTTCTAAATACATTCTGTACTCATTCCATTGAGCCTCTTTATAGTTTCTCTTTGGTACAGCAGAGTTAACACAAGAGTTTAAAT
The DNA here is from genome assembly GCF_963556715.1 of Cydia fagiglandana. Lineage (NCBI taxonomy): Eukaryota > Metazoa > Arthropoda > Insecta > Lepidoptera > Tortricidae > Cydia > Cydia fagiglandana. The sequence goes on along the minus strand of NC_085950.1, from coordinate 1,334,442 downwards.
ATGTAGAAATCTTTATAATTAGGTGATCGCTTCCTAGTGATTCTTTCATAACGTTCCAATTAAATGCAAAATAAAGATCAGTAGATACTATAGAAATATCTGGAGACGACTCCTGTAACATTCCATTCACTAGGCGCACTCTTGTGTGGCTGTGATCATTAAGAGAAACTAGATTACAGTCCACAAGAGAATCATATAGTTGAGTGCCGCGAGTATCCGTTTTATATGACCAGTTGGTGTGATGGCCATTAAAGTCACTCATGATAATCACGTTATGTTGCACGATTGGAAAAATAAAATCCCAATCACTCTGCTGAGTCACTACGGAAGACGGACAGTAAACTGAAATCACGTTTTTAATTTGATCACAATTAAACACTTTAACGTAGACAACTTCTACACCAGGATTAGGGTGTTGAACACGACAATGCTCAGACTTAATCGATTTATGCGTAAGGATTGCAACACCACCATATCCATCCGATCTGTCCGCCCTATATATATTATAATTACTAATGCGAAAATAACAGTCGGAATCTAACCATGTTTCACTAAGTGCCGCTATATGGGTTTTCTCCTGAATAAGTAGATTTTCAAATGATACTAACTTTGGTCTAATACTCTGTGCGTTCCATTGCAACATGTTAAGTCTGCACTGCTTTAAATTACTAGCCATCTGTGGCGTTAAAAAAGGATTTTAAGCAGGATATGTCAAGTATATTCTTCATAACAAAAGATAAAAGCCATTCTAATCCAGTTTGAACCCCTAATTTTATTTTTTCAACTATCGTCAAGTTTTTCATGAATATGATATCTTTTAACTTATCAATTAGTGAACTAAACTTAAGTTTATTTTCACTTACTTCCTTGGGTTTGCTCGTTATTTCTGGTAGAACGTCATTATCATCAGTTTCCATACTTGATAAGTTATTATCAGATATACTGTCATCTTTTTCTATCACTTCGGCCTTCCTGCGTTTAGGTTTAGTACGGCTTGCCTTTTTAGATGGAGTAAACGATATATTTTTTTTACCTGGGGCATCACTATGAACTTCAGCTTGGGTCACCACTACTTTTGCATATGCTGGTTCGATTACCGCAGGCTCCACTGTTGATTTTTCAGCCACTGAAGTCGTCTCAGTTGTCCTAAGCGTAGGGGGAAAGTTTTCCTGATAGATTGATGCCGCTGGGGCTGGCGGGCTACTAGAACCTGGTTCATATTTATTCAACGCCTTTTTATATGTACTATTAAATTCAGCCATAATCTTCCTTATGTTTCTTTCTTTTTGGTAGAGTGGACAAATTTTGTCTAAAGCCATGTGATTTCCTGAGCAATTACGACATGTGAATACAGTTGTCTCGCAATTTGAATGTTGGCCTCCACACTTAGGACAAGTAGATTTTTTGGAACACGTTTTCTTTGTATGACCATACCGCCAGCAATTGGCACAAAGTGATACTGGAAATAAGTATGGTTCAACCTTAACTCGCATTTCATGTATATAAACGTAAGGTGGTAATATGGGACCTTTGAAACATACACGTACGGTCTCACTGTCCTTCCATCCTGATTCATCTGAACTTTTTCTACTTAATCTTTTTACTGAAACTATTTCTACTCCGCATGTCATACTCTCTATTATATCTTTTTCACTTAAATCTAAATCCACATCCTTAATAATGCCATAAGAAACACCAACCTCGTATGTTTTTTGGCACCGCCAGCCCAACTCCTCATGCACAGCAACCTTGGACATAAGCCGCGCAGCGCTGGTTTCATTATCAAATTGGACAAGCACTTTATATGAATTAACGTACCTGACTCTAATGATACCTAGAATATCATGACTTTTTAGCAGCTTCGCTAGCGCAAATTGTTTTGGCAGCATATCTTTGCAAGTAATGCTTATTTCTGTGCCCACGGATAATTCTGGGTTAAACACATAACGGCGTTTTGGATTTTTGGTAACTAATGTCCATTCAGCGTCGTCCTTCCTCTTGGTTGCATAGGAATGTTCTGTCGTAATTACTGTCTCAGTACTAACCTTGGGAAACTGTCTTGCCTTAAGCTTACCCTTGACCTTAGGTGAACTTAGGTCAACTGATGGATTCGGTTCACCATTATCAGTCGTCATTTCCTGTAACTCGAAGTCCATATCACGTTGTGTTAAGTCCATGGAATCATTTTTTAGGATTGTCTCGGAGCTATTTACGTGACTTGTAGTTTCATTCGCGCCATCACCTTTATTGTGGGACATTGGTTTCGGATCCCGACTGTAACAGTCGGGACCGCTTCAAATTTATGAAAAACCAGAAAGTTAATTATTTAAGAGTATCTTAAAACACAAATAACTGAAAGACACGCGTTAATTGAATATAAAATTAATAATTTTACACAAGAGTTTTCAAAGGGATCCTATCTCATCGCATAATAATTGATTGTCATAAGGTAATGTTACGCATAAATTTCTTTTCGCATATTTTTTCTCCAGCTGAAACAGAAAGTATTTTCGAAAATATTTTGCATAGGTTGTGTAGAATAGGGTAGGTTAGGTTAGGTTTGTGTTATAATTTTTCTGAAATGTTAATATTTCCAGCACAATAACAAGTATGCGAAGTGAGTTTTATGCGTAACATTACATTAGGACAATCAATTATTATGCGACCCAATATGGACCCGTTTTCAAAACACGTCTTGCCGCCATAAAAGGTTTTTTTTTTTGGAGGGTTAACTATAAAATGATGTATCTTAAGTTGCCAGACACTGTTGATGGTTGCAACCTCCTGCCAGAGACCCTTAAAAGTTAGGTATGACACTTACTCACACGCAAAATTAAGTTTATTTCCTATACAAATCCTGTATTAAATAGTAAAAGTACAGTCTTTTTATTTATTTGTGTTCCAGTGTGTTCAGACGGCAGCGCCGCCCGCGCCAGGGAACAGCTCGCGATGGCTTGTTCCGTGGTGCTCGAGCGCCTCCGCGGCGACGCGACTGTTCACGGTGGAGGCAAACCATATGGCTGCGATTACTGTGGCAAGCATTTCGGAAATAAATATATTTTAAGGAATCACATATTAAACACACATTTGTCGATCGGACAGAAACCATTTGCTTGCGATTTTTGTAGTTCTACGTTTTGTACCGAATCGCTTGTAACAGATCACGAGAAGAGCGAACACGGTGTTACAAATTTCATGTGTGCTGAATGTGAGTATACAACAAGTTCCAAGAAAAGTTTGGAGACTCATTTAAAGAGTCACTCTTTGGAGAATAAGTTAAATTGTAGTCACTGTAGTTACACAAGTTCGTGTAAAAGTGATTTACACAAACACCAAACAATACACATGGCTGGAGAGCCTTTAAAGTGCAGTGACTGCGATTTCAAATGCAGTGTCGAATCAAACCTGAGACGTCACCAGCAGACGCACAACCGGAGGGACCAGAGAATACTCACTGGAAAACAGCTTTACAAATGTAGTAAGTCTAGGTCAGTCTTACGAAAACATGACAGGACACATACTAGGGCGAAGCCATTGCAATGTAGCCAGTGTGATTATAAATGCGCTCAGAAAGGAAACTTAAAAAGACACCAGAGGATACACACTGGAGAAAAACCTTATAAATGTAGTCATTGCGACTACAAGTGTAGTGTTAGTTCTAATTTACGAGATCATGAAAGGACACACGCTGACGAGAAGCCTTTTCAGTGTAGCCAGTGTGATTACAAATGCATTCAGAAATCATATTTAAAAAAACACGAGAGGATACATACATGCGAGAAGCCTTTTCAGTGTAGCCAGTGTGATTACAAATGCATTCAGAAATCATATTTAAAAAAACACGAGAGGATACATATATGCGAGAAGCCTTTTCAGTGTTGTCACTGTAATTATAAATGCAGACTGATATCACATTTAAAAATACACGAGATGACACACACTGGGGAACAGCCTTACAAATGCAGACATTGTGACTACAAGTGCAGTCAGAGTTCAAACTTACGATACCACGAAATGACACATACTGGCGAGAAGCCTTTTCAGTGTAGCCACTGTGATTATAAATGCAGTCGGAAATCATATTTAAAAATACACCAGAAGACACATACTGGCGAGAAGCCTTTTCAGTGTAGCCAATGTAATTATAAATGCATTCGGAAATCACATTTAAAAATACACCAGAGGACACACACTGGCGAGAAGTCTTTTCAGTGTAGCTACTGTAATTATAAATGCAGGCTGATATCACATTTAAAAATACACCAGAGGACACACACTGGAGAACAGCCTTACAAATGCAAACATTGTGACTACAAGTGCAGTGATAGTTCTGCCTTACGAATACATGAAAGGACACATACTGGCGAGAAGCTTTTTCAGTGTAGCCAATGTGTTTACAAATGTAGTAATAAATCAAATTTAAAAATACACCAGATGTCACACACTGGCGAGAAGCCTTTTCAGTGTAGCCACTGTAATTATAAATGCAAGATTAAATCACATTTGAAAACGCACCAGATGACACATACTGGCGAGAAACCTTTCCATTGTACCCAATGTAATTATAAATGCATTCGGAAATCAAATTTAAAAATACACCAGAGGACACACACTGGCGAGAAGCCTTTTCAGTGTAGCCAATGTAATTATAAATGCAGCCTGAAATCACATTTAAAAACACACCAGATGTCACACACTAGCGAGAAGCCTTTTCAATGTAGTCACTGTAATTATAAATGCAGACTGAAAGCTCATTTAAAAATACACGAGAAGAAACACACTGGAGAACAGCCTTACAAATGCAGACATTGTGACTACATTAGCAGTGATAGTTCAGCCTTACGAATACATGAAAGGACACATACTGCCGAGAAGCCTTTTCAGTGTAGCCACTGTGATTATAAATGCAGTCAGAAATCAAATTTAAAAATACACCAGATGTCACATACTGGCGAGAAGCCTTTTCTGTGTAGCCACTGTGATTATAAATGCAGGCAGATATCACATTTAAAAATACACGAGAGGACGCACACTGGAGAACAGCCTTACACATGCAGACATTGTGACTACAAGTGCAGTCAGAGTTCAAACTTACGATACCACGAAATGACACATACTGGGGAGAAGCCTTTTCAGTGTAGACACTGTGATTATAAATGCAGGCTGAAATCACATTTAAAAATACACGAGAGGACACACACTAGGTAAACAGTCATTGTGATAAATCAACCCAACGATGTCACCAGAAGACGCTTGGGCCAAAGCTTAAAACGCAGCAACAGCGACTACAAGAGCGGCCTGCAGTGCAACAGCACCTGCGAAGACGATACACACGGGAGAGAAGCCTTATAGGGAACGGTCGGGTTGGAGGCGATGCCACATTTTGACCTAAATTTGTGTATTTAATTAGTTTTAGTTAAGTTTTAAGTTAGGTCAACGCTGAAAATCAAGGCTATGCCGTGGGAATCCGGTTTAGGGTATTTTTTGTGTAATAGTTACTCGTATGTCATTTGTCGAATGTTATACAAATTGTATTAAAGGAATGTATAATGTATTTCTTTTTTTCTTAAATCGGAAAGTTAAACCTGACATTGACACTTGACGGCAATAAGCAGGCGGCTCCTGTGCTGCCCCCTACAGCTCACGCGCGCTCCCGTGTACTAATGTAATCAGTGCTATTATCACCAGGCAATTTAAACATGTTTTAGAAAAAAAAAATACCTAAAAATTAAAGTGGTGAAGTATATTCTAGTATATTAGTGTGGAACGTGTAGTAGTGAGTGAGCGCTGCGAGCGAAGTGGTGAGACATGTGGCTTCCGAGCCGGGGGTCGTGGGCTCAAACTACAGACACCACCGACTTACTCGGAACTTATATAGATGTTAGAATTAGAATTATTTTATTCGTAAGCACAAACAAATGAGACATTACATAAGTAATATAAAAGAAAATACAGAATAAGATTAAAGTGCCAGGAAATGGCCTCATCTCAGCATGTTGCTGGCGGCTTCGAGCGCTGATCTTCCGATGAGACTATCAAATGAGAGGAACCACGGAAGGTAACAGACAAGAAGAAAAAAGCAGCTAAGTGCGAGTCAGACTCGCCCATGAAGGGTTCCGTAGCAGCAAGTAACAATAAAATTGCGGTTTACGATTTATGACGTATTAAAAAACTTACTAGATCTCGTTCAAACTAATTTTCGGTGGAAGTTTGCATAGTAATTAATGTACATCATATATTTTTTTTAGTTTTATCATTCTCTTATTTTAGAAGTCACATTTTACCACTTTGGAAGTGTATCTCGCGCAAAGTATTCAGTTTAGAAAAAAAAAATGATATTAGAAACCTCAATATCATTTTTGAAGACCTATCCATAAATAGTATAAATACCCCACACGTATGAGTTTGATGAAAAAAAATTCCCAAAAATTTATTTATTTTTTATTCTATTTTTGTGTAAAAATCTTAATGCGGTTCACATAATACATCTACTTACCAAGTTTCAACAGTATAGTTCTTATAGTTTCGGAAAAAAGTGGCTGTGACATACGGACGGACAGACAGACATGACGAATCTATAAGGGTTCCGTTTTTTGCCATTTGGCTACGGAACCCTAAAAAGACATAACGTAACATACAGTTAAATAAGAAAAAGTTGCACAGCAAGAAGATACAACATAACGACTAAATTAAAGTATCGTTTGATATTTACCAGTTGCTTTGAAGTTTGCTCGCTTAAGGAAAATCTCACGGGGAAGCCTGCATAGTAAAGTAATTGTATTACAAATTTCGAAGGTCTCGGTGCCCACAGCGGCTTGAGCCTGCTTTGTTGTTAGAAAATATAAGGAGTGACTTTGTATTCCACTATAATTAGTATAATTTACTAGAATTAATTGATGTGTACTCGTATCCTCCAATAAAATAATTATTTTATTTTACTTCTTTTTGAAATACCTATCCTATGACATCCCACACCATAAGGATAAAGCGAAAAAAAAACGATCCCCACTTTACGTATAGGGGAGGTTTACGTGTAGGGGATTTATTTTTAGTTTACTATTATACGTCTGCATGATTGATTTATATGTCAATGCCTAATTGCTGCTTTCTAGCACTAACGGTCACGGAGCAAAGCGGCGGACGGACAGACAGGCATGGCGAATCTATGTATTAGGGTGCCTAGTTGACTACGGAACCCTCATAGGATCACTCGTGTCTGTCGCCCCTCTGTTTCAGCCAGAGTGCTACGAAACTGCCGATTTAAGGCCAGAGAACACCGGCTGCGTGTGTGTGACGTGCACGGGCGGCGTTGTAGTATACAGACCCTTATGAGAGACGGCACACCGCTTGCGTGATGTGTGCGTGTGCGGCTCCAACATTTTAGCGCACGCACACGCGCACGTCACGCACACGCAAGCCGGTGTGCACAGGTTTTTAGTTGAAATTCGGTGCGTTAGGTGGGGCTGCTTCTGAGAATATACATTTTTACATCCCTCAACTCTTCCCCGTAACTACTTGGCCTAAAATTAAAAAATAAATACTCACGACATTGGTTCTTTACATATAAACAACAGACAAGCCCGTACTCGCGAGTCCGACTTACACCTTTGTTGCCCTAATATGTCCACTCAATATCCTGATGAAGGCTGGGAGCACACCGCGGCAGCGCACCTGCTCGCCGCGTGTACTGGCCCGCGCTGACTTGAAGCATTTAATATTGATGGCACCTCCACTCTCCCCCACGTTAGCAGATTTGCGGCTCTACATTATTCAGATAAGGGAAAGGTAGTCAGATTCAATAGTAGCGGATGAAACAACGCGTCTTAAGTATCTGCCACCAGGAATACTTTTCCAAATAGAGATAAATCTCCATAGTTCGTGTCAAAAAGCATATGTTAGGTACAGTTTTATTGTTCTACATATGTATTTTTGTGAAGCTATAGAAGAGAGAGCTTTTGCTGGTGATGCTGCTGACTGAACAATACGGCACACGTGTCGGCGCTCTTACACTTCCAGAACATGTAGACACACAATACTTACCGCTGCGCCACACCGACTCGGCGCCTCGCCTCGAGAACGGCCGGTACGTGAACCCGCACTAAGCAAGAGTAAAAACACAGAAACGGATCACATCACATGTCTGTCAAAGCGAAGATGACAGCTAAAGGCATAGATTAGGAATCCTCTAGACGGAGTTTAGAGCAATTATTTCATGTAACCGATGCTGCCAAAAATGCGGGGGTGCGCGGGACGAGGTGAGCGAAGTCCCGTGCCGTGATTGGTCCGTTCAAACGACGAACGAGTTCACGGACGTCACACAGACACTTTCGACTCGAACATGGAGTAAAATTACCGTATGCGTGGCAGCGGGGGTAGTGCGACTATGCTCAGTCTAGAGGATGTTTTGTCTGTGGCTAAAGGTATTGGAGACAGTATGAACTTATTTGGGAAACGGTTTACATCGCTTGTGATCCTATATCTATCTATATATATAAATGCAAGTGTCCTGACTGACTGACTGACTGATTCATCAACGCAGAGCCGAAACTACAAAAATAGAAAGTTGAAATTTGCACACCAGAAAACATTTATAAAGTGTAAAAGAGATAAGAAGCGATTTTGAGAAATTCGACCCCTAAGGGGGTTAAAAAGGGGATGAAAGTGTATATGGGGTTCAAGTTTTATTTTAAGATAGGAATTTGAAACTTCGTAAAAAGATATATTATTAAAATACAAGAAAACTAATTTCAGCGTTTTTGAAAATTCATCCCCTAAGCTGGTGCAAAAGGGGTTGAAAGTTTGTATGGATATGACATTTTTTTTCGAACGCGGGACTTGAATCTTTGTATTTGGGGATATTATTAAAAGACAGGAAAAGTAATTTCAGGGTTTTGTAAAATTCATCCCCTAACAGGGTTAAAAAGGGGTTGAAAGTTTGAATCCATTACAAATGCTTAGAAACTTCTTAGGAAGACGTAATAACTGATTACAAAAAAAGTAATTGCAACGTTTTTGGAAACTCAAATTCTAAGGGGGTTAAAAAGGGGATGAAAGTTCCGTCTTGGGGTGCAAATTTTATTTTAAGCTTCCTAGCTTCAAGCTAAGCTAGTTTCAAGTTCCTACTTGAAACTTTGCGAAAAGGTATTAAATTAAAATACAATAAAACAAACTTCAGCGTTTTTGTAAATTCATCCCCTAAGGTGGTGAAAAAGGGGTTGAATGTTTGTATGGATTTCAATATTTTTTTCGATCGCGGGACTTATTGAACCTTTGTATTTCGGCATATTATTAAAAGACAGGAAAAGTAATTTCAACGTTTTGTAAAATTCATCCCCTAACAGGGTTATAAAGGGGTTGAAAGTTTGAATCCATTACAAATGCTTTGAAACTTCTTAGGAAGACGTAATAACTGATTACAAAAGAAGTAATTGCAACGTTTTTGGATACTCAAATTCTAAGGGGGTTAAAAAGGGGATGAAAGTTCCGTCTTGGGGTGCAAATTTTATTTTTAGCTAGGAACTCGAAACTTTGCGGAAAGGTATTAAATTAAAATACAAGAAAACAAACTTCAGCGTTTTCGAAAATTCATCCCCTAGGTGGTGAAAAAGGGGTTGGAAGTTTGTGTGGATATCAATATTTTTTTAAAGCCAGGAACTTGAAAATTTGCGAAAAGGTATTTAATTAAAAACATGAAAACTAATGTAAGCATTTTTTTTTTAATTCATCCCCTAAGGTGGTGAGAAAGGGGTTGAAAGTTTGTATGTAGATTAAATATTTTGTGAGTGCGGAACTTGAATCTTTGTATAAGCGCATAATTATTATTAGAATACAAGAAAAGTAATTTCAGCGTTTTTAAAAATAAATTCCTTAAAAGGGTTAAAAAGGGGTGAAAAGATGTAAAATGTTGAAGATAAGATTCCACGCGGACGAAGTCGCGGGCAACAGCTAGTTATTAACAATTATTACATTTACCCTTTTTCAGGACACTTTCTGCTGAGAAAGATAATATGTTGTCTCCTTCTTAACATTCAACATAGCGAAAAGTGTTTGGCGAAGGGATACATATAATATCCCCTGTATCATTGCAGCAAAAACATGGTAACTAGATATAAAGATAAATTAATACATTTTGGTAGTGGTAGGTATCCAGACATTGTTGAGACAATCCATACTTAATATTACAAATGCAAAGGTGTATCAAACACAGTGCAGAGTTAGCTTAGCCCGACTATGTTCCTCCCGCGAAGTAGGTTCCCTCACCCTATGACGCAGTAACACTACAGGAATGAAAAGTAAAACTTCAAATGTACATCACCAACATTTTTATTTATTTGAAAATGGTGTAGTGTCAAAAATTCATAACTACTATAGTCGCACCAATAAAAGTTTGCAGTGGATTTGATAGCCCACGCAGTGTAAGTGTTATTTATACGTCATAATTTCATAGAAGTTTGACGTCTAAAATGACACTAGCACTGCGTGGGCTATCAAAATCGCTGCAGAATTTTTACGGTCTAACTATAATGTTCTTTTCGGCCGCTGTATTATATATATTAAACAAAATAACAAAAAGTCCGTATGCATTGAGTGTTGACATATTATCCGCAAACAGGTTATAGTTTTTCTTATATCTCAAGTAATTGTGTAAGGCTGCGTTTCCACCAGAGATGTGTTTGTTAAGAACCAATAGAATCACAACACTGAGCGAGGAAAACAAATGAAGTGATTCTGTTGGTTCTTAAAACCACATCTCTCTGCGTAGCGCACATCTCTGGTGAAAACGCAACCTTAAGAAGCCGCTCGTCCTGCGCGACATACGCCGGCACGACACCGGGAACACATCGTGCACGCGCGTGCAAGGGAACCACGACACACATCACACAGCCCACACCCGACACATGCTCCACCGGTAACTGGCGGATCATATTTCCCGTCACTTGCGGAACTAGGGGTTTTTGCCAGGATGTCTCCTTCTAAGATGTCTTTGTAAAGCGTATTTACATCCACTCCTGTAGTTGCAGTGGATACAAATAAAAGACTTCTCGTCAGTATGTATAATCTGATGTTTTAGCATGTTTCTTTTCCGATTGCTCTTGTATTCGCAATTGCTACATATAAAATGCTTCGCCCCAGTATTTTCACTAGGTGTTTTTGTAAGTTTGATCTCAGAATGCATTTGTAATCACAGTGTTACATTGAAATGACTACGCCACATTATGTATCATCAGGTGATTTTGTAAGTTTTATTTCTGACTACATTTGTAATCTCAGTAGTACACTGAAAAGACTTCGCCCCACTGTGTGTCGTCTCATGTCTTCATAAGGCTGAACTATGACTGAACTTGTAGTTGCAGTGACTACATGTGTACGGCTTCTCTCTGGTGTGTATCCTTTGGTAAACTAGTCTAGACTTTCCGATTGCTCGTGTAATCACAGTGGCTACACTAAAATGGCTTCGCCCCAGTATGTATCATCAGGTGTCTTTGTAAGACTGACTTCTGACTGCATTTGTAATCACAGTGGCTACACTGAAATGGCTTCGCCCCAGTATGTATCATCAGGTGTCTTTGTAAGACTGACTTCTGACTGCATTTGTAATCACAGTGGCTACACTGAAATTGCTGCGCCCCAGTATGTATCATCAGGTGTCTTTGTAAGAGTGACTTCCGACTGAATTTGTGATCACAGTGGCTACATTGAAATGGCTTAACCCCAATATGTATCGTCAGGTGTTGTTGTAAGTGTGACTTCTTACGGCATTTGTAATCACAGTGGCTACACTGAAATGGCTTCGCCCCGGTATGTGTCATCAGGTGTCTTTGTGGGTCTGACTTCTGACTGCATTTGTAATCACAGTGGCTACACTGAAATGGCTTCGCCCCAGTATGTATCATCAGGTGTTTTTGTAAGTCTGCCTTCCGACTGCATTTGTAATCACAGTGGCTACACAAGATGGCGCCACTGCCTCTAATAAGGAGCTAATACGTATCGCTCTGTTTATTATTTATTTTATTTAAATAGAAACTTGTTTGAAAGTATATGTGTTATTAAATATTAAAGTATATGTGTTATTAAATATTATAATTGATTAAAACATTGTGAAAATGCCCCCAAAAAAAGATAAATTAAAGGATAACTTAAACGATGACAGGTTAGTGGACGTTATTTTGAATTTAAAGGTGATAGTGAAAGAAATGAAAGAAAAATTGGACAAAACACACGATTTAATCATAAACCAGCAACGAGAAATCATAAGGCAAAAGCAAATAAATACAGAAATACTAAAAATACTTAAATTAAAATCAACTGACCTCAATTTGGAAAAGCCAAATGCTACACCACAATATTTCCACTCATACGGGACACTGAACATCTCACTAGATGACTCTGGTCCGGAAGGACTAGCCTTTATGCACGACACCAAACAAGACACAATACAAGTCCAAAACGAAACCTGCACTGGCCAACCACCGAAGGAGATATCCACTCCCACACGCTCCTCAATGACGTTGCCAGTAGAAAAGATGCAACTTAGGTCTCGCCCTCGTCGCAAGCTGCAGTCTGAGGTTGTGGCAGCACAACTACTGCCATCACCAGATGCTCTCCCAGCCGAACCGGTCCTCCAGGCAGCATTCACCGAGCCGCCCGTGCTTCCCGGCCCAGCCGGGCCTGCTGGTCCTATGATGCCCGCAACGCAGGGACCACCGCCTTTGCCATGTCGGATAGTCGAGTCGCTTATGCAGGCTGCACCGGCGCCACCCAGCTCCCTACTTTCGCCGAAGGTCATGCCTTCGATGGAGCGGCAGGATGGTTTGAGAGCGGCTGCTCCTCGTTCTGTTAGTCTCCATGTCTTCAATCTGAGTGAAGAAACTACTTCTGCGGACTTGGTTGACCACATCAAGTCCACCATGGACATCCAGGTCGACAGGTGTGAACAGCTGACGGTGACGAGAGGACATTATTCATCGTTCAAGATTGATGTACCAGCAAATAAAGTAGGAGTGGTCCGTAATCGTAAGCACTGGCCAGAAGGTGTGTCCATTAGAATCTTCAACATTGTGAAGCCAAAAAACTTCAAAGTGAGCAGCGGCGATCGGCTGCCAAACTAGCGAATTCTTCGGTTTTCAAAGTAATCCACCAAAATGTAAGATCCATTTGTGGCAAAACCGCTTTGTTGAATATTTTACTGGACACTGAAAAACCAGACGTACTGGCATGTAGCGAAATTTGGTGCAAAAGCAACGAAATTGACAAAGTAAGGTTATGTAACTACGAGTTCGCAAATGCATACTGCCGCGGGCGCATAGCACATGGCGGTGTGGCGCTGTACATACGGAACGATGTTCGGTATAAACAGCGCGCCGACCTACAAAGCGTTGCGGTCCAGTATCATTTCGAGTTAACATCGATTGAAATTATTAATTTAAAATTGATTATTATTGCGATGTATCGGACTGGTAAGGGAAATTTTGACATATTTATAAATAAATTGGAATTATTATTGAGTAAGGTAACTTTAGAAAAAAAAAGGTTCATATTGGTTGGCGATCTGAATGTTGATTTCCTTTCCGAAAAAAATGAAAAAATGAAACTGAATGATATACTGGCCAGTTATGGATGCGCGAATATAGTTGGGTTTCCGACCCGTGTGTGCGCGGAGAGTTCCACCTCCATCGACTGCGGCATAGTAAACAACACCTGTGACGTCACCGCTTCGCCGATAGATACACCCATAAGTGACCATAACGCACAGCTATTTACGCTAACAGTGGGACATCCGTACCGCGAGGAAACAAATAACTTTCTAGAACGTAGGCTAATTAATGATGAATCGATTTATTTATTTTACTGTGACATTGAGAATTATGATTGGAATTTTATATTTAAAAATAACATTGACATTAGCAATAAGTTTAGCAAATTAATACGTGTATTGACATATTATATTGATATTCATTTCCCCGTGAAACGGATACAATTAAAAAATAAACCGAATCTTCCATGGATGACTGACGATATCTTGAATTATATTAAAAATTTAAATGACCTTTCTCACTTTCGGCAACAATATCCAGATGACATTAGTATATCCACAAGTATCCAGTACTACTCAGACATGATTAAACGTAAAGTTTTAGAAGCCAAGCAAGCCCACACAACCCAAAGAATAAAAGACAGTCGTAATCCTTCAAAGGAAATTTGGAATATAATTAAGGAAGAAACTTCTCAATCACAGGACAGGAAAGACATTACTTTAAAAAGTAATTCAATTCTTGTTCATAAATTAGATGTTCCTGACCATCTTAACAGTCATTTTTTGAGTGTCGCGTCCAACTACAACATAGGCGTCAATGAACAACTCGCGATGCATTGTCTAAACGATCACCTACAGATCGCTGATGTTCATGCCTATGGGTTTCCCTCTGTCACACGTGCTGACCTTGATCGCACCCTCAAAACAATGTTAAAAAGTCGTAACACACTTGACATATACAACATATCACTCAACATCCTGCTGTCGATTTGGCCATTACTTTCGGATACCCTAGTTGTCCTCATCAACGAGATGATCAAGGAAGGCGTTTACCCCGACATACTCAAGAGCACGCGAGTGTGCCCTGTCTACAAAAACAAGGGTGATAAAACATCCGTTGATAACTATAGACCGATCTCAATAGTACCCAACATATCCAAAATCATCGAGTCCATCCTATCCCAACAACTAATGAAACATTTCGAGAACGACTTACTGACTGACAGACAATTTGCTTACCGAAAAAACATGTCTACTACTACTGCAGCGTATAACATGATTGATAGCATCACTACCGCTATCGATGACAGGCACAAAGTAGCTGGCATTTTTTGTGACCTGTCCAAAGCATTCGATGTCATAAGTCACGACCTACTTATTAAAAAGCTTTCGTGTTATGGGTTGCAAGGTAATCTCCTGAAATCTTTTTTAGAAAACCGAACACAGACAGTAGAAGTGATGGCGGGAGGGAAAAGAATGCGATCAGGGACTGGCAACGTGACGGTGGGAATCCCACAAGGTTCCGCTCTGGGAAATACCCTATTTCTCGCATTCATAAATGACCTGCCATCTGCTATAAAAAATGGCCAAATAATTTTGTTTGCCGATGACACAACTGTGATTGTCAGCGCTCCAACCTATGAGCAACTTAATTACAAGGTCACGAATGTATGCGACCAGCTTAACAGATGGTTTTCGGCAAACGGATTGATTCTTAACGTCAACAAATCGAATGTCATGCTATTCTCGGGTAGGTGCGTCCCTAACGCGAATATTCAGTGTCCTATCCCGACAACCGATACGTGTAGGTTTTTAGGATTTACATTGGATCCAACCTTGAGCTGGAAGCAACATATAAACATGCTGTGTGGTAGACTGGGTGGTGCGATTTTTGCACTGCGCAAGGTGAAACCATTGGTTTCAAGTGATGCGCTAAGGCAGGCATACTATGCATACTTCCACTCGCTTATGGCATATGGCGTGATCTTGTGGGGTAACTCGACCGACGCGGACAGGGTGTTAATCATGCAAAAAAGGGCGCTGAGGACTATACTCGGGCTAAAACAGAGGCAGTCCTGTAAAGTACTGTTTGCGGAACATCAGATTATGACCCACTACTCGCAGTATATCTTTGAGGTCATTATGTTCACGCGTATACACCTGTCTCAATTTAAGCGAGTGGAAGTTGTGGGCAAATGCCTCCGGAGCACGGGAAAACTTCGGACTGTTCCGCGTCGCACAGCATTGCATGCTAGAAACCCACGTGTAATAGGTCCAACTTTTTACGAGCACCTACCAAATGACATAAAAAAGGAGACAAGTGACATGACGTTCAGACGCAAACTAAAAACCTTTTTACTTAAGAAATCCCTATACTCAGTAAAGGAATATCTCTCGAATTAAATTGACCAATTATGTAATGTAAATTGTTATTTTGTTTTCGTTTTGTTTTTTTATTTTTAAGATACTTATTTCAATTAATTTTTATTTTTCATTTGACATGTCTCTAATTTCTATTTATTCTTTGGATTTAATTTGACTTTGTGTAAAAACTTAAATTATTCATTGATAGGTACTCTGTAGTACTCTGTTAAAATTGTTTATTTTATTTTTTATTATTATCTTTGACATTGTGTGATTTTATGATTTGCTATTAGAAATATTTTGACATGAATAATATTTTGTGATATATTTACGAGTATATACCATTGTATATAACTACTGTTTAATTGTAATTTAATTATTTATTTTGTATCCGACGATCGCTATACGATAAGTAATTGCTTATGTATTATGTTACATTAACTATGAAAATTGTATTGAGAGATCAATAAACTAAACTAAACTAAACTGAAATGGCTTCGCCCTAGTATGTATCATCAGGTGTCTTTGTAAGTTTGACTTCCGACTGCATTTGTAATCACAGTGGCTACACTGAAATTGCTTCGCCCCAGTATGTATCATCAGGTGTCGTTGTAAGTTTGATTTCCGACTGCATTTGTAATCACAGTGGCTACACTGAAATGGCATCACCCCAGTATGCATCATCAAGTGTCGTTGTAAGTGTGCCTTCCGACTGAATTTGTAATCACAGTGGCTACAGTGAAATGGCTTCTCCCCAGTATGTATCATCAGATGTTGTTGTAAGCGTGATTTCCGACTGCATTTGTAATCACAGTGGCTACACTGAAATTGCTGCGCCCCAGTATGTACCATCAGGTGTCTTTGTAAGAGTGACTTCCGACTGAATTTGTGATCACAGTGGCTACACTGAAATGGCTTCACCCCAATATGTATCGTCAGGTGTTGTTGTAAGTGTGACTTCTGACTGCATTTGTAATCACAGTGGCTACACTGAAATGGCTTCGCCCCAGTATGTATCATCAGGTGTTTTTGTAAGCCTGACTTCTGACTGCATTTGTAATCACAGTGGCTACACAGAAATGGCTTCGCCCTAGTATGTATCATCAGGTGTATTTGTAAGTTTGACTTCTGACTGCATTTGTAATCACAGTGGCTACACTGAAAAGGCTTCTCGCCAGTATGTGTCCTTTCATGTCTTCGTAAGTCTGAACTTTGACTGAACTTGTAGTCGCAATGACTACAAGTGTACGGTTTCTCTCTGGTGTGTATCTTCTGGTGTGCTTTTAAGGATGATTTGAGACTGAATTTGCGATCACAGTAGCTGCATTTGTGAACAGTCGCGTCGTCGCGGAGGCGCTCGAGCACCACGGAACAAGCCATCGCGAGCTGTTCCCTGGCGCGGGCGGCGCTGCCGTCCGAACACACTGAAACACACATTAACATAACAATTTAAAGGGATTATAGCGCTTATAATGATTTTTCTGGCCTCCGGCCGGAAAGCCCCAGCTCTCCGCCCGCTGCGCTAAACGAAGTTGCCGCTTTCCGGCTTCGACGAGGAGAAACATACATAGAATACATGTACAACTCAGCCAGTAAATAAGAAAGCTGAGACTTCACGTGTAGTTGTCAGCCGAGGCCAAGACATATCTTACTTTACTGCTTTATTATTTATTGTGTGTTTGCGCCACGTATAAATACTTAAACTTCTCCTATGTATTTTGACCTCCTCGTCGGGTTTTCAAAATAAAAACGGCAAGGCGATGAAAAGAAAATGTGACATATGTCAGTACACGTAAAATAAAACTCGCTACAATATCAACGGAAATTAAGAAGAAAATTAAACTAAAGGATCCCTAATAATTAGTCATAAAACAATAATAAAGTGCCGCCGAATCAGTGGAGACTCGCATAAGGAGGAAAAAGCTGAACCAGTGCATGTAAGTTTTTCCGCATCCCCATTGTGAAAACTTCTTTAGCGGCACTGTGCACTTTTTGTGATGAGGAAAAAATGTTCAACTCGTAACAGGTGTCACGTGACCTTAAGACGTGACGTCACGTGCGACGGATACTGTTACAATGAATTTTTCATTATTGATTTAAATGCCATCTAGTGAGTTTCCCTCAAACTGGTACTAATATAACTGTAGTACTCACAGTGATGTGCTTAGCGTTTTCAAGTAATGCGACGAAATAACGCTAGATGGCGTTAACCTCACAGTCATAGTGCTGCAGACATTCATTGAGTTTTCACTTCTGCCGGCACTCCCGGAGTGCAACCCGTTGTTTTTTTTAGCTTTATTTACTCAGTGCTTAACATATTAATATATACAATTCAGAAGTGTATTCAAATTGTTACATTGGTTGCACTTTTGATTTCACTGATCCCTGCTGGGTGGAAGCCTCCTCATTACCTTTCCATTTCTCTCTGTTGTTTACTGCTTTAGATATGTAATATCACAAAACACAAAACGTTCGGACAATCCGCTGAAGTAAGAGTTAACAAAATCGACTCACACGTGTGATCTCTTGAGTGCCACACAGGAACACACATACATATATAGTAATATGTTAAAGCGCAATTTGCGCGATTAGCGAAATCATCCAACTCATTGAGGGTAGTAGGACTAAAAATATACAATAGCCTGAGCCCGGAAATCAAAGAGACAACTTCTTACGAGCTGTTTGTCAATAAACAAAAAAAATACTTGATTGATAAGGCCTTTTCTAGTATTAATGAATTTTATGGGTATTAATTAATTTTTAATTTATTTAATCATTATTGTTATCGTGTAAACGCTTTTTATTTTTTAATTAATTGACTTGTGTATATGTACAGTTTTAGTTTTAATTAGTTTAAGGTATGTATGTGATTTTATTTTTATGTTTTTGACATGTATGTTTTTACCATATTAAACAATCTGAATCTGAATTACTATGTAGTACACATTACCCTCCTTTACATCGTTTTGATTATGTTTAAAATTATTTGATTTATTTAATAGCCGTTTTAAAGTTTTACACAATTTTCAATCGTAGCTGAATGGACGGGCCCGTGCCTTTGATGCCTAACTAAACTAGTAAAAAATTACAATATGGAAGACAAATGTATGTGCTTGCAGCTGTCGTGAATACATAGACTATCTTAACATTATATTAACTGTGGATGTATTTAAACAGTTCTCAAATTGAATCAAAAGAACTTATATGTGAGTAAATAAAATAATTTAAATAACATTTAGCCTTCTTGAGCTTACAGTGGGACTTAGTCAATTTGTAAAATAATATTTATTTATATATTTAATGTTGCATTGTATTTGAATCAGTTCAATCAGACACCAGTAGTCGGTCAAAGAAGGTTTGCAAATTTTGATGATAATGTACAATGGTAAATATCAGTATTTATTATATTATATTATGTGAATAGTAAAAGCCCTGCTCAGGTTCAAGGGCTGCACATGCAAACATATCATTATTCTTACATAATAAACGACTTTGTAAAGAGAGCACTTGAGGGTGATGCCACTCCTCGGGGCCCAGCACGAGCTCGTCCTTGACCACATGATCAACATACAGTCCGGCCTGCGCAGCCGCCGCGCTCACTCCGTGCCCGGCGCTGTCCTCACACTCCTCCTTCACACACACCTCTCCGGGCTCCGTCTTCACACACACCTCTCCAGGCTCCATCTTCACACACACTGTCTCTAGTGACTTGTTGTTGTGTGCTCACAAGCTAGTACCAGTGAGAACCTGCAATGCAAAATCATGTGATGATTTGTGGAGCCTCACAGCAATCACAGTAGATCAAGAAGCATTGTGTTATTTAATTTCCAACAGAATAAGGTACATTTCATTAGGAAAAAAAGACACCTTAATTAAATAACTGTCACTACATCTCCTATGTATACACAGAGTAGTTTGGTGTGAGGTAAATAAGATAGTAACAGAAATATAAGTTGGATAGCGTTAGACGCAATTATTGTGTTAACAAGTATAACTACCTACATGTGACAGTAGCTACAATTTAGTAACTATAACATACGAAAGTAATGAAAATACCTTTCTCGTTACAGCTTCGAACAGTCAACGAAAGCTGGAGCATATATATTTACGGGGCGAAAACTACAAAATACGTATCGTAGACAACTCGCGCTGGTACAACTAATTTACAGCAAAATTCAATCAATCAATCTTTGGGTAATATGGCTCCATCGATACTGTCGATGATTTCGCCAACGTCAAAGTGGATCCCACGTGGGATCGAATTAATATTATTTGTAATAAATAAACTTTAGCCAGTGTACGGTATAAAACTATCAAATTATGGCCTCTAGGGCTCTAGCTAGGGTTGCCACCTTTTTACTAAGCAAATAGAGTAGTTCTCATCTTAATTCAAAAAATAAAATGTACACACCATAAAAATAAAGTATTTTATTTTATTTTTTTAAATACATACTTTTTGTTCGACTTGGCGCTGTCTAACAATTTTTTATCAGTGTTAAAAATATTTATTGCGTCTAAACAGGGTAAACAGAAGGTTTAGGTACACTAATAATTCGTTTCGAATCAGCTTCATTGAAGCTTTGTTTCTGTCGTCCCGCCACTTCGCATTCATTACGGAAAACACCCTTTCTGTAAATGCTGAAGTGGCGGGAACGGACAGTAAACGTGAACAGTCCCATCTTCGTATTCTTCGTCACTTAAGTCACTTTCCATTTTAAATTTAAGGAATCTAACAGTCAAAACACCTTTTAATACTGTTTTAAAACTTATTCTCAACAAAAGTTTAGCGCAGAATCACACACAACACAAGAGACAAGACAGAAAAACGACAGATATTGGGGAATGGGGATACCGCGAAAATTTTATTGACACTATTGACAGTGGCAGTGGCAGCTGTCAAGCCTGTCAATGTCAATTTCAAAATGCCAAGCCAGGGGTGCGAAGCTCCTGACTTCGGCCAAACTCGGCTCCGCTCGGCTCAGCATTGCTCCGAGCAATTATTAGGGTTGGCACCACTTGACTTCCTTTTGCGTGCACGACCACAGATAAGATAATCACTTGAATTTTGACAACCCTAATTAGCCGAAAGGGATAGTGCCATGTATTAAAAAGGGATAGCATGATTCGACCCTGAACCGTCAACTTCGGTTTTGTAGGAAGCTTCCTTTCTGTACGGTAGTACTATTATTTATTCTGTGGCCAAGCGGTAATGGGGCCCACAAACTCATGTCCAACCAACGTCGGTAAATGAAAAGGACGCAGCGATGCGTTCATATATCTGCGTCCCTTATGTTTGCCAACGTTCGCGTTGGTCATGCATGTGTGTAGGTAGGCCCCATAAAATGCGAAATGTAATAAAATTTCGTTCAGAAACATACTCTAAAGTATTTTACTGTTCAATTTAAGTATGAAAATTTATAAAATATGTGTGTTTTACTTAAAAAAATACTAATCACTGATGAATGTTGTAAATAAAGTATTTTGGCGTACTTTATGTGTTTCGTAAAAAATAACGTACACACGGCTAAAATAGAGTACAATACTTTATATTAAAGTACGGGTGGCAACCCTAGCTCTAGCCAGCCACGGTTAGAGGTAGAAATACCAAATGCTCGTAGAGCACGACGTTGTTCGGTATTAGGGTTATGAGCTCTTGTAAGGTGATAGCTGGACTTTACAAGGACCCTCGTGGGCTACCCGGCGTTGACGCCAGAATGGTGGTTAAACGCGTTTCATGATTAATTTTTCATTATCTGCACACTTCCACATTAATTTACTGCATAATACGCTATCAATATTACACTTTAAACAACATTAATGAGCAAAAACAAAGAAATGAATCACGAGGCGATGTTACCAATATGGCGGTCGACGAATAACCCCTACAGCAAAATTAAATTAACACAGTTATAACATAACCTCTAAAATTTGAAAATTGACATTCAGTCCGAGAATCCGAGAGATCCGAAATTCGTAGAGCCATACCACACTACCGTACCGTATCGCAACCTCGGTGTACCGCATATCGAGATATCTCTTTCTCGCTCTCACTTAACTGTGAGCTTGGTGCGGTGCGGTAGTGTATTACGGCGGACCACCTTCTATACGATCGAACACTTCGAACAGAGCCTCGGACCGGACTAAAGTTGCCCGTTTGTTATAGCTTTAGACTTACTACTATTTCTGAACGTATCCTTAACCTTAATCCTAACTGACTCTAGCAAAGGCTCAAAAGGCTGCCTATTCTCTAACAATATAAAGAGCACTTCGTCTTGTTGTGGTATTCTTTTGAATCCGTTGTAGTATTTCTGCGCACCGCACAGTTGCCGTGAATTGCGATGGACGTGACGCACGCGTGTCGCTGCTGCCTGCGGTGTGCTCCGGACAAGGACCTGACGACGCCGTACACACATCTCGGCAAAACGGAGATGTATGCCGACATGATCAAAGAGAGCTTCGATATACATGTAAGTAAAAGTATGACAATCTAGTTATCGTAATATATCTGAGTACACAAACCATAAATTGTGAAAACTTCAATGTTTTTTGTGTAAATAATTTAACTTGCAGCTGGTGGTGGGCGGCTCGGGCTCGTGCGGCATCTGCTCGGCGTGCGTGGGCCGCCTGCGAGACGCGAGCGACTTCAAGCTGCTAGTGCAGCGCAGCCAGGCGGAGCTGCTAGTGCAGCGCAGCCAGGCGGAGCTGCAGGCGCGGCTGCAGTTAGAGAGTATCAAAGGTAGAGAAACACTGCCCATGAAATGAGTAATGAATTGTAGTAATTCCGTTGGAGCTCTTTACAGAACTCTACTGTAAAACTATGTTACGATCACTATACACCCTCCTGCTAAGGATAGACTGCCCTAATCCAAAAGCGTTATTGGACTTCTTTAAAATTGCTGTTTGAACATAAATTTAACAAAAAGATGATGTGATTTATATGCTGTTTGTTTGCTCGAGAAGAAGAATCTACCGTCGAGCCAGATACTCCAGAAATGCAGGAGGAAGATGAGACCAGTGAGCCGGTATCAGGTGAGTCTATTGCTCTTCAATGAACATTAGTAGTATTATGTATTAAGCTGACAAGCAGTTATAACAACTGATGTCTGTGTAGCAATCTTCAGATAATGTCATTGCCAAGTATTAGAAGACACATGTATGTGCTTGTCTAAGGTGTTGACATTGTGTTCCGAGACCACATCTTCTGGCAGTTTGTCCCAAACCCTCACTACTTGGTTGCTAATGAGAATTAGATTTGCAGTAGTGGTTACTAGGTTTGAATACCTTGTGGCTGAACTAGCCTGTTGCTTATAAACTTGTATGTTTGCTTCAGGTGAAGAGCCCCCGGTCAAACCGGAGATGCTGGAAGAAGATGAAATACTTGATGAGAGATTGTGTGAGTCATTCGTTTTAACGACAGGTTTAGAAGATATGATGATGTGTGATGTGTGAGCAACAGGCTAAACATTTAAAACATATGAATAAATGTGAATATTGAATCTATGGGTATTGGGGATTAGTAAAATATTGAATATTATCATTAGTTTAAGAACAGAAAAAATGTGAAAGTTAAATGTATTACTTCAAGATAAAAAGTGTATTTTACATTTTACTAAGAAAAATCTTTTGACATTACCATTGCAAATAAGAAATTGCACTCTATCGGGATAATGGCGCGGAATGTGGGGTTTAGTTTAATATAGTGTTGGTTGCTCTAGATGACATGCTCCGGTTAAACATGGCGGCCGGAGACGGGGCGAGCGAAAAGGGTGACCCGCTGTTGGGTGAGTACCTGGTTCAAGTACAATAAACTAGTTCAAGTGGAAATTAGACTTCAGTTGCGCCTGTAGCGGTCGCATCTATGGAGTATACTACGTCTACGTCTATTTAGACATGTTTATTGCTTGACAATCCCAATTTAGATAAGCACAAAGTGCATTTCATTGCAGTGGACAACTTTAAAAATATCTTCTATCTTCTTGCTCGAATTTTATTTTAAATTTTCTATCATCCAATTTTTTTATATTAAAGATATCAGAAAAATGTATTACGTTTATGTGATTCATACTGTCATCTATCCGAAGGTTTTTTTTTATTATGTTGAAAATAAGAAAATTTAAACTTCATCATATCACTGCATGGCAGCGTGGCCGCACTGACCCAGATCTGTTGCACCAGGCACGACCCGGAGCGAGGGTGCGAGATCCCTGAGTCGTCGACACAAACTCACGAATAGTATGTTTGTTTCAGGTGAAGAGCTCCTAGTCAAGCCAGACTCGGCGAATAAAGATGAGACAGGTGACGAGACGTTGCGTAAGTACCATCTTGGATAGGATAGGAAACACAACCTGTAGTATTGGCAAGGCTTTTCCCATCGGCGAACCAAACTACGAATATGCCGGGACCGGGACTAAAGATTATAACATCAAACATTCAAGAATAGGATCTACGAAATAAAAGTAATCAAAATAAGATATATTTAATGACATACTGTGTTAATTTTTGTAGATATTGCACTCCGGGCTTTAAGTTGATTGTGATCAGACATAGTTATTTTGATTTAAGAATTTTAAGATCCATTATGCAGTAAGTACTCCAACTTAAGTGCCTACCCATGTCGCCATACTCGATGTGTAGACAAGTGAATTCTCAGCCTGGAGTCCGCTTGGCAAGTAATCCCAAAAATTGCCGAAGGCACTAGTTTTTACGAAAACGACTGCTACATTTAACGTTCCAACCCATAGGAGAGACTAGGCCTTACTGGGAATAGTCCGGTTTCCTCACGATGTGTCCTTCACCGTGTGCTGCATAAAAATACATTGTTTCAAGCATTATTTGTGTCTAAAAATACTCATACCAAACTCTATCGCGATATTCCACGCTCGACAATGCGAGTCTTTAATACCTACTGTTAAATTTTAAATGTAAGACAGCCTGAAGTGGAGTTGTTGTTGTAGTGGAGGAGCGGGCAGTCAAGTCGGAGGTGTCGGACGCGGCGAGTGACGAGGACTGCGTGTCGGGTGAGTACTGCAACACCACGAGTCATTCCCACTAGTTACCACTAAGTTGTTACCAGTAGGTACCACCAAATCGAGTTGGTTGGTTGGTGGATTTTGTAAAGCTGGGCGTAATTGAAATGCGAGCGTGTGCTGGCTGGTCCGAGCAGTCAGCCCATCCGAAGCGCTTTATAAGCTGGTTTAGTAACAACCATGTAAACCTGGCCTTACTAAATTATGAATATTTAGTTCTGCGTCATATTATAATAGAACGAAATGAAGTAGCTTAGCTATAAGTATTGGAATATTTATTAGTATTGGATTCAAACAAAATTTTCATGGTAACTGTAACTGTACTTTTTGTACAGTAAAACGGTAAAAAATGAGAATAAAATTGTCAGTTATTACCACTGGTAACAACTTAGTGGTAACTAGTTGGAATAGCCCCAACACTACGATACTACTGCACATATTACGATACGAGCCACACTACATTATATACTTACGTAAGTACGTACGTACGACTCATATTCATTATGGTATGTACCACCCATACTCGTGATTATATAGCGAGAATATTTTTAGTTTGCATGTATCGGAGATAAGAATGTTAAAATGGATGTGGGGCGTGACGAAAATTGATGAGGATAAGGAATGAGTATATAAGAGGAAGCCTCATAGTAGCAAAGGTAAGGGCTGATTTAGACGATGCGAGAACTCGCATGCGAGTTTCATACCATTGCGGGTTTTGATCGGTCGGTTGAATTGGACGTAACCAACAGTCGTCGGCGCCGTCTAATTCAGCCCTAAGGGCGAATCGCCTAGCGTGGTACTGGCCTGTGATGCGGAGGGATGTAAAGCCTGACCATTAATATATGATCATGCGCCATGTTGCGGAATTTCATTGGAACTAATTTCTTACACTGGCAATAATTTTAAATTTTTAATGATAGGTTGTCACTGTTGTCAGTGTCATTGTGACGGTCTACTTGAATAATACTTAAGTGTTGAATATTAAATAACTAGATGAGAACCCGGCTTCGCTCGGGTAAAATAAATAATAATAGTACTCATTTTGAATTGAGTAATTATTTACTTTAAGATTTTAAACCTTCATCACGGCGGTTACATACCTATCTCATCTCCGAAAACTTTAAATCCGTAACATAAAGTTATAACTCTAAAAACTTACTATTCCGATATATATCTAAAAACAACTGATATGTAAGAAAATAACCTAATCTAACCCACTTTTCTGGTAGCAGTTCCGTTCTGTAAGGGTCGCAGTTCTAACCTAACCTAACCCACTTCTGGTTGCGGTTTGGTTCTATGATGATCACAGTCCTAACCTAACCTACTTTTCTGGTCGCAGATCGGTTCTATAAAGGCCGCAGTTATAACCTAACTTAACCTGCTTCCTTGTTGCATTTTGGTTCTGTAAGGGTCGTAGCTCTAACCTAACCCATTTTCCAATCTCATAGTCATAGTCAGGGTCTCTATTGGTTCCCATAATTTTTTTGTTCCGATTTATTCAGTCCATAACGTTTTCCATCATAATTTTTATTAATCATATTGTCAATAGTCATAAATTTTAACAATATAAATTGCAGTTCCGATTTTTGCAGGTCATTATTATTGTTAGTCATAAAATTTGTTACTCATAATATTCAAAGTCCAGAAGATATAACATTACATAATGTTGAAGGCAATAAACTTGCTTATAATAATCGTTGTAAGGTCTTTTAACGCAGGTTATAATGATAAGTAGGGGCTCTATTGCATTCCCTAAATTTTAAGTTACGATTTTTTTAGACCAATAACGTTTTCCATCATAATTTTTATTAGTCATATTGTCAATAGTTATAAAATCAAACAAAACAAATTGCATGCTTGTCTACCTTGGCTTACTGATTTCCCTTTTTTATTTCTTATTTTTCATGTAGTTTATTAAGCCATTTCGTCCCGTGAACGAGTCGACGGAGCCCCGCTTCGCGGGGCTCCTATTTCCGCTCTGAGGGACACAAGGTAACTAACGAACCTACCTGAGGAAACATATTTTTTATTGTTTGGTTTACTGATTTCCCGCCATTTCTTATTTTTCATGTACCTTATTAAGCCATTTCGTCCCGCCAATGAGTCGCCGTTTATGGGAAACAAAGAGATGACATTAAAACGATATGATTAACGACCATTAGTCCGTTAAAATATATGCCTTAAAATATTTCTGAATAATTATTGATATACCTTTGAATGTTATACTCAACAATTTTATAACTTTTGTGATTATAGCGTTTAATATTATAGATGTTTAACATTAGAACTATGAAACGTTATACTTAACAAAAATTATGACTATTGATGTTTATGTCCATGAATTATATGGATATCAATTTCTGACTATCGAAATTCGAAACAATAAGTTTATGGGAAACAAAGGGATCCCTCATAGTCATAGTCATTTATTTGATAAAACCGGTTTACATGTCAAAGATAATAATTATAATGATTCCCAACAGATTACAGTATTGTAAAATGATTGAGTTAACATTAGATCACAATATGATAAAAATAAAATATTAGTAAAAATGTACAATTATACAACCATAATTAGTCACTTCACGGATTCATCCGAATAAATTATAACACATACCCAATAACAGTACCTACTATTGAAGTCAGTACCGAAGTAATAAATAAATAATCACACTTAAAAAGGATGTTGGTATATGGACTAACTCAAAAGAGGGAACCCAAATTTCTTGTACCCATCAGGGCACTGCCCAAAATGAAAGTATGCAAATTTTTAATTTCTACCATTTTCAGCCTGTCCGTTAATATAAATCCGCTTACAAAAAAAAAATAAACAAAAACTTGATAAGTGCAAGTCGGACTCGCCCACCGAGGGTTCCATACTTTTTAGTATTTGTTGTTATGGCGGCAACAGAAATATATCATTTGTGAAAATTTCAACTGTCTAGCTACTACTATTCGTGGGATACAGCCTGGTGACAGACAGACAGACGGACAGTGGAGTAATCTGAAATAAATGTCATATACTAAGAAAAAGTGACCAAGGCCTCCAGTGCCCCAGGCTGGAATCGAACCAGCATCCTATGAAGAAAGCTTATGGCTCCCGCAGGCCATCCCCATCCCTAAGCCTAAATTAAAATATTTTCTAAAAATTATTTATTAATTTGATTTGTTATAATAACAATACAGTATTATTAATACTTGGAATGGAATCAAATCCAAACTCTACAATACCTGTCTACTGCCATGCTTGACATTCGGTTGTGGGCATGCACTAAGAAAAACATACAAAAGATTGTGATTTGTCAACATGGCATGGAAAGAAGCATGCTAGGAATAAGAATAAATGATAGATGGAGACTGACAACAATCAGGATAAAAACTAAAGTCAAAGACATAAGGAAAGAAAATGAAGGTGGACGGAAGGTGGAAGGTCAGGCCCCTGTTTCACCAACGTGACAGGTGCGACGAATTGTAAAATCAATGTTGCTGACATCACAGGCATCCATGGGCTACGGTTACCGCTTACCATCGGGCGGGCCATATTCCTGATTGCCACCATCATTGTATTATTAAAAAAAACTTTATGATATCGAAAAAAAATAGATATTTCTCTTGCTAAGTTTATGACAATTGTCACAAGAAACACTACAATTGTCACGAAATTCCGACATATAACTCATTATCTGTCAAGAATTACCTACAATTCTTCTAAATCTTTGACAATTGTCAGAAACTTCGCAGGAGAAATATCTGTTTTATTCCGATATAATAAAGTTTTTTTAAATAATACAATGATGGTGGCAAACAGGAATACGGCCCGCCCGATGGTAAGTGGTAATCGTAGCCCATGGATGCCTGTGACGTCAGCAACAGTGATTTTACAATTCGTCGCACCTGTCACCGATGTGAAATTGGGGCCAGATGTCAAGATCAAAAATAGACAATGGACACAAAATTATTGGTTCCCTATATACAGCAAGAGAGGTCCGGGGCACCCGAAAATGAGATGGGAGGACGATTTCCCACCAAATTGGATAAGAACCGCTCGAAACAGAGAAGACTGGAAAACTTTAGAGGAGGCCTTTGTCGGAAACCCCGACAACCCATGATAAAGAAACAAAACAAAACTATAACTGAGTCAGTGATTAAAGGCTATTTGCATTGTATTGTATTGTTATAATACTTCTAATAGAACAGTGGAGTCTTAGTAATAGGGTCCCGTTTTTACCCTTTGGGTCCGTGACTTCTTCTCGCTTCACTTTCATATGGAACCCTAAAAATCAACCTTGTTTTAGTACTATGTACTAAATCACTATGAATCTGAAATTGTAGCAGTAATTAATGAGTTTTACTTGTCACCTGACGATTTATAAAAGTAAAACCCTGAAGTAATTATTTTCACTTTTATTTGAATCAGCATAAAATATATCTTACTATACAGTCAGCAGCAGAAGTTGCTAAGCGGGCCAGGTGTTCAAAATGATCTTGACGCGACTTTATTGTTAAGAGAATAAGAGCGGGTCAAGGTTGTTTTGAACACCTCGCCCGCTTAGCAACTTCTGCTGCTGGCTGTACATACATATACAGCGTGATTGATGTACCGGGATTGTACTTAAATTTAGTAGCAAATGTATGAACTCGTTCTAAGCACTAATCAATATGTAAACCGGCCCTAAGGCAAGTGTACACGCTTGTAGAGGCCTTATAGGAAAAAAAAAAACTATTGATTATCTCTGAAATGGAGTTAATTAAAATATCGGTGACTTTGAGCAAGTTACTTGATTTAAGCTCAGGAATGCACCCTTGAAATTAACAGAAATAAAAAAAAAACATGGTGTATATATTATCTTATATTCAACTTACATTTGACTCCAGAGACCACTTATTAATAAATTAGGCCGGTAGCTTGAACATGTCATGCTCGCTTAAAAGTCTTTGCTTACGCTGGCGTCGTTGATCGGGTCGCCACTTTCCCGAATGAAGGTTGAGGGAGACGATGGCTGAGATACGCGTCATACTCGTGAACGGGTGCTGTTTGTGGAGACTGGTCTGTTTAAGCTAACACAAGCTATTATACTTAGTAACTTTATTTTTATTAATTAATTACAGTGAGACGCCTCATTCTGCTCTCGTATGTTTCTTTTCTCTTAATGAATGTATTAATTACACAGGATATTGATTCTTGGAGACCCTATACATCTCTAAGGATAACTTGATAAACTATATAATCTTATTAGCTCAATAGTGGGACCGGATTTTTGCACTATAAGTTTTGATAATTCTAAAGTTGAAAAAGTGATACTTATCTGATATGGGACATATTTTTAAGCATATTTGCAATATATGATGAAAAGTTAGAACGAGCGTTAGATATAAATTAGGTATTTATATATTTTTAGTAATGATTTTTTAATATTGAATTAAAGTGCAATGTTTAAGTTCCATTGTTTATAATATGTATGACGCTTTATAATGTAAAATTATTAGAAATTTTTTTAACGTGCTTCTTTATCAAACTACAATTAGCTTATTATTTTGTCGATATTGAATTAAAGTTTAATAAATCCACAACAACATATCTCATTTTTTAAGTTAATAGGCAAGCTAAAAAGCTAGAAGAATAAGATATATGCTCTAGAATTAATATGCGTTTTTTGTCCTATAAGATCTAATATTGAATTAGAGTCTGTAAAAATAAGTCTATTACTATAAAATAATATACGCAGCCATATTATGGAAAGTAAGAAATTTCTGCGTGTAGCTTGCATTGTAATAGTAAAATCTAGTTAAAAAGGCGCGAAATTCATACATACGCCGCGCTGGTCCGTCAGTCGCCGGCGCGGCGCTCGAGAGCCTATCATAGCCTACCTATACTTCGCCCCTCGCCCCACCTCCCGCTCAGTAACACTGTCTGTCTTTTCTTATCATTCATTTGTTTGTTTACCGTGCACATGTATAAATTAGATGCGGACATTACGTGACATTAAAATATCTTATTACGTAAAAATCCCTACAGCTGGTCAATCAGATCTTGGCAGTAGAAAGAGGCGGCAAATTTGAAAAATGTAGGCGCGAAGGGATATCGTCCCATAGAAAATTTGTGTTTCGCGCCTTTTTATAGTGACAAGATTTGCTTGACCAGCTATATTTCATTATCTTGACTAATATTGTAATAAAAATGTACAAGATATTCACAACTATTTTTTACTATACATAGTTTGTAAAAAGAACGTCTCATTTCAAACATAGACAGAGAGAATCATCATACTATCTTTGACTTATACTAGTACTAGCACCCAAAAGAAAAGGATGAATATAGTTTTTTGTTTTTATTTACTGACAAATGGTTTGACCAACTATACCTATTTCTGGTTCCTATTGTCATGTCCTGTCCTATTCAAGGTCAATATCATAATATGTATATTATAAACCAACTGCTCAATATTACACGGTATACATCCTGAATATACAGTAAGGTAAGTGAGGCCACTTACCTTATTGTATATTCCGTGTGGGCCGTATATGCCTATATACAGCCCACCTTAAATTAAAATGGTTTTTTTTTAATAAACAGGATATGAAGTATGAAAAACTCACTCAAATAGGTTTCTCATTTATTTAAGTTTCTTGATTATACCAAAATAGTTATAAAAATATTACGATACTCTTGGAAAATATACCGTAAAGTCAAGTAACCTATTATGGGCCTTATTGAACACTAGCAGTGTATTACTTAATCCCGCAAAAAATAATCATTTTGACAGTAGGTAATAACAGATTTTATTGTTTTTAACTTAAGAGTTATACATATACAAATAACAATATTTGATACTTCATAACAGGAGGATTTATTTATAATAAGTGAAAATAATTATTTTGGGCCTTAATAACTATAAAGATATAAAAATTGTCTAGTTTACGCGAAAATAGTAGGTAACTAAACATAAATCTTTATTAGTTATAGTAGTATCATCTTTTAACATCTGGGGGCACGGCAGTGCCCCTTCCAAGACGAGCAAAGCGCAAGGGCACTATCTACCTTTTCTCGAAGCGCTTCGTCGTTTTTTGGAACCCTCATAACTTGGGGTTGGATTATACCAGATAAACAAAGTTCTCGGACTTATTAAGCATATCGTTTGCATAGCTCTTATACTTTAGATTTTGTTCATATCTAAAAACTTCGATTTCGTCACTGACTCACTCACTTGATGATCATCAATACCGGGTACTTCCTGAAGTCCTCTAAGAAGCTGAAATTTGGTATGTAAGAGTGTAGTTTTAGTACACAAACAACAAATAAATTCAAAAAAATTTTATCCCTAAGGGGATGAAGATGGGGTTTCATTTTGTATGGGGAATCAATAATCGCTGAACCGATTTAGTTGAAATTTGGTATGTAGATAGGTATTGTTATGGGGAAGGATATAGAATAGATTTCAACCTCAAAGTTTACCCTTACGGGGTGAAGGCAGATTTTAACTCCAAAGTTTACCCTTACGGGGTGAAGGGTTTATATGGGGAATAAGTAAGAAGTACATTGTGTAACAGATGCCCCCAGATACTTATTTCAGGATTTTTAATAGTAAATCACCCCCAACCCTTTAAATTAGGGCATGGAAGATTGTCATAAGCAACTTACAAAAAGAAGTGAAATCCCACCAAAAACATTTTGATGTAAAATGTTGCCCAAACGAAACCATAAGGCTCGCACTGTCAAAAAGTTATCAGATCTCTTGCCAAGCTTCTAACTCTACAAGCCCTCTAACTTTACTAGCCCTACACCAAAAGTATGTGGCTTGGCCGTTTCATTTCTACAAGAACTACTGTAAGTATAATACAAAAACCGCCCAAATGCGAATCGGACTCGCGTTCCAAGAGTTCCGTACATTACACAATTTTAACAATATATATTTTTTTTAGAGAAAAGTGAGTAAAATGTCTTTAAAAAACCCGTAGGGATCGGAAAACTAGGTACTTAAGCCCGACTCACGCTTGACTGCACATTTCTAATAGGTTTTTCTGGCATCTATAGGAAAAGAGCTAATATGTGTATTTTTTTCATAATTTTAGACCCAGTAGTTTCGGAGATAAGGGGGGGGGGGGAATGGTCATTTTTTGCGTATTTTCTTAAATAACTTCTTTTTTTTTTTTTTTTTTGGTTAGCCTGTTGTGGTGTCCCACTGCTGGGCAAAGGCCTCTCCCCCTGATTTCCATGACTCCCGTTGTAGTGCCTTCTCCTGCCAGCCACTGATAAAGGCGTCCAAGTCATCCCGCCATCTCCGTCTGGGCCTGCCACGTCCGCGCTTCTTTTGCGGCATCCACTTGGTGGCTATACTAGCCCACCTATCCGGATGCATGCGGCATACGTGACCCGCCCAGTCCCACTTCAGCCTGGCGGTCTTCTCCCCCACGTCAGCTATGCGTGTTTTGGAGCGCAATGTGGTGTTTCGGATGCGATCCATCCTTTTGACACCTAGAATACTGCGCTCCATTGCTCAAATAACTTCTAAACTATTTATTTTAAAATTATGAAAAAATATATCTGAGGTTCTCACAATGAGCCCCTTAATTTTATATATAACAAGATATAGTGTTTTTTTCTTCTATTTATCATTCATCTCAAAAGTGACCCCTTTATTTGTGACGTCCCACGGTCAAAGGTACCTTATGGCGGGTATGGAGTTATGCATACCCCAGTAATCTACAATAAATAAGCTATCGATAATACAAAAGAAGAGATATGATTTTTTGAAAATAATGTCAGGCCTATGGAACTCGCCGCGCGAGCTCGGATTAATACCTACGAATCCGCTCGCGTTCACGGTAGACAAGCAAGCCAGTTGGTTGCCACACGCGCTCACGTACGCACGTCACCGCGCGCCGCACTGACAAATTTTACGATAGTTAAAAGCTACGTAGGTAGTGTAGGTACTATTGAATCTCTTTAATTAAACATGTAATGTTTATTACGACAAATGTATAGTTAGATATCTAGTAAATGTTTTATTTTGGTAAATGTTTATTAACGACAGTAAAGTTAACTACACAGTAAAACTAAAAGTACCTACTCATTTATGATCTGGTTAACTTATAAAGTTATAATTAATTGTCTGTATACATGGGTTGTCTATTATTTTTCTTTATAGTGTAAAATTAATCTCTCTATCTTGTTTTAAATTACACGAAGTTTTAAAACTAGTTCTTGCTGGGTGATCCCGCTGTGATTTGCGCGGTTTATGAAACGGCGTTAACACTGCGGTTACTTCAGGGACATATGACCTTTTAAAATGAGTATTTTACAAACACTAACGCAAAATGAAATATTAGGTATATATTTTTTTTATTTCTATTCGGAGAACCAACAGCTGTTAATATGTTAATAGGTTTTATAGATGTGATACAAAAAGCCAATTACAGGTTCTTACCAGTAAATACAGATTAAGAAAAAAAATTTAAAAACAATTTAAGATTTATCTTTCCTTTTATTTCACTCTACTGTTTAAGTTAGGTATTTATTTATCATTTCTAAGCGTCAGCAACCCTAGCGTTGTGCCGGTGCGCGCGGTGCGGGGAGCGGCGCGCTGAAGGTCACTCCATTGTATTTTTGTGTAGGTATCAAAACGGTACGTATTTGCGTTTTCTTTGAGAAATAAGTATCTGTTCGTAAGAACTATTATATAATCTGTGATAATGTTGTGAAATGAGCAACTTTACGATACAGAAGTTTTAAGTTTAGCCGCCTAAAAAACTATGTTCCTGAAGTAAGTTACATAGTTGACTACAAATAATAATACCTTATATATCTGAGATTTAAAAAATGTTGCGACTTGTTCTGTAATGCAAATAGAAACCTTTGATATCGACTGATTTATGTGTATACTAACCAGTCTCTTGAAAATAAAGTTTTATTTCATTTTCACGATTTATTGCAATGAGCTCTCTAGATTTAAATTTTATCTATTAGAAAACGACACTGAGAGACAGTTTAAGCAAAAAACAATACCGATTTAGAGGTGAAAATGTATTTTCTGACTTTTTCATATAAAATCAGATAATTGAATATTTTTACTTTTAATGTAACACACAATCAATTTTTCTGAGCACATAATATGAAAGAAATTCTGTCATTCAAATGAAATAAATCCTAAAACCCCAACTAAATACTATATTTAACCCCTTATGCCACTTTAAACTTACATAACAATAACAGTATTTGCTCCATACATTTACGAAAAGGTACCTTATGGAAATAAATCTAATAATACATCACTACAACACATCAATCACATTGAAGCTTTTATCTTTTATGAATAGAAAATATTAATTTACATTAAACTGCCACAAATTTAATTGGTTCTTCGTCATAATAATCTTAAAAAAGACCAATAATTTGTATGTAATGAAAAGGTACCTTGTGGTTAAGTTACATGATGAGGCATGATGATGATGGAACAGTTAGGATAAACTAATAATATTTTGGGGTAAAGATATTATAAATCGTCTATTTCTTATCTTATCAATAATATATTTTGGTTGCCATTGAAGACAAGCGGCATTGAGGTTCAATGACCTTAGATATTCCATAAGGTAATGCGTGGGGTATTGGCATTTTTCAGCAAACCAATGGCTGATTTATTGCATGCGACCAAACCAAATGAAGATTATTCTAGTTAAGAAAGACTTGACGAGAGTAACTTTAGTATAATAGCAGGCTACTTGGATTTATAATGTCGGTCGATGTACGGTTATAATATTTGCTAGGCGCCCCAACCAGAACTGAAATTATCAAATTAGTTTTGCAGAATGCTAATACAGTTCTCTACCAAACTTCTTTTCCCGTATTGACTAGTTTTTTTTGGAAATTTTCAACCTTTTTTCCATAAGGTACCTTTTTACTAAACTCTGAGACGACGTTACTAGACTTATAACTAACTTATAACAAAAATAAAAACAGGTAAACAAACGTTACGCATTAAGGTTTGAGATCACACAATAAAAAAAAATTGAGCATTTTTTCACCTCTTTACAAAACATTTCATAACTCCGAAACTAGAAACCCTCATAAGGTACCTTTTCCCGTGGAACGTCACATTTGAATTTCTATTATTTACTTTACATGTATGTTCTTGGGTTATAGACTTACATGTGTATACCAAATTTCAACTTATTGGTGCAGTAGTTACGGAGCAGATAGGCTGTGACAGACAGACAGCCAGACACACGAGTGATCCTATAAGGGTTCGGTATTTTTCCTTTTGAGGTACGGAACCCTAAAAATAATGAATTTAATAAATTTTTCACCTTATGCCCATGTGGCGGTAGCGAAACAGCCAAGCCACATATTTTGACTAAGGTGTAGAGTTAGTGAAGTTAGGGCTTGTAGAGTTTGAAGCTTGGCTCGACAAGAGATCTGACAACTTTTTGACAGTGCGAGTCTTATGGTTTCGTCTTAGCAACAATTTACATGAAAATGTGTTTGGTGGGATAATTTTTTACAGTATAAATATTTATTCGTAACAAATAAGTATTATATTAACATAATTTTGACAGTACATCTGGTGCT
This sequence comes from Cydia fagiglandana, assembly GCF_963556715.1. NCBI lineage: Eukaryota > Metazoa > Arthropoda > Insecta > Lepidoptera > Tortricidae > Cydia > Cydia fagiglandana. The sequence goes on along the minus strand of NC_085950.1, from coordinate 1,297,955 downwards.
ACATTACGACACCGGTGCTATAATAAGCACATTAAAACACTCCCTTTGGCCGTGTGTTAAAATTTGTCACTCATTGCAAAATATCTATTTTTCGCACTTCTATCGTAAATACCTACCTATGTATTAACAAAAAAAGTCACTTGTAAATAGTTACTGCCTTTAAAAAGTATAAGTGCCGCAATGTTATTAGACTTTTTGATCTATAAACGTCTTTAGGTCAATAAAGCAAGTGATAAATTATTAGAGTTAGACCAAGAAAAGTCTGCAGCAATTTTGACAGCCCACGCAGTGCAAGTGTTATTTATAAGTCATAATTTTATAGAAGTTTCTTCAAATCGACCTTATTAATAAGAGATTAAAAATATTCAAAATTATCTTAAAATATTTTTATCTAATATTTCATCTCATATGTTCAATAAGGCCCGGGACTGGACCTTTTTACCTGCACTGACAGTGGGCCTTCTTAGCAACAAGTACAAATTCAGAATAATTGGGAATAATAGGGAGCAACTGTTATTTTTGAATGCTGGGCCTTGTTACCCGCCGGGCCTGATATGCCTGCACTTCACCTACCTTATTTGTTTTACAAGGGGAAAAGTTGTTGATTAACCGCTCGTGCTAATATTGATACCCAAACAAGCGAAACATTTTTTTTATTAAATAGGAGGCAAACAAGCAGACGGATCACCTGGTGGTTAGCGATTACCGCCGCCCATGGACACCCGCAACACCAGAAGGGTTGCAAGCGCGTTGCCGACCTTTAAGATGGGGGTCTTTTAAGGTTTGAAGGTCGTATCGGACAGTTCATTCCACAGTTTGGCTGTGCGAGGCAGGAAGTACATTCACAAATTCAAACATTCTAAAATTGAAGCACGAGCGTAGCGAGTGGTTCGTAAAATTGAACCTTGAGCGTAGTGAAGGTTTCGAGGGACGAAGGTTAAATAAAATTTTCATCACATCAGCTCGTAAAGGCCCTCTTGATTTTTCGAAACGGATAAGAAAAGTGGCATTTAATTTGATGCAAATTTTGAGTTGTTTCCGTAGGTAAATTGGATCAGTTGGTTGGTAATATTGACTTTAAAATGATAAATATTGAATAACGTTAGTTTGAAATTGATTTTATGATAAAGTAAATATTATCGGAGATGATCGCTCTTAAAAAATATATGTCGCTAGTCATTTATAACCTAAAAGCGCCAAATTACGCAAAATTATATTGAAATGACACCTGTGTATTGAATTTGAAGAATACTTTAACAAGGGTAGTTATCTGTATGACAATGCACCTAAAATAATTTTCAAATGTATCTATTATTTCTATACTTAACACGATAACGAATTCTACGTAAACGAAACCGCGGGCAATCCCTAGTACATATAGAAATAAATAAGGGAAGGTAAGTTTCCATTAGTGTACTGTGTAAAATAACTATTTAACATTGATAATAATTTTATAAACGCTTTGCGTATTTTAAGGTCACCGCGCTAACCGCTAGCCCGCGACCGTCGATCGCTGCCTCCTGCCCCGGCGCACAGCGCGGCGCGCGAAAACGCCGCGCGTTTGAAATATAAGTTCGGAATGCATACTTACGTATCAGTATTTAGTGTCGCCGTGATTTTATATTTCTAATCTTTTGTGTGAGAAGTAAGATCTTTATTATGACCGTGTAATATTAACTCTACAGACTTTAATTCAATATTGGCTATACTGCTTAACCAGAAATCAATATCTAGACAAGCACATTGTCTACATTTCTAACTTTTTACATGTATATTAAGTTGATAGGTAATATCGTAATTTTGCAATATCAGCTACTCTAATTCTGTATTTACATAATAATTCGTGTTTTTACGTTCACCAGAAAGCAGCTGTTCCAGATTTCTAAAAACCGAATATTGTGAATAAATTAAAGTGTTATTGAATATGTTAAAGTTTTTTGTAACTTTAATTTTATATTTACATAGTTATTTAGCAAAAATTGAAATATTTAAATATGGCCGAACGCTCCACCTAAAATTTTCTAACTTTTTACATGAACGTTATTTAACATGCTTACAATAACATATCAAAAAAGAAAAAACTTTAATGTTATCAAAACCCATTTTTGTTCCACCGCTGGTCTATTAGTTTCATTCAATTCACTTTCCAATTCACTGATACGCCTCAAGTTTGATTCTTTGAAGTTAGTATAAAGCACAGATATCAAATTTGTCCACCATACACTGTAGTTGTTCACACTGTCCATATAATCAGAGTAGAGTCAGCGGGTTCTTTAACTCAAGACTTTCTTTGAATTATTTTTGTGATTTCTTCTCGCTTCACTTTCATCTCGCTCACTTATTAAGTTTGTCAAGCAAGCTCCTTCAAGGTCACTTTCATCCAGGTGGCTAGTTGTGCCTTGACACGTAAGAATGTTTGAAGCCTTTCTGAAATATTTAAAAATACAACTTAGTAGATATATTGAATAGAAAATGTTTGTCTGGTCTGGCCTAGTGGGTGGTGACCTTGCCTATGAAGCCAATGGTCTTGGGTTTGAATCCTATTAAGAGCATTTAATTGTGTGTGAACCCAGATATATGTTCTCGAGTCATGGATGTTTTCTATGTATTTAAGTACTTCCAAAGAGACTTTAAGAGATTTGAGTAAGAATATCCCTATTATATTTATTTGTCAAATATATTTAAAGTGTTGACACTACACACATAATACTGATTATAAGGTTATGTACGTAGGTGTAAATGCAAATGTGTACATCACAAACTTTGTTCCCAAACTATCATACGTTAAGTAAAGAGAAATTCGACGTTGCTCACGGCACTATAAGCTATGAACTTTGTAACATGTAATGCTAATGTGTCTCACATATGCAATGCAAAAACTATTGTCTTATAAACAAATACTTCGCCCAGTTTAAATCCAAATTTTAACATCCGTTAAACTTGTCACTTCGACTTCCGCAAAGGCCGGTAAGTACAAAATGTAATGTAAATCACTGTTTATCGTTATTTATACACTTTTTACACTTCAAACTACACATTTCATAATGATTTTAGGCTTTAGATTTCAAGAGTTTCAAGACTCCATTCAACACAATGATGTTGACGTTTGACATTTGACATGACAGTTTGAAGACCGTTCGGAAACTAAACCTGCTCTTTAGAGCGCTTCAATGTCACAATAAATGGGATGGGTGCAAGATGAGATTGACGCCAATTTCTTTTCGGTCGATTTTATCATCCCGTCGACGCCTAAAAGCGTAATTAGAAAGAATGACAGAGATAATTTGCGAACTTCGGTGTTCGCGGTTAATCCATCTAACTAACATGCAACATATTCTGAACTGAATTCTGAACGTAACCGCAGCTGTCAAAGTGTCAACCAACAAATTGAACTTTTGCATTGTTTGTCGAATGTTTTTCACTTTTAAATGCAAAATACGCGTCAATACGAATTTTGCGGATATATGTTGTCGATTCAAAAGTGTTCTTTGTTTACGCTCTTTAGTTTGAGCATAATTTCATTAAGATTTACCATCAAACGGGCTCGCGTTTATTTATAAGGATAAATGACAAAAAATGGCCAAAACTATATATAATCAAGAACGAAACATTGTAAATAATGTAAATAATAAACTGCTGGAAAAGAACCGTTCGGGAAATTAAACTATTTCGCTACGAAACATTTCCAAATTAACATCAGAGCTTACAGGTAAACAAATCAAAATGTCATTATAGTCTGGTTATTACGACTTGGTTATTGTAGTGTTATGTTATACATAACCCTTCAAGTGGCGGGGCCCCGGTGGGTGGTCAGCGCAGATTAAGAAAATTTCCCAAAATCGTCGATTTAAGGTTTTCTATGTTTGAAAGTATATTAACACGTTCCCTGTGTACCTAGGAACCAGAAATTGAGTCCACACGTGCAACGTGTTTTTTGTCAAAAGGTTCATAGCCAGTATGTGCATGCAAATAAAAAAGACCTACCTCAGACGTGTAAATTTTGGCAATGCTTTAAGTTTATTATTAGTGCATCATTAGTGGTGCATGCACGTATCATATGTACCCTAAAATGCTACACATATGATGCATTCACAGGGAACGTGTTAAATCACATATTGTTAGAATCAGCGTTACTTATATAGGCTATTTGAATATAGCAATTAAATTATTCTAATGTTTATACATTTGGCTAGACGTAATCAAACTCCGGAAGAATGACAGTTTTCCAGCTTCCTTGTTAAAAATGACTACCACCATAAAATTAATTGATTATTGGAGGTAATTGCTATTTAAATATCAAAGGAAGACTTTTATCTTTAAGAATAAATCAATAAAAAGACCTAAGATACAATTTCTTTTACAAAACAACCTCTTAAAAAACGAGACTGACCTCGGACTAGGCGGTCGCTCGCGAAACAATGGTCCTCACCAACAAATTTTATACCAAGTGTTTATGTGTTTCTTATGGTATGCTATCCTTCTCTAACTCGCTACCTAATTTTGGGCGCTAGAAGAGCGTAACTATACTTAAATGCGTTCAATTTCACCTCTAAATATGTCAACACCTCATTAACCACTCACTGATGGATGACAGTTTACTGGTTTTCGCATCGACCATTCACGGGTTGACCGCCACTTGAAGGGATAAGCGAGGAAATACTTAAGTACAGTAACAAAGATGTGTTTGAAAAATATTTACTATGGGCAAAGATATACATAACATAGATTTTCATTTTTAGTTTTAATCTTGTGTCGATAGATGGCAATAAATTTACAGTGACTACAAAATTTACTATGACAATAACTCTCTATACACTCTATTCTCTCTGCTATGGGCTTTGGAGACGATCAATTTTATTCATTGACAATGTAGCAGACCCTATGTAAGGTAATTATTACCTGTGTGTGACGCGTAAGAAAATACATGAATTTTATACGGTAAAAACCTACAATAACAAAATGTGAACACCGAATATTTGGATATTGATTATGATTAGAGTGAGTAAAAGTATGTAAGTCAAAATAACGAGTTGCCAATCCACATTGTTCAGACTATACTGAACTAGCTGTTGCCATATAAATGAGAATAATAGCACCCTCTTGACAATGATCATATATTACTGGTCAGGCTTTAAGTCATGTGACGAGAAAGGTATTACGAATGAATGTGGAGGGAAGTAAGACAAATGGAAAACCGAGGAAAAGGTTGATGGACTGTGTGAGAGACGATATGATACGAACGCAAGTAAATGAACAACACAGATGACGGGTGACAGAGAAGTCTGGAAGCAAAAGACATGCTGCGCCGACCACAAGCGAATGGGATAATGGCAAGCGAAAGATGATGATGATGATGGTTGTGTTTAAATAAAAATAAAAATAATAATAATAATTCTACATGACATTAAAGCTCTCCGAGGGGCCTCTACGTGTTGGATCTGTGTCCCCACGCAAGCCTATCAAAAAACCGGGATTATAGGCCCGTGATATCCAAGGAGATACAAATAATAATTTGATTGCTCGGTTAAAATAAAAATAGTTCGATGAAAATCCCGCACGATGCCGAGATGTTTGTTAAATTAATTATATGAGTTGTAACTCTTACAACCTGTTTAAATTGTTTTGTAAATATATGTTCCAGTGCGTTCGGAGGGCAGCGCCGCCCGCGCCAGGGAACAGCTTGCGATGACTTGTTCTGTGGTCCTCGAGCGCCTCCGCGGCGACGCGACTGTTCACAGTGAAGGCAAACCATACCGCTGCGAACACTGTGGCAAGCATTTCATGAACAAGTCTGTTTTACGAGAACACATCCAACACACCCACTCATTGACCGGACAGAAACCATTTGCTTGTGATTTTTGTAGTTCTACGTTTCGAACCGAATTTCTTGTGATAGAACACGAGAAAAGCGAACACGGTGTTACAAATATCATGTGTGCTGAATGTGAGTATACAACCAGTTCCAAGAAAAGTTTGGAGACTCATTTAAAGAGTCACTCTTTGGAGAACAATTTAAATTGTAGTCACTGTAGTTACACAAGTTCTTGTAAAAGTGATTTACACAAACACCAAACAACACACATTGTTGGAAATCCTATTAAGTGTAGCGACTGTGATTTCAAATGCCATGATGAATCAAAACTGCGACGTCACCAGAATACGCACAACCGGAAGCACCAGAGAATACTCACTAGAAAAAAACCTTACAAATTTAGTCATTGCGACTACAAGTGCAGTGTTAGTTCTAATTTACGAGTACACGAAAGGACACATACTGGGGCGAAGTCTTTTCAGTGTAGCCACTGTGATTACAAATGCAGTCAGAAGTCAGACTTACGAAAACACCTGATGATACATACTGGGGCAAAGCCTTTTCAGTGTAGCTATTGTGATTACAAATGCAATCGGAAGTCACACTTACAACAACACCTGATGATACATACCGGGGCGAAGCCATTTCAATGTAGGCACTGTGATTACAAATGCAATCGGAAGTCACACTTACAACAACACCTGATGATACATACCGGGGCGAAGCCATTTCAATGTAGCCACTGTGATTACAAATGCAATCAAAAGTCAAACCTACAAACACACCTGTCGATACATACTGGGGCGAAGCCATTTCAGTGTAGCCACTGTAATTACAAATGCAGTCAGAAGTCAGACTTACTAAGACACCTGATGGTACATACCGGGGCGAAACCATTTCAGTGTAGCCACTGTGATTACAAATGCAGTCAGAAGTCAGACTTACGAAAACACCTGATGATACATACTGGGGCAAAGCCTTTTCAGTGTAGCTATTGTGATTACAAATGCAATCGGAAGTCACACTTACAACAACACCTGATGATACATACCGGGGCGAAGCCATTTCAATGTAGGCATTGTGATTACAAATGCAGTCAAAAGTCACACTTACAACAACACCTGTCGATACATACTGGGGCGAAGCCATTTCAGTGTAGCCACTGTGATCACAAATTCAGTCGGAAGTCACTCTTACAACTACACCTGATGATACATACTGGGGCGAAGCCATTTCAGTGTAGCCACTGTGATTACAAATGCAATCAAAAGTCAAACCTACAAACACACCTGTCGATACATACTGGGGCGAAGCCATTTCAGTGTAGCCACTGTGATTACAAATGCAGTCAAAAGTCACACTTACAACAACACCTGTCGATACATACTGGGGCGAAGCCATTTCAGTGTAGCCACTGTGATCACAAATTCAGTCGGAAGTCACTCTTAAAACAACACCTGATGATACATACTGGGGCGAAGCCATTTCAATGTAGCCACTGTGATTACAAGTACACTACTAAATCGAATTTGAAAAAACACCAGAGGATACACACTCGAGAAAAGCCTTTCATATGTAGTCATTGTGATTACAAATTCAGCGATAAATCCAACCTGCGACGTCACCAGATGACGCACGGGACGAATCTTAAAAATCAATAATAGCGACTACAAGTGCAGCCTGAAACAACACCTGCGGAGACACCAGATGAGACGCGGAAGAGAACCCTTATTATAGGGATCGTTCGCGGCGGAGGGTATGTCGCCTTTTGTCCTAAATGGGAAAGTTAAACCTGACATTGACACATCGCAATAAGCAGGGGGCTCCTGTGCTGCTCCTACAGTACAAATATGTACTTGTACAAATGTAATCACTTAATATTACTAGCAGTTCGCCCCGAACTGAGAACTCGCGGTTTGGCAAAACTTATATAGAGCGATTGACTTTGTTGCACCTACTTATACCCAATTTTAATTCAATAAAAATATTTTACATATTATGTATACATGCATATGTATAAAACTTAAGAAACTAAAACCCGTTCTGAGCCATGCCGGGTCCAAAGGTCCCCATCACACTAGCAGCGTTACCCCGCTGTATGGCGATGGAGACCTGTTGGACAAGCCATGACTCAGAACGGGGGTCATTCCCCTTTTCTCTGAGGCGCTTCCCAATCTCCCTGAAGAGCTCTCGTGCCTCCCGTCCCCAGGGCCCAGCTGTCTCGACAGCGACGGGCACGAAATCGTACGTGGCTCCCAAAGCAGAGTACTTCTGTCGCTTATTTTTGGCGGCAGTCTCTGCCGCCGAACCTGCCGACCTATATTACTCGTATAGTGCGACATAAAATAGTAGAAAATAATTTTTAATAAAAAAAACCGACTTCTATGGGGCGGGTTAAAGATTATTGGACATAGATGGTGCACTATGTAGAAAAGAAAGGAGGTAAAACCACCCACTTTTCTAGTAGGTAGTATTTCGTTTCTGTAAGGCTCGCAGTTCTAACCTAACCTAAACCACTTTTGTTCGGTTCAAAGTCAAAGTCAAAGTCAAAAATACTTTATTCATGTAGGCCTAGTAACAAGCACTTATGAACGTTTTACATAATAATATATTATCTTAAGCTAATTATCAGAGCAATTTATTGAAGTTAATATTATTCCATAGTAATATTGGATTATTATACAGATCAAATTTAATACTAAGAATTTCACAAAAAGATCGTCAAACATAAAAAAAAATTGTATAAAAAATACTAGTCTAGAATGTTTCTAGAATAAAATCTAAATGTCAATAACAAATGTCAATAAAACTTAACAAAGAAGTACATACATTGAATTATCTATTTCGAGTCACCATTAATCCCACGTTGTTTTATCACTCATGTAGTCTTGTGTGGTATAATAAGCTTTAGAAATAAGTTTACGCTTTACATAATTTTTAAATTTATTAATTGATAATTCAGTAATATGGTTTGGAAGTTTATTATAAAATCTTACACAATTACCCATGAATGATTTTTTAATTTTATGGAGCCGTGTGAAGGGCACTGCGAGCTTATGTTTATTTCTAGTATTAATATTATGAATGTCACAATTTTTCCTAAAATTAACAATATTTTTATGTACATACAGAATATTCTCATAAATATATTGACAGTGCACTGTCATTATGTCAATTTCCTTGAATTTATCTCTAAGTGAGTCTCTATGGTTCAATTTATATATTGCTCGAATAGCCCGCTTCTGCAGAACAAAAATGGTATTTATCTCTGAAGCACCGCCCCACAGTAAAATACCATATGCCATAATGCTATGGAAGTAACTAAAATATACTAATCGAGCTGTTTTCACATCAGTTAACTGACGGATTTTGCTCACTGCAAAAGCTGCAGAACTCAGTCTACTCGAAAGAGTAGCAATATGGGGACTCCACTGAAGTTTAGAATCTAAAGTTATACCAAGAAAAACTGTACTATCAACTAATTCCAATTCCTCATCCTTCACAATGACACTTGTTTGCACATGCCTTACGTTACTACTAGTGACAAACTGAATACATTTAGTCTTTTTCTCATTTAACAATAAATTATTAACATTGAACCAATTTACTACCTTTGAAATAGCATCGTTTACATCATTGTACGCTTGTTGCTGTCGTTTGACTTTGAAAATAAGTGAGGTGTCTGCAAACAATACTATGTCATGGTGGGTCTTTACAAGGAATGGCAAGTCATTTATGTAGATAAGGAACAGGAAAGGCCCCAATATTGACCCCTGTGGTACACCCATAGAGACCAATGACCCCGGTGATCGCTGTCCACTCACATCGACCCTTTGTATTCTACCATTTAAGTAGGACTTAAGTAAATTCAGTGCCGATCCTCTAACTCCATAATAGTGTAGTTTCCTGATCAATGTTTCATGACAAACGCAGTCGAACGCCTTAGACAAATCACAGAAGACACCTAAAGCATCTCTTGACTCCTCCCAGGCATCGAAAATATGCTTAATTAGCTCAACACCAGCATCGGTTGTTGAGCGACCCCGTGTGAAACCAAACTGCTTATTATGCATTAAATTATTGCCGTTAAAATGTCGTACTAATTGTGAAAGAACTAATTTTTCAAAAATCTTGCTGAATGTTGGTAGCACAGATATCGGTCTAAAGTTAGTCAGGGCTGCTACCAGATTTAAACAAAGGAGTTATTTTACTATGTTTCATTAAATCAGGAAACTCGCCGCAATCGACACTGTTGTTAAATATAACTACCAAGTCAGGCGCTACAATTTCTACTAAGGATTTGACAGCATGGACAGAGACTCCCCAGAGGTCATTCGTTTTTTTGACATTAATTGATTTAAACGCCTTTATTACATCTGAGGTACAAACATGTTCAAAATGAAGGTCTCTACAACACTCTGGAGCGTTATCTTTTAATAATGTAACAGCAGATGAGGGTGATGAATTTAAATCCTTAGTTGTGGATACTGGTACCTCGGTGAAAAATTTTTCAAATTCAGTAGCTACTTCTAAATTGGAATCTATAATTTTGTTATCAATATTTAGTTTCAGTTCTTTCATTGTGTGTTTCGAGCGACCAGTCTCCACATTAATAACTTTCCAAGTTGCTTTAATAATGTCCGGACTATTTTTAATTTTCTGACTTAGATAATTCCGCTTAGCTATATGACAATCTATTTTAAACTTCTTCGAATATTCCTTGACATGTTCTTTAAATTCATCACTCGTATTAAACCGCCGTTCCTCATACAAAGCATACAGTTCACGTCTCCGTTGATGTAAGTCCGCAGTAGCCCACTCACTAAAAACAGATGCACCACTAACTACGACCGATTTTGAAGTAAATATCGCGTTATAATGTTCCATAAAAGTGTGAAAGAATGAATTATACATACTATTAGGACTCATATCGGAAGACAAAAAGGGTAGCGCCTGAACTAGACTTTGCTTCATTCTTTCCACGCGGTCATAAATCATAAATCATAAATCATAAATTATTTATTTGCGTGAATAGGGTCAGATTACAGTTGTTATATATACATAAAGTTCCTCCTAATTCAACCGTCCACAAACAGCATGCAAATATTTGTTGTATTTCTTAAGCTAAGTATTTATTACATTATATACATTATGTACTACAATATATCATTGAAATAATCGTGAAGTGAATAAAACATTTTATTTAACAGCCACTCATGTAGGGTTTTCCTAAATTTATTCATTGGCAAGCATTTAATGTCAGGTGGCAACTTATTAAATATTTCTACACACATAGCAGGGCAGTTTTTGTTAAAAATAGCAGTTTTTTTTTGCATTCCAACTACAAGTCGTTCACCATTTCTAGTATTTCTAGGGTATATGTCACTAGCTGTAATAAATAATTCAGGGTGTTGTTTAACAAATTTGGCTACTTCAAAAACATACAGGCAAGGAAATGGCAGGACTTTAAGCTTGAGAAACATCGGCCTACATGACTCGAGAGGGCTAATACCACAGATTGCACGAATACATTTTTTTTGGGATCGCAGTACTCTTATAATATCTATCCCATTACCCCAGACCGTGAGTCCATATCTGAGAATTTAATCGACATATCCGTAATAGGCAGCCATGGCAGTTCTGTGATCAGATGTTCTACGCAATCTATTAAGGACAAAAACAAATCTATTCAGTCTTGCGCATACAGTCTCAATATGTCCATTCCAGTTTAGCTTATTATCTAAATGTATTCCTAAAAATTTTACTATGTCACGTTCTTGTAATAAATGTCCATTGTAGCTTATAATTATAGATTGACTAGATTGATTAAAACGTAAATACGTTGTTTTTTCCAAATTAACTTGGAGATTGTTTCCTTCAAGCCACTTTACTACACATTCTATTGCACTATTTATGTCAAATTCGTGATTTGCTTGAGTTTCTGATTGATTACTTGATACTATAATTGAAATGTCATCGGCGAATAAAATACATTTTCTCAAAAATGGACGGCAAAGTCGACTTTGCCGTCTAAAAAATTGGTCGCGAAGCGCGGAGTTTATGGTCAGTCAAAAATTAAAAAGTTAAAAACATTGCAGTCTCGATTTTGGGACTGCAATGTTGCATACAAATTCCATTATTTGTCGAGTTCCAAACTTTTTAAAAGTTCAAATGGCCATATCAAATGAAGGCACAGGCCCATTAAACAGCCAAACAGATGATTAGTACCGCGACTATTTAGTTGTCTCAAATAGGTTGGCGTATTTTCGGCAGAAAAATACACTTCTATTTTTTTTATTAAAAAATAAAAAGGCGGCAAGGGCTTTTCTCTGTGAAAATATATACGTAAGAACGTTGCTTTTGTAAAATGTTTCTATGATATTTATGTTTCTTGCACCATTTTTGAGAAAAGCACTATATATGACTCGGCTGGAAGGCTACTTGCTGGCTTCGGATTCAATTAAACGGACTCCCAAGGTCGTCCGTTTAAAACGAATCCTCAGCCTGCAAGTAGCTACTTCCGAGCCTCGACAATAATGTACTATTATGATGTGTGATGTCAGGAAGGTCGTTAACATATAATAGAAATAGCAGAGGCCCAAGGTCCGAGGTTACTGGTACAAAAGTAATTTGTTTTCTCAATGTATTTTTCCTTAAGGCCTCAAATACCATTAATTGGCCTAAGTGGTCTGATTCTAAATTGCTGATAACTTTTTTAGTAATAGGAAAAATATCACTGAAAATATTATCTATACAGGTGGCACTAGTAGCAGTCACTCTAGTAGGCTCCATAAACATGTGGTTGAGATTACACGATTTGAAAAGATTCAACAATCTACAAGACATTGTTGAATGTTCCAAAATATTTATATTAAAGTCGCCGCATATAAGTAATTTCTTACTAGAAGGTGATAGTTTAAGTAGGACAGATTCCATTGTTCTTTCAAATATTTCAAAATTACTTAATGGCGGCCTATACACACAGACAACAATAAATTGCTCCAATTCTACTGCACTTAGTTCTATAGTCCGTTCAACAGACATGGATACAATGTCCTTACGTTCCTTAGATTTTAACTGACTATTTAAAATAATTAATGACCCACCATGTATGGAACTAAGTCTGGTGAACGAACTTCCCACCTGGTGATTATTAAATTGAGGCATTAATTCATTATTATTTAACCAGTGTTCAGTAACGCATAAAATATCAATATTGAAATCATTCAAAAAAAGTTCAATCTGTAAATCTTTTCCTCTAATACATTGAATATTTTGATGCACCAGGTGGATATAGAGTGACGGCACCAATCATGGACATGTTAAGCGCACTAAATTAGAATTTCGTTTAAAAATGGGATGTTTTTTGACGATACAAAAATGGTGATTTTTTTTTCGGCACTTAAATACATGAGGAACATTTAAACAAAACCATAAATTCTGTATGTTTAATACATAATTAATAAAAAATATATAAATTGAAATTTACGAAATCACCATTGATGGACATCAAAAATTCAGTAATGGACACCCAGTCATGGACATGGACCCAATTATGAACATCCATTAATGGACACTTTTGTATTGAACACATAAATGAAACAAATGATGTCACAAATCAACTTTTATTAACGCTATTTGAACTTTCATTTAGATTTCTAAGTTATACTATAAGAGTTTTAGTCCGGTTGCCGGCTGCATGAAACAAACCTGATCAAAAAATAGAATGTACCTACCCTGTAGAGGTACCTGACATTTAGTACCGTCCAACGCACTTGGTCGGCCTAGGCTTAACCTGGCAGATTTTGTACAAATGGCGAAAACGTTGGACCAAAAAAACATAAAAAAAATACCTCATCGAAAAATAGAATGAAACTTGTATGGTAGGGTACCTGACTTTGGGGACAGTAAAAAAAAAGTGGTCGGCCTCATCTTAGCCTGGCAGTTTTTGCAGTCCGACCAGATTTATTGGACCACATGACAGCTACAATTTACCTCATCGAAAAATAGAAAATAGAATTGTTGACGTATGTCTTGGTCGGCCTCACCTTAACCTGGCAGCTTTTGCAGTCCGACCAAATTTATAAAAAAAAAACATGAAAAAGACCTATCGAAAAATCGTATGAAACTTGTATGGTACGATAGCTGCCTTTGAGGACAGTAAAAAAAAATGGTCGGCCAAATCCTGTATTGGCCGGCCGATTGGCGATTGGGTCGATCAAATTTGTGGTACCACGTGAGAGCTACAATTTACCTCATCAAGAAATAGAATTGGCAGTTTTTGCTGCCAGGCTACGAGTTTTTGCAGTCCAACCAAATTTGTGGTACCACGTGACAGCTACAATTTACCTTGTCGAAAAATAGGATGAAAAAAACGGATTATAATAGCTAAAATAAACCTGTTGACGTATGGCTTGGTCGGGCTCACCTTAGCCGGGCAGTTTTTGCAGTCCGACCAAATTTGTGGTACCACGTGACAGCTACAATCCCTACAATTTACCTCATCGAAAAATAGAATGAAACAAACAGATTATAATAGCTAAAATAAACCTGTTGACGTGTCTTGGTCGGCCTCACCATAACCAGTCAGTTTTTGCAGTCCGACCACAGTTATAAAAAAAACATCAAAAAAATCTTATCGAAAAATCGTATGAAACTTGTATGTTACGATAGCTGCCTTTGCGGACAGTAAAAGTAAAGTGGTCGGCCAAATCCTGTGTTGGCAGGATCCTGTGTCCGACCAATTTTGTGGTACCACGTGAGAGCTACAGTTTACTTCATCAAAAAATAGAATGATACAACTGATTATAATAGCTAAAATAAACCTGTTGACGTATGGCTTGGTCGGCCTCACCGTAGCCTGGCAGTTTTTGCAGTCCAACCAAATTTGTGGTACCACGTGACAGCTACAATTTACCTTGTCGAAAAATAGGATGAATAAAAACGGATTATAATAGCTAAAAAAAACCTGTTGACGTATGGCTTGGTCGGCCTCACCGTAGCCTGGCAGATTTTGCAGTCCGACCAAATTTGTGGTACCACGTGACAGCTATTATTTGCCTCATCGAAAAATAGGATGAATAAAAAACGGATTATAATAGCAAAATAAACCTGTTGACGTATGGCTTGGTCGGCCTCGCCTTACCCTGGCAGTTTTTGCAGTCCGACCACATTTATCCATCCATCTAAGACAAAACAAAGAGCCCAATTATGGACAACTAAAAATCCCAGTTATGGACATCGTCCATTATTGGAAAATAAAGAGCAATCACAAAATCAACCCAACTCAAATGTTTAGTGCAATAAATTAAATAATTTAACACAATAAACTAAAAAAGTAATAAAAAGCTTAAGCTTGGACACTTGTCCATTACTGAATTTCATAAAATATCGAATCCAGTAATGAACAAACCCCACAAAAAACTTATTGCTGTGATTGGACATATTCAACTTAGCTCAATTTACTTGCAATATAGTATTATTCAGTAAAAATAACATCAAATCTCATTACAACATAACACAAGATAACAGCATGCACAAATATGTACTCACCTCCTTAACGATTTCAACAACAATAACGGATTTTTATGACCACCGCCCGCAACGAGATTTCACTTCGCAGCCATCTTAGAACAAAACGGCTGATTTTGGTGACATGTGTCAAAATGACAGCTCAAACGTCTATTGGTTATGCTTTACTGTTGCCAGTTGAAAAATGTTGGGACAGTTGCTTAAAAAATTCGATCAACGTAAAAAATGTCCATAATTGGTGCCGTGTCCATTACTGGTGCCGTCACCCTACTTTCCATTTTTGCAGTATTTTTCATTATATTTATTTAATTCTAAATTGCCAGAGACAGAATCCTTTGCCTTAACAGCTAGTTTAAATCAATTAAATCATTGGTTATGACTGGAACCAATTCCAAGTTCATGCTAGGCTGCTCAATAGGAGCAGAATTATCTGCCAAATTCTTGGCAGAAATGTCAAGTAAAATCCGTTCTGTGAGGATCGCAGTTCAAACCTAACCTGACCTACTTAACGGCGCGTACGGTGCGGTGTACGGGGGTTTGAGTGGGAGGGCCTAGTAAGTTTGGCATCATTATACTTTATACCTACATTTTATGGTAGGTAATCATAGTGGTTTATTTAGTTTAGGTATCAGTGGTTTTCCGGGTCAAGGTCCGAGTCCGGGTCCAGTTCCGGGTTCAGGACCAGGTCCAGGTCGAAGTCCAGGTCCTGGTCCAGGTCCGGGTTCAGGTCCAGATAAGAGCCCGGGCCCGGGCCCAGGGTCCAGGGCCAGCACCGTCAAAATCGAAATCGCCAAACGTGTACTATGCGTCATTGAAGAGTTCTCTTCTGATCATCATCAGCAGTTTCACTTCATCAAATGCGACAGTTTTTAATGAAAATGCTTGATTTTCTGATGAAAATACAAAAATCTCTATACGCATGCCTTGAAGATTTAAGGAATTCCCTCGATTCCTCATGGATCCCATCATCAGAACTCGAGCTTGACAAAAATGTGGCTTAAAAACTTAACTTGCTTAACAAACATAACGAAGAAGACAAATCGCCAAACGTGAACTAGGTATGCGTCGTTGAAGAGTTCCGTTCTGACCATCATCAGCAGTTCCACTTCATGAAATGTCACTTTATCTAATGTATATGCTTGATTTGTTGATAAAAACACATAAATCACTATATACAGGGCGTCCCACGGCGATGCCACATGGAGGGAAAGTACCTTAAATATCATAGATAGCATATTTTGCTGAAAGAAGACTTCATTTTATTTTTAAAACTTAGTAAAGTTGCATTCATACTTTTTTAATTTTTTTTGAAAAAAAATGTATGGAAAAAAATTATCGCGTCATTGGGGGAAAAGTACCTTAATTATTGTAAATGAACATCTTACTGAAAGAAGACATTATTTCGATTTAAAAAAGCAAGTTGAATTGCATTTTAAATAATTTCATGGTTAAACCGGGAATCGAACCCGCTACACGAGAAAAAAAAATACCTTGTACCAAAAAAATAATTCTCACATTAAAGCCTTTCGATCGGTATGACAAAGCTACAAGGTATTTTTTTTCTCGTGTAGCGGGTTCGATTCCCGGTTTAACCATGAAATTATTTAAAAAGCAATTCAACTTGTTTTTTTAAATCGAAATAATGTCTTCTTTCAGTAAGATGTTCATTTACAATAATTAAGGTACTTCTCCTCCAATGACGCAATATTTTTTTTCCATACATTTTTTTTTCAAAAAAATTAAAAAAGTATGAATGCAATTTAACTAAGTTTTAAAAATAAAATGAAGTCTTCTTTCAGCAAAATATGCTATCTATGATATTTAAGGTACTTTCCCTCCATGTGGCATCGCCGTGGGACGCCCTGTATATGCCTTTAAGATTTGAGGAGTTCCCTCGAGTCCTCATGGATCACATCACGACATATATATGTCGGCGGCCGATCGTAAGATCAGGCAGATCGTAATGTTCCTGTGTAATGTTTTGACGATAGTCACATTAAACCAATACATAAGTAGGATAGGTTCGTCAGGTTGCTTCAGATGCCCGAAGGGCAAACTGCCCAGAAATAGGAGCCCCGCGTAGCGGGGCTCCGTCGACTCAGGGAACGAGTCAAAGATTTTCACGATATGCTTAGGAATTTCACGATATGCCTGATCTTACGATCGGCCGCCGACATATATATGTCGTGATGTGATCCATGAGGACTCGAGGGAACTCCTCAAATCTTAAAGGCATATACAGGGCGTCCCACGGCGATGCCACATGGAGGGAAAGTACCTTAAATATCATAGATAGCATATTTTGCTGAAAGAAGACTTCATTTTATTTTTAAAACTTAGTTAAATTGCATTCATACTTTTTTAATTTTTTTGAAAAAAAAATGTATGGAAAAAAAATATTGCGTCATTGGAGGAGAAGTACCTTAATTATTGTAAATGAACATCTTACTGAAAGAAGACATTATTTCGATTTAAAAAAACAAGTTGAATTGCTTTTTAAATAATTTCATGGTTAAACCGGGAATCGAACCCGCTACACGAGAAAAAAAATACCTTGTAGCTTTGTCATACCGATCGAAAGGCTTTAATGTGAGAATTATTTTTTTGGTACAAGGTATTTTTTTTTCTCGTGTAGCGGGTTCGATTCCCGGTTTAACCATGAAATTATTTAAAAAGCAATTCAACTTGTTTTTTTAAATCGAAATAATGTCTTCTTTCAGTAAGATGTTCATTTACAATAATTAAGGTACTTCTCCTCCAATGACGCAATATTTTTTTTCCATACATTTTTTTTTCAAAAAAATTAAAAAAGTATGAATGCAATTTAACTAAGTTTTAAAAATAAAATGAAGTCTTCTTTCAGCAAAATATGCTATCTATGATATTTAAGGTACTTTCCCTCCATGTGGCATCGCCGTGGGACGCCCTGTATATGCCTTTAAGATTTGAGGAGTTCCCTCGAGTCCTCATGGATCACATCACGACATATATATGTCGGCGGCCGATCGTAAGATCAGGCAGATCGTAATGTTCCTGTGTAATGTTTTGACGATAGTCACATTAAACCAATACATAAGTAGGATAGGTTCGTCAGGTTGCTTCAGATGCCCGAAGGGCAAACTGCCCAGAAATAGGAGCCCCGCGTAGCGGGGCTCCGTCGACTCAGGGAACGAGTCAAAGATTTTCACGATATGCTTAGGAATTTCACGATATGCCTGATCTTACGATCGGCCGCCGACATACAAGCAAAAAATAATTTTCAAAATCGGTCCAGTAATGACTCATGATGCACGCGTTTTTAACATTTTATTTAGTTGACACCAAACATAATTTTTAAGGTAGTGGAAACTAAAATCTCCATACAATTTTTTGGGGATTTTTTGAATCAGGATCAAATCAGGATTGAATAGGTACCTATTATGCTAGTAATTCCGAGTTGGAAGAACCCAAAAAGATTAAGATCTCTGAGAATCAGGTTTTCGATATGAGTTTATGGAAAAGGCTCATAAGATAGATAGATAATACTGAAGTTTCGAACCCTCATCCTCTTGCATGTATTTCCACGTGCATATCACAACGCCATTCAAGCCAGGCGTGTCTCACTCCGCGATTTCGTCGCTTTGCTACAGGTAGCTAAAACGGCATCCGTTCGGCCCCAATTTTGGGGTTTGCCATAAGCCGCGCGTGGCGCTGTCGCCACCTAACGGCCATATCTGTGCTGATCGTAACAGACGCGTTTTGTTAGAGAGTGACGCTACGTCTTACGTAGGCGAACAACGCGCGAACGCGGCGCGGCGAAAGCGGCCGCCGCCGCGCCGCGCCGCCTGACATTCGCGTGCAAATCGCGCCGCACCGCGTTCGCAACGAGATCGCTTACGTAGGACACTTCTATGGGCATCAAAGGATTGATTTCGCCGCGCCGCGCCGCGCCGCGTTCGCGCGTTGTTCGCCTACGTAAGACGTAGCGTGAGTCTTCTGTACTTAGTACTATTATTTATTCTGTGTTCAAGCATACTTATACTCTGTGAAATTGTCTACTAGAAGGATCATAGAAACACTGTTTGCATGTGTAAGTGATTTCTCTTTGGTGATAATTGGAAATAGCGGGAAGAAACACTGTCGAGATTATAGGTTGTTTTTTGTACTTAATACTTTGTGTTTCATGTTTGTTTTGACAGTTCAATATTTATTTAAAGAGAGCGCTTATAATACTTTAATATATACACATACATTCTTTGTCGTAGCATGGAGAAATATAGTAAGAATAGAGTGCTCACTCCATACATCAGGTTTGATACCAAAACGACTATTATTTTCTCAGTCGACATCTAGCATCGAGTAGCGGAATTATCAGTACCGCTACTTCATACTAGAATTCTCTAGTGTCGCGATTGACGAAAATTGTATTGAACAACAATTTACAACTAATATTAAAAGCAGAAGGTGTTGCAAATAGAGTTCCGGTTAATCTGGTTATAATATTAGCTGAAAATTGTTGAGCATTCGACTTTTAGGTCATCGGCACATCTATTGTCAAGTAGCAATAGGTACTGATAATTCCGATACTCGATGCTGGATGTCGACTACGAAAATAATAGTAGTTTTGGTACTGAAACTGATGTATGGAGTGAGCACGCTATTAGAGCCAATGCGGTGCGTCGGGTTCTTAAGTAAAAGAGATAAATGAAATTTGAGCTTACATATGCAAATACTTATTTAATAAATTTAAAATAACTGGTGTAACAACTATAAGTTGGCGAAAGCAGAATAGACGGTGGCGTAAGTTGAAGTTTAAAAGAACAAGTAAAAAAGTGTTTCTAATAAGCCACTTTATACATAGTTTTTCTTGTGTAGTCTAAAATTCTTAAACAAAAAAATATATATAAATAAACGAATCACTTAAATCAGAATGTAATACTTTACAACAGAACGCAGACAAGGAAAAGAAATGAAAATAAAATTAAAACAAAAAGTATTCGCGCGGTGAGGATCGAACTCGGGAATTCTGTGACGAACAAGAGTTGACAGGACGTCAGAGCCACTAGACCACGAGCCCGTTGTGATAAGTTGCGAATCTTGTGTAACGCTCCTAGTAACAGCCTTTTTGATCAAAATATGATTTGCCACACAATCGGTCACTATATGCATAAGGTCTATAGGAATTGCCTGTCAACAGCATGCTCCTTTACGTAGGAAATACGGTGACTTCGTATGATAAAATTAAAGTCGAAATCCTTTGCGGATGTTCAAAATTATCAAATGGGAATTTGTTATTTCGTATATGATGTGACGATAATTTAACATAATAATGCAAAAATTAAATGAAAATTATGATCTGCAGTAAAGTACGATAATTCATCGATTTCAACAATTTATTGTTTCGAACGTGGCTCGTAACGTCACCTGCCGATATTTTCACGAGTTCCATTTTTAAGACAAGGAGAGAACTATCTGTGTGTTTGGTCGAAGCATAGACAAAAATGTACTTAATTTATTTTTGGTCATAAGTAGAACAGCAAACAATTTTTATTTTTGCGCCATCTATTGGAAATGACTGTCAACAGCATGCTCCATTACGTAGGAAATACTACGACTTCGTATAATTTCATATGTTTAAAAATTATCGTAAGTGAATTTGTTATCTCGTGTATAGAGTGACGATAATTTTACATAATAATGCAAAAAATAAATGAAAATGATTTTTTTCTACAGTAAAGTACGATAATTCATCGATTTCAACCGTTTATTTTTTCGAACGAGACTCGTAACGCCACCTGCCGATATTTTTACGAATTAATTTTTCAAGACAAGGAGAGAACGGTCTATGATTTCCTTGTCTATGCCCTCACAAACAGCTTTTTGGCCTTCTAAGCTCTTCTAGCTCAATAACCCCTTGATCGAGCCTGCTTATAATTTAATGACTAAAATATAATGCACTCGACTACACGTTTACCCAATTTCATTTAAATTAGAACAAATTTACTTAAGTTATTGTGTATCAAACTATCTTCTGACAGTCCAGTTTAAAAACAACGAAATGCCGGGACGTGCCGCTAGCCAGCCGCGTGTTCAAAGTTGAATGTAAAGAACTTCGCTTCGCTTCGCTCGCTCGTTCGAAAATACAGTGGTAAAAGTGCTGAAGTATATTAGTGTCGATCCGCTAGTTAGTGCAGTGAGTGAGCGCTGGGGAGAAGTGGTGAGGGCTGTAATTACGAAAATCGAAGTTCGCAAATTGCGGGCATCTTTCTCTGTCCCTCTAATTACGCCTTAATTGAAGGAAAAGAGAAAATTACCCGCAATCTGCGGAGTTCGGTGTTCGCGGTAGGCCCTCAGCCATGTGGCTTCCAAGTCGGAGGTCGTGGGCTCAAACTGCAGACGCGAAGTACCACCGACTTTCTTGAGACTTATGTACAGTCGCTATCAGATATATCGGAGCGGCCAAGGTGCTCAAAAATATCTGAACGCGCCTCTATTGTTAGGGTGTTTAGATATTTTTGAGCACAAAGACAGCTCCTATACGGCGACTATGCTTCACTTGATACTTACCAGTTCCTTTGTAGTTTGCTTGCTGGAGAAAAATATCTCAAATGACCTGCATATTAAAGTTATTGCGCGGGCTGTCATGAGAACAATAGCCCTAACCCTCTTACGCTACGTCTTACGTAGGCGAACAACGCGCGAACGCGGCGCGGCGCGGCGCGGCGAAAGCGGCCGCCGCCGCGCCGCGCCGCGCCGCGCCGCCTGACATTCGCGTGCAAATCGCGCCGCACCGCGTTCGCAACGAGATCGCTTACGTAGGACACTTCTATGGGCATCAAAGGATTGATTTCGCCGCGCCGCGCCGCGCCGGGTTCGCGCGTTGTTCGCCTACGTAAGACGTAGCGTTATGCAGTGAGATCTTCATCTCTCCCGTCTTGCTATATTGGAGTGACAGAGATGGAGATAATCTATACTTAGAAAATATAATAGAAAATTTGAGGTCGCGGTGCCAACTGCGGTTTGAGGCCGCTGCGTGTTAGAAAATATAAATATGTAGTTACTTTGTATTCCACTAATAATGTTTAGAACTAATTGAAAATTGATTGATGTGTATCCTTTAATAAAAAGTATTATTCTATTCTACTTCTTTTCCTTATCATTCCTACACACTCGCTGTCGCATAGCGCCCTCTCTCTCGACCGTCCCGGGCTGTCACGTCGGCGACATGTCGTCGTCGAGCGGCGCCACAGAGTAGACACCAGTACTGCGAAACGAACGCTTGTCTTCTTGCACTCCCCTGTTGAGGGGTGTGAGGTGGCCATATCTGGGCTTCGCCCATTTTGGCAGTCTCTTTCGCGGGCTGTGACAACAGCCCGGTCTGTTGGGGCCGACATTTAAGGTGTCGGCCTTTTCTTCTCTTCTCCTTTCTTCTTGTTGGCCATCATGGCTTTGTGGTCATGTTGGCCAATCTGCGGGTTTGTGGAACTTAAGGGTCTGGTGGCGGCACGAGCTCGCGCGGTTGGGCTCGTGCACGACGGGCGTCAGGGGGGCGGGCGTGGAGGGGGGCTATACCCTGCAGCAGTGGGTGCTGGGACGAGTCTGCTCTCTCGAACATCCTGCGAGCTAGATGTCCGATGAACTCGTCCAGGCTCTGAAGCTTGAAGTCCCTGTAGAGAGTGACATTCCGCACTCCGCGTGGGGCTCTGACTATTGCTCGGAGGCTGAGCGTCTCCTGCGCTCTGAGTCTCCGCCTGCTTGACTCGGCCGTCCTGGCATACCAGGCAGGAGACGCGTACGTCAGCCTCGATCTAATGTACGTTTTATAGATCCCCAGCTTCGTGCGGATGGGGAGGCTGCTGTGGAGCACTGGACGAAGCAGGGTACGCGCCGTTTTAGCTCGTCTCACCACCTCCTCCGTGTGTTTCTTCATTGTGAGGCCCCTGTCAATGGTGACCCCTCAGTATCTGGCCGTATACTGCCACTGTATTTCCTCGCCCAGGAGTTCGAGTGGCGGCGGGTGATGGGTTGCTCCTGTGAGGAGCGCCTGAGTCTTCGTCACGTTCACCGAGAGCCTCCATTTGGTCAGCCACTCGGGTAGGGCGTCAAGCTGGCGCTGGATCTTGCGTGCGGCGTGGTGCGGTGACATGGACGACGCATAGTACGCTGCGTCGTCCGCGAACAGACCCAGCTTGACGTCGCCGACCACCGGGATGTCGTCGGTGAACCAGGCGTAGCAGGCGGGCGACAGGCAGCTTCCTTGTGGGACTCCCGCGAGGATTGGGCGTGCTGAAGATGTGGCATCTTCAACTGCCAGTACTGCGCCGCGCTCACACTACTTATATACTCACGGAACCCCCACACAGCAGCAACGCAGAAGGAGCGGAGATATGACTGGTATAACGCCTCGATTATAATAATAATAAAATAATAAATCACTTTATTTCAGACACATGTCCATATAAAAATTATGCTAAACTTAATATAAACTAAAAACTTAAACTAAGAGTTGCTTCAGTCGCCACATGACTAGTCTTATAAAAGCCTGACCTGTAATTTATATTATCAATAAAATATGAGTATGAGTATGAGTATGAGTATTTTATATTAATTTTACAATATATGTACTCTAGGTACTGTCACTTTTTGTTCTCGCTGTGGTGAACGGATGACCAGTATCGAAAAATGGGGCTGTACAGGCTCTCGGAGACGGTCTTAAGTATTAGATTGTCTGAGTTTCTCAATCTCTCCCAGAAACCTGCTATCCTACTTCTGATGATGGCGAAGAAGTCGGGCACCCCTGCCTCTGCGAACATGCTCGATGCGCTACAAAACCTGGGTAACCTCAGTAGAATGCGGAAAGCGTCATTGTATTGAACCCGCAGAGTTGAAAATGCTTTTCTACTGAAGTTAACCCAAAGTTGACAGGTATACAAACACTGACAAAATGCTCTGAACAGAGTCACTTTGACATCATTTGTACACCTCGCAAATTTGCGCGCGAGCATGTTACACCTGATGGACAGAGCTCGTCTTTCTCGTTCCATGTCAAGGTCATCTTTTAAGTCACTGCACAAGACGTGTCCAAGGTATTTAAACTTATTCACTACCTCCACCGGTGAGCCATTCAGAACTAGTTTAGGTATCCTGTCCGGACCTCTGCCAGCCCTAAAGACCATCATCTCGGTCTTCTGAACGTTATATTTTAGACCATGAGCCGCTGCATACCGTTCACAGATCGAGAGTAGCGTCTGAAGACCACTGATAGACGGGCTCAGCAGCACCATATCGTCCGCATAGCTGAGATTGTTTAGACAAACATCCCCGATATGACAGCCGATCCTGGCGCCGCTCAGTTCGACTATCAGATCATTCACATAGAGGTTAAAGAGGTCCGGAGAGGTCAAACCACCCTGACGTACACCGCAGTCTAGTCTATATTCACTAGACGTCGCGTCGCCCCACCTAACGCAGTTAGTTTGGTTCCCGTACCAGTATCTCAACAGCCCGACGATAGGTTTAGGTACCTTAGTGTCGAGCAATTTGTTCCAGAGAATATTATAATTCACCAGATCAAATGCTTTACTTAGGTCCAGAAAACACGCATAAACAGATGTTTCCCTGTCCACGTAGTAATTCACACTGTGTTTTAGGCTTAAAATCGCCGCGTCTGTTGAGAGCCCGGTACGAAAACCAAACTGTGCATCATTGATATCTAAATTACTCTCCAGTGCAGGCTGTATAAGTCACTCCAGAATTTTGCCCAGTATTGTACCCAATGAAATGGGCCTATAATTGCTGGCAGATCCCAGGTTACCCGTTTTGTTTTTAGCAACTGGCACCACAACGGTCTTCATCATCTCAGGCGGTAAATAGGAATGTTTGACGCACATGCAGTATAACGCACATAATTTGCCATAAATAACATCGCCAGCATACTGCACGTGTTCCAAACTAAGTCCATCATGCCCAGGCGATTTACCCCTTGTCATTTGTGCAACTGCTTTTTTAACATCCTGGGGGGTAAACCGAACTGAGCCTTCCGTTCCCGAGATCACTGTATCCGTTTGCGCCGCCGCATGCAGCGGGTCGACCTTGAACCTACCAGCAAACATGTCGGCAATGAGCTTGGGCTCCTGCAGACCGTCCACACTAACAGGCAAGCTTTGTTTGGGGTTGAGTTTTTTGATACCGTTCCAGAACTTTACAAAGTTTTTTTCACGTTTACAAGTAGCTAGTATGTCCATTTTGACCTTATCTTCATTGTCTTGACACCACTTAAGGTTATTTTTAAAGGTTTTACGGCTGTTATACATGTTATCAAATACTTCACCCGAAGACGGACGGCCTGCAAGAACCCACGTCTGAAAATGTACCCTGGACATTTGATGACTCTGCTTGACGTGTAGATTCCATCCCGTTACCTTCTTAGCCCTATTCCGTTCACCACCACGAGACGCAGAAGTGACGACGGCGGCTGACTGCAAAACAGTTACAATCTGACTATAAAGATTTTCTATATGTAGTATATGATTATTCGTATTATTACAGAATATTTCCGGATCGTCGAAACAAATATCACAGTTTGAACTATCACTTATGCCTACAAGCTTATTGTAACATATACGCGCGTAATCATTAATATGCGACAGGGACCTTGTACCCCATTTGATATATCTAAGATTGTTATTTTGTTGTCCGTTTACGTCTTTATTCATATTTATCGTTAAGCTTAGGTCACATACTATAGCCAGGGGCAGGTGATCCGACCATAGTAGGTACGTCCTGTAAGACTGTTACGGAATTGACAGTTCGCCAGGCCGCTTCAGTTGTGAGACAGTGGTCTAGCCACCGCCGGCTCCCGTGCGCCTCGCTATAATCTATATATATAAATGCAAGTGTCCTGACTGACTGACTGACTGACTGACTGATTCATCAACGCAGAGCCGAAACTACAAAAGCCAGAAAGTTGAAATTTGCACACCAGATTGCATTTATAAAGTGTACAAGAGATAAGAAGCGATTTTGAGAAATTCAACCCCTAAGGGGGTTAAAAAGGGGATGAAAGTTAGTATGGGGTTAAAGTTTTCTTTTAAGCTAGGAATTTGAAACTTCGTAAAAAGATATATTATTAAAATACAAGAAAACTAATTTCAGCGTTTTTGAAAATTCATCCCCTGAGGTGGTGAAAAAGGGGTTGAAAGTTTGTATGGATATCAAAAAATTTTCCGAGTGGTGGACTTGAATCTTTGTATTTAGAGATATTATTAAAAGACAGAAAAAGTAATTTCAGCGTTTTGTAAAATTCATCCCCTAACAGGGTTAAAAAGGGGTTGAAAATTTTAATCCATTACAAATGCTTTGAAACTTCTTAGAAAGGCATAATAGCCGATCAGAAAAAAAAGTGATTGCAACGTTTTTGGAAATTCAACCCCTAAGGGAGTTAAAAAGGGGATGAAAGTTCGTCTTCGGGTGCAAATTTTATTTTAAGCTAGGAACTTGAAACTTTGTAAAAACGTATCAAATTCAAAAATAAGAAAACTAATTTCAGAGTTTTAGAAAATTCATCCCCCAAGGTGGTGAAAAAGGGGTTGAAAGTTTGTATGGATATCAAAAATTTTTTCGAGCGCGGGACTTGAATCTTTGTATTTGGGGATATTATTAGAAGACAATAAAAGTAATTTCAGCGTTTTGTAAAATTCATCCCCTAACAGGGTTAAAAAGGGGATGAAAATTTGTATGGGGTTAAAGTTTTATTTTGAGCTAGGAATTTGAAACTTCGTTAAAGGATATATTATTAAAATACAAGAAAAGTAATTTCAGCGTTTTAGAAAATTCATCCCTCAAGGTGGTGAAAAAGGGGTTGAAAGTTTGTATGGATATAAAAAAAAATTTCGATCGCGGGACTTGAATCTTTGTATTTGGGGATATTATTAGAAGACAATAAAAGTAATTTCAGCGTTTTGTAAATTTCATCCCCTAACAGGGTTAAAAAGGGGATGAAAGTTTGTATGGGGTTAAAGTTTTCTTTTGAGCAAGGAATTGGAAACTTTGTTAAAAGATATATTATTAAAATACAAGAAAACTAATTTCAGCGTTTTTGAAAATTCATCCCCTAAGTTGGTGAAAAAGGGGTTGAAAGTTTGTATGGATATCAAACATTTTTTCGAGTGTGGGACTTGAATCTTTGTATTTAGGGATATTATTAGAAGACAGGAAAAGTAATTTCAGCGTTTTGTAAATTTCATCCCCTAACATGGTTAAAAAGGGGTTGAAAGTTTGGATCCATTACAAATGGTTTTGAAACTTCTTAGAAAGGCATAATAGCCGATTACAAAAAAAAGTTATTGCAACGTTTTTGGAATTTCAACCCCTAAGGGGGTTAAAAAGGGGATGAAAGTTCGTCTGTGGGTGCAAATTTTATTTTAAGCAAGGAACTTGTTACTTTGTAAAAACTAATTTCAGCGTTTTAGAAAAATTCATCCCCCGAGGTGGTGAAAAAGGGGTTGAAAGTTTGTATGGATATCAAATATTTTTTCGAGCGCGGGACTTGAATCTTTGTATTTGGGGATATTATTAGAAAGCAATAAAAGTAATTTCAGCGTTTTGTAAAATTCATCCCCTAACAGGGTTAAAAAGGGGATGAAAGTTTTATATGGGGTTAAAGTTTTCTTTTAAGCTAGGAATTTAAAACTTCGTAAAAAGATATATTATTAAAGTACAAGAAAACTAATTTCAGCATTTTTGAAAATTCATCCCCTAAGGTGGTTAAAAAGGAGTTGAAAGTTTGTATGGAGTTTAAAATTTTTTTTGAGTGTGGGGCTTGAATCTTTGTATTTAGGGATATTATTAATAAACAGGAAAAGTATTTTCAGCGTTTTGTAAAATTCATCCCCTAACAGGGTTAAAAAGGGGTTGAAAGTTGGATCCATTACAAATGGTTTTGAAACTTCTTAGAAAGGCATAATAGCTGATTACAAAAAAAATATTGCTACGTTTTTTGAAATTCAACCCTTAAGGGTTAGGTAAGGTTAAAAAGGGGATGAAAGTTCGTGTTCGGGTGCAAATTTTATTTTAAGCTAGAAACTTGAAACTGTGTAAAAACGAATTAAATTAAAATACAAGAAAATTCATTTCAGCGTTTTTGAAAATTCATCCCCTAAGGGGTGAAAAACGGGTTGAAAGTTTGTATGGATATCAAACATTTTTTCGAGCGCGGGACTTGAATCTTTGTATTTGGGGATATTATTAGGAGACAATAAAAGTAATTTCAGTGTTTTGTAAAATTCATTCCCTAACAGGGTTAAAATGGGGTTCAAAGTTTGAATCCATTACAAATGCTTTGAAACTTCTTAGAAAGACATAATAGCCGATTAGAAAAAAAAGTAATTGCAACGTTTTTGGAAATACAAGCCCTAAGGGGGTTAAAAAGGGGACGAAAGTTCGTCTTGGGGTGTAAATTTAATTTTAAGCTAGGAACTTGATCTTTTTACAAAAAAAAGTTTTAAATTAAAAAAACATGAAAACGAATTGGTGGTGAGAAACGGGTTGAAAGTTTGTATGAAGATCAGATATTTTGTGAGTGCGGAACTTGAATTTTTGTATAAGGGCATAGGTACCTATTATTACAATACAAGAAAAGTAATTTCAGCAACCAACATCAAAATCCACTTGACTTAAAACTTCATACAACTTGCTAAAAAAGAAAAGTAATTTCAACATTGCTTGGATATGAAAATTATAGGTACTAATGATGTAAAATGTTGAAGATAAGATTTCACGCGGACGAAGTCGCGGGCAACAGCTAGTACGTGTATATGTCCGAGTCAACGCCTAGCGTATTTATGTCTGCACACTGCCAGGTTTGTTCCCTACAAAAACTCATCATTTCTCGCCCGAAACTAGCACTAGGGTGGGCATTAAAGTCGCCTAGCATGTACGCTAATTGCACGTCATTCTCTTCAATTATAGCACTTATTTTGGCTAAGCAATTCGTATATTCAGGAATGTTTTCAGGAAGGTCTACCGGCATATACACTGTAAATACTTAAAATGTGCACGACGACACTTTCACTCTTATAGCAGCTAGTCTATCACAGGAACAGTCCACAGTCGACACATTGGGAAATATATCCTTCCGCCACATCAATGCCAGGCCACCGTACGGCCGCCCGCGCAACGCGCCAGCAGACGTATCGACAGATGATGTCGCCATGCAGCTGAATCTGTTGTCAATTTCTTGCACATAATTTAACTCATGCGGCATAATCCATAGATCTATTTTACCAGAATGTACGCGGACTAAAAGGAAAAGTATCAACTATTAAAAACATACTGACTACTTTCGTAAATAATATAATAGCCTTAACCGAGACGCGCCTTGATGACACAGTCTACGACTCGGAATTATTCCCAAGCGAGTACAGTGTACTACGACCACCAAAAACGTAAATGTAAAAAAGGAGAGCCAAGTTCAATACAAAAATTATGCTTGGCTGTGGGGCTCGCCGCAAAAAGAATGGAGATCTAAATGAGTGCCACTGCCAAGTTCTATGCAAAATCCAAATATGTATTTATAGGAACAAAATAACATTATAAACAAGTATTAAACTCTATTTGTTTGCTTTATTGGATACCTATAACAATTGCTGTTATTTCAAAAAATGTGAGATCTTAAAGTAGGTTAGATTTGACTTGGCCAGTTTTCATTATATCAATCATTTTATTTATATTGTAATTCTGATAAAACCTGGCCAAGCCAAATCTAACCTACTTTAAGATCTCACATTTTTTTAAATAACAGCAATTGTTATAGGTATCCAATAAAGCAAAGAAATAGAGTTTAATACTTGTTTATAATGTTATTTTGTTCCTATAAATACATATTTGGATTTTGCATAGAACTTGGCAGTGGCACTCATTTAGATCTCCATTCTTTTTGCGGCGAGCCTCACAGCCAAGCATAATTTTTGTATTGAACTTGGCTCTCCTTTTTTACATTTATGTTTTTGGTGGGATATCAATACTTTTTGTAAAGAAAACTAGGCAGGTATTGAGATTTAATGTTTTTTCTTGTGTTTTCGCTGTATGGTTTTTACTTCTGTTCTTTGTATAATTATGTGGTGCCGCGCGCCGCCGACGACACACCGTTGGCCGGTTGTTTAGAGCGTATTACAAGTTTTTTGTATGGGGACACCACTTATTTTTTGACTAAACTTTATTTTAATATAGCAAATATAATAATACATATATTGGGGTAGTTTCAAATATCTGCTTGTAACGGTTCCAACGCTACAATAAAAAAATATTTTTTTGTATGGGGACCCCCCCTATTTATTAACTTTTTTTTTATTTTTAGATTTTTTCCTACGCTTACACACAATAACCGAGCTGGATTCCAAATTTCATCCTTCTAGGTCATCTGGAAGTAGGTTAGGTTTAGGTACTTATATGTCAGTCCCAATAAAAAATGGTTTTTTGTATGGGGACCCCCCCTATTTTTAAACTTTATTTTATTTTTAGATTTTTTCCTACGGTTACACACAATAACCGAGCTGGATTCCAAATTTCATCCTTCTAGGTCATCTGGAAGTAGGTTAGGTTTAGGTACTTATATGTCAGTCCCAATAAAAAGTGGTTTTTTTGTATGGGGACCCCCCCTATTTTTTAACTTTATTTTATTTTTAGATTTTTTCCTACGGTTACACACAATAACCAAGCTGGATTCCAAATTTCATCCTTCTAGGTCATCTGGAAGTAGGTTAGGTTTAGGTACTATAAGTCATAAGTCAGTCTTAAAATTTACGACTTTTTGACCTTCATACCTTTATAACCGTTTGAGCTAGCTTCATGAAATTTGGGCTTCTAGATATACTTATGGATATAATTAAACACACGTAGTTTTATGTGTTTACGTGAAAGACTTTTTGAGTTATAGAAGGGTCAAAAGTGGCACCAAGTGGTTCGTGTAATATTACACTCGGCGCTGGCTAGCCAGTTCCTTTGCTTGAACTTGGCTTGACACGCTGCCGCGTGTCTAGATGCCACCGCGCAGGCCGCGGCGGAGGCGGAGTGCTGCTCGCCGCGCGTGCGCCCTTCACCCTGCGCCGATTGGACTGCGGCGCTCGACCCGAGGACGAGATCATCTGCGCGCTCGTCACTAAGGGACACTGCCGATTTATACTATGCGTGTTGTACTTAGCGCCGCGCATACACGAAACTAATTAATTACCTTTCAGCATTTCAATGTTTGGAAAAAATTTTAACTGAATTTTCCTACCCAACCGTTATAGTTGGTGATTTTAATTTGTATTCCGCCTCAGTCAGCATAAGAAATGCATTTGAAAGTTTTATTTGTCACTGTAACTTAGTACAATATAACAGCATTTTTAATAGTTATAACCGGTTATTGGACCTAGTGCTAGCAAATAAAACCACTCAAGTGACGGTTACTGAGGCTGTCGCGGGTTTGGTCTCGACCGAGCAGCACCATAATCCTCTTAATATCGAAATGTCAGTTTCTACCCTATTTAGTAATCGTGTTACCGATAGCGTCATAGACGATACCCGAGCCCAAGAGAGAAACTACCGGAAAGCAAATTATCCTCTTCTGTATGAAAATATTGCTAACTCGGATTGGACTATAATGCGGGATATGTTCGATGTAAATGATTGCACTCAATGTTTCTATAGTATTCTGGACAAGTATTTTAATGAATGCATACCCTTTAAGCGGCCCATAAAAAATAAGCCCAACCAGCAGTACCCCGAGTGGTTTTCTCGCGACCTTATTCATTTAAATAAATTAAAAAACGAGTACCATAAGTTATATAAGCAAACTGGGAACCAATTGTATTATGCTTTTTTCACTTATTACCGTAAATTAGTACATACTAAAACCGAAACCGATAAGCGTTCATACATTAACAACTTACAAGTAAATATCGTGAGGGATCCTTCATCGTTTTGGTCATACATAAAGCGACAGCGTAAATGTAACCTTCCAGCAACATTCAGCAACATGTCAGCACAAGAGATCGCGGACTCCTTTGCCGACTTCTTCAAAAGCGTATTCTTACAGAATGTCCCCAAACTCGATGCGTTTGCGGCCTCAGAGGCTGCCACAGCCGAATCACCAATGTCCAGCACCCGACACGTCACAATTGATGACATTAGTGACGTGGATATCCGAACGGCCATAAATCGCTTGCGACCCAAGCATACTCAAGGTCCAGATGGAATACCACAATTCATTATTAAGGACTGTCGTGAAGCACTTATCCAACCACTGAAATATATATTTAACCTAGCATTGAAAAATAGGACATACCCCACGGTTTGGAAAACAACTAAAGTTCTTCCAATACATAAATCAGGATCCAAATCCGATGTCCGCAACTATTAGGCCGATTGCCGTGCTATCGGTCTTCGGGAAAGTATTCGAAGCCATAATTTACGCCAAAGTCTATAAACAGCTGAATGGGTGGTTCTGTGACGAGCAGCATGGATTTCTACCGAAGCGCTCAACTACATCAAATCTTCTTAATATCGTTTCCATCATATCGAATAACCTTGACCAACGGAGGCAAGTAGACACAGCTTACTTTGACTTCCAGAAAGCTTTTGATAAAGTTGATAACGATGTGTTGCTAAAAAAGCTATCTGCTGCAGGTTTTAGTACTTATCTACTTGAGTTCGTAGCTAGTTACCTCTCGGAACGACAGCAATATGTTCAGTATGAAGGCGCGCGATCTACTCCGTTTTTGGTAACATCGGGGATCGGGCAGGGAAGTAGTCTCGGGCCCCTTCTGTTTTTAATTCTCCTGAACGACCTACCGACAGCACTAAGTCATTCATCGTGCCTCTTATTCGCGGACGACCTAAAATTGGCTATGCCAATTAACAGCAATCGAGACTTTTCCCTACTGCAACTTGACATAGACAAAGTTTGTACCTGGGCGCGTGACAATGGCTTATTCCTTAACAGTGACAAATGCTCGGTTATCACATACACGCGAGCTCGACTCCCTATAACCCATCCTTACGTCATAGAGGGCAAGCCTTTGAAACGCGTCAATGAAATTAAAGACTTAGGAACGTGGTTTGATACTCAGCTCACATTTAATAACCACATTACAATAACCTGTAACGAAGCCCGCAGATGCCTGGGATTCGTCATGCGTCAAGCGAAGCTATTTAATAATAAGCTTGCTATGACTGTACTCTATAACGCCTTCGTTCGAAGTAAACTCGAAACAAACGCAGTTATTTGGAGTCCCCATGAAAAACAGTACACGGTTCTAATAGAAAAAGTCCAAAAATCATTCATAAGGATCCTCTATAAGAAGTTATATGGCTTTTATCCCCTTCTTTATCCCACCCTATTCGTTTTAGGTATGGTAGATTATATATCCTTAGAGTCACGTAAAAATATGTACCTAATAAAATATTTTTTTCAATTAATTCGGGGACAAGTAACAAACCCACCATTATTACTACAAATAAGCCTGCGGGTTCCCCGTCTCTCCGCGAAACAGCTACGGCCCCGTAGCCGTGGTCTCTTTGCTGTACCTCCAGGTCGGACGCGCCTGCTTGCTACGTCCCCTCTTCACCAGGCTTTAACGTTGCTTAACAACATCTTGGACAGCGACAATGACCTAGATATTTTTTTCACGACGGAGTCTAAATTTCTAGGTGCATCAAATCGGTACATCGAATCAATCGTTACCACTAGCTCCATTACCTAATATGCTATAATAATTATTCGCTGGAAATTTTTGACATTGCTTATGTACGACTGACTTAATTTTAATAAATTGCCCATATTGACTCATCTGCTTGACTTCACCCGAATTTGTATTTTTATGACTTTGTACTATAATTGTAATTCCTCGATTCATTTTTATCCATGACATTTAATTAATTATTGCAATTCCTTGATTTATTTATATACATGACATTTAATTAATTATTGCAATCCCACAGTTTAATTATCCTTCAATGACATTTAATCAATTATTTTACTCCCTTGATCTCTCTTATGTAATAACGTCATACTCCTAATGTAATATCAGTAATGTGTTATAGATTTAAATCGAATGTAGTTACTTATAATATATTCACTCATTTATTCGAATAATGCATGTTGCTAGCTATTAAGTAATGTAATTCCAATTAGCACGTAAGGTTGAACTGTAAGTGTTAATTGTATGCAACAAATAAACAATAAACAATAAACAAATCCAAGTCTCTTGCAGAGCAATAATGTCATATGTGTCACATAACTCACGTATATGTTGTACAGACCTCTTGACAGATTTACAATTAAAAGAAACTAATTTAATGCTGTTAGGCGTGCTATTCATGATTAAATTTTTTTTTGACTCAGTTATCGCTGCGCTGTCAGGCCTATTTTTAAAACGTCGGAATTTCACATCCATTGGCCAAAAATCCTTAGACAGAAACGATGGTAATCTACTCCTGGATACGACTACTTTAAAAGAGCTGAAATTAGTGTCCCATTTCGAAACTAATATTTTTACATCAATACAGGATTGACCCATTTCGGTTATGTACGACTTAATATCTTCCCCTGTCGTTGACTTCCTTAGCCTTGACACATATATTGCATCCAACAAATCAGCTGCTACGATTTTATTACATGTCGTTGCAGTTCCGCATAGATTACGTTTTTTCTGTTTCTTATGAGTCACCGTTATAAACTCATCCTTATGCATAGATGCATTAGGGTCCGTATTCGGTTGACTCGCCTCCTTTGCTGGAATATCTGTACTCGGCTTAGCAACATCGCGATAAGACGGGCGCAGGACCGGTTCATGTAGGCTATCGGCCTGGCCACGACATTGGTCTAAGGCGATCGGCGGCGGCGACCGGCGGTAAGTCGCAAAAACAATAACCCGGCGACGCATAATGCATGCCACGAGCCTTGTCGCCGAGCGGCAACGCGCGCGGCGTGCACCGGGCGACCGGCGGCGGCGGCGAGCGGGGCGGGGTGCGACTCGAACATTTGTATCGGGCAGCGCGGGCGATGCCACGACTTTACGGCCTGGCCACGACATTGGTCTAAGGCGATCGGCGGCGGCGACCGGCGGTAAGTCGCAAAAACAATAACCCGGCGACGCATAATGCATGCCACGAGCCTTGTCGCCGAGCGGCAACGCGCGCGGCGTGCACCGGGCGACCGGCGGCGGCGGCGAGCGGGGCGGGGTGCGACTCGAACATTTGTATCGGGCAGCGCGGGCGATGCCACGACTTTACAGCGGCGCGACCGGCCTATGAAGCGCGACGGATCGAGCGGGGCGATACGGAACAAAACATTTTGTTTTTTTTCGAGCGACATGGAGACGGAAGGGTTTATTATTGAAATTTTAAATGTACTTTCGCGTATTTAAGTATGTTGTGACGTCTCCACACTTATTCTTGTGTAAGTAGTCGTTTTTTGGGTGCTTTATATATACAATATATTAAATACTAAACTAGATGTAAATAAATTTGTCGTCCTGTATTTAGCCCATGCACCCATTGACAAACAATGAAATATATTCTAGGCACTTTTGAAAAAAAAAACATGATTTTAAATACGTCTACATCCTAGCCGCTCCTAGTCGCTGCCGCCGCTACTGAAAGTACGTGGCATGCCTGGCGGTCGCTCGCGTTTGTCGCGCCGCCAGCCGCCCCGCCAGTCGCCTTACGGCCTGGCCACGACATTGGTCTAAGGCGATCGGCGGGGCGACGGGCGGGGCGGAAAACGCGAGCGACCGCCAGGCATGCCACGTACTTTCAGTAGCGGCGACAGCGACTAGGAGCGGCTGGGACGTAGACGTATTTAAAATCATGTTTTCTTGTTCAAAAGTGCCTAGAATATATTTCATCGTTTGTCGTTGGGTGCATGGTCTAAATACAGGACGACAAATTTATTTACATCTAGTTTAGTATTTTATATATTGTATATATTGTTACCAAAATTATTTTAGGGGGGGGTTATCCTAAAAATTTTAAAGAGAGAAAAGAAATACAACCACTGTAATTACAACGTTTATTCGATTAAGAACCAAGGAAAGTATTACCCGGGCCTTAAGGGCCTTGCAAACACTGCAGTTATCTTAGACTAGCTCTTAATTTTATCTAAATTGAGACTAACTAGGGACGAGAGAGCGAATGTGGGTTAGCGGCTAAAATATTATGGTTGAACACTTTTAGTCGAAAATTTACAATTAAACTAGAATATTGTTGGGCGCCGTAGAGGTAAATTAAAGATTGGAAGGAGCTGACCTGATCCGCAGGGTTTAGGGTACCAACAACACCGCCACGTCGTCACCTTCTCGGTACAGGCCAAGGCAGCACCCGCCGATCACCGGTCAACGCGGTTCACCGAGCACACACGTAGGTAGAACCCGCGCCAGGCGGATTTACAGGTAAAATTGTAGACCCTGGAAAGGTTTTCAAATAATAAGACAAGAGTACACAACGCTTAGTAACGCTGGAACCTAAATAACTTTGCAGCAAAATGGAGTCCAGACATACATAATTTCGAATTTGGAACGGCACGCGTCAGGTCAAGG
This sequence comes from Cydia fagiglandana, assembly GCF_963556715.1. Taxonomy (NCBI): domain Eukaryota; kingdom Metazoa; phylum Arthropoda; class Insecta; order Lepidoptera; family Tortricidae; genus Cydia; species Cydia fagiglandana. The sequence continues at coordinate 1,261,055 of NC_085950.1, read as the reverse complement.
TTAACATTTGACCAGCGCGGCGGAAGGTTATCTCTTTAAAAAACAAATTATAACTTACTCGCTGTGGAAAAATGGCCCGCAAAGGGTGCTCTGCAACATATGTCGACACAAGCGAGGTCTATAAAACACGGCCACAAAGGCCCTTAAATTTGGGGCTGCATGTGCCCCACTTTTTCGCCTGGGTCAAAAGGGAGATTTCTCCCGATTAATTTAGAAATCGCCTGAAAAGGCTTGTTCTTTGCGGAACAACTCCAAAGAAAATGTCCGACCTTCATTTTGGCAGGATATGACAGACCAAATGACAGAGTTGCCACAGCCCGAACTGGATTCGTGCAATCCTAGATGATTTTGAAAAGAAAACATTACCTTTCTTCTTTACTTTATTTGGACTAATATTAAATAGAAAGGAAAACAATATTTGAAGACAATTTTAATTTACAAACCCCTTTCGATTAAAAAAAATAAACAAAAATGTAGGAAGGCACCGAAATTATTTTTAATCTAGCAACCCGGACCATGTTGTTATCGACTGGGGGCGCTAGATGGCGGTAAAGGTATCAAATGAAGACGGCTCACATACTAAACAGTATTGAAAAAATGAAGAGTTAAAAATTTTATTGTTACAGTGCTCCCCTACCCGAAGAAAATTTTGACTACGGCAAAATTTTGAGCTGGCCCCCAGCTCGCAAAACCACCCTCTTATTTTCTAGACGAAGTCCCATAAAAAAAAATCGACGCCAAAGGCATGAAGGAAAGCAACGACCACCCAATTCGAACCCACGCACTAAACCATAATAAAAAAATAAGCACAGCCGAGCTGTGCACAAATTACCACATACAAACTATCATATTACTGTACTGTAATATACACTATGATACCCTAAGCGTATATTAACCTAACGAAACTAACGCTAATAAGCGAAGCTGCAAAGCTCCCTACCTACGCACTGCATCGCTGTATATCTTGGCGGCGCAGCGAGCGACCTGGGTCGCGGGCTGCACGTCCAAGTTATATGGCGGAATGTCCGTAAGGTAACAGATTATTCAATAATCTGTGGTAATGACTGAGTACAGTCAATTACCCGAGTGAGTCAAGGACAGTGTCCGATAGCTCGGCTAAAGAGCCACTGAGCTACCAGTCGACACTCTTCACAGGAACACTGGCCCTGCAGTGCGAAATCAGGGATTTCGCCCTGCACTGCCAACGCTCACTGTGGATAGACGGCTTATAGCCAATGAAATTGATCACGGATCAAACCTTTTAAGATTCCGGGCATGCCAGGACCCTAAATTCTTACCCGTATAAAAATCTTCCAACTCGTATACTAAATTCGAGAGTTTACGAACTATGCGGCACTTCACGTATTTAGGAGCAAGCTTAGCCATAAAGAATTTACTGGCGTCACTCAAAGGAAAAGTCTTTTTCATAACAACCTCGCCCTCACTAAACTCAACCGACTGTCGGCCCTTATTATAATAACGCGCCCCTCTATCATGAGCTTTTATTAATGATAACTTAACCCTATCGAAAACTTCCTTTAAGCCGCCTAAAGATTCCGCGTACCGATCTGGAGAGTCAATTGATAGGTCTAGTTTCGAAGTCTGGCAATCTCCGTAGACTTTACCGCAAGCAACAGCCTCCCTACCATGAACCAGAAAGAATGGAGAATAACGAACCGTTTCGCTGGTGGTGGAATTCATGGCGAACTGTACCTTCGGCAAAGCTACGTCCCAAGCTCGATGATCGTTCTGGACCATGATAGAGACGGACGTCATCAGGGTCTTATGATAGCGTTCTACGGTGTTAACCTGAGGGCAATAACGCGGGGTATAATGAATTTGGGGAATGAAGTATTTCTGAAACAAAGCTTTAAGCTCACTACCAGTGAATTGCGTAGCATTATCCGCAATCACTGTGCGCGGCACGCCGTGCTTAAGAAACACCTCATCCTCTAGACGCTGAGCGATAGTCTTCCCTACGGCTCGCCTAAGTGGGAAAAACAACACGTACTTAGAAAAGCAACATAATACTGACAGAATGTAAGTATAACCTGCCCTGGAACGTGGTAGTGGGCCCACTAAATCGATACTGAGCGTGTCGAATGGACGCGAACAGTCCTTAGGGTGTCCCATGATACCTATAGGGGGCTGCTGTGAATTTTTATACGCAGCGCAAACCTCACACCCTCGAATAAAATTAGCTACATCTTGGTACATTGAAGGCCAGTAATAATGTAACGATAATCTTTTATAAGTTTTAAAAACTCCTAAATGGGAAAGCTCCTCGTTATGACAAGTTTTAATTAATTCTTGTCGTTGACTCGATGGTATCACGACCTTCCAATCAAATTCCCCTGAAAGCTTGAATTTACTTTTACAGTAACGCATAAGTTTATTATTTTGAATCGCGTAATTCGGACACGAGCCTGGGGATACCCGGCAACGTTCAAAAAGCTTATCATACCACTCACAAGTATGAATTTCCAACACGGGTACACTACGAGATAAAGCGTCCGGAACTACATGTTCTTTACCTTTACGATGTACGATTTCGAAGTCATAAGGGGATAACCTACAACCCCAACGTGCTAACCGGCCCGTCGGATTGGTTAAATTAAAAAACCACTTTAAACTGGAGTGATCGGTAATTACCTTAAATCGTGGGCCACCCTCTAAGTATGGCCGAAAATGCTCGATACTGAAAACAACGGCAAGTGCCTCGCGCTCGGTCGCGGAATAATTGCGTTCGGCGCGGTTTAACGAGCGGCTCGCGTACGCTATCGGATGCTCCAGCCCGTCCTGCATTACTTGGGTCAAAGTTCCGGCCACGCCATACCCGGACGCATCACAATGTAGAAGGAACGGCTTTGAGAAATCTGGGCACGATAATATCGGTGCCGAAACTAAAGCCGACTTAAGTTTTTGAAAGGACTCCTGAGCTTCCCTCGACCACGCGAAAGGAGGAGCATTCTTCCGAGTACTAGTCAAAGCATTTAAGGGGGCTGCGAGGTCACTGAAATTTTTAATAAATCTACGGTAATAAGATGCAGTACTTACAAACATTTTAACTTCCTTACGGTTGGTAGGAACGGGGTAATCTACAATAGCTTGAATTTTGGAAGGATCGGTATGCAGTCCACGCTCGTCTACTACATAACCAAGGTATTTAAGTTCCTTTCGAAAGAACTGTGACTTCGCAAAATTAATAGTTAAGTTAGCGGCCGACAAACGGTCTAATACCCTATTTAATAACGCAATATGTTCTTCAAACGTCTGACTAACTATTATTATATCATCTAAGTACACAAAAAGCCTGTCATTAAATTCGGGTCCAAACAACTTATCCATTAGACGCTGCTGGGTACCAGGTGCTCCGGTCAACCCGAAACACATGACCTTAAATTGAAATAAGCCACGTTTAGGCACCGTAAAGGCCGTTCGTTCGCGCGACGCCTCATCTAACGGAATCTGCCAAAACGCGCTTTTTAAGTCAATTGAGGACAGGAATTTCGCGTCCCTCAACTGGTCCAGAATACGTGATATATACGGTAACGGATATGCATCGCGTTTACTAACCGAATTCAATTTGCGACTATCCAAGCAAAAACGTAACTCCCCATTAGACTTAGCTGTAAAAAGGGTAGGATTATTCCAGGCACTAGTACTAGGTTCAACTACGTCCTGCTCTAGCATCTCATCTAATTGACGGTTAAGCTCTACCAGACGGTGTGGCGAGATCGGATAATAACGTTGTTTAATCGGAGGACTATCACCGGTATCTATGGTATGGGTGAGCAAGTGCGTACGCCCCAAACCTTTCTTCTCAAACGAAATGTCCTTGAAATTACAAATAATCCCGTCCGCTATGGCACGTTGATCAGGTGTCAACTCTTGTAAGGAGCACAGGTGTTTTTCGGGCACGACCTCATTCACGGTAGTGTCCGGTTCCTGGTTCCCATACTGACTAAACAATTCCGGTGCGATATTGAACGCCTTAAAAAAATTAACACCGAAGATCATACGTGTACCCACGTCCGGTATTACATAAAATTTAATTTCGCGTGTTAAATTTTTAGCTTTAACAACCAAGTACATACACCCGATTATTCTCGAACGAGTTTTATTAGCTGCTATAATATGAGTATTATCCGTGGCAGAAACCAACTGAGCTCCTAATGACAAAAATTCCCTATGCGAGTTCGAACCTATAATACTGATCCCTGCCCCAGTATCCAAAAGACCACGAAAAGAACGACCTAAAATTCCCACCGACATGTGAGGTCGCTCGTCTTTATTCAAAATGAACCGACTCCGAACCACCGAAACGGGAAGAGACATTAAAGTGCTAACTATAAGTGGGTAATCAGGACAGTCTGGATTAACCCCAATGTCCCCCATAATATCTTCACCAAAATCGACCAAATTACATGAGTTCCCACGCTCCAAATCGTAGGGACTCGACATTCGGCGGTCCGGAATAATTAGTTTTTTGAAACACCAGGCACAGCGCCTGCATCTGGCGAAGTAGAAGTAGAAGCTCTAGGAAAACAATTGGGACAATCTGGGTAAGACACTCCCGCCCTACCACATTTGAAACAAACTACCCGTTTAGACTTACACTCCCTCAGACTGTGCGTATCTACACGACAACGAACACAGAACGGCTTCTCCAGCGGATTGGCTGCCTCAACTTTAGGACGCGAAGAGGTTTTACAGCTCAAGTCTGCGGCCAAGGTAGACGATGAAGGTCTGGGAGGCTCCACAAAAGCATTAGCCCGCTGCCAGCTGTCCTCAAGCACGCGACACACCCTCTTCAAATCCTTTAAGGTAGTAACCGACTGAATGGCCAAAGGTACCGTATACTCCGGGCGAACATTAATGGAAACTATGTCAAATTTCTCCTGATCCGACAATTCCGTATTCAAACGACTGAAATAATTCTGCATAATGCTAATGTATGTAGAAATGTTCTCATTAGAACCCTGAGTACGATTTCTAATTTCTTTCAATAAGCGCCTGTCATAATCGAATGGCAAAAATTCATCTATTAAGACAGCCTTCAATTGGTCCCAAGTGGACACCTCAGTGCGTATACCGCGATACCACATTAGCGCGTCCCCATCAAATAATTCTACGGCTGAGGCTAAAAGCCTGGCTTCCGTAATACGACGCGAAGCTGCCAACTCCTCAACCCGCTGTAAAAAGGCCTTAACACACGTCCGACCATTAAATTTAAGATTTAAAGAACTAACTGTTTGATATTTATTAAAGCACGAGGTAGCAGGAGCTGTCGATGAAGTTTCAGGTTGGGCAGGGCTCCCCGAACCTTCCATCGCATCATCGAACCCAGCATTGGAACGAGTCGACACAAACACCGATAGCATATTATCTAACTTTGAAAGGATTCGCATGAGTCGATCCGTTAACCCCGAGTGCAAGGTGACATCAGCGGACTCCTCCGGGTTAATCCGTGTTAAACGATGATACAAGTGATGCCCTAAAGCCTGTACCCGGTTAAGAGACTTTAAAGTTATTGGAGTCTTGGCGGCCGTGGTCAAGTTTTCCAATTCAGTTAATTTATTTTGAATTATAGCAAGCTCCGGCGAAATGTGCCCAACATACTCTTCGATATCATCTGATGGTAAGTCCCTCGCTAACTTCCTAATTTGCTCCCTCAATCCCTTTACATCATCTGCCGGAGTGGCATCTCGCACCTTCACTTCATACTCTAGTTCATCTTTATGCAGTAAATTAAAGTTAATGGGGCGGTCCTCCATTTTAAAAAATTTAAACTTATTGTACAATTACAATTAATTTAACACAAAAGATTTTTTTTTATGTTGACGCTAATAACCCTATGACAATACCCCTATTCGGGACACAGTAATGCATGCAAAAACAATGTAAATAAAGATTTGAAACAATAAAATTGACCTTGTGTGCTCGGCCCGATACAACAATACACTTCTACTAAATAAAATTATCAACCTACTATTGTTCACAATAGTACCCAAAAAATAAACCTAAGAGGTAAGTTATTTATTTTTAATATATCTGGAATTTAAATACCAGCAAGAATGTATATTTAAAGTTTAGACTATTAATATTAACTCTTATCACTAACACTATTCAATTTGTATAATAAGTATTCAATTGACACATGTGCTGTTATCACTAAAGGTTATGACAGTAAGTAGAATTAATGCTACAACAAGTAGGTACACTAAGAAAAAAAAATGTTCAACCATAAATTCCTTTAGCTAACTTCTATGTGACTAAAGGTAGCTCGCTATGAAGGCCCCGCGATGGGTGACACTGTTACCAAAATTATTTTAGGGGGGGGTTATCCTAAAAATTTTAAAGAGAGAAAAGAAATACAACCACTGTAATTACAACGTTTATTCGATTAAGAACCAAGGAAAGTATTACCCGGGCCTTAAGGGCCTTGCAAACACTGCAGTTATCTTAGACTAGCTCTTAATTTTATCTAAATTGAGACTAACTAGGGACGAGAGAGCGAATGTGGGTTAGCGGCTAAAATATTATGGTTGAACACTTTTAGTCGAAAATTTACAATTAAACTAGAATATTGTTGGGCGCCGTAGAGGTAAATTAAAGATTGGAAGGAGCTGACCTGATCCGCAGGGTTTAGGGTACCAACAACACCGCCACGTCGTCACCTTCTCGGTACAGGCCAAGGCAGCACCCGCCGATCACCGGTCAACGCGGTTCACCGAGCACACACGTAGGTAGAACCCGCGCCAGGCGGATTTACAGGTAAAATTGTAGACCCTGGAAAGGTTTTCAAATAATAAGACAAGAGTACACAACGCTTAGTAACGCTGGAACCTAAATAACTTTGCAGCAAAATGGAGTCCAGACATACATAATTTCGAATTTGGAACGGCACGCGTCAGGTCAAGGTTAACATTTGACCAGCGCGGCGGAAGGTTATCTCTTTAAAAAACAAATTATAACTTACTCGCTGTGGAAAAATGGCCCGCAAAGGGTGCTCTGCAACATATGTCGACACAAGCGAGGTCTATAAAACACGGCCACAAAGGCCCTTAAATTTGGGGCTGCATGTGCCCCACTTTTTCGCCTGGGTCAAAAGGGAGATTTCTCCCGATTAATTTAGAAATCGCCTGAAAAGGCTTGTTCTTTGCGGAACAACTCCAAAGAAAATGTCCGACCTTCATTTTGGCAGGATATGACAGACCAAATGACAGAGTTGCCACAGCCCGAACTGGATTCGTGCAATCCTAGATGATTTTGAAAAGAAAACATTACCTTTCTTCTTTACTTTATTTGGACTAATATTAAATAGAAAGGAAAACAATATTTGAAGACAATTTTAATTTACAAACCCCTTTCGATTAAAAAAAATAAACAAAAATGTAGGAAGGCACCGAAATTATTTTTAATCTAGCAACCCGGACCATGTTGTTATCGACTGGGGGCGCTAGATGGCGGTAAAGGTATCAAATGAAGACGGCTCACATACTAAACAGTATTGAAAAAATGAAGAGTTAAAAATTTTATTGTTACAATATAAAGCACCCAAAAAAACGAGTACTTACACAAGAGTAAGTGTGGAGACGTCACAACATACTTAAATACGCGAAAGTACATTTAAAATTTCAATAATAAACCCTTCCGTCTCCATGTCGCTCGAAAAAAAAACAAAATGTTTTGTTCCGCATCGCCCCGCTCGATCCGTCTCGCCGCCTAGGCCGGTCGCGCCGCTCTAAAGTCGTGGCATCGCCCGCACTGCCCGATACAAATGTTCGAGTCGCGCCCCTCCCCGCTCGCCGCCGTCGTCGGTCGCCCGGTGCACGCCGCGCGCGTTGCCGCTCGGCGACAAGGCTCGTGGCATGCATTATGCGTCGCCGGGTTATTGTTTTTGCGACTTACCGCCGGTCGCCGCCGCCGATCGCCTTAGACCAATGTCGTGGCCAGGCCGTTAGACCAATGTCGTGGCCAGGCCGTTAGAGCGGCGCGACCGGCCTATGAAGCGCGACGGATCGAGCGGGGCGATACGGAACAAAACATTTTGTTTTTTTTCGAGCGACATGGAGACGGAAGGGTTTATTATTGAAATTTTAAATGTACTTTCGCGTATTTAAGTATGTTGTGACGTCTCCACACTTATTCTTGTGTAAGTAGTCGTTTTTTGGGTGCTTTATATATACAATATATTAAATACTAAACTAGATGTAAATAAATTTGTCGTCCTGTATTTAGCCCATGCACCCATTGACAAACAATGAAATATATTCTAGGCACTTTTGAAAAAAAAAACATGATTTTAAATACGTCTACATCCTAGCCGCTCCTAGTCGCTGCCGCCGCTACTGAAAGTACGTGGCATGCCTGGCGGTCGCTCGCGTTTGTCGCGCCGCCAGCCGCCCCGCCAGTCGCCTTAGACCAATGTCGTGGCCAGGCCGTATCGGTGGCGCAGGTAGGTGTTGATTGCGGGGAGTTTACGATGCCATGATTCAGTTTTTGTTCGCGGGTGTGATGACCGTAGCATTTACTGGTTTTATATTCTGTTTACATTGGCATCCTCGCCCAGGTGATGCCTTAGGGCTTGTGGTAGTGTTCTCTATTTTGGCAAGGTCAGATCTAATTCTGCCTTCCAGATCTTGCATGTCCGCCTTGGAAACAGTATCATGGGTGAGATTAAACAGTGATGTTTTGAGACTGCTCACATCCTTCAACAAGCGCGACACGTCGATGTGGTCAAAGGTCACCACCGGTAGACGATTAAGGTCTTTAGCAACAAAGGTAGGTTGTTCCGACCTCTCGGTCTCTTTGAGCAGCTTGATAACGTCTTTCACATTCTTTTTATTTTTATCCTCTCCTTTTCTAACTATGCATCGCATGTGGCTGTCTGGCAGAGAAGTGAAGAGAATAGTTTTTCCATCTTCTATTTCGGTGTCGGTAAAACTCGTTGCACATATTTGAACAATACTTGGCTCGTCAAGTACATTCAGTTTATTTTGAACGAATGTCAAAATTCACTAATTATTAGCGTTTCAGACATATTTAAGCACTTTGCGGTTTAACACTATACGCGTGGCATAATTACGCACAACATATCGAGACCGCGTAGCAACAGCAACTGATTATGCGAGGTACGGTATACAGTCATCTGTTGTTTATTAGTGATAAGAAATTCACATTGTTACATTGCAAGTATGTTGCTTATAGTTCGTTTTTTTAGCATTAGAAAGAACTTGAAAGAAGGTAAGCGATCTTGACATGTCTTTTAATTGAAAAACGCTTTTTTCTCCAATATGCTCGGAAATGTTCACCTTACTGTAGCAAAAATACTACGGGAAGTTCTTCGTTAATGTCAAACTCTAATAAAATTAAAAAACATCAAACTATCGCTGTCCTGTTCTAGCGGACGGGAAGTAAAAAAACACTACAGTAATAACTTATTACTGTAGTGTTTTTTACTTTTTAATAATAAAAAACGCAAACGGCCAATTATTATTGCCGCGAGCCGCTTCTACACGACCCGATCAGCTATCATTTCACGTGTATGATCGTGCGAATACTGCTTAATAAAATCAAAGATTATTTTTATATTTTTTTTAAATCTCATCCGTGTTCATAAAGCTTATATAGTTTGTCAAAGGACTTTCTCATTTCAAACATAGACAAAGAGAATCATACTATCTTTGTCTTACACTAGTACTAGCACCCAAAAGAAAAGGATGGGTATAGTTTTCCTGGTTCTTACTGATTGAAAAGTTGGTTTGACCAACTATATTGCACAATTATATTGAATGAACGAATACTGAATGGCAGAATAAGTTTGTAACTTTAACTTTTAAAAATTAATTAAAGAGGGAAATTGTTTTTGACATTTTGGATGTGAAGGTTTGATTTGAGTGATGCTTGATGGTAAAATAATAATTATTTTAGCTTATTTACTCGCATGTTTGGAGAAAAGCACTATATATGCCTCGGCAGGAATAGCAATTCGTGGATTCGTCTTCTTTGTCGGACTCCGCTTCGCGTCGTCCGACAAAATCGAAACTCATCCACGAATTGCCCTTTCCCAGCCTCTGCAATAATGTACTATTAAAAATCAATAACTATTACTCATGAAAGCAGAAGAACATAAATGATCGTATTAGATTCATAATTGTTACATATTTGCCGTAACTTATTTTTAAAACGTATTTTTCAATTAAAAGACACATTAAATTTGTTTACCTTATTTCTAATGCTAAAAAAACGAACTATAGTAATTGCGTAGTCATAATATTAAATTAATATTTTTATTAAATTTTTTAATCTACTTTCATATTCATTTTATTTGTATTAATCATACTTTCCGGCTTTGTTATTTTGAAATACGTATACTAGTTAAGAGATTATTACCCAACAGAATTTGTAAGAGTAAAGGTTGCCTACTTTCCCCTCTGCCCAACTGTGAGTTGCCAAAAGGTAAGTCGTGTTTTTATACACTCATCAGTATCAAATGAAAGATTTTTTTTCTAATTTAACATTATTAAAAAGTTGGAACAGTCCAAGGTTGCCAGCCTTTTGGAGCACGGCAACGCGTCGTGCACGTTGGAGCACAAGTGTCGGTGTCTCCCATCATTCATGACTTCATCGACATACAAAGTTAATCATTTCATGACTCGTTGATGTACCTAATGCGAGTGTATATACTCGTGTAGGTATCACTCAGGGTGTCTGTTACATTCCTGTCGGCTCCAGCGACAACTACAGGAGATGGACAGCCCTTTATTACCACTACGTACGATGGTATGCGTATACGTGTGATGGAGCGTGATGACTGATGACACTCCGCGATTGTTACGCCATTTAGGGTCCTAGCTAAATTGGTTGTTCTATACTTACGCTATGGAATGTCAAATTTAGCTAGAACCCTAAGAGGCGTAACAATCACGGAGCGTGAGCGTACTTACTGGTACTTACATACTCGTCGAGGCCCGGAGACGTCCGCGAATAGGGCTTCCGATCCCGCAGAATATCTTCCACGTGGTCGCTTATAATCCTGCCGGGTCGCGGTTCCGGCAGAGGAATTAATGATGAAACGTTCACCGTTGAAAATGTTGAAACTCAGAAGCATAGTTTGTTTTTGAATTTGGAAATTTTAGTGACTGTACAACAGTTCAAAATATATTGTAGAATATGTACAGCGCGCTACAAAGTTACATGGACACATTAAGAATGGCAATAATTTATAAATGGCCTTGCACTTTTGCAGCTGGAAATACAAAAAAAGTACACTGAGTCTCGGGAGGTTAAAATTGGAACAGGAGTCGTCCTGCCGGGCCGGGGCTGCTGAGGAACTTGTTACCATCCACCACAGCGGTACAGCTCGGTGTGGGAAATTAAATACAATAAAAACAACATACTACATTAGTTAGATATTATATTAAAAACACGTTCAACTTGTTATTCTGCATACAGTCCAGTGTCGTGTGTCGGAGCCCCTCGGCTAGCGAGCAGCCTCTCGAAGCGACACACGGCACTCGCTCGTCCTGCGCGACACACGCCGGCACGACACCGGGAACACATCGTGCACGCGCGTGCAAGGGAACCACGACACACACGTCACACAGCCCACACCCGACACATGCTCCACCGGTAACTAGCGGATCACATTTTTCACCACTTGTGGAACTACACTAGGGATTTTAAACGAAATGTCTATGTTGTTCTTAGGTGGATTTGTAACGACTTCTTATGTCGACTTGTGTACTTGCAGTGGGTATATTTATGGCGCTTCTGATCAGGACTACATTTGTACCGCTTCTCTCCTGAATGTATCTTTTGGTGATTGCGCAAGTCTACAGTCTCACGACACATGGAACCGCAAATACCACATTGTTATATCTTCGCCTTATTATGCATCGTCTGGTGTCTTTTTAAATGAGATTTAAATCTGCATTTGTAGTCGCAATCGCTACATTTAAATTGCTTCGTCCCAGTATGTTTCAGTAGGTGTTTTTGTAAGTATGATTTCTGACTGCATTTGTAATCACAGTGGCTACACTGAAATGGCTTCTCACCAGTATGTGTCCTTTCATGACTTCGTAAGGCTGAACTATTACTGCACTTGTAGTCGCAATGACTACATGTATACGGCTTCTCTCCAGTGTGTATCCTCCGGTGTCTTTTTAAGTTTGATTTCAGAGTGCATTTATAATCACAGTGGCCACACTGAAATGGCTTCGCCCCAGTATGCATCATCAGGTGTTGTTGTAAGTATGCCTTCTGACTGCATTTGTAATCACAGTGGCTACATTGAAATGGCTTCGCCCCAGTATGTTTAAATAGGTGTTGTTGTAAGTGTGACTTACGACTGCATTTGTAATCACAGTGACTACACTGAAATGTCTTCGCCCCAGTGTGTATAGTCAAGTGTTGTAGTAAGTGTGACTTCCGACTGCATTTGTAATCACAGTGGCTACACTGAAATGGCTTCGCCCCAGTATGTATCATCAGATGTCTTTGTAAGCCTGACTTCTGACTGCATTTGTAATTACAGTGGCTACACTGAAATGGCTTCGCCCCAGTATGTATCATCAGGTGTAGTTGCAAGTTTAACTTCTGATTGCATTTGTAATCACAGTGGCTACACTGAAATGGCTTCGCCCCAGTATGTATCGTCAGGTGTTTTTGTAAGTGTGACTTCCGACTGCATTTGTAATCACAGTGACAACACTGAAACGGCTTCACCCCAGTATGCATCATTAGGTGTTGTTGTAAGTGTGATTTCTGACTGCATTTGTAATCACAGTGGCTACACTGAAATGACTTCACCCCAGTATGTATCGTTTGATGTCTTTGTAAGTGTGACTTCTGACTGCATTTGTAATCACAGTGGCTACACTGAAATGACTTCACCCCAGTCCCCAGTATGTATCGTTAGATGTCTTTGTAAGTGTGACTTCCGACTGCATTTGTAATCACAGTGACTACACTGAAAAAGCTTCTCGCCAGTATGTGTCCTTTCGTGTTTTCGTAACATAGAACTAACACTACACTTGTAGTCGCAATGACTACATTTGTAAGGCTTTTCTTCAGTGTGTAACCTCTGGTGTCTCCGGTTGTGCGTCTTCTGATGATATTGCAGGTTTGATTCAACGTTGCATTTGAAATTCCAGGCGCTACACTTTAAAGGCTCACCAGCCATGTGTGTTGTTTGGTGTTTGTGTAAATCACTTCTACACGAACTCCTGTAACTACAGTGACTACAATTGAAATTATTCTCCAAAGAGTGACTCTTTAAATGAGTCTCCAAACTTTTTTTGGAACTTGTTGTATACTCACATTCAGCACACATGAAACTTGTAACCCCGTGTTCGCTCTTCTCGTGTTCTATTACAAGCGATTCGGTGCAAAACGTAGAACAACAAAAATCACAAGCAAATGGCTTATGTCCGGTCGACAAGTGTGTGTTTTGTATGTGGTTCCTTAAAATATATTTGTGTCCGAAATGCTTGCCACAGTGTTCGCAGCCGTATGGTTTGGTCCCACTGTGAACAGCCGCGTCGCCGCGGAGGCGCTCGAGCACTACAGAACAAGCCATCGCGAGCTGTTCCCTGGCGCGGGCGGCGCTGCTGTCCGAACACACTGGAACACAAATGAACAAAAAATTTAAATTATATACATATACCACTTACATTCAATGACTATTTCGCCTGATTGACGCGCGTTAAGAGTGACAGGGACGACCATCAAGACAAATCAATTGAAGTAAGTCATATCAAATCAGGCCACACGTGTGGTCTGTAGAGTGCCACAAAGGAACATGCAAAGGAAGACAACGAAAAAATATCATTAAAGTCAAAAATGTTTATAAAAGCCGAGCTGTTTATGAAAATCACTGCAGAATTATCTTGGTCGTACAAGTCATTCATTATCTACCGACAGAGACCTTCTTGTCGATATGGAGTTATTATTGGTGTTCCCATAATCTACAAACAAGCTAACGATCCATGTAAAAATTATGTATGTAGGTCTTATACAGGTAATTATTGATCATACTGTTACATACTCGTATTACTCAACTAGCGACTCGCCCCGACTTCGCACGGGTAACACAAAACCTTAACAAAGTATACACCTAAAATTTCCTCAGCTTCGGCGAAAGCTGGCGGGATACCGCTCTGGACCGAGCAAGTGGCGTGCTCTTGTGTTGGAGGCCAAGACCCATTTTGGGTCATCGCGCCAACCAAGTACTTAGGCAAGTAAACCTTCCTCAAGAATCACTCTATTGATAGGTAGGTGAAATCCGTCTGAAAATTCGTTTAGTAGTTTTCGAATTTATAACGAACCTGCATACATACACACAGACAGACAGAGATGGTGGGGGACTTTGTTTTATAAGGTGTAGTGATACTAATATTGATTAATGGTTTATGTATCTTTTTCAGTCCAAATTTAATCACCAACACAATCAAACTATTAAATTATAACCATGAGAAATATGTTTTCGTCAAATAAAGAAAAACTAAGTTTATAGTAGATTGTTAACCAAGGGTTGAAAGGCACTCATTTCTGTCGAGGTAGTTTAATAGTCCGACACAGAAATGGTGCCTTTCACCCGAGTTAAACATTCTACTTTTCATATCGAATGCGAGGAAACCAAACAAGACAAGGCATTTTCACAAATCAGTAATGGAAGTACCTAATAGATCTACGGCCATGATTTATTTTCCTTAGGACTTACTTGCAATCGGAGACTTTACATGTGTGAAGATTAATAATCCCTAGCGAAAAACATTTAGATTGCAATATTTAAGAAAACACACATTTTTTTACAAACTGCAGTAATTTTAAAATGCTTTGTTCATTATAGTATGAAAATCAGCGGGATTGCCTCTTACTTTTTAATTTTATACTTTTTCGTTCTAAAAGCCGCAACAGACTACCGAACCGCACCGCGACCTTGGTGCGCCGCACCACGTAATAACATAATAAAAGTATTTTAAATATTAAATAACAATATAAGTAATTTTTATCTTGTTTTTTATTTTATTTTCATGAATATAGTGCTAAATAACTTTAACAATCAATTTAATATCGTACAAACGTTTAAATGTGGCTGTATAAGATTCTGACTTTGCTCATTTACGCAAGTGTAAGGTTAAAAAAATATTTTTGGTGTATTCCTTTTGGTTCCCGCCTTATGAAATCGAGTAAATAGAATTCAACGAAAGAAATCAAGAATAATTTGTTTTTAACAATTCACATCATTTTTTTATATAAAAAGGATCAACGTGGGATTAGTAAAATTAAACAATTACCAATTGTTCCAGGCGAGGAAATAAAGACACTATTTTTCCATCCAGTAGTTCGTGGGACGGGGACGCAGAGGAGTACACCACTTTTCTGCACTAGAGCATAAACGTATCACTTTCTGCGCACCTTTTAGAACAACAACAACCCACTTTCAGAGCATGAGATATGAAAACTAACCTAACCTACTTTAGATTGTAAACAAATGGGTGCACAATCTTACCATATTAATATTAATAATAAATAGCTCAGCTTCTTAGGCTGCAGGTGCAAAACCATTATTATTTTTAAATCATAAACTGACCTTGTAGTGGGAGCAGTTTAGGGCGGTGCCACTCCTCAGGGCCCAGCACGAGCTCGTCCTTGACCACATGATCTACATACAGTCCGGCCTGCGCAACCGCCGCGCTCACCCCAGCACTGTCCTCACACTCCTGCTCCTCCTTCACACACTGCTCTCCAGGCTCCGTCTTCACACACACCTCTCCAGGCTCCATCTTCACACACACTGTCTCTAGTGACATGTTGTGTGCCCACAAGCTAGTACCAGTGAGAACCTGCAATGCAAAATCATGTGATGATTTGTGGAGCCTCACAGCAATCACAGTAGATCAAGAAGCATTGTGTTATTTAATTTCCAACAGAATAAGGTACATTTCATTAAGAAAAAAAAACACCTTAACTAAATAACTGTCACTACATCTCCTATGTATACACAGAGTAGTTTGGTGTGAGGTAAATAAGATAGTAACAGAAATATAAGTTGGATAGCGTTAGACGCAATTGTGTTAACAAGGATAACTACCTACATGTGACAGTAGCTACAATATAGTAACTATAACATACGAAAGTAATGAAAATACCTTTCTCGTTACAGCTTCGAACAGTCAACGAAAGCGGGAGCATATCTATTTACAAAACTACAAAATACGTATCATAGACAACTCGCGCTGGTACAACTAATTTACAGCAAAATGAATAAGTTTATTGATAAGGTAGATACAAATATTAAAAATGAAAATAAACTAACTTATCTATAAAATAAAACTAAATTAAAACTAAAAACGAATACTAAATAAAATAAGATAAAATTAAAATATATCTAAGTAATTGGGCCGTAATCGTAAAACAGCAAAATTAAATTAACTCAGTATAACATAACCTCTAAAATTTGACAATTGACATTCAGTCCGAGAGATCCGAAATTCGTAGAGCCATACCATAGACTTACAATATATAGAGACGGGGTCTCAGCGAGCTGTCACTGTTGCCACTTTTGTTTAGTGTACGATTAACAATTTAACACCACCTTGCTGTAGCCATGTCGATAAAGTCATATCGATAAACTATCGACATTTCTTACAATTTTAATTTTACTTCAAAGGTTTGACGATATCTAAAATGAACAAAAACGCTTTTATTCTTTATTGTGGTTATTAGATCACAATTTTATCGTCACGCCCCAGCAGGGAACCAAGGGAAAGTTCAGATATTTAATTAAAATACATAAACACCTACTAAGATATGTGTCCCGCAATAATTGAAATATTTTATTATATTCTAATATATTTATTATTCATTAGCATTTCAATTATGTATATGTGTGAAGATGATATGTTGACCTCCTTTACAATCTTTGCATACCTACTTGTATGATTAGGTGATTTTTGGTAGTTGCTTAGCAATGTTGTTTACATGTCTTTTGTCACTTGACTCGATATAGAAAATATATTGAAGTATTGTTATGATTTTAAACAAGCTTTTAATTTACGTATAAATAGTACTTCCGTGTACATGAAGAAGTTTCCTGCACCGCAGTGAAACAAACTTCATATGGTAGCAGAGTGAAAAAGAGAAATGTAAAATCTCCACGAAAACGGAAATACGAAAAAGGGTATGTCAACTATACGTATTAAAGTGGGCTTAGAAGCCCTAGATAATAGTACATTTCGATGCTAGTGCGGAAGGTATGTCATTACTTCACGAGTACCGAGATATCTTGCCACGAGCCGCAGGCGAGTGGCAAGACTCGGGACGAGTGAAGAATGACATTTCCGCACGTGTATCGAACGACGTTTTTTAATACAGTTGCGAAAAAATAAGAAAAACATTGTTAATCGTACACTAAACAAAAGTGGTAACAGTGACAGCTCGGTTAGACGTCGTCTTTAAGTATATTATATCTATGGGCGTTTGGCAGCTATTCCGTTCCATTCAGTCAACTTATTAAGAACGGAATTTTCAATATTGAATATTAAAAAATAAACGTGTTATAATGATGAAGAGGTAAGTAATTAAATATGAAATATGTAATATTTTTCGTATTTTTACATTAACGGTAGGTTTTTATGCTGATTACGACGTTTAAAGGAAACTAATATTAACACTCATCAATAAGTAGTCGTGAATTGGAACAAGTATAAATTTAAAAAAATTGGAAAAGTAAAAAGCACTAGTTCGAGATAACCAACTTTCCGCACGCTAAACAGCTACGTAAAGAGGCACTTTTTGAGCAACTGTATTAAAAAGAAAATTATGATACATGGCGCATACACGCCAAGGCGTACTTAATTAAAAATAAATTATGGAAGCATGTATCGGAAACTCTTAAAGCAGACGCTACACAAGCCGAACTCGACGCAGATGAACTGGCGAAGTCAGAATTAATGCTATTAATAGCACCATCGGAGCTTAGACAAGTCAAAAACTGCAAATTTGCAAAAGATGTCTGGACCACCCTCGAATCCATATATGCGAGTAAGGGTCCCGCCAGGAAGGCTACTCTCTTAAAGCAATTAATACTAGCGAAACTTGAAGAAGGTGATGACGTACGAGAGCACCTAAAGAAAATAATGAACACAGTTGATAAATTAAAAGATATGGATATTGACATCAACAGTGACTTACTTTCAATTATGATGCTGTACAGCCTTTCTTCTGATTACGAAAACTTCAGAACTGCTATAGAGTCTCAAGACTCATTGCCTACTCCTGAAAAGCTAAAAATTAAAATAATCGAAGAGAGTGAAGCTCGTCGACGTGATGTCCCCAGTACCAGTAATTCCAACAGCACTGAAGAAGCATTCTACGCATTTTGCAAGATCTGTAAAAAGAAAGGCCACGATACGTCAAAATGCTGGTCGAAAAATAAAAATAATACTAGCAAGAAAAATAGAAAACCTAAGAACAGTTCCTGCAAAGCTAACAAAAACGAAACGAACCTCTACAGTTGCTACTTAATTAATGAAAAAGCAAAAAAAAGTTGGATTCTAGACAGTGGATGCACATCACACATGACATATTCGGACAAGCCCTTTACCAATATTAAAAATACTTCAAAAACATTACGATTGGCGTCAAAAGACCAAACTGCAGAGATAAAAGGATCAGGACCTGCTTTGATTGAAATTAAGGAAGGAAAGATTGCCTTAACTGATGCACTATACGTACCAAGCCTGTGCGCTAACCTCCTATCTGTTGGAAAAATGACTGATAAGGGATTAACTGTCTTATTTACAAAGACGAAAGCAATAATTAAAGATCACAAGCGAAGAGTACAAATGATAGCAATCAGAGACGATGATGGCCTGTACTATTTGAAAACTAAAAACAATGATGTTGCCAGAGCCAACAATGCTGCAGAATCTGATGATAATAATAATGATCGAAAACAAGATGAGTCTACAGATATCATGAAATGGCACTGCAAAATGGGACACATGAATGAAAAAGACCTGAAGCTAGCCTTAAAGAATGAAAGCCTGATTGGATTAAATTTTGACAGTAATAGCTCTTTGGGTGAATGTGAAATATGCGTAAAAGGAAAACTTACCAGAACTCCCAGCAAGCCAAGTGACAAGAAAATGTCACGTACGACTCAACGTCTTGAAATCGTCCATAGTGACGTTTGCGGTCCATTCAAACAACCTTCGCTGAACGGCAATAAATACATTGTAACCTTCATCGATGACTATAGTAGATATTGCCGAGTATATTTCATTAAAAATAAAAGCGAAGTGCTGCAGAAATTTGAAGAATATAAAGCAGAAGTCGAGAACTTCACAGAAAACAAAATAAAATGCCTACAGAGCGATAATGGTACTGAATACCGGAACCAAAAATTCGACTCATTTTTGAAGAAACACGGTATAGCAAGAAGGTTATCCGCTCCATATACTGCTCACCAGAATGGAATTGCTGAAAGAAAAAATAGAACACTACTCGAAAAAGCAAGATGCATGATGTTGGAATCTAAAGCCCCCATGTGTCTCTGGGCAGAGGCAGTACATACAGCAAATTATTTGTCTAACCGGAGCATAAATCAAAGTATCGATAACCAAACACCATTTGAAAGATGGGTAGGAAGGAAACCCTGCGTACACCATCTATATATCTTTGGTGCTAAAGCTTTTGTCCTTAAGAAAGGGAAACGTGACAGCAAATTTTCTTCTAAGGCATTACCTGGAATGTTCGCAGGCTATTCTGAAGTTTCTAAAGCGTTCAGGATCTATGTTCCGTCAAAGAAGAGAACAATGATATCCAAAGATGTTCGTATTCTGAACAAGAAGTTCTACGAAAATGGACAAGATTCTCCTAACCTCTCACCGTTACATGGACAAAACAAACACGAGTTATTCTATGACTTCGAAAATGATGTCAATAGTGATACTATAGAAAATCATGATGACCTGAATGAAAATGAACCATTTTACGATACCGTTGAGATCGAAGAGAACGGAGAAAATGTAAATGGATTTGACAACGAGGCAGATGATAATATAGTAAATCATGACTATCATGAGGCAGAACCAGAACTTCAAATATCAATAAATATCAAATATCAACATTTATTCAGCAAATAGGCCACAAGGGCACTTTTACACGTCAACATTGAATTTACATAAAAGCAAAAATAATAACATCAACAATTTTATAAATTAAAACTAACAATTCAATCTAACGTATTACAATTACTAAGAGATGTATATGGTCTCTTAATGTCGAATTACATACAAAATACAGATAAAAAAACACACACAAAAAATCTATAATATTTAGAGGTGTAAATGTCTCTAGGTGTCAGAACTATAAGATTATATAGTTTATCAAGTTATCCTTAGAGATGTATAGGGTCTCCAAGAGTCAATATCCTGTATAATTAATACATTCATTAAAAGAAAAGAAACATACGAGAACAGAATGAGGCGTCTCACTGTAATTAATTAATAAAAGTTACTAAGTATAATAGCTCGTGTTAGCTTAACAGACCAGTCTCCACAAACAGCACCCGTTCACGAGTATGACGCGTATCTCAGCCATCGCCTCCCTCAACCTTCATTCGGGAAAGTGGCGACCCGATCAACAACGCCACCGTAAGCAAAGACTTTTAAGCGAGCATGACATGTTCAAGCTACCGGCCTATATTAATATTAAAATAGTAATAACATGTAGCTGTAAGACACGGCATTTTGTGCTCATATGTTACATAAAAAGACAGTAATATAGCTTCACATAATTACTAGCCTAAGTTGACTTAGAGATAAGTGTCAGAAACATTAAAAATATAGGTAAGTATGTACAATCAAAAATAAAAATCAAATAAATAAATATGTACTTAGAGATGTATAAGGTCTCCAAGTGTCCAAAACTAAAATTAAATTAAACAATATAATCAAGCGAGAACATCATTGTCTCATGTGTCAATTCTACTGGACACTAGCATATTTAATTCAGTGTAAAAATAAAAACAATATTTATTTAATTCTTATTATACTAATGAAACCAATCAAGCTACCGGCTTAAAAGCATCTCTATCGTTTATAAAATCATTTACAGTGTAGTACGCCTTACGTAACAAGGAGTGCTTAATGTGCGACTTAAATTTGTGAAGTGGTAAATTCACTACATCAGTGGGGACTTTGTTATAAAAACGTGTACAGTTCCCGACGAAAGACGTACTAACCTTACGGAGGCGGTGGGCGGGCACAGCAAGTTTATGTTTGTTTCTAGTGTTATAGTTATGGATATCACTGTTAACCTTGAATTCGTGGATGTTTTTCCGAACATACATAATATTCTCTAGTATGTATTGAGATGCAATGGTAAGAATGTTAACTTCTTTGAATTTCTCTCTTAGGGATACTCGAGCGCCCAGTCCATAGATGGAACGTACAGCTCGTTTTTGCAGCACAAATATTGTCTGAATATCTGCCGCTTTTCCCCACAACAGAATTCCATAAGACATAACACTATGGAAGTAACTATAGTATACCAGCCTGGCCGTCTCTACGTTTGTCAGCTGTTTGATTCTCCTCACTGCATAGGCTGCTGAACTAAGTTTTCCGGCTAGAGTGCCTATATGTGCATGCCATTGCAGTTTGGAGTCTAAAGTGACTCCCAGGAAAACAGTTCGGTCCTCAAATTCCAGCGTATCACCTTTTATTTTAATCTTGCTGTTATTTACCTGCTTGACGTTAGGTAGCGTAAACTTGATGCATTTGGTTTTCTTGGCGTTCAAAAGCAAATTGTTTGCCGTAAACCAGTTTACAATGGTAGATAGCGCGTCATTAATGCTCTCGAAGCTATTTTCCTTTCTGTCCACTTTAAATATAAGGGAAGTGTCATCTGCAAATAACACTATATCATGTCTATCTTGCACAACTTTTGGTAAGTCATTAATGTATACCAAAAACAGGAAGGGACCAAGAATTGAACCTTGAGGCACTCCGAGGGCTACCGGGGATCCCGCCGATTGAGTTCCATTAATAACTACTCGCTGAGTTCTATCCGAAAGGTACGATGAGACCAGGTCAAGGGCACTAGCTTTTATCCCATAGCGGCTTAATTTTCTCTTTAAATTTTCGTGATCAACGCAATCAAATGCCTTTGACAGATCACAGAAAATTCCAACAGCATCTTGAGCTTTTTCCCAAGCATCAAAGATGTGTTTTAGAAGTACCGCACCGGCGTCAGTAGTTGATCGACCTTTGGTGAAACCAAATTGATTGCTATCAAGCAGTTTGTTTCTGTTGAAATGTGACAATAGTTGATTCAGAATAAGTTTCTCGAACACTTTGCTTAATGCCGGTAGTATTGAAATCGGTCTAAAGTTCGTGGGATCTGTTCTCGTTCCTGATTTAAACAGAGGTATAATTTTGCTATGTTTCATAATATCTGGAAAAATTCCAGCATCAATGCATCTGTTGAAAATCTCAGCTAAGTATGGTGTAATTAACTCAATGATGGAATCTAATACTTTGACAGACAGGCCCCAAAGATCTTCTGTTTTCTTTAAATTTAAAGACCTAAAAGTCTTAAGAACTATATTCGATGAGACATACGAAAATTTGAAGATTTCTGTACATTCTGCCACATTTGTCTTCAAAATTTCTTCAGCGACGTCTGGCGATGAATTAAGGGATCTTGTTGTTTCTACCGGGATATTCGAGAAAAACCGCTCAAAATGATCTGCTACTTCACGGTCGGAACTTACTAAAGTGTCAGCAATTCGTAGGTTGTAGTGCGGATCCTTCAGTTTACGTTTTCCAGTTTCATTACTGATAACTTGCCATACAGTTTTGACTTTATCGCTGGAATTTAGGATCTTTTTCGACAAATAATCGGCTTTAGCGGCGACACACAACATTTTAAAAGATTTAGAATAATTTTTGACGTACTCTAGAAATTCCGGGCTTTTATCAGTTGCCTTTAAATCATATAAGTCGTAGAGCCGGCGTCTTTTCTCGTGAATATCCGGTGTAGCCCAGTCGCTAAATTTAGTCTTAGCCTTGCCTTGCACCTTTTTTTGAATGAAACAGGCATCAAATTCCTTTTTAATACAATTAAACAACTCGGAACTCAAACAGTCAGGGTTTTCCTGGGTACATGACAGACAACATAATTGTTTAGTAATATTACGATTGAATAAACCTAGGCGACTTTCGGAAATCGGCCTGCACAAAGTGTCTTGAGGAATTTCTTCAGTTTTCCCGCTGAAAGAAGCTTTTAGTCCACAGTGGTCAGAACTTAGGTTGTTAATAACAGATTTACTAATCGCGTCATTATTACTAAAGATGTTATCTATACATGTAGCACTGGTTGCTGTGACTCGAGTGGGTTCACAAAATAAATTGACTAAATTGAAGGATTTAAAAGTATTTAGTAACCTTCCACATAATGGCGAATTTTCTAGCAAATTAATATTGAAATCACCACATACAATTATTTTTTTATGACTTCCAAAAACACTACTAAGTACTTCATCTATGACCGATTCGAATAAGTTATAGTCTGCCGATGGGGGCCTGTACACGCATATAATTATAAATTGTTCCAATTCAACACAAGAAAGTTCTATAAGGCGTTCCACTGACATGTCAACAATGTCTTTACGCTCCTTACTTTTTAAATTATGTTGCGGATATACTTGTTGCGGATGTCGATGCATCAGTCCATGCACCAGAGGAAGTAGAAGCACGAAGGACATACAATCTTCGTGATAGATCGCGCATAGAAACACCAAGAGTTTTAGAGGATTATGTTTTGGCAGCTATGAATATCGATAACGAAACAGAACCTCAAACATTTAAAGATGCTATGATCAGCAAAGATAAAGCGAAATGGTTAGAGGCCATGCAAAGTGAAATGCAATCGCTGGATGAAATGCAAACTTGGGAACTCGTCGATCCGCCCAAAAATCGCAAACCACTTTCGTGCAAATGGGTCTACAAAATTAAAAACAATCCAGACGGCACTATTGAACGTTACAAGGCCAGGCTGGTGGTAAAAGGTTTTTTGCAGAAACCAGGCATAGATTACCAAAAGACCTTTAGTCCAGTCGCTCGCCTCAGTACCATAAGAGCTGTTTTAGGGATGGCAGCTCAAGAAAACCTGGTTCTTCAACAGTTTGATGTATCAACTGCATTCCTGAATGGTGATGTCAAAGAAGACATATTTATGAAGCAACCAGAAGGATTCACTGATGGTACAAATAAAGTCTGCAAACTTAAAAGAAGCTTGTACGGACTAAAACAGGCTCCACTATGCTGGAACGCTTGCATATCGGAATACCTCATAAACTCAGGTTTTACCCAGAGCAAGAAAGATCCCTGCCTGTACATGCGTGATAAAGTGTTGATTGCACTTTACGTAGATGACGGTTTAGTGGCTTCAGCCAATGAAGCATCTGGAAGAAAATTCATTGAAGAATTAAGAAATAGATTTAAAATAACTACTAAACCGGCGTCTTACTTTCTGGGGCTGGAGATTAACAAAACCAAAGAAGGTAATATCACGCTAAACCAGAGTAGATATACAGAGAAAATACTCCGTAAATTCGGAATGGATAACTGCAAAGCAATGCCAACCCCGGCAGTAAAAATTAATAAAGACGAAGAAGAAGAAGATGATAATATAGTTTTTCCTTACCGTCAAGCCGTGGGAGCTCTAGCGTATCTAATGGTCGCTACAAGGCCAGATATAAGCTATGCAGTTAGTGTTGCCTCAAGGAACTTGGAAAAACCAACTAGTCTCGACGTAATGAGAGTAAAACGAATTCTTAGGTACCTCAAAGGTACAGTAAATAAAGGATTGGTTTTTTCAGCCAGCCGGGACAAGAAGTTGATATGCTTCAGTGACGCTGATTTCGGTGGCGACTCGTCTACGGGCCACTCAACATCAGGGATGATTTTCCTATTCAATGGTCCCATAATGTGGAAAAGCCAGAAGCAGCCGACCGTCGCTATCTCGTCAACAGAATCTGAACTGGTAGCATTAACGGAAACTGCGAGAGAAGCGTTATGGCTTAAAGATCTCCTAGAAGAGTTGACTGGATTCATTGAAAAACCAACCATTTATGTGGACAATGAATCAACAATTAAGTTTTCCGAGAATCCGCCTTACGAGTTCCACAAGAGGACGAAACATATAAGAATTAAACACTTCTTTATCAGAGAGTGCTTACAGAATGGCGACTTCGTTCTTAAGCAAGTCTCATCTGAACTTCAATTAGCGGACATGTTTACCAAGCCATTGTTTGGACCAAGACTAACAACGTTAAGCAAAAGAATTGGACTTCAAGACTTGTAAAGGAAAAAAGTATTGTGGATGTGAAGATGATATGTTGACCTCCTTTACAATCTTTGCATACCTACTTGTATGATTAGGTGATTTTTGGTAGTTGCTTAGCAATGTTGTTTACATGTCTTTTGTCACTTGACTCGATATAGAAAATATATTGAAGTATTGTTATGATTTTAAACAAGCTTTTAATTTACGTATAAATAGTACTTCCGTGTACATGAAGAAGTTTCCTGCACCGCAGTGAAACAAACTTCATAATATGTTTAACAAAGATATTGAAGCTTCAATTAATTGCTATTTCGTTCCACTGTGTAGCATTTATCGATATATAACATGATTAAAATCGACTTTTCACATCCCTAAAAGAGCACACATACACGTTTTTACGCACACATACACAGCCTGGATGCATCAAAAAAGGCAACACTTGATTTGAAGTTCACCTTGTCAACAGTATGGTTGTCCTTTTTTGACAAATGGCATTTTAAAAGAGCGAGGAGAGAGAAATGATGCTAGTTGCTGCGCCGTCAAAGAGAACAGAAAAGGTAGGGGCCTTGAGCCATACCACACTACCGTACCGTACCGCAACCTTGGTGTGCCGCATATCGAGATATCTCTTTCTCGCTCTCACTTACCTGAGACCTTGGTGCGGTGCGGTAGCGTATTACGGCGAACAACCTTCTAACGTATGCGGAGTGAAATTTGAACAAAGTTGGTATATATAAAATATAAAAACACAAAAATCTAAATAAAAAAGACGTGTCGTCAATGTAAAGTCAATATGTCTGTCAATCAGTTTGGTAAGTCTCATAAAGATTGGGTGTTTAATTTTGTAATTATGGTAAATCAACAAGAACGCCTTCGTCAAACAGTATGTACTTTCTATAGTAGCCATCCCCTATGGCCGAAATCAAAGGTGGTGGAATATTTTGTGCAAATGGGTGAGAGTCGAAGCACTATTTACAATATTCTGGCGTCCTTTGCCTTGAAGAAAACCACTGCTAGAAAGCCTGGTTCTGGAAACTATACCAGCTTGAGCAAGGTTTCCGAGAGAGCTCGATTAAAGAAAATTACGGCCGGCCGTGTCGCAAAATCTTATAGAGAGCTCGGCAGAAAATTTTAAACTGACGGCAAAACTGTTAAAAAATATCTTAAAGACATGGGCATCGATATGCGATGTAGAAAAGTTAAGCCCACTGTCTCTGAAAACCAAGAAATCACTCAGAATGTACGGCTGCGTAAATTAGTCAAAGAAATATTTTACGCTATAAACAATGTCACTTGCGTTATGGATGACGAGTCATATTTCACGTTAGATGGAAACGAGTGGCAAGGCAATTACTATTTAGAGAACACCAACGGTCCAACCGATGAGAACGTGAAATATGTTGAGCATACAAAATTTCTTAAAAAAGTTTTGCTATGGCTTGCCATCAGTCGACGCGGAATGTCTAAGCCTGTATTCTTTGAGTCAGGTTTAGCTGTGAACGCCGACCGCTACATAGAGCGTTGTTTGCCATTAGTGCGGGATTTCATAAATACGAGTCATATGTTAAACCTTTTTATTACCTTTTTTGTAATAAGAACATCCATGGTTTTTTGATTTGTATTTTTATATTCATATGTTTTTTTATAAGTGTCATTCCTTCCAATATTCTCATTGTGTGAACGTGTTTTCTATTTATTAAATTATTTCAATAAGTATATTCCACGGATTTTACTCCTATATTAATAGGTTATGAGTGCCCGTACTACGCTGCGAAATAAGTTTAATAAGTACGAGAAATATGGATTCTCCATCGACGTCTACACATACTCATCATATAACGTTCTCGAAGCTACACGGAAGCAAGAACTTCAATAACTGGTTATTCAGTATTCAGTGTTTGCTCACCGATCAAGGACTCTGGGAGGTCTGTACAAAAAAAGCCGAATTGACAGACCCCGCAGAAAAGCAAAAAGACGCTCGTGCTCGAGCAAAGATATGCCTGTCCTGCAACGAAAACGTGTATCCGGTAATAAGGTCAGCTAAAACTGCGTATGAAACACTGCAATGCCTAAAAAAGGCTTATGCAGATAGCGGCCTGACAAGAAGACTGGCTTTGATGAGGAAGTTACTATCCAATAAATATGATGGTAACATGGAAGAATATGTGAACAAATCATTGGCTACGCAACAGGAACTCCAAAGCATTGGCGCGTCAGTCGAGGACGAGTTTCTGGCTATCGTGATGCTCGCTGGCCTGCCAGAAGAGTTTAAGCCATTAGTGATGACCCTGGAACACGCTAACATCGCTAAGATAACATCGGAACACGTCGTGACGGCTCTACTAAAGGAAGATTCTCGTGCCGTCAGTGCTGCATCCGGCAGTACCCAGCCTGCACCTGTCAAACAAGGACCAGCAAACGTGCTGCAAGCCCGCTCGTCGAAGACGAAATCTAAATTATTTTGTAAATATTGCAAAAAGTTAGGGCATGTAGTGTCTGAGTGTAGGAAGAATAAGAACAAGAATGATTCGACGACCAAATCATTTAATACATCTGAATTCACGCTTTCATCTTGTTTCCCTCTCATTCCCCCTACAGCCACAGGTTCTCAGGACTGGTATATTGATTCTGGAGCGACTTCCCACATGAGCAACCGGAGAGATTGGTTCTCCGCCATGTCACCCCACATGATGCCCATCACCGTCGCAAACAATGACCAGATTTCAAGCCATGGAAAAGGTACTGTAAATATGTATATATCTGACAATGTAAATAGTATTAGTGACGTGTTGTACATCCCTGGCCTAGCCACTAATCTTCTATCGGTTTACAAATTAACCGATAAAGGTTACGAAGTTTTGTTTACATCAAAAGGCGCGAGTATCATTCCCGAGAATGGCTGTCAAGTGACGAAACCTGTCATTGCCACAGGCTCTATACATAAAGGTATGTTTAGACTTGATGTCAGTTCAAATAATACTCCTCACGCACTTTGCACTGGCACCAAGGAGTCCGCAATGCTTTGGCATAGACGCCTTTCTCATATAAATGCCAAAACTTTAAACATTCTCAAAAATAAGCACGTTGGCGTTGACTTTCAAAAAGGTTTTCATGAACCATGTGTTCCGTGCCTACAAGGCAAACTTTCTAAGAAACCTTTTTACAAGTCTACGAGTAGGTCAAATTGCGTATTGGAACTCATTCATTCCGACCTATGCGGTCCAATGAGTACGCAATCATTTGGCGGAGCTCTATACTTACTAACCTTTACGGATGACTTTAGTCGAAAAACCTTCGGCTATCTTTTGAAAAGAAAAGATGAGGTCTTCGGTAAGTTCGTAGAGTTTAAGCATCTAGTAGAGAACCAAACGGGGCAGAAGATCAAGGTCCTGAGATCAGACAATGGAGGCGAGTATGTCAACCATGATCTGTCCACGTTCCTGAAGGAGAACGGGATTGTCCATCAGACCACAGTTCCGTACAACCCTGAGATGAACGGGATCTCGGAACGCGCAAATCGCACGATCATTGAAAAGGCGAGATGCATGCTCCAGGACTCGCAGCTGCCGAAAGCATATTGGGGAGAAGCGGTAAACACGGCGATTTACATCAAAAATCACGTGCCAACGCAAGCCCTGAAGAACCGTATTCCGGAGGAGATTTGGTCCGGTAAAAAGGTAAACCTGTCACACCTCAAAGTCTTTGGCTGTGAAGCTCATGTTCTTGTACCAAAAGAAAAACGTACAAAGCTTGACGCCAAGACTCAGAAATGCATCTTCGTAGGCTACGCGACGGAAAGCAAAGCTTACCGTCTCGTCAATCCCCAAAACCCCCGAACGATTATTATCGCTAGAGACGTAGTCTTCATAGAAGACAAGCTCAAGGCAGATCCCACCCCAAATCCCATCACCACCGAGTTGGAACCTCCGTCTCAACCAACACAACAAGTCCTAGTCCCAATTTCTGATCCTGATCCAACATCACAGTACCATATACAGCTTGATGTCCAGCCTGAATCTTTAGTTCCAGACCAACTTGAACCTGCGCTCGCCGAACCTGAGATGGAATGTCGTGAGAACCCTGAACCAGCAGAAGCAGTACCCGTTCCCGAAGAAGAACCGGAGCGCAGATACCCTGCTAGGGACAGACGACCTCCTGAGCGATACATACAGGTTTGCGCAGTCAACATGACGTCTGATCTGGAACCTGAGACATTTAAGGAAGTTTCAGACCATCCGCAAAAGCAAGAATGGCTTGAAGCGATGAAAGCTGAGTATGAGTCTCTCCAAAAACATAGAACTTGGATTATTGTTGATAGACCCAAGGATCGAAAGACGACAAAGTGCAAGTGGGTCTTTAAACTAAAAAAGGACACAAGTGGACAGGTTGTAAAGTATAAAGCCAGACTTGTAGCCAAAGGGTTTACCCAGGTTGCAGGAGTAGACTACGGAGAAACTTTTTCGCCCGTAGCAAGGTTATCATCTGTACGGCTACTAATGGCATATGCGGCGGAACTTAACTGTCAAGTTGACCACCTCGACGTGGAAACTGCTTTTTTAAATGGTGATTTGGAAGAGGAAATTTATATGGAACAGCCTGAAGGTTTCTCTACCGATTCGAAGAATAAAGTCTGTTTATTGAAGAAGTCTCTTTATGGCTTGAAGCAAGCTCCACGTCAGTGGAATAAGAAAGTGTGCGAAGCTATGGCCACCTTATCGCTTACACAAGCATCAACGGAACACTGCATGTACTACACGAGACATGACAACGATTTTCTAGTTGTAGCAGTATTCGTCGACGACTTTTTCATTCTGTCAAACAGCGAAACATTGAAAACCAACTTTAAAAACGACCTCAAGAAATTGTTTACGGTCAAGGATCTGGGACCTGTCAAAGACTGCCTCGGGATGAGGGTTTCCCAGAACAAAGGTCGTATAACCCTTGATCAGTCACACTATATTGACAAACTTTTAGAAAAATATAATATGACGGATGCCATCACCGTCACTACACCGATGGAACCTGGCATAAAGCTAACCCTTCCCACGCAGGAAGAAGAAATTGACGTTCCCTACAGGGAACTTATCGGCTCGCTAATGTATATAGCAATTGGAACTCGGCCCGATATTGCACATACAGTCTCGTACCTATCCCAATTCAATACACATTACGGGGGGGTACACTGGAAAGCCGCAAAAAGGGTTCTCAGATACCTCAAAGGTACAAAGGACATGGGGTTAACTTACACGCGAAATGGTCATAACAACGTCGTGGGATATTCGGATGCCGACTTTGGAAACAGCATCATTGACCGAAGGTCCTATACTGGATATGTCTTTCTGGTGAGTGGAGGGCCAATCTCTTGGGAAGCTCGCAAGCAACGTACAGTCGCCCTTTCAACAACAGAGGCTGAGTATATGGCGTTAGCTGAAGCCTGCAAGGAGGCCATTTACCTAAAAACGCTCATCCAGGAAGTATTTAATATCGCTCATCCCATGATCATTCATTCAGACAATCAGAGTTCCATCAAACTTGCACACAATAGCACTTATCACGCCCGCACCAAGCACATCGACATCAAACATCACTTCATTCGTGACGCACTATCACACCATAATCTACATCTAAGGTTCATTCCCACTAATGATATGGTCGCCGACATTTTAACCAAACCTTTGGCTAAAATAAAACATTTTAAGTGTACAAATGCTTTAGGTTTAGGTTAGGTTTAGGTGTACATAGTAGGTATTAGTGTGTGTATAGTCAGTGATAGTTAGATTGTATATACAGGGTGATTTTTTTTGTGCTCTATTTTATTATGTGTACAGTTTACTTTGATATGTCTATATACACTTATGTTCAATATGAATATATACAGGGTGTTCATATTACGGGGGGGTGTTAAACCTTTTTATTACCTTTTTTGTAATAAGAACATCCATGGTTTTTTGATTTGTATTTTTATATTCATATGTTTTTTTATAAGTGTCATTCCTTCCAATATTCTCATTGTGTGAACGTGTTTTCTATTTATTAAATTATTTCAATAAGTATATTCCACGGATTTTACTCCTATATTAATATCATAGAGGAGAAAATGTAGTGTTTTGACCAGACTTAGCCTCAAGCCATTATTCCAAAAAAACCCTTAGCAAAATGGCGCAGTTAAACATCCCATACGTACCGAAGACATCAAATCCACCTAATGTTCCGCAACTTCGCCCTATAGAAGATTTTTGGGCAAATCTAAAGAGGCGAGTATATTGCAATAATTTTCGTCCCAAAAATGTACAGAGTTTGATTCGAAAAATAAAATCGGAGCTGAATAAAGTGCCGACATCTGTGTTTTCGACAGCGATGGACAAAGTACCACAGAACTGCCGTAAAGCATCTCGCATGGGAGTAAACTATTTTATACATTAAGCCTTGATATATATACATTATTATAAGAACATAATTATTTTAAAAAAGAATGTTTTTTTTATTTAAAACAGTATTGAACTTTGTCCAAATTTCACTACGCATACGTTACACGATCGAACAGAGCCTCGGACCGGACTAAAGTTGCCCGTTTAGACTTACTACTATTTCTGAACGTATCCTTAGCTTTGCTATCTGTCAAACCATGTTAAATGTCAGTGTCATGTCACTTAGTACGGGGAGTACCAGAGTACCATGGGAGTACGCCGTTTTTTAGTTTTGGATTTCATATTTTCTTGCTAATAAATCTAATAATGTATATTATTATTTAGTTTTGTTGACACTTATTCTCTAATCCTAACTGACTAGCAAAGGCTCAAGAAGCTGCCTATTTTCTAACAATATAAAGAGCAGTTCCTCTTGTTGTGGTATTCTTTTGAATTCGTTGTAGTATTTCTGCGCACCGCACAGTTGCCGTGAATTGCGATGGACGTGACGCACGCGTGTCGCTGCTGCCTGCGGTGTGCTCCGGACAAGGACCTGACGACGCCGTACACACATCTCGGCAAAACGGAGATATATGCCGACATGATCAAAGAGAGCTTCGATATACATGTAAGTAAAAGTATGACAATCTAGTTATCGTAATATATCTGAGTACACAAACAATAAATTATGAAAACTTAAATGTTTCTGTTTGAATAATTTAACTTGCAGCTGGTGGTGGGCGGCTCGGGCTCGTGCGGCATCTGCTCTATGTGCGTGGGCCGCCTGCGAGACGCGAGCGACTTCAAGCTGCAAGTGCAGCGCAGCCAGGCGGAGCTGCGGGCGCGCACGCAGGGAGCGAGCGTCAAAGGTAGGGACACACTACCCATTAAACTGGTAGTGAATTGTAGTAATTCCGTTGGAGCTCTTTACAGATATCTACTGAAAAACTATGTTACGATCATAATTGATTTGCAGTCTAGATGGTGGCACCATACACCCTCCTGCTAAGGACTGACTGCCCAAATCCAATAGCGTTATTGGACTTCTTTAAAATTGTTGTCTGAACATAAAATTAACGGGAAGTTGATGTGATTCATATTCTTTGTGTTTTTTTTGCTGTAGAGGAAGAATCTGCCGTTGAGCCAGAGAATCCAGAAATGCAGGACGAAGATGGGACCAGTGAGCCGGTATCAGGTGAGTCTACTCCTCTTCAATGAACATCAATGATCATTATTTTTATATATTAAGCTGACAAGCAGTAATATCAATTGATGATGTCTGTGTAGCAATCTTCAGATAATGACATTGCCAAGTATTAGAAGACACATGTATGTGCTTGTCTAAGGTGTTGACATTGTGTTCCGAGACCACATCTTCTGGCAGTTTGTTCCAAACCCTCACTACTTGGTTTCTAATGAGAATTAGATTTGCAGTAGTGGTTACTAGGTTTGAATACCTTGTGGCTGAACTAGCCTGTTGCTTATAAACTTATATGTTTGCTTCAGGTGACGAGCCCCCGGTCAAACCGGAGATGCTGGAAGAAGATGAAATACTTGATGAGAGATTCCGTGAGTCATTAGTTTTAACGACAGGTTTAGAAGATATGATGATGTGTGATGTGTGAGCAACAGGCTAAAGTTAAAACATTGCATAAATGTGAATATTGAATCTATGGGTATTAAGAGGTTTGTAAAATATTTAATATTATCAGTAGTGTAGAACAGAAAAAAAGTGAAAGTAAAATAAATTACTTCAAGGTAACAAGTGTTATTAAAAATAATCCTATAGCTGAACCATTGTAAAGAAGAAATTGCATTCAGCCCCGGTTACTGCGCAGAACATGGGGTTTAATATAGTGTTGGTTGCTCTAGATGACATGCTCCGGTTAAACACGGCGGCCGGAGACAGGGCGAGCGACGAGGGTGACCCGCTGTTGGGTGAGTACCTGCTTCATGTATGTACAATAAATTAGTTCAAGTGGAAATTAGTTCAAATCAGACTTCAATTGCGTATATACGTCTACGTCTATTTAGACATGTTTATTACTTGACAATCCCAATATAAATAAGCACAAAGTGCAGTTCTTTTTGGACAACTTTAAAACTATTGATCAAGGGGTGTTTTATTAAAAAGAATTAATATATCAATTTTTTTTTATATTCAAAATATTAGAAAAATGTACTATGTTGCACATTTATATGATTCGTAATGTCATCCATCTATCTGAAGGATTTTTTTCTATTGTGCTTAAAATAAGAACATTTAAACTTCATTATATCACTGCATGGCAGCGTGGCCACACTGAACCAGATCTGTTGCACCAGGCACGACCCGGAGCGAGGCTGCGAGATCCCTGAGTCGTCGACACAAACCACGAATAGTATGTTTGTTTCAGATGAAGAGCTCCTAGTCAAGCCAGACTCGGCGAACGAACATGTTACAGGTGATGAGATGCCGCGTAAGTGGGCCATTTTATTTAAAGTTGTCCTCTACACGTTTTTTTTAAATAGGTATTTTTTTATGTTATTTCTACTCAGAATCACGAGCTCTTTCTATCCTACTAGGAGAAAAAAAGTGTTCCAAGGTTTTTTCCCATTCCGTTACCATTTTTTTATAGACTTTGCATGGCGGTTTCGGAATGGAAAGATCGAAAAATGTATTGAAATCTTGAGACACTTTTTTCTCCTATTAGGATCAAAAGAGCTCATGATTCTGAGTAAAAATAACATAAAAAAATCCCAACTTTTGCTAAAGCGCTTCGGATGGGCTGACTGCTAGGACCAAAAGGTGGACGGACTGTGTGAGATGATATGATATGAACGCAAGTACAGATGATGGATGACAGAGAAGTCTGGAAGAAAAAGACATGCTGGGATCAAATGGGATATTGGCAAGCGAAAGATGATGATGATGATGGTTGTGTTTGTCATAGCTCGGTTAAAATAAAAATATTTCGATGAAAATCCCACACAATGCCGAGATGTTTGTTAAATTAATTATACGCGTTCTAACACTTACAACCTTTTTAAATTGTTTTGTAAATGTGTGTTCCAGTGTGTTCGGACGGCAGCGCCGCCCGCGCCAGGGAACAGCTCGCGATGGCTTGTTCCGTGGTGCTCGAGCGCCTCCGCGACGACGCGACTGTTCACAGTGGAGGCAAACCATACCGCTGCGAACACTGTGGCAAACATTTCATGAACAAGTCTGTTTTACGAGAACACATTCAACACACGCATTTATTGACCGGACAAAAACCATTTGCTTGTGATTTTTGTAGTTCTACGTTTCAAACCGAATTTCTTGTGATAGAACACGAGAAAAGTAAACACGGTGTAACAAATTTTATGTGTGCTGAATGTGAGTATGCAACAAGTTCCAAGAAAAGTTTGGAGACTCATTTAAAGAGTCACTCTTTGGAGAACAATGTTAATTGTACTCACGGTAGTTACACAAGTTCTTGTAAAACTGATTTATACAAACACCAAACAATACACATTGCTGGAAATCCTATTAAGTGTTGCGACTGTGATTTCAAATGCAATGATGAATCAAAACTGCGACGTCACCAGAAGACGCACAACCGGAAGCACCAGAGAAAACCTGACAAATGTAGTCATTGCGACTACAAGTGCTGTGTTAGTTGTAATTTACGAAGACACGAAAGGACACATATTGGGGCGAAGCCTATTCAGTGTAGCCACTGTGATTACAAATGCAGTTGGAAGTCAGACCTACTAAGACACCTGATGTTACATACCGGGGCGAAGCCATTTCAGTGTAGCCACTGTGATTACAAATGCAATCGGAAGTCAGACTTACAACAACACCTGATGATACATACTGGGGTGAAGCCATTTCAGTGTAGCCATTGTGATTTCAAATGCAATCGGAAGTCAAACTTACAACAACACCTGATGATACATACTGGGACGAAGCCATTTCAGTGTAGCCACTGTGATTATAAATGCATTCAGAAGTCACACTTACAACAACACCTGTTGGTACATACTGGGGCGAGGCCATTTCGGTGTAGCCACTGTGATTACAAATGCAGTCGGAAGTCACACTTACAACAACACCTGTTGGTACATACTGGGGCGAGGCCATTTCAGTGTAGCCACTGTGATTACAAATGCAGTCGGAAGTCAAACTTACAACAACACCTGAAGATACACACCGGAGAGAAGCCGTACACATGTAGCCAATGCGAATTCAAGTGCAGTGATAGGTCAAGCTTGCACAGACACGAACGGACACATACTGGCGAGAAACCTTTCAAATGTAGTCGTTGTGATTACAAGTGTCGTGATAAAGCAACCCTACGACGTCACCAGAAGTCGCATACAGGGAACAAGCCTAAACCGTAGCAATAGCGACTACAACTGCAGCCAGAAACAGCACCTGCGATGACGCCGGATGATACACACTGAAGAGAAACCTTGTAGGGAACGTTCGCGTTAGAGGGTACCTTTTTATCTAAATTTATTTAATTCATTCGTTTTAAGTAAGGTCCACACTGAAATCAGCGCTATGGCTCGCCGTGGCAGTATGGGGATCCTGTTAGTATCTAATTTGTGTTATTTTCTATTTCAAATAGTGCATTTACATACAAATTGTACTGTTAAACAAATGTATTTACTTTCGTTATTTATTAAATCGGAAAGTTAATCCTGACGTTGACGGCAATAAGCAGGCGGCTCCTGTGCTGCCCCCTACAGCTCGCGCCCGCTGCCGTATACTAATGTAATCACTGCCATTACCCCAGTCAATTTAAATACCTCACGTGGAGATATATCTTAGTGTAGATCCACAAGTTAGAGTAGTGAGTGAGCGCTGCGGGCGAAGTGGCCAGACACGTGGCTTCCGAGCCGGCGGTCGCGGGCTCACGCCACAGACACCACCGACTCCTTGCGACTTGTGTACATGTGAAGCATCGTTTGATATTTACCAGTTGCTTTGCAGTTTGAGGAACCTGCATGTTATAGTAACTGAAAGGGCTAGCGTGAGAACATCAACCCACACCTTCTTGTACAATGAGATCTGCATATGTATCTCTCGCTCTTGTAATACTGGTGTGACAGAGATGGGAATATCTAGATAAACGAAGGTCGCGGTGTCCACTGCGACTGGAGGCTGATGCGTGTTAGAAAATATAAAGAGTGACATTGTATTCCACTATGATTACTAGAATTAAATTAAAATTAATTGATATGTATCTTTGAAGAAAGAGTATTATTCTATTCTACTGCGTTTCCTTACCATTCCTACACACTCGCTGTCGC
Source organism: Cydia fagiglandana (assembly GCF_963556715.1). Taxonomy (NCBI): domain Eukaryota; kingdom Metazoa; phylum Arthropoda; class Insecta; order Lepidoptera; family Tortricidae; genus Cydia; species Cydia fagiglandana. Next base: position 1,224,000 of record NC_085950.1, on the reverse strand, counting down.
ATAGCACCCTCTCTCTCGACCGTCCCGGGCTGTCACGTCGGCGACATGTCGTCGTCGAGCGGCGCCACAGAGTAGACACCAGTACTGCGCCGCGCTCACACTATTTATATACTCATGGAACCCCCACACAGCAGCAACGCAGAAAGAGCGGAGATATGACTGGTATAACGCCTCAATTATGCTTCATCTCGTTCTCTATAGTGCCAGTTACGGTATAAGAATTATATACAGTCATCTGTTATTTATTAGTGATAAGAAATAATAGTTATTTGTTTTACAAGGGGGCAAAGTTGTTGTTTAACCGCTCATGATAATATTCATACCCGAGCAAGAGAAAGATTCCAAAATTGAACCACGAGCGTAGCGAGTGGTTCGAAAATTGAAATCTTGAGCGTTGCAAGGGTTTCAAAGCACGAGGGTTAAACTAAATTTGCCCCAGAGTGAAACACAAAAGTTTTCACCAATCCAACCCGAAGCAAATGTTAAATGTAAAATTTCAAACCAAATCAAATCCAAATGAATGTTATTAAATATTTATCATCCAAAATCATCATTTAAAAGTCAATACTACCAGCTAGCATAAGAAAACAACTCAAAATTTGCATTTGATTACTTTGCCTCCCATGTGAATAAAATGCAACTTTGCTATTCGTTTTTGAAGTGCAAAGTAATTCTTTCCGAGCTGGTGTGGTGAAAAATAAATAATCGATGATATTCACATTGACACATCACAAATATGTTGCCTAGTAATTGCGTACTGATAATATTAAATAAGTAATTGTTCAGCTTTGGCTTTGTATTTTTAGGAATATTTTTTTGTAAATACTGTGGCAACACCAAAGTCACGGTTCGAATTTAAATCTTGCTCTGTCATGAGCTGTCAGAGCCAGTATGTCATAGAACTACTACCAGTGCACATCACATCTCGCTATTCTCGTTAATGTTCTCGCAATTTTGTTAAAAGCACTACTGCCAATCTCTAGACTATTTAAAATCAGTGCTGTGTAGCCGAAGGACGCCGTGCCCATCTGTGCAGTGGAAAAACCTAGGTCTAAGTTGGCCGACTGAAGGTAACGGTTCTGAGCTTACCTCTAGCTTGCGACAAGGGCAGCCCGGACCACCACCAGCAGTCCACAACAGAAACCAACGGTTCAACCCACAACCACCGGATTGCAAAGGTAACTTCGTCTCACACTATCTCGCACTTAAATTTAATTCCATAAGTTAATTTGGCATACAACAACTTTCTTGCTCAACCGGCCCTAAAGTATTCCCCTATCGTCCCATTATTTACAGTCCACTCTCTCGCCAGTGAACATTTTGGTTCTTCGAACCGGATAATTTGAAAAGTGACCTTTGGTTTTTCGTTTGTCGTTGTCTGTTGCTTATTCAAATTCGTTTCGTCATATCATCTGCTTAATTCTAAATTTAGGGTAGACTTATAAAAAAAGTCGAGGGTAAGCAAGAAAGTTGGTGGTCGTGTAGTGGTGCTTTAATAAAATCATTCGGTCACTTATTTAATTGCGCTGGCAACATTTTTCATAATTGTCAAGTGTCAACTGTCAGCTGTCTGTCATTGAAGTTGTGGAAGGTGAATTGCAGTTTGTTTTGAACATTTTTTTGTGTATTTACTGCAATTTTGTGTAGTTTTGTGTTTATTAATATGGGAGGCAGTGATAAGTCTGGCGAGAAAGATGATGCTGGCGTAGACACGGTGATGATTGCTCGTGATTATCAGGTAATGAGAATAGAGTATTTGCAAATGTTGTCGGATGCTGAATTAGCTTTGTGTGACGAGAGTGAATTGTGTGCAATTGCGAAAAACTTTCATGAAGCTCAAATAAAACTTTTAAGTGCTGCTCCGCGAAGCGAGCACCGCGAAATTTGTTCCCATACCGCGATGTTCGACTCGAAGGTTAGGGCAGTGAGATCGCGTTTGCAGAATAGGAAGCAGGCCTTTGCTGGGGCTTCCGGGGTATCGGGGACGCCGCAGCCGGTCTTGCCGAAGTTGCCGAAGTTACAAATTAAAGCTTTCGATGGGAAAATTGAAAACTGGGTAACATTCATACAGTTGTTCAATTCTTTAGTACATAAGCGAACAGATATTGCCCCTGTTGAAAAATTACACTATTTACTGTCGAGCGTGCAAAATGAAGCATATGACCTTATAAAAAATTATCCTGTCACCGATGACAATTATAAGGTAGCATATGAGGCGCTGTACAAGCAATATAATAAAATTAAATTAATTGCTACAACTTATTATGATAAGCTTACTCAGTGTGAACCTGTAAAAGTGTCTCGGCCTAGTGACCTACAGCGGGTTCATAGGGTCTTTACTGAAAACTTGTCAATATTGAAAGGTTTCAGCTTGCCGGATAAAAACTTTTTACTTATTCAGTTACTGTGGTCGAAGCTGGATAGGAGCACGAAGGAGCAGTTTGAGCTAGAACACAACTCCGATGATATCCCGGAGTTTAGTAAATTGCAGAATTTTGTTGAGAAAAGATACCGAGCACTAGATGCTGCAGGGTCAACGGGCTTCGTTGCTAGTACCCCTCAGCCTAGCAGTAGTAAGCCTTCTAGTAAGCCAAAAATGGCCTTGGTGGTCACTGCTCCAACGTGTGTAGTCTGTAAGCTGGCTCATAGTCTTGTATCTTGTCCAACTTTTTTAAAATATGACCCCGCTGATCGGTTCAAATGTGTGAAAGAAAATAAGTTATGTATTCTATGTCTGTCGGGGTCTCATTCTGTCAAGTCCTGCAAGTCAAAACAGCGGTGTGAGCAGTGTCGTTTCTCCCACCATACGCTGTTACATTTTAATAATGCAAATGTGCCTGCCTCCCCGGCTGTGGATGTAAATAGCTCGAAGCATCCGTCTGACACATCGAATCCGCTGGCAATGGTGGCAAGTAATGTGGCGGCCTCTTCTTTGTTTGCAACTGCCAAGGTTTTGGTGAAGAATGCCCAAGGCGACTTGGTAGCGGTAAGGGCTTTGCTTGACTGTGCCAGTGCTTGCAACTTTATAAGCGAGGAATGTGCAAAGAAGCTTGGTCTCCGGGCAGAATATGGGAAGCATGCCGTGACTGGCATTGGTGATGTGGTTTCTAGGCCCGGTGGCACATTGTCATGTACTGTCTCGTCCAGGCTCGGGAAGTCTGATACTGCTATTACAGTAGAGGCTTATTTGTTACCAAAAATTTGTCCGGAAATGCCAACGGATCATGTTGATGTCTCATCATGGCGACATATCAGGGGCTTAGAGTTAGCTGACCCTCATTGGCATATTCCAGGACCTGTTGACTTGCTCCTGAACGTCAACATTCTCGCTTCTTCGTTGCGCCCTGGTTTAACCCATGGGGCCCCTGGCCAGGCGACTGCCCTCAACACCATCTTCGGGTGGATTTTGATGGGTGACGCAGGCGACTGTGCAACGGACATCTGTCGTTCTCGGTTCCGTGGTAACAGTTGTCAACTGGTCGTGGGCAGGTTATCAATTGACGACTCTATTAAGAGGTTCTGGGAGTTGGAAGATGTCCGCTCTCCGAACACCGTCATTTTGTCGAAGGAGGATCAGCTGTGCGAGGAATATTTTCTCGCTAACTTTCGTCGCACAGAGGAAGGTAGATTTGTCGTTCCTCTACCTTTCGCTGACACTTCCAATAAACCCACCTTCTCGGGCTCTCGAGCCATTGCTCTTAGGAGATTTTCGTCGCTGGAGCGAAAGTTACTCAGTAACTCCGACTTCTACAAAAACTATGTAGCCTTTATGAAGGATTACGAAAGCTGTCGCCACCTTGAGGAGTGTGACCCTCCAAGGGTGGATGAGGGGAAGTTCTTCTACATCCCCCACCATGGAGTATTGAGGCCCTCGTCAACCAGTACTCCTCTCCGGGTCGTCTTTGACGCCAGTGCCAAGGACAGCCGAGGCATCTCGCTAAATGATGCGCTACTGCCGGGGCAGAAGCTGCAAAATAACATTTTCCACTTGCTCCTTCGTTTTCGGTGGCATAATGTTGTTTTCACGGCCGACGTCAAGCAAATGTATAGACAAATTTTAGTGTCCCCGGAAGATGCTGAATATCAGCGTATCCTATGGCGTCCGTCTGTCAATGAGCCTGTCCGGGACTATCGGCTGCTGACCGTTACTTACGGCGTTTCGTCCGCTCCTTACCAAGCTCTCCGAACTATTGCTCAGTTGGCAAGGCAATCGGGAGAAGAATACCCTTCCGGTTCGGCAGTTCTAGACCGCGACATCTATGTCGACGACGTGGTGTCTGGAGCTCATTCTATCGAAGAAGCACGGAAGCTTCGTTCGGAGTTGTCGACGATATTAGCTTCTGGCGGTTTCCATTTGCGGAAATGGACGTCGAACCACCAGGAGTTCTTCGACGGTGTCCCCTCCTCAGACTTGTATTCTGAAGACTTTCGGGAGTTCAACTCCATTGGGGACATCTCACTAAAAATTCTTGGCCTCTCGTGGTTACCTCAGGCAGACGACTTCACCTTTCGAGTGGCTGTCGAAGATCGTCGGTGCACTAAACGTACCATCCTCTCGGAGATTGCTCGGATCTTTGACCCTCTAGGCCTTCTCTCACCTGTGACGTTCTTAGCGAAATATCTCATGCAGTTGCTGTGGGTCTCAGGTGTCTCGTGGGATGACGACGCGCCAGAGAACCTTGTATCCGAATGGCGAGAGTTCAAAGCGCAGCTGCCTTCGTTGAGGTCCGTGTCTGTCCCGCGTTGTATGGTCAACGATTTCGTCTCGCTCGAAGTTCACGGGTTCTGCGACGCCTCAGAGCGAGGGTTTTGCGCGGTGGTCTACGTTCGAACGTCAGGCGAGGACGGAACGCAGTACGTCCAGTTGGTCTGTGGTAAATCGAGAGTGGCACCCCTGCGTAAATTGTCTATACCACGTCTCGAGTTGCTGGCCGCGGTACTACTTGCAGACCTAGTGGAGTCGGTCGCAACGGCTCTGGAGCCTCTCCACAAAATCGACAAGGTGTACGCGTGGTCTGACTCTAGCGTTGCGTTGACTTGGATAAAGTCTTGCCCTTCCAAGTGGAAAACTTTCGTGGCTAACCGCGTGAGCCACATCCAGGAGATTATTGCTCCTGATTGCTGGCGACACGTGAGGACTGGCGACAACCCTGCCGACTGTGGGTCGCGGGGCCTCTTGCCGGACGACCTGGTCCACCATAGTAACTGGTGGAAGGGTCCATCTTGGCTCGTGCTGGACAAGTCTGACTGGCCTAAGTCAACGTTATCAGTCGACGTGGATGTCCTACACGAAGAGCGCAAGGTGACTGTCCTTACTGTCTCTGTGCAGGAGACGTGGACAGACAACCTAATGAATAAGTTCTCGGCACTGAGGACACTCCAACGTGTCCTCGCCTATTGTCTTCGTTTCGTGCACATCGTAAGAAATCGGAAGACGCCCAACAACTTGTTGGACGGTCCTCTAACACCCCTGGAGATTAAACAGGCGCTTATGTTCCTCGTGCGTTCTGTTCAACAACACCACTTTGCTTCGGAGATCGAGAAAGTGAAAAACAATCTTTCGAACTTTCTCCCGAAAGCATTTAAGAAATTGTCTCCATTCCTCGATGACGCGGGTCTCTTGAGGGTGGGCGGACGCCTGTCGCGAGCTTCTCTCGAATTCGATGTTAAACATCCCCTGTTGCTACCTCGCGACGATCGTCTTACCTCCCTCTTGATCGACGAGTACCATAAGCGTTTCATGCACCCAGGCGTCCAGACGCTTCATAATTTGCTGGCGCAGCATTTCTGGATACTGTCCCCAAAGCGAGCTATCCACGCTGTCACGTCAAAATGCATGAAATGCTTCCGTGTTCGACCACTCGGTGCTCCTGCGCCGTTCATGGGCGACTTGCCGTCTTATCGGGTAGCCCAGCTCAAAGCTTTCCTGAGTGCTGCTGTCGATTTCGGGGGACCTTTTGACATAGCTCTGGGTCGCGGGCGAGGTAACAAGACCTACAAGGGTTACATTTGCGTTTTCGTGTGCACCTCGACAAAGGCTGTACACACGGAGCTCGTCACTGAGCTGTCCTCAGACGCGTTTCTTGCCGCGCTTCGCCGCTTCGTCGCGCGTCGTGGTCGGTGTAACCGGTTGGTATCCGACCAGGGGAAGAATTTTGTCGGCGCGAGCAATATTCTGCAACGTATTGTAGGAGATGCTGCGACGCATAGCGAGATTAAATTCGAGTTCAATCCGCCAGGCAGCCCTCACTTCTCGGGTCTCGCTGAGGCCGGTATCAAGGCTGTTAAAACACATTTGGCTCGAGTCATCGGTAGTCAGAGGTTGACGCACGAAGAGTTTCTAACCATCTTGACCCAGGTCGAGGCTCTTCTTAATTCGAGACCCCTTACTCCTCTCAGTACCGATCCTAACGACTTATCGGCCCTTACTCCGGGCCATTTTCTCACAACGGAGCCCTTATCTGTCGTGCCCGAGGAAGACCTATCAGACGTTCGGGTTAGCCCTCTCCAACGCTGGAAGCTGCTTCAGAAGATGCACCAGGACTTCTGGAACAAATGGTCCAAGGAGTATATGCATACCCTCCACCAGCGGATGAAGTGGCACGATAGGCAACCCAACGTCCAAATTGGTGCACTAGTGCTCGTTGTGAATGAGCAGACGAGCCCAATGAAGTGGCCCCTGGGTCGCATCATCGACACACACCCCGGATCCGACGGGATCTGTCGTGTGGTCACTGTGCGCACGGCCATAGGGTTGTACAAACGGCCTGTGGTCAAACTGTGCCCACTGCCTGCATAGTCGCTTTAGAGCGCTACCTTTGTGTTGTCCATTTTTTCGTTTTAGACTTAATATTATCGCACTTACCTTACTTTATTGTTTCCTTTTCGCTTAGTCAAAATACAATGCATTTTGGTGGGCGGAATGTTCAGCTTTGGCTTTGTATTTTTAGGAATATTTTTTTGTAAATACTGTGGCAACACCAAAGTCACGGTTCGAATTTAAATCTTGCTCTGTCATGAGCTGTCAGAGCCAGTATGTCATAGAACTACTACCAGTGCACATCACATCTCGCTATTCTCGTTAATGTTCTCGCAATTTTGTTAAAAGCACTACTGCCAATCTCTAGACTATTTAAAATCAGTGCTGTGTAGCCGAAGGACGCCGTGCCCATCTGTGCAGTGGAAAAACCTAGGTCTAAGTTGGCCGACTGAAGGTAACGGTTCTGAGCTTACCTCTAGCTTGCGACAAGGGCAGCCCGGACCACCACCAGCAGTCCACAACAGAAACCAACGGTTCAACCCACAACCACCGGATTGCAAAGGTAACTTCGTCTCACACTATCTCGCACTTAAATTTAATTCCATAAGTTAATTTGGCATACAACAACTTTCTTGCTCAACCGGCCCTAAAGTATTCCCCTATCGTCCCATTATTTACAGTCCACTCTTTCGCCAGTGAACAGTAATTAATATTAATATATAATAATATTTATATATATTTATTAATATTATATTAATATTTTTAATAAACTTATATAATCTACTCCCCTCGTTTGTTATTTAACCGACTTCAATTTCATAGAAGGAGGAGGTTCTGTATTCGGTTGTGGCTGTTTTTTTTTTTAATGTATGTTCATCGATTATTCCGAGACCCGTAGGCCGATTTGAGTAATTCTTTTTTGTTCGAAAGAAGGTACTTCCAAGGTGGTCCCACATTATTCTGGTGCTGTTCTGATGATGGGATCCATGAGGAATTGAGGGAACTCCTCAATTTTTAAATGCACATGTACGGTGATTTGGGTGTTTTCTTAAGCAACTCGAGCATTTCCTCTCGGAAACCACCAATTTGATGAAGTGGACCTGATGATGATGATTGTTTTGATGATAATCATGACGATTTCTTAAAATGTACGACGTTCAGCGATTATTCCGAGATCCGTGGTCCGATTTAAGCAATTCTTTTTTTTGTTTGAAGGGAACTGCCTCCAAGAGCGTCCCACATTAATCTGGTGCTGTTCTGATGATGGGATCCTTGAAGAATTGAGGGAACTCCTCAATTTTTAAAGGCACATGTATGGTGATTTGGGTATTGTCTTAAGCAAATCAAGCATTTCCTCTTGAAAACCACTAATTTGATGGAGTGGACCTGATGATGATGATTGTTGATGATAAATGATGATAATTTTATAAGTGTAGATTACTCCGGAACCCGTGGTCTGATTTGAGTAATTATTTTTTTGTTTGAACGAAGTTACCTCCAAGGTGTTCCCATAATATTGTTGGTTATAATCTGGTGACGGAATTCATAAGGAAATGAGGGAACTCCTCAATTTTTATAGGTATGAGTATGGCGACATCGTTGTTTTTTTATAGTAACTCAAACATTTCCTCCCGTTAATAACCCATTTGATGAAGTACAACTGTAGCCTTACCACGAGTTTGACACTACATATTCGCTAACGTCTTCGTAACTTACTTTCTATACATCTCGCTCGCACTAATAAGATGCCAGTACGAGCGAGAAGCATAGAAAGTAAGTTACGCACACGCTAGCGAATATGTCAGTGTTAGTGTTTAAGAGACGATTGGCAAATGACGTAAGTTTATTAATGAAAATTGCCCAAGGTATAGTCGATTCCCCGGATCTTGTGAGCAAAGTACAATTTTATATAACTGTCTCGCAACTGCGCAGAAGACCCTTGCTTCGCCTCCCTCTTTCTCGCAATAACATTCGTAAAAAATGTTTCTTCCCTCGTACAATTAGGTTATTTAATTAACTTAATGATATGCCCGATGTAGATTTGTTTCACAGCAAGATTAATAATGTTAAAAATATTATTTTCAATAGATAGTTAACGCTACCTGACTTAAGTTTGCGTTCATAGTTTATCAGGAATATTCCTATATAGTGTAATATTCTGCTAATTTGAGACCTTTATATTTATGTTATTTAGCATTATATATGTGGAAGCTTGTAATTTGCATATAGTAGATAAGTCTATTAACCTATGTATATTAGGCAGTAAGTATCCCGAATAAAATAAAATAAAATAAAAATAAAATAGACTTATGGTAAGGCTACTGAGGAGTCGAAAAATGGCGGTTGAAGGGTTGGTGGTTCAGGCTTTAGGGTCGAGAGGTTCCGTGACCAGGGGTTGATGTGCTGTGAGGTTGAGTGATCTGGGGGTTGAGGGATTGGGTCAGTGGCGGGGCGGAGGATGGATTTTGTGTTTGTGCACTGTAGTGACAGGAATGATTACGAATTTAGTGATACGCATCAGTATTCTTTTCATTCATGCGTCACGCGTCACTCATAAGCTGTTAACAATGCCTTACAATTAAAAATGGAAAAATAAAAACTTAAAAAAAAAAGAAAACCGACTTCAAAAAGGATAAAATAAAATATAATCCGTTTTTAAGTATATGCGTTACTAACTGATATGTTTGAAGTCGGTGCCAAGACAAATAGTAACAATACCGGTCAAAAATAATCAGCTTTATGTCTATAAATCACATTACAACTGTACTAATAGGTATTATAATAGTGAAAGTAATTCTGTCTGTCTCTTTGTCACCTTTTCAGCTAAACAACTGCCATGTAAACTGGTGAAATTTGCATGCAGGTAAAAAGTTAAAGCCCTGTAGATGGTTCTTGAATTGTTTCATATTTTGAAATCAATAAGTCCTTTGGATAAGAGGCGGGAAATAACTCAGTCCCAATCCCACACCTGAGTACTATGGAAAGTTCGAAAATTAGTAAAAGTTGCACTTTAAAAAACATATCGACAATCGCATTGGTTTTATACTAGTACCGACAAGCATGGTACGGACTGCGCCAAGGTAGATTGACAGTGGGTTCTCAGGTATCTACAGAAAGTATGATCATTGCTGTCGTGTAAGGCAATCCAACGTACCTACATACATATAGCCGCATTGTTATCGGATCGCCCTAAAATCATGGCATGCTTCAAATTTGGCTTGGCACCGACTTCAAACATATCAGTTAGTAACGCATATACTTAAAAACGGATTATATTTTATTTTATCCTTTTTGAAGTCGGTTTTCTTTTTTTTTGTAAAAGTTTTTATCGGGGGGCACGGCAGTGCCCCCGCCAAGTCGAGCGCGAAGCAAACACTGCCGTACCATCCTTTACTGGAACCATTTCGCCGCATTTTCAGGCCCCTATTTGAGAACCTCTGGATAGGACCAGAACGCAGAAATTTTGGTCATCCAGTAAGCTATAATCACATACTTAAAATCCAAAATTTCAAGTCTGTAGGTCATTTAGTTCCGAAGTTAAGCGAAAGCAAAGTTTCGCATTTATGAAACTCACTCATGATCATCAGAATAGAACTAGTACTTCCCATAAACTCAGAGAGCTGAAATTTGGTACAGAGTTAGGGTTTAATGGCCACATAAAGGGAAAACCTAAAAATATTGCTATATCAGTCACGTTTTAAAGATCTAAGAACTGCATAAGTAAGTTTGTAATCCCATATAAATATATGATATTACAAAGTTACTGTTGCAGTTCCTACAAATAGTAGGTAAAGTAAAGTAAAGGTACACTACGATGTACGATATGAGTATGAATGAAGATATGTTGATGTAATTAAAATAAAAGTATTAGTGCATTCGAACTTAATATACATACTTATAAAAACATAATTAAATAACTAACCTAGAAAAATTAAACTATATCTAAAAATAAGATATGTTTAGGTTTGATATGTGTATACATAGTATGGGTATGAGTACCCGAAAAGAAGGACTGCCTACAAAAAGAGATGAGATCCCATCAAAAACATTACATGTAAAAAGGTGCAAGTCTCGCAACGCTTTTACTACAAAAAAGTTTTGAGATGTAATGTGAAACCAAGTCGGTTATTTTAATCAGTGCCAGGGGGTGTTAAAACCGTATCAATAAGATATCTTTAATTTGTAATACGTATAATGACTTGGCCATCGCACGGCTGCATTATGACAAAAGGATCATCGTCACCTATTAAAAATAATTCTAATTGAACATAACGCTAGCGCTAATTGCAGTTTGAGCATTACACATATTTACGAGTACGGTACGAGTAAAGCATTATGTGCGATTGCCAAGTCATTATATGATGATTAGTGACGGATTACTGATTATTATTTATTTATTAGATTTAATGAATGGGCAATACGAAAAACTGTTGCTACTGTACAAGAATCAGAACCGGAAAAAAAGAAAAGAAAGATTAGTAATAGTAAAAAAAACTACTCCTAAAAAGGAAAAAAATGTGTTAAATAAGAAAATCTAATAAAATAAATCAATATGCCCACGTTTCTACAACAAGAAGTGAAATCCCACCAAAAACATTCTGTAAAAAACTAGCCAAGTCTCGATGGAGCTGCTTGTTTATCTCTAAAAAGTAATGAAATCTAGACAAAGTCGTGCCAAGTCTAAGGTTTCTTACTGCGATTTCTTTATTATTATAGTTAATGTTGTGTGACTTGGCCGTTGAAGGGTACACAAGGGTACAAAACCAGGTGCTCCATGACACCATTGCACCAATCTGCCATTGCACCAAAAAGAAGTGTTTGTTTCAGGCTCTCCCACACATAAGTATTATTGAAATACGCAGCTTTATCAAGCCTACAATTGACTGGTTATTGAATCAACGTTTTCCAAGTGGCAATTTTCCATCGTCAATGGGTAGCGGTTCTGGCGACAGATTGGTGCAATGGTGTCATGGAGCACCTGGTTTTGTACCCTTGTGTACCCTTCAACGGCCAAGTCACACAACATTAACTATAATAATAAAGAAATCGCAGTAAGAAACCTTAGACTTGGCACGACTTTGTCTAGATTTCATTACTTTTTAGAGATAAACAAGCAGCTCCATCGAGACTTGGCTAGTTTTTTACAGAATGTTTTTGGTGGGATTTAAAAATACGTTTACCCCACAGAATTGAAAGAGTAAAGGTAGCCTGCTTTCCCCTCTACCCAACTGTGAGTTGCCAGGTATAAAAAGGTAAGTGGTGTTTTATACCCTCATCACCTCATCAGTTATATAATCGTAAGTTATAGCAAATTAAAGATTTTTTTCTTTTTTTAACTTTATAAACTTATTGAGTTGCCTTATTAAAAAGTTGGAACAGTCCAAGGTTGCCAGCCTTTCGGAGCACGGCAACGCGTCGTGCACGTTGGATCACAAGTGTCAGTGCCTCCCGTCATTCACGCTTAATCGACATACAAAGTTTGACTCGTTGATGTATCTAATGCGAGTGTATATACTCGTGTAGGTTTCACTCAGGGTGTCTGAGTCAAATCAAATTTGTTGTTCCATACTTGGGCATTTCCATTTAAAGTTGTACCCTCGAGTTTTTCGCATGTCCCCTTACATTTTTTGCGTTTTACTCTTAAGACGATTTTTTTAACTAGACAAATGATGTTTTTATTGAAATATATTATATAGACACATCATTTATTAAGTTTAATGCACAATAAATCACTTTTTTCTTACTTAAAATCAGGTTTTTAGATATGATAAAATCACTCTGTAGTACTGTCCCCTTCACCGACTTCAATTTTTGATGGACTTTTACACATATTTTTTCTATGAAGGCAACACCAAGTAATGCATTCCTGGCATATTTTAAACGTTGAAAAATGTGTTATTGATGAAAAAGAGCTTTAAAAACACCAATAATAGGGTTTAATTTCGATAAAAACGTTGTCCCCGCGAAATGGTGAAACGGACATAGTCCAGGTTGGTTACGCAGTTTTCGCTACTTAGCGAAATACTTTTTACCAACATTTTAGGTTTTTTTTCATCCTGTGACCATAGATAAATCTTGTTTAAACGTCAAATTTGATTTATAACAGTCAATTCGCAACCTCCAAGGCGGGCTGGTGTGTGACCGGTAATTTTACTCAATGTTTTGTTCACCTGTTTATGCAGCTTGAACCTTAAGTAACTAAAACACTGTTAATATTAAATAAAACCATATTTCATATAGTTAGTTATCAAGCACATAAGTTGAACATTGCGGTTAGTTTTGTATTATTTTGAATAGATTTAATTCTGGATCAGACAAATCGTTACGTCCTTTTGGTTACAATTTGAAGCGTAACATAGAGCCGGACTAGAAAAATGTAACCAAACGGACACGGTAAAGTCGCACGCACATTGAGTATGTATAGTTTTTACCGTGATTTTGTCTATATTTATTTAATTCATATGCAATTAATAAGTCATATTTTATTAAGTAATATTGAGTTTCTTATGTTTAAAACCTTATCTACTGATTTTGGTACATATTTTGTAGTCCTTTTTTTTAATCACTGAGTATTTGTGTAAATTTTTGATTATTGTGATCTCGTCTTTACTTTGTCCATTAAGGTACATGGGTGTCCATTTGGAAATGTCCCCTTGATTTCAAAAGTATTTTTTATTGTTTATTCAAGGTTTATAAGCTAAAATATTAAATATTTTGACAATAATCTTTAGTTTTGGTAATTCTAATTATTGTTATTCGTCACATGGCAGTAATGCCAATAACTATTTATTAAACCTAAAAATATCGTACGATTTGGGGCCACCTCGTAACCAAACCACCTAAAATTTCCTTTTATGAAAAATGTTTGTTCTAAATTGGTCAATGATGATTGTTTTTACCCGACTGCGCGACGCAAAGGAGGGTAATGTGTTTATCAGCCTATATATGTATGTATGTATGTATGTATGTACGTATGTATGTATGTTTGTTCCTATGTGGCACTCCAGAGACCAAACGCGTGAACCGATTTTGATAATTCTAACGTCAATCGAACCGTCTTCCTCTTGCGTGTGTCACTAAAGACATGACAGTAATCGAAATTCAATATGGCGACAACCAAACGCCAAAATTGAAAAAAAAAAGTTTACGAAATATGTCGAGTGGGGTATCACCGAATAGGCATTAAAAAATCAGTTATAGGTTTCTTTTACAGTTTTTAGGGTTCCGCACCTCAAAAGGAAAAAAAAACGGAACCCTTATAGGATCACTCGTGCGTCTGTCCGTCTGTCTGTCCGTTTGTCACAGCCGATTTTCTCCGGAACTACTGGACCAATCAAGTTGAAATTTGGTACACATATGTAAGTTTGTTATTCAAATACGGACATGTAACGTAAACAAATGAATTTTAAACATGGGGGCCACTTTTGGGGGCTACCCATGAAAAAAATAATAAATTAAATTTTTCAAACTATATCATGTTACATATCAAATGAAAGAGCTTATTGTAAGGATCTCAAATATATTTTTTTTATAATTTTCTAATAATTTATAATTTTCTAATAAACAGTTTTAGAAGTTATTCAAGAAAATAGGCAAAAAATTGAACATCCCCCCCCCCTTATCTCCGAAACTACTAGGTCTAAAATTAAAAAAAAAAATACATAAAATAGGCCTATAGATAACAGGAAACCTATTAGAAATGTACAGTCAAGCGTGAGCTAGCTCAAAGTTTTTTGTACTCGTCGACTTTAATGGTTGAACTTGTAACCAGACTTTGTAACCAATAAGCAAAACAAGCACGTGCTTAGGGCACCACGTTCAGGGGGGGCACCAAAATGCCAGGTTGAAAAAGGTGAACAAATTTTAAAATTAGGGACACACACATCGTTTTTACCACACGATTTTTTTAGCTGTCCAAAAGCTAATTTGCAAAAAAAAATGGCGCGTAATTCTTTAAGAAACAATCGGTAGCAGTAGAAGAGTCGTGATTACATGCATAGATTCGATTTCAACCCACTCTTTTGCGGTTCGGCGTTAGGTCTTATGCGAGGCCTTCTGCCTTACGGCAAAGTTGATCTTCTGCCTTAATTACACTTGGGCGTGGATCCAAATCCAAGCTTTCCTCTTTCGCAGCTGGGCCTACTGCCTTTCTCACACTTCGCCAATTCAATTCCAAGCTCTGCTTTCTTGCATATTTTATGCATGAAAACAACTTCGCTGAGACCCTTAAATATCGAGCCCTATGCGAAGCTAGGCTGATAGAAAACTGTCCCATCCCTTCTCTGGATTCGCGCCTAGTTGGGACTAAAAGTAAAATTGCGTTTTTATATTGAAAAATTTTCGCGCTCGCTTCGCTCGCGTTTTCTATAACTTTGTAACGGCTCGGCCACGACATCGAGCGACTTGCGACGGCGGGAGCGATAACCATAGGTTGGAGCGTGACACAGCGATCGGACCTTTCGCTCCAACCTATGGTTATCGCTCCCGCCGTCGCAAGTCGCTCGATGTCGTGGCCGAGCCGTAAGGTATGATAAAGGTGACATTCGGGTGGCGACTGCAGCAACATTACTCTGTTGCAACGTTATTGCTGCAGTGCTGCCAACTTCCGTGATAAAATGATATCCGGCACTGATTGTTAAAAATTGTGTAATATGCGGAACCCTTGGAACGCGAGTCCGACTCGCACTTGGCTGGCTTTTTCATTTATAATATACTAACTAAAAAGTGTTAAATAAAAAAAATATAATTTAGAAAATAAAAAAACCCGACTGCAAAAAAGCTATCTTTAGAAAAAATATTTAAAAAAAAAACTGAAAAGATAAAAACAAGTTCAGTAGTCGAGAACATTGAATCAGTTTCATGATTAACATTTCGTATGTCAATTTTGGACCTTGGAGTTTAAAAATAATGTCCAAATCGCTTGTGACGGATCCAGAACGAGGCATACGAATCGTTATGACACAGATAAAACAAACTATACATTCTTATACGAAACAGCAACTTCAACAGTCGGGACCCATTAAAAGTCTAGGCTGCGGCACTAATGTTGACGACAATAATGGGTCCCGACTGTTGAAGTTGCTGTTTCGTATAAGAATGTATAGTTTGTTTTATCGGTGTCATAACGATTCGTATGCCTCGTTCTGGATCCGTCACAAGCGATTTGGACATTATTTTTAAACTCCAAGGTCCAAAATTGACATACGAAATGTTAATCATGAAACTGATTCAATGTTCTCGACTACTGAACTTGTTTTTATCTTTTCAGTTTTTTTTAAAAATATTTTTTCTAAAGATAGCTTTTTTGCAGTCGGGTTTTTTTATTAGGTTGTTTATTAACATTATTATGCTTTAAACATAAAAACATTTGCTTCAAGTATGTCTTTTATTGACTATTTCAATAACCATTTGTAACCAAACGGACCGCAAAAAACCTCCCTCATCCTATTAAATATTAATTTTAACTGGTTTATGCTAAGAATATAACGATTCTCTTTTGTGTTTCGTAAACTAGAATATATTTACTCCTAGAATCACATAAAAAAGTATCAAATAATCCAAATTATATTTTCAACTCGTCAAGTGAGTCATGGTACAACTTTAAATGGAAATGCCCACTTACGCTACGGAATGTCCAATTTAGCTAGAATCCTAAAAGGCGTAATAATCACGGAGCGTGACTGTACCTACTTGCATACTCGTCGAGGCCCGGAGCCGTCCCGCGACTAGGGCTTCCGATCCCGCAGAATATCTTCTACGTGGTCGTTTATATTCCTGCCGGGTCGCGGTTCCGGCAGAGGAATTAGCATTTGTTTGTTTTAGAATTTGGAAATTTTAGTTACTGTACAACAGTTCAAAATATATTTAAAAACTACGCAGAGTCTCAGGAGGCTGAAATTGGAACAGGAGTCGTGCTGCCGGCCGGGGCTGCTGAGGAACTTGTTACCATCCACCACAGCGGTACAGGTCGGTGTGGGAAATTAAATAGGTACAATAAATAGTAGATTGTTAACCAAGGGATGAAAGGCACCCATTTCTGTCGAGGTAGTTTGGCGCTCGAACGCAGTGAGAGCGCCAATAGTCCGAGACAGAAATGGTGCCTTTCACCCAAGTTAAACACACTACTTTTCATATCGAATGCGAGGAAACCAAACAAGACAAGGCAATTTCGCAAAATCAGTAATGGAAGTCCCTAATAGATCTACGGCCATAATTTATTTTCTTTAGGACTTATTTGCAATCGGAGACTTTACATGTGTGAAGATTAATAACCCCTAGCGAAAATCATTTAGATTGCAATATTTACGAAAACACACATTTTTAACACACTGCAGTAATTTTATAATGATTTGTTCATTATAGTATGAAAATTATTGAAAATCAGCGAGATTGCCTCTTACTTTTTAATTTTATACTTTTTCGTTCTAAAAGCCGCAACAGACTACCGGACCGCACCGCGACCTTGGTGCGCCGCACCACGTAATAACATAATAAAAGTATTTTAAATAATAATTTAATTAATAATATAAGTAATTTTTATCTTGTATTTTATTTTATTTTCATGAATATAGTGCTAAATAACTTTAAAAATCAATTTAATATCGTACAAACGTTTAACTGTGGCTGTATAAGATTCTGCCTTTGCTCATTTACGCAAGTGTAAGGTTTAAAAAAATAGTTTTGGTGTATTCCTTTTGGTTCCCGCCTTATGAAATCGAGTGAATAGAATTCAACGAAAGAAATCAAGAATAATTTGTTTTTAACAATTCACTTACATCATTTTTTATAAAAAAAAGGATCAACGTGGGATTCTTAAAATTAAACGATTACCAATTGTTGCAGGCGAGGAACTAAAGACACTATTTTTCCATTTTCTTTCCACCCAGTTGTTCGTGGGACGGGGACGCAGAGGAGTACACCACTTTTCTGCTCTTGAGCATAAACGTATCACTTTCTGCGCACGTTTTAGAACAACAACGACCCACTTTCAGAGCATGAGATATGAAAAACAACATACTACATTAATTTGATATTATAATACAAAACACGTTCAACTTATTTCTGCATACAGTCCAGGGTCGCGTGTTGGAGCCCCTCGGCCAGCGAGCAGCCTCAACAGCCACACGCAGGGGCGTATTTACCCTAGGCCCTAGGGCCATCCGGGCCATGGCCCGGGGCGCCAACCCTTGGCGGATTGCATTTTCTTTTTCTTCCTTGACTTCTGGGGCGGCGAAACGTATTGGCCCGGGGTGCCAAATATCAAAATACGCCCCTGAACACACGGCACTCGCGACACAAGCCGGCGCGACACCGGGAACACATCGTGCACGCTCGTGCAAGGGAACCACGACACAGACATCACACAGCCCACACGCGACACATGCTCCACCGGTAACTGGCGGATCACATTCCTCACTATTTGTTGAACTACACTAAAGTTTTTAAATAAAATGTTATGTTCTTAGGTGATTCTGTAACGCATTCTTATGTCGACTCGTGGACTTGCAGTGGGTTGCATAAAGCTTCTAATCAGTGTGTACTCTCTAAAGGTCTAAAGACTAAGTAAGTATTTATTCTACTATAGACTACATTTATACCGCTTCTCTCCTGAACGTATTTTGATGATTGCGCAAGTCTACAGAAAAGAAATAAAGAAAAGAAAATATAGTGACATCGTTACATGTCGTTAGTAAATTTACATTTAAAGTATTATACTTCTAATCCTTCTAATTAACACATCATTACCTATTTGTGTACTGAACATCAACATATAAAGATATTACATTTAGTAGATAATGATGGTTCAGTAATGGGTGGCGTGAGGAAGGAGTACTCTGCCGCTGTCCGCGAGCTGCGGGGCGGGGGCGAGCTGACTTTGTTGCTAACTCTTTGCTATTGTTGTGTGCACAATATTGCCACTTGTTGTGCGTACAATATTGCCACTTGTTGTGCGTACAATATTGCCACTTGTTGTGCGTACAATATTGCCACTTGTTGTGCGTACAATATTGCCACTTGTTGTGCATACAATACTGCCACTTGTTAAGCGTACAATATTGCCACTTGTTGTGCGTACAATACTGCCACTTGTTGTGCGTACAATATTGCCAGTAGGAGTAGAGACTAGAGATGCACCGGATATCCGGTTACTATCCAGTATCCGGCCTATCCGGCCATTATTTTACTATCCGGCCGGATACCGGATAGTGACCTTATATCCGGCCGGATACCGTATAGTAATATTGCTTGATTTCGGAGTAAACAAATTGGATTTAAGAAACAGACACGGTCATAATCGTACTTGTTTATTATTTTAAAACAATTTAATCAGTCCACTGACTTGCACGCGCACTCATTTCGAACCTAGAAATGAGTCCGCGCGAACGTTTACTGGGAAACAGGTCAAACCTGCACAATGCGCACCTGAAAAACCGAAATGTAGGTATAGTTCCGCCGGCCGAATATCCGGCGGCCAGATACCGGATATTCGGCCAGTGTCCAGGCCGGAAATCCGGTATCCGGCCAAACAACTATCCGTTGCATCTCTAGTAGAGACATCGTCAAGGCCAATTGCTCGCTTTTTGAATATAAATACCCTATGCCGGTCCGCTGCTACAGTCTGACGAAACTTGTAATGTAATCGCAAATGCCACATTGTTATGGTATCGTCATATTATGACTCGTCTGGTGTCTTTTTAAACATGATTTCGATCTGCACTTGTAGTCGCAGTCGCTACATTTAAATGGCTTCGCCCCAGTATGTATCGTCAGGTGTTTTTGTAAGAGTGACTTCTTATTGCATTTGTAATCACAGTGGCTACACTGAAATGGCTTCGCCCCAGTATGTATCATCAGGTGTAGTCGTAAGTTTGACTTCTTATTGCATTTGTAATCACAGTGGCTACACTGAAATGGCTTCGCCCCAGTATGTGTCATCAGGTGTTGTTGTAAGCTTGATCTATGACTGCATTTGTAATCACAGTGGCTACACTGATAAGGCTTCTCGCCAGTATGTGTCCTTTCATGACTTCGTAAGGCTGAAATATAACTGCACTTGTAGTCGCAATAAGTACATGTATACGGCTTCTCTCTGGTGTGTATTCTTTGGTGAACTAGTAAGCTCGTTTTCAGATTGCTTTTGTATTCGCAGATGCTACATTTAAATGGCTTCGACCCAGTATGTTTCGTCAGGTGTAGTTGTAATTGTGACTTCTGAATGCATTTATAATCACAGTGCCTACACTGAAATGGCTTCTCGCCAGTATGTGTTTTTTCATGATTTCGTAAGGCTTTATCATAACTGCACTTGTAGCCGCAGTAACTACAAATATACGGCTTCTCTCCAGTGTGTATCCTCTGGTGTCTTTTTAAGTCTGATTTCCTATTGCATTTGTAATTACAGTGGCTACACTGAAATGGCTTCGCCCCAGTATGTATCATCAGGTGTCGTTGCAAGTATAACTTGCGACTGAATTTGTAATCACAGTGGCTACACTGAAATGGCTTCGCCTCAGTATGTATCGAGAGGTGTTTTTGTAAGTATGACTTCTGACTGCATTTATAATCACAGTGGCTACACTGAAATGGCTTCACCCCAGTATGTATCATCAGGTGTTTAAGCAAAATGCACTTCAGACTGCATTTGTAATCACAGTGGCTACACTGAAAAGGCTTCTCGCCAGTATGTGTCCTTTCGTGTCTTCGTAAGGCTGAACTATTACTGCACTTGTAGTCGCAGTGACTACATGTGTACGGCTCCTCTCCAGTGTGTATACTCTGGTGTGTTAACAAGTTTTCTTTCAACCTGCAGCTGTACTCGCAATCTTTACACTTAAATGGTTTCGCCCCGGTATGTATCGTCATGTGTCTTTGTAAGTTTGATTTCTGACTGAATTTGTAATCACAGTGGCTACACTGAAAAGGCTTCTCGCCAGTATGTGTCCGTTGATGTACGAGTAAGCTTGCCCTAGAACTGTACTTGTAGTCGCATAGCCTACAAGTGTACGGCTTCTCTCTGGTGTGCATTCTTTGGTGAACTTGTAAGTCTCCTTTTCGATTGCTCTTGTAGTCACATTTGCTACATTTAAATGGCTTTGCCCCCGTATGTATCAACAGGTGATTTCGTAAGTTCGATTTCCGATTGCATTTAAAATCACAGTAGTTACACTGAAAATGCTTCTCGCCAATATAATGTGTCCTTTCGTGTTTTCGCAAGTTTGTACGTTTACTGCACTTGTAGTCGCAATGACTACATTTGTAAGCCTGTTTTCCAGTGAGTATTCTCTGTTGCCTCCGGTTGTGTGTCTTCTGGTGACGTCGCAGGTTTGATTCAACATTGCATTTGAAATCACAGTCGCTACACTTTAAAGCCTCTCCAGCCATGTGTATTGTCTGGTGTTTGTGCAAATCACTTCTACACGAACTCCTGTAACTACAGTGACTACAATTGAAATTATTCTCCAAAAAGTGACTCTTTACATGAGTCTCTAAACTTTTCTTGGAACTTGTTGTATACTCACATTCAGCACACATGAAATTTGTAACACCGTGTTCGCTCTCCTCGTGTTCTGTTACAAGCGATTCGGTTTGAAACGTAGAACTACAAAAATCACAAGCAAATGGTTTTATTCCGGTCGACAAGTGTGTGTTTTGTATGTGATTCCTTAAAATATATTTGTTTCCGAAATGCTTGCCACAGTGCTCGCAGCCATATGGTTTGCCGCCACTGTGACCAGTCGCGTCGCCGCGCAGGCGCTCGAGCACCACGGAGCAAGCCATCGCGCACTGTTCCCTGGCGCGGGCGGCGCTACCGTCCGAACACACTGGAACACAAATTAACAAAACAATTTCAACTATATACATATACCACTTACATTCAATGACTAACATACATCTTGAATTTCGCCTGATTTACGCGCGTTAAAGAGTGACAGGGACGACCATCAAGACAAATCAATTGAAGTAGTAGTAGATAACGAAAAAATATCATTAAAGTCAAAAATATTTATAAAATAACACTTCCGAGCTGTTTATGAAAAGTTATCTAGGTCGTATGTGTTATTATCTACCGACAGGGACCTTCTTGTCGATATGGAGTTATTGGTGTTCCCATAATCTACAAACAAGCTAACGATCCATGTAAAAATTATGTATGTGTACAGGTCATTTTTGATTACCAGGCGTGGCTCACTCCACGATTTAGTCGCTTTGGTACAGGCAGGCCTATGGAACTCGCCGCGCGAGCTACGAATCCGCTCGCGTTCACGGTAGACAAGCAAGCCAGTTGGTTGCCACACGCGCTAACGTACGCACGCTCGCGCTCGAATATGCCTGCGAGATCATTAATACGAAGGAAATGTCATCGCAACGAAAAAAAATTACACAGCTTGTAGTGTTTATGGCTGCAAAAATACCAAATCAAATAATAAATTATCGTTTTTTGCTCTTCCGAATGAGGAAACCTATACCGTTATTTTTACGATAGTTAAAAGCTACGAAAATTCCTTAAAGATGTAATGTTTCTAACGACACATTTAAAGTTATATACTTACCTATCTAAGTATCTATTTGAAACAAGTAGGTAGCTAACTTTTAAGTTCTTTTGGTACTGTCATGTTTATTTTGGTACTGTAACGAAAGTACCTACATAGGTACTTACTGCTATTTCAATGTAGGTATTAAGTAGTAAACTTATGTACTAACTACTGTATTGATGTTTTCTCTATTGTGTAACGTAAAACTCTAACAGGTTTTAAACTACACGAAGTTTTAAAACTAATTCCTGCTGGGTTCAGGTTTATAAAACGGCGTAAACACTGCGGTTACTGCAGGGACATATGACCTTTTAAATTGTTTCGCAGACACTTCGAAATAAAATATAAACGGAATACCTATTAAAATGATTGCGACCTGACTTGCTTTTAGTTATTATACGCTAAGTACCTAAACTATTATATACCCAATGGAAAGTTCTAATGTGGTGATGTTGTACGGATGATAACTACAGCTGCATTAGGTACCGTTGTTCCCGTCTCTGTAATAGGTACTTAATTTTATAAAATAAGTGACAAATTAGGTAAGTACCGGGTGACAAAAGTCGTAGGGGAGCGTGGGGCTTAAAGTAACAGGGGTAAGTAGTAGTAGTAGTCATAATAATATACTCGTATGTATATACAAATACATGCACAATTATTAAGAACAAAAAAAACCACGCACACTAATATTTTACAAGGTGCCCCTGCTTTGTGTTACTTGCCCCATGGGCCCATTATGTCTATTTAATTAATTATGTCAAAAACTATAAGCTATAGGAGTATGTAAAAAAAGCAAATGAAAGCCAATTAAATTTACAATTGTTAAAATCAACATTTTCGTAAGATTTTCTTTCAATACCTGTTCGAAACAGAGCTCGTGTGCACATCCACTCGCTTCGATGTCTGGCGGGGTAATGGAGGTGTTTACGTTATTCCTCGAGTTATAAGAAAGTCATTCAGAAAAAAAAAATTAAAATGTTTTAAATTCCCCGTCAAAACTGACTTACCCCTGTTACATTAAGCCCCCGGCTCCCCTAAATATCCTTTGTGGCACCACGGTTAAAAAATACAAAAAGGGAAATACAAGCTTAAGACTCGGTAACAACAGGCGGTCTTATCGCTAAAAAGCGATCTCTTCCATAAAACCTTTAAGTTCAGTTCTTACAACTTTGAACGGGTAGAGCCGATACATATAAATTAACAAACCTAAGACACAAATACTATTATAAACTTAAAATAATAGGTATATAAATACAAATATAATAAATATAAACACATATGTGTTAAACACATACATACATAATTATATAATCATATAAATAAAGGCAAGTTAAGGTTAAGGCAGTGAAAGGTAATGTAATTTGAATAGATTTTTAAAAGTGGGAAGGGATTTAGCACGTTTGATATCTAACGGTAAAGCATTCCACAGCCGAACAGCTCGAAATGTAGGTACTAATAGGTGATAACGTACTTTATATTTACTAGGTACTTATTTTTAAAACCATTTCTAAGCGTCGACAACCCTAGCGTTGTGCCGGTGCGCGCGGTGTGGGGAGCGGCGCGTCGAAGGTCATTCCATTGTATTATTGCGTAGGTATTTAAACGGTAGGTATTTGCGTTTTCTTTGAGAGATAAGTATCTGTTCGTAAGAAGTATTATATAATCTGTGGTACAGGTAGCTAAAAGTACATCCGTGCCACACAAATTTTGGTGGCGCTGTCGCCACCTAGTGGCCATATCTGTCCTGATCGTAACAGACGCGTTTTGTTAGAGAGTGAGTCTTCTGTACCTAGTAATATTATTTATTCTGTGATATTACTCAACTAGCTAGGAAATTTTAGGTGTATAATTTGTATTTTATAACAAATTATACACCTAAAATTTCCTCAGCTTCGGCGAAAGCTGGCGGGATACCGCTCTGGACCGAGTTTCAAATACTTATTTAGTCGAGCACCCCCCACCTAGGTCTGACCTCACGAACCTCCTTCTGGGAGAACAATTATGTCAATCAATCTTCGGGTTGCGGCATTATATAATAATCATAGCTCAGCTTCTTGGGCTGCAGGTGCAAAACTATTATTATTTTTAAATGCATAATAAACTGACCTTGTAGTGGGAGCACTTTAGAGCGATGCCACTCCTCGGGGCCCAGCACGAGCTCGTCCTTGACCACATGGTCTGTATACAGTCCGGCCTGCGCGGCCGCCATGCTCAGTCCTTGCCCGGCGCTGTCCTCACACTCCCGCTCCGTCTCCACACACAGCTCTCCGGGCTCCGTCTTCACACACACCTCTCCGGGCTCCGTCTTCACACACGCCTCTCCAGGCTCCATCTTCACCCACACTGTCTCTAGTGGCATGTTGTTGTGTGGTCACAAGCTGGTAACAGTGAGGACCTGTAATGCAAGTAAATATAAAAAGATAAATTTAATCAGGATGATAATTTCTACTTAACTAGAATGAAACTCTTCTATGTTATTTTTTACATTTATACCGGTAAAACTGTTTTAATATTTTTGATCACTTTTAAAGCAGTTTACTGAATCACTAACTGACACATAATTATTTATTACAGCATGCTACATTTATACTATACTATTTATACTGTTTTTATTAGTATTGAATTCTAACAATATTTTGGTGGTAACAACTGGGAAAAAAAAATCCACCTTTTACCAGTGGTAACTACTGGGAATAAAAATTCCCAATTTCCAGTAGTTACCAGTGGTAAAAGGTGGGAAAAAAATTCTCAGTAGTTACCACTGGTAAGAACTTGGTGATAACTAGTGGGCAGGGGCGTATTTACCCTAGGGCCAAGGGGGCCATGGCCCGGGGCGGCAGGCCGAGGGGGGGCGGCGAAGCCGCCCCCGCGCGCTTTTTCTGGGGCCTTTTATAATCAAACTTAGCTATATTTTCATTGACATTTAATAGTACATTATTGCAGAGGCCGGGAAAGGGCAATTCGTGGATGAGTTTCGATTTTGTCGGACGACGCGAAGCGGAGTCCGACAAAGAAGACGAATCCACGAATTGCTATTCCTGCCGAGGCATATATAGTGCTTTTCTCCAAACATGCGAGGAAATAAGCTAAAATAATTATTATTTAAGCATCAAGCATCACTCAAATCAAACCTTCACATCCAAAATGTCAAAAACAATTTCCCTCTTTAATTAATTTTTAAAAGTTAAAGGCACAAACTTATTCTGCCATTCAGTACCATTCAATATTCGTTCATTCAATATAATTGCGCAATATAGTTTGTCAAACCAACTTTTCAGTCAGTAAGAACCAGGAAAACTACACCCATCCTTTTCTTTTGGGTGCTAGTACTAGTGTAAGACAAAGATAGCATGATTCTCTTTGTCTATGTTTGAAATGAGAAAGTCCTTTGACAAACTATGTAAGCTTTATGAACACGGATGAGATTTAAAAAAAATATAATAATAATCTTTGATTTTATTAAGCAGTATTCGCACGATCATACACGTGAAATGATAGCTGATCGGGTCGTGTAGAAGCGGCTCGCGGCAATAATAATTGGCTGTTTGCGTTTTTTATTATTAAAAAGTAAAAAACACTACAGTAATAAGTTATTACTGTAGTGTTTTTTTACTTCCCGTCCGCTAGAACAGGACAGCGATAGTTTGATGTTTTTTAGTTAGAGTTTGACATTAACGAAGAACTTCCCGTACTATTTTTGCTACAGTAAGGTGAACATTTCCGAGCATATTGGAGAAAAGTAATAAACAAACGAACGCTTCAAACCCCACCAATTGCTTAAAATATCTACCAACAAGTACCTACCTAAATTAAGCAACATTTTCGTTCAAGAAGTATTAGTAGGGCGTAGGGCGCAGTGGCGGATTTACCACTAGGCTGAGTAGGCTGAAGCCTAGGGCGGAAGATTTTAGGGGGCGGCAAATTTGGGTCAAAAAAATATTGTATTTGCTGTTCAGATAGGGTCGACCAGAATTTTGTCGCTCCCCTATTTATTTGTAAAATTTAAATAAAAACCATTATTTGTCGATTTTGCCGCCCTCTTTCATGGCAAGACCCTTTATATTGAGATAGACAGACGGCTGGACGGACAACAAAGTGATCCTATATGGGTTCCGTTTTTTCCTTTTGAAGTACGGAACCCTAAAAACTTACCTACTATTTTCTCGAAAAAATTTCGTGCTCGCTACGCTCGCGTTTTCACTTACGTACCTACATTATTTGTGACCCATCTGACTACATTGGGCGGTTCTTGTGTCTTCGTGGTATTGAATCTCACTAAATTGTTCCGATCCCATGCCGAAACTCAGTATAGATAAAGTGCTCTCAATATCAGATACAAAACTTTTCATGACTTTCCAGCACCACAGAATGAGGGATATTAATAGCACGGCCTGTGTAATACATCTGTAATACGTGTGTAATACATCCCTACTACTGTCGTCTGCATAAATAGCAATGATTATCATTGATATGCAGCGATGACAGCACAGAAGCACAGAACCTAGGGCAACGCCAGCGGTAATGTCCACACTATCGGAGCAGCTTCCGTCTACTATACGGCTTATATGCGATGCGTCTACCGGAAAAAAGCTAGCGATCCATTTGTATAACAAATAGTTCCTCGAGCAGACTCGATGCCACACCCGCCCGAACTCCTTAGCTATATCCAGCCTGACTGCCAATGCCTCACCTTGATTCTCAATGGCCAAAACCCAGCAGTACCCACCGGTCACCGATCAGATCAGGCAAATATAACGAGGTCGCATGGTCACTGAGTGACAAAAACGGCCCATATAAATCTGTTTCTAGAATAGTGACATTAGTGGCGTCACCTTTCTGCACTGAAAAAAAAAAAATTATCTACGTTCCACTATCAGCGAAGAGCGCCTGAATAGCTTAGCTCTTCTTAATATAGAAGCTGAGCTGACAAACGTTTTAAATTACGACAGCGTCTTTGATGATTTTGTCATCCAATTTGTACATAGGAAAACAATGTAAATGCCTATGTGAGTAAATTATAAATGTTTATTTTTTATTTTATTTCACACCCCAAAGGTAGTTTTTGCAGGTTTTTTTTTTCTTAAATAAAATACTTTACCGTCACTGATGAAGGGGGGCGGCAAATCAAAATGGCCCGGCGCGCCAAATTTGTAAATACGCCTCTGCTAGTGGGAATAACCCGAGGGTGTGGGAGAAACTTTTTAGTAATTAAGATTTATCTTAGATTAAGTTCAAATACTTCATAGTGTATGTTTAATCAGAAAGATATGGCTTTTAATTTTAATTTTATTACCCAAGTAGGACAAGTATAAAGTATTTAAGGTGTTCCAATACCAAGAAAAAGTAATCATTAAAATGTAGCTGAATCACATCTGTCATGGAAAGTATGAAACTTGTAAATAAAGGTTTTAGCAACTCCAAGAAGGAGTAATCTTTTGATAAATATCCATTACAACATAACAAATAATATACAAGTGACACCAGTTCCACAATGACCTATATAGCCACCTAAACTAAAAGAAAAATACAGTCGACGTCATCGATTTTTGTCGAATTTTGACCCCCCCCCCCCCTATAATCATCCAAAAATCATGCTTCTAATGACCCCATTTCCTCCTACTTCATGCTACCGTCATCCGATATCCAGACCCCCCCCCTAATTTGAAATGGCGTAATAAAAAGTTTCTCCCACACCCTCGGGTTATTCCCACTAGTTACCACCAAGTTCTTACCAGTGGTAACTACTGGGAATTTTTTTCCCACCTTTTACCACTGGTTTGTTTTTATATGTTCTTTATTTTAAAATATATATACAATATGCTGTACATTAAACCAAACACTTACAAATCGTGGATACAAAATTACTTTCTCAGGCTAAACACCTATAAAAGTTTATAACATACATTTTTGGATATATTTGTTTAACATGGAATAAGTATTTAAAAGAAACAAACTATAATATAAAGGTTAGACGTGCGCGCCGGTCGAAAAAAATCGGGCGGCGGCGCGCCACGAAAAAATCCACGGCGGCGGCGTAACGCCGGCGGCGTGGGATTTTCAACTTTTCAATATACGTATAATGAGAAACCAAGATTTACTCTTAAATCAACACGGGAAAAATCTCAAAAAGACTGTGTTACGTCGTTTTTTTTGGTTTATTGTAGAAATATCATGAAAAAAACATATTTCAGTATGTTGGACGTTGCCAGGATCGGTGTAAATAAAAAGATACGCCTCGTAATGAAAAGACGTCCAGTATTTTGGACGTTGCCGAGTATAGACTACCCATTTTACGTGCATAAGGTTTTTTTAGTCCAATTCATGTTTTTTTAAAATAAATATAGAATAATTGCATTTTTTAATTAGAAATACACTTACTGATAATGCCAACTTATGTAATGAATTGAAGTAAACCTATTATTTTTATATTTTTGGAATAACTTTATAGTTCGTATGTGGTAACATTTTACCAGTCACCAGTCATTGACGTCATTTATTTAACATTAAATCAAACAGTGGGTTATCCTAGGAAGTAATAACATCTAAGCAATGGTTTTTACAATAATGCATGCACTTATCAAAATTTTCCTAACAAATTTCTCAAATGAAATCGGGTATGTCTCTTGATGAAAACAAATCCACACACAAACAGGAAACAAACAAGCACACACACACACCACATCCACAGGGAAAAAATCCATATGAATATTTTTTTATCTATTTGGTTCATTACGTAATACGGCAAGTAATGACTTTTTAAAATGTTTTGAAACACCTAACATACCAGAAAATTTAATATTTTTACTCTTCGCGTACTTGGCAACGTCTAAGTCTAACATATTGGACTTAGCAAAAGCGCCGTGTTGTCAATTACAACGGGCAAAATACTGGACATTACACTTTTTACACTTGTTTTACCCATAAACAAAAAAACATTTTTATGTAAATCATATTGCCACGTAATAAACAGACCAGTTAGTAACCTATTACACGTTTTATTTTAACGCTGCTTAATACTGTCATATAAAAAAAATAATGAAATATGGGTAAAATGTCAGTCTGTCGGATGCTTCCTTGCAAGTTCTGCGTTCTGTAGGACTTTGTCAAAAAGATTATGTTTATGTTCACACTGGTTCCCAATATGTTCTTATATACTCATACTTAAAAATAACATATCATTCAAAGGGACAAACATATCGTTCAATCATTCGAGGAAAGTAACGCAATGCTTTAATATTTGGTGCAGATTTTTTTTTCTTGGGATGTCCATTATAGTGGACTTTATCGATTTAAGGGTTAAAATAAATCAAGCAATGAATGTAAATAAAAACGGAACATCAGAATGTTAAAGCTAATAGGCACGTCGCACGCGCTTTATGACCATTGATTTTAAATTTGTACTCTTGCGGACTTTGTCTCGGCGCGAATTTTAAACTATCGGCGGCGGCGGCGGCGCGCTGACTCCTTATGGCGGCGGCGCGCCGCGGCGGCGCGCACGTCTAATAAAGGTATGAACTTATTAGCAGTAAGTTCACTTATAGCACACCACACTTTTACCACTGGTAACTACTGGGAATTGGGAATTTTTATTCCCAGTAGGTACCACTGGTAAAAGGTGGGATTTTTTTTCCTAGTAGTTACCACCAAAATATTGTTAGAATTCAATACTAATAAAAACAGTATAAATAGTATAGTATAAATGTAGCATGCTGTAATAAATAATTATGTGTCAGTTAGTGATTCAGTAAACTGCTTTAAAAGTGATCAAAAATATTAAAACAGTTTTACCGGTATAAATGTAAAAAATAAAATAGAAGAGTTTCATTCTAGTCAAGTAGAAATTATCATCCTGATTAAATTTATCTTTTTATATTTACTTGCATTACAGGTCCTCACTGTTACCAGCTTGTGACCACACAACAACATGTCACTAGAGACAGTGTGGGTGAAGATGGAGCCCGGAGAGGCGTGTGTGAAGACGGAGCCCGGAGAGGCGTGTGTGAAGACGGAGCCCGGAGAGCTGTGTGTGAAGACGGAGCGGGAGTGTGAGGACAGCGCCGGGCAAGGACTGAGCATGGCGGCCGCGCAGGCCGGACTGTATACAGACCATGTGGTCAAGGACGAGCTCGTGCTGGGCCCCGAGGAGTGGCATCGCTCTAAAGTGCTCCCACTACAAGGTCAGTTTATTATGCATTTAAAAATAATAATAGTTTTGCACCTGCAGCCCAAGAAGCTGAGCTATGATTATTATATAATGCCGCAACCCGAAGATTGATTGACATAATTGTTCTCCCAGAAGGAGGTTCGTGAGGTCAGACCTAGGTGGGGGGTGCTCGACTAAATAAGTATTTGAAACTCGGTCCAGAGCGGTATCCCGCCAGCTTTCGCCGAAGCTGAGGAAATTTTAGGTGTATAATTTGTTATAAAATACAAATTATACACCTAAAATTTCCTAGCTAGTTGAGTAATATCACAGAATAAATAATATTACTAGGTACAGAAGACTCACTCTCTAACAAAACGCGTCTGTTACGATCAGGACAGATATGGCCGCTAGGTGGCGACAGCGCCACCAAAATTTGTGTGGCACGGATGTACTTTTAGCTACCTGTACCACAGATTATATAATACTTCTTACGAACAGATACTTATCTCTCAAAGAAAACGCAAATACCTACCGTTTAAATACCTACGCAATAATACAATGGAATGACCTTCGACGCGCCGCTCCCCACACCGCGCGCACCGGCACAACGCTAGGGTTGTCGACGCTTAGAAATGGTTTTAAAAATAAGTACCTAGTAAATATAAAGTACGTTATCACCTATTAGTACCTACATTTCGAGCTGTTCGGCTGTGGAATGCTTTACCGTTAGATATCAAACGTGCTAAATCCCTTCCCACTTTTAAAAATCTATTCAAATTACATTACCTTTCACTGCCTTAACCTTAACTTGCCTTTATTTATATGATTATATAATTATGTATGTATGTGTTTAACACAGATGTGTTTATATTTATTATATTTGTATTTATATACCTATTATTTTAAGTTTATAATAGTATTTGTGTCTTAGGTTTGTTAATTTATATGTATCGGCTCTACCCGTTCCAAGTTGTAAGAACTGAACTTAAAGGTTTTATGGAAGAGATCGCTTTTTAGCTATAAGACCGCCTGTTGTTACCGAGTCTTAAGCTTGTATTTCCCTTTTTGTATTTTTTAACCGTGGTGCCACAAAGGATATTTAGGGGAGCCGGGGGCTTAATGTAACAGGGGTAAGTCAGTTTTGACGGGGAATTTAAAACATTTTAATTTTTTTTTCTGAATGACTTTCTTATAACTCGAGGAATAACGTAAACGCCTCCATTACCCCGCCAGACATCGAAGCGAGTGGATGTGCACACGAGCTCTGTTTCGAACAGGTATTGAAAGAAAATCTTACGAAAATGTTGATTTTAACAATTGTAAATTTAATTGGCTTTCATTTGCTTTTTTTACATACTCCTATAGCTTATAGTTTTTGACATAATTAATTAAATAGACATAATGGGCCCATGGGGCAAGTAACACAAAGCAGGGGCACCTTGTAAAATATTAGTGTGCGTGGTTTTTTTTGTTCTTAATAATTGTGCATGTATTTGTATATACATATATTATTATGACTACTACTACTACTTACCCCTGTTACTTTAAGCCCCACGCTCCCCTATGACTTTAGTCACTCGGTACTTACCTAATTTGTCCCTTATTTTATAAAATTGAGTACCTATTACAGAGACGGGAACAACAGTACCTAATGCAGCTGTAGTTATCATCCGTACAACATCACCACATTAGAACTTTCCATTGGGTATATAATAGTTTAGGTACTTAGCGTATAATAACTAAAAGCAAGTCAGGTTGCAATCATTTTAATAGGTATTCCGTTTATATTTTATTTCGAAGTGTCTGCGAAACAATTTAAAAGGTCATATGTCCCTGCAGTAACCGCAGTGTTTACGCCGTTTTATAAACCTGAACCCAGCAGGAATTAGTTTTAAAACTTCGTGTAGTTTAAAACCTGTTAGAGTTTTACGTTACATAATAGAGAAAACATCAATACAGTAGTTCTACATTGAAATAGCAGTAAGTACCTATGTAGGTACTTTCGTTAGCGTTACAGTACCAAAATAAACATGACAGTACCAAAAGAACTTAAAAGTTAGCTACTTACTTGTTTCAAATAGATACTTAGATAGGTAAGTATATAACTTTAAATGTGTCGTCAGAAACATTACATTTTTAAGGAAATTTCGTAGCTTTTAACTATCGTAAACATAACTGTATAGGTTTCCTCATTCGGAAGAGCAAAAAACGATAATTTATTATTTGATTTGGTATTTTTGCAGCCATAAACACTACAAGCTGTGTAATTTTTTTTCGTTGCGATGACATTTCCTTCGTATTAATGATCTCGCAGGCATATTCGAGCGCGCGCGTGCGTACGTTAGCGCGTGTGGCAACCAACTGGCTTGCTTGTCTACCGTGAACGCGAGCGGATTCGTAGGTATTAATCCGAGCTCTCGCGGCGAGTTCCATAGGCCTGCCTGTACCAAAGCGACTAAATCGTGGAGTGAGCCACGCCTGGTAATACGTAACAAAGTGATCAAAAATGACCTGTACACATACATAATTTTTACATGGATCGTTAGCTTGTTTGTAGATTATGGGAACACCAATAACTCCATATCGACAAGAAGGTCCCTGTCGGTAGATAATAACACATACGACCTAGATAACTTTTCATAAACAGCTCGGAAGTGTTATTTTATAAATATTTTTGACCTTAATGATATTTTTTCGTTATCTACTACTAATTCAATTGATTTGTCTTGATGGTCGTCCCTGTCACTCTTAACGCGCGTAAATCAGGCGAAATTCAAGATGTATGTTAGTCATTGAATGTAAGTGGTATATGTTTATAGTTGAAATTGTTTTGTTAATTTGTGTTCCAGTGTGTTCGGACGGTAGCGCCGCCCGCGCCAGGGAACAGTGCGCGATGGCTTGTTCCGTGGTGCTCGAGCGCCTGCGCGGCGACGCGACTGGTCACAGTGGCGGCAAACCATATGGCTGCGAGCACTGTGGCAAGCATTTCGGAAACAAATATATTTTAAGGAATCACATACAAAACACACACTTGTCGACCGGAATAAAACCATTTGCTTGTGATTTTTGTAGTTCTACGTTTCAAACCGAATCGCTTGTAACAGAACACGAGGAGAGCGAACACGGTGTTACAAATTTCATGTGTGCTGAATGTGAGTATACAACAAGTTCCAAGAAAAGTTTAGAGACTCATGTAAAGAGTCACTTTTTGGAGAATAATTTCAATTGTAGTCACTGTAGTTACAGGAGTTCGTGTAGAAGTGATTTGCACAAACACCAGACAATACACATGGCTGGAGAGGCTTTAAAGTGTAGCGACTGTGATTTCAAATGCAATGTTGAATCTAACCTGCGACGTCACCAGAAGACACACAACCGGAGGCAACAGAGAATACTCACTGGAAAACAGGCTTACAAATGTAGTAATTGCGACTACAAGTGCAGTAAACGTACAAACTTGCGAAAACACGAAAGGACACATTATATTGGCGAGAAGCATTTTCAGTGTAACTACTGTGATTTTAAATGCAATCGGAAATCGAACTTACGAAATCACCTGTTGATACATACGGGGGCAAAGCCATTTAAATGTAGCAAATGTGACTACAAGAGCAATCGAAAAGGAGACTTACAAGTTCACCAAAGAATGCACACCAGAGAGAAGCCGTACACTTGTAGGCTATGCGACTTCAAGTACAGTTCTAGGGCAAGCTTACTCGTACATCAACGGACACATACTGGCGAGAAGCCTTTTCAGTGTAGCCACTGTGATTACAAATTCAGTCAGAAATCAAGCTTACAAAGACACATGACGATACATACCGGGGCGAAACCATTTAAGTGTAAAGATTGCGAGTACAGCTGCAGGTTGAAAGAAAACTTGTTAACACACCAGAGTATACACACTGGAGAGGAGCCGTACACATGTAGTCACTGCGACTACAAGTGCAGTAATAGTTCAGCCTTACGAAGACACGAAAGGACACATACTGGCGGGAAGCCTTTTCAGTGTAGCCACTGTGATTACAAATGCAGTCTGAAGTGCATTTTGCTTAAACACCTGATGATACATACTGGGGTGAAGCCATTTCAGTGTAGCCACTGTGATTATAAATGCAGTCAGAAGTCATACTTACAAAATCACCTCTCGATACATACTGAGGCGAAGCCATTTCAGTGTAGCCACTGTGATTACAAGTTCAGTCGCAAGTTATACTTGCAACGACACCTGATGATACATACTGGGGCGAAGCCATTTCAGTGTAGCCACTGTAATTACAAATGCAATAGGAAATCAGGCTTAAAAAGACACCAGAGGATACACACTGGAGAGAAGCCGTATATTTGTAGTTACTGCGGCTACAAGTGCAGTTATGTTAAAGCCTTACGAAATCATGAAAAAACACATACTGGCGAGAAGCCTTTTCAGTGTAGCCACTGTGATTACAAATGCATTCAGAAGTCACAATTACAACTACACCTGACGAAACATACTGGGTCGAAGCCATTTAAATGTAGCATCTGCGAATACAAAAGCAATCTGAAAACGAGCTTACTAGTTCACCAAAGAATACACACCAGAGAGAAGCCGTATACATGTACTTATTGCGACTACAAGTGCAGTTATATTTCAGCCTTACGAAGTCATGAAAGGACACATACTGGCGAGAAGCCTTATCAGTGTAGCCACTGTGATTACAAATGCAGTCATAGATCAAGCTTACAACAACACCTGATGACACATACTGGGGCGAAGCCATTTCAGTGTAGCCACTGTGATTACAAATGCAATAAGAAGTCAAACTTACGACTACACCTGATGATACATACTGGGGCGAAGCCATTTCAGTGTAGCCACTGTGATTACAAATGCAATAAGAAGTCACTCTTACAAAAACACCTGACGATACATACTGGGGCGAAGCCATTTAAATGTAGCGACTGCGACTACAAGTGCAGATCGAAATCATGTTTAAAAAGACACCAGACGAGTCATAATATGACGATACCATAACAATGTGGCATTTGCGATTACATTACAAGTTTCGTCAGACTGTAGCAGCGGACCGGCATAGGGTATTTATATTCAAAAAGCGAGCAATTGGCCTTGACGATGTCTCTACTAGAGATGCAACGGATAGTTGTTTGGCCGGATACCGGATTTCCGGCCTGGACACTGGCCGAATATCCGGTATCTGGCCGGCGGAACTATTCCTACATTTCGGTTTTTCAGGTGCGCATTGTGCAGGTTTGACCTGTTTCCCAGTAAACGTTCGCGCGGACTCATTTCTAGGTTCGAAATGAGTGCACGTGCAAGTCAGTGGACTGATTAAATTGTTTTAAAATAATAAACAAGTACGATTATGACCGTGTCTGTTTCTTAAATCCAATTTGTTTACTCCGAAATCAAGCAATATTACTATACGGTATCCGGCCGGATATAAGGTCACTATCCGGTATCCGGCCGGATAGTAAAATAATGGCCGGATAGGCCGGATACTGGATAGTAACCGGATATCCGGTGCATCTCTAGTCTCTACTCCTACTGGCAATATTGTACGCACAACAAGTGGCAGTATTGTACGCACAACAAGTGGCAATATTGTACGCTTAACAAGTGGCAGTATTGTATGCACAACAAGTGGCAATATTGTACGCACAACAAGTGGCAATATTGTACGCACAACAAGTGGCAATATTGTACGCACAACAAGTGGCAATATTGTACGCACAACAAGTGGCAATATTGTGCACACAACAATAAATAAATAAATAAATATTGGTGGACGTCTTACACAGATCAACCTAGCCCCAAACTAAGCAAAGCTTGTACTATGGGTGCTAGGCGACGATAAACATACTTATATAGATAAATACATACTTATATACATAGAAAACACCCATGACTCAGGAACAAATATTAGTGTTTATCACACAAATAAATGCCCTTACTGGGATTCGAACCCAGGACCATCGGCTTAGCAGGCAGGGTCACTACCCACTAGGCCAGACCGGTCGTCGGCCAGACAGACAATAGCAAAGAGTTAGCAACAAAGTCAGCTCGCCCCCGCCCCGCAGCTCGCGGACAGCGGCAGAGTACTCCTTCCTCACGCCACCCATTACTGAACCATCATTATCTACTAAATGTAATATCTTTATCCCATCAAAAACATAAATGTAAAAAAGGAGAGCCAAGTTCAATACAAAAATTATGCTTGGCTGTGGGGTTCGCCATAAAAAGAATGGAGATCTAAATGAGTGCCAAGTTCTATGCAAAATCCAAATATGTATTTATAGGAACAAAATAACATTATAAACAAGTATTAAACTCTATCTTTGCTTTATTGGATACCTATAACAATTGCTGTTATTTAAAAAAAAATGCGAGATCTTAAAGCAGGTTAGATTTGACTTGGCCAGTTTTCATTACACCAGTCATTTTATAAAGTTATTCAACATATATATTTTGTAATTCTGATAAAAACTGGCCAAGCCAAATCTAACCTACTTTAAGATCTCACATTTTTTTTAAATAACAGCAATTGTTATAGGTATCCAATAAAGCAAAGATAGAGTTTAATACTTGTTTATAATGTTATTTTGTTCCTATAAATACATATTTGGATTTTGCATAGAACTTGGCACTCATTTAGATCTCCATTCTTTTTATGGCGAACCCCACAGCCAAGCATAATTTTTGTATTGAACTTGGCTCTCCTTTTTTACATTTATGTTTTTGATGGGATATCAATACTTTTTGTAAAGAAAACTAGGCAGGTATTGAGATTTAATGTTTTTTCTTGTGTTTCCGCTGCATGTTTTTTACTTCTGTTCTTTGTATTAATTATGTGGTGCCGCGCGCCGCCAACGACACACCGTTGGCCGGTTGTTTAGCGCGTATTACAGGTTTTTTGTATGGGGACCCCCCCTTTTTTTATTTTTAGATTTTTTCCTACGCTTACACACAATAACCGAGCTGGATTCCAAATTTCATCCTTCTAGGTCATCTGGAAGTAGGTTAGGTTTAGGTACTATATGTCAGTCACAATAAAAAATAAGTTTGTATGGGGACCCCCCCTATTTATTAACTTTTTTTGGTTTTTAGATTTTTTCCTACGCTTACACACAATAACCGAGCTGGATTCCAAATTTCATCCTTCTAGGTCATCTGGAAGTAGGTTAGGTTTAGGTACTTATATGTCAGTCACAATAAAAAATGTTTTTTTTGTATGGGGACCCCCCCTATTTTATAACTATTTTTTATTTTTAGATTTTTTCCTACGCTTTCACACAATAACTGAGCTGGATTCCAAATTTCATCCTTCTAGGTCATCTGGAAGTAGGTTAGGTTTAGGTACTTATATGTCAGTCACAATAAAAAATGGTTTTTTTGTATGGGGACCCCCC
Source organism: Cydia fagiglandana (assembly GCF_963556715.1). Lineage (NCBI taxonomy): Eukaryota > Metazoa > Arthropoda > Insecta > Lepidoptera > Tortricidae > Cydia > Cydia fagiglandana. Next base: position 1,186,154 of record NC_085950.1, on the reverse strand, counting down.
CTATTTTATAACTTTTTTTTATTTTTAGATTTTTTCCTACGCTTTCACACAATAATTGAGCTGGATTCCAAATTTCATCCTTCTAGGTCATCTGGAAGTAAGTTAGGTTTAGGTACTATAGGTATGTCAGTCAGTCTTAAAATTTACGACTTTTTGACCTTCATATCTTTATAACCGTTTGAGCTAGCTTCATGAAATTTGGGCTTCTAGATGTCCTTATGGATATAATTAGACACACGTAGTTTTATGTGTTTACGTTAAAGATGTTTTGAGTTATAGAAGGGTCAAAAGTGGCACCAAGTGGTTCGTGTAATATTACACTTGGCGCTGGCTAGCCAGTTCCTTTGCTTGAACTTGGCTTGACACGCTGCCGCGTGTCTAGATATGTTGATGTTCAGTACACAAATAGGTAATGATTAGGCATTATTTCGACTTTTCTTGTAAGAGCGCTCTTAATTAGAAGGATTAGAAGTATAATACTTTAAATGTAAATTTACTAACGACATGTAACGATGTCACTATATTTTCTTTTCTTTATTTCTTTTCTGTAGACTTGCGCAATCATCAAAATACGTTCAGGAGAGAAGCGGTATAAATGTAGTCTATAGTAGAATAAATACTTACTTAGTCTTTAGACCTTTAGAGAGTACACACTGATTAGAAGCTTTATGCAACCCACTGCAAGTCCACGAGTCGACATAAGAATGCGTTACAGAATCACCTAAGAACATAACATTTTATTTAAAAACTTTAGTGTAGTTCAACAAATAGTGAGGAATGTGATCCGCCAGTTACCGGTGGAGCATGTGTCGGGTGTGGGCTGTGTGATGTGTGTGTCGTGGTTCCCTTGCACGCGCGTGCACGATGTGTTCCCGGTGTCGTGCCGGCGTGTGTCGCGCAGGACGAGCGAGTGCCGTGTGTCGCGGCGAGAGGCTGCTCGCTAGCCGAGGGGCTCCGACACACGACACTGGACTGTATGCAGAATAACAAGTTGAACGTGTTTTTAATATAATATCTAACTAATGTAGTATGTTGTTTTTATTGTACCTATTTAATTTCCCACCCCGAGCTGTACCGCTGTGGTGGTTGGTAACAAGTTCCTCAGCAGCGCCGGCCCGGCAGCACGACTCCTGTTCCAATTTCAACCTTCTGAGACTCAGTGTACTTTTTTTGTATTTCCAGCTGCAAAAGTGCAAGGCCATTTATAAATTATTTCCATTCTTAATGTGTCCATGTAACTTTGCAGCGCGCTGTACATATTCTACAATATATTTTGAACTGTTGTACAGTCACTAAAATTTCCAAATTCAAAAACAAACTATGCTTCTGAGTCTCAACATTTTCAACGGTGAACGTTTCATCATTAATTCCTCTGCCGGAACCGCGACCCGGCAGGATTATAAGCGACCACGTGGAAGATATTCTGCGGGATCGGAAGCCCTAGTCGCGGGACGGCTCCGGGCCTCGACGAGTATGTAAGTACCAGTAAGTACACTCGCGCTCCGTGATTATTACGCCTTTTAGGGTTCTAGCTAATCGGACATTCCATAACGTAAGTATGGAACAACCAATTTAGCTAGGACCCTAAATGGCGTAACAATCGCGGAGTGTCATCAGTCATCACGCTCCATCACACGTATACGCATACCATCGTACGTAGTAGTAATAAAGGGCTTCCATCTCCTGTAGTTGTCGCTGGAGCCGACAGCAATGGAACAGACACCCTGAGTGAAACCTACACGAGTATATACACTCGCATTAGATACATCAACGAGTCATGAAATTTGTAGTGTCCGACCGAAACATGTTTTTTTGCCGAAACCGAAACCGAATGTTCGGCTTTGGGTCTAGTTTCGGCCGAAACCGAAACCGAAACTTTTGTAGACTTGTTAAAATCGTTGAAAAAATGTCATAAAACCGCTTTTACACACATATTATGGGGCTGTCAACACCCAATGTCCTTGAAATTGATGTTACTTAAGCAGTTTTTTAAGAAAATTACTAGAGTTAGACCAAGATAATTCGGCAACGATTTTGATAACACATGCAGTGCAAGTGTTACTTTAAACGTCAAAACTTCCATGAAATTATGACGTATAAATTACATTTGCACTAGTAGCACTGCGTATGCTATCAAAATCATTGCAGAATTTTCTTGGTCTAACTCTATTCATTCACCAGTCAAGCTAACATGTAGATGGTCAACCAAAACAGGGTCAACCGACAGGGTCAACCAAAAACGCGAGCGCAGCAAGCGCGAAATTTTTTGTTAACAATATCGCAAGGCCGGGTACCGATCTTCACCTGAGGGGCTACCGCGAAAACCGAAATTTGCAAATTCTCTTTTACTCCAATGAAGGCGTAATTAGAGTGACAGAGAAAAATGCCCGCAATTTGCGAACTTCGATTTTCGCGGTTATAGCCCTGGGCCTAAAAGTCCGAAGTGCCCCAGTGAGGCGAACTTTCATGCGAAGTCAAAGCCGTGCTTCAGGCTTCAGGATAAGTAGTTAAGCACAGACTCCAACCAATGTCCATTGTATTAAAAAGCGAGACCGCAGGCCGAGCATGGCGCAGCGAGGCCAAAGGCTAAGCTGAAGTAGAGGACATGTGGAACACAAACCAATGGTAAATTGAGGTAAAACGTGAGGCTAAGGTCGAGCATTCGTATGAAAAACTGTACTGGGGACACTTTTAAGGGTTTTTTCTTCGTTTTAATCAATAGTCAGCTGTTCACAGCTTCGCAAAATATTAACTATTGAGAAAATCAACTTTGCGGCACTAGTTGAGCGTAGCCTTTAGCCTCGCTTAAAATTTGCCATTAGAGGTAGATAGAATAATATTTTTTAAGAAAAAAAAACCGACTTCTATGGGGCCCGGTGAAAGATTATGGTAGATGGTGCACTATGTAGAAAAGGAGGTAAAAACAGTACTTTCTAGTAGCATTTCGTGTCCGTAAGGGTCGTAGTTCTAGCCTAACCTAACCCACTTCTCTGATAGCAGTTCGGTTCTGTGAGGATCGCAGTTCGAGCCTAATCAAACCCATTTTTCTAGTAGCATTTCGTTTCTGTAAGGCTCGCAGTTCTAACCAAACCTAACCCACTTTTGTTCGGTTCTGTGAGGATCGCAGTTCAAACCTAACCTAACCCACTTAACGGCGCATGCGGTGCGGTGTACGGGGGTTTGAGCGGGAGGGGTTTGGCATCATCATACTTTATACCTACATTTTATGGTAGCTAATAATCATAGCGGTTTATTTAGTTTAGGTATCATAGGGGTTTTCCGGGTCAAGGTCCGGGTCTCTGAGTCAGAGTCCGGGTCCGAGTCCCGGTCCAAGTCCGGGTCCGCGTCCGAGTCCGGGTCCGAGTCCGGGTCCGAGTCCGGGTCCGAACCGGATCCGGGTATGAGTCCGGGTCCCAGTCCAAGTCAAAATCGAAATCACCAAACATGTACTATGCGTCGTTGAAGAGTTCTGTTCTGATCATCATCAGCAGTTCCACTTCATCAAATGCGACAGTTTTTAATGTAAATGCTTGATTTTATGATGAAAATACAAAAAATTCTATACGTATGCCTTTAAGATTTGAGGAGTTCCCTCGATTTCTCATGGATCCCATCATCAGAACTCAAGCTTGATAAAATTGTGGCTTAAAAACTTAACTTGCTTAACAAACATAACGAAGAGGACAAATCGCCAAAGGTGAACTATGCGTCGTTGAAGAGTTCCGTTCTGATCATCATCAGCAGTTCCACTTCATCAAATGTCACGTTTTTGAATGTATATGCTTGATTTGTTGATAAAAACACAAAAATCACCATATGTATATATGCCTTTAAGATTTGAGGAGTTCCGTCGATTCCTCATGGATCCCATCATCAGAACTGGATTTTGACAAAAACGGGACCAATCTGTATGCATATACATACAATCAAAAAAATAATTTTCAAAATCGGTCCAGTAATGACGGAGATATGGAGTAACAAACATAAAAAATAAAATAAAAAATAAAAATATAATTTTTAAGAAAAAAAAACCGACTTCCATGGGGGCCGGTGAAAGATTATTGTAGATGGTACACTACGTAGAAAAGGAGGTAAAACCACCCACTTTTCTACTAGCATTTCGCTTCTGTAATGGCTCCTCTACAGGATGGGCCAACGCCAGCCACTCCAAGGGACGCAGCCATGCGGTAGAATGAGATAGCAATATCACTTGCTCCCTCTAACGCATAAATGCGTCCCTTGGAGTGGCCGGCGTTGGCCCATCGTGTAGAGGAGCCATAAGGGTCGTAGTTCTAGCCTAACCTAACCCACTTCTCAGATAGCAGTTCGGTTCTGTGAGGATCGCAGTTCAAACCTAACCTAACCCACTTAATGGCGCATGCGGTGCGGTGTACGGGGGTTTAAGCGGGAAGGGCTAGTAAGATTGGCATCATCATACTTTATTTAGTGATTTATTTAGTTAAGGTATCATAGTGGTTTTCCGGGTCAAGGTCCGGGTCCAAGTCCGGGTCCGAGTCCGGGTCCGAGTCCGGGTCTGAGTCCGGGTCCGAACCGGATCCGGGTATGAGCCCGAGTCCGGGTCCCAGTCCAAGTCAAAACCGATATTCGTAATCACCAAACGTGTACCATGCGTCGTTGAAGAGTTCTGTTCTGGTCATCATCAGCAGTTCCACTTCATCAAATGCGACAGTTTTTAATGTAAATGCTTGTTTTTATGATGAAAATACAAAAAAATCTATACGTATGCCATTAATATTTGAGGAGTTCCCTCGATTCCTTATGGATCCCATCATCAGAACTCGAGCTTGACAAAAATGTGGCTTAAAAACTTAACTTGTTTAACAAACATAACGAAAAGGAAAAATCGACAAACGTGAACTATGCGTCGTTGAAGAGTTCTGTTCTGATCATCATCAGCAGTTCCACTTCATCAAATGCAACAGTTTTTAATGAAAATGCTTGATTTTCTGATGTAAATGCAAAAATCTCTATACGCATGCCTTTAAGATTTGAGGAGTTCCCTTGATTCCTCATGGATCCCATCATCAGAACTCGAGCTTGACAAAAATGTGGCTTAAAAACTTAACTTGCTTAACAAACGTAACGAAGAGGACAAATCGCCAACCGTGAACTATGCGTCGTTGAAGAGTTCCGTTCTGATCATCATCAGCAGTTCCACTTCATCAAATGTCACTTTTTTGGATGTATATGCTTGATTTGTTGATAAAAACCCAAAAATCACTATATGTATGCCTTTAAGATTTGAGGAGTTCCGTCGATTCCTCATGGATCCCATCATCAGAACTGGGTTTTGATAAAAACGGGAGCAATCTGTATGCATATACATTCAACCAAAAAAAGAATTTTCAAAATCGGTCTAGTAATGACGGAGATATGGAGTAACAAACATAAAAAAAAATAAAAAAAATAAAAAAAAACACAACCGAATTGATAACCTCCTTCTTTGAGATTTGGAAGTCGGTTAAAAAAACATACAACCGAATTGATAACCTCCTCCTTTGGGATTTGGAAGTCGGTTAAAAATGAGTGAATAAGAGCGAAAAAGACATCGTTCGACTCGTGCCGAGCTGATACTCGGCCAACGGCTACGTGCGACAGTGCTATCTCATTCACTCCGATACAATTAGACTGTGTGCGCGTTATAGGTATTGACAGCCTCTTAACCTTTTGGCCGCCGGACCTAGTCCGCAAAGACGCTCACTCACACGCCAGAGCAAATTTTAAGTAAACAACTAATAAAAAGTTTAGGGATTGCAAATAGTGATATCGATATTTACAATATTATGGTAAAAATCTTTTTAATTTAGCTTTGTTCTTATCCTGTTTTAATTTCATTCCAAATTGCCAAAATTAAACATATGTTGTACACCCGAAAATGTTTAAAATATAGGGATTTAACATAAAAAACAACCACTAAACAATGTCGATTCAAGACGTGATATCGCCGCACTAGGCTGTACGAGAAGTCTTTTATACAAGACAACGGCGCCCATGGACTGCCCGCAATGCAGACCGACAAGGACTGTTTCCGCGCGGATCAAGTAGTAATAGTCTCTAGGTCAACGGCGTAAACTTTATTGGCGTAACGTTAAAGCTGCGCATCATGTGTCGATAAAGTCAATATACCGGAACTGTTTTAGTGAAAATTACACGTGGGTTGAATTTTTAATGAGTGAAGATATTATTCCGGAATTAGAATCTATCATTATAATTTCAGTTTGGTTTACATTAATCTATAGGTAAACTCTTATCAAAAAAACGTTCAACGACTTGTTACAAAAAAATTACACATTAACTTCAATGTTATAACAATAAAAGTAAAGTCTGATAAACAGGTATGTCCCTGTACCACACTTGTGCGAAGCGGTCGCTGCGGTGTATCCCTTCCCACTAAGCTATAAAATAACATCAATTATTTTTTTTATTTATCTCTTCTGCAATTAAATAGTCCACAATCTACAATGGCAAATTTACTTGTCTGACTCTACTTTATAGAGCTAAAGAAGCTACCTGAACTTTAAATATAGTTATGCCTATCTGACTCTCGTTCTACGTATTCTAGTAAGTAGTTACCTACTATTCGTTGAAAAAAATTGGCCATTAACAAGTGTTCAAATACTTAGATAAAAACATATTTCTGACTTTATATTTACGTTAAAAATTCCCATATCGAGTTAACATTCCCATCCCTAGCTGTCTTTTATACAAGACAACGGCGACGAGGAACATGAAAAATGTTGAAAATTGGAGCAATTTTTTTAAATGCCTTATTATAAAAGAAGGGATTTATATAGCGGCTTAAAAAGCAAATAAATGAAAAAACAAAGACCTTAAATATGAACACGAGTGTAAATGAAATTGCAATTGTTATTATTTTCACATTAACTCAGTGGTTGAATTTGTGTCTTGTATACAAGACGACGGCGCCAGCGTATCGTTCTATCATTGTCTTCTATACCGGACAACGGCGGTCAAAGGGTTAAAAGAGACTGCGACGACCGTCCAGTGGCGTTCTCATTAGTGGAATTGTGTTTTATAATCTTCTTCTTCCTCGCGTTATCCCGGCATTGAGCCTGGGGTCTGCTTGACAACTAATCCCATGATTTGACGTAGGCACTAGTTTTTACGAAAGCGACTGCCATCTGACCTTCCAACCCAGAGGGAAAACTAGGCCTTATTGGGATTAGTCCGGTTTCCTTACGATGTTTTCCTTCACCGAATAGCGACTGGCAAATATCAAATGATATTTCGTACATAAGTCCCGAAAAACTCATTGGTACGAGCCGGGGTTTGAACCCGCGACCTCCGGATTGAAAGTCGCACGCTCTTACCGCTAGGCCACCAGTGCTTGAATTGTGTTTTATAATAAACCAATTAATTTCTGTACCTATATATGAATCAGTATATGTAGGTATGTATTAATATTGTTGTCCTACTTATTCCCCAACTTTTGGTCTTTGTCCGAAGTACCATTTCGTAAGTTTCGGCCCGGCCGAAAGGTTCGGCCGTTTTTTGGTCGAAACCGAAACTACAGCTGAAACATGATTTTTTGGCCGATACTGGCCGAAACCGAAACCGAACCTTCGGTCGGACACTAGAAATTTGTAAGTCGATGAAGTGGTGAATGATGGGATTCATGGGATAGACTGAGACTTGTGCTCCAACGTGCACGACGCGTTGCCGTGCTCCAAAAGGCTGGCAACCTTGGAATGTACAGACTTTTTAATAAGGCAACCTAATAAGTTAATACAGTTCAATTAAGACAAAAATACCTTTCATTTGCTATAATTTACGATTATATAACTGATGAGGTGATGAGGGTATAAAACACCAATTACCTTTTTACACCTGGCAACTCACAGTTGGGCAGAGGGGAAAGTAAGTAAGGCAACCTTTACTCTTTCAATTCTGTTGGGTAATATTCTCTTAACTAGTGCAGGTATTTTTAAAATAACAAACGAGGGAAGTAGATTTAATAAGTTTATTAAAAAATAATTAATTACTTATTTAATATTATCAGTACGCAATCACTAGACAACATATTTGCGATGTGTCAATGTGAATATTATCTATCATTTATTTCTTATCACTAATAAATTACAGATGACTGTATATATTTCTTATGCCGTATCTCGCACAGGGGAATGAGATAAAGCACACAGGCGATACCATAAAGGTATACCTTACCATTTGCATACATAAAGGCATTATACCAGTTATATCTCCGCACATTCTGCGTTGCTGCTGTGTGGGGGCTCCATGAGTATATAAGTAGTGTGAGCGCGGCGCAGTACTGGTGTCTACTCTGTGGCGCCGCTCGACGACATGTCGCCGACGTGACAGCCCGGGACGGTCGAGAGAGAGGGCGCTATGCGACAGCGAGTGTGAAGGAATGGTAAGGAAAATAAGTAGAATAGAATAATACTTTTTTAGGATACACATCAATCAATTTTCAATTAGTTCTAATCATTATTAGTGGAATACAAAGTAACTACATATTTATATTTTTAACACGCAGCTGCCTCAAGCCGCAGTTGGCACTGCGACCTTTGAGAATTCTAAGTATAGATTATCTCCATCTCTGTCACTCCAATATAGCAAGAGCGGGAGAGATGAAGATCTCACTGCATAAGAGACGTTAGGGCTATTGTTCACATGACAGCCCGCGCAATAACTTTAATATGCAGCTCATTAAATTTGAGGTATTTTTCTCCAGCAAGCAAACTACAAAGGAACTGGTAAGTATCAAGTGATGCATAGTCGCCGTATAGGAGCTGTCTAGGTGCACAAAAATATCTGAACACACACTCTAACACCGTGTGTTCAGATATTTTTGAGCACCTTGGCCGCTCCGATATATCTGATAGCGACTGTACATAAGTCTCAAGAAAGTCGAAAGTACTTCGTGTCTGCAGTTTGAGACCTCCGGCTTGGAAGCCACATGGCTGAGGGCCTACCGCGAACACCGAACTCCGCAGATTGCGGGTATCTTTTTTTTTACGTCAATTAAGGCGTAATTAGAGGAACAGAGAAAGATGCCCGCAATTTGCACACTTCGATTTTCGCAATTCCAGCCCTGACCACTTCGCCCCCAGCGCTCACTCACTGCACTAACTAGCGGATCGACACTAATATACTTCACAAATTTCACCATTTTTTTTAATATTAAGTGATTACATTTGTACGAGTACATTATGTTTGTACTGTAGGAGCAGCACAGGAGCCCCCTGCTTATTGCAATGTGTCAATGTCAGGTTAAATTTCCCGTTTTAGGACAAAAGGCGACATACCCTCCGCCGCGAACGATCCCTATAGTAAGGGTTCTCTTCCGCGTCTCATCTGGTGTCTCCGCAGGTGCTGTTTCAGGCTGCACTTGTAGTCGCTATTATTGCTTTTTAAGCTTCGTCCCATGCGTCTTCTGGTGATGTCGCAGGTTGGATTTATTGCTAAATTTGTAATCACAATGACTACATATGAAAGGCTTTTCTCCAGTGTGTATCCCCTGGTGTTTTTTTATACTTGATTTAGTAATGCATTTGTAATCACAGTGGCTACATTGAAATGGCTTCGCCCCAATATGTATCATCAGGTGTCGTTTTAAGTTTGATTTATGACTACATTTGTAATCGCAGTGGCTACACTGAAATGGCTTCGCCCCAGTATGTATCATCAGGTGTCTTTGTAAATCTAACTTCTGTCTGAATTTTTAATCACAGTGGCTACACTGAAATGGCTTCGCTCCAGTATGTATCATCAGGTGTTGTTGTAAGTGTGACTTCAGACTGCATTTGTAATCACAGTGGCTACACTGAAATGGCTTCACCCCAGTATGTATCATCAGGTGTCGTTGTAAGTTTGATTTATGACTGCATTTATAATCACAGTGGCTACACTGAAAAGGCTTCGCCCCAGTATCTATCATCAGGTGTCGTTGTAAGTCTGACTTCTGACTGCATTTGTAATAACAGTGGCTACACTGAAATGGCTTCGCCCCAGTATGTATCATCAGGTGTCGTTGTAAGTCTGTCTTCTGACTGCATTTGTAATCACAGTGGCTACACTGAAATGGCTTCACCCCAGTATGTATCCTCAGGTGTTGTTGTAAGTTTGACTTCTGACTGCATTTATAATTACAGTAGCTACACTGAAAAGGCTTCGCCCCAGTATGTGTCCTTTCGTGTATTCGTAAATTGAAACTATTACTGCACTTGTAGTCGCAATGACTACATTTGTAAGGTTTTTGTCTAGTGAGTATTCTCTGGTGCCTCCGGTTGTGCGTCTTCTGGTGACGTCGCAGTTTTGATTCATCATTGCATTTGAAATCACAGTCGCTACACTTAATAGGATTTCCAGCAATGTGTGTTGTTTGGTGTGTGTGTAAATCACTTTTACAAGAACTTGTGTAACTACAGTGGCTACAATTAAAATTGTTCTCCAAAGAGTGACTCTTTAAATGAGTCTCCAAACTTTTCTTGGAACTTGTTGCAAACTCACATTTAGCACACATAAAATTTGTTACACCGTGTTTATTTTTCTCGTGTTCTATCACAAGAAATTCGGTTTGAAACGTAGAACTACAAAAATCACAAGCAAATGGTTTCTGTCCGGTCAATGAGTGGGTGTTTTGAATGTGTTCTCGTAAAACAGACTTGTTCATGAAATGCTTGCCACAGTGCTCGCAGTAGTATGGTTTGCCTCCACTGTGAATAGTCGCGTCGCTGCGGAGGCGCTCGAGCACCACGGAGCAAGCCATCGCGAGCTGTTCCCTGGCGCGGGCGGCGTTGCCGTCCGAACACACTGGAACACACATTTACAAAACAATTTAAACAGGTTGTAAGTTATAACGCGTATAATTAATTTAACAAACATCTCGGCATTGTGTAGGATTTTCATCGAAATATTTTCATTTTAACCGAGCTATGACAAACACAACCATCAAGATCATCACCTTTCGCTTGCCATTATCCCATTCGCTTGGGGTCGGCGCAGCATGTCTTTTTAACCGACTTCCAAATCCCAAAGGAGGAGGTTATCAATTCGGTTGTATGTTTTTTTTTATTATTTTTTTTTTATTTTTTTATTTTTTATGTTTGTTACTCCATATCTCCGTCATTACTGGACCGATTTTGAAAATTCTTTTTTTGATTGTATGTATATGCATACAGATTGGTCCCGTTTTTGTCAAAATCCAGTTCTGATGATGGGATCCATGAGGAATCGACGGAACTCCTCAAATCTTAAAGGCATACATATAGTGATTTTTGTGTTTTTATCAACAACTCAAGCATATACATTCAAAAACGTGACATTTGATGAAGTGGAACTGCTGATGATGATCAGAACGGAACTCTTCAACGACGCATAGTTCACCTTTGGCGATTTGTCCTCTTCGTTATGTTTGTTAAGCAAGTTAAGTTTTTAAGCCACATTTTTGTCAAGCTTGAGTTCTGATGATGGGATCCATGAGAAATCGAGAGAACTCCTCAAATTTTAAAGGCATGCGTATAGAGATTTTTGTATTTTCATCAGAAAATCAAGCATTTTCATTAAAAACTGTCGCATTTGATGAAGTGGAACTGCTGATGATGATCAGAACGGAACTCTTCAACGACGAATAGTACACGTTTGGCGATTTGTCCTCTTCGTTATGTTTTTTAAGCAAGTTAAGTTTTTAAGCCACATTTTTGTCAAGCTCGAGTTCTGATGATGGGATCCATGAGGAATTGAGGGAACTCCTCAGATCTAAAAGGCATGCGTATAGAGATTTTTGTATTTTCATCAGAAAATCAAGCATTTTCATTAAAAACTGTCGCATTTGATGAAGTGGAACTGCTGATGATGATCAGAACAGAACTCTTCAACGACGTATAGTTCACGTTTTGCGATTTTTCCTCTTCGTTATGTTTGTTAAGCAAGTTAAGTTTATAAGTCACATTTTTGTCAAGCTCGAGTTCTGATGATGGGACCCATAAGGAATCGAGGGAACTCTTCAAATATTAAAGGCATACGTATAGATTTTTTTGTATTTTCATCATAAAATCAAGCATTTAAATTAAAAACTGTCGCATTTGATGAAGCGGAACTGCTGATGATGACCAGAACAGAACTCTTTAACGACGTATAGTGACATGTTTGGTGATTACGAATTTCGATTTTGACTTGCCGTTAAGGCTCACTTGCACTATCCCACTAACCCGGGGTTAAGCGGTTAAACCGTTAACTCAGTGTTAAATTGTACTGGTAACCATGATAACTTCAGGTTTAACCGGTTAACCCCGGGTTAGTGAATGGTGTAAGTGGCCCTAAGTGGGTTAGGTTAGAACTGCGAGCCTTTGCAGAAATGAAATGCTACTCGAAAAGTGGGTTTGATTAGGTTCGAATTGCGATCCTCACAGAACCGAACTACTATCAGAGAAGTGGGTTAGGTTAGGCTAGAACTACGACCCTTACAGTAGCGAAATGCTAGTAGAAAAGTGGATGGTTTTACCTCCTTTTCTACATAGTGTACCATCTACAATAATTCACCGGCCACGATAGAAGTCGGTTTTTTTTTTAGGGTTCCGTACCCAAAGGGTAAAACGGGACCCTATTACTAAAACTTCGCTGTCCGTCCGTCCGTCCGTCCGTCCGTCCGTCTGTCACCAGGCTGTATCTCACGAACCGTGATAGCTAGACAGTTGAAATTTTCACAGATGATGTATTTCTGTTGCCGTTATAACAACAAATACTAAAAACAGAATAAAATAAGGTTTTAAATGGGGCTCCCATACAACAAACGTGATTTTTGACCAAAGTTAAGCAACGTCGGGAGTGGTTATAGTACTTGGATGGGTGACCGTTTTTTTTTTTTTTTGCATTATGGTACGGAACCCTTCGTGCGCGAGTCCGACTCGCACTTGCCCGGTTTTCTTAAAAATTATTCTTCCAGACTTCTCTGTCATCCGTCATCTGTGCAGTTGCGTTCGCATCATATCATCGCTCACACAATCCATCCACCTTTTCCTCGGTTTTCCATTTGTCTTACTTCCATCCACATTCATTCGTAATACCTTTCTCGTCACATGACTTTCATCACTCTGCATCACAGGCCAGTACCACGCTAGGCGATTCGCCCTTACTTTTGCTACTGTGAGGCTTCCTCTTATAAACTCATCCCTTATTCTATCCATTCTCGTCACGCCCCACATCCATCTTAACATTCTTGTGGAGTGTAGACTGTAACTTTAGTGATGAGGGGTTCGTTGGGTGAAGCGTAGAACTCGGCAAACTGGAACGCGCCGGCCGCTGGGATGTCTCGAAGTCCGCTATACCTCCATTTACCGGTATATGTGTTGTGTGAAATAAAAACACATATAATTGAGTTTATTTACTGGAGAGTGTTCAGGCAAGTGATTGAGTTAAGCTCTCTGAAGTCTCTGAATAAGCTACAAACGGCTCGGGTTTATATAGGTAAATTGCCGGCCGTATGTACCTTTGAACTAGTGAGTATTACATGCAGAGTCAGTTTTATTTATTTCTGCCAATCTCATGAATTATTAACACGTATGAAAGGAGCATGGATCCTAGACTTATAACTAGATACAAAACATTCCACGCAATTCATTAACATAATATACGCACACAAAGTAAAAACATGATATACACAAAAGTAAAAATAGCAAACTTATACGTAAAGACTAAACTAAACATGCATGATTCAAAGCTATTTACGACAATTCTCATCTCCGCTACATGCAATCTAAAAATATCTTCGCTATATAATCACGAGTATGGGTGGTGCATACCATAATGAATATGAGTCGTACGTACGTACTTACGTAAGTATAATGTAGTGTGGCTCGTATCGTAATATATGCAGTAGTATCGTAGTGTTGGGTCTACCAAATAGTTACCACTAAGTTGTTACCAGTGGTAATAACTGACAATTTTATTCCCACCTTTTACCGTTAGTAACTACTTTACAAAAAACTCAGTAGTTACCATCAAAATTTTGTATGATTCCAATAAGCTATAGTTACTTTATTTCATTCTATTATAATATGACGCAGAACTAAATATTCATAATTTAGTAAGGCTAAATAAGTACAGACCAGGTTTATATGGTTGTTACTAAACCAGCTTATAAAGCGCTTCGGATGGGCTGACTGCTCGCACCAGCCAGCACATCACGCTCGCATTTCAATTAGGTACGCCCAGCTTTACAAAATCCACGAACCAACCAACTCGGTTTGGTGGTACCTACTGGGATTTTTTACAGTAGTCACCACTGGTAAGAACTAAGTGGTAACTAGTGGGAATGACTCGTGGTGTCGCAGTACTCACCCGACACGCAGTCCTCGTCACGCGCCGCGTCCGACACCTCCGACTTGACTGCCCGCTCCTCCACTACAACAACAATTCTACTTCAGGCCAGTCAGTAGTATTAAAAAGTAGTATTAAAAACTCGCATTGTCGAACTTGGATTAACGCGATAGAGTTTGGTATAAGTATTTAGACAAAAGTATGCTTGAAACAATGTATTTTTATGCAGCACACAGTGAAGGAAACATCGTGAGGAAACCGGACTACTCCCAGTAAGGTCTAGTCTCTCCTATGAGTTGGAAGGTTAAATGTAGCTAGTGCCTTAGGCAATTATTGGGATTAGTTGCCAAGCGGACGCCACATCGAGTGTGGCGACATGGGTAGGCACTTAAGTTGGAGTACTGACCGCATAATGGATCCTAAAATTCTTAAATATAACTATGTCTGATCACAATCAACTTAATGCCCGGAGTGCAATATCTACAAAAATGTACACAGTATGTCATTAAATAAGTATATCTTATTTTGATTACTTTTATTTCGAAGATCCTATTCTTGAATCTTAAATGTTATAATTAGGCGTCACAAACCCGGTTTCGAAACCGAAATCGAAAAAACCGGAATAACCGGGTTTACAGCCAATTGCAAAAACAGGGTTTTCAATTTGATAAAACCGGCTTTTTCGAGTTTTTCGATTTTACAGTTTTATATACATTTTTTAATTATTTTGAAGCGCAATTTGAAAAAAATCAATACATTATACGCACTAATAATTGCATAAAAGTATAAATGAACAGCTTTTTAGTCGTTTTAGCGTTATATCTGTTCGCCCAGTTTTGCAGATAGGCTGCTTAGGTGCTCCTTGAAGTTAAGGCTTCAATCCAGGATGCGTCGGAGATATTTAGGAAGGAAGTTGTGTCGGACAAGATTGCCCCTGAATTTTACTCTTAGCTCCTTGTTGGCTAGTTTGTTGCACAGGGGAAAACAGGACACCTCGGTCTTGAAAGTGCTGGGGCACAAACGCCACCGAGAGAAATAGTCATCTAATAGATACAGGTCCTTTTCCAGGGTATTTTGTCCCATTTCCAAGCTGTCGTTTTGTGTCACAAGATACGACTCAGCCATCGGTATTTTCAGACCTATGACAACTAATACTAGGCGGTGTTGAGAGTGTGGAAAATCCGATAGCCCGTACAGCTCGGCGGCTACTGGGGTACCGTCTATTGCTCGTGTTGTAAAGACTAGGTCCGGGTTGTAGTCACTTCTCCATCGAGCCGATTTGAGCGTTCCTTGACCTTTGTTAGAAACGATTAAAACAGTGTTGTTCCTATCTGCCCAGTCCATGATCGACTCCTCGTTGGCGTCAGATTTCCCATATGCTAGTATGATAGCTATTTAAGTCTCAAATGTAAATAGATGGATGTTGCATGTAAAGAAGGGGTGGAGTAAGCCAGCAGCTACGTGGAGGCTTATATGTATATGGCACATTCGCGTTTCACCGATTTGAATAATCGTTGTGGCGATGTTGTTGCCATCGATGTTATTCAATTGAAATCACAATGGCCTGGGCAGTAAGAAAAGACCGGCCGTATGTCGAAGTTCTATATTGTTAATAATTATGGTATAATGCCGCTACCAAATCATATCCCGATATTTTACCTCGTTTAGCGAGTTGGGCATCATCAGCGGTGTTTGTTTCCAGAAGGAGGACTATGTCAACACCAATATGTAATATTGTGTCAACACCGTTGTCATTAAATATTTTGCTTAGGCATTACGTTTTAGAATTGTTGACTTAAAACTTTATTGATGGAATTTGATGGTCTTGGTAAAGATAAAGTAAATAGAAATGTCGTGGAAGACATAATATTAAAGCATTGATCCTAAAGATACATGCTTATTTTACAAATTATACGTAAAATCGAAATCACCGCAAAAACCGGAAACCTGGTTTTGCAGTTTCACAAAAACCGAAAAACCGGTTTTCTAAAATACGCACGGTTTTGTGACCCCTAGTTATAATCTTTAGTCCCGGTCCCGGCATATTCGTAGTTTGGTTCGCCGATGAGAAAAGCCTTGCCAATACTACAGGTTGTGTTTGCCATTCAAGTTGGTACTTACGCAACGTCTCATCACTTGTGTCATCTGCATTCGTCGATTCTGGCTTAACTAGGAGCTCTTCACCTGAAACAAACATACTGTTCGTGGGTTTGTGTCGACGACTCAGGGATCTCGCAGCCTCGCTGCGGGTCGTGCCTGGTGCAACAGATCTGGTTCAGTGTGGCCACGCTGCCATGAAATAAGAAAATTTAAACTTCATCATATCATGAAGTTTAAATTTTCTTATTTCAAGGACAATAGAAAATAATCCTTCAGATAGATGACATTATGAATCATATAAATGTGCAACGTAGTACATTTTTCTAATATTTTGAATAAAAAAAAAATTATGTTAATTATTTTTAATAAAACACCCCTCAATCAATAGTTTTAAAGTTGTCCAAAAAGAACTGCATTTTGTGCTTATTTAAATTGGGATTGTCAAGTAATAAACATGTCTAAATAGACGTAGACGTATATACTCCATAGACGCGACCGCTACAGGCGCAATTGAAGTCTGATTTGAACTAATTTCCACTTGAACTAGTGACTTGTACATGAAGCAGGTATTCACCCGACAGCGGGTCACCCTCGTCGCTCGCCCCGTCTCCGGCCGCCGTGTTTAACCGGAGCATGTCATCTAGAGCAACCAACACTATATTAAACCTCATGTTCCTCACAGTACCCGGGACTGAATGCCGAATGAATGAATGTCGTGCCCTGTCGTGATTGTTTTACCGGATGGTCTTATCGGAAGATCAGCGCTGGAAGTCGCCAGCAACATGCTGAGGTGAGACCATTTCGTGGCACTCTCTCTTTTTTGTTTTCTCTGTTCAGTATTAGTACATTATTGTCGAGGCTCGGAAGTAGCTACTTGCAGGCTGAGGATTCGTTTTAAACGGACGACCTTGGGAGTCCGTTTAATTGAATCCGAAGCCAGCAAGTAGCCTTCCAGCCGAGTCATATATAGTGCTTTTCTCAAAAATGGTGCAAGACATATAAATATTATAGAAATATTTTACAAAAGCAACGTTCTTACGTATATATTTTCACAGAAAAAAGCCCTTGCCGCCTTTTTATTTTTTTAATAAAAAGTGTATTTTTCTGCCGAAAATGCGCCAACCTATTTGAGACACCTAAATATTAGTCGCGGTACTAATCATCTGTTTGGCTGTTTAATGGGCCTGTGCCTTCATTTGATATGGCCATTTCAACTTTTAAAAAGTTTGGAACTCGACAAATAATGGGAATTTGTATGCAACATTGCAGTCCCAAAATCGAGACTGCAATGTTTTTAACTTTTTAATTTTTGACTGACCATAAACTACGCGCTTCGCGACCTATTTTTTTTTGAGAAAAAGTTTTTATTTTGTGTTTGTGCTCACGAATAAAGTTATTTCTATTTCTATTCTATTTCTGAATGCAATTTCTTCTTTACAATGGTACCGCTATAGGATTATTTTTAATAACACTTGTTACCTTGAAGTAATTTATTTAACTTTCACTTTTTTTCTGTTCTACACTACTGATGATATTAAATATTTTACAAACCTCTTAATACCCATAGATTCAATATTCACATTTATGCAATGTTTTAACTTTAGCCTGTTGCTCACACATCACACATCATCATATCTTCTAAACCTGTCGTTAAAACTAATGACTCACGGAATCTCTCATCAAGTATTTCATCTTCTTCCAGCATCTCCGGTTTGACCGGGGGCTCTTCACCTGAAGCAAACATATAAGTTTATAAGCAACAGGCTAGTTCAGCCACAAGGTATTCAAACCTAGTAACCACTACTGCAAATCTAATTCTCATTAGAAACAAAGTAGTGAGGGTTTGGAACAAACAGCCAGAAGATGTGGTCTCGGAACACAATGTCAACACCTTAGACAAGCACATACATGTGTCTTCTAATACTTGGCAATGACATTATCTGAAGATTGCTACACAGACATCAGTTGTTATAACTGCTTGTCAGCTTAATACATAATAATACTAATGTTCATTGAAGAGCAATAGACTCACCTGATACCGGCTCACTGGTCTCATCTTCCTCCTGCATTTCTGGAGTATCTGGCTCGACGGTAGATTCTTCTTCTAGAGCAAACAAACAGCATATAGAAGTCCAATAACACTATTGGATTAGGGCAGTCTATCCTTAGCAGGATGGTGATTGTAACATAGTTTTACAGTAGAGTTCTGTAAAGAGCTCCAACGGAATTACTACAATTCACTACTCGTTTCATGGGCAGTGTTTCTCTACCTTTGATACTCTCTAACTGCAGCCACGCCTGCAGCTCGGCCTGGCTGCGCTGCACTTGCAGCTTGAAGTCACTCGCGTCTCGCAGGCGGCCCACGCACGCCGAGCAGATGCCGCACGAGCCCGAGCCGCCCACCACCAGCTGCAAGTTAAATTATTCAAACAAAAACATTTAAGTTGTCACAATTTATGGTTTGTGTACTTGGATGAAATAATGTAATTGACATGTAAAACTATGTTTTATAAAGGAATAAATGAATGAATGAATGATGCATTACAATAACTAGATTGTCATACTTTTACTTACATGTATATCGAAGCTCTCTTTGATCATGTCGGCATATATCTCCGTTTTGCCGAGATGTGTGTACGGCGTCGTCAGGTCCTTGTCCGGAGCACACCGCAGGCAGCAACGACACGCGTGCGTCACGTCCATCACGATTCATGGCAACTGTGCGGTGCGCAGAAATACTACAACGGATTCAAAAGAATACCACAACAGGACGAACTGCTCTTTATATTGTTAGAGAATAGGCAGCCTTTTGAGCCTTTGCTAGAGTCAGTTAGGATTAGAGAATAAGTGTCAACAAAATTAAATTAAATAATATACATTATTACATTTATTAGCAAGAAAATATGAAACCATAAACTAAAAAACGACGCACTCCGCATACAAAGTGGCATGACACTGACATTTAACATTGGTTTGACAGATAGCAAAGCTAAGGATACGTTCAGAAATAGTAGTAAGTCTAAAGCTATAACAAACGGGCAACTTTAGTCCGGTCCGAGGCCCTGTTCGATCGTATAGAAGGTGGTCCGCCGTAATACACTACCGCACCGCACCAAGGTCACAGTTAAGTGAGAGCGAGAAAGAGATATCCCACCAAAAACATAAATGTAAAAAAGGAGAGCCAAGTTCAATACAAAAATTATGCTTGGCTGTGGGGCTCGCCGCAAAAAGAATGCAGATCTAAATGAGTGCCACTGCCAAGTTCTATGCAAAATCCAAATATGTATTTATAGGAACAAAATAACATTATAAACAAGTATTAAACTCTATTTCTTTGCTTTATTGGATACCTATAACAATTGCTGTTATTTAAAAAAATGTGAGATCTTAAAGTAGGTTAGATTTGACTTGGCCAGTTTTCATTATATCAATCATTTTATATATATTGTAATTCTGATAAAACCTGGCCAAGCCAAATCTAACCTACTTTAAGATCTCACATTTTTTTAAATAACAGCAATTGTTATAGGTATCCAATAAAGCAAAGAAATAGAGTTTAATACTTGTTTATAATGTTATTTTGTTCCTATAAATACATATTTGGATTTTGCATAGAACTTGGCAGTGGCACTCATTTAGATCTGCATTCTTTTTGCGGCGAGCCCCACAGCCAAGCATAATTTTTGTATTGAACTTGGCTCTCCTTTTTTACATTTATGTTTTTGGTGGGATATCAATACTTTTTGTAAAGAAAACTAGGCAGGTATTGAGATTTAATGTTTTTTCTTGTGTTTCCGCTGTATGGTTTTTACTTCTGTTCTTTGTATAATTATGTGGTACCGCGCGCCGCCGACGACACACCGTTGGCCGGTTGTTTAGAGCGTATTAAAAGTTTTTTGTATGGGGACACCACTTATTTTTTGACTAAACTTTATTTTAATATAGCAAATATAATAATACATATATTGGGGTAGTTTCAAATATCTGCTTGTAACGGTTCCAACGCTACAATAAAAAAATATTTTTGTATGGGGACCCCCCCTATTTTTTAACTTTTTTTTATTTTTAGATTTTTTCCTACGCTTACACACAATAACCGAGCTGGATTCCAAATTTCATCCTTCTAGGTCATCTGGAAGTAGGTTAGGTTTAGGTACTTATATCAGTCCCAATAAAAAATGTTTTTTTTGTATGGGGACCCCCCCTATTTTTAAACTTTATTTTATTTTTAGATTTTTTCCTACGGTTACACACAATAACCGAGCTGGATTCCAAATTTCATCCTTCTAGGTCATCTGGAAGTAGGTTAGGTTTAGGTACTTATATGTCAGTCCCAATAAAAAGTGTTTTTTTGTATGGGGACCCCCCCTATTTTTTAACTTTATTTTATTTTTAGATTTTTTCCTACGGTTACACACAATAACCAAGCTGGATTCCAAATTTCATCCTTCTAGGTCATCTGGAAGTAGGTTAGGTTTAGGTACTATAAGTCATAAGTCAGTCTTAAAATTTACGACTTTTTGACCTTCATACCTTTATAACCGTTTGAGCTAGCTTCATGAAATTTGGGCTTCTAGATATCCTTATGGATATAATTAAACACACGTAGTTTTATGTGTTTACGTCAAAGATGTTTTGAGTTATAGAAGGGTCAAAAGTGGCACCAAGTGGTTCGTGTAATATTACACTCGGCGCTGGCTAGCCAGTTCCTTTGCTTGAGCTTGGCTTGACACGCTGTCGCGTGTCTAGATCTCGATATGCGGCACACCGAGGTTGCGATACGGTGCGGTAGTGTGGTATAGCTCTATGAATTTCGGATCTCTCGGACTCTCGGACTGAATGTCAATTGTCAAATTTTAGAGGTTATGTTATACTGTGTTAATTTAATTTTGCTGTAAATTAGTTGTACCAGCGCGAGTTGTCTACGATACGTATTTTGTAGTTTTCGCCCCGTAAATAGATATGCTCCAGCTTTCGTTGACTGTTCGAAGCTGTAACGAGAAAGGTATTTTCATTACTTTCGTATGTTATAGTTACTATATTGTAGCTACTGTCACATGTAGGTAGTTATACTTGTTAACACAATTGCGTCTAACGCTATCCAACTTATATTTCTGTTACTATCTTATTTACCTCACACCAAACTACTCTGTGTATACATAGGAGATGTAGTGACAGTTATTTAGTTAAGGTGTTTTTTTTCTTAATGAAATGTACCTTATTCTGTTGGAAATTAAATAACACAATGCTTCTTGATCTACTGTGATTGCTGTGAGGCTCCACACATGATTTTGCATTGCAGGTTCTCACTGGTACTAGCTTGTGAGCACACAACAACAAGTCACTAGAGGCAGTGTGTGTGAAGATGGAGCCCGGAGAGGTGTGTGTGAAGACGGAGCCCGGAGAGTTGTGTGTGAAGGAGGAGTGTGAGGACAGCGCCGGGCACGGAGTGAGCGCGGCGGCTGCGCAGGCCGGACTGTATGTTGATCATGTGGTCAAGGACGAGCTCGTGCTGGGCCCCGAGGAGTGGCATCGCCCTCAAGTGCTCTCTTTACAAAGTCGTTTATTATGTAAGAATAATGATATGTTTGCATGTGCAGCCCTTGAACCTGAGCAGGGCTTTTACTATTCACATAATATAATATAATAAATACTGATATTTACCATTGTACATTATCATCAAAATTTGCAAACCTTCTTTGACCGACTACTGGTGTCTGATTGAACTGATTCAAATACAATGCAACATTAAATATATAAATAAATATTATTTTACAAATTGACTAAGTCCCACGGTAAGCTCAAGAAGGCTAAATGTTATTTAAATTATTTTATTTACTCACATATAAGTTCTTTTGATTCAATTTGAGAACTGTTTAAATACATCCACAGTTAATATAATGTTAAGATAGTCTATGTATTCACGACAGCTGCAAGCACATACATTCGTCTTCCATATTGTAATTTTTTACTAGTTTAGTTAGGCATCAAAGGCACGGGCCCGTCCATTCAGCTACGATTGAAAATTGTGTAAAAATTTAAAACGGCTATTAAATAAATCAAATAATTTTAAACATAATCAAAACGATGTAAAGGTAATGTGTACTACATAGTAATTCAGATTCAGATTGTTTAATATGGTAAAAACATAAAAATAAAATCACATACATACCTAAAACTAATTAAACCTAAAACTGTACATACTCGTATACACAAGTCAATTAATTAAAAAATAAAAAGCGATTACACGATAATAATAATGATTAAATAAATTAAAAATTAATTAATACCCATAAAATTCATTAATACTAGAAAAGGCCTTCTCAATCAAGTAATTTTTTTGTTTCCTACTACCCTCAATGAGTTGGATGATTTCGCTAATCGCGCAAATTCCGCTTTAACATATTACTACATATACAGGGTGATCAATCTAAATGGGTCAGTATGGAGAAGTCAGAAACTATAAGAGATAGCGAAATCTGTTCTTAGGAACCATGGCTCCGATTTTAGATTTAATAATAATGGCATTCATTTTTTTTTATCTATCGTACATAACCGGGATTCGAACATGGTCAATATTCTTGTTGTTTGTTTGTATGGAAACTTTTAAACGATGCGTGATAGGTGGGGGGTGCTCGACCAAATATCATAGAGGGCACCGAGACAAAACAAAGTACATTAAAAAAAATCAAAATGGCCGACTTTTTTTAATTTTTTCAAGTTGGTCCGAGCGCGCTGAGAATTGGCATGCGGCGAGCCTGAAGGCCCAAGATTACAATGTCAAAAAAATATTTTTGGAAAAATCCAAAATGGCGGCGGACACGGGCAAATTTCCGACCCCGGTGGAGAGCCGAAGGCCCGAAGCCTCCACCCCGACGCCCAAAAAGCGACTCCCAATAGGAAACGTGTTGGGTCGTGTCGGTCGCCCTTCGGGCTCGCTTAACCTACTTGAAAATTTTACTTTGCCCGTGTCCGCCGCCATTTTGAATTTTTCCAAAAATATTTTTTTGACATTGTAATCTTGGGCCCCCAGGCTCGCCGCATGCCGAATCTCAGCGCGCTCGGACCAACTTGAAAAAATTCAAAAAAAAGTCGGCCATTTTGATTTTTTTTAATGTACTTTGTTTTGTCTCGGGGCCCTCTATGATATTTGGCCGAGCACCCCCCACCTATCACGCATCGTTTAAAAGTTGCCATACAAAGAAACAACAAGAATATTGACCGTGTTCGAATCCCGGTTATGTATGATAGATTTAAAAAAAAATAATGCCATTATTATTAAATATAAAATCGAAGCCATGGTTCCTAAGAACAGATTTTGCTATCTCTCATAGTTTCTGACTTCTCCATACTGACCCATTTGGATTGATCACCCTGTATATATTTATGTGTGTTCCTGTGTGGCACTCAAGAGATCACACGTGTGAGTCGATTTTGTTAACTCTTACTTCAGCGGATTGTCCGAACGTTTTGTGTTTTGTGATATTACATATCTAAAGCAGTAAACAACAGAGAGAAATGGAAGGGTAATGAGGAGGCTTCCACCCAGCAGGGATCAGTGAAATCAAAAGTGCAACCAATCTAACATGAAATAGGATTAAGTAACAATTTGAATACACTTCTGAATTGTATATATTAATATGTTTAGCACTGAGTAAATAAAGCTAAAAAAAAAACAACGGGTTGCACTCCGGGCGTGCCGGCAGAAGTGAAAACTCAATGAACGTCTGCAGCACCACGACTGTGAGGTTAACGCCATCTAGCGTTATTTCGTCGCATTACTTGAAAACCCTAAGCACATCACTTTGTAAGTACCAATTTGAGGGAAACTCAATAAAGTCGTTGGTATTAAAATCAATAAAGAAAAACTCATTGTAACAGTATCCGTCGCACGTGACGTCACGTCTTACGATCACGTGACACCTGTTACGAGTTGAACATTTTTCCCCATCACAAAAAGTGCACAGCGCCGTTAAAGAAGTTTTCACAATAAATAATAAAGCAGTAAAGTAAGAAATGTCTTGGCCTCGGCCGACAATTACACGTGAAGCCTCAGCTTTCTTATTTACTGCCTGAGTTGTACATGTATCCTATGTATGTTTCTCTCCGACGAAGCCGGAAAGCGGCAACTTCGTTTAGCGCAGCGAGTCCTGAGCTGGGCTTTTCCGGCCGGAGGTCAGAAAAATAATTATAATTTGTGTTTCAGTGTGTTCGGACGGCAGCGCCGCCCGCGCCAGGGAACAGCTCGCGATGGCTTGTTCCGTGGTGCTCGAGCGCCTCCGCGACGACGCGAATGTTCACAAATGTAGCTACTGTGATCGCAAATTCAGTTGCAAATCATCCTTAAAAGCACACAAGAGGATACACACCGGAGAGAAGCCGTACACTTGTAGTCATTGCGACTACAAGTTCAGTCAAAGTTCAGACTTACGAAGACATGAAAGGACACATACTGGCGAGAAGCCTTTTCAGTGTAGCCACTGTGATTACAAATGCAGTCGGAAGTCACACTTACAACAACACCTGAAGATACATACTGGAGCGAAGCCATTTCAGTGTAGCCACTGTGATTACAAATGCAACCAAAAGTCACACTTACAAAGACACCTGAGTATACATACTAGGGCGAAGCCATTTCAGTGTAGACACTGTGATTACAAATGCAGTCGGAAGTCATACTTACAAAGACACCTGTTGATACATACTGGTGCGAAGCTATTTCAGTGTAGCCACTGTGATCACAAATTCAGTCGGAAGTCATACTTACAAAGACACCTGTCGATACATACTGGGGCGAAGCCATTTAAGTGTAGCCACTGTGATTACAAATTCAGTCGGAAGTCATACTTACAAAGACATCTGTTGATACATACTGGGGCGAAGATATTTCAGTGTGGCCACTGTGATCACAAATTCAGTCGGAAGTCATACTTAAAAAGACACCTGTTGATACATATTGGGGCGAAGCCATTTCAGTGTAGCCACTGTGATTACAAATGCAGTCAGAAGTCAAACTTACAACAACACCTGATGATACATACTGGCGAGAAGCCATTTCAATGTAGCCACTGTGATTACAAATGCAATACTAAATCAAGTATAAAAAAACACCAGGGGATACACACTGGAGAAAAGCCTTTCATATGTAGTCATTGTGATTACAAATTTAGCAATAAATCCAACCTGCGACGTCACCAGAAGACGCATGGGACGAAGCTTAAAAAGCAATAATAGCGACTGCAAGTGCAGCCTGAACTTATAAAGGGATCGTTCGCGGCGGAGGGTATGTCGCCTTTTGTCCTAAAACGGGAAATTTAACCTGACATTGACACATCGCAATAAGCAGGGGGCTCCTGTGCTGCTCCTACAGTACAAACATAATGTACTCGTACAAATGTAATCACTTAATATTAAAATACAGTGGTGAAGTATATTATATTAGTGTCGATCCGCTAGTTAGTGCAGTGAGTGAGCGCTGAGGGCGAAGTGATCAGGGCTGTAATTGCGAAAATCGAAGTTGGCAAATTGCGGGCATCTTTCTCTGTCCCTCTAATTGCGCCTTAATTGAAGGAAAAGAGAAAGATACCCGCAATCTGCGGAGTTTGATGTTCGCGGTATGCCCTCATGTGGCTTCCAAGCCGGAGGTCGTGGGCTCAAACTCCAGACACGAAGTACCACCGACTTTCTTGAGACTTACGGCCATGGTGCTCACAAATATCTGAACACGCCTCTGTTGTCAAGGTGTTAGAGCGCGTGTTCAGATATTTTTGAGCACCTCGACAGCTCCGATATAGTTTGCTTTCCTTTGTAGTTTGCTTGCTGGAGGAAAATATATCAAATGAACCTGCATATTAAAGTTATTGAATGGGTTGTCATGAGAACAATAGTCCTAAGTCCTAACCCTCTTAGTTATGCAGTGAGATCTACATCTCCTCCGCTCTTGCTTTATTGGAGTGACAGAGATGGAGATAATCTACACAATTCTCGAAGGTCGCGGTGCCAACTGCGGCTTGAGGCCGCTGCGTGTTAGAATATGTAGTTTGTATTTCACTATTAATGATTAGAACTAATTGAAAATTGATTCATGTGTAGCCTTTAATAAAAGGTATATATTTATTTTCCTTACCATTCCTACACACTCGCTGTCGCATAGCGCCCTCTCTCTCGACCGTCCCGGGCTGTCACGTCGGCGACATGTCGTCGTCGAGCGGCGCCACAGAGTAGACACCAGTACTGCGCCGCGCTCACACTACTTATATACTCATGGAGGGGGCTCCACACAGCAGCAACGCAGAAGGAGCGGGGATATAACTGGTATAACGCCTTTATGTATGCAAATGGTAAGGTATACCTTTGTGGTATCGCCTGTGTGCTTTATCTCATTCCCCTGTGCGAGATACGGGATAAGAAATATTACCTTATTAACTTATTAGGTTGCCTTATTAAAAAGTTGGAACATTCCGAAGTTGCCAGCCTTTTGGAGCACGGCAACGCGTCGTGTACGTTGGAGCACAAGTGTCAGTGTCTCCCATCATTCATGACTTCATCGACATACAAAGTTAATCATTTCATAACTCGTTGATGTACCTAATGCGAGTGTATATACTCGGCGTGTAGGTTTCACTCAGGGTGTCTGAGTCAAATTAATTGGTTGTTCCATACTTACGCTATCGAATGCCCAATTTAGCTAGAACCCTAAGAGGCGTAACAATCACGGAGCGTGAGTGTACTTACTGGTTCTTGCATACTCGTCGAGGCCCGGAGACGTCCCGCGACTAGGGCTTGCGATCCCGCAGAATATCTTCCACGTGGTCGCTTATAATCCTGCCGAGTCGTGGTTCCGGCAAAGGAATTCATTTATCAGTTGAAATTGTATTTATCTTCCGGAGACTCAGAAGCATATGTTTATGTTTGAATTTGGAAATTTTAGTTACTGTACAACGGTTAAAAATATATTGTGGAATATGTACAGCCAGCTGCAAAATTACATGGATACATTAAGAATGGAAATAATTTATAAATGGCCATGCACTTTTACAGCTGGAAATACAAAAAAAGTACACAGAGTCTCAGGAGGTTGAAATTGGAACAGGAGTCGTGCTGCCGGCCGGGGCTGCTGAGGAACTTGTTACCATCCACCACAGCGGTACAGCTCGGGGTGGGAAATTAAATACAATAAAAACAACATACTACATTAGTTTCATATTATATTACAAATCACGTTCAACTCATTATTACTGCATACAGTCCAGTGTCGTGTGTTGGAGCCCCTCGGCTAGCGAGCAGCCTCTCGCCGCGACACACGGCACTCGCTCGTCCTGCGCGACACACGCCGGCACGACACCGGGAACACATCGTGCACGCGCGTGCAAGGGAACCACGACACACACATCACACAGCCCACACCCGACACATGCTCCACCGGTAACTAGCGGATCACATTTTTCACCACTTGTCAAATCACACACTAGGGATTTTAAACGAAATGTCTATGTTGTTCTTAGGTGGATTTGTAACGACTTCTTATGTCGACTTGTGTACTTGCAGTGGGTATATTTATGGCGCTTCTGATCAGGACTACATTTGTACCGCTTCTCTCCTGAATGTATCTTTTGGTGATTGCGCAAGTCTACAGTCTCACGACACATGGAACCGCAAATGCCACATTGTTATGTCTTCGCCTTAGTATGCATCGTCTGGTGTCTTTTTAAATGAGATTTAAATCTGCATCTGTAGTCGCAATCACTACATTTAAATTGCTTCGTCCCAGTATGTTTCAGTAGGTGTTTTTGTAAGTATGATTTCTGACTGCATTTGTAATCACAGTGGCTACACTGAAATGGCTTCTCACCAGTATGTGTCCTTTCATGACTTCGTAAGGCTGAACTATTACTGCACTTGTAGTCGCAATGACTACATGTATACGGCTTCTCTCCAGTGTGTAGCCTCCGGTGTCTTTTTAAGTTTGATTTCAGAGTGCATTTATAATCACAGTGGCCACACTGAAATGGCTTCGCCCCAGTATGCATCATCAGGTGTTGTTGTAAGTATGCCTTCTGACTGCATTTGTAATCACAGTGGCTACATTGAAATGGCTTCGCCCCAGTATGTTTAAATAGGTGTTGTTGTAAGTGTGACTTACGACTGCATTTGTAATCACAGTGACTACACTGAAATGTCTTCGCCCCAGTGTGTATAGTCAAGTGTTGTAGTAAGTGTGACTTCCGACTGCATTTGTAATCACAGTGGCTACACTGAAATGGCTTCGCCCCAGTATGTATCATCAGATGTCTTTGTAAGCCTGACTTCTGACTGCATTTGTAATTACAGTGGCTACACTGAAATGGCTTCGCCCCAGTATGTATCATCAGGTGTAGTTGCAAGTTTAACTTCTGATTGCATTTGTAATCACAGTGGCTACACTGAAATGGCTTCGCCCCAGTATGTATCGTCAGGTGTTTTTGTAAGTGTGACTTCCGACTGCATTTGTAATCACAGTGACAACACTGAAATGGCTTCACCCCAGTATGCATCATTAGGTGTTGTTGTAAGTGTGACTTCTGACTGCATTTGTAATCACAGTGGCTACACTGAAATGACTTCACCCCAGTATGTATCGTTTGATGTCTTTGTAAGTGTGACTTCTGACTGCATTTGTAATCACAGTGGCTACACTGAAATGACTTCACCCCAGTATGTATCGTTTGATGTCTTTGTAAGTGTGACTTCTGACTGCCTTTGTAATCACAGTGGCTACACTGAAATGACTTCACCCCAGTATGTATCGTTAGATGTCTTTGTAAGTGTGACTTCCGACTGCATTTGTAATCACAGTGACTACACTGAAAAAGCTTCTCGCCAGTATGTGTCCTTTCGTGTTTTCGTAACATAGAACTAAAACTACACTTGTAGTCGCAATGACTACATTTGTAAGGCTTTTCTTCAGTGTGTAACCTCTGGTGTCTCCGGTTGTGCGTCTTCTGATGACATTGCAGGTTTGATTCAACGTTGCATTTGAAATTCCAGGCGCTACACTTTAAAGGCTCACCAGCCATGTGTGTTGTTTGGTGTTTGTGTAAATCACTTCTACACGAACTCCTGTAACTACAGTGACTACAATTGAAATTATTCTCCAAAGAGTGACTCTTTAAATGAGTCTCCAAACTTTTTTTGGAACTTGTTGTATACTCACATTCAGCACACATGAAACTTGTAACCCCGTGTTCGCTCTTCTCGTGTTCTGTTACAAGCGATTCGGTGCAAAACGTAGAACAACAAAAATCACAAGCAAATGGCTTATGTCCGGTCGACAAGTGTGTGTTTTGTATGTGGTTCCTTAAAATATATTTGTGTCCGAAATGCTTGCCACAGTGTTCGCAGCCGTATGGTTTGGTCCCACTGTGAACAGCCGCGTCGCCGCGGAGGCGCTCGAGCACCACGGAACAAGCCATCGCGAGCTGTTCCCTGGCGCGGGCGGCGCTGCTGTCCGAACACACTGGAACACAAATGAACAAAAAATTTTAATTATATACATATAGCACTTACATTCAATGACTATTTCGCCTGATTGACGCGCGTTAAGAGTGACAGGGACGACCATCAAGACAAATCAATTGAAGTAAGTCATATCAAATCAGGCCACACGTGTGGTCTGTAGAGTGCCACAAAGGAACATGCAAAGGAAGACAACGAAAAAATATCATTAAAGTCAAAAATGTTTATAAAAGCCGAGCTGTTTATGAAAATCACTGCAGAATTATCTTGGTCGTACCAGTCATTCATTATCTACCGACAGAGACCTTCTTGTCGATATGGAGTTATTATTGGTGTTCCCATAATCTACAAACAAGCTAACGATCCATGTAAAAATTATGTATGTAGGTCTTATACAGGTAATTATTGATCATACTGTTACATACTCGTATTACTCAACTAGCGACTCGCCCCGACTTCGCACGGGTAACACAAAACCTTAACAAAGTATACACCTAAAATTTCCTCAGCTTCGGCGAAAGCTGGCGGGATACCGCTCTGGACCGAGCAAGTGGCGTGCTCTTGTGTTGGAGGCCAAGACCCATTTTGGGTCATCGCGCCAACCAAGTACTTAGGCAAGTAAACCTTCCTCAAGAATCACTCTATTGATAGGTAGGTGAAATCCGTCTGAAAATTCGTTTAGTAGTTTTCGAATTTATAACGAACATACATACATACACACAGACAGACAGAGATGGTGGGGGACTTTGTTTTATAAGGTGTAGTGATACTAATATTGATTAATGGTTTATGTATCTTTTTCAGTCCAAATATAATCACCAACACAATCAAACTATTTATAACCATGAGAAATATGTTTTCGTCAAATAAAGAAAAACTAAGTTTAAAATTATTAACTGTGTATGTCTTTAAACAGTCCTCCAAATAGATCAAAGAACTTAAGTTGTATGTGAGTAAATAATTGAAATAGCATTGTATAAATATCAGTTTAATTACACATAGTAGTAGTTTGTCCAACATCACAGTAAACTTTTAAACAGCCATCAGTTGACAATCTTGCTAGTGAAATTGTAAACTGATGGTAGGAAGATTACAATAGTAGATTGTTAACCAAGGGTTGAAAGGCACCCATTCCTGTCGAGGTAGTTGGCGCTCGAACGCAGTGAGAGAGCCAATAGTCCGAGACAGAAATGGTGCCTTTCACCCGAGTTAAACATTCTACTTTTCATATCGAATGCGAGGAAACCAAACAAGACAAGGCATTTTCACAAAATCAGTAATGGAAGTACCTAATAGATCTACGGCCATGATTTATTTTCCTTAGGACTTACTTGCAATCGGAGACTTTACATGTGTGAAGATTAATAATCCCTAGCGAAAAACATTTAGATTGCAATATTTAAGAAAAAACACATTTTTTTACAAACTGCAGTAATTTTAAAATGCTTTGTTCATTATAGTATGAAAATCAGCGGGATTGCCTCTTACTTTTTAATTTTATACTTTTTCGTTCTAAAAGCCGCAACAGACTACCGGACCGCACCGCGACCTTGGTGCACCACACCACGTAATAACATAATAAAAGTATTTTAAATATTAAATAACAATTTAATTAATAGTATAAGTAATTTTTATCTTGTTTTTTATTTTATTTTCATGAATATAGTGCTAAATAACTTTAACAATCAATTTAATATCGTACAAACGTTTAAATGTGGCTGTATAAGATTCTGACTTTGCTCATTTACGCAAGTGTAAGGTTAAAAAAATATTTTTGGTGTATTCCTTTTGGTTCCCGCCTTATGAAATCGAGTAAATAGAATTCAACGAAAGAAATCAAGAATAATTTGTTTTTAACAATTCACATCATTTTTTTATATAAAAAGGATCAACGTGGGATTAGTAAAATTAAACAATTACCAATTGTTCCAGGCGAGGAAATAAAGACACTATTTTTCCATCCAGTAGTTCGTGGGACGGGGACGCAGAGGAGTAATAGTAATAGTAATAGTAATAGCCTTTATTTCATGCGTTTTTTGTTATTTTTACACTTTCTTTGTTATTATACTTATTAAATTATTAATTTTTTAACTTTTATTGTTTTTCAATTTATTTTATTCATTTGCATGCCGCGTGTGCGGAAAAGGCCTCCCCCAGTTTTTCCCATTCCTTCCTATTCTGTGCTGTTCTCCACCAGAATCTATCGAAATTTCGTAGCTCATCTCTCCATCTAGTATTCGGTTTTTTCTGTTTTCTCGGTGTGTCTATTGGTAACCATTCTGTGACATGTTTGGTCCACCGGTTATCTGTAGTGTTCGTGTTCGTGGGACGGGGACGCAGAGGAGTACACCACTTTTCTGCACTAGAGCATAAACGTATCACTTTCTGCGCACCTTTTAGAACAACAACGACCCACTTTCAGAGCATGAGATATGAAAACTAACCTAACCTACTTTAGATTGTAAACAAATGGGTGCACAATCTTACCATATTAATATTAATAATAAATAGCTCAGCTTCTTAGGCTGCAGGTGCAAAACTATTATTATTTTTAAATCATAAACTGACCTTGTAGTGGGAGCAGTTTAGGGCGATGCCACTCCTCAGGGCCCAGCACGAGCTCGTCCTTGACCACATGATCTACATACAGTCCGGCCCGCGCAACCGCCGCGCTCACCCCAGCACTGTCCTCACACTCCTGCTCCTCCTTCACACACTGCTCTCCAGGCTCCGTCTTCACACACACCTCTCCAGGCTCCATCTTCACACACACTGTCTCTAGTGACATGTTGTGTGCCCACAAGCTAGTACCAGTGAGAACCTGCAATGCAAAATCATGTGATGATTTGTGGAGCCTCACAGCAATCACAGTAGATCAAGAAGCATTGTGTTATTTAATTTCCAACAGAATAAGGTACATTTCATTAAGAAAAAAAAACACCTTAACTAAATAACTGTCACTACATCTCCTATGTATACACAGAGTAGTTTGGTGTGAGGTAAATAAGATAGTAACAGAAATATAAGTTGGATAGCGTTAGACGCAATTGTGTTAACAAGTATAACTACCTACATGTGACAGTAGCTACAATATAGTAACTATAACATACGAAAGTAATGAAAATACCTTTCTCGTTACAGCTTCGAACAGTCAACGAAAGCGGGAGCATATCTATTTACAAAACTACAAAATACGTATCATAGACAACTCGCGCTGGTACAACTAATTTACAGCAAAATGAATAAGTTTATTGATAAGGTAGATACAAATATTAAAAATGAAAATAAACTAACTTATCTATAAAATAAAACTAAAAACTAATACTAAATAAAATAAGATAAAATTAAAATATATCTAAGTAATTGGGCCGTAATCGTAAAACAGCAAAATTAAATTAACACAGTATAACATAACCTCTAAAATTTGACAATTGACATTCAGTCCGAGAGATCCGAAATTCGTAGAGCCATACCACACTACCGTACCGTACCGCAACCTTGGTGTGCCGCATATCGAGATATCTCTTTCTCGCTCTCACTTACCTGAGACCTTGGTGCGGTGCGGTAGTGTATTACGGCGAACAACCTTCTAACGTATGCGGAGTGAAATTTGAACAAAATTGGTATATATAAAAACACAAAAATCTAAATAAAAAAGACGTGTCGTCAATGTAAAGTCAATATGTCTGTCAATCAGTTTGGTAAGTCTCATAAAGATTGGGTGTTTAATTTTGTAATTATGGTAAATCAACAAGAACGCCTTCGTCAAACAGTATGTAATTTCTATAGTAGCCATCCCCTATGGCCGAAATCAAAGGTGGTGGAATATTTTGTGCAAATGGGTGAGAGTCGAAGCACTATTTACAATATTCTGGCGTCCTTTGCCTTGAAGAAAACCACTGCTAGAAAACCTGGTTCTGGAAACTATACCAGCTTGAGCAAGGTTTCCGAGAGAGCTCGATTAAAGAAAATTACGGCCGGCCGTGTCGCAAAATCTTATAGAGAGCTCGGCAGAAAATTTAAAACTGACGGCAAAACTGTTAAAAAATATCTTAAAGACATGGGCATCGATATGCGATGTAGAAAAGTTAAGCCCACTGTCTCTGAAAACCAAGAAATCACTCAGAAAGTACGGCTGCGTAAATTAGTCAAAGAAATATTTTACGCTATAAACAATGTCACTTGCGTTATGGATGACGAGTCATATTTCACGTTAGATGGAAACGAGTGGCAAGGCAATTACTATTTAGAGAACACCAACGGTCCAACCGATGAGAACGTGAAATATGTTGAGCATACAAAATTTCTTAAAAAAGTTTTGCTATGGCTTGCCATCAGTCGACGCGGAATGTCTAAGCCTGTATTCTTTGAGTCAGGTTTAGCTGTGAACGCCGACCGCTACATAGAGCGTTGTTTGCCATTAGTGCGGGATTTCATAAATACGAGTCATAGAGGAGAAAATGTAGTGTTTTGACCAGACTTAGCCTCAAGCCATTATTCCAAAAAAACCCTTAGCAAAATGGCGCAGTTAAACATCCCATACGTACCGAAGACATCAAATCCACCTAATGTTCCGCAACTTCGCCCTATAGAAGATTTTTGGGCAAATCTAAAGAGGCGAGTATATTGCAATGATTTTCGTCCCAAAAATGTACAGAGTTTGATTCGAAAAATAAAATCGGAGCTGAATAAAGTGCCGACATCTGTGTTTTCGACAGCGATGGACAAAGTACCACAGAACTGCCGTAAAGCATCTCGCATGGGAGTAAACTATTTTATACATTAAGCCTTGATATATACATTATTATAAGAACATAATTATTTAAAAAAAAAATGGTGTTTTTTTAATTTAAAACAATATTGAACTTTGTCCACATTTCACTCCGCATACGTTACACGATCGAACAGAGCCTCGGACCGGACTAAAGTTGCCCGTTTAGACTTACTACTATTTCTGAACGTATCCTTAGCTTTGCTATCTGTCAAACCATGTTAAATGTCAGTGTCATGTCACTTAGTACGGGGAGTACCAGAGTACCATGGGAGTACGCCGTTTTTTAGTTTTGGATTTCATATTTTCTTGCTAATAAATCTAATAATGTATATTATTATTTAGTTTTGTTGGCACTTATTCTCTAATCCTAACTGACTAGCAAAGGCTCAAGAAGCTGCCTATTTTCTAACAATATAAAGAGCAGTTCCTCTTGTTGTGGTATTCTTTTGAATTCGTTGTAGTATTTCTGCGCACCGCACAGTTGCCGTGAATTGCGATGGACGTGACGCACGCGTGTCGCTGCTGCCTGCGGTGTGCTCCGGACAAGGACCTGACGACGCCGTACACACATCTCGGCAAAACGGAGATATATGCCGACATGATCAAAGAGAGCTTCGATATACATGTAAGTAAAAGTATGACAATCTAGTTATCGTAATATATCTGAGTACACAAACAATGAATTGTGAAAACTTAAATGTTTCTGTTTGAATAATTTAACTTGCAGCTGGTGGTGGGCGGCGCGGGCTCGTGCGGCATCTGCTCGGCATGCGTGGGCCGCCTGCGAGACGCGAGCGACTTCAAGCTGCAAGTGCAGCGCAGCCAGGCGGAGCTGCAGGCGCGGCTGCAGGGAGCGAGCGTCAAAGGTAGGGACACACTGACCATCAAATGAGTAGTGAATTGTAGTAATTCCGTTGGAGCTCTTTACAGAACTCTACTGTAAAACTATGTTACAATCACCATACACCCTCCTGCTAAGGACAGACTGCCCAAATCCAATAGTGTTATTGGACTTCTTTAAAATTGCTGTTTGAACATCAATTTAACAGAAAGATGATGTGATTTATATGCTGTTTGTTTGCTCTAGAAGAAGAATCTACCGTCGAGCCAGATACTCCAGAAATGCAGGAGGAAGATGAGACCAGTGAGCCGGTATCAGGTGAGTCTATTGCTCTTCAATGAACATTAGTATTATTATGTATTAAGCTGACAAGCAGTTATAACAACTGATGTTGTCTGTGTAGCAATCTTCAGATAATGTCATTGCCAAGTATTAGAAGACACATGTATGTGCTTGTCTAAGGTGTTGACATTGTGTTCCGAGACCACATCTTCTGGCAGTTTGTTCCAAACCCTCACTACTTGGTTTCTAATGAGAATTAGATTTGCAGTAGTGGTTACTAGGTTTGAATACCTTGTGGATGAACTAGCCTGTTGCTTATAAACTTATATGTTTGCTTCAGGTGACGAGCCCCCGGTCAAACCGGAGATGCTGGAAGAAGATGAAATACTTGATGAGAGATTCCGTGAGTCATTAGTTTTAACGACAGGTTTAGAAGATATGATGATGTGTGATGTGTGAGCATCAGGCTAAAGTTAAAACATTGCATAAATGTGAATATTGAATCTATGGGTATTAAGAGGTTTGTAAAATATTTAATATTATCAGTAGTGTAGAACAGAAAAAAAGTGAAAGTTAAATAAATTACTTCAAGGTAACAAGTGTTATTAAGAATAATCCTATAGCGGAACCATTGTAAAGAAGAAATTGCATTCAGTCCCAGGTACTGTGAGGAACATGAGGTTTAATATAGTGTTGGTTGCTCTAGATGACATGCTCCGGTTAAACACGGCGGCCGGAGACGGGGCGAGCGACGCGGGTGACCCGCTGCTGGGTGAGTACCTGCTTCATGTACAATAAACTAGTTCAAGTGGAAATTAGTTCAAATCAGACTTCAATTGCGCCTGTAGCGGTCGCGTCTATGGAGTATATACGTCTACGTCTATTTAGACATGTTTATTACTTGACAATCCCAATTTAAATAAGCACAAAGTGCAGTTCTTTTTGGACAACTTTAAAACTATTGATTGAGGGGTGTTTTATTAAAAAGAATTAACATAATTTTTTTTATATTCAAAATATTAGAAAAATGTACTATGTTGCACATTTATATGATTCATAATGTCATCTATCTGAAGGATTATTTTCTATTGTCCTTGAAATAAGAAAATTTAAATTTCATGATATGATGAAGTTTAAATTTTCTTATTTCATGGCAGCGTGGCCACACTGAACCAGATCTGTTGCACCAGGCACGACCCGGAGCGAGGGTGCGAGATCCCTGAGTCGTCGACGCAAACCCACGAACAGTATGTTTGTTTCAGGTGAAGAGCTCCTAGTTAAGCCAGAATCGACGAATGCAGATGACACAAGTGATGAGACGTCGCGTAAGTACCAACTTGAATGGCAAACACAACCTGTAGTATTGGCAAGGCTTTTCTCATCGGCGAACCAAACTACGAATATGCCGGGACCGGGACTAAAGATTATAACATTAAAGATTCAAGAATAGGATCTTCGAAATAAAAGTAATCAAAATAAGATATATTTAATGACATACTGTGTACATTTTTGTAGATATTGCACTCCGGGCTTTAAGGTGATTGTGATCAGACATATTTTGATTTAAGAATCTTAGAATCCATTATGCGGTAAGTACTCCAACTTAAGTGCCTACCCATGTCGCCATACTCGATGTGTAGACAAATGAATTCTCAGCCTGGAGTCCGCTTGGCAACTAATCTCAATAATTGCCTAAGGCACTAGCTACATTTAACCTTCCAACTCATAGGAGAGACTAGACCTTACTGGGAGTAGTCCGGTTTCCTCACGATGTTTCCTTCGCCGTGTGCTGCATAAAAATACATTGTTTCAAGCATTCTTCTGTCTAAATACTTATACCAAACTCTATTGCGATAATCCAAGTTCGACAATGCGAGTTTTTAATACTACTGACTGGCCTGAAGTAGAATTGTTGTTGTAGTGGAGGAGCGGGCAGTCAAGTCGGACGCGGCGAGTGACGAGGACTGCGTGTCGGGTGAGTACTGCGAGACCACTATTCATTCCCACTAGTTACCACTAAGTTGTTACCAGTGGTAACTACTGGATAAAAAATCCCAGTAGGTACCTCCAAACCGAGTTGGTTGGTTGGTGGATTTTGTAAAGCTGGGCGTAATTGAAATGCGAGCGTGTGCTGGCTGGTCCGAGCAGACAGCCCATCCGAAGCGCTTTATAAGCTTGGTTTAGTAACAACCATATAAACCTGGTCTGTACTTATTTAGCCTGACTAAATTATGAATATTTAGTTCTGCGTCATATAAAAATAGAACGAAATGAAGTAGCTTAGCTATCAGTATTGGAATATTTATTAGTATTGGAATCAAACAAAATTTTGGTGGTAACTACTGGGTTTCTTGTACAGTAGTTACTAACGGTAAAAGGTGGGAATAAAATTGTCAGTTATTACCACTGGTAACAACGTAGTAGTAACTAGTTGGAATAGCCCCAACACTACGATGCTACTGCACATATTACGATACGAGCCACACTACATTATACTTACGTAAGTACGTACGTACGACTCATATTCATTATGGTATGTACCACCCATACTCGTGATTATATAGCGAGGATATTTTTAGATTGCATGTAGCGGAGATATGGGGCGTGACGAGAATGGATAGGATAAGGAATGAGTATATAAGAGGAAGCCTTATGGTAGCAAAAGTAAGGGCGAATCGCCTAGAGGAATGTAAGTCATGTGACGAGAAACGTATTACCAATGAATGTGGATGGAAGTACATAAGACAAATGGAAAACCGAGGAAAAGGTGGATGGACTGTGTGAGAGATGATATGATACGAACGCAAGTGAATGAACAGCACAGATGACGGGTGACAGAGAAGTCTGGAAGACAAAGACATGCTGCGCCGACCCAAAGCGAATGGGATAATGGCACGCGAAAGATTATGATGATGATGGTTGTGTTTGTTATAGCTCGGTTAAAATAATGATATATTTCGATGAAAATCCCAGACAAATGTCGAGATATTTGTTAAATAAATTATACGCGTTATCGGGGGGCACGGCAGTGCCCCCGCCAAGT
The DNA here is from genome assembly GCF_963556715.1 of Cydia fagiglandana. Classification (NCBI taxonomy): domain Eukaryota; kingdom Metazoa; phylum Arthropoda; class Insecta; order Lepidoptera; family Tortricidae; genus Cydia; species Cydia fagiglandana. The sequence goes on along the minus strand of NC_085950.1, from coordinate 1,147,298 downwards.
CGAGCGCGAAGCAAACACTGCCGTACCATCCTTTACTGGAACCATTTCGCCGCATTTTCAGGCCCCTATTTGAGAACCTCTGGATAAGATCAGAACGCAGAAATTTTGGTCATCCAGTAAGCTATAATCACATACTTAAAATCCAAAATTTCAAGTCTGTAGGTCATTTAGTTCCGAAGTTCAGCGAAAGCAAAGTTTCGCATTTATGAAACTCACTCATGATCATCAGAATAGAACTAGTACTTCCCATAAACTCAGAGAGCTGAAATTTGGTACAGAGTTAGGGTTTAATGGCCACATAAAGGGAAAACCTAAAAATATTGCAATATCAGTCACGTTTTAAAGATCTATGAACTGCATAAGTAAGTTTGTAATCCCATATAAATATATGATATTACAAAGTTACTGTTGCAGTTCCTACAAATAGTAGGTAAAGGTACACTACGATGTACGATGTGAGTATGAATGAAGATATGTTTAGTTATGATATGTGTATATATAGTATGGGTATGAGTACCCGAAAAGAAGGACTGCCTACAAAAAGAGATGAGATCCCATCAAAAACATTACATGTAAAAAGGTGCAAGTCTCGCAACGCTTTTACTACAAAAAAGTTTTGAGATGTAATGTGAAACCAAGTCGGTTATTTTAATCAGTGCCAGGGGGTGTTAAAACCGTATCAATAAGATATCTTTAATTTGTAATACGTATAATGACTTGGCCATCGCACGGCTGCATAATGACAAAAGGATCATCGTCACCTATTAAAAATAATTCTAATTGAACATAACGCTAGCGCTAATTGCAGTTTGAGCATTACACATATTTACGAGTACGGTACGAGTAAAGCATTATGTGCGATTGCCAAGTCATTATATGATGATTAGTGACGGATTACTGATTATTATTTAATTATTAGATTTAATGAATGGGCAATACGAAAAACTGTTGCTACTGTACAAGAATCAGAACCGGAAAAAAAGAAAAGAAAGATTTGTAATAATAAAAAAACTACTCCTAAAAAGAAAAAAAATGTGTTAAATAAGAAAATCTTATAAAATAAATCAATATGCCCACGTTTCTACAAAAAGAAGTGAAATCCCACCAAAAACATTCTGTAAAAAACTAGCCAAGTCTCGATGGAGCTGCTTGTTTATCTCTAAAAAGTAATGAAATCTAGACAAAGTCGTGCCAAGTCTAAGGTTCCTTACTGCGATTTCTTTATTATTATAGTTAATGTTGTGTGACTTGGCCGTTGAAGGGTACACAAGGGTACAAAACCAGGTGCTCCATGACACCATTGCACCAATCTGCCATTGCACCAAAAAGAAGTGTTTGTTTCAGGCTCGCCCATACATAAGTATTATTGAAATACGCAGCTTTATCAAGCCTACAATTGACTGGTTATTGAATCAACGTTTTCCAAGTGGCAATTTTCCATCGTCAATGGGTAGCGGTTCTGGCGACAGATTGGTGCAATGGTGTCATGGAGCACCTGGTTTTGTACCCTTGTGTACCCTTCAACGGCCAAGTCACACAACATTAACTATAATAATAAAGAAATCGCAGTAAGGAACCTTAGACTTGGCACGACTTTGTCTAGATTTCATTACTTTTTAGAGATAAACAAGCAGCTCCATCGAGACTTGGCTAGTTTTTTACAGAATGTTTTTGGTGGGATAACACTTACAACATGTATGTATGTCTGGACATAGTACCTCAACTGCCCTGCTAGATGTTGTTGATGACATCCTGACTGAGATTGACTCTGGAAACGGAACAATTATGGTACTACTTGATTTTTCCCGTGCTTTTGACACAATTGACCATAACTTGTTAATCTCTAAACTTACCTACTACGGTTTCGATATGCTAGCACTTAAATGGTTCTCTAGCTATCTAAGTGGTCGCCTTCAAATAACAAAACTAAGCAATAAAAATGGTACCAGTAGGATTTCCGAATCTTCACTCGTCTCTCGTGGCGTTCCACAGGGTTCGATATTGGGTCCATTATTGTATATTCTATATAGCGCTGACATAGTAAATTCCATCCAAAATTGCCGATATCACATTTATGCCGATGACCTCCAAGTATATCTCCCACTTAAGCCAGACCAAATTTCCCACGCAGTAAATAGCATAAATGATGACTTGTCTCGATTAGTTCAATGGTCCAATAGAAACAGTTTATTTTTAAACCCCTTAAAATCTAAATTTCTCATATTAGGTTCTGAAAAGCAAAGGCGTCAAATTAAAAACTGTAATCCGATTATTAAAATAGGCTTTGACTGCATTGAACAAGTTCAAGAAGCTCGAAACTTGGGTGTACTTATGGATGGTAATTTAAGATTTCACAATCATGTTTTAGAAACGTCCAGAAGCTGTTTTTACCGACTCACAATATTGTACCGTATTCGTAAATATTTAAGTATCGATGTTCGAATTTATTTATGTGAATCTCTAATCCTCTCTAGACTTAACTACGCCGATACTGTCATAGGTGGTTGTTTGTTGGCCCAAACCAAGAAACTAATACAGCGCGTGCAGAATGCTTGTGCCCGATTCTGCTTTCACATACCACCAAGAACTCATGTGACACCTTTCCTAAATAGTAGTGATTTAATGAACATGGAGTCACGACGCGCACTGCATTTCGCTTGTTTACTTTTTGGTATTGTGAAGACTTTAACACCCCAATATTTAATAGCTAAGTTACAATTTTCTCAACGTCATGTCAGAGGTGCTAGTCGTCTTGCTTGTCCTCGGCACAATACATCAGCATTTCGTGGCAGTTTCAAGTACTCTGCCACGAAATGCTGGAACAATATACCACCACCTATACGCAATTCATCATCTGTTCATACATTTAAAATTAAGTACTAAAAACACATTCTGAATTTACAAAAAATGTTATAAAATTAAATGCCGATGCTACATCTCTTATGATTATCATTGTAGTACTTTTAAAAAAAAATTGTAAAATTGTTTTTGCTATTCTTAACGACGGTGTGATAGTTTGTCCAGCGCTTCAGTAAAGGTAATGCTGTAAAAATGTGGCTATATAATCATCTCTATTCCCACAAGTTCCTGTTTATGAAAGAATTGTAATTCTGTTTTATGCATCCAGCCATTATTATTTTATTTTATGCATTTCTTTTTGGTATTGTTTAATTTATTATTTTTATAAGTTCAAGGGTCCACTGAAAATCAGCGTCGTTGCACTAAGTGCTCCGACACATGCTGAGTGGTATCCCCTTTGAAACAACCAATTACACTAACCTATGTTACATGTTTGTCTGTATTAATTTTAAGATGTGTTGTTTCAAATAAATTATTTTCTATTCTATAACATGTTTAAATTGTTTTGTAAATGTGTGTTTCAGTGTGTTCGGAAGGCAATGCCGCCCGCGCCAGGGTACAGGTCGCGATGGCTTGTTCCGTGGTGCTCGAGCGCCTCCGCGGCGACGCGACTGTTCACAGTGGAGGCAAACCATACTACTGCGAGCACTGTGGCAAGCATTTCATGAACAAGTCTGTTTTACGAGAACACATTCAAAGCACCCACTCATTGACCGGTCAGAAACCATATGCTTGTGATTTTTGTAGTTCTACGTTTCAAACCGAATTTCTTGTGATAGAACACGAGAAAAGCCAACACGGTGTTACAAATTTCATATGTGCTGAATGTGAGTATGCAACAAGTTCCAAGAAAAGTTTGGTGACTCATTTAAAGAGTCACTCTTTGGAGAACAATTTTACTTGTAGTCACTGTAGTTACACAAGTTCTTGTAAAAGTGATTTACACAAACACCAAACAACACACATTGCTGGAAATCCTATTAAGTGTAGGGACTGTGGTTTCAAATGCAATGATGAATCAAAACTGCGACGTCACCAGAAGACGCACAACCGGAGGCACCAGAGAATACTCACTAGAAAAAAACCTTACAAATGTAGTCATTGCGACTACAAGTGCAGTGTTAGTTCTGATTTACGAATACACGAAAGGACACATACTGGGGCGAAGCCTTTTCAGTGTAGCTACTGTAACTATGAATGCAGTTATAAATCATACTTACAACAACATCTGATGATACATACTGGGGCGAAGCCATTTCAGTGTAGCCACTGTGATTACAAATGCAGTAGGAAGTCAGACTTACAAAGACACCTCATGATACATACTGGTGTAAAGCCATTTCAGTGTAGCCACTGTGATTACAAATGCAGTCATAAATCAAGCTTACAACAACACCTGATGAAACATATTGGGGCGAAGCCATTCCAGTGTAGCCACTGTGATTACAAATGCAGTCAGAAGTCAGACTTACAAAGACACCTGATGATACATACTGGGGCGAAGCCATTTCAGTGTAGCGACTGTGATTACAAATGCAGTAGGAAGTCAGACTTACTAAAACACCTGATGAGAGATAGTGGGACGAAGCCATTTCAGTGTAGGCACTGTAATTACAAATGCAGTCATAAATCAAGCTTACAACAACACCTGATGATTCACACTGTGGCGAAGACATTTCAGTGTAGCCACTGTGATTACAAAAGCAGTCGGAAGTTAAACTTACAACGACACCTGATGATACATACTAGGGCGAAGCCATTTCAATGTAACCACAGTGATTGCAAATGCAGTCATAAATCAAACTTACAACATCACCTGATGATACATACTGGGGCGAAGCCATTTCGGTGTAGCCACTGTGATTACAAATGCAGTAGGAAGTCAGACTTACAAAGACACCTCATGAAACATATTGGGGCGAAGCCATTCCAGTGTAGCCACTGTGATTACAAATGCAGTAGGAAGTCAGACTTACAAAGACACCTCATGATACATACTGGGGTGAAGCCATTTCAGTGTAGCCACTGTGATTACAAATGCAGTCATAAATCAAGCTTACAACAACACCTGATGAAACATATTGGGGCGAAGCCATTCCAGTGTAGCCACTGTGATTACAAATGCAGTAGGAAGTCAGACTTACAAAGACACCTGATGATACATACTGGGGCGAAGCCATTTCAGTGTAGCGACTGTGATTACAAATGCACTTATTTATCGAATTTAAAAGTACACCAGAGGATACACACTCGAGAAAAGGCTTTCATATGTAGTCATTGTGATTACAAATTCAGCGTTAAATCCAATCTGCGACGTCACCAGATGAAGCACGGGACGAATCTTAAAGAGCAATAATAGCGACTACAAGTGCAGCCTGAACAGCACCTGCGGAGACACCAGATGAGACGCGGAAGAGAACCCTTTTTATAGGGATCGTTCGCGGCGGAGGGTATGTCGCCTTTTGTCCTAAATCGGAAAGTTAAACCTGACATTGACACATCGCAATAAGCAGGGGGCTCCTGTGCTGCTCCTACAGTACAAACATAATGTACTTGTACAAATGTAATCACAGCAATTACGTGAGTCAATTTAAACATGTGTTAGTTTTAGAAATATACTTAATATTCAAATACAGTAGTAAAAGTGGTGAAGTATATTTATTTATTTAACCTTTATTGCACAAAAGAAAACCTTACAGTACGAAAGGCAGACTTAATGCCATAATGCATTTTCTACCAGTCAACCTTCAGGCAAAGCGGAGAGATTGTGGGCGGTGCTACTCTAACAATAACAACAAATATAAGTAATATAGGAAATAACAAACCATACATACATATAAATAAATATACATACTTATATTACATATAATATTATACAGGGTGTCCCTAGCCACTGGACAAAGCCGCGATGTACATATGCATTAGGGTATTTAGAACCAGTATACAAAGTATCTTAACAATCGGTATAGCGGTTACGAAGAAATTAAATAAATACGATTTTCACCTCAGCAGCTCGAACAAGGGTATTTTGCTTCTTAAAAACGGTGAGCAAAATGCGATTTTGCACACCGAGTGAGACAACATGACTTTCAAGTGACCTTTATAGTCAAATGTCATTTCAACATGCGGGGTCTAATACAAGTTCGAAATACTTGGGTTCTATTAGCTCTGTCCCTTTCACACTGTCAGAAAAAGAAACAGACAAAAAAAGTTCAAACGACGTTCAACGGTATATTGACGGTTTATAATAATAGACTCCTGAAAAACTTCAGAACGTATCGTTCCAAACCATGTACGAATTCTAAATACATAATTATTTTTTAATAAAAATAAAGTTTAAGATTTGATAAAAACCAATAAAAACAGTATAATATTTTAGGTATTTTATTGTACAATGAAAATAATGAACTCAAAAAATATACAGATTATCACGCAATAGTTATTTTTAATACAGTTGCTCAAAAAGTGCTACTTTACGTAGCTGTTTAGCGTGCGGAAAGTTGGTTATCTCGAACTAGTGCTTTTTACTTTTCCAATTTTTTTAAATTTATACTTGTTCCAATTCACGACTACTTATTGATGAGTGTTAATATTAGTTTCCTTTAAACGTCGTAATCAGCATAAAAACCTACCGTTAATGTAAGAATACGAAAAATATTACATATTTCATATTTAATTACTTACCTCTTCATCATTATAACACGTTTATTTTTTAATATTCAATATTGAAAATTCCGTTCTTAATAAGTTGACTGAATGGAACGGAATAGCTGTCAAACGCCCATAGATATAATATACTTAAAGACGACGTCTAACCGAGCTGTCACTGTTACCACTTTTGTTTAGTGTACGATTAACAATGTTTTTCTTATTTTTTCGCAACTGTATTAAAAAACGTCGTTCGATACACGTGCGGAAATGTCATTCTTCACTCGTCCCGAGTCTTGCCACTCGCCTGCGGCTCGTGGCAAGATATCTCGGTACTCGTGAAGTAATGACATACCTTCCGCACTAGCATCGAAATGTACCATTTTTTTACAAGGGGGCAAAGTTGTTGTTTAATCGCTTGTGCTAATATTGATCCCATCAAAAACATAAATGTAAAAAAGGAGAGCCAAGTTCAATACAAAAATTATGCTTGGCTATGGGGTTCGCCGCAAAAAGAATGGAGATCTAAATGAGTGCCAAGTTCTATGCAAAATCCAAATATGTATTTATAGGAACAAAATAACATTATAAACAAGTATTAAACTCTATTTCTTTGCTTTATTGGATACCTATAACAATTGCTGTTATTTTTAAAAAATGTGAGATCTTAAAGCAGGTTAGATTTGACTTGGCCAGTTTTCATTACATCAGTCATTTTATAAAGTTATTCAACATTATGTAATTCTGATAAAAACTGGCCAAGCCAAATCTAACCTACTTTAAGATCTCACATTTTTTAAAAATAACAGCAATTGTTATAGGTATCCAATAAAGCAAAGAAATAGAGTTTAATACTTGTTTATAATGTTATTTTGTTCCTATAAATACATATTTGGATTTTGCATAGAACTTGGCACTCATTTAGATCTCCATTCTTTTTGCGGCGAACCCCATAGCCAAGCATAATTTTTGTATTGAACTTGGCTCTCCTTTTTTACATTTATGTTTTTGATGGGATATCAATACTTTTTGTAAAAAAAACTAGGCAGGTATTGAGATTTAATGTTTTTTCTTGTGTTTCCGCTGCATGTTTTTTACTTCTGTTCTTTGTATTAATTATGTGGTGCCGCGCGCCGCCAACGACACACCGTTGGCCGGTTGTTTAGCGCGTATTACAGGTTTTTTGAATGGGGACCCTCCCTATTTTTTAACTTTTTTTATTTTTTTTTGTATTTTTTCCTACGCTTACATACAATTACCGAGCTGGATTCCAAATTTCATCCTTCTAGGTCATCTGGAAGTAGGTTAGGTTTAGGTACTATATGTCAGTCACAATAAAAAAGAAATTTGTATGGGGACCCCCCCTATTTATTAACTTTTTTTTGTTTTTAGATTTTTTCCTACGCTTACACACAATAACCGAGCTGGATTCCAAATTTCATCCTTCTAGGTCATCTGGAAGTAGGTTAGGTTTAGGTACTTATATGTCAGTCACAATAAAAAATGTTTTTTTTGTATGGGGACCCCCCCTATTTTATAACTTTTTTTTATTTTTAGATTTTTTCCTACGCTTTCACACAATAACTGAGCTGGATTCCAAATTTCATCCTTCTAGGTCATCTGGAAGTAGGTTAGGTTTAGGTACTTATATGTCAGTCACAATAAAAAATGGTTTTTTTGTATGGGGACCCCCCCTATTTTATAACTTTTTTTAATTTTTAGATTTTTTCCTACGTTTTCACACAAAAACTGAGCTGGATTCCAAATTTCATCCTTCTAGGTCATCTGGAAGTAGGTTAGGTTTAGGTACTATAGGTATGTCAGTCAGTCTTAAAATTTACGACTTTTTGACCTTCATATCTTTATAACCGTTTGAGCTAGCTTCATGAAATTTGGGCTTCTAGATGTCCTTATGGATATAATTAAACACACGTAGTTTTATGTGTTTACGTTAAAGATGTTTTGAGTTATAGAAGGGTCAAAAGTGGCACCAAGTGGTTCGTGTAATATTACACTTGGCGCTGGCTAGCCAGTTCCTTTGCTTGAACTTGGCTTGACACGCTGCCGCGTGTCTAGATGCCCGAGCAAGCAAAAGATTCAAAAATTGAACCTCGAGCGTAGTGAGTGGTTCGAAAAATGGAATCTTGAGCGTTGCGAGGGTTTCAAAGCACGAAGGTTAAACAAAATTTGCCCCCGAGTGAAACACAAAATTTTTCACCACACCAACCCGAAGCAAATAGGTATTAAATGTAAAATATCAAACAAAATCAAACCAAATCAAATCCAAATTAATGTTATCAAATATTTATCATCCAAAATCATCATTTAAAAGTCAATTCTACCAGCAAACATAAGAAAACAACTCAAAATTTGCATTTGATTACTTTGCCTCACTCAATACTGTTCATTTTACTATGGAAAGGCGTCGCTGTCATTGTCAATTGCCATGGAAAATGAACAGTATTGCAGCTGCAGTTGGAAATGGAATGTCACTTTAAGCCTTTCCGAGCTGGTGTGGTGAAAAATTAATTATTTACTTTTAAGAATTTCTACTATAGTTGACAAATAGTACGTATCCGCAATTCGGACCGTATCTTACAAAGTTTTTATTTACAAAAATAAGTTGTCTATTGAAGTGTCAGTTGATGTTCGTTATTTCCATATTATTTTACTGAATTTATTATTACGTTTTGTTTTTGTGTTCGATTGCGGTAATTAAACTTAATTGTTTGTATCATCATCATCTCAGCCAATATACGTCCCACTGCTGGGCACAGGCCTCCTCTCGATCGCGGGAGGGCTTGGGCTATTGTCCCCACGCTAGCCCAATGCGGATTGGGGACTTCACATACACCATTGAATTTCTTCGCAGATGTATGCAGGTTTCCTCACGATGTTTTCCTTCACCGAAAAGTGTATATCTTAAGAAAACATGAGTGCAGGTATTAAGTTATGTTATTTTCCAAGTTGTCTAATAGGTATGTTCTCACTGCTCAGGTAAAAGCTTTTGTGTACTACACGAGATCAAAGTTATTTACATCTCGTGTGCTTTTGAGTCCCTTACTACGCTCAAGATTCTGACTAAAAAAATATTATAGAATCTTTCGCTTGCACGGGACTCAAAATAAGCACTCGAAGAAATATCAAACGTTGATCTCTTGTTGTACAAATAACTATTTTTTAACTTTAGAGCAATCTGTATGTTTTAGTAGCTCCTGAGGTAATAAATAGTACGAAACCTTCTTCGACCGTTTTGATTATCTTTTTTTATTTATGATATTAAGTATTAACAAGATTCTGACTTTTGACAAATGTCATCATTGCCGCACATTTTCAAACAAATTGTCAAAAGCACTGCCAATAATTAATACAGAATGATTATTTTTGTCGTCGCTTATTGGAGATAACTTTTGTTTGAAAATTTATTTTTTTATCTTTTGTTCTAATTAAAAAAATATTACCGTCAGAGAATTTCTGAGAAGTAACTAGAGATGTACCGGATATCCGGTTACTATCCGGTATCCGGCCTATCCGGCATATATTTTACTATCCGGCCGGATACCGGATAGTGACCTGCTATCCGGCCGGATACCGGATAGTAACATTGCTTGATTTCGAAGTAAACAAATTGGGTTTAAAAAACAGACACGGTCATAATCGTACTTGTTTATTATTTTAAAACAATTTATTCATTCCACTGACTTGCACGCGCACTCATTTCGAACCTAGAAATGACTCCGTGCGAACGTTTACTAGGAAACAGGTCAAACCTGCAGAATGCGCACCTGAAAAACCGAAATGTAGATATAGTTCCGCCGGCCGGATACCGGATATTCGGCCAGTGTACAGGCCGGATATCCGGTATCCGGCCAAACAACTATCCGTTGCATCTCTAGAAGTAACCCTACGTGGGATTTCAGGTTTCCCCAAAAAATAAAACTATCAACCGGGACGTATCTTATGCTAAAAGGGGGGGGGGGGGGTAGCGTCAGGGGGATGGCATGGGACACTAGTGTGCGTAAAGCACCACACCCAAAGGTATCATCATACTACATTCATCAAATACTAGCTAAACTTTGTTTTTGAAAAAACACAATTTGACCGAATCAATGTTTCACAACCGAATGTCAAGCATGGCAGTAGAGTAGACAGGTATTGTACATAGTTTGGATTTGATTCCATTCCAAGTATTATAACAAATCAAATTAATAAATAATGTTCAGAAAATATTTTATTTTAATTTAGGCTTAGAGATGGTCAGGGGGGCGCTGTAAGCCTTCAGTAAGAAGTGCATATACTTGGAAAAATTCCACCTTTGCCGCCATGGCCCGGTGGCCGAATGGCACAGGCACCTGCCGCGAAAGCATAGGATGCTGGTTCGATTCCAGCCTGGGGCATTGGAGGTCTTGGTCACTTTTTCTTAGTATATGACGTTTATTTCAGTTTATTTCACTGTCCGTCTGTCTGTCACCAGGCTGTATCTCATGAACAGTGGTAGCTAGACAGTTGAAATTTTCAGAAATGATATACAGTAAAACCTGGATAATTGCAATCTAAAGGGACCGGCAACTTTTTGTCAATTAACCAGGTTTTTCATTTAAGCAGGTCGTGCCAATTAACGAGGTTCATAAAATCGCTTTGTCAATTATAGAGGTTTTCATTAATAGAGGTTGCGTTCTGACAAATTTCTTTTATGGAGGTGCAAATAACCTTTGAAAGTAGATTTACAAGCTTACGTTCTGGGTTTCTGGTCTATATTATATAACTTCCACTTTTACACTACCTACATTAATACTTTATTTTCTTATTAATCATTTGGGTTTTTAAAAAATCCTTGAATTGTAGAAGAAAGTTTTATTGGAATGCAAAAAGCATGCTTTGTTTTTGATTTAATCAAAACCATTTCGCCTACTACAGGCTGTGATAGATATAGATACCCAATAAATAAATTGAATTCTGGATGAAGATTTAAAATAAACTGATCACTCCTATTAAAATATTGTTTCTGCTCTCTAAAACTACATTATTTCAATTGCAGAGGTAATAATTAAGACTCGTTTCAATAATAGCCTCCAAAGGCCCAATGTCCTACGTATAGTACTTAATCATTTCGTTGAAATTTAAACCATATTAAAATTGGAATAGAGTTGCAATTGTTTTGATTCGTTCAAATTCCAAACAAAATAAAATCAACTCTATTCCCTGCTTTATAGATTCAAATTTCAGTGACAAATTTTGGATTTTTTATTTGTTTGGCTGGGCCTTAGGAGGATAGAGGTAATAAAAAGCTAAAACAACAGATTTTTTTAGCACAGTATCAATTATAGAGGTCTTAGTTACGATGTGGTCAATTACGGAGGCAAAATTACGAAAAGCACTAAAATCTAAATTGCAATTATAGAGGTTCAAAAATTTCAATTATAGAGGCCTTTTGGTCTCAAGGGACCGGGACCGGACCTTTGGTTGCAATTATTGAGGTTTCCCATTTATCCAGGTGCCAATAACCAGGTTTCACTGTATTTCTGTTGCCGCTATTACAACAAATACCAAAAAAGTATGGATGGAACCCTCGCCTCGGTGGGCGAGTCCGACTTGCACTTATCAAGTTTTTTTTTGTAAGCGGATTAATATTAACGGACAGGCTGAAAATGGTATAAATTAAAAAATTCTATACTTTCATTTTGGGCAGTGCCATGATGGGTACAAGAAATTTGGGTTCCCTCTTTTGAGTTTGGGTAGTGGGTTACGTTAGAGCTACGTACGACCCTTACAGAACCAAAATGCAACAAGAAAGCAGGTTAAGTTAGGTTATAACTACGGCCTTTATAGAACCGATCTGCGACCAGAAAAGTGGGTTAGGTTAGGACTATGGTCCTCATAGAACCAAACCGCAACCAGAAGTTGATTAGGTTAGGTTAGAACTGCGACCCTCACAGAACCGAACTGCTACCAGAAAAGTTGTTAGGTTATTTAATTACATATCATTGTTTTTAAATTTTAAGTTTCCGGAGATGAGATAGGTATGTAACCGCCTTGATGAAGGTTTAAAGTCTTAAAGTAAATAATTACTCAATTCAAAATGAGTAGTATTATTATTTATTTTACCCGAGCGAAGCCGGGTTCTCATCTAGTTTATTTTATTTCTTATCACTAATAAATAACAGATGACTGTGTATATTTCTTATACCGTATCTCGCACTATAGAGAATGAGACAAAGCATAATTGAGTCGTTATACCAGTCATATCTCCGCTCCTTCTGCGTTGCTGCTGTGTGGGGGCTCCATGAGTATATAAGTAGTGTGAGCGCGGCGCAGTACTGGTGTCTACTCTGTGGCGCCGCTCGACGACATGTCGCCGACGTGACAGCCCGGGACGGTCGAGAGAGAGGGCGCTATGCGACAGCGAGTGTGTAGGAATGGTAAGGAAAGGAAGTAGAATAGAATAATACTCTTTATTCAAAGATACATATCAATTCATTTTAATTTAATTCTAGTAATCATAGTGGAATACAAAGTCACTCTTTATATTTTCTAACACGCATCAGCCTCCAGTCGCAGTGGACACCGCGACCTTCGTTTGTGTAGATATTCCCATCTCTGTCACACCAGTATTACAAGAGCGAGAGATACATATGCAGATCTCATTGTACAAGAAGGTGTGGGTTGATGTTCTCACGCTCGCCCTTTCAGTTACTATAACATGCAGGTTCCTCAAACATGTTTTCAGTTGGTAAGTACTTGACATGAGCAAAATTATCTCGGATTAAATCCTTTACAAAATGGTATCTAATATCAATGTGCTTACTTCTCTTATGACAATATTCCTTAGACTCTAGGAGCTTATGTGCACTTTGATTATCATTATAAATTACAATATCAATATTTTTATTTGTAAGCTCAGAAATTAAATTTTTAATAAAACATAATTCTTTACATACATCCCCAATTGATAGGTATTCTGCTTCAGTAGATGAAAGAGCTACACATTTTTGTTTCCTAGATTCCCAACCTACAGTAGAAGCACCCAGTTTCACAATAAAACCACTATAGGACTTACGGTCCACCAGATTGTTTCCATAGTCTGCGTCTGCATATGCATTAATTTTTAAGTCATTACTCCTATAAAAATATAGTGAATGATTTAAAGTACCTGCTAAATATCTAAGGACGCGCTTGGCTGCTAACCAGTGACTCTTATCAAAAGCATGGTTAAATTGACTTAACTGACTGCAAGCAAAGGCTATATCAGGTCGAGTACATACTGAGAGATACATTAAACTGCCTAACAACTCTCTATAACGAAACACTTCATTATCAAGCAGAGTTGTAGTAGTCGATTCACTTTTATCTAATTTACAATTCAACATCATGGGTGTACTTACAGGCTTACATTTTTCCATACCAAAACGTATTAATAATAGTTTAATATATTCTGTTTGATTCAATTTTAAAATGCCTTTCGCTCTGTCACGAACAACACTTATACCTAAACAATTATTGAGATCTCCAAGATCTTTTACATTGTATTCCTTTTGCAATAAGTTAAGTAATGAAGTTGCACATTCATGGTCCTGTGTAAACACATAAAAATCATCTACATATAATGCTATTATCGATAGCTTATTATTGGACCTTTTTACATACACACACGGCTCACAGTGGCTTTGCACATAGCCATTATTAACTAATAATTTATTTACACATAAGTTCCACATTCGACTAGCTTGTTTCAACCCATACAGGCTTTTATTTAATAAACAAACCTTATTTGGGTCAGAAATGAAACCTTCGGGTTGCTCCATATAAATTGTTTCGTCCAGTTTACTATTTAAAAACGCATTAGTCACGTCAATGTGCTTTATGTCCATGTCAAGATCATTCGCCAATGAGAATAAAATTCTCATGGTAGAATGTCTTACGACAGGAGCAAAAACATCATTGTAGTCTTCGCCTTTTCTTTGAGAAAGACCACGAGCAACTAATAACCGAGCTTTATATTTATCTTTTCCCGAAGCTTCACTTTTGACCTTGTATACCCATTTACATTTTACAATATTTGTATGTTTTGGTCGGTCTACTAGCCGCCAAACATTGTTGTTAATGAGAGCATTATATTCTTTCTGCATTGCAGCTTTCCAATTATCACAGTTATCAGATGCCATTGCTTCATAATAGAAAAGGGGCTCGGGCTCAACATGAGCCGTAAGGGATAGATCGTAATCACCATACCTTTCGGGCATGACACCCCGTGTACTTCTGATGGGACGTCCCGTGCTAGGCTGAGCGATGACGTCGTGCTCAGATGCTGGCAACTGCTCCTCGGACTCCTCACCATCGCTGCACGACTGGTACTGGTGGTCAGGCGGGCTCATGGCCCACTCTGGATCCTCAGCACTGCGCTCTGGTGGCACCACTGCCACATGCTGCTCCCCGCCATCGCTAGATGAAGCTGGCTCTGCATTCAGGGGCTCGACCTGCTCCTCGGTGGCCTCATCACCAGTGCAGGGCTCCGACACTGAAGTTTCTGAAACATTATAATGCTCGGATGAGTCATAGGGTACAATATCATTGTTATTGTGCACTATTTCTTTATTCAAATTGTTATCATCATGGGAGATCTCATTATTTAAAACATTGTCATAGATTAAAACATTATCATTATTTAAAATATTATCATTATTTAAAATATTATTATTCATATTAGAATTATTTATCACAGTTTCAATAAAATGAACAGATCTCGCCTTGATAACTTTAGTAGGATTTTTGGGATCAATTAGTCTATACCCTTTAGATTCCTCACAATAGCCCACAAAGATACACTCTTTGGACTTTTCACTAAATTTGGAACGTTTACAATCAGGTATATGGCAGAAGGCTTTGCATCCAAATACCCTTAAGTGGCTCAGGTCCACCTTGGATCCTGACCAGAGTTCCTCCGGAGTGGCACCAGGCACAGCGGCAGTTGGTGACCTATTTTTAATATATATCGCTGTCATGACAGCCTCACCCCAATACCGCACGCCTAAGCCAGAATCTATCAGCATGCACCGTGCCTTGGTGACCAGGGTCTGATTAAGACGCTCCGAGACACCGTTTTGGCTAGGGCTGTAAGGTATAGTTATTTGATGAACAATCCCACAATCAGCTAAATACTTATCAAACCTACTATTACAATATTCACCTCCCCCGTCAGATCTCAAACATAAGATCTTATGGCCTGTCTGTCTCTCTACTAAATTTTTAAATTCAATAAATTTGCTCATAACTTCACTTTTATATTTTAATAAATAGCCATATGTTTTTCGACTAAAATCATCTGTAAAAGTCACTAAGTAACGTGAACCACCCCAAGTTGACTGTTCCATAGGACCACAAACATCAGAATGTATTAATGCAAGCAATTTTTGTGCCCTCCTAGCTTTACCTTTAGGAAAACTTTTAACCTTTTGCTTCCCCTTAATACAAGTCTCACAATCCCTTAGCTCACAATCTTTAACAGAAGAATTTAAGCCATAGGACATATTAAGAAGTTCACACATACCTGCTTTGCTCAAATGTGACAGCCGTTTATGCCAAATGTGCGCAGGCACATCAGAGGTTGTGTGAGCACATTTATGCTCCCTCGTGGCATCCACGGCAGCACAAGAAGTGGACTCCTCGCTTGTAGGGTTGTGGTGACTCTGCACACATGTTGAGGCATTCTTGTTCTGTGGATTGAAGTTACTTACACAATCTAACACATAAACACCTTTACTACCAGAAGCAGTGGCTAAACATTGCTGCAAATTGTTAAAAATATAACACTTCTCCTCTTTAAATACAACTGTGTGGCCTTTCTAGGTTAATTTACGTACAGACAACAAATTAAATGCAATTTGGGGGACATACATTACATTCTCAAGTGTTCTAACAACATTATTTTCTAAAATGACTTCTACAGTTCCTAAACCTTTGCATTGCAAAGTTTCCTCATTTGCTACAGTTACAACACAGCTAAAACTTTTGTCAAGTGTCTTAAAATAATGTTCATGCTTACACATTGAGTTGGTGCACCCAGAGTCCACAATCCAGTCATCGGAGCTTTGCGCGGCAAGAGCGAACACTGATAAACCATGTTGAACACTATCACCGTTTTTCTTGTCTCTCTTTAGCTTGAAACACTTTGACTTATGGTGATTTGGCTTCTTACAGTAGCTGCAGATTATTTTCTTTGTACCAGTTTTACTGAATAATGCTGCATTCGCCTTGTCGCTGTCATTAGTGGTGCGTCTAAACTCCTCCTGTAGTAGCCGGGCTCGAACCATCTCGCTTGTTAAGGTGCTTGACAAGTTTGCAGCTTCTAGACTGGATACCAGAACGTCATACTCCTGTGGCAGCCCGGAGAGAAGTAGCTCGGCAACTTCAGCATCTTCTATCTTGCGACCGATGTCATCTAACTTTTGGACGAACGTGGTCACGGCCTCAATATTGCATTGAGCCATAATCCGTGTAGCTTGCTCGGTGTAACTGCCTCAGCAGCACGACCCTTCTGTAGAGGCCTTTGTCTTCGAATATCTGTTGTAGGTTAGACCATGCTTTCTTAGCTGTATCTGCTGCCCTCAAGTGCTGTATACAGTGTGGTCTTACCGAAAGACAAATTCGTGCCAGGGCGCGCTGATCCTTTGTTGTGTCTGCCTCGGTGCCTTCTACCGCAGGCCACAAACCTTCCATGATCAATGCGTGCCGCATGCAAAATTTCCAATTCAAATAATTATTCACTCCGTCCAGTTTCTCGAACGAGAACGTAGCGTGAGGCAATCGCTCATTCTCGCTTGTGGTAGCCGCCGCCATGTTGACTATAGGTTAGGTGAGGTTATGTTACCATGCGCCGTGGCGAATCGTCGTCTTCTTGTTCTCGACGATTTACGCTGGGTCCGGAACCTGAGAGACCTGCAGACCCTGGATGGGCCGGCAGATCTAGCAACTTACGTAGGAGCTTTGTAGAAGTTGCAGGAAAGGCGCGTGGACCGCTCACCACAAATGAAACCTCGGAGCTTCTTCTATTTCTTTTATTAAAAAGAGTCGAAGAAAGATTTTTACATTGTACGGCACAGACGAACACAATTAATTAAATTACGAAACACTAACTACATTTTAATCAGGTTATTTGGACAGAGCGATACATAGATATCTTGACGGAGGCCATGACGGGAAGGAAAGGAAAGATGTCAAAGACCATAGACTTATATATAGGTTCTGAGCATAGACAAATAGGAGTGAGTTTAAGTAGCTAACATGTACTAATATGGATGGTTTAGGGAGATTATATATTTTAACAAGGTTTCTCGCCAGTATGTGTCCGTTCGTGTCTGTGCAAGCTTGACCTATAATTGCACTTGAAGTCGCACTGACTACATGTGTACGGCTTCTCTCCAGTGTGTATCCGTTGGTGATCTAGTAAGAGTCCTTTCCGATTGCTTTTGTAGTCGCAGGTGTTACATTTAAATGGCTTCGCCCCAGTATGTACCATCAGGTGTCTTTGTAAGAGTGATTTCCGAGTGCATTTGTAATCACAGTGGCTACACTGAAATGGCTTCGCCCCGGTATGTATCATCAGGTGTCTTTGTAAGTCTGACTTTTGACTGCATTTGTAATAACAGTGGCTACACTGAAATGGCTTCGCCCCAGTATGTATCTTTAGGTGTTTTTGTAACTCTAACTTCCGACAGCATTTGTGATCACAGTGGCTACACTGAAATGGCTTTGCCCCAGTATGTTTCATCAGGTGTTTTTGTAAGTTTGACTTCCGACTGCATTTGTAATCACAGTGGCTACATTGAAATGGCTTCTCCCCAGTATGTATCATCAGGTGTCGTTGTAAGTGTGACTTCCGACTGCATTTGTAATCACAGTGGCTACACTGAAATGTCTTCGTCCCAGTATGTATCATCAGGTGTCGTTGTAAGTGTGACTTCTGACTGCATTTGTAATCACAGTGGCTACACTGAAATGGCTTTGCCCCAGTATGCATCATCAGGTGTCGTTGTAACTTTGACTTCAGTCGGCATTTGTAATCACAGTGGCTACACTGAAATGGCTTCGCCCCGTTATGTATCATCAGGTGTTGTTGTAAGTGTGACTTCTGACTGCATTTGTAATCACAGTGGCTACACTGAAATGGCTTCACCCCAGTATGTATCATCAGGTGTCGTTGTAAGTGTGACTTCCGATTGCATTTATAATTACAGTAGCTACACTGAAAAGGCTTCGCCCCAGTATGTGTCCTTTCGTGTATTCGTAAATCAGAACTAACACTGCACTTGTAGTCGCAATGAGTACATTTGTAAGGTTTTTTTCTAGTGAGTATTGTCTGGTGTTTCCGGTTGTGCATCTTCTGGTGACGTCGCAGTTTTGATTCATTATTGCATTTAAAATCACAGTCGCTACACTTAATAGGATTTCCAGCAATGTGTGTTGTTTGGTGTTTGTGTAAATCACTTTTACAAGAAATTGTGTAACTACAGTGACTACAATTAAAATTATTCTCCAAAGAGTGACTCTTTAAATGAGTCTCCAAACTTTTCTTGGAACTTGTTGCATACTCACATTCAGCACACATGAAATTTGTAACACCGTGTTCGCTCTTCTCGTGTTCTGTTACAAGCAATTCGGTTTGAAACGTAAAACTACAAAAATCACAAGTAAATGGTTTCTGTCCGATCAATGAGTAGGTGTGTTGAATGTGTTCTCGTAAAACAGACTTGTTCATGAAATGTTTGCCACAGTGATCGCAGTAGTATGGTTTGCCTCCACAGTGAACAGTCGCGTCGCCGCGGAGGCGCTCGAGCACCACGCAACAAGCCATCGCGAGCTGTTCCCTGGCGCGGGCGGAACACACTGGAACACACATTTACAAAACAATTTAAACAGGTTGTAAGTGTTATAACGCGTATAATTAATTCAACAAACATAATTGGGCTCGGCGCAGCATGTATTTTGCTTCCAGACTTCTCTGTGCTGTTCATTCAATTGCGTTCGTATCATATCATCTCTCACACAGTCCATCCACCTTTTCCTCGGTTTTCCATTTGTCTTACTTCCATCCACATTCATTGGTAATACCTTTCTCGTCACATGACTTACATGCCTCTAGGCGACTCGCTCTTACTTTTGCTACTATGAGGCTTCCTCTTATATACTCATTCCTCATCCTGATCCATTCTCGCCACGCCCCACATCCATCTTAACATTCTCATCTCCGCTACATGCAATCTAAAAATATCCTCGCTATACAGGGTCATTTTTGGACCGTTAGCCATATTGTGCGAGGTCTTTGAAAACTTTTTCTATGGGACCAACCTCGAAATCCCAAAAAAAAATTGACCTTCGCATAGAAAACGTCGACATCCACTCGACCAAAATGTATGAAACAGCCAAAAAATTTTTTTGTTATTTCGGAGTTGGTCCCATAGAAAATGTTGTTCAGTATGGCCTACCTAATCACCTCGCACAATATGGCTAACGGTCCTAAAATTACCCTGTATAATCGCGAGTATGGGTGGTACATATCCTCGCTATATAATAACGAGTATGGGTGGTACATACATACCATAATGAATATGAGTCGTACGTACGTACTTACGTAAGTATAATGTAGTGTGGCTCGTATCGTAATATGTGCAGTAGTATCGTAGTGTTGGGGCTATTCCAACTAGTTACCACTAAGTTGTTACCAGTGGTAATATCTGACAATTTTATTCCCACCCCCAAGTACTGTACAAAAAAAATCAGTAGTTGCCATCAACATTTTGTTTGATTCCAATACTATTAAATATTCCAATACTGATAGCTAAGCTACTTCATTTCGTTCTATTATAATATGACGCAGAACTAAATATTCATAATTTAGTCAGGCTAAATAAGTACAGACCAGGTTTATATGGTTGTTACTAGAGATGCCCCGAATACCGAATACCGAATATTCGGCCCCTCTCTCGGCGGGATACCGAATATTCGGCATGACATGCGAAAATTTTGAATCACAATTATTATGAAAACTGTTCGCCAACAAAGCACAACGTTTGCTAAGATATATTTTTATGTTGAAGAGAATGAATGAATGTAGTTAAAGTCAATCAAATCAGACCCATGAAAAAAATAAAATATTTTGTAATCAACAAATGCTTAAAAACGTACCTTGGTATTTAACTATTTTCCAAGAATACATTTTAAATATTAAATATACCTAATTTTTGGTTATTTTTTTGTGTAATTGATCTTTTTAGGCAGGTGCAACAGATATTCAGTATTCGGCCGAATAGTAGGCAACATTCGGCCGAATACCGAATATTCGGCAAAGTGGCCGAATAGGCCGAATACCGAATAGTTGCCGAATATTCGTGGCATCTCTAGTTGTTACTAAACCAGCTGATAAAGCGCTTCGGATGGGCTGACTGCTCGGACCAGCCAGCACACGCTCGCATTTCAATTTAGCCCAGCTTTACAAAATATTTACAATAAATTTTTCATTGCTTTCTGGTACATTTCCTGATAATATAAAGAAGTCAAGCGTAATGCCATTGTATAAAAAAGGTAATCGAAACGACATTAAAAATTACCGCCCTATCACGCTTGTACCTATCTTTTCAAAGATTTTAGAGAAAGCTATGTACAAAAGACTGATAAACTTTCGTAACAAATTTAATGTTATAACAAACGATCAATATGGCTTCCAAAAACATAAGTCTACCACACTTGCACCTTTTAATCTGGTTCGTGAGATTGTAACTAATTGTAATGATAAGGTACAAACCACTGCTTTATTCTTTGATATGTCAAAGGCGTTTGACTTTGTATCACACAACTTACTTCTAAAAAAACTGGAACATTACGGCATTAGAGGGCTGGCTTTAAATTGGATAAGATCTTACTTAGAAGATAGAACGCAATGTGTAGAAATAAAAAGAGTAAACAATAGGAACGTAACAGAAGTATTTACTTCTGAATATTCTACTAATAAATATGGAGTGCCTCAGGGAAGCGTCCTTGGGCCTCTGCTATTTCAATTATATGTTAACGACCTTCCTGACATCACACATCATAAATGTATTTTATTGGCCGATGACATTTCAATTATAGTATCAAGTAATCAATCAGAAACTCAAGCAAATCACGAATTTGACATAAATAGTGCAATAGAATGTGTAGTAAAGTGGCTTGAAGGAAACAATCTCCAAGTTAATTTGGAAAAAACAACATATTTACGTTTTAATCAATCTAGTCAATCTATAATTATAAGCTACAATGGACATTTATTACAAGAACGTGACATAGTAAAATTTTTAGGATTACATTTAGATAATAAGCTAAACTGGAATGGACATATTGAGACTGTATGCGCAAGACTGAATAGATTTGTTTTTGTCCTCAATAGATTGCGTAGAACATCTGATCACAGAACTGCCATGGCTGCTTATTACGGATATGTCGAATCAATTATCAGATATGGACTCACGGTCTGGGGTAATGGGATAGATATTATAAGATCGCAGTACATCCCAAAAAAAATGTATTCGTGCAATCTGTGGTATTAGCCCTCTCGAGTCATGTAAGCCGATGTTTCTCAAGCTTAAAGACCTGCCATTTCCTTGCCTGTATGTTTTTGAAGTAGCCAAATTTGTAAAACAACACCCTGAATTATTTATTACAGCTAGTGACATATACCCTAGAAATACTAGAAATGGTGAACGACTTGTAGTTGGAATGCAAAAAAAAACTGCTATTTTTAACAAAAACTGCCCTGCTATGTGTGTAGAAATATTTAATAAGTTGCCACCTGACATTAAATGCTTGCCAATTAATAAATTTAAGAAAACCCTACATGAGTGGCTGTTAAATAAAATGTTTTATTCACGTCACGATTATTTCAATGATATAATGTAGTAGATAATGTATATAATGTAATAAATACTTAGCTTTAGAAATACAACAAATATTTGCATGCTGTTTGTGGATGGTTGAATTAGGAGGAACTTTATGTATATATAACAACTGTAATCTGACCCTATTCACGCAAATCAATAATTTATGTTTTATGAAATTCCACCAACCAACCAACACGGTTTGGTGGTACCTACTGGGATTTTTTCCCGGTAGTTACCACTGGTAACAACTTAGTGGTAACTAGTGGGAATGACTCGTGGTATCGCAGTACTCACCCGACACGCAGTCCTCGTCACTCGCCGCGTCCGACACCTCCGACTTGACTGCCCGCACCTCCACTGCAACAACAACTCTACTTCAGGCCGTGTCTTACATTTACAATTTAACAGTAGGTATTAAATAAAGACTCGCATTGTCGAGCGTGGATTATCGCGATAGAGTTTGGTATAAGTATTTAGACAAAAATAATGCTTGAAACAATGTATTTTTAAGCATCACACGGTGAAGGCCTAGTCTCTCCTATGGGATGGAAGGTCAAATGGCAGTTTTCGTAAAAACTAGTGCCTACGGCAATTTTTGGGATTAGTTGCCAATCGGACCCCAGGCTGAGTATCCACTTTTCTATACATCTAGTATGACGACGTGGGTAGTGGGTAGGCACTTAAGTTGGGGTACTTACTGTATAATGGATCTTAAAATTCATAAATTAAACAATCTACTTAATATAGCCCGGAGTGCAATAGGTAGCTACAAAAATTAATACATGTCATTATATCTTATTTCGATATCTTTTATTTCGAAGATCGTATTCTTGAATTTCTGATGTTAATAATCTTTAGTCCCTGTCCCGGTATATTGGTAGATTAGAGAAAAGCCTTACCAATAATAAAGTTTGTGTTTCCTATTCAAGTTGGTACTTACGCGACATCTCATCACCTGTAACATCTTCGTTCGCCGAGTCTGGCTTGACTAGGAGCTCTTCACCTGAAACAAACATACTATTCCTGGGTTTGTGTCGACGACTCAGGGATCTCGCACCCTCGCTCCGGGTCGTGCCTGGTGCAACAGATCTGGTTCAGTGTGGCAACGCTGCCAGTGATATGATGAAAGTGATAAAGTTTCAATTTTCTTATTTTTAGCACATTAAAAAAAAACCTTCGGATAGATGACAGTATGAATCATATAACTGTGCAATGTAGTACATTTTTCTAATATTTTGAATATAAAAAAAAATTATGTTAATTCTTTTTAATATAACACCCCTCAATCAATAGTTTTAAAGTTGTCCAAAAAGAACTGCACTTTGTGCTTATTTATATTGGGATTGTCAAGTAATAAACATGTCTAAATAGACGTAGACGTAGTATACTCCATAGACGCGACCGCTACAGGCGCAATTGAAGTCTGATTTGAACTAATTTCCACTTGAACTAGTGACTTGTACATGAAGCAGGTACTCACCCGACAGCGGGTCACCCTCGTCGCTCGCCCCGTCTTCGGCCGCCATGTTTAATCGGAGCATGTCATCTAGAGCAACCAACACTATATTAAACCTCATGTTCCTCACAGTACCTGGGACTGAATGCAATTTCTTCTTTACAATGGTTCCGCTATAGGATTATTTTTAATAACACTTGTTACCTTGAAGTAATTTATTTTACTTTCACTTTTTTTCTGTTCTACACTACTGATAATATTAAATATTTTACAAACCTCTTAATACCCATAGATTCAATATTCACATTTATGCAATGTTTTAACTTTAGCCTATTGCTCACACATCACACATCATCATATCTTCTAAACCTGTCGTTAAAACTAATGACTCACGGAATCTCTCATCAAGTATTTCATCTTCTTCCAGCATCTCCGGTTTGACCGGGGGCTCGTCACCTGAAGCAAACATATAAGTTTATAAGCAACAGGCTATTTCAGCCGCAAGGTATTCAAACCTAGTAACCACTACTGCAAATCTAATTCTCATTAGAAACCAAGTAGTGAGGGTTTGGAACAAACTGCCAGAAGATGTGGTCTCGGAACACAATGTCAACACCTTAAACAAGCACATACATGTGTCTTCTAATACTTGGCAATGACATTATCTGAAGATTGCTACACAGACAACATCAGTTGTTATAACTGCTTGTCAGCTTAATACATAATAATACTAATGTTCATTGAAGAGCAATAGACTCACCTGATACCGGCTCACTGGTCTCATCTTCCTCCTGCATTTCTGGAGTATCTGGCTCGACGGTAGATTCTTCTTCTAGAGCAAACAAAGAGCATATAAATCACATCATCTTTCTGTTAAATTTATGTTCAAACAGCAATTTTAAAGAAGTCCAATAACACTATTGGATTTGGGCAGTCAGTCCTTAGCAGGAGGGTGTATGGTGATTGTAACATAGTTTTACAGTAGAGTTCTGTAAAGAGCTCCAACGGAATTACTACAATTCACTACTCATTTGATGGTCAGTGTGTCCCTACCTTTGACGCTCGCTCCCTGCAGCCGCGCCTGCAGCTCCGCCTGGCTGCGCTGCACTTGCAGCTTGAAGTCGCTCGCGTCTCGCAGGCGGCCCACGCACGCCGAGCAGATGCCGCACGAGCCCGAGCCGCCCACCACCAGCTGCATGTTAAATTATTCTAACAGAAACATTTAAGTTTTCACAATTCATTGTTTGTGTACTCAGATATATTACGATAACTAGATTGTCATACTTTTGCTTACATGTATATCGAAGCTCTCTTTGATCATGTCGGCATATATCTCCGTTTTGCCGAGATGAGTGTACGGCGTCGTCAGGTCCTTGTCCGGAGCACACCGCAGGCAGCAGCGACACGCGTGCGTCACGTCCATCGCAATTCACGGCAACTGTGCGGTGCGCAGAAATACTACAACGAATTCAAAAGAATACCACAACAAGAGGAACTGCTCTTTATATTGTTAGAAAATAGGCAGCTTCTTGAGCCTTTGCTAGTCAGTTAGGATTAGAGAATAAGTGTCAACAAAACTAAATAATAATATACATTATTAGATTTATTAGCAAGAAAATATGAAATCCAAAACTAAAAAGCGGCCAAGTGCGAGTCGGACTCGCCCATGAAGGGTTCCGTAACAGCAAGTAACATAATAAAATTGCGGTTTACGGTTTATTACGTATTAAAAAAAAACTACTTACCAAATCTTGTTCAAACCAATTTTCGGTGGAAGTTTGCATGGTAATGTACATCATATATTTTTTTTAGTTTTGTCATTCTCTTATTTTAGAAGTTACAGGGGGGGGGACACACAATTTACCACTTTGGAAGTGTCTCTCGCGCAAACTATTCAGTTTAGAAGAAAATGATATTAGAAACCTCAATATCATTTTTGAAGACCTATCCATTGATACCCCACACGTATGGGTTTGATGAAAAAAATTTTTTTGAGTTTCAGTTCTATGTATGGGGAACCCTAAAAATTTATTGTTTTTTTCTGTTTTTGTATGAAAATCTTAATGCGGTTCACAGAATACATCTACGTACCAAGTTTTAACAGTATAGTGCTTATAGTTTCGGAAAAAAGTGGCTGTGACATACGGACGGACAGACAGACAGACAGACAGACAGACATGACGAATCTATAAGGGTTCCGTTTTTTGCCATTTGGCTACGGAACCCTAAAAAAACGGCGTACTCCCATGGTACTCTGGTACTCCCCGTACTAAGTGACATGACACTGACATTTAACATGGTTTGACAGATAGCAAAGCTAAGGATACGTTCAGAAATAGTAGTAAGTCTAAACGGGCAACTTTAGTCCGGTCCGAGGCTCTGTTCGATCGTGTAACGTATGCGGAGTGAAATTTGGACAAAGTTCAATATTGTTTTAAATAAAAAAAACACCATTCTTTTTTAAAATAATTATGTTCTTATAATAATGTATAAGTCGGGAATTGTGGGCGTATCATACTATCTGCAGCACATCAGAACCTTTAATCTTGGATGACGAGGGCCTTCAATGAAATACGTTGTTCAACTCACAATCTTTACTGCACAAGACTCATTACAAATCACAGCACGCGATACGTTTCTTATCTTAAGCAAACCAGTGGATTTGACCCAGGAGCCGCCACAGACGTCATCTTCTCCCGTTCGTTCTCATCGTGTTTCTTCTGAAGATTGATTGACAGCATAACTTCAATTGTTCTCGACTTCAATTGTTTTTAACAGCGCGCTCTATGACGTCTAGGCGGGACTGCGTCGAACGCCACTCGGTGTACGTAACACCCTAGTTTGCTCTATTTGTCAAGGTTTCCATGATAAAACGCCTCTTGAGGGCGATAGATGGCACATTTCAGCCGTTCTCCGACATATATATCAAGGCTTAATGTATAAAATAGTTTACTCCCATGCGAGGTGCTTTACGGCAGTTCTGTGGTACTTTGTCCATCGCTGTCGAAAACACAGATGTCGGCACTTTATTCAGCTCCGATTTTATTTTTCGAATCAAACTCTGTACATTTTTGGGACGAAAATTATTGCAATATACTCGCCTCTTTAGATTTGCCCAAAAATCTTCTATAGGGCGAAGTTGCGGAACATTAGGTGGATTTGATGTCTTCGGTACGTATGGGATGTTTAACTGCGCCATTTTGCTAAGGGTTTTTTTGGAATAATGGCTTGAGGCTAAGTCTGGTCAAAACACTACATTTTCTCCTCTATGACTCGTATTTATGAAATCCCGCACTAATGGCAAACAACGCTCTATGTAGCGGTCGGCGTTCACAGCTAAACCTGACTCAAAGAATACAGGCTTAGACATTCCGCGTCGACTGATGGCAAGCCATAGCAAAACTTTTTTAAGAAATTTTGTATGCTCAACATATTTCACGTTCTCATCGGTTGGACCGTTGGTGTTCTCTAAATAGTAATTGCCTTGCTACTCGTTTCCATCTAACGTGAAATATGACTCGTCATCCATAACGCAAGTGACATTGTTTATAGCGTAAAATATTTCTTTGACTAATTTACGCAGCCGTACTTTCTGAGTGATTTCTTGGTTTTCAGAGACAGTGGGCTTAACTTTTCTACATCGCATATCGATGCCCATGTCTTTAAGATATTTTTTAACAGTTTTGCCGTCAGTTTTAAATTTTCTGCCGAGCTCTCTATAAGATTTTGCGACACGGCCGGCCGTAATTTTCTTTAATCGTGCTCTCTCGGAAACCTTGCTCAAGCTGGTATAGTTTCCAGAACCAGGCTTTCTAGCAGTGGTTTTCTTCAAGGCAAAGGACGCCAGAATATTGTAAATAGTGCTTCGACTCTCACCCATTTGCACAAAATATTCCACCACCTTTGATTTCGGCCATAGGGGATGGCTACTATAGAAATTACATACTGTTTGACGAAGGCGTTCTTGTTGATTTACCATAATTACAAAATTAAACACCCAATCTTTATGAGACTTACCAAACTGATTGACAGACATATTGACTTTACATTGACGACACGTCTTTTTTATTTAGATTTTTGTGTTTTTATATTTTATACTCATACTCATACTCATACTCATTTATTCATAATATTCTTAAAATATTACATGTCAACATCAGAAAATAAAATACACATTATTATCACATTATTGAGAATAATAAAAAATGTATGTCTAGAATTAAAATTACAATAATCATTATGTTCATTAGATTAAAAATACAATTGAAATAGTATGACAAGATTAAAATAGGTAACATGTCATGTTAGTAGATAGGTACATATTAGTTATAGTTAGGTAATAATTAATTAGTTATTGCATTTTTCAATTTCAAATAATTGCATTACAGTATAAAAGGTTCTATCAATAAGCCATTTTTTAAGTTTGTTAATAAACATATTAGTACTATCTAACATTTTGATGTCATTGGGCAGTGCATTATAAATCTTCGGACCTAAGACATGCATGGTCTTTGAAGACTTGCTTAGTCTGTGGGGTGGTGGTAGCAGTCGTTCCTTGCTACCTAAACGGGTGCGTGTGAGTTTGTTGGTAACAAAAGTGTGTTTGTGTGTGTGTACAGTGTATATATACCAACTTTGTTCAAATTTCACTCCGCATACGTTAGAAGGTTGTTCGCCGTAATACACTACCGCACCGCACCAAGGTCTCAGGTAAGTGAGAGCGAGAAAGAGATATCTCGATATGCGGCACACCAAGGTTGCGGTACGGTACGGTAGTGTGGTATGGCTCTACGAATTTCGGATCTCTCGGACTGAATGTCAATTGTCAAATTTTAGAGGTTATGTTATACTGTGTTAATTTAATTTTGCTGTTTTACGATTACGGCCCAATTACTTAGATATATTTTAATTTTATCTTATTTTATTTAGTATTCGTTTTTAGTTTTAATTTAGTTTTATTTTATAGATAAGTTAGTTTATTTTCATTTTTAATATTTGTATCTACCTTATCAATAAACTTATTCATTTTGCTGTAAATTAGTTGTACCAGCGCGAGTTGTCTATGATACGTATTTTGTAGTTTTGTAAATAGATATGCTCCCGCTTTCGTTGACTGTTCGAAGCTGTAACGAGAATGGTATTTGCATTACTTTCGTATGTTATAGTTACTATATTGTAGCTACTGTCACATGTAGGTAGTTATACTTGTTAACACAATTGCGTCTAACGCTATCCAACTTATATTTCTGTTACTATCTTATTTACCTCACACCAAACTACTCTGTGTATACATAGGAGATGTAGTGACAGTTATTTAGTTAAGGTGTTTTTTTTTTCTTAATGAAATGTACCTTATTCTGTTGGAAATTAAATAACACAATGCTTCTTGATCTACTGTGATTGCTGTGAGGCTCCACAAATCATCACATGATTTTGCATTGCAGGTTCTCACTGGTACTAGCTTGTGGGCACACAACATGTCACTAGAGACAGTGTGTGTGAAGATGGAGCCTGGAGAGGTGTGTGTGAAGACGGAGCCTGGAGAGCAGTGTGTGAAGGAGGAGCAGGAGTGTGAGGACAGTGCTGGGGTGAGCGCGGCGGTTGCGCGGGCCGGACTGTATGTAGATCATGTGGTCAAGGACGAGCTCGTGCTGGGCCCCGAGGAGTGGCACCGCCCTAAACTGCTCCCACTACAAGGTCAGTTTATGATTTAAAAATAATAATAGTTTTGCACCTGCAGCCTAAGAAGCTGAGCTATTTATTATTAATATTAATATGGTAAGATTGTGCACCCATTTGTTTACAATCTAAAGTAGGTTAGGTTAGTTTTCATATCTCATGCTCTGAAAGTGGGTCGTTGTTGTTCTAAAAGGTGCGCAGAAAGTGATACGTTTATGCTCTAGTGCAGAAAAGTGGTGTACTCCTCTGCGTCCCCGTCCCACGAACTACTGGATGGAAAAATAGTGTCTTTATTTCCTCACCTGGAACAATTGGTAATTGTTTAATTTTACTAATCCCACGTTGATCCTTTTTATATAAAAAAATTATGTGAATTGTTAAAAACAAATTATTCTTGATTTCTTTCGTTGAATTCTATTTACTCGATTTCATAAGGCGGGAACCAAAAGGAATACACCAAAAATATTTTTTTAACCTTACACTTGCGTAAATGAGCAAAGTCAGAATCTTATACAGCCACATTTAAACGTTTGTACGATATTAAATTGATTGTTAAAGGTATTTAGCACTATATTCATGAAAATAAAATAAAAAACAAGATAAAAATTACTTATATTATTAATTAAATTGTTATTTAATATTTAAAATACTTTACATACTACTGTTGCGGCTTTTAGAACGAAAAAGTATAAAATTAAATAGTAAGAGGCAATCCCGCTGATTTTCATACTATAATGAACAAAGCATTTTAAAATTACTGCAGTTTGTAAAAAAATGTGTGTTTTCTTAAATATTGCAATCTAAATGTTTTTCGCTAGGGATTATTAATCTTCACACATGTAAAGTCTCCGATTGCAAGTAAGTCCTAAGGAAAATAAATCATGGCCGTAGATCTATTAGGTACTTCCATTACTGATTTGTGAAAATGCCTTGTCTTGTTTGGTTTCCTCGCATTCGATATGAAAAGTAGAATGTTTAACTCGGGTGAAAGGCACCATTTCTGTCTCGGACTATTGGCGCTCTCACTGCGTTTGAGCGCCAAACTACCTCGACAGAAATGGGTGCCTTTCAACCCTTGGTTAACAATCTACTATTGTAATCTTCCTACCATCAGTTTACAATTTCACTAGCAAGATTGTCAACTGATGGCTGTTTAAAAGTTTACTGTGATGTTTGACAAACTACTACTATGTGTAATTAAACTGATATTTATACAATGCTATATCAATTATTTACTCACATACAACTTAAGTTCTTTGATCTATTTGGAGGACTGTTTAAAGACATACACAGTTAATAATTTTAAACTTAGTTTTACTTTATTTGACGAAAACATATTTCTCATGGTTATAAATAGTTTGATTGTGTTGGTGATTATATTTGGACTGAAAAAGATACATAAACCATTAATCAATATTAGTATCACTACACCTTATAAAAGAAAGTCCCCCACCATCTCTGTCTGTCTGTGTGTATGTATGTATGTTCGTTATAAATTCGAAAACTACTAAACGAATTTTCAGACGGATTTCACCTACCTATCAATAGAGTGATTCTTGAGGAAGGTTTACTTGCCTAAGTACTTGGTTGGCGCGATGACCCAAAATGGGTCCAGAGCGGTATCCCGCCAGCTTTCGCCGAAGCTGAGGAAATTTTAGGTGTATACTTTGTTAAGGTTTTGTGTTACCCGTGCGAAGTCGGGGCGAGTCGCTAGTTGAGTAATACGAGTATGTAACAGTATGATCAATAATTACCTGTATAAGACCTACATACATAATTTTTACATGGATCGTTAGCTTGTTTGTAGATTATGGGAACACCAATAATAACTCCATATCGACAAGAAGGTCTCTGTCGGTAGATAATGAATGACTTGTACGACCAAGATAATTCTGCAGTGATTTTCATAAACAGCTCGGCTTTTATAAACATTTTTGACTTTAATGATATTTTTTCATTGTCTTCCTTTGCATGTTCCTTTGTGGCACTCTACAGACCACACGTGTGGCCTGATTTGATATGACTTACTTCAATTGATTTGTCTTGATGGTCGTCCCTGTCACTCTTAACGCGCGTCAATCAGGCGAAATAGTCATTGAATGTAAGTGGTATATGTATATAATTTAAATTTTTTGTTCATTTGTGTTCCAGTGTGTTCGGACAGCAGCGCCGCCCGCGCCAGGGAACAGCTCGCGATGGCTTGTTCCGTGGTGCTCGAGCGCCTCCGCGGCGACGCGGCTGTTCACAGTGGGACCAAATCATACGGCTGCGAACACTGTGGCAAGCATTTCGGACACAAATATATTTTAAGGAACCACATACAAAACACACACTTGTCGACCGGACATAAGCCATTTGCTTGTGATTTTTGTTGTTCTACGTTTTGCACCGAATCGCTTGTAACAGAACACGAGAAGAGCAAACACGGGGTTACAAGTTTCATGTGTGCTGAATGTGAGTATACAACAAGTTCCAAAAAAAGTTTGGAGACTCATTTAAAGAGTCACTCTTTGGAGAATAATTTCAATTGTAGTCACTGTAGTTACAGGAGTTCGTGTAGAAGTGATTTACACAAACACCAAACAACACACATGGCTGGTGAGCCTTTAAAGTGTAGCGCCTGGAATTTCAAATGCAATGTTGAATCAAACCTGCAATGTCATCAGAAGACGCACAACCGGAGACACCAGAGGTTACACACTGAAGAAAAGCCTTACAAATGTAGTCATTGCGACTACAAGTGTAGTGTTAGTTCTATGTTACGAAAACACGAAAGGACACATACTGGCGAGAAGCTTTTTCAGTGTAGTCACTGTGATTACAAATGCAGTCGGAAGTCACACTTACAAAGACATCTAACGATACATACTGGGGTGAAGTCATTTCAGTGTAGCCACTGTGATTACAAATGCAGTCAGAAGTCACACTTACAAAGACATCAAACGATACATACTGGGGTGAAGTCATTTCAGTGTAGCCACTGTGATTACAAATGCAGTCAGAAGTCACACTTACAACAACACCTAATGATGCATACTGGGGTGAAGCCATTTCAGTGTTGTCACTGTGATTACAAATGCAGTCGGAAGTCACACTTACAAAAACACCTGACGATACATACTGGGGCGAAGCCATTTCAGTGTAGCCACTGTGATTACAAATGCAATCAGAAGTTAAACTTGCAACTACACCTGATAATACATACTGGGGCGAAGCCATTTCAGTGTAGCCACTGTAATTACAAATGCAGTCAGAAGTCAGGCTTACAAAGACATCTGATGATACATACTGGGGCGAAGCCATTTCAGTGTAGCCACTGTGATTACAAATGCAGTCGGAAGTCACACTTACTACAACACTTGACTATACATACTGGGGCGAAGACATTTCAGTGTAGTCACTGTGATTACAAATGCAGTCGTAAGTCACACTTACAACAACACTTATTTAAACATACTGGGGCGAAGCCATTTCAGTGTAGCCACTGTGATTACAAATGCAGTCGGAAGTCACACTTACAAAGACATCTAACGATACATACTAGGGTGAAGTCATTTCAGTGTAGCCACTGTGATTACAAATGCAGTCATAAGTCACACTTACAAAGACATCAAACGATACATACTGGGGTGAAGTCATTTCAGTGTAGCCACTGTGATTACAAATGCAGTCAGAAGTCACACTTACAACAACACCTGATGATGCATACTGGGGCGAAGCCATTTCAGTGTGGCCACTGTGATTATAAATGCACTCTGAAATCAAACTTAAAAAGACACCGGAGGCTACACACTGGAGAGAAGCCGTATACATGTAGTCATTGCGACTACAAGTGCAGTAATAGTTCAGCCTTACGAAGTCATGAAAGGACACATACTGGTGAGAAGCCATTTCAGTGTAGCCACTGTGATTACAAATGCAGTCAGAAATCATACTTACAAAAACACCTACTGAAACATACTGGGACGAAGCAATTTAAATGTAGTGATTGCGACTACAGATGCAGATTTAAATCTCATTTAAAAAGACACCAGACGATGCATACTAAGGCGAAGACATAATATTGCGGCATTTGCGGTTCCATGTGTCGTGAGACTGTAGACTTGCGCAATCACCAAAAGATACATTCAGGAGAGAAGCGGTACAAATGTAGTCTTGATCAGAAGCGCCATAAATATACCCACTGCAAGTACACAAGTCGACATAAGAAGTCGTTACAAATCCACCTAAGGACAAGACATTTCGTTTAAAATCCCTAGTGTAGTTTTTTTTCCATTTATTTATTAACACAAAATAATACATTTATAGAATCATGACAGCGAACAAAGCCCCCTGAGTTCCACAAGTGGTGAAAAATGTGATCCGCTAGTTACCGGTGGAGCATGTGTCGGGTGTGGGCTGTGTGACGTGTGTGTCGTGGTTCCCTTGCACGCGCGTGCACGATGTGTTCCCGGTGTCGTGCCGGCGTGTGTCGCGCAGGACGAGCGAGTGCCGTGTGTCGCGGCGAGAGGCTGCTCGCTAGCCGAGGGGCTCCAACACACGACACTGGACTGTATGCAGTAATAATGAGTAGAACGTGATTTGTAATATAATATGAAACTAATGTAGTATGTTGTTTTTATTGTATTTAATTTCCCACCCCGAGCTGTACCGCTGTGGTGGATGGTAACAAGTTCCTCAGCAGCCCCGGCCGGCAGCACGACTCCTGTTCCAATTTCAACCTCCTGAGACTCTGTGTACTTTTTTTGTATTTCCAGCTGTAAAAGTGCATGGCCATTTATAAATTATTTCCATTCTTAATGTATCATGTAATTTTGCAGCTGGCTGTACATATTCCACAATATATTTTTAACCGTTGTACAGTAACTAAAATTTCCAAATTCAGAGATAAACATATGCTTCTGAGTCTCCAGAAGATAAATACATTTTCAACTATTAACGTTTCATATGAATTCCTTTGCCGGAACCACGACTCGGCAGGATTATAAGCGACCAAGTGGAAGATATTCTGCGGGATCGGAAGCCCTAGTCGCGGGACGTCTCCGGGCCTCGACGAGTATGCAAGAACCAGTAAGTAAGTACACTCACGCTCCGTGATTGTTACGCCTCTTAGGGTTCTAGCTAAATTGGACATTCCATAGCGTAAGTATGGAACAACCAATTAATTTGACTCAGACACCCTGAGTTAAAACCTACACGCCGAGTATATACACTCGCATTAGGTACATCAACGAGTTATGAAATGATTAACTTTGTATGTCGATGAAGTCATGAATGATGGGAGACACTGACACTTGTGCTCCAACGTACACGACGCGTTGCCGTGCTCCAAAAGGCTGGCAACTTTGGACTGTTCCAACTTTTTAATAAGGCAACCTAATAAGTTAATAAAGTTAAATAAAGAAAAAAAAACTTTCATTTGATATAATATACCTACGATTATAAAACTAATGAGGGTATAAAAACACCAATTACCTTTTTACACCTGGCAACTCACAGTTGGGCAGAGGGGAAAGCAGGCAACCTTTGCTCTTTCAATTCTGTTGGGTAATATTCTCTTAACCCTAGAGTAGTCGCGCCTCTCCGTGTAACGCGAGTGCTCGCGTAGGGAGCATTTTGCCGCCTAAAATTAACATGAGTTTTTGTTTAATATAATAACTAAATCATTTTGTAATATTTTTTATGGCATAAAATAAATCAAATTCTGTTAGAAAAAGTAACTCGTGTTATAATTTTATACTTACATTAAACAAAAATTAGGAAATCTTAGGTAAAAAAAATTGTATTTTAATACGGCCTTTGCCTTAGTTTACATAAAAAAAAGAAATATTGATATTTTTAACAAAATTAGACGTTTTGATTATCTCCTATAAACATTTTAGCAAAACAGTCCTGGTACATGGATATACTATGTACGTTGCACAGTAACTTTGAACTTACATGGTGCTCTTTTTGGGCCTCGTATTTTCCTTGTACGGGCATAGCGCACATAATGTATCTTCTCCACCTGAGGGTGTATTTTCGTGTTCAGATGACACAAAAGTCACAAAACAGGAGGTTTAGTTTCCTAATTGTTTCTGTAAAGTATTTACGTTAGATCTTTTGATTATATGTGGCATGATTTAGATTTAGATTTCTTTATTTCAAGATGAAAATTACACTATAAATTTGCTACATTCGTCAAAATTATGTTTATCTTCTCATCATGATCGTCAAAAATTACATTATATATTTAAAAATAAAAAATATTAAGATTAATAAAATTATGTCTCCCAATAAGGATCGTCATGTACAAAGAAAAACATGTCAAACAATTGAATATAAACCAAGTTAACATTAAAGTCGATGTCAACATAAATAATTTGTAACTGTCATTAAAATGTCGAATTTAAACATAAAAATATCACAAAAGAACAAAATGTCATGTTTAAAATACAAATCTACAATTTAATAATAAATAAAATTACATATGTTGTTACAAATTCAATTCCATGTACTCATTTACAGAGTACAGAGGGTTATCCAACAAAAGGTTTCTCAATTTGCGCTTAACCCTTTGACCGCCGTTGGCATGTATACAAGACAACGATAGAACGATACACTGGCGCCGCTGTCTTGTATGCAAGACACAAATTCAACCGCTCGGTAAATGTGAAAAAACATCAATTGTAGTATTTTTTTACACTCGTGTTAATGTTTTAGGTCTTTGATTTTTAAAATAATTGCATTTAAAGCAGATAAATAAATCCATTCTTTTATAATAAGGCAATCAAAAAAATTGCTCCAGTTTTCAACGTTTTTCATGTTCCTCGTCGCCGTTGTCTTGTATACAAGACAGCTAGGGATGGGAATGTTAACTCGATATGAGAATATTAGAGATGCAACGGATAGTTGTTTGGCCGGATACTGGATATTCGGCCTGACCATCGGCCGAATATCCGGTATCCGGCCGCCGAATATCGGCCAGCAGAGCTGCACCTACATTTCGGTTATTCAGGTGCGCATTCGGCAGTTTTGACCTGTTTCTAAGTGAACGTTCGCGCGGATACATTTCTAGGTTCGAAATGAGTGCGCGTGCAAGTCAGTTGAATCTCTAAATTGTTTTAAAATAATAAACAAGTACGATTATGACCGTGACTGTTTCTTAAATCCAATTTGTTTGCTCCGAAATCAAGCAATGGTACTATCCGGTATTCGGCCGGATAGTATGGCACTATCCGGTATCCGGCCGGATATTAAAATACTGGCCGGATAGGGCGGATACCGGATAGTAACCGAATATCCGGTGCATCTCTAGAGAATATTCAAAATAAATATCAAGTGGCCAATCTGGTTTTATTTAAGCATTTGAACACCTGTTAAATGCCAATTGGTGATAACTATAGTAACTAGAATACGTTAAACGAGAGAGAGACAGGCATAACTATAGCTGGAGTTCAGGGAACTTGTTCAGCTGTCCATAGTAGAGTCAGACAAGTAAATCTGTCCTTGTGGTCTATTTGCAGAACAAATGATTAATTTTGAGATGATAGTGTAGTGGGGAGTGATACCCTGCAGTGACCGCTTCGCACAAGAATGGTACCTACAGGCGGACGCTCGGACTAGTCAGTGTCGCCTAACTATGAGAATGTTATGTATTTGAAATTGACGAAAAATTATTATGGTAGGGAGGGTGTAATACGGGAACTGACAAGCTCTTCTAAGGAACATGTCGAATGTGAAACATGCATTCCCGAACATTTCTGATCCCCACCCTTTTCCAATATTATTGTTCTTCACTCATTGACAATTCACGTGTCATTTTCCCCAATGCAGTTCCGGTACATTTATATTATCGACACACGATGCGCGGCTCTAACCATACGCTTATAAAGTTTACGTACCGACAAGCGCTTACGCCGTTGACCTAGAGACTATTATTACTTAATCCGCGCGGAAACGGTCCTTGTCGGTCTGCACTGCGGGCAGTCCATGCGCGCCGTTGTCATGTATACAAGACTTCTCGTAGAGCCTAGTGCGGTGATATTACGTCATGAATCGATATTGTTTAGTGGTTGTTTTTAATGATAAAGACCTTTATTTTTAAAATTGTCGTGTGTAAAAAATATGTTAATTTTTGGCATTCTCGAAATAAATTAAAGTTGGTTAAGAACAAAGCCAAATTGAGAAGATTTTTACCATAAATTGTAAATATCGATATCACATTTTGCAATCCCTAAACTTTTTATTAGTTGTTTACTTAGAATTTACTCTGGCGTGTGAGTGAGCGTCTTTGCGGACTAGGTCCGGCGGCCAAAAAAATGTTTCGTCACACGGCTCATTTCTCAGAGCGGCAGGTAGGTGCTCGTAGTAAGTAGGGCCGATTACTCGTGGGTTCTTTCTTGAAAGTGCCATGCGACGGGGAACTGTTCTCAGACGCCCTGCAGCTCGAAGCAGTTTGCCCGGAAAGTTAATGCGTGCAAATTGGGATATATTCTGTCTTACATATATCAGTACATCGAACAGGTACTGTGAGTAGTGCGTCATTATACGTTGAGAACCAAAAAGCTCTTTACAAGGGTGCCTGTCTTTCACACCGGCAAGTGTACGTATTGCGCGTTTCTGCATTATCAGAACTCTTTTGGCATCTGTTGAATTGCCCCAAAGCAGTGAGCCGTATGCCATGATAGAGTGGAAATGCGCAAAGTACACCTGCTTTAAGGCTTCTGCTGAGATAAGTGGTTTCAGTTTTCTCAACGCAAACGACGCACCACCCAATCGATCACAAAGGTTGTCTACATGGCACTTCCAATTTAGAGTGTTGTCAATCATAAACCCTAAGAACTTACTCTTTTCACACATGGGCATCGGAAAGTTAGCCATGCACGGTGGCAGTTGAACCTTTCGACCAGAAAACAACATAATGTTTGATTTAGTATAATTAAGCAATAGCCCATTTGCTGAGAACCATGCCTCCAATTGGTTGCAAGCATCATGAATTTTTAAAGCCAGTTGGTCATAAGAGCTTGCACCAACTAACACAGTTGTGTCATCCGCAAACAATACAGACAAGCCAGCTCCAATATTCGATGGCAGGTCGTTGACAAATAACAAAAATAAGGTATTTCCAAGGGATGAACCTTGGGGAATACCAATATTTATATCTCCTGCATCATGAACATAGCTTGAGGAATTCCTTCCAAAAAGGTTTGTCACAATAACATTTGCTTAGTAATTTCAAAAAATAATAATAAATGAGGATAAATTGAATAATTGTATCTATTATTTTTACTTTGTTAATATCAAAACAATATTAAAATTAATAAAAACTATTAAATTTTGACGTAAGAAAAAAAACGGACCCCAAATTTTACTTACGTGAGTAGTCGCGCGGTGAGCAATTTGCCGCCATACGCGACACAGCAGCAGCAACATTTGCTTCCTGCAGTCACCCAAGCACGAATTTTGAACCAC
This sequence comes from Cydia fagiglandana, assembly GCF_963556715.1. NCBI lineage: Eukaryota > Metazoa > Arthropoda > Insecta > Lepidoptera > Tortricidae > Cydia > Cydia fagiglandana. The sequence goes on along the minus strand of NC_085950.1, from coordinate 1,108,298 downwards.
CCTAACATATAGTGATACTGGTGTTTTTATAAACAAACCAAGCTTTTACATTCAAAATTGTGACATTTGATGAAGTGAAACTGCTGATGATGATCAGAATGGAACTCTTCAACGACGCATAGCTCATGTTTGGGGATTTGTCCTCTTCGTTATGTTTGTTAAGCACGTTAGGTTTTGAAGTCACATTTTCGTCAAGCTCAAGTTCTAATGACGGGATCCATAAGGAATCGAGGGAACTCTACAAATCTGAATGGCATTGTATAGTGACTCTTGTATTTTCATCAGGCAAACAAGGATTTACATTAAGAACAGTGGCATTTGATGAAGTGGTATTGCTGGTGGTGATCAGAACGGAACTCCTCGACGACTTGTCTTTTTCTAATTGATTGTTAAGCAAGTTACCCCACTGGCAAAACAAGCAAGATTTTGAATTCGACTTCTACCTGAACCTGGACCCGGACGCGGACCCGGACTCGAGATCGCGAAATCGGACACGGACCCGTTTTCTATTTGGTTGGTGTAAATGGTGTTGGTGAATTTTTTGATTAATTCGGGCGAAAACTGGAAGGTTAGGTATCATAAAATGTTCATGAAGAGAAATTGTAAGAGATGGTATCATTACCAACAACTGGAAAATACTGTTTGGTTACTCTTTATTTAAAAATAGCAAAATCAAATTGCATGATTTCATTCGTTTTCTCCACTGTACACAGAATATGTAATGACGTTACTATATATGTTCAGAATATTATTTGAATAAACTTAGGATAGGATACTTAGGATAGGAAATAAAATGTGTGTTTTTATATCTTTAAACCCAATTACTAAGTAGACTGCACATACATTAAAGTCACATTAAAATTCCATTTTGCGAAAAAGAGATTACAACATTTAACTTTGCAAAAGTAGATAATTGAAATATTTTAAAAGCAATAAAAATAGATTAGGTTAGATTCGAGCTACAATGACATTAGTTTGGGTTCAAGGCAAGGTTGCAGGGCCTCAACAAGGGAAAAAAGGGGGAGGGACTGTTGGCCTGGCTCAGTGAGCCAGAACTCACCCACTAATCCCTACTACTGCCGTAAGCAGGTAATGAATTCCCAATGTATTAAGTTTAGGTTTAATAAATTATAAATATATTTTATTAATAACATAATAATATACAAATATGTATAATCATAAAGTAATAAATAAGCCTACAGCTATTAATAATGTCCGTAATCTGTATAATTCCAAAATACGGATCCCTCGGATGCGGATGCTGCTTACATAATCTCGTCTGTCAAGGTGTTTCGGCAGGAAAGGCCTTGGCAGACTTATAAATTCCTGAAATGAGGGTTCATACCTACCGACTAGAATTGGTTTCATGGTGGTATCAGATGGGTTAGTGTACGGTAACCGATGGTCATCTTGCTTATAATCTCGTCTGCCAAGGTGTTTCGGCAGGAAAAACCTTGGCAGACTTATATATTTCTAAAATGGGGGTTCATACCTACCGACTGGAATTGGTTTCATGGTGGTATCAGATGGGTTAGTGTAGGGTAACCGATGCCGACCTTGCTTACATAATCTCGTCTGCCATGGTGTTACGGCAGGAAAAGCCTTGGCAGACTTATATATTCCTGAAATGAGGGTTCATACCTACCGACTGGAATTGGTTTCATGGCGGTATCAGATGGGTTAGTGTACGGTAACCGATGGTCATCTTGCTTATAATCTCGTCTGCCAAGGTGTTTCGGCAGGAAAAACCTTGGCAGACTTATATATTCCTAAAATGGGGGTTCGTACCTACTGACTGGAATTGGTTTCATGGTGGTATCAGATGGGTTAGTGTAGGGTAACCGATGCCGACCTTGCTTACATAATCTCGTCTGCCATGGTGTTTCGGCAGGAATAGCCTTGGCAGACTTATATATTCCTGACATGAGGGTTCATACCTACCGACTGGAATTGGTTTCATGGTGGTATCAGATGGGTTAAATTAGGGGTCCCGTTGGCCACCTTTGAGAGCGTCTGCCAAGCACTTCCGGCTAAAAAAATACTGGCAGACTTCGCTTTTATGTGTCTACATGTAAATTTCTAACTGCTGCCATAATTATTATTTCGGTATCAGATGGGTTAAATCAGCCCCCTTTTTTCGCACCGGAAGTGGCCTTCTTTTTCGTACTTTCGGCAAGTTCCGCCGTGGCAGACTATCGAATTCGAACTTAGCATCACTTTTATGGTTTCCCATTGTGTATTTCATCGTGGTATCAAGTCGGTTAGAAAATTTGCGGCCGGCTCTTCTACTACAATTCTAGGGAATGACAGGGCAAGCTATGATGGCGCCATCTGCTAAAAACTTCGACCGGCCAACCCCATTGTGTAGATTATCTCCATCTCTGTCACTCCAATAAAGCAAGAGCGGAGGAGATGTAGATCTCACTGCATAACTAAGAGGGTTAGGACTTAGGACTATTGTTCTCATGACAACCCATTCAATAACTTTAATATGCAGGTTCATTTGAGATATTTTCCTCCAGCAAGCAAACTACAAAGGAAAGCAAACTATATCGGAGCTGTCGAGGTGCTCAAAAATATCTGAACACGCGCTCTAACACCTTGACAACAGAGGCGTGTTCAGATATTTGTGAGCACCATGGCCGTAAGTCTCAAGAAAGTCGGTGGTACTTCGTGTCTGGAGTTTGAGCCCACGACCTCCGGCTTGGAAGCCACATGAGGGCATACCGCGAACATCGAACTCCGCAGATTGCGGGTATCTTTCTCTTTTCCTTCAATTAAGGCGCAATTAGAGGGACAGAGAAAGATGCCCGCAATTTGCCAACTTCGATTTTCGCAATTACAACCCTGACCACTTCGCCCCCAGCGCTCACTCACTGCACTAACTTGCGGATCGACACTAATATAATATACTTCACCAGTTTCACCGCTGTATTTTAATATTAAGTGATTACATTTGTACAGGTACATTGTGTTTGTACTGTAGGAGCAGCACAGGAGCCCCCTGCTTATTGCGATGTGTCAATGTCAGGTTTAACTTTCCGATTTAGTTCAAAAGGCGACATACCCTCCGCCGCGAACGATCCCTATAATAAGGGTTCTCTTCCGCGTCTCATCTGGTGTCTCCGCAGGTGCTGTTTCAGGCTGCACGTGTAGTCGCTATTATTGCTTTTTAAGATTCGACCCATGCGTCTTCTGGTGACGTCGCAGGTTGGATTTATCGCTGAATTTGTAATCACAATGACTACATATGAAACTTCTTCGCTTCGCCCCAGTATGTATCATCAGGTGTCGTTGTAAGTCTGACTTCTGACTGCATTTGTAATCACAGTGGCTACACTGAAATGGCTTCGCCCCAGTATGTATCATCAGGTGTCGTGGTAAGCTAGACTTCCTACTGCATTTGTAATCACAGTGGCTACACTGAAAAGTATGCATCATCAGGTGTCTTTGTAAGTCTGACTTCTGACTGCATTTGTAATCACAGTGGCTACACTGAAATGGCTTCGCCCCAGTATGTATCATCAGGTGTTGTTGTAATTGTGACTTCCGAATGCATTTGTAATCACAGTGGCTACACTGAAATGGCTTCTTCTCAGTATGTATCCTCAGGTGTCTTTGTAAGTGTGACTTATGACTGCATTTGTAATCACAGTGGCTACACTGGAATGGCTTCGCCCCAGTATGTATCGACAGGTGATGTTGTAAGTTTGACTTCCAACTGCATTTGTAATCACAGTGGCTACACTGGAATGGCTTCGCCCCAGTATGTATCGACAGGTGATGTTGTAAGTTTGACTTCTGACTGCATTTGTAATCACAGTGACTACACTGAAAAGGCTTTTCGCCAGTATGTGTCCTTTCATGTCTTCGTAACATAGAACCAGTACTGCACTTATAGTCGCAATAACTACATTTGTAAGATTTTTTTCTAGTAATAATACTCTGGTGCCTCCGGTTGTGCGTCTTCTGGTGACGTCGCAGTTTTGATTCATCATTGCATTTGAAATCACAGTCGCTACACTTCATAGGATTTCTAGCAATGTGTGTTGTTTGGTGTGTGTGTAAATCACTTTTACACGAACTTGTGTAACTACAGTGATTACAATTGAAATTATTCTTCAAAGAGTGACTCTTCAAATGAGTCTCCAACCTTTTCTTGGAGCTTGTTGTATACTCACATTCAGCACACATGAAACTTGTAACCCCGTGTTCGCTCTTCTCGTGTTCTGTTACAAGCAATTCGGTTTGAAACGTAGAACTACAAAATTCACAAGCAAATGGTTTCTGTCCGGTCAATGAGTGGGTGTGTTGAACGTGTCCTCGTAAAATAGACTTGTTCATGAAATGCTTGCCACAGTGTTCGCAGCGGTATGGTTTGCCTCCACTGTGAACAGTCGCGTCGTCGCGGAGGCGCTCGAGCACCACGGAACAGGCCATCGCACACTGTTCCCTGGCGCGGGCGGCGCTGACCTCCGAACACACTGGAACACAAAATAACAATACCTATACGTAAAAAAATTTAAAATTTTAATACTTAAAAAACTCGGTAAATTAAAATAATGGTGTTCTGCCTTTCCCCGAACATTAAAGTATGCGGCTAAACAGACACATACTAACTACTCTGCCTTGGAACCAATGTACGATTTCATACCAGTTGCGGTGGAGACTGCTGGAGCTTGGGGTGCGGAGGTTACGGAGTTTGTGTGAGAACTGGGTCGGCGATTAAGAGTAGGGGTTGGGATCCTTTCAGATCATTTCACAATGAGGACTATGGTCAGAACCTTGTACTGGACAAGAGTGTTTTGTGGCTGTTCATATTTTTTTTTAAAACAACATCCTTTCTATAGTACCAAGTTGCAACAATTTCAATTACCTAAATAATGTTTTTGAAAAATTTTACCATTTGACATTGAAAAAACCGGTCAAGTACCAGTCGGACTCGCGTTCCAACGGTTCCGTACATAAGTCCGACTCACGCTCGACTGCACATTTCTAATAGGTTTTCCTGTTATCTACAGGGTGACATTTGAGTCGTGATCAGTAATATGTTTGATTTTAGTCTTTTTAGATTTAGATTAAAAAAACTTGTCTGATTTTAGTAAGAGTAGGGGCATTCAATTGAAGGGATGATTACAAAAACAACATAACTGCTTAGAGCGGTTGACACTTTTTTAAGAACATTGTTAATTATTTCAGGTGTCAACCAGTGTAGTCAGTTATGTTGTTTTTGTAAACATTCCTTCAATTGCTCGTTGTTTATGGAGTTAGAAAAACATATTACTGATCATGACTCAAATGTCACCCTGCATAAGTAAAGTACTATTTTGTTTATTTTTTTCAAAATTTTAGTCCCAGTAGTTTCAGAGATAAAGGGGGGGAATGGTCGGGACAGACAGGCAGACGCACAAGTGATCCTATAAGGGTTCCGTTTTTTCCTTTTTAGGTCCGGAATTCTAAAAAAACAGGTAATGTCACAGCCAAGGATGTCTGACAATGATTATGTTCTATATTAGTAATCTAATATATAAAAAATCTTGATGCAAAGTAGCTACAGTGTAATGTAAGCAAGTTAATTATTCCAGATTCCTGTACCAGTGTCAGTTCAGGGCAATGGTTAGACATGGTGGTAGGTTTTGACATTCAATAGCAATTTTTACCATAAACAGACCTTGAAACACTTGTGGTCGGTGCCACTCCTCGGGGCCAAGCACAAGCTCGTCCTTGATCTCATGATCAATATACAGTCCGGCCTCTGCGCTCTCTCCTCGCAGCACGCTGTCCTCACACTCCTGCTCCTCCTTCACACACAGCTCTCCGGGCTCTGTCTTCACACACACCTCTCCAGGCTCTGTCTTCACACACACCTCTCCAGGCTCCATCTTCACCCACACTGTCTCTAGTGACATGTTGTTGTGTGCTCACAAGCTGGTAACAGTGAGAACCTGCAATGCAGGTAGCATATGATTTGTGGAGTCTCACAATAATTATCACAGAAGGAATGTTGTGGTATTTCTTTAAATGTATATTATTCAGGTGTCATTCTAGCAACCACGAGAAATAATAGAAGAAAAATAAAATTATACTTTAAAATATAGCAGAATAAGATCTGTACTATTGGGTCATATACAAAGTTTATAAATAAAAGTTTTAGCAACACAAAGAAAGAGTAATAAGAATAATAATAATCTTTTGATAAATATCCACTAGAAAATAACAAATAAAATACAAGTAACACTAGTTCCACAATGGCCTACATAGCCACATTATTTACTACTCATTAAGAAACAAAGTAATCCTAAACTAAATGGTGACACAAACTACTAGGAGACTAAAATACATTACATTAATGAAATTACATTAATACCATGTGGCTTAATGTAAGGCCAAATGGGACTAAGTTCTGAAACTGTGCGCCACGGCGCCCTGGGGCGCCGCAGACAATAAACAGGGGCGCCGCAGACAATAAACAGGGGCGCCGTAGGCAATCTTCTTCACCATGTTATTATACCTATTTCGAATAGCCTAGAGGTCAGGGCGCCGAGATAATTTTTTTTAATTGCAAATGCGCCGCGGACTGAAAAATATAGGAAACCCCTGGACTAAGTACTGTACTGTTGAAGTAAATGAGATATTCCTAGAATTACATACAAGTTCGATAGAGTTAGACGCGATCCCGTGAACAAGTATAGCTACAGCACATGCAGAGTACGTAAAAGTAGCTAAACATAAGCATTGAATGTAAGTACCTTTCTCGCTAGCCTCAGTAGTCTCGCTCGATCAACGAAAGCGTAAGTCTATTTATTTATTCACTTGGCAAAAAAATACAAACTAACATAACCTTAATAAATAATAATCTGACAGCCTAAAGGCCAGTCCAGACGACAACAAGTTTTTGCCAATCCGATTAAATTGTCTGATCCAATCAGGTGGTATGTATACAAACGCCCCCGATTATGACCGATTTAATGTAGGTGCGGACCGTGCGGACGCAAAACTAACCATAGATATAATAATATATACAGATACCTTCCAAGCGAGATGTCACTGGGACCACTTTTATTTAGTGTACGATTAACAAAGCGGCCCACATTGCTGTAGCCATGTCGATAAAGTCATATCGATAAACTATCGACATTTCTTGTAATTTTAATTTTACTTCAAAGGTTTAACGAGACCTAAAATGAACAAAAACGCTTTTATTCTTTATTGTGGTTATCAGATCACAATTTTATAGTCACGCCCCAGCAGGGAACCAAGGGAAAGCTCAGATATTTAATTAAAATACATAAATACCTACTAAAATAGGTGTTCCGCAATAATTGAATTATTTATTATATTATAATATATTCATTATCCATTAGCATTTCAATTATGTTTATGTTTAACGAAGAAATTGAAGCTTCAATTAATCGCTATTTCGTTCCGCTGTGTAGCGTTTATCGATATATAACATGATTAAAATCGACTTTTCACATCCCTAAAAGAGCACACATATACGTTTTTACGCACACATACACAGCCTGGGCGCATCACAAAAGGCAATACTTGATTTGAAGTCCATCTTGTCAACAGTATGGTTGTCCTTTTTGTTGACCACAATAAAGAATAAAAGCGTTTTTGTTCATTTTAGGTACCGTTAAACCTTTGAAGTAAAATTAAAATTGCAAGAATTGTCGATAGTTTATCGATATGACTTTACCGACGTGGCTACAGCAAGGTGGGCCTCATTGTTAATCGTACACTAAACAAAAGTGGCAACAGTGACAGCTCGCTGATGCCGGCTACATACGTAACGATAAATCGTTGCGATAAAACTGTGCAGTCCGACTGTGCAGATAAATCGAACCGTGTGTATGACAAATCGTTGTCGATTATCGTAACGATTTGTCATACACACGGTTCGATTTATCTGCACAGTCAGACTGCACAGTTTTATCGCAACGATTTATCGTTACGCATGTAGCCGGCATGAGACACCGTCTCTATATATTATAAGTCTATAGCCCCCTCCAGACTATGCGCGTGAATCGCGGGCGAAGCCGCGAACGCGAGTGTGGAGTCGATTTCGCAGGTCTGCGTTCAGGACTCCACACTCGCGTTCGCGGCTTCGCCCGCGATTCACGCGCATAGTCTGGAGGGGGCTTATGGCTCGAATATCACTATGAGTTTAAATAAAGTTTTACTGAATTTAGACTTCGATGTATTTAGTGATAGCATATCGGTAATAAGAAATAAATTAATTGCATTTTTTATGGGTGATACTTCTAGCGCGGGTTCGGGCTTGGCTTACTGAAGTATACGAGTACTACATGGGTGCACTTGTATATATATTTGTATTTTCTGTATTTCGGTTTTTTCTTGAAGTTTTGTGCAGTCGGCGGTGGAAGTGCATGGCCACTTTATGAATGTTTTCCATTCCTAATGTGCCTATGCAGTTTTGCAGCTAGTTGTACACAGGAACCTTGGCTTGTGCTGTTGCTTAACTTGTGTGTGTAACTGATTTGTGATTATATTTCTTCTTTATTTACCTACTTAATTTTTATAAGTGAGAACCTGTAATTGGCTCTGTGAATCTATTTTAGTTTTTGGAAATGTTTATAGCTGTTGGTTTTCCATGTATGTAATAAAAATAAAAAAAAAATAAAATAAAATAAAATTAAGTAGCTAACACACTACCGCACCGCACCAAGGTCATTGTGGGACGCACCCATAAGTAAGAGGGAGAAAGAGATATCGCTTTCTCCCTTTTACTTATGGGTGCGTCCCTCAATGACCTTGGTGCGGTGCGATAGTGTGTTAGCTACTTTAATCAAAAATTGCAGATTGACGCATTTGATCATCTAAATCATCTTGTTTGGACTCCACTTTAATTGAAAAATTGGTGAGTAAATTGGAGTTTGACACCATGGACGGCTCGTTGAGACGTAATCTCTGAATATTATATATCTATATTGATTATATATCCGCGTGGTGTCGGGCGAGAATAGCACCACCCCTTTTCTTCCCGTGGGTGTCGTAAGAGGCGACTAAGGGATTACGGCTGAAGTGTGTCTTACGAGACATTAAGCCCTGAGACGCTGACATCCAGTCTCCAAAAAGTAGGAAAACTAACAATAAACCCGGATCTGGAGCCACCGTTTAGGCGCAAGCCAGGCACCTGCGGCCAAACCGGCACCACACGTACTGACTTGTCATTCCTGTGGACCATGTCGGGGAGGAGAGAGAGGGTGGTACGGGTTCTGGGCAAGCCCGTGTTGCCATAAAGTCGTCTGTCCCAGGCGCAGCAGCATCCGCGGAGAGGGCACTTCGCCCACCTGCCTTGCAGGGGGGAAACAACACGGGGAGTGGCAGTTACCGGTTATAAGTCCGCATGAATAGGCGTCGCATGTGAAGGCGCCAGGGGCCACTTCCGACAGTAGGAGGATCCATCGAAGATCCACTGATCAGTTACCGCCTGCTTACGTTGAGCGAACCTCGACCAATAAGGTACTGATCCGCCTCAGCGTTAATTTGTCCTGTCTGGGTGAACGGGACACAAGCTTTACAGCTAGACGTTGACGCTGTAACACCAACCACCTGCTCAGAACGGAAACAAAACTTAAAAGCTACAACAATAATTCTTCCTACATGCGCTACGCGACATGGAATGTCCGAACAATGAGGACAGGTTTTCCGAACACCTGCGAAAATCTTTATTGCGCGCAAGATCTGCGCAAAACATACAACATTGACGCGGAACTGAACAGGTTCAACGTCGATATTGCAGCTCTGCAGGAAACCAGGATTGAGGATGAAGGCTCTTTGCGCGAGGCTAACTACACTTTTTACTGGAAGGGCAAGAGTTCTTCGGAAACTCGGGAGCATGGGGTAGGATTTGCGGTCCGTAATCATCTTCTTGATGCAATAGAGACACCAGTAGGTGTATCCGAGCGCATCATGGTCTTGCGTCTTAATACGAAAAGCGGCTACGTGACTCTGATCTCCGCTTATGCACCAATTTTATGACCAGCTCGATGAAGTAGTTCGCGGGGTGCGTCCATCCGATAGGCTTCATATTATGGGCGACTTTAACGCTAGGGTCGGCCAGGATAATACTGACTGGCCCGATTGCCTGGGTGCGCATGGTGTCGGTAAGCTAAACGACAACGGACAACGATTGTTGGAGTTCTGCTCTAAATATCAACTATGCGTCACTAATACATTTTTCAAAGGAAAATTGATGCGAAAAGTCTCTTGGATGCACCCCCGCGCAAAACAGTGGCACCAGTTAGACCTTGCCCTTACTAGAAGGAGGGACCTGCGAGAAACGCTCCACACACGGACATTCCACAGTGCCGATTGCGACACTGACCATAGTCTCCACTAAAGTCCGATTAGTTCTAAAAAAGATTCACTCTTCTAAGCCTCTTGGTCGAAAAAAGATCAATCTTTTTAAGACCAGGGACTTGGAGGCATTGGAGTTATTTGGAGCTACAGTCCGCGACGAAATTTCGGCATGGGACAGTTCTATATCGGCGCAAGTGGAATGGGAAAAAGTAAAGTCTCTTCTCACAGACACCGCAGGAAAAGTTTTTGGGTACCAGAAGGTAAAGTCTCGCGACTGGATACTTGAAAACGAGGAGCACTTACTGCCCCTTCTTGACTTGAAGCGTCAGGCTTGAGCGATGGAGGCGATTCTCGTAGTCAAGGTTTCAATTTTCTGGCTTAACTCGTCTACAACCGAAGGCGGAACAGAAAATGTTGATGCGACTGACGCTTGAGGTGTACCTAGTCAATGAATTAGTTTCGTACGCCTTATCTGCCATTTGAGCTAACTTATCTAAAGACTAGGGTTTGCACGACGGATCCGAAATGTATGGGAAGATCCGCAGATCCGGATCCAGATCCGGATAATTTCATACATTTCGGATCCGGATTGCAAACCCTACTAAAGACACATTATCATCTTGCATGGCAATCAGGCTTTGCAGAAAAGAAGGTAGTCGGTTTGACCATACTGGGCGTAAAAATTCGTCTGGGTACCCGGAGCCGGCGAGGCTACGCAGGTGGCGCAGAAACTGGCTCGGCTTTCTGTCCCCGAGTTCCTCCGCAGTCATAATCTGTTTGATTTTTTTACTGCGCGATGCCGATGTACGGGCAATTAGCTCTCGCTTCAAAGTTGCGTACTTGTTATCGGTCGGCGGACTTACGATTATGTCTTGGACTTCGGTGGCGTATTTGGCTTCCAAAACTGATGTGACATGGTAATACTTGGTGGAATCTAAAGTGATTCCTGCAACTTCAAATTGACCTTCTATTTGTGAAAACCATAACGTCGCGTTGTCTGGCCAAAACGGTGGAATTTTCACGCTAACGCGACACACCGCCGGATCACAGCTACTTCCTACATCAGGCACTCTGTATAACCTGCTAGCAATATTTTATATATAGCACACAATATTCGATAAAATCACGTCGGGGTCACCAGTTGTGGGACTCCTATTTTAGGATTCAAGAAATAAATAATCACGTAAAATTAAAGCGTATTATATTCATTCTGACATTACAAGAATCAACATTCGACAATTAGTGACACCTATGTATTATTAACTTAGCGGCCTGCTTCGCAGGCGGAGGTAACCAACCGAAAAAGGTTCGCCACACCTATAATAAGGGTTCTCTTCCGCGTCTCATCTGGTGTCTCCGCAGGTGCTGTTTCAGGCTGCACTTGTAGTCGCTATAAGATTCGTCCCATGCGTCTTCTGGTGACGTCGCAGGCTGGATTTATTGCCGAATTTGTAATCACAATGACTACATATGAAAGGCTTTTCTCGAGTGTGTATCCTCTGGTGTTTTTTTAAATCCGATTTATTAATGCATTTGTAATCACAGTGGCTACACTGAAATGGCTTCGCCCCAGTGTGTATCATCAGATGTTGTTGTAACCGTGACTTCAGACTGCATTTGTAATCACAGTGGCTACATTGAAATGGCTTCGCCCCATTATGTTTCATCAGGTGATGTTGTAAGTTTGACCTCCGACTGCATTTGTAATCACAGTGGCTACACTGAAATGGCTTCGCCCCAGTATGTATCGTCAGGTGTTGTTGTAAATTTGACTTCTGACTGCATTTGTAATCACAGTGACTACACAGAAAAGGCTTCTCGCCAGTATGTGTTCGTTCGTGTCTGCGTAAGCTTGACCTATCACTGCACTTGTAATCGCATTGGCTACACTGAAAAGGCTTCTCCCCTCCAGTATGTATTCTTTGCACAGTGTGTTAAAAACCCCTTTTTTGTCTCACTCGCTTTTTTTTCTAGTTTCCTATAGTTTATATGAATCTAAACATCAGACTAAAACTCCCACGTCTATACGGCTTGTAGTTTTTTTGTAAAAAAATATCAAAGTTGGCTTATATCCGGGTCATGAAATTCACTAAAACTAAAAATTCTAATCAACTAAATTACTTAATTCAATTTTGATTTTACCAATTAAGCAGGCATTTAATACTTCATCTTTTATGAAGCATTCCAATAATTTTCTGCCAGTATATAACAAAAAAAAAGCATTTTTCGCTCTTTCGGTTTTTATTTTTTTATTCTGGAGTTCCGCCGTAGTAGCAAACGAAACTGATATTAAACGATAGATTACGCTTAGATTTATCAGCAGAAAAAAAATGAGCTGCTAATTCGGTGGAACTCAAAAGTTATCAACAATTTTGATTTGTGTTCAGGGTTGTCACCTTGTATATCCGGATCCCATGGATGGTAACATTCCAGGTTTTAAACTTGAAATATCAGGCAAGTATTATTGTATTGGAAATTACATTCAGGAAGCATATTTACCGAAATGGTTTTCGATTTAGACCACTCTAAAAATTTTGAAATGTTGTCAATTGAGATTTTCGGAACATATGTGTCATGAAACAAGATGAACATTTGTATCATTGGATATTTACCAGTCGCTTGGCGGTGAAGGAAAACATCGCAAGAAAACCGAACTTAATCTCAATGAGGCTTAGTTTGCCCCCAGGGTTGGAAGGTCAGATGGCAGACGTTTTCGTAAAAACTAGTGTCTACGCCAAATCATGAGGTAAGGTGGCCAAGTGGATCCCAAGACAAAGCCGTGTCAAGGAACTGGGACACACGCTAAGATGATGATGACGACTCCTCGTTACATAGTTCAAAATTGTCTTCCTCGTCAACAGTTACTGCCATCGCTGGCCAGCTAGCACAAGGTTTTAGTAGCGATATGGCTTCTTTTGGCAATGGATGTTTTTTTATTTGGGATTTTCGTTTTTGAAGACCATAGTCACCAATTATGGGGTCTGAAGAGACTAGTGCCCTGTGAAATAAATCGAACATGGCCGCTTCGCGACTGGTTTTCCTTGAATGGTGCTCCCTATCATACCGCCAGTATTTGTTGCGGGTTTCTGCTCCTTGCTCAGAAAGCATCCCAATCGGCACAGGTGTCAGTTCGATGATCCGAGCACCATGTATTAAAATTTTGTGCAAGGTGACAGTCATCGGAAGCCACCTGTACTTTTTTGTGTATTTTTCGGCCAGGTTCTTGCAGAAATCACTAAATTTGTTGGAGTCTATGGGCAGGTTGCTTGACAATACAGTCAAAATGACATAAATATCGTCAAGAAGCCATTTATCGACGCCCAAAATTTCTGAGAATGACTGACGACATTTTTCGGAAAAAGCAGTTCTCGCCGTATTCCCGTCGTTCGTGGTTCCAGAAGTGGGGCGGACCACATCCACCAACATACCCAGTTTTTTCCTTATTTCTTCTTGAATCTTTTTTTTCCGTTCTTCTACTAAGCGGTTTTCTCCTGAGTTTTTAGGAATCCACCATTTTTTAACTTCCATCTTATAGCCTAGTTTAAGTACAAATTCTAATGCTCTTATCCAACTGTGAAGTGGGCTTAATCCGTATATTAAGCGTTCTTCTTTAACAGGTCCGGATTAACAAACTTGAAGTGACAACCCTAGACACAAACATTCCGGATAAAACTTAAATCACTTGTAACTTCTGAGTTCCACGGTATTAGCAGCTGATTTTTTTTCTGCACATAAAGTCAAGCGTAAACTATCGTTTAATATCGGTTTCGTTTGCTACTACGGCGGAACTTCATGATAAAAAAATAAAAACCAAAAAAGAGAAAAATGGAAATTTCTCGATATCCAGCGGCGGAAAATATACAAAAACATTATCAAAGCTGCAGAATTCAATGTCTATTCAATTGTTATAATTATTATTTCCGTAAGTAAATTACTTAAAATAATTTTTTAGTTTTAGTGAATTTCATGACCCGGATATAAGCCAACTTTGATATTTTTTTACAAAAAAACTACAAGCCGTATAGACGTGGGAGTTTTAGTCTGATGTTTAGATTCATATAAACTATAGGAAACTAGAAAAAAAAGCGAGTGAGACAAAAAAGGGGTTTTTAACACACTGTGCTTTGGTGTCTTTGTAAGGTTGATTTCTCAGTGCATTTGTAATCACAGTGGCTACACTGAAATGGCTTCGCCCTAGTATGTATCGTCAGGTGTTGTTGTAAGTTTGACTTCTGACTGCATTTGTAATCACAGTAGCTACACTGAAAAGGCTTTTCGCCAGTATGTGTCCTTTCATGTCTTCGTAACATAGAACCAGTACTGCACTTATAGTCGCAATAACTACATTTGTAAGATTTTTTTCTAGTAATAATACTCTGGTGGCTACGGTAGTGCGTCTTCTGGTGACGTCGCAGTTTTGTTTCATCATTGCATTTGAAATCACAGTCGCTACACTTCATAGGATTTCCAGCAATGTGTGTTGTTTCGTGTTTGTGTAAATCACTTTTACACGAACTTGTGTAACTACAGTGATTACAATTGAAATTATTCTCCAAAGAGTGACTCTTCAAATGAGTCTCCAACCTTTTCTTGGAGCTTGTTGTATACTCACATTCAACACGCATGAAATTTGTAACACCGTGTTCGCTCTCCTCGTGTTCTGTTACAAGCGATTCGGTGCAAAACGTAGAACTACGAAAATCACAAGCAAATGGTTTTTGTCCGGTCGACAAGTGTGTGTTTTGTATGTGATTCCTTAAAATATATTTGTTTCCGAAATGCTTGCCACAGTGTTCGCAGCCGTATGGTTTGGTCCCACTGTGAACAGTCGCATCGCCGTGGAGGCGCTCGAGCACCACAGAACAAGCCATCGCGAGCTGTTCCCTGGCGCGGGCGGCGCTGCCGTCCGAACACACTGGAACACAAATTACATTGAATGACTAACATACATCTTGATTTCGCCTGATTGACGCGCGTTAAGAGTGACATAGGGACCATCAAGACAAATCAATTGAAGTAAGTCATATAAAATCAGGCCACACGTGTGGTCTGTAGAGTGCCACAAAGGAACATGCAAAGGAAGATAACGAAAAAATATCATAAAAGTCAAAAATGTTTATAAAATAACACTTCCGAGCTGTTTATGAAAATTACTGCAGAGTTATCATGGTCGTATGTGTCATTATCTATCGACAGGGACCCTCTTGTCGATATGGAGTTATTGGTGTTCCCATAATCTACAAACAAGCTAACGATCCATGTAAAAATTATGTATGTAAATAGGTCTTATACAGGTAATTATTGATCATATTGTAATGTAACATATTATTCAACTAGCGACCCGCCCCGGCTTCGCACGGGTAACACAAATCCTCAACAAATTATACACCTAAAATCTCTTCAGCTTCGGCGAAAGCTGGCGGGATACCACTCTGGACCGAGCCAGTGGCGTGCTCTTGTGTTGGAGGCTAAGACTTATTTTGGATCATCGCGCCAACTAAGTACTTTGGTAAGTAAACCTTCCTCAAGAATCACTCTATTGCTATCATCTATCTATAGGTGATCTGTCTGAAAATCTGCTCAGTAGTTTTCGAGTTTATAGCGAACATACATACACACGAACAGACAGACGCGGTGGGGGGACTTTGTTATATAAGGTGTAGCCATACTAATATTAACCATTATCCTCTTGGGGTTTGATGTCCTAATACTAGTACAAATTACCTCCAATGAAAATTAAATCTTAATGAAATGCAATAGAGTTGCTTTTATTTTGTTTCATTCGATTTTAAAACAAAACAAATTCAACTCTATTTTCTAATACGGTTGATTCAAATTCGATTGCCAATTTTCCTTGTATGGTGGGCCGCTAGAGGTTAAGGTTTATGTATCTTTTTTCAGTCCAAATTAGTGATTTTACCAACAAAATCAAACTATATATAGCCATGAGAAATAAGCGTTAAATAAAGAAAACCGAATTTAAAAATTATTAACTGTGCATGTCTTTAATGTTTTTTGTTGTATGTGAGTAAATAATTAGAAATAATATTGCATTGTATTCCAAATGTCAGTTCAATCACATGTAGTAGTTGGTCAAACATCACTGTATAATTTTAAACAGTCGTCAGTTTACAATCTCGCTAGTAATATTATAAACTGATGGTAGGAAGATTACAAACTAACCTAACCTACCTAAGATTGTAAAATATTAACGGTTGCACAATCTTACCATATTAATAGTAAATAGCTCAGCTTTTTGGGCTGCACATGCAAACTATTATTACTATTATATATGACAAACTGACCTTGTAGTGGGAGCACTTTAGGGCGGTGCCACTCCTCGGGGCCCAGCACGAGCTCGTCCTTGACCTCATGGTTGGTATAAAGTCTGGCCTGCGTGGCCTCCGTGCTCAGTCCTTGCCAGGCGCTGTCCTCACACTCCTGCTCCTCTTTTACACACACCTCTCCGGGCTCCGGCTTCACACACATCTCTCCAGGCTCCGTCTTCACACACACCTCTCCAGGCTCTGTCTTCACACACACCTCTCCAGGCTCCATCTTCACCCACACTGTCTCTAGTGACATGTTGTTGTGTGCTCACAAGCTGGTAACAGTGAGAACCTGCAATGCAAGTAGCACACTCATGTCATCAGATTTGTGGAGCCTTACAGCAATCACAGTAGATCAAGAAGCATTGTGCTACTTGTGGTATTTCATTTCCAGCAGAATTTTTGCTAAATTTTATTATATAGGATAGGAAGTTTCCCGGTTCACTACTGATTGACGTTGATCAATGTGTCGAGTGTGGGTACAACTGGCCCTAAGACATGTCTCAAAACAATTTTTATCAGGCAACTACAAATGTTGGATAGAGTTAGACGAAATAACGTTAACAAGTTTAACTAGGCTACACGTAAAAGTAGCTATAATAATAATAACTATAACATACGTAAGTAATGAGAGTAAGTACCTTTCTCTTTACAGCATCGAACAGTCAATGAAAGCGGAAGTATATTTCATTACGGGGCATAACTACATAATACTTATGGGAAACAAATCGCGCTGGTACAACTATTTAATTTAAAGCCATGAACGACTAATAAAAAAACCATTAAAAAACCCACACAAAAATAACCTCAAAAAATTGACAATTAACATTAAAGCCACTCTAGACACGATGATGAAAATCGACCGGTAAAGAGATATGCTGTGCTAGACAAACCAAGTCCCGAGAAGTCCGTACCCCCGTCTGTTAAGCCAAGCGCGCACCACGATTTTTTGTCGCGCGATAATTTAGTCGCAGAAATGTAACGTATGGGTTTATATGGCGGTGCGCGCATATGCGACAAAAATATCGCAGCGATTTTAAAATTGTGATTTGTTACATTTTTCCGCGACAGCGCGCGACGCGATTGTCGCAAAGTGAATTGCAGCATACGAAGCTGTATGGCCCCGCGCGCACTGCGATAATAAAATCGCAGCCGGGACCTCAGTCGGCATTTCGCTCTCCAAGCGTCAACATATCGGAACCTGCTTCTCCAATGGAGTTACAAGATGAGACGCTAGGTGTTGACCGTTTAATTATAGAAATAGAAGGAGATCACCTTTGTGGTATAAATACTCAGTCATACAGCGATTGCATATTGTTTCACGACAAGCGACTGGTACGACATCCATGTCGAGAATGAACAAATCGTCGACTTTTTCATCGCAGTGCGCGCACTGAATTTTCTGCGATAAATTACAGCGCGATTCTAAAATCGTGTCGCAAAAATTAAAATCGTGGTGCGCGCTTGGCGTTAGTTCCCATACGCACGGGAGCTTTATCAACGCGCGTTAAAAAAGCGTTCGAATGGCACAAATGTGTATTCATTCATATGGTATTCATTCACACGATGGCGGTGGCGCTTTTTATTAAGCGTTGTTGGATTTTCGACTTTAAGCCTTGGTCGTTAAATCGAATTTAGAGTGCGGACAGATTAAAGCGCTTTTTAACGCGCGTTGAAAAAGCTCTCTAGCTAATGGGGGCAGCAGAAAGGGATACTGCCATATGTATATTATACCAAGGTCGCGGTGCGGTGCGATAGTGTGTTACCACTTTGAAATTGGTGATTAAATTGGAGATTGACGCTTAAGAGCTGATTTGATCGATCACAATTGAGTGAGTAGAATCTCGTGGAATTGTGCGTGGAATAGTGAAACAATTTTATTTTTACTTTCACACCACACAATCGTTACATTTCTGCGATTAAATTATCGCGCGACAAAAAGTCGTGGTGCGCACTTGGCCTTAACCTCAATTCCTGAAGCCTCCTCCACACTCGTGCGCGAATTTAAATTTCGTGACCGCGGTAGTATTACCTGTTGTTTTATCTATTAAGTTTTGTCACGAATAAAAACATTCTATTCTATTCTATTCTAACGTATGTGTTTATATGGCAGTGCGCGCACATGCGACAAAAAAATCGCAGCGATTTTAAAATTGTGATTTGTCACATTTTTCTGCGACTGCTCGCGACGCGATTGTCGCAAAGTGAATTGCAGCATACGGAGTTGTATGGCCCCGCGCGCACTGCGATAATAAAATCGCACCCCGGACCTCAGTCGGCATTTCGCTCTCCAAGCGTCAACATATCGGAATCTGCTTTTCCAATGGAGTCACAAGATGAGACGCTAGATGTTGACCGTTTAATTATAGAAATAGAAGGAGATCACCTTTGTGGTGTAAATACTCAAAGTCATACAGCGATTGCATATTGTTTCACGACAAGCGACTGGTACGAAATCCAGGTCGAGAATGAACAAATCGTCGACTTTTCATCGCAGTGCGCGCAGTGAATTTTCTGCGATAAATTACAGCGCGATTCTAAAATCGTGTCGCAAAAATTAAAATCGTGGTGCGCGCTTACCCCGGCTACATACGTAACGATAAATCGTTGCGATAAAACTGTGCAGTCCGACTGTGCAGATAAATCGAACCGTATGTATGACAAATCGTTACGATAATCGACAACGATTTGTCATACACACGGTTCGATTTATCTGCCTGGTTTGGCTTATGCCGGCTACATACGTAACGATAAATCGTTGCGATAAAACTGTGCAGTCCGACTGTGCAGATAAATCGAACCGTGTGTAGAGTCTGTGCGGAAAGAGAAGAGTCGTGGGATTTGAGGGCGCGCCAGTGCTATTTTATGGTTTTTGCTATACTGACAACACTGGTCACGTGATTATAGTACGATACTAAAGGTCATGATACTTGAATCCCTTTTGTTCCGGTTTTTTACCACGGCTTACTAAACGGAGCCTGGTGGTGGTGTCGGCTCGTCAACTCAATCCTCTGATTTAGCGCAGGCACTACTTTTCTTTTTAAAAAACACTTTGATTTTATGTCTCAGATACTAAAAAGTGACTGCGATTGACAAAACTGCTAAAACTAGTTAAGAATCTGCCGAATACAACTGTAATTTTAGTACCAAACAAGATAGAATCTCATTTATGTACTGCCTAATCTGTGCAGTCCAACAGTTATTAAAACCGGGTAGATCGGGTAGAAATTGGGCAATAGAGCTGTAATTTTATCTGGGATATATTTCACCCATTGTAAACTTGACTTGTAATGTATGTGTACATTATTAATAATAAATATGAATATGAATAAAAATACTGCATAAGTAGGTAGGCCTTATTGGGATATGTCCGGTTCTCTCATCTCACGATATTTTACTTCGCCGAAAAGTCACTGCTAAATATGAAATATAATTTCGTAACTAACAGAATACAGATCAATTTCGTAAGCAGTAAAGAAATATTTTATTAGAAAATGTTTTATTCAGAACCTAGTAAACGAACTTACAAATAAAGAAATATTTTATTAGAAAAAGTTTATTCTTTGTAATCGAAGTCTGAATTAAAATATTCAATGTCATTTATGTTTGAGCTAGCGTCAAAACAACCAGAGACCCTCATAGGAACTATCTTCATCTAAACTGGATGTGCTTGAATCCGGCACGTAGATTACGAATTCTTGCATATCACCTACTTTTAGCGGTCTTTTATTCGAGATACCGTAGGTACTTTTACACAATCCTGAAAAAGAAATTACATATAAATATGCATAAAATGGCAAGTATCAAGACTATTTGTCAGTTATTTTAAAGATCATGAATGACCTGCATATTTATGAAAATTAATATATTTTTAATGAATATACTTACCGATTATATACCGGAGACAAGTTACTTAGGGGGGTAATTATTTAATATTAAATACAACATCAATACCCGCGAATAGCGGAAACACGTTCCGCGACTTTTTGTAAGTAGATAGTCGGCTTTTAGCCCTTTTCTTCCCGCTGAAAAAACCGAAGAATGTTAAATATAATTTTCCCTGTGGTTTTATGTACGGTTTTATCGTGTTTTGAAAATATTTTATACATAAAACTTGCGGTTTTTGTTAATAAAAATATACATTGACAGAAGTTTGTTTACTTTTTACAAGACAGGTGTCAAAGGTTTGATTGCCATATAAAATTTAAAATGTTAGTTCCCGTTTCTGCCACGACTCTTCTCTTTCCGCACAGACTCTATGACAAATCGTTGTCGATTATCGTAACGATTTGTCATACACACAGTTCGATTTATCTGCACAGTCGGACTGCACAGTTTTATCGCAACGATTTATCGTTACGTATGTAGCCGGCATTACTCAAGGGCCCAAGGCATAGATTTACTATATATAGAGATCCCGTCTCAGCGAGCTGTCACTGTTGCCACTTTTGTTTAGCGTACGAATGGTACGATTAACAATTTAACACCACCTTGCTGTAGCTATGTCGATAAAGTCATATCGATAAACTATCGACATTTCTTGCAATTTTAATTTTACTTCAAAGGTTTAACGTTACCTAGAATGAACAAAAACGCTTTTATTCTTTATTGTGGTTATCAGATCACAATTTTATCGTCACGCCCCAGCAGGGAACCAAGGGAAAGTTCAGATATTTAATTAACATACATAAATACCTACTAAAATAGGTGTTCTGCAATAATTAAATTATTTAATTGTATTCTAATATATTTATTATTCATTAGCATTTTGAATTATGTTTATGTTTAACGAAGATATTGAAGCTTCAAATTGTTAATCGTACACTAAACAAAAGTGGCAACAGTGACAGCTCGCTGAGAAGGTATCTCTATATATCATAAGTTCTGTTCTATTTGACGGCGCAGCAACTAGTATCATTTCTCTCTCCTTGCTCTTTTAAATATGCCGTTTGTCAAAAAAGGACAACCATACTGTTGACAAGATGGACATCAAATCCAAGTGTCCCCTTTTTAGATGACCCAGGTTGTGCATGAGTCAAGGCCCCTACGTTTTCTGTTCTCTTTGACGGCGCAGCAACTAGTATTATTTCTCTCTCCTCGCTCTTTTAAAAATGCCATTTGTCAAAAAAGGACAACCATACTGTTGACAAGGTGAATTTCAAATCAAGTGTTGCCTTTTGTGATGCATCCAGGCTGTGTATGTGTGCGTAAATCGTGTATGTGTGCTCTTTTAGGGATGTGAAAAGTCGATTTTAATCGTGTTATATATCGATAAACGCTACACAGCGGAACAAAATAGCTATTAATTGAAGCTTCAATATCTACGTCAAACATAAACATAATTCAAAATGCTAATGAATAATAAATATATTAGAATACAATAAAATAATTTAATTATTGCGGAACACCTATTTTAGTAGGTATTTATGTATTTTAATTAAATATCTGAACTTTCCCTTGGTTCCCTGCTGGGGCGAGACGATAAAATTGTGATCTGATAACCACAATAAAGAATAAAAGCGTTTTTGTTCATTTTAGGTACCGTTAAGCCTTTGAAGTAAAATTAAAATTACAAGAATTATCGATAGTTTATCGATATGACTTTATCGACGTGGCTACAGCAAGGTGGGCCTCATTGTTATGCCGGCTACATACGTAACGATAAATCGTTGCGATAAAACTGTGCAGTCCGACTGTGCAGATAAATCGAACCCTGTGTATGACAAATCGTTACGATAATCGACAACGATTTGTCATACACACGGTCCGATTTATCTGCACAGTCGGACTGCACAGTTTTATCGCTACGATTTATCGTTACATGTGTAGCCGGGGTTAATCGTACACTAAACAAAAGTGGCAACATCAAGGGCCCAACGTTTTCTGTTCTCTTTCACGGCGCAGCAACTAGTATCATTTCTCTCTCCTCGCTCTTTTAAAAATGCCGTTTGTCAAAAAAGGACAACCATAACTGTTGACAAGGTGGACTTCAAATCAAGTGTTGCCTTTCTTAATGCGCCCAGGCTGTGTATGTGTGCGTAAAAGCGTATATGTGTGCTCTTTTAGGGATGTGAAAAATCGATTTTAATCATGTTATATATCGATAAACGCTACACAGCGGAACGAAATAGCGATTAATTGAAGCTTCAATATCTTCGTTAAACATAAACATAATTGAAATGCTAATGGATAATGAATATATTATAATATAATAATATAATTTAATTATTGCGGAACACCTATTTCAGGAGGTATTTATGTATTTTAATTAAATATCTGAACTTTCCCTTGGTTCCCTGCTGGGGCGTGACTATAAAATTGTGAGCTGATAACCACAATAAAGAATAAAAGCGATTTTGGTCATTTTAGGTATCGTTAAGCCTTTGAAGTAAAATTAAAATTGCAAGAAATGTCGATAGTTTATCGATATGACTTTATCGACATGGCTACAGCAACGTGGGCCTCATTGTTAATCGTACACTAAACAAAAGTGGCAACAGTGACAGCTCGCTGAGACACCGTCTCTATATATTATGTCTATGGGCAACATGGTGGCAACAGTGACAGCTCGCTGAGACGGGATCTCTATATATAGTAAATCTATGTTATGAAAACAATGACGAAACGAAAGCAAAGCACGGTTAACACGGTTTTGTTTTATTTACTTTTGATACAACTCGTTCTCGTTCGTGCTTGCAGTACGTCATTCTTGTTAGTGTAGGGAAACGTACACAAACTTTACATTCTGTTCAGTTAAAGATGGTTGTTATTGTTAGAAATAGTGTTAGCAATTAGCATAGCATAATGGTCTTATTTTAATACTAGCAAATGTGTGTGATTGATTATTTAACATGCAGCTGGTGGTGGGCGGCTCGGGCTCGTGCGGCATCTGCTCGGCGTGCGTGGGCCGCCTGCGAGACGCGACCAACTTCAAGCTGCAAGTACAGCGCAGCCAGGCGGAGCTGCGGGCGCGGCTGCTAGGAGAGAATATCAAAGGTAGTTTTTAAAATCTCTGTTTAAGCATACAAATGTACTCGGAGTAAATATCTATGGAGTAGAGACGCGCACTAATTTCTATCTGAAAAATTCTGTCGTTTTTGGCGCGGGGGACGAGGTAACGCACACAAATAATGTTAACACTAATGCATTTTTAGCATACGTCGCTACACACGCACACCACAAGATTATCAAACACTAGCAAAAACTATATTCACACAAGTACAAGAACAAACACAGACAACCCTGTCCGTGAACGAGATGACGTCAGTTCTAAGTAAACCTAGATAGTGCGAGGGACGCGTCGATAATATTGTCGATAAAATTGACAATGAATTTTAATTTCTGCTTTTATCAATTATAATAATAATACAATATCAAGTCTTTGTACCAGCATTTTACTAACTTTCAATTTTTGTATTGTTTAGATGTTATTTCTAATAGTTTGTCAATTTGTTTAGGGCCAATCTTGCAAGCTGATATAGAATGATTTTTTATTATCAGTTCATTAGTTAATATTTTACATGTTGGTTTACTTCTGAAAGCAATGCAATATACTATCGAGCATGCAGATCTGCATGATGACACAGATGGAACGCGGCCATAGGATGTCATTTAAGGGATATTGAGTAGGGGATAATTAGTATATATATCGGCGGTAGATCGTAAAATCGGGCATATCGAGATATTCCTAGGCATATCATGAAACGCCGCCATTTAATAATCTGCCTATTGCATTTTTTGCCACTGCTAGTGCTGCATTCTATGTGGCATTTGGAGCAGAATGCGTAGATACTAGGTAGGTACTAAAATCATACGCTACCCAAACACGTACTATAAGTAGGATGTCAAGCCATTTCAATGGTTATCATTTGCTAAAATTTAGGACATCCTACTTATTCGATATGCCTAAATGTTGAGGTTTGAACGGTATGGCTGGTGGTCACTAGTCAGATCATGACATGCCGGCGTTTCATGATCTGCTTAGGAATATCACACCTTGAAGTTAGCACGATATGGCTGGTGGTCACTAGGCAGATCATCATCTGCCTAGGAAGATCACACCTTGAGGTTTGTACGATATGGCTGGTGTTCGCTAGTCATCATGACCATCTGTATATTATTCATTATGTTTATATCGATTTTACCGATATTGGTTTTTATGGTGTCCCATCACTAATATTGGTACGGTGATACCAGAGTAATAAATTAAAAGTGCCTATTTATGGAAAGTGACAGCCGTAAATATCTTAAATTAATAATATATTTGACATGTTAAATAAAAATATATAGCTGGTCAAGCAAATCTTGTCAGTAAAAAAGGCGCGAAATTCTAATTTTCTATAGGACGATATCCCTTCCCGCCTACATTTTTCAAATTTGCCGCCTTTTTCTACTGACAAGATCTGCTTGACCAGCTATAATTATGTAGAAACTAAAGGAAAAATTAATTTTCAAAAAATAGTCTATCGGTAATTTTACATTATTTAGGGGTTGTGCACAAATCACGCGAGATGTTTTCGACTACTTTTTGATCCCCCGTCCCCCTTTTATTTATTCTTATAGATCTATTAATTTGATTAAATAGATTAGGTTGATATGAAACTAAGGTGTTATATAAAAATAATGTGTTACATAAATTATATAATAAAAAGCATAGCAAATAGGGCATATTACTGCAATGTTCTGCCGCCAGAGTGTAGCACTAAGCTAGCTAGTAAATTTTCTCTTTTCTCTTTATCGCTCAAATATGCAATAGTGATAGAGAGGTTAGATAACGAAATTTAAATTTTCTTGTTCCGCGGCGGACCCCCAGATTGTGATGGATTGTGGTAGTCGCGCCCCCTACGCAGAGTTTCGCATAATATTTCCTATAAGAAAATCTACTCGTACCTAATTAATATTTAGAAAGTCTTCTTTAGAATTACCCTAAATTAGATCTAATATCATATCACTGGTATCACTGTCAGATTGACAATGTTTTTTAGTTATTTGCAAAATTAATGCACTATTTGATAATATTTAGATGTAATAGTACTTAAATATGATAAGAAACGTGTTCTTTTTGTAGACTAGACGTTTCCGATCTCATTTTGCATGAGAAAACGCTGCAATTCGGCATTTTCGGCTCCTATCATTCCGCTTAGACTGACGTTTGCTGAATGGCGTATGACGTGTGGCAACTAGTTTTATATAACCTCCTTGACCGGCGGCCGCGATCTTTTTGCAGAGGGGAACGCCTGTTAATGGCCGCTCCATAGATATTTACTCCGAGCAAATGTATGTTAAATAAAAAGAAGGTGATGTGATTTATGTTCTCTTTGTTTGCTCTAGAGGAAGAATCTGCAGTCGAGCCGGAGAATCCTGAAATACAGGAGCAAGATGGGACCAGTGAGCCGGTATCAGGTGAGTGCTGCAATGAGTAATAGTAATAATTATCTAGTACTCTTTGTACTTCGTTTTAACTACTGGTTTATTTATTTATTTATTTATTTATTTAAACTTTATTGCACAATAAATGAAGAGTACAAATGGCGGACTTAATGCCAGAAGGCATTCTCTACCAGTCAACCATGGGCTAAACCGAAAGATCTAGTTGGTGCAGGCTCAGAATACTGTTACAGTAAATATGGAAAGAAGAAAAAAAAAACACTAAACTATAATATATGACATTATATATATATGATACGTAATATTATACATAAATAAATAAATATAAGTACGTAAATATATACACATATATAAATATATTTATATAAATACATATATACATACATATATATATATATATATATATATATATATATATATATATATACCCACTGTAAACATCATGAGGACGACTTATGAACCTGGTCCGACAGATGCTTGCGCAACATGCGCTTGAAAGAGAATTTGTTCTGGGCCTGTCTAATAGAGAGAGGAAGATCGTTCCACAGCCGGATTGCCTGGATGGTGAAGGAATTCGACATGAAACCTGTACGATGACGAGGCACAATGAGCTGAAGGCTACGGGAGGTTCGGAGATCTGTGCCGGGGCGCGGAGTCACAAATTTGAATTTGGAACGAAGATAATCAGGGGTTGAAGGATCGAATAGAATTGAAAACAAAGTACAGAGAATACGCAAGGAACGACGTTCACGAATAGGGAGCCAGTTAAGTTTTTTGCGATAAGCGGAGATATGGTCGTATTTTCGTAGATTTAGAAGATGTGACGATGTGTGTGTGAGCAGCGGGCTAAATTTACATTTAAAACATCTGCATAAATAATGTGAATATTGTTATTGGACTGATCACCCAGTGAAGTTGCTGAACATGGGGTTAATTAGTGTTGGTTGCTCTAGATGACATGCTCGGGTTCGAGCATGGCGGCCGGAGACGGGGCGAGTGACGAGGATGACCTGATAGTGCTGGCTCTTAGAGATGATACACTCCAGTTGAACATGTCGGCTGCCGACGGGGTGAGCGACGAGGGTGACCGGCTGTTGGGTGAGTACATACTCATGTACTAGTAATTAGGTCAAGTGGAAATTGAACTTTAGTTTGTTCCGATAAATCGAACTTTAGTTTGTTCCGGTGCAATTGCATAGATATATGCGCCTGTAGGGGTCGCGTGGGTATATGTCTACATGAAGCAGTATAACAGGGGTTCTCAATCTTATTTTGTCTGTGGCTCACTTGCAAGTTTAAAATCAGCACACTAACCTAGCTGTACAATTCGAAATAAGTATGTATTATGGTGAGGAGTATTGCCTCACAGCGCCCCTCTTTAAACGGCGCACTAGGGCGCCGTAGCGCACAATTTGGGAACCCCTGAATAAGGTTTATACTGTTTTCTATCTCATGGGATTTATTCTTCTGTGCTGCAAATAAATTCAAACTTCATATCGTTGGCAGCGTTGCCACACTGAACCAGATCTGTTGCACCAGGCACGACCCGGAGCGAGGCTGCGAGATCCCTGAGTCTTCGACATAAACCCACGAATAGTATGTTTGGTTCAGGTGAAGAGCTCCTAGTCAAGCCAGAATCGACGAACAAAGATAAGACAAGTAATGAGACGTCGCGTAAGTACAGTCCCCATCAGATATATCGTATGTGCATTCATAGCGAAAAAGAAAATTGTAGGTCCAGGCTACTCCACTCCAGGCTATTCCGCCTGGGGTCCGTTGGCGACTAAGCCTAAGAATTGGCATAGGCAGTAGTTTTTACGGAAACGACTGCCATCTGACCTTCCAACCCATAGGAAACAGTAAAACTTATTGGGAATAGTCCGGTTTCCTCATGATGTTTCCTACACCGTGTGCTGCATAAAAATGTATTCATTCAAGTATTATTTTTGGCCAAATATACCAAACCCCATCGCGGTAATCCACGACCGCAAATGCGAGTCTTTAATACTGTTTTATTTTAAGTACAACTGTACTGTAATTGTAAGACACGGCATGAAGTAGAGTTGTTGTTGTAGTGGAGGAGCGGGCAGTCAAGTCGGAAGGGTCGGACGCGGCGCGTGACGAGGACTGCGTGACGGGTGAGTACTGCGACACCACGATACTACTGCTCATAGTACGACACGAGCCACACTACATTATACATGTGCAACCCATATTCATTATGGTCTTGTACCACCATATTCGTGATACAAACCGAGGATATTTTAATTGTACGCTAATTCAGCGTTGAGGAGTACGTTTGTTATAGCACGGTTAAAAAAAATATCAAACATTTATTTTGATGATAATCCTGCACAATGCCGAAATGTTGTTAAATTAATTATACGCGATACGGGTATAATCTGTTTAAATTTATTTCATTTATTTCTTGCTTAGTGTGTGTACAAAAGGTCTTATGTGTAAATCATTACATGTCTCAACACAGCCCTGTGAGGGTATTGCAATACACTTAAGAGCTAAGAACTAAAGTACCAATACATAATAACATTTAATATACAAATCTAATTAGTTAGGCATTAAAATTACAATTTAAATTAATTTAAAAATATGATAATAATATAATTTCCATTGGTTTATGATAATTTTATATAAGATATATTGCTATTGCTTTTCAATATCTTGACTCATCATTTTGTAGATATTCCGCGACGGTATAATAGTTTTTTTCCACAAGAAATTGCTTTAATATACGTATAAATTTGTTATAATCAGGTTCAGTTTTTATGTGATTCGGTAATTTGTTAAAAATCCTTATTGACGTGGGATAAGGTCCAGTTTTATGTATCGCTAAATTAGATGATATTTGTATTAGATTACTTTTGGAACGAGATTCAAAACGACGAGGTACATCTCCGATTTTAGTGAACATCTCTGGGTGATTTTTAACGAATTTGCATGATTCTAAAATGTAGATACAAGGTAAGGTTAGGATACCAAGGTTTTTAAAATAAGGTTTACAGCTTTCTGGGTGTTTATAGTTCGTTTTTTTAGCATTAGAAAGAACTTGCAAGAAGGTAAGCGATCTTGACATGTCTTTTAATTGAAAAACGCTTTATAAAAATATAAAATTATTACTTATGAAAGCAGAAGAATATAAATGATCGTATTAGATTCATAATTGTTACATATTTGCCGTAACTTATTTTTAAAATGTGTTTTTCAATTAAAAGACACATCAAGATTGTTTACTTAATTTCTAATGCTAAAAAAAACGAAGTATAGTGTTTGAAAGAATACGGATAGATTTTTTTTGTAAGATGAATAAATCTGGTGCGTCAGTGCTATTGCCCCATAAGATCACGCCATAGCTAAACCACGCGTGCGCGAAGGCGTAGTATGCCGATAGGGTGGTCTGTAGGTCGGTGGTCCTTTTTAGTTGCCCTAGTGCATAATTAAATTGGCTGTATTTTGTTTTTATTTTTTGTCGATAGTGATGCCGAAATTGTTATGTTAATGTGTGTTCCAGTGTGTTCGGACGGCAGCGCCGCCCGCGCCAGGGAACAGCTCGCCATGGCTTGTTCCGTGGTGCTCGAGCGCCTCCGCGACGATGCGACTGTTCACAGTGGAGGCAAACCATACCGCTGCGAACACTGTGCCAATCATTTCAGAAACAAGATTATCTTAAGGAAACATATAAAGTACACGCACTTGTCAAACGGACCAAAACCAATTGCTTGTGATTTTTGTAATTCTACGTTTAAAACCGAATTGCTTGTGATAGAACACGAGAAAAACGAACATGGTGTTACAAATTTCATGTGTGCTGAATGTGAGTATGCAACAAGTTCCAAAAAAACTTTGGAAACCCATTTAAAGAGTCACTCTTTGGAGAATAATTTCATTGGTAGTCACTGTAGTTACACAAGGTCGTGTAAAAGTGATTTAAACAAATACCAAACAATACACATTGCTGTAAATCCTTTGAAGTGTAGCGACTGTGATTTAAAATACAATGTTGAATCAAACCTGCGACGTCACCAGAAGACGCACAACCGGAGACACCAGAGGATACACACTGGAGAAAAGCCTTACAAATGTAGTCATTGCGACTACAAGTGTAGTGTTCGTTTTATGTTACGAAAACACGAAAGGACACATACTGGCGAGAAGCCTTTTACGTGCAGATACTGTGATAACAAATTCAGTCACAAATCATCCTTACAAAATCACCAAAGAATGCACACTGGAGAAAAGCCTTACAAATGTAGTCAATGCGACTACTAGTGCAGTAGCAGTTCTAGTTTACGAGATCATGAAAGGACACATACTGGGGAGAAGCCTTTTATATGTAGCTACTGTGATTATAAAATCACTCAGAATTCAGCCTTACAAAAACACCAAAGGATACACACTGGAGAAAAGCCTTACAAATGTAGTCAATGCGACTACAAGTGCAGTGATAGTTCAGCCTTGCGAAATCATGAAAAGATACATTCTGGCGAGAAGCCTTTTCAGTGTAGCCACTGTGATTACAAATGCATCCGGAAGTCATACTTACAAAAACACCTACTGAAACATACTCGGACGAAGCAATTTAAATGTAGCGATTGCGACTACACGTACATATTGAAATCACATTTAAAGAGACACCAGACGATGCATACTAAGGCGAAGACATAACAATGTGGCATTTGCTATTCCATGTAGCCTTGTGCAATCACCAAAAGATACATTCAGGAGAGAACCTTCAGACGCAATAGACGCATAGTGCCAGAAATGCAAATTATCTTATACGCGGACGACCAGAATAACATACGCAAATTGCCTGATACGTAGATGACCTGAATTTCACATAGGAAGTATTAAAAAGTATTTAATTGATCATCAAACTTCCAGCACATGAGCTGACGTACGGTGCCAGATGTTGTTATTATAATTTCTTCAAGTTTAATTGTTTCAAGTTTATAAACAACTATGTTCACCTGCTCTCTAATTATTTAAGCACAGATTACTTATATAGGTACTGTTTTTGTCTATTAATAGTTTAAACTCACTTTCTCCCACTCACTTCTTTCTTTCTTTTTCTCACTTTCTTTCTTTCTTTCTCTTTTTCTTTTTCCCACACTGGTTTTATCCTGTTTTATTGTTTTAATTTTTAATTTGTATTGTGTTTTTCCTGGTTGCCCTGAAAACCAGCGCCATGACTAACAGCCGTATTCATAAACAGTTAGAGCATTGATCATCAGTTGCTGATAACCGGATGTCACAAAACGTGATTCATAAACACTTTTTAGCGCTAAACAGTTGATCATCTCTTTATTAAATCCTCGGAAAGTTACGGAGCCGAGGACCCTTCTTTATCTGTTTATTATCTGCTATTTTACAAGATGGCGGTCACGAAACAGCTGATTTTGGCAAGAGTGACAAGAGCAAGAGCAAATAGTACGTTTTGGTTAAAATCCCAAATGTGAATGGAAAACAACTTTAATATGTGCAATTACGTATTACATACCTGGATATAGTGCGAAAATGGCGCGAAACCTAAATATCCCGCTTTTTATAAGTTGTTTATGTGATTTTGTGTATGGTGATTTTCGTTTAACCAAAATATCGAAGAAGGCAACAGAATTCTATGATCGCGTAGTCGGAAAAATGCATCATAAACGGAGCGAGTTCCTCCCTCACAGCTATTAGGCGTTTGGAGAAATAGGTAAACCGCCAGATTCACTTAAATCTATGCGGGCCAGCTTCATTGCTCGCCATACAATCGCATTTTCGAAACCAAGTTTGGCTTGGCAAGTAATATTAGAGCGTTCCATGTTCCTAATTAAAAATATTTGGAGGAGTCGCCATCGTCGGACACGGCGAGGACTTACTTATATTTGTGCGTAAACCCTTTAGTTATTCGTTATTACCACTTGCCAGAAACGTTGTTTTTAATTTAAGATCAGGGTGTTCGCATTTCGCAAACTTAAATTTAATTGCATTTCTTGCGCACATTATACCTACCTATATAATATTATAGACCCTGTAAGAGTACATCAATCTCGTTCATAGTTTGCAATTGAATAACTAACCATTATACCTAATGAGATTATAATATTTACCATAAGTTAACTTGTTTTATAGACATATTTAACCGACTGTGTTTAATAAAAAATATCACAGGTCAGTAGGCACTACTTAAAAGTATCAACTTATTTACAG
Organism: Cydia fagiglandana; assembly: GCF_963556715.1. NCBI lineage: Eukaryota > Metazoa > Arthropoda > Insecta > Lepidoptera > Tortricidae > Cydia > Cydia fagiglandana. The sequence goes on along the minus strand of NC_085950.1, from coordinate 1,076,046 downwards.
GTAAAAGAAGTGTGCACTCTTGTCAGTCTGGTAAAGTGATGAAAAATCTGAAAAAGTCACGGGTATATGCAGTCATTGCATAGGCAGTTTGCTCAATATTGGCTTTGAGCATAACAATTTGGCCTCCAGGTAAAAATATTGCAAGCTGAACTTTATAGAATGAAAGTTTCATTTATGTCAACTAATTATTCAGTATGGTCATCCAGGTTGGATTCTATACCTACCTGTTCTTGACGCTAAGGTTTCCAGTGCTCCCAAAAATGCACTGTCGGCTATTTGTAACTCCGCTAGTTGCCTGTAGGCTGCAGTGCTTAATATCAGATGGGCAGCACTAAACTTGTCCTTGTCATTGTCTGGTATTCAAAAATACCTTTTAATTTTATTCTACATAAGAACCATTAATTACCAATATTATTTTTGAACTTCTTTGAACTAGGTACATAGCATGAACTTACCTATGAATATCTACTTTACTTTATATAAATTGTACACTTTCATCAGAACAATATTGCAAACACATGAATATCATAAATATGTGCAAAATAGGGTCCTACTTTCCTTTTTAGAACTCTCAAAATGATTTGCTATTATGGTATTTATATGAAAATTTATTTTCTAATAATAATCTGGTGCTTTATTTTATACATGGTATGGTGTGACATAATTTATTTTAAGTACAGGAAACATCCCTATTAGACTGCTAGATACATTTAAGATTTTATTGCATTGTAATTAGAAAAATGGAATTTTGAGTATTTCAATATGGGTACAGTCGCCTGCAATAATATGTTACTCTTCGAAGGCTGCAAAAATGTGCAATGCTCTTATGGGCCTTTGTTGTGTAACATATTATTGCAGGTGACTGTACATCATTAATAAAAATTGTACAAACCTTAACAAGTCAAAAAATATATTTAATTAGTAAAATAAAACACCAATTAAATTAGAACAATTTTATTACTTCAACCTAAATCAAGCTAGGTTTTCATTTTGATGTTTTTTTTCTTTTAGGTTTCTTGCTGATTTCCTGCTGGGACTTGCAGTGTACGGAGTCAGTTACACTTCTCTGACCAATATTCACAGCTGTTCACAGGCCACAGCTTTTCTTCCAAAGCCTGGAGTTATTCAACAATAACAGTGGCTAATGATGGTACTTTCAGGATCTGAAAAGATGCAATAATTTGAATAAAAGTATTTTTGTATTCAACAATTTTCTTTAATTTTTAGCTTATGATATAATGGATGTACTTAAGTTAGGGTCACATGATTCAATATAGTTATGGTAACTAAGTATCATTTTAAGCTATAGACAGAGATCAATATGACTTCATTTATTATTCATTACCTATTAGGTACTATAATATGATATCATTGTACATTGACCTTGCAAACTCTCTGGAATAGATGTCCAAACTGTCTGATGAGATATAGATTAGCCAACTTAATTATAACCAACTGTACGCAGAAAACATCTTATTTTTAATCAGCAGGTACACAGTATCTATACACACACCTGTACACTGGTATTTAAATACTGCCTAATTTGTGAACCATCCTTCCTCGTAGTAAGTAGGTTGGCTAGGTGATCGAGTATAATAACCATCGCATTGTTCCATGCATAAAATAAATACCATTACAAAATTATTACTAATGACACGATGACAAGAAGTAAACTCGCGACACAACGGCTTGTTACAATAAAACATCACTTGTACATATAATTATCATTTGGTTCCATTGTATGGTTAAGAAATATAATACCTATAATAGGTAGGTACCTATGCATAATTTTAAACAAATACACCAAGCTCCACAAAGCACGGATAAATTTACCAAATTTATAAGTGTTATAACCTTTAAATAATGTCAAAGCCGTCAATGCAAGTGTCAATCTTAACATGTTCAGATACTACATTTTATGTTATGTACCTATGTCTATAATATATTATAAATAGATGGTCATGCCCAAAATTTGAACTGTACCTAGAGTTATCATCAAAATCGCTGCAGACTTTTCTTTGTCTAACTGCAGGTATGTAAGGTAAACAAGAAAGTATAGGACATTGTTCATACCTGATTTAGTGAGTCTGAATGGACTTCGTTTTGTTGACCCGTTGTGAATTTCTGCCGCAACCAGAATAAATTAGTGTGAACTCATGAACCATTATTCAATGGTTCTTCTTGCGGAGGCGAGTGGGGTCTGGTACGGTATCTGGCTTCGACTTCTTCTCTTCGCTAATTATGCACTTCTCGGTTAGTTTGAAAGAACCCCACTTCTTTCGACTCCATTCCACATAATATTGAAACTAAAAGCAATAAGATATAGGTATATCAACATTGCAGTGAACTCATATTATTACTTGTTTCTGTATAAGATACTTGTCTGTAAACGTAGTTACTCACCAAGTTTTATAAAATTTCCGGCCATGCAGCAATCTTTAATTATTTTTGTGGCACAGAAGCTATTTTAATAAGAGATAATTCCGAAAATTAGTCAAAATAGTAAATCAACTTCTTCATGATATTACGATTGGCCGCTAGTGCTGCTGTCAAACTTTTTTTTTAATTTAATGTTCAGCCATATTTTAGTCTATGATGCGCCAAGATGCCAACATAACGCGTCTAATCTGCTTATTAGTTAAGAAGCCCCTAATAAACGTTTATAAATCATGGTTCTTATCAACGGCTTATTAAGCCTAAACAGCGGATTAGCTAATAAGCTGATCATTCCTCATTTAAGGATTTTTTATGAATACGGCTGTAAGTATCTTAGTCATCGGCATATGCTGAGTGGCATCCATTTTGGTGTTAGAATATATTAGAATAAGATGTATAGATGTTAAGTTGTATGTTTTACACCAAATAAAGTATTTCTATTCTATTCTATTCTATTCTATTCTATTCTATATTGTCGAGAATAAGCACTGATTACAAATTTAGGCTGTTCAGCAGAAGCGTCGAAACGAATGTGTCGGCATCACGCGAACAAAAGCTGTATATTTATTTAAACATTTAAACTTGTTTCACGTGCGTTTATGCAGTAACCTATAAAGATTATTTTAGTTTACAAAGACACTTTCCAACACGTCCAACTCAACTTCAATCAATGCAGGTATAAGGCCTTTATGCCTTTTGAGGCGCGGAACCCTAAAAAGCACATTATGGCGGTCAGCATAATATAATCAGCGCGTGTCGATAGCTTAGTACATTAGAGCACGCGCTGATCCAGTTGAGATATTGTATGTGTCGCCGCCGATTAGACTTGTGATGTAAAGATAACAGGATGTATAAAACGCCTAGGTATCATTGAATAAATTAGTCTAAGATTACCAGTCAACGGAGTCTTTTACTCAGTCTACTCAGTTCCTCTAAACACATTTTTAAAGCAAACTTGCTTGCACTTTACCGACATCGATAGCAAAGTCGACGAACTTATTCTACTTCGCGACCCGCGCTGGTTCGGAAGCGCGCTATCGCATCCGGCGCGCGCGCTCATTCCCCAGTTACGTGGGGGGTGGGAAGAGGAGGGGGGGAGCTTATCGGTAATGCCTCTGCTCGTCCCTAATACGTAAAGTGGGTTAGTGGAACTGGCCCGTAGACAACATGGCAATCTCTAACGCTCCGTAGCGAAGGAAACTAGAGATGCCACTAATATTCGGCAACTATTCGGGCACTTTGCCGAATACCGAATATCTGTTGAACCTACCTAAAAAAGAAACGTTACAGAAAAAAAAACCAAAAAATAGGTATATTTACTTCTTATAGGTACTTCTTGCTAATTGTATGTTATTTTTAATATGTCTTTTTGTACAATAAAGAGTTTACTACTACTACTACTACATTCTTGGTAAGTAGTTAAATACGATGGCAGGTTTTTGAGCATTTGTTGATCACAAGATATTTTTTATTTATATCATGGGTCTGATTTGATTGACTCTAACTACATTCATTAAATTCTGTTCAACATAAAAATACATCTTAGCAAGCGCTGTGATTTGTTGGCGAACAGTTTTCATAATAATTGCGACTCAAAATGTTCGCATATCATGCCGAATATTCGGTCGCCGAACAACAACCCAACAACAACTCAACAACAACTCAGCTGAATTGCAGTTGACTTGCGGTTTGAATTGGCTTCCTAGAAAATGTAGGGAAGTGAGTGTAGGAAGAATAAAACCTCGAGTTCTAGTTCATTATATTTATTCTATAGATCAGTGCACACCGCCATACATCACGCGTTGAGGGAGCAGAACCCTTCAGAATTATAAAAATATCCCGATCGTTCTCCGGGTGTCATTCTGAATCCCTAACAACGTTTGTCCTAAAGTCACTTGCCCTAACTGGTTTGTCCTAATAGGCACATGCCCTAACGATCAATTGTCATAACAATTATTTTCCATAATTTGTGAGGTTCTGAAAAATGGTTAGGTTTTAGAACTTGCTGCCACAAAAATGGGTTAGGTGAGGGATTAGAACTGAGACCCTCGCAAAAAAGAAAATATGCTTAATAATATTAGGATAAGTAATCAATATTTAGGGTTTTTTTTGCTAGGACAACTTTACTGATCATTATGACAAACAATATTAGGGAATGCAAAGATAGGAGAAAATACTTTAGGGATTCAGATATAGATCCCTGTTCTCCATAGCGCGTTTAATCCAGTCGGCCTAGCCAAGGTGTCAATCGCTTGCGCTTCGCTATCGAATCGCCTTGTGTCTCACTCTTCCATATTAGTGTGACAGTGATAGTAGCGTTTCGTTCGCTACGGAGCGTTATCGATTGGCATGTTGACTAGGGGCCAGGGCCAGAAGTACTTGCAAAAAACCAAAATCGAGATTTCGTTGTCTGTCTCTATATCGCTCGAATGTACCTAAGGCAGATAAAGAAATTTTGTTTTTCATTTTCGCGGGCCTCTGGGTTCGGAAACCGTTTTATTTCGTTTCATAAACGACGAATTAACTTGACGACGTTGTGCGTCAAGCATAAACAATAATTTAATATGTATATTGTTTATTGTTTTGTTATGTTTATGTTATGCACTATGATCGGCACTGCTTCCAAAACATGTTATAGAGTGACGGCACCAGTAATGGACACGGCACCAATTATGGACATTTTTTACGTTGATCGAATTTATTAAGCAACTGTCCCAACATTTTTCAACTGGCAACACTAAAGCATAACCAATAGACGTTTGAGCTGTCATTTTGACACATGTCACCAAAATCAGCCGTTTTGTTCTAAGATGGCTGCGAAGGGAAATCTCGTTGCGGGCGGTGGTCATAAAAATCCGTTATTGTTGTTGAAATCGTTAAGGAGGTGAGTACATATTTGTGCATGGTGTTATCTTGTGTTATGTTGTAATGAGATTTGATGTTATTTTTACTGAATAATACTATATTGCAAGTAAATTGAGCTAAGTTGAATATGTCCAATCACAGCAATAAGTTTTTTGTGGGGTTTGTTCATTACTGGATTCGATATTTTATGAAATTCAGTAATGGACAAGTGTCCAGCTTAAGCTTTTTATTACTTTTTAGTTTATTGTGTTAAATTATTTAATTTATTGCACTAAACATTTGAGTTGGGTTGATTTTGTGATTGCTCTTTATTTTCCAATAATGGACGATGTCCATAACTGGGTATTTTTAGTTGTCCATAATTGGGCTCTTTGTTTTGTCTTAGATGGATGGATAAATGTGGTCGGACTGCAAAAACTGCCAGGCTAAGGCGAGGCCGACCAAGCCATACGTCAACAGGTTTATTTTGCTATTATAATCCGTTTTTTATTCATCCTATTTTTCGATGAGGCAAATAATAGCTGTCACGTGGTACCACAAATTTGGTCGGACTGCAAAAACTGCCAGGCTACGGTGAGGCCGACCAAGCCATACGCCAACAGGTTTTTTTTAGCTATTATAATCCGTTTTTATTCATCCTATTTTTCGACAAGGTAAATTGTAGCTGTCAAGTGGTACCACAAATTTGGTTGGACTGCAAAAACTGCCAGGCTAAGGTGAGGCCGACTACTTTTTTTTTACTGTCCCCAAAGTCAGGTATCCTACCATACAACTTTTATTCTATTTTTCGATGAGGTATTTTTTTGATGTTTTTTTGTCCAACGTTTTTGCCATTTGTACAAAATCTGCCAGGTTAAGCCTAGGCCGACCAAGTGCGTTGGAAGGTACTAAATGTCAGGTACCTCTACAGGGTAGGTATATTCTATTTTTTGATCAGGTTTGTTTCATGCAGCCGGCAACCGGACTAAAACTCTTATAGTATAACTTAGAAATCTAAATGAAAGTTCAAATAGCGTTAATAAAAGTTGATTTGTGACATCATTTGTTTCATTTATGTGTTCAATACAAAAGTGTCCATTAATGGATGTTCATAATTGGGTCCATGTCCATGACTGGGTGTCCATTACTGAATTTTTGATGTCCATCAATGGTGATTTCGTAAATTTCAATTTATATATTTTTTATTAATTATGTATTAAACATACAGAATTTTTGGTTTTGTTTAAATGTTCCTCATGTATTTAAGTGCCGAAAAAAAAATCACCATTTTTGTATCGTCAAAAAACATCCAATTTTTAAACGAAATTCTAATTTAGTGCGCTTAACATGTCCATGATTGGTGCCGTCACCCTATTTCCCAAAACTCAACATCATAGTACACAGGATGGCTAAAAGATAACTGCATTCCTGTTGCCAGGGAGGTTTTGGGACTATACTGAGCAATTTTTACTATGGGACCAACTCCGAAATCGCGAAAAAAAATATCCTCCCATAGATAGTGGACCAGCCAAAATGTATCAAACAGCTAAATTATTTTTGGCGATTTCGGGGTTGGTCCCATAGTAAAAGTTGCTCAGTATAATCCCAAAACCTCCCTGGCAACGGGAATGCACTTATTTTTTAGCCACCCTGTATAAGTACATATGTATACGTAAATAGTTGATATATTTGTATAAATTAAGAGACCATACGCGTCATAATTATACAACTTTGGTAATATTTGTGTTCTATCGCGTTATAATTTATAAAATATTAAAAATTGGTGTTATTACGGTACAATTTACTTTTTAAGTTGTAGTAACAGTACAAAAACTTAAAAATATACAGGGTGTTACTGACCATGGGGCTTTAAATCCAGGGCTCGATTCTACTCGCTAAACTGAGGTACTTTTATTATGACACCAACCCCGCAATCCCGATTTTTTTTTTTACTTTTTCATACATATTGGCTGATCAGATGTCGACGTTTTCTATGGAAAAGCCAAAAATGTTTCCCCGATTTTAGGGTTGGTCCCATAGTAAAAGTAGCTCAGTTTAGCGAGTAAAATCAAGCCCTGGAATTAAAGCCCCGTGATCAGATACAGACTGTATAATAATAAATAAGAGCAATAATGTTCAGTATAATAAATTCAATTTACCTATATGATAGAATGATCATAAAATTCACATTAAAACAATAAACGATTTTAACATTTTGATATCATACCGAGGTAATATTACCTACTTCCATAGAAATAATTTTATTGAATAACAAATAGAAATGTAACAATTACTTAAACATACAAATTACTTATAAATTAAAATAAACCTAACAATATGTAAAACTAAATTACTTAACAATTAACCTTTTAACCGCCAGCAATTTTTGATCGAGTGTGCTCGTGTCGCCACCGACAGTAATTATACCACGCAGAATAAGGTTGGCATAGTTACGGGAGTTATAAATGTGCTGTAAAAACCAAATCAGATCTTTGTCTTATTTATCAGACTGTGGCGAAATGAGCTGGATATGTAATGTCTTATATATCAGACTCTGGCGGTTAAAGGGTTAATAATATTTAATTTTAATTGAATTGAATTGAACAAATATATTATAAAGTAATCACAGGAAAACACACACACAACGTCTGTTTCCCGCTATTTTCTACAATATTATCTCTTACATTTAAACTAGATTAAGTTAATAGTTAAAACATTATTATTAAATATATTAATTTATTATCTTAAACGATCGTTGGTTGCGGGTGCTGTGAGTATTAATTTTATAATTATTATGAAGTTTATAATAAAGTGATTTATCGAGAGTAATGTATGGATGCGGTGTTAGGGCCCGGCGGCGGAGACGGACCCGTGAGGAAATAATGGCATACCTACATTATTTTATTAGGCAGCTAAATATTTCCATAAAGTTCTTGTCATATTAACCGGTTTAGAATAATAAAAATAAAAACCGGTTTCTTTCTATCTCGCTGTCTTTATTTACGTGACACACAACCATACCGGCTGGGCGTATGTCGCTCGTAGAATAAACCGGTTTATTTAGGTTACAACAAAGTTCTTAAAACGCGAACGTTCTTATGAAAGTTCGGAAGAAAACCGATATAAACCTGTATTTGCCGCTATTTTTGGTATCGCCTTGGGTCGTCTCATTCGTTTTTCGCCAAGTACTTAAATTAGTCCTATTCTGCTTTCGTCACTCATTCTACATTGCGCCACCGACGATTGTGACGAATGTAGAATGAGTGACGAAAGCAGAATAGGACTAATTTAAGAACTTGACGAAAAACGAATAGGACGACCCAAGACGATACCGTATTTTTGGTATCGTCTTGGGTCGTCTCATTCGTTTTTCAAACCGGTTCCGAGCCTTTCGAGTAAGTAGGTATGGCCACGAGAGTAAACGTCAGGTAGGTATATAATTTGACTAAATCATGTAAGTTCAATAGTAAACGGAAAAATTCACCAGAATGTTGCTCCTGCGCAAACTTAGGTCGCGTCTCCGTCACTGGGATACTATTATTTATATTAAATATATCTTTTCTGATTTATATCGCTTACTTAAATAGTGATACATCATCGAACATTGCTATTGGTGGGAAAAAAATACCGCATTGAACAAACACTCCCTTATTTTTTTTAATTAACCCTTTTTCAGGCCGCACTAATCCCAAAAATTCTACACATATTCGTATTAATCCAGCTTTAATGATTCAATTGAAGACAAGTCAAGTTTCCCGATAGTGCAATCTTATTTGAACCTTAAATCGGAATACTAAAGATGAAATTCTATTGGCGTGTATGTAGTCGAAAAATCGTACTACATATTTATGTCTGGAAAAGGGTTAAAGTTAAAGGAAAACATCGTGAGGAAACCGGACTAATCCCAATAAGGCCTAGTTTACCCTCTGGGTTGGAAGGTCAGATGGGAGTCGCTTTCGTTAAAACTAGTGCCTACGCGAATTCTTGGGATTAGTTGCCAAGCGGACCTCAGGCTCCATTGAGCCGTGGAAAAATGCCGGGATAACGCAAGGAAGATGATGACTACTTCTGTGCAGGATTCATTAAGGTATACTCGGGTAATTCCGAATGTCGAAAACTGTCGGATAGTTCCGAAAAGAGACTTTTATTACAATGGAATTAAAGGGTGATTTTCATCTGAATTTCGGAATTATCCGACATTCGGTATTACCCGAATACACTAATACCGGGTGGGGCCTGTAACACGAGCCAATAATTAAAACATAGATTGTACTCCTCAAACGGTGACACTTGTTCAACAACTTTAAAAAATTATGAAGTATTTAGACTCCCTATTTTTCATACAAAATAAACATTAACTTCAATGGACGCCATCGCCACGCCATATCGTTATGATTGACGTTGCTTGTCACGCCTTAAACATAATAGAATTCGCAATACATTGCGTCTTACAAAAAACTTTAAAGTGTATTAAAAATTAAACCACAAGTTATAAAAGTCGCTGAACAAATGTTGGTCAGTATGAGGAGTACAGCCTACAGTTTAATTTTTTGCTCATATTACAAGCCACACCCGGTATAAGAGTGGGTTATATTTTTTGAACAATTTTCTTGTTGTTTTTGCCCACAAATAGCAACGTTTGTACAGTGAACTGCACAAGTGCATAAGCACTTTATGAATGGAATTTGTTCATAAAGAGGGTATGCATTTTTGCTGCTGGGTGTACATTATACATCTTATGTACAGTCCTACAAGGCAGAGGATATCCCGAAGTACACGTGGTCCATAATTACGCCTAAATATAAGCTTTGGGGTTTTTCTAACTACAGTGGCGGGGCGTCCATACAACACTCACACAAGATAATTTTCAACATTGAGCGTTTAGAAAGCAAACACACGGCGAATTTTTGCAGTGATTTAGTAGCGATGCAGTCACAGAAAGGCCGCGATACAGTCGCGATACATCGCTTCTGTCGCGCGTTGCAAATGCGACAAGGGGCCACATGTCGCGGATCAGTCGCGAGCTCCCGAGACGCGTTACTGACGGCGCGATTCGGGAAATAAATTAGTGATTCACTAGATATGAAATAGTAAAGATATGTGACGTTCCACGGCAAAGGGTACCATTGCCCCAGCTGTATATTGGAGCGGCGTTCATAATAGCGTAAGCGCCAGCCGCCATAAGGTACCTTTTGCCGTGGAACGTCACATATGTTTACTATTTCATATCTAGTGAATCTCTAATTCATTTCCCGAATCGCGCCGTGAATCGCTTCAAAAAGTCGCCGTGTGCTGCCCTGCTGCCTTAAACTTTGATATTAGGAATACCGAATTAGCTCTTATGAATATTTTGACGCGCCGCCACCGAACGACACAGAAATCACTATAAAAAAATTGCACTATTAATTAAAAAATAAAGGCTGAAACAGACTGAGTTTTCATACAAATTGTAAGCAGAATGCAGACTGTTTCAGCCTTAAAGCCTTTGAAAAGCACAGCTCGATGGATAAATATGAAATTTAAACAATATAGTACAAATCGTGTTAGGTGAGGTTCAGATGTCAATTAAATACAGCAGAGCTGCATTAAGGTAACATTTCATTTCTGACCGCAGCCGCACTATTGCTCCGACACGTCGATGTTATTGTCAATATCCATAGTAAGATGAATAACAAGACAATGAATGACAGTAACGTCGCAACAGTAGTGCAGCTGTCGTTGGAAATGGACTGTCACCTTTACCGCCGTGTCGTGTCGTTGCCGCCGCTGTATCTGTCAATTTCCTCGATAAAATGAGTAACGCTCGCCGCCCTATTGCTGCCGCGATTATGACCAGAGCCAGTGCGAAACTCCTCCCTTCGGGCACACTCGGCTCCGTTCGGCACAGCATTGCTCCGAGCAATTATTAGGGTTGACACAACTTGACGACTTACTCTTGGCTCCAAAAGTGGCGTGCACGAGATAAGATAATGGCTTGAATTTTGACAACCGAATAGCCGAAAGGGATAGTGCCATACTTATATAAGAAAGGCCCAGCATGATCCTACCCTGAACCGCTGTCAAACTTCGGTTTTGTAGGAAGTTTCCTATCTGCACGGTAGTACTATTATTTATTCTGTGCCAGAGCCCGCAATGGGGTTGGCCGGTCGAAGTATTTAGCAGATGGCGCCATCATAGCTTGCCCTGTCAATCCCTAGAATTGTGTAAATTTTATTTTAAACTGAATTTTATGCCCCGAATCTCACAAAAAAGGGGCAAGCTATGATGGCGCCATCTATGCAAACCTGTAACAGTTGCCAACCCCATTTTCGCGGCAAAACCAAAGACTGTCGTTGGTGTTAGAAACATTTTTAGGGTTCCGTACCCAAAAGGTAAAACGGGACCCTATTACTAAGACTTCGCTGTCCGTCCGTCCGTCCGTCCGTCCGTCTGTCACCAGGCTGTATCTCACGAACCGTGATAGCTAGACAGTTGAAATTTTCACAGATGATGTATTTCTGTTGCCACTATAACAACAAATACTAAAAACAGAATAAAATAAAGATTTAAATGGGGCTCCCATACAACAAACGTGATTTTTGACCAAAGTTAAGCAACGTCGGGAGTGGTCAGTACTTGGATGGGTGACCGCTTTTTTTTTGTTTTTTTTTTTTGCATTATGGTACGGAACCCTTCATGCGCGAGTCCGACTCGCACTTGCCCGGTTTTTTTATCTATATCGATAGTTGTGTAACCCCGGCTACTCACGTAACGATAAATCGTTGCGATAAAACTGTGCAGTCCGACTGTGCCGATAAATCGAACCGTGTGTATGTCGATTATCGTAACGATTTGTCATAGAAGTGAGTAGCCGGGGTAATAGAAGAAATTAATAAAAAACTTTCTAAAAATTTCTTACTTTAGCTAGCGACATTCTTCTGCTTTACCGCGAAAATTCCGGACTCTGATTATGACATGACGTTTATTCTGTCACTCGTGTTATCAAGGAAAGTGACAGATTCAGCGACGGTAACAACGACGCCGCGACCACAGTATAATACTAGACCAGAGTACTAACGTACAGTATGGACACTCCCTGCCTCCAGTTGAAAGTGCCGCCCACCCGCTCTCGGTTACCTCACAGTTACCGGCTGGCAAGGACGCGACGACGCGGTGCGCAGAGCGGAGGCCACGTAAAATATTCAAATATTTACAAAACCTATCAGATCACACTGAAAACAACACAATATCTATATGAACAAAAAATCATGTTTTCAACTTACGTAATATTTTGGTGGCCTGATTTCCTTACAAAAATTTTGTTACTTCGTTTATACCGATTCAAAATAGGAAACTATTGTATAAATCGAGCTTAGATACCCACCTAACAGCATAATACGATTCTTATTTATTCCTAATTCGTGCAATAAGTTTTGAGTCACCGAGGTCATCGAACTTGACAACAAAATGGCGAGAACCCTCGCACGTCTTATCTCACTCACACAAGCATAGTACGCGTTCACCTACACGAGCTTAGCTGTCCGCGTAGGAACGCGTTTGTTTCATACATTTGATCGCCAGTGTCCGGGGTGTGCCGCGACAGTACCTAATGCAGTTGCAGTTGACATCTGAACATTACCTTTATTTTTCGAAATGTGCTTTTCAAAGATGAACCGCTGAGTTTAGCGTGTTAGTCTTAGCAGAGCTGTAAAGACTGTTTGCTTGAAAAGTCTAGCTTTTAAGGCTCGGGTCTTCAAGGCTCGACTACGGCTTAACTCATTATAAGCTGCAACCATCCAAGCCGCTGTGACATTTTGCGAAGTTTTCATTATTTATTTCAATCTTTTTGTTTTCTTTCTTATGGCGAAAGAAAAAAGGATGACATTTTTTAGAAAATAATTGTGTATTTCGAACTTCTTGAGTGAATAAAGTAATTAAGTGTGTTACAGTCGCCATCTGATATATCGGAGCAACCACGGTGCTCATAATTACCTGAACATGCCTCTATTGTCAAGGCGTTAAAGTGCGCTGTCAGATATTTTTGAGCACGTCGACCGCTCCGATCTTTATCCTGACTTTTTTTAATCTTTTTGACAATATTTTAGGATGTTTTGATACTTAGCGTGTAAGTTTAATCTTATGGGATTGCATAATGTAATTTTTAGGTTACAAATAGGTACACATCAAAGATAGAAACATGAGACATTAAAGAAAACTACGTTGTTTCTATACTTTTGGCCTTGGTTGTACTTTGAATAGTATCAAAATTATTAAAAATTAAATGAGCTCGACGTCACATCGGCTGGTGCAGGCAGCATTACGAGGCCAACGGTAGGCTCGTGCGGGCATTACGAGGCCGACGGTAGGCTCGTGCGGGCATTACGAGGCCGACGGTAGGCTCACGCGGGCACTACGAGGCCGACGGTAGGCTCGCGCGGGCACTACGCCAGATTGACGCGCGGCGCGCCCGCCGCCGCCGCAAACTCCTCACGCAGCAGTGGCAGCAGGGCGCCATGTCTGCAAACAAGATTCCTAATCAGGCGGCTACCGCGAAAACCGAAATTCGCAAATTGCGGGGATCTTCCTCTTTTACTCCAATGAAGGCGTAATTAGAGTGACAGAAAAAAATCCCCGCAATTTGCGAACTTCGATTTTCGCGGTTATAGAGCAGGCCCCGTAGACAACATGCCAATCGCTAACGCTCCATAGCGAACGAAACGCAACTCTCACTGTCACATCAATATGGAAGAATGATAGAGAGACAAAGCGATTCGATGGCGAAGCGATAGCGATTGTCACCTTGGCTAGGCCGTCAGATAGAGTGGGGTGGACTCTAGCGTCTCCAGGGGGCCGATTTTTGAATTCCGATCGTTCGATTTCGGCACTCGAAAATCGGTGGGGAATATCTGGGAAGAGAAGACCATGTTTTATTAGACTATGTGTTAGCCCTACTTACTCGTGTCGCCAAGCGGGCGGACGGCGGTGCGCGGCGGCGCGGGCGCGCGCGAGCAGCGTGATGACGGCGCGCTTCGTCGGCGACATGTTAGCGCGCGCGGCGCCCAGTAGCGGCCGCTTGCGCCCCACCACCGCACCCGTCGCAGCCCCACCCGCACCTGGAATACGTAACACAGTCTTTAATACAAAAAAAAAAAAACAAAAAAGTCTCTGTCATGGAAAAATCAATTAAGGCCATTATTTAATTTAATTTCTAGGTTTAACTTTGGTTTTCGTTTTATAATAATAATAATTAAATTATATTAATGTGTTAAAAAAACAAAAAACAAAAAGAAGCAAAAAAAAACGGTCACCCATCCAAGTACTGACCCCTCCCGACGTTGCTTAACTTTGGTCAAAAATCACGTTTGTTGTATGGGAGCCCCATTTAAATCTTTATTTTATTCTGTTTTTAGTATTTTTTGTTATAGCGGCAACAGAAATACATCATCTGTGAAAATTTCAACTGTCTAGCTATCACGGTTCGTGAGATACAGCCTGGTGACAGACGGACGGACGGACGGACGGACGGACGGACGGACGGACGGACAGCGAAGTCTTAGTAATAGGGTCCCGTTTTACCCTTTGGGTACGGAACCCTAAAAAACTTTGCTATCATTGAAATTATAGTCTGAAATAATTTTATTTTTATTTTTGTATTAATATGCCGGTTTTTAAACGTTAATGTATCAATAACTGTTTGAGCTACGTATACGTAATTTTGTATTCTAAACAAGCTAAGGGGCTTGAATAAATGTGTAAAATTTCATATGTGCAGGTGAAATAGGTTTCAAATTTTGAAGGGGTCAAAGGTAGCTCGAAATGGTTCGTGAATTTTATACATGGTTGCTGGTTGAACTTGGCTGTACACGCTACCGCGTGTCTAGATTTGATGTCTTTTTCGGAACTTATGTGAGAGATATCACAGCCAGCCAGCCAGTTGCTTTTCGGTGAAAAACATCGTGAGGAAACCGGACTAAACCCAATAAGGCCTAGTTTCCCCTCTGGGTTGGAAGGTCAGATGGCAGTCGCTTTCGCAAACTCATATCAAATCATAGGGTTAGTTGTCAAGCGGACCCCAGGCTCCCATAAGCCGTGGCAAAAATGCCGGGATAACGCGAGGAAGAAGAAATATACTTAAAGCCACATCAAACGCGAAACCCAATTTAGTCTAAACTCCGAACGACGTTAACGAATCAAGATGACGATAACAAAATTGAATTCAGAATTTAAAAGAAAGAAACAGTACAAAGGTTCTATTATGAGAGAAGTTTATTGTACCAGTCATCATCATCATCTCAGCCACAAGACGTCCACTGCTGAACATAGGCCTCCCCCTTGGACCTCCATACGTGCCGGTTGGAAGCGACCCGCATCCAGCGTCTTCCGGCGACCTTAACAAGATCGTCTGTCCATCTTGTGGGTGGACGTCCTACGCTGCGCTTGCTAGTCCGTGGTCTCCACTCGAGCACTTTTCGACCCCATCGGCCATCTTCTCTGCGTGCAATGTGGCCTGCCCATTGCCACTTCAGCTTGCTAATCCGGTGGGCTATGTCGGTGACTTTAGTTCGTCTACGGATCTCCTCATTTCTGATTCGATCACGTAGAGAAACTCCGAGCATAGCCCTCTCCATAGCTCGTTGAGCTCGTTTGTATTGTACCAGTACAAACGGTATTTGTTTATTCGCGGATGTTTACCGCTAATTCACTTGCAGCAAAGAGAATTGGTTGTAATAGAAAGGTAAAGTCGAAGAAAAAAACCGGGCAAGTGCGAGTCGGACTCGCGCACGAAGGGTTCCGTACCATAATGCAAAAATAAAATAAAAAAAAAACGGTCACCCATTCAAGTACTGACCACTCCCGGCGTTGCTTAACTTTGGTCAAAAATCACGTTTGCTGTATGGGAGCCCCACTTAAATCTTTATTTTATTCTGTTTTTAGTATTTGTTGTTATAGCGGCAACAGGAATACATCATCTGTGAAAATTTCAACTGTCTAGCTATCACGGTTCGTGAGATACAGCCCGGTGACAGACGGACGGACAGCGAAGTCTTAGTAATAGGATCCCATTTTACCCTTTGGGTACGGAACCCTAAAACGTGCCCCTTAGTTTGACATGCACAACAGATGGCGGTGTCCCTCCTTGAGTCGTATTCCTCATAGCTGAGGGTCGTGACCTCTATAAATTACTTTTCGAACGATTGCTTTCCACGTGTTTCGGTCTTCGGCAGTGTGAATGGCCTCGTAAACTTTCTTGCCGGAGTTGTCGCTGATTTGATCAGTCCATCGCATAGGACTTCTTCCTCTTCGATATCCCTCTTTTTTTCCTGTCACCAGCATTTTCTCCAGAGTGTTACTGAGTTATGGATGTTTTCAAAATAGGTAAGTACTAGTATGTATGGTGTATATTATAAATATCGTCGTCTAGTACCCACAACACAAGCCTTATTGCGCTTACTGTGGGACTAGGCCGATCTAGTGATACTAAGTCCTACTACTAGGTCCTATAATATTTATTTATTAAATTTATTTATATTTTTTTTATCTCATGAAAAGTTAATTCACTAAAGATAGCCACGTAATTCGCGGTAAGATGGTTTTGCCAGTTCTTTTTCACTAGAATTCTAAATTGAATTTCTTCGATAAACTTATTTTGCGTCGGACTAAAGTATGGCAGTATATTTTCATCTACAAAACCCTATTTTACTCTCTGTGGAAAGAATTCTTGTGTGGAAAGTAACAGAAATATTGAGTCTCAAATCGGAGAAAACTTGGCGATAAGCTGGACTTAAAGCGAGCTGTAGGGTATTGGTAGCTTTGCGAAAGCTTTTGTGTTTTAAGATTTAGTTATTTTAAATGAAGTTTGGTAGATAAAACCTGTAAAATATTGCCTTGATGGTACGTATATAGAAAGTGAGTTTGTAAGAATATTGTCTGAAGTGCAGCAAAGAATGCACATGCAATATCACATAATCGGTAGAAGAATGTAACAAAGGGAATGCATTGTAGCGATGAAAACTTCAGATAACCGAATAACTGAGAAAAAGCTATTTTCTGTGATGCGCCAGCCACATGCTGAGATGACGCCGTTTTGTGGCAATTTCTTCTTTGTACGTTTTAGGGTTTCGTACCTCAAAAGGCAAAATACGGAACCCTTATAGGATCACTTTGTTGTCTGACTGTCTTTCTGTGAAGACCCTTTACCTCGGGAACGCGTGGAGAAACAAGTTACATTACGGAACCCTTGGTGGGCGAGTGTGTCTCGCACTTGTTTTCCAAAATGAAAGTTTCCTTTGTTTCCTGTGAAATTTCCGAGAACTTTCCGCAACAAGGGAACGTGTAAATACTAGAGGTAGAGAAGGATAGAGGTAGGTTGGTATAAAATGCGAGGTACCGACCTTGTGGCGCGGGCGGCGGGGGTCAGGGGTTCCCTGCCGTTACTTACCTATAATTAATAGTACATTTCGATGCTAGTGCGGAAGGTATGTCATTACTTCACGAGTACCGAGATATCTTGCCACGAGCCGCAGGCGAGTGGCAAGACTCGGGACGAGTGAAGAATGACATTTCCGCACGTGTATCGAACGACGTTTTTTAATACAGTTGCGAAAAAATAAGAAAAACATTGTTAATCGTACACTAAACAAAAGTGGTAACAGTGACAGCTCGGTTAGACGTCGTCTTTAAGTATATTATATCTATGGGCGTTTGGCAGCTATTCCGTTCCATTCAGTCAACTTATTAAGAACGGAATTTTCAATATTGAATATTAAAAAATAAACGTGTTATAATGATGAAGAGGTAAGTAATTAAATATGAAATATGTAATATTTTTCGTATTCTTACATTAACGGTAGGTTTTTATGCTGATTACGACGTTTAAAGGAAACTAATATTAACACTCATCAATAAGTAGTCGTGAATTGGAACAAGTATAAATTTAAAAAAATTGGAAAAGTAAAAAGCACTAGTTCGAGATAATCAACTTTCCGCACGCTAAACAGCTACGTAAAGTAGCACTTTTTGAGCCACTGTATTAAAAAGTATTTTTTAATTACGACTACTTATTGATGAGTGTTAATATTAGTTTCCTTTAAACGTCGTAATCAGCATAAAAACCTACCGTTAATGTAAGAATACGAAAAATATTACATATTTCATATTTAATTACTTACCTCTTCATCATTATAACACGTTTATTTTTTAATATTCAATATTGAAAATTCCGTTCTTAATAAGTTGACTGAATGGAACGGAATAGCTGCCAAACGCCCATAGATATAATATACTTAAAGACGACGTCTAACCGAGCTGTCACGGTTACCACTTTTGTTTAGTGTACGATTAACAATGTTTTTCTTATTTTTTCGCAACTGTATTAAAAAACGTCGTTCGATACACGTGCGGAAATGTCATATGACATACCTTCCGCACTAGCATCGAAATGTACTATTTCACCACACCGGCTGGTGAAGGCTCTCTTGATTGTTCAAAAATAGATAAGAAAATTGCATTCACATGTGAGGTAAAGTAATCAATGCAAATTTTGAGTTGTTCTACCAGCAACATAAGTTTGCTGGTAGAATTTGACTATTAATTGATTTTGAACGAACATTATTTAAAACATTAATTTTGAATCGATTTGCTTTGATTTTGTTTGTTATTTTACAGTAAGTTTTCCTTGTGTTGGTGTGGTGACACACACACTTAATTAATGTTGTGTTTCACTCAGTGGCAAAATTTGTTTAACCCTCGTGCCTTGAAATCCCCGCAACACTCAAGATTCTATTTTTCAATGTTAGAATATTTCGCTTGCTCGGGTATCAATATTAGCACAAGAGGTGTGCATATTATACTATATAAGTACAGAGGTATCACAGGTAGGTTGGTATAAAATGCGACGTACCGACCTAGTGGCGCGGGGGGCGCGCTCAGCACGCCTCGCATCACCGGAGATCCCAGGCTTAGGAATTCGCCAGCGTTACTTATAATTACAGTGTTTTACTTGTGTTGTGTGAGTATGTATAAGCAATGTGTCGATTAGTGTCCAGAGGCAAAGGAACGTGCATATTACACTATATAAGGACAGAGGTATCACAGGTAGGTTGTTATAAAATGCGACGTACCGACCTTGTGGCGCGGGGGGCGCGGGGGGCGCGGGCGGCGCGCGCAGCACTCCCCGCAGCACCGGCGACCCCAGGCCCAGCAGTTCCCCGCCATTACTACCTGTACATGCAAGTTAGTCATTGGGATCATTGCGAAATTTCCACTTGGAAATATTTCGGAAACTTCTCACATTTTTGTCGAGGAGAGAAGAGAAGTCACAATCTTCTCGAGGCAGATGTGTAGGGTTGGAGCCGGTATAGCTTTATTTGACGTTCATAAGCGCATTGTAATATGACTACTTGAATAAATTATTTTTTATCTTATCTTTATCTTTGAGGAGCTTCAACGGGAGCACGCGTTGGCGGACCCACGCCAAGATAAAATAGGGTCGTCAGTTACTAGCCCGTGTTCAATAGCTGGCCACCTTATACTAAAAATAAATTCTATTCACCTATAAAATTTATTTAACAACATTAATAGATATATACAGTGGTACTATTAATTTCATTTTAGTATAAGGTGTCAATAATTGGCTACCCTTCAATAACTAGCCACCATATGTAGGTAATAACATGAATTCTGTATGTGAATAGGATTAATTTTTAGTATAAGGTGGCCAGTTATTAAACAGTGGCCAGTAATTGACGATTTACCCTAGGTGAGTGACACCCGTTTTCATATAATTATGTAATAGGTTAGTCAAATATTTAGGGGAGTGACACATACTGTAAGGGGCCTACGTAAAATACACACATACTTGAGTTGGTTATAAAACACACACAGCCATATATGCAACACAATACTTTAGTGATCTATATTATACGACGTGCACACACACGCGCACACACACACACACACACACACACACACACACACACACACACACACACACACGCACAACAACTGCAAAGACAGCGCCATCTAATGACAAGAAGAGTAACTAAAAAGGCGCCATCTAGAGGACAGAGGGTGAACATTTTTGACAGTTACCTAGTATGGAGTTGTGCAGTAGGTGTGGCGGCAGCACGCCACCCATCAGAACTCCATGGCTCGCTGCTAGCTGCAAAAAAAAAATAACTCTGTGAGCTGTGGACCTCGTGAGCATAGCTTAATTGGGACCGTGCACGACGACAGCGCCACACAGCGGGTTGATCAATCAACAATACGACATTTTTAATTTATTAAAAAAAAACTATATTTAAGTGTCAAAAATACAAAAAGTTATGTCCCACAGCATACAATTACTGGAGATCGAACCAGGGATCTTCGGTGTGCAAACAAAAAAGCGAATGTTTGCAAAATGCGCCATTATAGTTCTTAGCTGAGCTGACGAAATTCGGCTACTTATTCTCGAGTAAAAACTAAATATGTAAATACCGCCTAAAACAGCAATACAATTTTTCTGCATTTTTTGCCATTTACTCTGTAAACATGTCTCAAAAAGAAAAAAACTCTTATGATATCGATACAATTTGTTTAGGCTCGCCTTTTTAAAAATTAAAAAGAAATCTAATATGTATATCATAAAATCTGGTCACAAAATTTCACGAGAATCGGTTGAGAATTGTGACCTGTAGAAGAGAACATCAATTAATTAACCCAAACGTGTTATCTCCGAATGCTGTTAGAAATTAGGTAGAACCCACCGCACTGCGCAAAAGAAAAAATGCCTCATGTTCTTCTTCTTCTTCAGTCGGTCCCTCAATACTGAGGATCGTGACATCATATCCTACTGTTGAAGACCTTATGCCTTATGTTAGCTTAGGGTTTTAGGTGAAAAAAAAATCATCTCTGATAATTCATACTGTAGTTATAAAGTGTTAGGACAGGCACCTGGTGATGTTGGTGCTCGGGCGCCGCGGGTAGCGGCGGTGAATAGTCGCGGGCGGCGCCCGCCAGCGGCGCGCACGCCAGCCCTGCGGCCTAAAATATGATACAAACATTATTAGCATCACTAATTGAGAGAAACTTGGTACACAAGAAACTTCACAGGAGACATCCAATTTATACTTTGGATTCACGATAAAACTAAGAAACACGATATTTTTCCTTGATCATAAGCCCCCTCCAGACTATGCGCGTGAATCGCGGGCGAAGCCGCGAACGCGAGTGTGGCGTCGATTTCGCAGATTGTTCACGCCTTCGCGCCTTGTTCTCCGTTTTTTGTCGGTATTTCGGCCCGCGTCAAAGGAGACGCGAAGCGCGAACTTGCAAGACTCCACATTACACAATATTTTGGCTCCTCTGTGGCAAGATAAATATGAATTATATTATGATTATATTAAGCAGCTATATTTTACGGTTTTACAATAAAACAAAATGGAAAAACAGCTAAATCACGTATGATGCCATAGATAACTAACAGTTAAACTCGATCAGCTGTTGCTTTTCCGCCATATTGCCGCTAACCAAACTGCGAAATCACCGTGAAGTGTGCGAGTGTGGAGTCATACGTCAACTTCGCGATATGTTCGCTCCGCGACGTCGCGCCGCGATTCACGCACATAGTCTGGAGGGGGCTATAGAGACAGGTTTCCATTTGACACTACTAGCACTATTTTTAGGGTTCGATACGTAAACCTAAAGGGTACAAACGGGACCCTACTACTAATAGTAGGAGATCCCACATATGGTCGACCTTCACCAATCTATTGTCTGACGGATGAAACTATGAAAATATGAAAGAAAATATGTTCCAGAACATAAATAGGGTTGCCTAAAGAAATATGGTCAAGGCTATTTTTTTTTATAAATTTTTGAAAAAAAAAATTATTTTCGGCAAATTTCACCGATTTGTCTGACGAACGAAATAACTTTCACTGGAAAGTATACAACTTGTACAACATAAATCATCTAGGTTGCCTATCTTTTTCCGGTCACTATTATGTGGTTGCCGTGTTTAAAGAGGTCGCGAGGAGGCTGAGTGCACTGATCTGTCTGACGCTTGAATTATACATCAATATGATGGTAATTTTATTGCAAACACAATTGTATAGGGTTGCCTGCGAAAATCCGGTCACAAATAAGGGTTGCCAGGCTTTTAATTAAAATAAGAAGGGAAGACTTTTAGCAATTATTTTATCAAAAAATGTTCATCTACAACCCCTATTCATTTTGAAAGACCTTTCTAACAACATCCCACACCATAGGGTTGACACGAAAAAAAATCCTCACATACATTTTGTTTCTTTCGAGGCGATTATTTCCTAAAATATTCACTTTATCAAAAAATGTTGTTTTAAGACCCGTATTTATTTTGAAAGGCCTAACCAACAACATCCCACACTATGAAGTTGAAACGATAAAAAAATTGTCACACACATTTTGTTTCTTTCAAAGCGATTATTTCCAAAAATATTCACTTTATCAAAAAATGTTCTTTTAAAACCCCTATTCATTTTGAGAGACCTATCCAACAACATCCCACACCATAGGGTTGACACGAAAAAGAAAATCCTCACGTACTATTTTATTTGTTTCATTTTGTTTTATTTTGTTGTATTTTGTTTGTTTCGAGGCGATTATTTCCACAAACAAAATGTTTGTGAGAATCATAAACATTGAGAGTTTCCGTCTTATAAAATAAACCAGGTGGCTATTTTTCCACGGTGCAACGGTGGAAACATGAAATCTGTCAGGCTATTGAAAGCCGTTTGCTGGCCCCGGGCAGGACAGGGCCATACAGGGCAATCGCGAGGTATTGTGGGACTAGAAGCCTATTTGAAAAATTTCACTTGAATCTGCTTTGATATTTATAGATCTTACCATCCTTACCTGCATAGACATACGACATTAATGCGAATGAAATGCTATCCTCGCAACTTGGTTTTAGGCCGAACGCAAAACCAAACCATACCAAACCATAGAGAGAAATGTTTCTTAACGTTTAACAAAGGCATGCCGTAAAACCCATTGGATAGGTAACGTTATATTTGTGACCCTTCTGAAAATTTAGACGGTTTTTGAAAAAAATAACATTTTGGTCAAATCAAAATTTGGCATGAAGTATTTACAAGTTTGAGTTAGGTAATTTTATCACGGATATCATAATTTGACGTAAGTATATGAATTACAAGCTGTGCCCGCGGCTCCGCCCGCGTGGAATTCGGTTTGTGTCAGTAAGCTGCTAAATATATATAAATAGCACATAATATTACGCTATATTTTGTTATTTATAAAATTACAACATTTATAATTTCCTGCATAATAATTTCTGATAATAATTATATCTTATTGTTTCATACTTTTTTAGAGCGCGATTTGTAGTAGTCCGACTCTTTTAGTATAAGAAAGTATGAATTATGAAGTCCCATGCAGAAGTTAACGTATAAAGTTAACAATAACAATGCAATTTCTAGAGTTCGAATTGGTTTCCCAGTCTCGCGACAAAACACCCGCGAATTGGACATATTGTCAGGACAGGACAATGTGTACGGATTCTGCCGGCAAATGACGAAGCGTGTAAATAAATTGGTCACCACAGAACATTTCGAAAAGAAATCTAGTCCAAGCTACAAATCCTATTTCAAAATGTATGATTAGGACTCATGTTTAACAAAGAGACTTTTCGACTGGGTACACAGAGGAGTTTAGAGGATACCCCAAAAAATGATGTATAATTTAGTAATTCTGTAGAGCGGTCACCACGATACAGGCCTAGCCTAGTGTGGGACCACTGAGCTAACTATAGTTATTTAATTTTGTGTTATAAACGAATTTTTATTTCATATAATATATTAAATTTTATATAAAAATTTACGCTTCTCGCAGGGCTTGAACCCCGTAACCTCCGCAACCCGTGCGTTTGCTCTAACCAATTACCTAACGCACGGATTGCAGAGGTTGCGGGTTCAAGTCCTGCCGGAAGCGTAAAATTTTTCCATTATTTTTAATAATATATAGTGTGGAAAGATAAGTCGGGCGCTGGAGGGAAACTACATTAAATCCTTAAGCTGGTTCATTTTACTTAAAGGAGACATTCCTTTATTTTTAAAAAAGAAACAAAACTGCATTCAAAGTTTTTTCTATTTTTCTTCAATTTGGCTTGTCTAAAAAAATCATCCCAATCATCAGTGTGTGAGGTCACTGTGGTCCTGCTACGCGGGGTGCGGGGGTAGGGATGTGTGTGTGAGGTCACTGTGCTCCTTCTACGTGAGGTGCGCGGGTAGGGATGTGTGTGTGAGGTCACTGTGGTCCTGCTACGCGGGGTGCGGGGGTAGGGATGTGTGTGTGAAGTCACTGTGATCCTTCTACGTGAGGTGCGCGGGTAGGGATGTGTGTGTGAGGTCACTGTGGTCCTGCTACGCGGGGTGCGGGGGTAGGGATGTGTGTGTGAGGTCACTGTGATCCTTATACGTGAGGTGCGCGGGTAGGGATGTGTGTGTGAGGTCACTGTGATCCTGTTACACGGGGTGCGGCGGTAGGGATGTGTGTGTGTGTGGTCACTGACCCTGTGTTTGTGGTCCTCGGGCGCGGGGCTGAGGCGAGGCGCGGGGTGCGGCGGGGTGGCGGGGGGCGAGCGCGGCGCCTGCGCAAGCAGCTGCATCTCCAGCATCTGCTCTTGTCGTATGTCGTCGTTGTAATCCTGCGACACACAAACACACAACTCTGATTATAAATAATTAACAAAATAATGTTTTTAGGGTTCCGTAACCAAAGGGTAAAAACGGGTCCCTATCACTATACTATATTCACGGTTCTCGAGTTACAGTCTGGTGACAGACAGACAGATGGAGGGACGGACGGACAGACAGCGGAGTCTTATAGTCTGTATCTTTACTTCTTTAGGTATTTAAATAAAAGTAAACAAAATCTACCCTCAAATGGCTCCTTAAGCCAGTTGAGGGTAGATGAAAGCATTACACGATCAAATAACGTAGGTCAGGTCGTTCAGTGACTGATTTAGGCGGTTTTATATTTGGTTGGGTAACCATTAAATGACTGTTATAACTACCCGAAAATGTACAAATTGTTTGTTTACTTTTATTTAAATACCTAAAGATACAGACTCCGCTGTCCGTCTGTCCGTCCGTCCGTCCGACCGACCGTCTGTCTGTCTGTCACCGGGCTGTAACTCGAGAACCGTGATAGCTATATAGACAGTTGACATTATCATAGATGATGTATTTCTTTTGCCGCTATAACTTGCTATATGGGGGTCTTCGAAGGCGAAAAAAAAACGATCTTGCTAGGTCTTATATCTGGGAAAACGCGCATTTTTGAGTTTTTATGTTTTCCGAGCAATGTCTGGTCTCCCAGATATTAGTTTAGTTATATTATATGTATATGTAATTGAAAGTAAATAAATTGGGGAACTTAGTTAACTTATAATGTCATATCAATATCAAACAAGAAACAGATTTCAAAACTCCAAATGGCGCTCTAGTGCTATAAAATCCTTAATAATAAAACGTGCCGTAAAACGGATAAAGTTGTCCTTTAAATAAATTATTAATGTCCCAACTACAGAAATCCGATCAAACGTCGCTCGTAACTCCCAGAGTGTCTTCGACGACGTCGTAAAATCTCAGGTGTGATCCCCTCCCCCCCTCTCACCTCAGGACAGTGCGGATCTGAGACTGTATTCGACATTTTAAAAGTGGTGGTGGTGGCATATATCGTCTGGCGAACTGGTAATCAGTGGGCCCCATTGGGGTAGAAAGAAATAAGTTTTTGGCAAAAATTTCATTTTTGGTACAAGCTTTTATCGCTGACTGTACTTTTCTTTCCACAGGCAATTAATACTCATCGAGATTCTTAAAACCCTAAACACAATTAGGTTTCGTTGTTTTATCACAAAGTTCCTATGGCCACCTCCGGTCTCCATCATCAGATCAGCTCGATGACACCATAATATTGCATTGTCACTCGACTTACGTATGTATGCAAAATTTCAGCTCAATCGGAAACCGGGAAGTGGATCAAATTTAACTTGCAAGATTTGATTACACACAGACAGACAACGGTCAGGTGAAACTAAATAAAAGCTTGTAAAAAAATACGTTTGAATTTGGAACCTTTTATTCCTATAGGTCAAAATTCTGTTTTAATTTGATCTTTTTAAAGGAACTCAGGACTTAGGCACAGAATAAATAATAGTACTAGGTACAGAAGACTCACTCTCAAAAAAACGCGTCTGTCACGATCAGCACAGATATGGCCGCTAGGTGGCGACAGCGCCACGCGCGGCTTATGGCAACCCCAAAATTGGGGTCGAACGGATGTACTTTTAGCTACCTGTAGCAAAGCGACGAAATCGCGGAGTGAGCCACGCCTGACTTAGGAGGCTAGAGGTTACGGCGGTAGCCACGAAAGCTAAAGAAGCCGGTTCGAGTCCAGTCTCGGATACTTACTCGAAGGCGTGGTGCTTGGCCCAGTTTTAGGGTTCCGTACCAAAAAGGTACAACTAGAACATCTAATGTTAACAATGGACACAGTGTTTAACGAATTAGGCTTAAAGATACACATAAAGAAAACTAAAACTCTTACAACTTCAAAACGCAAAACTAGTCATACACATATAGCTACTGATTAATTGTACATCTGGAGTATAGCCCTATATGGAAGTGAAACGTGGACAATGACCCTAAGAGATAGATGGAGAATGGAAGCATTTGAAATGTGGTGCTGGAGGCGTATGGAAGGCAATAGTTGGAGAGACAAGATAACGAATGAGGAGGTGCTAAGAAGAGTGAATGAAAGGAGAGCTAACCTGAACACCATCGAAAATAGACGCGGACACTTAATACGACACGACCACTTCTTTAAAACTATCCTGGAGGGGCGGATAGGACACAAGTGGGGAAGAGAAAAACCCAGACGCAGCTTTTTGGAGCAAGTGAAAGAAAAAGAGGGGGTCGTATCGTATCAAAAAGTCAAAGCTGGCGCAGGATAGGGAAAGCTAGAAGATACTCCACCGACAAGAGAATAACTCTTAAGTTAATGATGACCAAAAAGGTACAAAAGGAACCCTTAAAGTGCGACTCTGTGTAGCTGTGTTGTTCATCACATCAATTTACGACTATGAATTTAGATGTCTCGAAATTGGGCTATATCGCGAGCCGCTATTAAAACACCACGAACACGGTCTCAGCCGGGATCTGTAGATATATTTACGAGTACAATACACGTAGTTATTTTTACGGCGTCTAGTCATAAAACCGGGACATATCTGCGCGAAATATGCCCACGGCACAGATCGCAGTCGCTAGATAGAGCTTAATCTAGTATTCATCAAATACACGGCAAAGAGGGCGAAACGCAGGAGTGGGTTTAGTAGGTAGGGACAAGTTCCCCCCTCCCCTCCCCCCTAGAGGGGACAGGAGCGGTGAGTCCCAAAGGCCCTTATCAATGGCCTTCCCATGGCCGGGGGGTCGGTGCGTAATAGCATTCGCCCACTCCGTGAACAAAACAAAATGCGGATTAAGTAAAAATTACGAGTACGTAGTTTTACCCATATGTTGTGGTATATAAAGTTTTACGCAACCCGTTACCGTAAGTTTACAGATACATTATAATATTTATAATCATTAAATCTGTTGATAAAGTCAAATGGTTTGCATCAAACATCAAAAATATTATGCTGTTAAATTTCAAGTGGCAATATTGTTATTTAAAAAGGTTGACAAGTGGTAATTGTTAACAATTTTGTTTGGAAATTAGTGTCCTTTGGTAATGAGACCAACCGGCGTATTATGGATGGCTTTATCCATGTGATAAAATAACTGTCACTTTTTAACACCGTAGGATAGAAAGTGACGGACACGACGACCATCATATCCGTACTGAGAATTTATAATGCATTATCTATAGGACTTCATCCACGGACTGGGGCTTCGCCATAACTCGCGATCAACCGATGAGAAAATTCTTTCAGAGAACATGTTGGGCAGATTGTATTATACTCTGTGGCTTTCACGAAATTTACGTTTACACCTTTGAGAAAATTTATGTTTTTGAAAAGACGTGTAACATATCTATAAAGAACAAGACGTGTAACCTATAAGAACAAGACGTGTATAGTTTGTAGCTTTGTAACAGAGCCCGGCGGCTAATCCTATTATTTATTGTTAAGTATAACCGCACGTACTACTTACCTGCAAAAAAGGGTCATACTTATTCTATTTGGCACCTGAGCGCAGGCTAGTCCAACGCTCAAAAAACCAGTGCAGGTGCGCTCTCCGATAACGCGCCTTTGTTATGCATCTCGATGACACATTTTAGACTGGTTCCGTAGTGTTCAACTCGACAGCACTCGGTAACCAAAGTACGCAGGTATTATGCAGGTGGTTGTGGCACGTGGCACGAGCGGTTTACTTAACAATAGAAAATAGGATTAGCTCGGGCTCTATTAGAAACCTACGAACTATAACGGCATTGAATTCATTAAGGTAAAATAGATTCTGAAGTAACAATTTGTTTCATGTCACTGCGCCGCACCTGCGAGTAAAAAGACGGACAAGTGCACAAGCCAATCATCCTTTATTTTCATGCCATATCGGAACATGAAAACTCGGACTGCCCGACAGTAAAATTCATTGTAGTGCACAATCGCCCTAGCAGTTACAATGAGACTAATTTATTTTTCACCACACCAGCTCGGAAAGAATTACTTTGCACTTCAAAAACGAATAGCAAAATTGTATTTTATCCACATGTGAGGCAAAATAATCAAATGCAAATTTTGAGTTGTTTTCTATGTTTGCTGGTAGAATTGACTTTTTAATGATGTTTTTGGATGATAAATATTTAATAACATTCATTTGGATTTTATTTGGTTTGATTTTGTTTGATATTTTACATTTAATATTTGCTTCGGGTTGGTGTGGTGAAAAATTTTGTGTTTACCTCGGGGGCAAATTTTGTTTAACCCTCGTGCTTTGAAACCCTTGAAACGCTCAAGATTCCATTTTTCGAACCACTCTCTACGCTCGTGGTTCAATTTCGGAATCTTTCGCTTGCTCGGGTATCAATATTAGCACGAGCGGTTAAACAACAACTTTGCCCCCTTGTAAAACAAATAACTATTTTAAATGTCACAGACAATGACATAAATGTACAGAATTAGAACACATTTTATGGAATAACCTCAACACACCTTACCTAAGTACAAAGCACTTATATTTAATGTCTTCTTACAAGTGATACTTTCACCAAGTGCCCGAAACGCCTTAAATGAGGGTAATGTATCAAGGGATGCATATTATGGGCACAAATTGAGCGTGCTGGGGCAACAGGCAAGGCATTCAGACTTCAACAATATGTTATCGATTTGATATTCGGGGGAAATCGTTGGTTGAAGGCGGCGCTTGACCGATCGTTGTGGAAATAGGGGTATTACTACTGTTCTGCCGCCAGAGTGCAGCACTAGCGCCTCTAGTACTTTGTAGTACTGAAACTGATTTAATTTTTCTATTGACATTGTTTTATTTTTAAATATTTTACTATTGTGACATTTTGACGTTTTTTAATTTATTTCTATTTGCATTGTTTTGATTTGTTATGCACTAATTTTATTTTGTTTTATATTTTGATGTTCTATCCTAATTCTTATTATTATTCTAAAAAACGATCATCATACGACAAGTAGTACAAGCTGAAATGTATGTATATTTTACCTGTATGAAAATTGTATATTGAGATAAATAAACTAAAACTAACTAAAACTAGTAAACCATAGAGTAACTTATTGTTAGAAAAATAAATTTTTTTCATTGTTGTCTATGCTCCTTCCTTATAAAAAGCTAGGTGACCATAGACTAATCCTCTTTTTATATCAATCCCGCCTTTAGATGTAAGTCACCTGTGTCGTCCGTCCTAAATAATTTAATATTCAACTCTGAATTTACAGTGGTTGTGTAATCATAATATCATACCATGTACATGTGAATATAATAATAATTGTGCATGACAGAGGATTGTTTGATTTGTGTCCGCCACCATTAGAGAAAACCTTCCTGTGCATCCTGAACTTTGCTGAAAGGTTAGTGGTCCAGACAATAAAAGGTTACTGTTTTATCCCAGGAAGGGTTTAGAAATAAGAATAACAGGACCTGTGTGTATTCGTGTAGAATAAAACTTAATTGTTGTCGACTTGCACGATCACGCGGTGACATAACCTCAAACATCCTCAAAATGGCGGAACCACAGTCAAATCATTTTACTACTCATGCTACTTCAATTGAAAAGCTCAATGGTCTCGATAATTATTTATCCTGGAAATTTGCTGTAAAGATGATGCTGACGTTGGAAAGCCTGTGGGGCTGCGTCGACGGTACGGATACGGACGGCGGCAAGGACGCGAGAGCGCTGGCGCGCATCTGCCTGTCAGTTCAACCCAGCTTATATCAGTTAGTAAGAGACTGTACTACTTCTAAAGACGCCTGGAAGAAGCTCGCTGACGCCTTTGAAGATAAAGGACTTTACAGGAAAGTGCTCCTACTAAGACAATTACACAGAGTCGAGTACCACAATTTCTCCTGTATGTCTGAGTATATAGAAGGTGTGATGAAGCTCGTCGCCCAACTTTCTGATATAGGGAAGACTATTGAAGACGGTGAAGTAGCCGAAATATTGCTCTCCGGATTGCCCGAAGAATACAATGTTCTAGTATCTGGTTTGGAAACTGCTGGATTAACAAACACACTTACTAGTGAGATCGTCCGTACACGTCTGTTACAAGAAGATCATCGAAAAAGCCACATTCAGAACAACAATGACACTTCGACAGCATATATGATTAAGAAGAAGAACACCAAGCTTTTCTGCTCATACTGCAAGCGTAATGGACATGTCGCCCGCAGATGTTTTAAGAGGAAACGTGAGGAAGCGAAGACAAATAAGGAAGATCACACTCTGTATGCTGCAGCCTACTCCGCTTGCACCTCGGAAGACTTCATCGTTGATAGTGGCGCAACGGTCCACCTGGCGGGAAATGAAGAACTCCTTCAAGAAACAAAAAAGAAGAAATGTTTGATATCCATTGCTAATGGAGAACAGCTTAGCAGTGAGCTTATAGGTAAAGTTCCTCTTAATAAGAAATCTTGTATAGATAATGTCGTTTTTGTGCCACAGCTGGCAAGTAATTTATTATCAGTTAATCAAATTACTGAAAAAAATTGCATTGTTGTTTTTGATAAAAATTCCTGTAAGATTTATAAAGAAAATTTATGTAAAATCACAGGCAACTGTTTCTTATCTGCTAATAAGTATAATGGGCTTTATAGACTTAAGTTGCAAGAGCAGCACATTCCCGAATTAGGTCACTCAGCGTCCCTTCACCCTAGGCAGGGACCACAGAGTGCCAACGCTGCTGTGCCTGCGCCAATGCATTTATGGCATAGACGTTTGGCGCACCTGCATCGCGACGCAATGTACGTACTGGGTGGTGATGGTAATCAGTGTGTTGGTGTCGTTTTTCAGCCTAAGGACGACTTGCCAAGCAGCTGCGTGCCGTGCCTTACTGGGAAGATGTCTGTGACATCTGTTCCCAGGCAAGGAAGCGGCCGTGCTGTCAAACCACTGGAGCTGATCCACAGTGACGTGTGTGGCCCGATGCAAGTCAGCACTTGGAATGGAGCCCGCTACTTGCTCACATTCACAGATGACTGCACTAGGAAAAGCTTCGGTTATCTCATGAAGAATAAGTCAGAAGTAAGTTCCCATTTTATTGATTTTAAAAATATGGTAGAAAAACAGACTGGGTTGCATATTAAAATCTTACGTAGTGATTGTGGTACAGAATATTGCAATAGTCATTTGTCAAGTTTTCTTAAACGTCATGGTATAATTCATCAAACGACTGTCCCTTATAACCCACACCAAAATGGTGTATCGGAGAGATTAAATTTAACAATTCTTTCAAAAGCTAGGGCTATGTTGCAGGAAAGTGGTTTGGATGATCGTTACTGGGGTGAAGCTGTGATGACAGCAATTTATTTAAAAAATAGGTCCCCTAGTAAATCATTATCAAATAAAATTCCTGAATGTGAGTGGACTGGGTCTAAGATTGATCTGAGTCATTTGCGCGTCTTTGGCTGCATAGCATATTCCCATGTACCACATCAGAAAAGGCGTAAACTTGACGCTAAGGCTAAACAATATATATTTGTTGGTTATGGTGAAACATGTAAAGGCTATAGATTAATTGATCCTAATAATCCTCACAGGGTAATTTACTCACGAAGTGTGGCTTTCTTAGAGGATAAATTTATGGATAAGACACCAGTTATAAGGCGGGATAAAGAGCATTTTATTATACATGATCAATTAAATTTTACCAATTTTAATAATAAATCTTGTGATATTTTACAGAATAATGAAAATTTGATTTTAAATGATATAAATAATGATCATGTAGTTAGTGATAACTGTGATACTAGTGTTAATGAGAACTGTGATATTAGTGATAAGTCTAACATAAGCTCTAAAAATGTTTCAGATGCGGGAGCAACGCCCAATGCGCAGTCTCCGCTCTCTGACCAGTACCTGTCGCTCGATGAAGATGGTGGTGATGAGGGTGATGTGAACCTGCACTCAGACACTCCATCCTCGCTGCCAGACCCATCACTTCGAGGAGGAGAGTCGACTTCACCGGTTGCTGCCGATGCGTCGACGTCTCGCCCCGTTCGCAGTACGAGAGGTATTTTCCCAGAGAGGTTTAATGATTTTGAACTGTTATCGCTATATGTCACTGATAGTTATGAAGAAGAACCACAAACATACTCCGAGGCTATCAATTCCCCTGAAAAACATGAATGGCTTACAGCCATGAGAATTGAACTTGATTCTATGGTTAAAAATAATGTATGGGAACTGGTAGACCGGCCTATGAATCAGAATGTTGTTAAAAATAAGTGGGTCTTTAAAAGAAAATTAGATACTGCGGGTAATCTTGTTAGATACAAAGCTCGTTTGGTTGCCTGTGGTTACAGTCAAAAGGAGGGTAAAGATTTTTCAGATATCTATGCACCAGTAGTAAGACATCAAACCCTCAGACTTTTGTTTAGCATTTCAAATCAGCTGGCACTACATATGGATCATATAGACGTCACAACCGCGTTTTTGAACGGTAATCTTGATGAAACGATCTATATGGAGCAACCAGCTGGTTTCAAAACTGATAAAAATAATAATAAAGTATGCTTATTAAGAAAAAGCATATACGGCTTGAAGCAAGCAAGTCGTATGTGGAATGTAAAGATTCATAAAGTGTTAAGTGAAAATGGCTATAAACAAAGTAAATGTGAGCCTTGTGTTTATGTTAAGAAAACCAAAGAGGAATATATCATCTTAGCATTATATGTGGATGATTTTTATGTATTTCATAACGGCTGCATTAATAAATTGCTCTCACTCTTAAAGACTAATTTTGACATTCGACATTTAGGAAAATTGCAAAATTGTCTTGGTATGAAAGTAACTGTAACTAATAATACCACTGTATTAGATCAGTCGGACTACATAGGGCGGATTTTAACTAAATTTAATATGAGTAATTGCAAACCTGTATCTACTCCATTGCCAGTAAACTGCAAGCTAGATAAATCTGATAAGCCGTGTTTAGATGATAAAAAATATAAATACAGACAGCTTCTGGGGTCACTTATGTACTTATCAGTGTGCACCCGCCCGGATATATCTTACGCTTGCAGTCAGCTGAGTCAGTATAGTACATGTTTCGACGAAAGTCATTGGCGTGTTGCTAAACGGGTACTTAGATATTTAGCTGGAACAATAAATTATGGTCTTTGTTTTCAAAGAAGTAATAATTTAGATATTGTAGCTTATGCCGATAGTGATTGGGCAAATGACTTGTCGGATCGCAGATCTTATACTGGCTATGTTGTAAAAATTGGTGAAAATGTGATTAATTGGGAGGCTAAAAAGCAGAGATGTACAGCCCTATCAACATGTGAATCTGAGTATATTGCCATAAGTGATGTATGTAAAGATATATGCTTTGTTAAGAATTTCTTGTCAGAAATAATTGACAAACATTTTGATGTTACCATATATAATGACAATCAGAGTGCTCAGAAATTGTTATTAGTCAAAGAATATTCACATAAAAGAACTAAACATATTGATTTGCGATACCATTATGTTAAACAGCTGATACAGGATAAGAAAATCAATGTTATGTATTTACCGACAGATAAAATGCTTGCTGATATATTTACTAAGCCTTTGTGTATTGAAAAACATACATGTTTTGTAAAGGGTTTAAAATTGAAATGTATCGAATGTTAGTGCATTCATTCACATTTGAAATTTTGTTTCTTCCTTTATTTATTTTATTAACATGTATGTACCTGTATATCACGGAGCTTTTTATTACAGGAGCATATAAGGAGGAGTGTTAGAAAAATAAATTTTTTTCATTGTTGTCTATGCTCCTTCCTTATAAAAAGCTAGGTGACCATAGACTAATCCTCTTTTTATATCAATCCCGCCTTTAGATGTAAGTCACCTGTGTCGTCCGTCCTAAATAATTTAATATTCAACTTTGAATTTACAGTGGTTGTGTAATCATAATATCATACCATGTACATGTGAATATAATAATAATTGTGCATGACAGAGGATTGTTTGATTTGTGTCCGCCACCATTAGAGAAAACCTTCCTGTGCATCCTGAACTTTGCTGAAACTTATACATACTGTGCCTTAAGCCTGTTTTCTAACAAGTTTTCACAGACAATTAAATATGACGTTGATGCATCAAGGCGGTTTGTTAACAAAACCCTACCGGGAAACGCGAAAATCGAAATTTAGTTATCTGCCTCTTTATCGCTTGAATATGCAAGAGTGACAGAGAGGTTAGATAACGAAATTTCGATTTTCTTGTTTCGCGATAGATTTCCAGATTGTGATGGATTGCGGTAGTGGCGCCCCCTACGCAGAGTTTCGCGTAAGATTCCCTATATACTTGGAGGTGGCCTTTCAGGTCAATTAGAACGTCCACTGACATTAAAATGATATCTAAATGGCGTCATTTAGTTATGCATTTCGCTCTTACTTATATTAGCACGAATGAGACGCACCATAACTAAATGACACCATTTTGATGTCAGTATGTTCGAATCGGCCTGTTTGTCATTTTTTTCGGCTGAAACGATTGTGATGATGTTTATACAATATTACTGTATACGTTGGACTCTCACCAACAAAAATATAAGTCTAAGATAAATAAGATGTAACTGGTGACTGAAGAGCTGGCGGCTACCTCGCACAACGTATCAGCATTGCGATACAGCGAGGAAATGCCGCCATCATCCTTGGTACAATGTCTCAATGGCCTATTTTAGATTTAAGCTAGTTAATTTCTTTTAGTAATACCACTTTATAAATCTTTGTAAATAAATGATTTTTCAACAGATAAATATTAAATCAATATTTATTTGAAAAAGCGCTGGTGGACTAGCGGTAAGAGCGTGCGACTTTCAATCCGGAGGTCGCGGGTTCAACCCCCGGCTCGTATCCAATGAGTTTTTCGGAACTTGTGTACGAAATATCATTTGATATTTACCAGTTGCTTTTCGGTGAAGGAAAACATCGTGAGGAAACCGGACTAATCCCAATAAGGCCTAGTTTCCCCTCTGGGTTGGAAGGTCAGATGGCAGTCGCTTTCGTAAAAACAAGTGCCTATGTCAAATCATGGGATTAGTTGTCAAGCGGACCCCAGGCTCCCATGAGCAGTGGCAAAATGCCGGGATAACGCGAGGAACAAGAAGAAATATTAAATCAATATCAGATCAAGTTCAGATTTTTAATGGCGGTATGCGGTTTCGGGGCTCATTATGCGATGTCGTCAGGGTAAATTGTAGTCGCTTAGAATGCGGGCCGCGGGGCGAGGAGGATCAGCTGAAACAGCTTGGTACTATACTAGTATAATACTGTAAGAAAGATGTACATAATGTAAAAAATTATGCATAAACATTGCACACTTTGTACTTTTGTACTTCGTATTCGTGTTTAACCTTGATGTCTTTCAGTCAATCTATTTAGGGTTCCGTACCCAAAGGGTAAAAACGGGACCCTATTACTAAGACTGCACTGTCAGTAGTGTGTTTATGCCGCTCCGAGATCAAAACTTTTCCGCCAGAGGGCGACAGTATGTATGCGTAAGGTAGTGACAATTTAGTTCACCCTACTCCCCGCTAGATGGCGCCACTGTCTATGCGCAACGTTAGTTCCAAAGGTCTCCGCCAGCCCTGCCTGGGGGGCGACAGTATGTATGCGTAACGTTAGTTCCAAAATTATCCGCCAGCCCTGCCTGGGGGCGACAGTATGTATGCGCAACGTTAGTTCCAAAAATATCCACCAGCCCTGCCTGGGGGCGACAGTATGTATGCACAACGTTAGTTCCAAAAATCCCCACCAGCCCTGCGTGGGGGCGACAGTATGTATGCGCAACGTTAGTTCCAAAAATATCCGCCAGCCCTGCCTGGGGGCGACAGTATGTATGCGCAACGTTAGTTCTAAAAATCCCCACCAGCCCTGCCTGGGGGCGACAGTATGTATGCGCAACGTTAGTTCCAAAAATATCCGCCAGCCCTGCCTGGGGGCGACAGTATGTATGCGCAACGTTAGTTCCAAAAATATCCGCCAGCCCTGCCTGGGGGCGACAGTATGTATGCGCAACGTTAGTTCCTAAAATCCCCACCAGCCCTGCCTGGGGGCGACAGTATGTATGCGCAACGTTAGTTCCTAAAATTTCCGCCAGCCCCGCTGGAGGGCGACAATATGTATGCACAACGTTAGTTCCAAAAATCCCCACCAGCCCTGCCTGGGGGCGACAGTATGTATGCGCAACGTTAGTTCCTAAAATTTCCGCCAGCCCCGCTGGAGGGCGACAGTATGTATGCGCAAGGTTAGTTCTAAAAAGCCCCCGCCAGAGGGCGACAGTATGTATGCGCAACGTTAGTTCCAAAATTATCCGCCAGCCCTGCCTGGGGGCGACAGTATGTATGCGCAACGTTAGTTCTAAAATTCTCCTGCCAGAGGGCGACAGTATGTATGCGCAACGTTAGTTTCAAAACCATCCGCTATGAAATGAATAGATGTCTCCACTTTGTATGTGAGTTGTTGAATCGCTTAAATGAATAGATATCCCTAGTGGCGCCTTCGTCGATGGACACCGCTAGTTAGTTCCAAAAATCCCCGCCAGGCCCGCCAGAGGGCGACAGTATGTATGCGCAACGTTAGTTCCAAAAATCCCCGCTAGCCCCGCCTGAGGGCGACAGTATGTATGCGCAACGTTAGTTCTAAACTTTCCCCGCCAGAGGGCGACTGTATGTATGCGCAACGTTAGTTCTAAAACCATCCGCTATGATATGTATAGATGAGCAGCCGTCTGAGTATTTCTAAAAAAGTCCGCAGAGTCAGAGGGGGTTCATGGTAAGTTAATTAATCTTGGTCAAGCAAATCTAGTCAGTAGAAAAAGGCGGCAAATTTGAAAAATCGTGGGCTACCAACACTACGTTTGAATAGTTCGAAAATCGTGTGTCATTTATATCTTATCTGTGGAACTGTTTTGTTTACATTTCATCGCTGTTCGATGTACATTCCTGCCTTTTGTTCGTTTCCTAGGGTTACCATACTTTAGTTTGCTTTACATTGCTTCTGACATATCCGGCTTGACAGACTATCGATTCGCTTAACAATATAGATGTCGCTAGTGGCGCCTCGTCAGTGGACACCGCTAGTTAGTTCCAAAAACATCCGCTATGAAATTGCAAAAAGGCCCATCATGTTTGTTTTAAAATATGAGACATATATCGGCGTTTTTTTTAATACCACGTCAGTGGCAAACAAGCAGACGACCCCACCTGACAGTAAGCAGTCACCGTAGCCCATGGACGCCTGCGAATTCAATAGTTTACACGGATGCACTTTTATTTGCGGTTGGTTTTGTCGCTTGTGCTTATCAAATGTATGGAGTTTGTAGTTTACCAACCGTAAAGGGGTTTTTCTTTTATTATACCACATTGGTGGCAAATAAGCATACAGTCCGTCTGATGGTAAGTTGTTACCGTAGCCTTTGGACGCCTGCAACTCCAGGGTGGATACAAGCGCGCTGCCGACTGCCCAAAGATTCAATAACTTTGTTTTAAAATATGAGGCTTATATCGGCGTTTTTTTTAATACCACGTCAGTGGCAAACAAGCAGACGACCCCACCTGACAGTAAGCAGTCACCGTAGCCCATGGACGCCTGCGAATTCAATAGTTTACACGGATGCACTTTTATTTGCGGTTGGTTTTGTCGCTTGTGCTTATCAAATGTATGGAGTTTGTAGTTTACCAACTGTAAAGGGGTTTTTCTTTTATTATACCACATTGGTGGCAAATAAGCATACAGTCCGTCTGATGGTAAGTTGTTACCGTAGCCTTTGGACGCCTGCAACTCCAGGGTGGATACAAGCGCGCTGCCGACTGCCCAAAGATTCAATAACTTTGTTTTAAAATATGAGGCTTATATCGGCGTTTTTTTTAATACCACGTCAGTGGCAAACAAGCAGACGACCCCACCTGACAGTAAGCAGTCACCGTAGCCCATGGACGCCTGCGAATTCTATTGTTACCACGGATGCATTTTTATTTGCGGTTGGTTTTGTCGCTTGTGCTTATCAAATGTATGGAGTTTGTAGTTTACCGACCGCAAAAAGATCCAGATTTTTTTTTTTATATACTACGTCGGTGGCAAACAAGCATCCGGCTCACCTGATGGTAAGCAGCCACCGTAGCCTTTGGACGCTTGCAAGTTCAGACTTTTGAAACCTATACATCATCATCATCATCATTATTATCATTAGACCCTCAGGAAAACCTCGACTGGGGACACCTCCGGCCCCCCTGCTCATGAAGTATTTAGGGTTTCTAGCACACTTATTTACGGTTGATTTTGTCTCTTTTGGTTATCAAATGTAGTTTGTAGTTTGCAGACTGCAAAAAGGCCCAGATTTTTTTTTTTTAATAATACGTCGGTGGCAAACAAGCATCCGGCTCACATGATGGTAAGCAGTCAACGTAGCCTATGGATGCCTGCAACTTTAGAGTTGTTACATGCGCGTTGCCGACTGCAAAAAGGTTCAATAAGTTTTTTTCTTTTTTTATATACCACGTCGGTGGCAAACAAGCACACGGCCCGTCTGGTAGTGAGCAGTCACCGTAGCCTATGGACGCCTGCAATTTCGAGATGTTACATGCGCGTTGCCGATCGTTGAGATGTAGACCGTGACGTTCGAAAACAAAAAGTCGTATGTGACTGTAAACTTCCATTCACCGTAGAATTTGACAGATAGAGAGAGTTTGAATTAAGTATTGTAACCTTAGTCAGATAATGAAGCTTATTTGAAAGATTATTAACTCTAAGTACTAGAAATAAAGTAGATTTTACTAATGCTGTAATTCTGTAATGCGACATGGTCATGAAACTCGTGCGATGTTGGGGGTATACTCTTCAATCTTTTCAATCGGAATGGTCAGAGGTCAGAGTTCAGAGGTCAGAAAGTCCGTGAGGGACAGAACATACGCAAAGTGAAGAAATTGAAAACACGTTTTAATATACCTGACAACATATCAAGCATAACCTACGTAACTTGGTCGGGTTATTTGTTACCTAACATAAACCATACTAAATTCACTGTGGGGGAATTAAAAAAAAATGTGAGTGTGTGACAAGGACAAACAATAATAACGCTTTCTCTGCTACTCCTACTGAAAGATTACATAAGACTA
Organism: Cydia fagiglandana; assembly: GCF_963556715.1. Classification (NCBI taxonomy): domain Eukaryota; kingdom Metazoa; phylum Arthropoda; class Insecta; order Lepidoptera; family Tortricidae; genus Cydia; species Cydia fagiglandana. Next base: position 1,035,947 of record NC_085950.1, on the reverse strand, counting down.
TCTCGTTTGGTCATTTCCCCCTCCCAGTCCCTCCCCCCACCAGTTCCAATTATAATATCATAAATGAGATCACAATACCTGCAACCTGTAACTGACGCATACGCTTTCTAAAATTAATTACAAAATCAGAAAATAACAATGGAGTACGTCATTGAACTCGTTGCGAGGCTGTGGTTTAGTAACAAGGGGTTAGGGTACAATTATAAATGTGGAGATAGCGACGAAACAAATATTGCATTCATCTCATCAATCGAGGCGCTGGCACCTGACGTGGACATTTACAAGTGGGAGGCGGCCCGGATCGATCTCAAGAAGCTGATCAAAGAACTTCTGGAGGAGAGGAGCATCCTTCAGTTACACTCGGGATACCATGCGGAGGGACTTTTGCTGGAGGTGCTAAGAAAACACAACATTAGATCATTCCTCTCCGTGCCTCTTAAACAGAAAACTTTAATCTGGAAAGACGCGGGGGTGTGGTTCGTAGAGGTGACCAACCCGAAAATCATCAAGAGAACTTATGTGTTTTTTGACTTCGAATAAGTGTACGTCTGTGTATGTCTGAAATAAAAAAATGTTTAAAAGTGAATGACTATTTATTTATTTACCAATCATTTAGGTATTTTATAATGTTCCCAATGTGAGTACAAAAAAAATGCAAAAGCTGGTTTTTCAAAATTCGTTGTTAAGGGGCTCCTTGGCGCTAATGACATTCGATCTGAATCCTTTAGTTTTCTAATGTTTTTAAAGTGAGAACTTCTTTAGCGGCGTTGGGCACTTTCTGAGACAGCGATCACGTGATCGTAACGTTTAGATGGCCACTCAAATAGATGGCAATTAAATCAATAAAGAAAAACTCAATGACATTACATGAAAAAGGTTCTAATCTTGTACGGGTTGAAATACGAGGATCTCACAGTTACATTCAAACTTTATATCACTCAAATATAATTCAATAAAGCTACATCTTGATGAAATCGCTAATAAAAGTGAACTCTAGTAATGGTGAATAAAACTCAAAATATCATGATCAAATATATTTAGATGCGAGATCTGCAAGGTAACTTTACAATTTCTATTCGAATTTTAAAGAATTAACTGTACAAATTTGAATTTTAAACAAGCTCACTGACCAGCAATTTCGGACTAAAGTTTTTCAATAGAAAGGAGGATACATAGTGCTGCAGACATTTTGGCCTAGTCATTGAGTTTTCACTTCTGTCGGCACTCCCGGAGTGCAATCCGTTGTTTTTTTGTAGCTATAATAGCAACGACTTTTAGCAATATAGTATGCCATATTTACTTCAAAGTTCATTGTCTTCGAGATATTCGACATCAAGTTGAACAATTTTAGGCCAACAACCTGGTTTTCAGGCCATAGCTTTTGTGTTAATTATTTTAAAATTTACATCTCTGACCAGTTTTTAGAGACGTCAAAGACAAACCCAAATATGCAGATTTCGTACATGTAAGATCCTTCACAGCAATCCAGCTACGAAAAAAGTGTTATTTTTAGACAATGTTTAAAAAAATCATAAAATAAAAACTTTTTACAAAAAAAAGAAAACCGACTTCAAAAAGGATGAAATAAAATATTATCCTTTTTAAGTCTATGCGTTACCAACTGATATGTTTGAAGTCGGTGCCAAGCCAACTTTTGAAGCATACCATGATTTTGGTGCGATTCGATAAGGATGTACGTTGGATTGCCTTACAATGAACGTACTTTCTGTAGGTAGAGTCGACGTTAAAAATATGTTTACACTTTTCGTCTTATTACAAAGGAGTAAGGTGCAAAAGTGTATAATACATTTCTTTGACGTCGACTGTACCTAAGAACACACCTGAGAACACACGATCAAACCTTCTTGGCACAGTCCGTACCATGTTTGTCGGCACGCAAGCGTGGGATTGGGACTGAAGTTATTTCCCGTCCCTTATTCAGAGGACTACATTTCAAAATATAAAACAATTCAAGGAATTTACGGTCTTGCCAAATTTCACCTAAAGCGGTTCAGTTGTTTAGCCATGAAAAAGCGACAAAGAGGCAGACAGAATTACTTACACATTTATAATAGTTCTAATGGTACAGTTCTAATGGGATTTATAGTCATAAAGCTGATTATTTTTGACGGGTATTCTTTACTACTTGGCTTGGCACCGACTTCAAACATATCAGTTGGTAACGCATAGACTTAAAAAGGATAATATTTTATTTCATCCTTTTTGAAGTCGGTTTTCTTTTTTTTGTAAAAAGTTTTTATTTTTCCATTTTTAGTTTTAACATCACGATTAACACTAAATTCGTGTATCTACTTTAATAAATATCTAAATATGGAATTTTCTCGAGTCCGTCTGGGAAATTATAATTCCTGTCACTACCTACACTAAATCCATCCTCCGCCCCGCCACTGACCCAATCCCTCAACCCCCACGATTACTCAACCTCATAGCGTATCAACCCCTGATCCATGTACCCCTCGGCCCTGAACCAGCACCCCTTCAACCATCATTACCCGACCCCTTAATCCCCGACCCCTTAACTCCTAACCCTAACCCCCGATCAGTAGCCTTACCAGCTTACCAAGAGTTTGACATTGATTTATTCGCTAGCGTGTGTGTAACTTACTTTCTTTGCATCTCGCTCGTACTGGCATATTAGTGCGAGCGAGATGCATAAAAAGTAAGTTACGAAGACGTTAGCGTCGCTAACTTAGCGAATATGTCAATGTCAAACTCGTGGTAAGGCTACTCTTGCACTACATCAAATTGGCGGTGTTCGGAAGCAAATGCTCGAGTTATTTTAGAAAACACCGAAATCACTTTACACGTGCCTTTAAAAACTGAGGAGTTCCCTCAGTTCCTCATGGATTCCATCATCAGACCAGAACCAAAAATAATACGGAAACACCTTGGAGGCAACTCCTTCCAAACAAAAAAAGAATTACTCAAATCGGATCACAGGTGCCGGAGTAATCGCTGAACATACTACATTTAATAAATCATCATCATTATCATCAAAACAATCATCATCATGAGGTCTACTTCATCAAAGTGGTGGTTTTCGGGAGAAAATGCTCGAGTTGCTTAAGAAAACACCCAAATCACCATGCATGTGCCTTTAAAAATTGAGGAGTTCCCTCAATTCCTCATGGATCCCATCATCAGAACAGAACCAAATTAAAATGGGACCAACTCGGAGGTAGCTCCTTTCAAACAAAAAAAGAATTACTCAAATCGGACTACGGATGTCGGAGTAATCGGTGAACGTACATAGAAAAAAAAAAAAAAATAGCCACAACCGAATACAGAACCTCCTCCTTCTATGAAATGGAAGTCGGTTAAAAATAAGTATTCATTAGTTTCAAAATCCGGTAGACAAGAATGGAGATTAAAGATTGAAGAATCGGTAGCCATTTGTCTTATAATTCTATCTGAAGTGTAAATGTAGAAGTAACGGCTCAAACCTTGTCAAATATCGATGAAAACCGCGGGGAGCCCCTTAAGGTGAGGTTGTGTAGAGCAATGTTTCAGAGTTACTAAGCGTGTGTCATCATCGTCGTTAAAAATATATCAAGTTCGATTTCAAACAAAAACAAGACCTAACCTAATCAAAGCAAGTGCTATACCATCTACATATTATGCATAGTAGGTTCTGCCATCTTGTGGGTCCCATTGGAAGTATAAACGTCACATTTACGTCTCGCGCCAAAAATCAGATGGCTCCTATGCTGTATAGTTCATGCATGCTCCCTATTGTCAGTTCAGTACGGTGGCGCTTAAGCAATGTCAATGTGAAAACAAATCCGTTTAAAATTACAAGGAGGGATTTCATATCATCGCTAAGTAGGCGAAAGTGTGTCTGTCTGTCTGTTTGTCTGTTACCTCTTCACGCTTAAGCCGCTGAACCGATTTAGTTGAAATTTGGTATAGAGATAGTTCGAGTCCTGGGGAAAATCAGGGATATCATTCCTGAAGAGAGTGCAAAGGCGGGTGGAATTGAAAGGGTTAATGGCATTGCCTAATGATTGAAGTAAGCAATGAGCATATTGAATGATTGCTATTAGCATTATCCAGGCGCTATACCTACTTTAGCTGCTGTCACTAATTCCACGCAGACGAAGTCGCGGGCAAAAGCTAGTATTTCAATATTTTCGCTAGGATTTTTTGATTGTTTAGTACAAAAATCAACTTTACTTAAATGTAATAAGGTTGACATCTGTTGCGGGGTAGCAGAACTTCTGTGATTGTAGCTCAACTATGCGACGCTAGATGGGCTACTCGTATCTTCAAAAATAAAAATCGTAGATGCAATTTCGACATAATTTCCTTTACTGTAAAGTTCAAATTATTGTAATGGGCTAGGGCTCATAGGATAATCTCTTTCGAAATAAGAAAATATGGTCAATCATCCTTTAGATAGCGTTGCGTTTGTAGTAGTGTGCATGTTGACGACATAGGTTTCCAGACCGCAGGGAAGCATCATATATTTGTTAATGCCTGGAAGATTGAGGCCTGTCTGCCCATGCTGATGCCAGCTCTGAGCTTATTGAATCGCCTTTCTTGGAACTCTTCAACGTACTTTCGGTCATTGGTTCATTTGTCTTAGAGTTTGGTAAAATGACATTCGGTGTATATGTTCAGTGGGCATGCTAAGGGTTATATTTGCAAAAACCCAGGTGTTGAGTTTGGTTAATGCTTGAGAGCTCCATGTGCATTTGGCCTGTTTAGTGTCCATATTATGCAGACGCACTGCTTGCCACCATTTGAATATTGTCTTTAGAGCTCTTTGCATTAGGTTGAATATCGTGTGGAAGAAGAAGAAGTTTTGAGTAGAAACAATGTTAGACTAATAATGGACTGACGGATATAGGCTGTCAGTAGTCCTTTTTCCCTGCTTTTGCTTTTGCTATGAAGTTTACCTTGACCCGAGTCCAATTATCTGGTACGATTCACCACGCGAAACTTGCTCTGAATATTATGGCCAGATGCAGATTGCTGTAAAAGCGCCGCTGATTTAAATCAAAAAGTTTGGTCTAAAGATGTTTCTTGCTATATTCCAGTCGATATTGCGTGCCACTGTGGATTCGAGGATTCCTATGGGCGCAAAGCTGTGTTTATTACTGGTTGAGTATGAACCGGGGAAGTGGGTGTCTCTGAGCAAGTTCCTCTTCCGTGTTCATAAATGTGCCATCTAGTGTTTAAGGAGACCGAGATAGTTGGTTGGTGTCTTGGAGAGTATTATGTAAGTTCATGCTCCTTTATGAGTTTGGGCAATATCAGGAGGCACCCCGTACGATTGCCCTGTCTAGACGGAACCTTCTCCATTATCTTATTTTTGCCTCCCATATTTGTTTATTATATTCAGTCAATGCTCTATGATACCCGTAGTACCATACCCATTCTGTTAACAATTAAAACAGATCAATTCCAAAACCTGTTCTGTTGTGATCTGTTCTGTTCTATCTTGTTCTGTTCTTTTATGTTCTGTTCTTTTATGTTCTGTTCTATCTTGTTCTGTTCTGTTCTGTTCTATCTTTTTCTGTTCTAACCTGTTCTGTTGAGAGCTGTTCTGTTGTGATCTGTTCTGTTCTAACCTGATCTGTTATGATCTGTTCTGTTGTGACCTGTTCTGTTGTGACTTGTTCTGTTGCCGCGCGCACCCGAGTTGCATACATTGCCATTGTTAGTAGCTCGGTACCACTTACAGGGCTAGCGGGTCTTATTTGAAATGTTCTTTGTCTTATGGGCAGTTGTGTTAAAGTCTGTCACAATCCTACTGTGTTCTTATGAGGTGTCTGCATTAACGCAATCATCAAGGGCGTCGGTTCACTGTTACTTTTTTTACTGTGGTTCCGTCTAGACAGGGCAATCGTACGGGGTGCCTCCTGATATTGCCCAAACTCATAAAGGAGCATGAACTTACATAATACTCTCCAAGACACCAACCAACTATCTCGGTCTCCTTAAACACTAGATGGCACATTTATGAACACGGAAGAGGAACTTGCTCAGAGACACCCACTTCCCCGGTTCATACTCAACCAGTAATAAACACAGCTTTGCGCCCATAGGAATCCTCGAATCCACAGTGGCACGCAATATCGACTGGAATATAGCAAGAAACATCTTTAGACCAAACTTTTTGATTTAAATCAGCGGCGCTTTTACAGCAATCTGCATCTGGCCATAATATTCAGAGCAAGTTTCGCGTGGTGAATCGTACCAGATAATTGGACTCGGGTCAAGGTAAACTTCATAGCAAAAGCAAAAGCAGGGAAAAAGGACTACTGACAGCCTATATCCGTCAGTCCATTATTAGTCTAACATTGTTTCTACTCAAAACTTCTTCTTCTTCCACACGATATTCAACCTAATGCAAAGAGCTCTAAAGACAATATTCAAATGGTGGCAAGCAGTGCGTCTGCATAATATGGACACTAAACAGGCCAAATGCACATGGAGCTCTCAAGCATTAACCAAACTCAACACCTGGGTTTTTGCAAATATAACCCTTAGCATGCCCACTGAACATATACACCGAATGTCATTTTACCAAACTCTAAGACAAATGAACCAATGACCGAAAGTACGTTGAAGAGTTCCAAGAAAGGCGATTCAATAAGCTCAGAGCTGGCATCAGCATGGGCAGACAGGCCTCAATCTTCCAGGCATTAACAAATATATGATGCTTCCCTGCGGTCTGGAAACCTATGTCGTCAACATGCACACTACTACAAACGCAACGCTATCTAAAGGATGATTGACCATATTTTCTTATTTCGAAAGAGATTATCCTATGAGCCCTAGCCCATTACAATAATTTGAACTTTACAGTAAAGGAAATTATGTCGAAATTGCATCTACGATTTTTATTTTTGAAGATACGAGTAGCCCATCTAGCGTCGCATAGTTGAGCTACAATCACAGAAGTTCTGCTACCCCGCAACAGATGTCAACCTTATTACATTTAAGTAAAGTTGATTTTTGTACTAAACAATCAAAAAATCCTAGCGAAAATATTGAAATACTAGCTTTTGCCCGCGACTTCGTCTGCGTGGAATTAGTGACAGCAGCTAAAGTAGGTATAGCGCCTGGATAATGCTAATAGCAATCATTCAATATGCTCATTGCTTACTTCAATCATTAGGCAATGCCATTAACCCTTTCAATTCCACCCGCCTTTGCACTCTCTTCAGGAATGATATCCCTGATTTTCCCCAGGACTCGAACTATCTCTATACCAAATTTCAACTAAATCGGTTCAGCGGCTTAAGCGTGAAGAGGTAACAGACAAACAGACAGACAGACACACTTTCGCCTACTTAGCGATGATATGAAATCCCTCCTTGTAATTTTAAACGGATTTGTTTTCACATTGACATTGCTTAAGCGCCACCGTACTGAACTGACAATAGGGAGCATGCATGAACTATACAGCATAGGAGCCATCTGATTTTTGGCGCGAGACGTAAATGTGACGTTTATACTTCCAATGGGACCCACAAGATGGCAGAACCTACTATGCATAATATGTAGATGGTATAGCACTTGCTTTGATTAGGTTAGGTCTTGTTTTTGTTTGAAATCGAACTTGATATATTTTTAACGACGATGATGACACACGCTTAGTAACTCTGAAACATTGCTCTACACAACCTCACCTTAAGGGGCTCCCCGCGGTTTTCATCGATATTTGACAAGGTTTGAGCCGTTACTTCTACATTTACACTTCAGATAGAATTATAAGACAAATGGCTACCGATTCTTCAATCTTTAATCTCCATTCTTGTCTACCGGATTTTGAAACTAATGAATACTTATTTTTTTATGATTTTTTTAAACATTGTCTAAAAATAACACTTTTTTCGTAGCTGGATTGCTGTGAAGGATCTTACATGTACGAAATCTGCATATTTGGGTTTGTCTTTGACGTCTCTAAAAACTGGTCAGAGATGTAAATTTTAAAATAATTAACACAAAAGCTATGGCCTGAAAACCAGGTTGTTGGCCTAAAATTGTTCAACTTGATGTCGAATATCTCGAAGACAATGAACTTTGAAGTAAATATGGCATACTATATTGCTAAAAGTCGTTGCTATTATAGCTACAAAAAAACAACGGATTGCACTCCGGGAGTGCCGACAGAAGTGAAAACTCAATGACTAGGCCAAAATGTCTGCAGCACTATGTATCCTCCTTTCTATTGAAAAACTTTAGTCCGAAATTGCTGGTCAGTGAGCTTGTTTAAAATTCAAATTTGTACAGTTAATTCTTTAAAATTCGAATAGAAATTGTAAAGTTACCTTGCAGATCTCGCATCTAAATATATTTGATCATGATATTTTGAGTTTTATTCACCATTACTAGAGTTCACTTTTATTAGCGATTTCATCAAGATGTAGCTTTATTGAATTATATTTGAGTGATATAAAGTTTGAATGTAACTGTGAGATCCTCGTATTTCAACCCGTACAAGATTAGAACCTTTTTCATGTAATGTCATTGAGTTTTTCTTTATTGATTTAATTGCCATCTATTTGAGTGGCCATCTAAACGTTACGATCACGTGATCGCTGTCTCAGAAAGTGCCCAACGCCGCTAAAGAAGTTCTCACTTTAAAAACATTAGAAAACTAAAGGATTCAGATCGAATGTCATTAGCGCCAAGGAGCCCCTTAACAACGAATTTTGAAAAACCAGCTTTTGCATTTTTTTTGTACTCGCATTGGGAACATTATAAAATACCTAAATGATTGGTAAATAAATAAATAGTCATTCACTTTTAAACATTTTTTTATTTCAGACATACACAGACGTACACTTATTCGAAGTCAAAAAACACATAAGTTCTCTTGATGATTTTCGGGTTGGTCACCTCTACGAACCACACCCCCGCGTCTTTCCAGATTAAAGTTTTCTGTTTAAGAGGCACGGAGAGGAATGATCTAATGTTGTGTTTTCTTAGCACCTCCAGCAAAAGCCCCTCCGCATGGTATCCCGAGTGTAACTGAAGGATGCTCCTCTCCTCCAGAAGTTCTTTGATCAGCTTCTTGAGATCGATCCGGGCCGCCTCCCACTTGTAAATGTCCACGTCAGGTGCCAGCGCCTCGATTGATGAGATGAATGCAATATTTGTTTCGTCGCTATCTCCACATTTATAATTGTACCCTAACCCCTTGTTACTAAACCACAGCCTCGCAACGAGTTCAATGACGTACTCCATTGTTATTTTCTGATTTTTTAATTAATTTTAGAAAGCGTATGCGTCAGTTACAGGTTGCAGGTATTGTGATCTCATTTATGATATTATAATTGGAACTGGTGGGGGGAGGGACTGGGAGGGGGAAATGACCAAACGAGATAGTCTTATGTAATCTTTCAGTAGGAGTAGCAGAGAAAGCGTTATTATTGTTTGTCCTTGTCACACACTCACATTTTTTTTTAATTCCCCACAGTGAATTTAGTATGGTTTATGTTAGGTAACAAATAACCCGACCAAGTTACGTAGGTTATGCTTGATATGTTGTCAGGTATATTAAAACGTGTTTTCAATTTCTTCACTTTGCGTATGTTCTGTCCCTCACGGACTTTCTGACCTCTGAACTCTGACCTCTGACCATTCCGATTGAAAAGATTGAAGAGTATACCCCCAACATCGCACGAGTTTCATGACCATGTCGCATTACAGAATTACAGCATTAGTAAAATCTACTTTATTTCTAGTACTTAGAGTTAATAATCTTTCAAATAAGCTTCATTATCTGACTAAGGTTACAATACTTAATTCAAACTCTCTCTATCTGTCAAATTCTACGGTGAATGGAAGTTTACAGTCACATACGACTTTTTGTTTTCGAACGTCACGGTCTACATCTCAACGATCGGCAACGCGCATGTAGCATCTCGAAATTGCAGGCGTCCATAGGCTACGGTGACTGCTCACTACCAGACGGGCCGTGTGCTTGTTTGCCACCGACGTGGTATATAAAAAAAGAAAAAAACTTATTGAACCTTTTTGCAGTCGGCAACGCGCATGTAACAACTCTAAAGTTGCAGGCATCCATAGGCTACGTTGACTGCTTACCATCATGTGAGCCGGATGCTTGTTTGCCACCGACGTATTATTAAAAAAAAAAAATCTGGGCCTTTTTGCAGTCTGCAAACTACAAACTACATTTGATAACCAAAAGAGACAAAATCAACCGTAAATAAGTGTGCTAGAAACCCTAAATACTTCATGAGCAGGGGGGCCGGAGGTGTCCCCTGTCGAGGTTTTCCTGAGGGTCTAATGATAATAATGATGATGATGATGATGATGTATAGGTTTCAAAAGTCTGAACTTGCAAGCGTCCAAAGGCTACGGTGGCTGCTTACCATCAGGTGAGCCGGATGCTTGTTTGCCACCGACGTAGTATATAAAAAAAAAAATCTGGATCTTTTTGCGGTCGGTAAACTACAAACTCCATACATTTGATAAGCACAAGCGACAAAACCAACCGCAAATAAAAATGCATCCGTGGTAACAATAGAATTCGCAGGCGTCCATGGGCTACGGTGACTGCTTACTGTCAGGCGAGGTCGTCTGCTTGTTTGCCACTGACGTGGTATTAAAAAAAACGCCGATATAAGCCTCATATTTTAAAACAAAGTTATTGAATCTTTGGGCAGTCGGCAGCGCGCTTGTATCCACCCTGGAGTTGCAGGCGTCCAAAGGCTACGGTAACAACTTACCATCAGACGGACTGTATGCTTATTTGCCACCAATGTGGTATAATAAAAGAAAAACCCCTTTACGGTTGGTAAACTACAAACTCCATACATTTGATAAGCACAAGCGACAAAACCAACCGCAAATAAAAGTGCATCCGTGTAAACTATTGAATTCGCAGGCGTCCATGGGCTACGGTGACTGCTTACTGTCAGGTGGGGTCGTCTGCTTGTTTGCCACTGACGTGGTATTAAAAAAAACGCCGATATAAGCCTCATATTTTAAAACAAAGTTATTGAATCTTTGGGCAGTCGGCAGCGCGCTTGTATCCACCCTGGAGTTGCAGGCGTCCAAAGGCTACGGTAACAACTTACCATCAGACGGACTGTATGCTTATTTGCCACCAATGTGGTATAATAAAAGAAAAACCCCTTTACGGTTGGTAAACTACAAACTCCATACATTTGATAAGCACAAGCGACAAAACCAACCGCAAATAAAAGTGCATCCGTGTAAACTATTGAATTCGCAGGCGTCCATGGGCTACGGTGACTGCTTACTGTCAGGTGGGGTCGTCTGCTTGTTTGCCACTGACGTGGTATTAAAAAAAACGCCGATATATGTCTCATATTTTAAAACAAACATGATGGGCCTTTTTGCAATTTCATAGCGGATGTTTTTGGAACTAACTAGCGGTGTCCACTGACGAGGCGCCACTAGCGACATCTATATTGTTAAGCGAATCGATAGTCTGTCAAGCCGGATATGTCAGAAGCAATGTAAAGCAAACTAAAGTATGGTAACCCTAGGAAACGAACAAAAGGCAGGAATGTACATCGAACAGCGATGAAATGTAAACAAAACATTTCCACAGATAAGATATAAATGACACACGATTTTCGAACTATTCAAACGATTTTTCAAATTTGCCGCCTTTTTCTACTGACTAGATTTGCTTGACCAAGATTAATTAACTTACCATGAACCCCCTCTGACTCTGCGGACTTTTTTAGAAATACTCAGACGGCTGCTCATCTATACATATCATAGCGGATGGTTTTAGAACTAACGTTGTGCATACATACTGTCGCCCTCTGGCGGGCCTGGCGGGGATTTTTGGAACTAACTAGCGGTGTCCACCGACGAAGGCGCCACTAGGGATATCTATTCATTTAAGCGATTCAACAACTCACATACAAAGTGGAGACATCTATTCATTTCATAGCGGATGGTTTTGAAACTAACGTTGCGCATACATACTGTCGCCCTCAGGCAGGGCTGGTGGGGATTTTTGGAACTAACGTTGCGCATACATACTGTCGCCCTCTGGCGGGGGCTTTTTAGAACTAACCTTGCGCATACATACTGTCGCCCTCCAGCGGGGCTGGCGGAAATTTTAGGAACTAACGTTGCGCATACATACTGTCGCCCCCATGCAGGGCTGGTGGGGATTTTTGGAACTAACGTTGCGCATACATACTGTCGCCCTCAGGCAGGGCTGGTGGGGATTTTTAGAACTAACGTTGCGCATACATACTGTCGCCCCCAGGCAGGGCTGGCGGATAATTTTGGAACTAACGTTACGCATACATACTGTCGCCCTCTGGCAGGGCTGGCAGATAATTTTGGAACTAACGTTACGCATACATACTGTCGCCCCCAGGCAGGGCTGGTGAGGATTTTTGGAACTAACGTTGCGCATACATACTGTCGCCCTCTGGCGGGAGAATTTTAGAACTAACGTTGCGCATACATACTGTCGCCCCCAGGCAGGGCTGGCGGATAATTTTGGAACTAACGTTACGCATACATACTGTCGCCCCCAGGCAGGGCTGGTGGGGATTTTAGGAACTAACCTTGCGCATACATACTGTCGCCCCCCAGGCAGGGCTGGTGGGGATTTTTGGAACTAACGTTGCGCATACATACTGTCGCCCCCAGGCAGGGCTGGTGGGGATTTTTAGAACTAACGTTGCGCATACATACTGTCGCCCCCAGGCAGGGCTGGCGGGGATTTTTGGAACTAACGTTGCGCATACATACTGTCGCCCCCAGGCAGGGCTGGTGGGGATTTTTAGAACTAACCTTGCGCATACATACTGTCGCCCCCAGGCAGGGCTGGTGGGGATTTTTGGAACTAACGTTACGCATACACAGTGGCGCCTCTAGCGGGGAGTAGAGTGAACTAACCAGCGGCGCATACATACTGTCGCCCTCCGGCGGGGCTGGCGGATATTTTCGGAACTAACGTTGCGCATAGACAGTGGCGCCTCTAGCGGGGAGTAGGGTGAACTAACCAGTGGTGCCATCTAGCGGCGACCTTTGGAACTAACGTTGCGCATACACAGTGGCGCCATCTAGCGGGGAGTAGGGTGAACTAAATTGTCACTACCTTGCGCATACATACTGTCGCCCTCTGGCGGAAAAGTTCTGATCTCGGAGCGGCATAAACACACTACTACTGTCCGTCTATCCGTCTTTTTGTCACCAGGCTGTATCTCATGAACCGTGACAGCGAGACAGTTGAAAATTTCACAGATGATGTATTTCTGTTACCGCAATAACAACAAATATTAAAAAGCACGTAACCCTCGGAGGGAGAGTCCGAGCACATTATTACATTATTGGCTTTATGACGTCTGCACAATTTTTTTGTCTTTCGAACTGGATCGTATAAACAATCTAAACATTTCTTGGTCCTTCGAACCGGACCGTATAAACAACCTAACCAATTTTATCGCAACAAAATTAGCTGACATAAAGCCAGTATTTAGTGCTGTAAAGTGTCCTACTTTACCGCACCCGTCACCCGCATTAGCCACTCACTCTCTTCTGTTTGTATACATATATCATTCACCCTTGATGCGTAAGTAACAGGGTTCAATTTTGCACAACTAGCCGCAATTGTCGCTTGCCTTACCCACTAATTTGTTTCCATTGTGCCACCCTTGTTACGTAAGCAATAGAGTTCACAATGTGGTCACATGTGCACCAACCATTATTGGCTAGGTAATACAGGGTGATTTCTGGGTCGTGATCCAAAACCACTTTTCTGACTCTGTAAATGGTCCACATTATCATATGGCATTAGTATTTGATTAAAAGACAATTAGTTAAATTTTACTCATTTTTAAATTATAATTAATCTTATAGGTATTAAGTAATCATGGTTACCCTATGACTTTTGTCATAATAATATGCTGTATGTAAAGTAAAGCGACAATATACGTGACATTGAGGGTGACCAAATTGTATGCAAAAATTATTTTCTACTTGTCACCTGAAAAATGATCATTATTTTTGGTGATAAACAATAACTAACAACATCATTAGGCTCATCTTTGAATTCTGTATCATGTCTCGTGATCTCTTGCTACATATATATGACCCCGAAACCACCCTGTATAGTTCACTGTGGCTGTATAGTTCGTATTCGTTTGAATAATTACGTGTTAGCTTCCGGACCGCCGCACTCCAAAGGGTCTACCGCGAACCACGTTCGACGTGTTGCATCTCTGTCGCACTTGTGAATACGTACATAAGTGTGACAGGGACGCAACAGGTCGAACGTGGTGTGCGGTAGGCCCAGTTCGATGGGCGACCAATATTTCAGCGTAGTCTGCAATTTGTAGGGTTAACTAAGCGTGATAATTGTCAATGCGCCCACAACTGACAAATTTGAATGTTTTCAAACTGAGTTTTCTTACACATTATCGGCTCGATCCGGAAAATGCATTAGAGACTCACTAGATATGAAATAGTAAAGATATGTGACGTTCCACAGCAAAAGGTACCTTATGGCGGCTGGCGCCGCGATTCGGGAAATGAATTAGAGATTCACTAGATATGAAATAGTGAAGATATGTGAAATTCAAAAAAAAAAGGTATCTTATGGCGGCCGGCGCTTACGTCACATAGCGCCGCAATAATATTGGAGCGACATTGATAATAGCGTAAGCGCCAATAAGGTACCTTTACTCGTGGTACGTCACATATCTTTACTATATCGTATCTAGTTAATCTCTAATTCATTTCCCGAATCGCGCCGTGGGTCATCGCGCCAGCCAAGTAAGTAAGTAAAGCTATAGACTTCATCATCATCATCTCAGCCATAAGAGGTCCACTGCTGTACTTAGGCCTCCCCCATTTGGGACCCGGATATGTCCTTAAACTACGTCCAAGACCACCGGTGGACGGGCAGCAGCGTCCCTTAAGTTCGATGTGCTCGACTGCGATCGCCAACCCGCCTGCCAAGCGTGGCGATTATGGCATTCACCCATCGCCTGTCTATAGACTTACCGGTACTAGAAATCGTCGTAGTTCCGCAAGCGCGTACGCAACTCGCGCATGCGCCTCGGCGGGCGTGGCGAACGCGCTCACTTCAACGTGGAGCTCTTCAGCTAAGTGGGAGAACTTCGGGTCGCCAGACACGCGGAGCTCTTCTTCCTGGAGAAACATAAAGCGAGATTATAAGAGGCAATAATGTATTATAACGAGGCTGTTAAGGATTGTAGTCTTAAAATAATTTCGCCTGGCAACATTATCGTTCAAACTTAAAAAAAAAAAACTATACTTCCTCCCCTTCTCGTATCGCGAATGTAACATGTCGGGCGCATCTCGCTGCGCTAATTATTATTTTCGAATATTATCGTCTCGGTTCATTTAAAAGATTCAATTTCGTCTGTAAACTGTGTGTACTCATTGTGGAAGGCTAATCAGTTGAAGAAGCACTGCTCCTGCTCCGTTTCGGTGTCCACGCTGGTCCAGGTAACTCGGGTTCGAGGTAAGTCTAGACGAGCCGAAGGTCTGAGAAGCCTGCGCCAGCCTCCACCGAGAGCTGCACCGTCATCTACAGCTCAGCAAGGTGAGTGCTTTTACCAATTGACCTAGCCTGTCCTAAGTTCCACGGTATATCGTTTCGTATCTCGTCTCGTAATTTGTTTAAATACAGTCCACATAATTTTTAAATATCGAAGTAAAATAATCCCCTTAACAGAGGCAAAAATATCAGAAGTACCTATTCGTGGTTCGTGGCAAACTTGCCTGATGATGTCACCATAACCACAGAATAAATAATAGTACATTACCGTACAGTCGCCATCAGATATATCACAGCGGCCAAGATGTTCACAAATATCTGAACACGCCTCTTTTGTCAAGGCGTTAGAGTGCGTGTTCAGATATTTGTGAGCACCTTAGCCGCTCCGATATATCTGATGGCGATTGTACACAAATGACACTTCATAAACGGGAGTTTGACAGCGGTTCAGGGACGAATCATGCTGCTGGACGAATATTTAGGGTGGTCAAAATTCAAGTCATTATCTTATCTGTGGTCGTGCACGCAAAGGTACGTCAAGTTGTGTCAAACCTAATAATTGCTGCTGAGCCGAACGGAGCCGAGTATGCCCGAAAGGAGGAGTGTCGACCCACTGCCATAACCTTAGGCCAGTGGGTTTAGCTTAGTAGCGCCGCGAAAGTATCTCGCGAGATAGACTACCCGTCTAGTTATTTCGGACTGAATTAACTAGAGAAGGGCGGCCTCGTATTTACTGTTTTTTTGTCTGGTTAAGCTCACCTTCTCCCACGTCATAGCTTAGTTTATTTTTATTGTGTTTTATTGTGTTTTTCTCTCTGGTTGCATGCACAATAAATTAAAAAACATCCTGTACAGAGTTTACAATCACAGATATAGTTATACCAGAAAACCAGCGCCATGGCTAAGTATGTTAGCCATCGGCAAATGCTGAGTGGCATCCATTTTGGTGTTAGTACGTATATGTATTAGAATAAGATGTATTTTTAGGTTAAGTTTTATTTTGACACCAAATAAACTTTTTCTATTCTATTCTGTAGTTTAGTATAACGTACCTTAGTATAACGTATTACTGCTTTAGTATAACGTACCTTAGTATAACGTATTACTGCTTTAGTATAACGTACCTTAGTATAACGTACTTTAGTATAACGTACCTTAGTATAACGTATTACTGCTTTAGTATAACGTACCTTAGTATAACGTATTACTGCTTTAATATAACGTACCTTAGTATAACGTATTACTGCTTTAATATAACGTACCTTAGTATAACGTATTACTGCTTTAATATAACGTACCTTAGTATAACGTATTACTGCTTTAGTTTAGTGTAACGTACCTTCTGTCTGTCTTTCATGGATCCACGGCCGAGCACGGCCATCTTGCATAGCGTATCTTCTTGTAACCTCTTCAGAGAGTTGCCTTTTGGCCCCAACAGCTTGCCGACGAAGTTGAACTGCGAACAAATATATTAAAATATGTTTAAATATAGTAAATAAGATAAATTCCAAACCAAAATAGAGTTATTGGCAAAAAGTTCATTTTTAGGGTTCCGTACTTCAAAAGGAAAAACGGAACCCTTATAAGATCACTCGTGCGTCTGTCTGTCTGTCCGATCATTCCCCTCGCTTTATCTCCGCAACTACTAATATTGCATTGTCATCCGATTTACGTATATGACTGTATGCAAAATTTCAGCTCAATCGGAAAGCTCAAGTGGGTCAAATTTAGCATCCGAGATTTAACTCACAATAACATTAAGTACTAACAGGGCAAGATAAATATGTAAAAACTTGTAAACATAAAACCTTAAAGTCAGAAACTGTCTACATCCTTCTGTTTTTATTGTTGTGTTAGTCTAAAATGCACAATATCCGTTACAGCCAGCGATACAGCAACAAATTGAACAGATGGCAGCAAATCATCCTGCTTGTTCGCTAGATACTACATCGTACTCCGCTCGAATGTAAAGCAATTTACAAAATGGCGCGCGGGACTCTGCCAATCTCGGAACAAGTGTTCCAATCACTGCAGCATCTAGTCCGGGCTATAGCCGCGAAAATTGAAGTTCGCAAATTGCATGCATCGTCCTCTGTTACTCTAATTACGCCTTCATTGGAGTAAAAGAGAAAGATTTGCGAATTTCGGTTTTCGCGGTAGCCCCCCCCGGTCTGTTGATGATGTTGTACGGGCTAATATTGTTCTATTGTAGACGTCTTACTTATATCAAAGATCTATGAAGTATATTTATAAGATAAATAAAGTCTATGAAAAGAACGCGCCTCGGAATATCGAGAAAAAATTATGCTCGAAAAGATGGCCCCATACCTTTGGTCTATAGGGACCGTGCGCGTTGGAGGGTCGACCATCTTGTGGCCTGAATCGGAAACGTATGTGCACATGTACATTGCCAAAGCAAGTGCTACCATCTACCGTTCTCGTCGGTACGTTTCCTAGTAGGTTCTGCCATCTTGTGGGCTAAATCGGAAGCAAAAACGACACATTTACACCTCGCGCCAAAAATATGACGGCTCCTATGCTGCCCCCTATAGTTTATGCACGGGGCCTATACTCGAGTAGATTGCGACACCGTTTTATATTTAACAATTTTAACAATATCAGTGAAGGAACACGGGTCAGTCATATGATGTTCTAAAAGTTTTAATCCTGTGTCGAAAGATGGCAGTAAATTTACTGTGACTACATACTATGATAATAAGTCTCTATACTCTCAATTTTCTTTGCTTACACAGAAATGATAGCGTGACGAGCGTTCGCGTTTGTGTTATATCTATTTTTGTATGGGATTTAGAAAAGCGCGCCAAGCGGGACGTTTTGGAAACTCAAAATCCCATACAAAATGACACTTAACGCAAACGCGTACATCACGTCACGCTATGAAATTTGCACAAGGCGTACAGAGCAGGAGAACTGAGATAGTTATAATAATATCAATTTTGAACAGGCCCGTTCGAGTTGTTTTTTCAGTCCTCGCCATATCCTGAACACACATAATATATAACCTCTCTCTACGCGGTCCTCATGCCGTTAGTAAATACTCCGGTCTGTTTGAGTTGCAAGTGGCCCGCGCTTTGGGTTAGTTTGTCTTTTCTAAGTCAAGCTTGTTCATATTGCATTATGTTTTCGTTTCTCATGCTTTGAAAGAGGGTTAATAAAGTGATGAATGTGATATGTTTCTGCACTAGAGCATTTTACTTTTCAAGTGAACGTACGATGTTTTTTACATTAGGTAACAATTAAAATTTGGTTATAATTGATTTGTTATACAATTTCCATTCTAATAATTAAGTAACTCTCCATTCCATAAATAACGATACTTTTACCTAAATGGTTAATTGAAAGTATCAAGAAATGATATAATAAATTAGCCATGTTTAAAAAAGACAAATAATAAATATTTTCCCCCAAAAAGACATGTTTTTTACTTTCCTCGTATTCGAACTGAAAAGTAGAGTGTTTTACTCGGGTAAAGATATCATTTCATCCATTGGTTAACAATCTACTTGTACATTGTAAAGAATCAAAGAAAGTTTCCATTCAGGAAGAGATTAAGTTTCTGAGCTATTTCAACAAAAAAATCCATGTGGAAAGATTTTACAGACAGTAACTCTCTATACAGTCTATTCTCTTTGGTTTAAACGTAGCCAATGTCAGTTTGTGTCGTTATGCGCGTTGGGCACACATAATAACCCAACTATCCGGATAATACTCGGCTTGTTTGAGTTGGTTTTGGTCCCCGTTTCGGGTGTGGCTTAGTTTGACTTGTCCAACTTCTCAAATATATGCCGCAACTGTTGGTAATTAGAATTAACTTGTTCACAAAATGGCGTGCCATTTGATGGCATAAATGTAGACATTTTCTGTATTGATAGTTCGTATCACGAATCACGCAACGAACATAATCTCGGTTAGACGCTCGCAATTTCGAGACGAGATCGATGGACCATTACCAGTTCGCCAGATGATATTAGCCTGTCAATTAAACGCAAAAGGTGACAATGCCGAACAACTGAAGGGCTGATATCGTCCAGCGAACTGGTAATCAGTGGGTCCCTTTACCTAGCACCCCTTTATCCGCAAATCTAGGGGAAAACGTCAGTTTACTACATCAAATACAAATAACTTTATTTTGCATGAAATATGGTACAAAAGGTGGTCAGACAGTATAAGACAGCTCCAAAACTCAAAAACTACTGAACGGAATTTCATACGATTTTCACCTATTAATACATAGGTAGAGTGATTCTTGAGGAAGGTGTAAGTAAGTAAATACTCTTTATTGCACCACAAAGAAAAATACAATAACAGATTTACAGTGTAAATAATGGTAGCAACAGGCGGTCTTATCGCTGTAAGCGATCTCTTCCAGACAACCTTGGGGTAGCAGGATATAAAGAATAGAAAACTTTTAAAAACAGGTAGTGCACGAAATAAATTACAGGAATAAGAAGATTACACATGCGGTCATATACAATTATATAAAACAATTACAATTGTATAAATTGTTAAGGTTTTACTGTGTAAATTAGTTGAAATATGATGACGTTGGAAAAATTCACGCTGGCTTTACTTTACTGAGATTTAATCGAAAGCGCTGCCTAATCCGTTTGAGCTATACCAACACAATTTACATAATGTATGGTGTTTGTTAATGAGATTTTGAAAAATGTCACCGTGTGCGACCTCGCTTCTGTCGAGTTCACTGCTACGTTCAATATCAAAATGTTATCTTTGGATAGGCCCCGTGCATGAAATGTACAGGGCAGCATAGGAGCCATCAGATTTTTGGGCGAGGCGTAAATGCAAAGAGTAAAGTAAGTATAACCGTGAATGTGTCGTTTATGCTTCCGATGTAGCCCACAAGATGGCAGAACCTATGCACAAGGAAACGTACCGACGAGAACGGTAGATGGTAGTACTTGCCTTGGCAATGTACATGTGTTGTTTCCCAAATAGTTTTAAGTCATAATGTATTGTTTGTCCGAATTTTCGTTAGTCATAATTGGTTTTTCTCAAGACACGCGTAACTTTTCAGGATTGCTATAAAATAAACCTAACCTAACCTTTTTTTAGGGTTCCGTACCTAAAGGGTAAAACGGGACCCTATTACTAAGACTCTGCTGTCCGTCCGTCCGTCCGTCCGTCTGTCACCAGGCTGTATCTCACGAACCGTGATAGCTAGCTAGCTAAATTTTCACAGATGATGTATTTCTATTGCCGCTATAACAACAAATACAGAATAAAATAAAGATTTAAGTGGGGCTCCCATACAACAAACGTGATTTTTGACCGAAGTTAAGCAACGTCGGGCGGGGTCAGTACTTGGATGGGTGACCGTTTTTTTTGCCTTTTTTTGCATTATGGTACGGAACCCTTCGTGCGCGAGTCCGACTCGCACTTGCCTGGTTTTTTTTACCTAACTTATCTATAGAATACCCTTACGATAATCCTGAAAAGTTAACGGTTTCAGTTTTATGACTAACGATAATATGACAAACAATACATTATGACTTAAAACTTTATGGGAAACAAAGGGACCCCCATGTGCACATATGATTCCAATTCAGGCCACAAGATGGCTGACCCTCCAACGCGCACGGTCCCTATACTAACTGCCGTATTCGAACTTCAAGATATTCACAAGAGACGACACGTACTAATCCATTCTAGATACGTTATAGTTTAGATATCAACTAGTTCTCTTTTGCAACGCAATTCGGGCAACCAATGTCACTTTTACGTTAGATAGAGTAAGATATCTATTAGATGTGAATTAGATCTCTAAGTCATATACTGAGGAAATCGTTCAAGAGTATCTCCAGAATCACGCAAATGTCAAATTTGACAGGTTAGATCTTAAACATATCGTTATCGTATCTTGGTGATGTCTAAAAGATGTCTATTTTATAATCCGAATCGGGCCCTAAGATAATACCTATGTTCCTGTGCCTACACTAGGTAATCGTGGCAGCCATTGCACTAACAAGCAGGAGCAGTCACTCTCGGCTCGAGGGTCCTTGAGACCTTTAGAAGCTCCCCCTAGAGGCGTCCGTATATAGGTACCGTGTACTAGTCATTTGTACCCCCTACTTGTGTTATTCAACCCCTATGTGTAAGGCGTCTTTACAATAATAGGTACTTACAAGTAAATGATAAGTACCTACTTATCATTGTAACGGGGTAATAAATAGACTTAACTTAGACTGGAAGAGATCCCTCAAAGGGATCAGTTCGCCTTTGTACTTCTTACTAATTGTATGTTATCTTTTTGTACAATAAAGAGTTTACTAGGTTCCCAATTATAATATAAGTAGTGAAACCGTACTTATAAAAAACCGGGCAAGTGCGAGTCGGACTCGCGCACGAAGGGTTCCGTACCATAATGCAAAAAAAACCAAAAAAGCAAAAAAAAAAAACGGTCACCCATCCAAGTACTGACCACTCCCGACGTTGCTTAACTTTGGTCAAAAATCAGGTTTGTTGTATGGGAGCCCCATTTAAATCTTTATTTTATTCTGTTTTTAGTATTTGTTGTTATAGCGGCAACAGAAATACATCATCTGTGAAAATTTCAACTGTCCAGCTATCACGGTTCGTGAGATACAGCCTGGTGACAGACGGACGGACGGACGGACGGACGGACGGACGGACAGACGGACGGACGGACGGTATAAATTGTATTGTTTAACTTTTGCAATTTTTCAACACGAAAAACGCACCATATCTTAAATTAATTAAAATAGTAACAAAATGAGCAACCGTATGCCGAGCACACTCACAAAACGCTTCACAAATAAATACACAATAATGCACCTTACGCCGTCGAGATAAGAAATAACGTGTGTAGATATTTATAAGTGGTAGTACTGGCAGTGCAATGTCAAGGACTGGCAATGGAGAGGACTTCAAACATCC
Organism: Cydia fagiglandana; assembly: GCF_963556715.1. NCBI lineage: Eukaryota > Metazoa > Arthropoda > Insecta > Lepidoptera > Tortricidae > Cydia > Cydia fagiglandana. The sequence continues at coordinate 1,013,485 of NC_085950.1, read as the reverse complement.
GGCCGCGCTGAGCATACACTTGGACACCGACTCCTACCATAGGTGCTCTGTATATTCATATAGCGCAGACTGACTGTGACTGTGGGTGACTGCTATATGAAGGTAGTTATTGGCCACTACATAGTAGTTGGCCACTCTTAAATCAGAAAGAAACAATCCAATTTGAAACCTTATTGTTAAGAGTGGTCAATTACTATTGTAGTGGTTAATAAGTAATAACTGGGAGACCTAGCTTTGCTCGGAAGACATATAAAAAATCAAAAATGCGAGTTTTACCACAGATAACACCTAGCTAGATCGATTTTTCACCCCCGAAAACCCCTGTTACCTAGGGTTAAATAGGGATTTACCAAATTTCATCGAAATCGTTAGGGCCGTTTCCGAAATCTCTGAAATGTAATATAATATAAATAAAAAAGACTTTCTCGTTTAAAGGTTTAATAGTGTCACCCTAGTATAACTTCTGCCCGCGACTTTGTTCCTGTAGAAGTCTCTATTTTCGTTGCCCCCTTAGTGTAAGGCCTGACAGCCGTATTCGAACAATGAGATACGTCAAATACTAGATATTGAAACGATATGGAATAGATATGTCAGTGTCAAACAAGTGTCAAAATTGACATTTCTTCAAACAAAAACGTCACTTTTGACACTTGTTTGACACTGACATATCTATTCCATATCGTTTCAATATCTAGTATTTGACGTATGTCATTGTTCGAATATGGCTGTGAGTGGACGCTCGAGTTGAGCATGCCGCGGGCCGGGGCGTGCGGCGTGCATGCAACAAATGCAAACGTATAGGAGCGGCCTTAGTGCACGCTGCTCAAATCACTCGTGAGCCCGACGCCACGCTGCACGCCCCGCCGAACGCTCAGCTTAGGCCATACACTTAGGTTTTAGTACTTGATAACTTTCGTACTAAATTGCAATCCCTATTACGCCCCATATTATAGTATAGGTATAGGGTCTTATAGTTGGGTCTGTTTAAAGAGCGGCCTAACACACATAAAACAATATTACAGGTTGATTGAGAATACGGTGACCGCTTACCATCAGGTATGCTTGTTTGCCACCGACTTGATATTTAAAAAAACTAGTGGGCAGAAAACTCTTTCGTTTAAAAAACAGCATTCAAATTGGTATACTGCTTTTTGGTAGCTGGGCCTTTCTTAAAAATCTTTTGCGTTCTAATTGCCGCGACCAATACAAAATGTATGAAAAGAATCGTGGCAATTAGACACAACTGCAGACATATTCTCAGAGAATGGCCCAGCTATGCTGTTTAGTCATTGACATAGATATCTAGGGACTGGCTTTACGGGCAATAATTATGAGGCATGACAGGGACCAGTACAGCAGCGGTGTGACACCGCTACAACGCGATTGGTTGATGAGTTCGCATCACGCGCGCGATTGGTTGACGAGTTCGCATTACGCGCGCTATTGGTCGCAACTACTTGCGTTATACTGCACGATTGGATGGAATTCGTGTCGACCGCTAAACTAGTACCATTTTTAGTGCCCCATTAGCCCGTCCTTAGATATTATACGTCAATGTGTAAAGTACTTTTCAGACGCGTGTGTCCGCACGAGTTTGCGTCACGTGTTTAGATACCTTTCAGTTTATATAACTGACGGTTGAGGCTGTATTCAATTCGCGTAACGATGCATTGCTTCTACCAAACCAGTCTCTGATAGCTCTGTTTTCCTAGGATAGCGGTGCCGTCATATAGCGGCCGTCTCCATACACATCGTTGACTTAAGAGTTATTCTCTTGTCGGTGGAGTATCTTCCAGCTTTCCCTATCTTGCGCCAGCTCTTTGACTTTGATACGACACGACCCCTACTTTTTCTTTCACTTGCTCTACAAAATACTACTCATCCATATTAAATTTGTGTCGCTTAACTTCGAACTCGGGTAAATTCATTCGACCCTCAGCAAATATCTACCCTATTATAATTTTATTAATATAGTACAGTCATTATAGATTTTGACCCGTGAATAATTAGTTCCTGGATTTTTTTTTCGTAGGTCCCTCGGGGGGGTCACTGGGAGTGTAAATTCAAAAAGTAGGCTTAATCAGGCTCCTGCGTATATTCAAAAAATGTTTTTTTTTTCCAATAAACGGTTTTTCTTCAATAACTCGGCCATTTTTGTTTTTACAGTAAAACCGTAAGGACAAAAATTGTAGGAAATTTGATTCTCTACAAGTTAGTCCAGTCATTATATCCAAAAAACCGACCCTTCCCGTGAATAATCAGTTCTTGGATTTTTTTTTGTACGTCCCTCAGGGGAATCACTGGGAGTGTAAATTCAAGAAGTAGACTGAATCAGAGTCCTGTGTATATTCCAAAAACGGTTTTTCTTGAATAACTCGGTCATTTTTGATTTTACAGTAAAACCGTGAGGACAAAAATTTTAGAAAATTTGATTCTCTACAAGTTTGGTCCTCAAAATTTTTCTTCTAGGATCAGTTTGGAAATAGAATTTGAAAAAAGCGACAAATTCAAAATATTTTCAACATCTCGTTTATTTTCAACTTTACGACATAAATGAAAAGGACTAAACTTGTAGAGAATCAAATTCTGAACAATTTTGGTTCCCACCTTCTTTCCCCCAAAATCGATATTTTAGAAATTAAACCTGAAAAACGCAACAAATTCAAAATATTATCATTATCTCGTATGTTCCACGCTTTACGGCATAAATGAAGGGAAACGAAGTTGTAAAGAATCAAATTCTGAACAATTTTTGTCCTCACGGTTTTACTGTAAAATCAAAAATGACCGAGTTATTCAAGAAAAACCGTTTTTCGAATATACGCAGGAGCCTGATTAAGCCTACTTTTTGAATTTACACTCCCAGTGACCCCCCCGAGGGACCTACGAAAAAAAAATCCAAGAACTAATTATTCACGGGTAGGGTCGGTTTTTTGGATATAATGACTGTACTAATACCAAAATCGCATAATCTGACAAATGGATTTACCCGTATTTGAAGTCAAGCTCATTTAAGGCCGAGCCACACCGGCTTGCGTGTGCGTGACGTGCGCGTGTGCGTGCGCTAAAATGTTGGAGCCACACACACACGTCACGCAAGCGGTGTGCCGTCTCTCATAAGGATCTGTATACTACAACGCCGCACGCGCACGTGCACGTCACGCACACGCAGCCGGTGTGCACAGGCCTTCTCGTTTCGGTTCTTTATTTTGTATGGAGACGGCCGCTGTATGACGGTACGGCTATCCTAGGAAAACAGAGCTTTACGCAAAACTTAGACTCGTATAGCCTAGCCTGCCGACGCGTCGACAGCTTTTTCGCTATTATTGCGCGAACATAAACTGCCATATTTGAACTTCAAGATATTCACAAGAGACGACACCTACTAGATCCATTCTAGATACGTTATAGTTTAGATATCAACTAGTTCTCTTTTGCAGCGCAATTTGGGCAACCAATGTCACTTTTACGTTAGATAGAGTAAGATATCTATTAGATGTGAATTGGATCTTTAAGTCATATCCTGTGAAAATCGTTCAAGAGTATCTCCAGAATCGCGCAAATGGCAAATTTGACAGGTTAGATCTTAAACATATCGTTATCGTATCTTGGTGATGTCTAAAAGATATCTAATAGATGTCTATTTCAAAATCCGAATCAGGCCCAAAGTTTTTTCCTATCGGATTTTGCCGCGTCTATCTGGACCCTAGGGGTACAAAGGTTCACACTGCACTCGATACGCGCTATGAATACAGCCTGTCCGTGTAAATCCACGTTATATTCGATGTTATTGTGTAGAACTTATTGTGCTCCTTTCTTCCCTTATTAATAATGCTTGGGTTCTATTGTGATGTGAGGGGACGCTTGTCCCGGTTAGTATGAGGAAAATATTTTTAGACACGTGACAGGTTACAAAGACTTAACTTTATTCATACAATAAGACATATGTGGAAGAAATTCACCTCAACTTCATTCGTGACTTTATCCGTTGAGAAGATTAAAAAACTTTCAACCTTATTTTCGCACCTAGCTATGTTTATATTTAACACGATGACATTGTAGTACGGGTTTTCGATTGCCTTTTAATAACCTAATATCTGGGAGACCGAGCTTTGCTCGGAAAATATATAAAAACTCAAAAATGCGCGTTTTCTCTGAGATAGGACCTAGCTAGATCGATTTTTTGACGCCTAAAACTCCTTTATAGCAAATTTCATCACAATCGTTAGAACCATTTCCGAGATCCCCGAAATATATAAATAATAGCCGTGCCTGCGAAGCCGATGGTCCTAGGTTCGAATTCCGGTAAGCATTCAGTTGAGTGATGAACCCTAATATTTGTTCCTGAGTCATGGTTGTTTTCTATGTATACGAGTATAAGTATGTATTTTATCTATATAGGTATGTATATCGTCGCCAAGCGCCCATAGTACAGTTAACTGTAAAAATATGAGTGTAGACAACTTACTCAAAAATATGTCCCATAGTTCTTAATTCACTGACATAAGAATTATGGGACATATTTATGAGATGATTTGTACACCCATATTTTTACAGTTGATTGTACGAGGTTTGCTTAGTTTGGAGCTAGGTTGATCTGTGTTGTGTTGATCTTACACAAATTGACCTACCTAGCTCTAGTAAATATTGATTTTATTTATGTATTATTTATTTATTTAAGTGGAAGTTGGAGTTGGAAGGGGTAGACCTCGGCGGACTTTCTCTGATCAGATCGGGGAAATCCTGAAGAAAGGTCAGGTCAAGAGCACCCTAAACCGGCGAACGTGTATGAGGTATGTTATGAAAGTGAAGGAACCGAAAGAGGTATGTCAGGATCGTAGCAAGTGGAAATCCGTGGTCTCTGCCTACCCCTCCGGGAAATAGGCGTGATTATATGTATTTATTTAAAGAATAATTGCTCGTTTAAAGTTTAGAGTCAATCTGTGTAAGAATATCCTATAATATTTATTTATTTATAAGATTTAAGTTATCGCCTCACCTTGGGGTGGTCCCTGACGGGGACCGCGACTCGAACGCACAGCTTGACTGGCTTGTCTCTCGTAATGTCCAGTAATCGCCGCTCGCCGCGCCACTCGCCTGCAAAAACCAAACCACACGTTAGCTCAATAATACCATAGAGACTAACTCCCGGAGGAGCTAAAGTCTCTCGAGATCAGATCCTGCAGCTGTTTGAAGTTGTAGGCTTGGATCGAGAGTTACTGTATACTGCAAAACGTAATTCAAGACCAAAAAAAGTAAGACGATGTTTCCAGTGCAATAATTTGTTTGTAAAATAATAAATTCCTTTTGATAGATAAATAATCACGCTAAGATAATTTATTTATTAGTAACTTTGCTCCTACGATTTGAAAAAGTACTTTTATTTACTTATTTTTACATACAAGACGCGCTAGTAAAAAAGTGGCAACATTTCTTACTTTTTTTGGTCTTGAATTACGTTTTGCAGTTTAGTAGGTGGCGATCACAGTAGATCGCAATGATACATAAAGATAAAAGATAAAAAATAGTTTATTCAAGTAGGCATATTACAATGCGCTTATGAACGTCAAATAAATTTACCGGCTCCAACCGTACACCTCTGCCCCGAGAAGATTTAAATCCCCCCTCAATTGGAGGAGGGTATCCCAATATGGGACCGGCAACAAACTCGGCGGGACACATCTTTTCAAAACATTATTACATCTTATAATTAACATGCATTACGAGTAATTAATACAATTTAAATTACTATAGAATTCATGCAATTATACTCAGTGAGTACATAACTTTATAGAATTTGATATAAAAAATAAACATATATGCACATGAAATCACAAATACGTAGCTCTTTCAGAAAACAAATCAAATCTTACAAAAGGAAAAGAAAATAAAATCAATAAAAGAAATGAGAATACATATTATATGAATCTAACTGATTGTTATGAGATGCTTTCATACAATTTGATGTGCTTTCTTACCTGAGCTGAGTCACCTTTAACTCTACACATAATACAATGTTTTTAATTGCTACTTGTCGTTATTACAGTTTCTGGTTTGGACCATGCATGTTTGTCTGTCAAGTGTCAAGTGTCATAGACTATGGAGCTTTATATAGCCCCTAACAAGAAGAAGATAGAGAAATATAAGTAAGTAAATGAAGAGTGGTAACTCCATACATCAGTGTTCTTGCCAAAACGCGAGTTATTTCGTAGTCGACATCTAGCGTCAAGTAGCGGAACTATCAGTACCGCTACTCGACACCAGATGCCACAAGTGTGGCTACTGACGAAAAATGTACGGCTAAAACAATTTACAAGTAATATTATAAAAAGGAAGAGTTAGGAAGTTTTGGCAAAAATTACATTTTTGGTACAAGCTTTTATCGCTGACTGTACTTTTCTTACGACAGACAACTAATACTCATCGAGACAATTCTAAAAACCCCTAACACAATTAGGTTGCGTTGTTTCATCACAGAGTTCCTATGGCCACCTCTTGTCTCCATCATCAGATCAGCTCGATGGTAACACAATATTGCATTGTCATCCGATTTATACATGCATGCAAAATTTCAGCTCAATCGGAAACCGGGAAGTGGATCAAATTTAACTTGCAAGATTTGATTACAGACAGACAACGGTCAGGTGAAACTAAATAAGTTTTTGGCAAAAATTATTTTTTGGTACAAGCTTTTATCGCCGACTGTACTTTTTTTTTCCACAGGCAACTAATACTCATCGAGACTTCTAAAAACTTCAAACACAATTAGGTTTCGTTGTTTTATTACAGAGTTCCTATGGCCACCTCCGGTCTCTAACATCAGATCAGCTCGATGACACCATAATATTGCATTGTCACCCGACTTACGTATGTATGCAAAATTTCAGCTCAATCGGAAACCGGGAAGTGGCTCAAATTTAACTTTAAGATTTGATTACACACAGACAGACAATGGTCAGGTGAAACTAAATAAAAGCTTGTAATAAAAGCTTGTAAAAATAGAGTTCCGGTTAATCCGGTTATAATATTTGGACACCACGCGACACACACACAACAAAAATAGTTTATACTGTTGCAGAAAAGTGTTTTAAACTAAGACTAAATTTATACATTTTTTTTGCATTTTTTAAATTAATAGTTTTAAGTTATTTAAGATAATTTTGAAGAAAAAAAAACCGACTTCTATGGGGCCCGGTGAAAGATTATGGTAGATGGTGCACTATGTAGAAAAGGAGGTAAAACCAGTACCTACTTTCTAGTAGCATTTCGTTTCCGTAAGGGTCGTAGTTATCTAGCCTAACCTAACCCACTTCTCTGATAGCAGTTCGGTTCTGTGAGGATCGCAGTTCGAACCTAATCAAACCCACTTTTCTAGTAGCATTTCGTTTCTGTAAGACTCGCAGTTCTAACCAAACCTCACCCACTTTTGTTCGGTTCTGTGAGGATCGCAGTTCAAACCTAACCTAACCCACTTAACGGCGCATGCGGTGCGGTGTACGGGAGTTTGAGCGGGAGGGGTTTGGCATCATCATACCCACATTTTATGGTAGGTAATCATAGTGGTTTATTTAGTTTAGGTATCACAGTGGTTTTCCGGGTCAAGTCAAGGTCCGGGTCTCTGAGTCAGAGTCCGGGTCCGAGTCCCGGTCCAAGTCCGGGTCCGGGTCCGAGTCCGGGTCCGAGTCCGGGTCCGAGTCCGGGTCCGAGTCCGAGTCCGAGTCCGGGTCCGAACCGGATCCGGGTATGAGTCCGGGTCCCAGTCCAAGTCAAAATCGAAATTCGAAATCACCAAACATGTACTATGCGTCGTTGGAGAGTTCTGTTCTGATCATCATCAGCAGTTCCACTTCATCAAATGCGACAGTTTTTAATGTAAATGCTTGATTTTATGATGAAAATACAAAAAATTCTATACGTATGCCTTTAAGATTTGAGGAGTTCCCTCGATTCCTTATGGATCCCATCATCAGAACTCGAGCTTGACAGAAATGTGGCTTAAAAACTAAACTTGCTTAACAAACATAACGAAGAGGACAAATCGCCAAACGTGAACTATGCGTCGTTGAAGAGTTCCGTTCTGATCATCATCAGCAGTTCCACTTCATCAAATGCGACAGTTTTTAATGAAAATGCTTGATTTTCTGATGAAAATACAAAAATCTCTATACGCATGCCTTTAAAATTTGAGGAGTTCCCTCGATTTCTCATGGATCCCATCATCAGAACTCAAGCTTGATAAAATTGTGGCTTAAAAACTCAACTTGCTTAACAAACATAACGAAGAGGACAAATCGCCAAAGGTGAACTATGCGTTGTTGAAGAGTTCCGTTCTGATCATCATCAGCAGTTCCACTTCATCAAATGTCACGTTTTTAAATGTATATGCTTGATTTGTTGATAAAAATACAAAAATCACCATATGTATGCCTTTAAGATTTGAGGAGTTCCGTCGATTTCTCATGGATCCCATCATCAGAACTGGATTTTGACAAAAACGGGACCAATCTGTATGCATATACATACAATCAAAAAAATAATTTTCAAAATCGGTCCAGTAATGACGGAGATATGGAGTAACAAACATAAAAAATAAAAATAAAAATAAAAAAAATAAAAAAAATAAAAAACATACAACCGAATTGATAACCTCCTCCTTTGGGATTTGGAAGTCGGTTAAAAATAGGCAAAAAATTACCTCTCAAACTTCTGGATATAATACTTTGAAAAAAATATACTAAATTAATAAAAATACCTGAATATTTCAAATATTTAGATGCATATTTTCACCCTCAGTTTCACCATTCCGTGATGATGATGATGATGATGATCAAACACACAGCCTCCGAATTACACCAATAGATACATTTGTGCAACACAACACCTGCATGTCAAAGATAAAACTTGAAATCCCATTTACCCAGGTTCCACTGCTCGTATTTCTCGTTGATTCCACCATGTTCATTAAAGCGAACGCTAATTGGCCCTCGAGATATTCAAATATGATGAGTTCCCGCGGATTTCAAAACTATGTCGAGATTTGACTTTCAAACGCCGCTTTTTGTGGTGTTTTACATAAATCTACTTTATTATGGAAGCGACACCGAGGCCCATTCTGATTTAAGACCCCATCAACGTGCACACTAGCGCCACTCCTAAATCATCGTGATATTGAAATTTAACGAAAGATATTTAAAAAAGGAGGCCGCTACGCACTGTATTGTGTATTTAAGTACCTTTTAAATACCTACAACCAATTAGTTTTTATGTTGCTGGATTTTTAAGTTTGGACGCATAAATTGACGAATCCAGCAACTTAAAAACTAGTTTCATGTATTCAAAAGGTACTTAAATACAAATATTCGCAACATCCCTGGCACCAATCAGTGCTATCTTCAAGGTCACATCAAAACAGTATCAAAATCGTAAAAAGAATCGGCTCCTGTTGTATTATGGAAGCGACACGGTTGGACCGTTGCATTTCTCCTTTACCGTTATTTAAATATTGGAATAATTTCGTCGATGACACTATGCAGTATTCGGTGCATTATAGTTTTTTTAGGTATTTATACAGTATGTTATGTTTTAGGTATGACTTATGGTATTATTCTGTTTCTAGGTATGTATTATATTGAGTGTGTATCCGCTTAAAAATTAAATAACATTGTCCAATTGTCCATTAATATTCCAAGACTTCAAAAGAACTTTGAGCAATGATAATGTACAGTACAAGTTAATGCATGTCCGACATGCACTTGCCATTCTTGGCCTAGGCCGGGAAATTATTGAGGATTTGCATAGACTGGCTGTTAGGGAATGTTCGAACGTGTATGTATTAGTTATGGTAAGTTTTGCGGCGTAATGTGCACTTGGCATAGTGTAGATTGAATGACAGTAGCATATGATATAATTAGATTATATACTCGTAATTTATATGTTGACATTTTATATTCGTTATGTACCTATATAGTTTTCTATTGTGTCGTTTAAGTATTTGTATTATGTATTGTGTGATTTGTCTCAGTGTTTTATGGGCTAAAAGCCTGAAATAAATGATATTTTATTTTTATTTATTTTTATATTACCTAGGTATCGGATTCTAAGCGGACGGCCGTACAATAACATTGTTATTGGATTATTATTTGTAACAAAAAAGTAATCGATTAGTTCGATCATAAATTAAATTAGGGACCTACATATATTTAGAAGCAATTTTCATATTAATGGGCTTTTTTGTGCAAAAAAGTCACAATTGTATAATGGTTCATTTAAGGCCTGTGTTCGTGATTTTTTTTCTATCGAGAAAAAGTTGATTTTGGGTTTCGCATCGATGAAATTATTAGAGATATGTCTCAAGATTACTATTTATATTTTTTCGCAACTGCATTATGATTTTAAAAAGCGCTACAATTTTTAAAAAGATCTGTCGGCTGAACCCACTGCCTCTCAATATCCAATTGTTCAAAACTTGCAGGCCACGAAAGCTTATCTTTATTTATCTAAGGCAGCTGATGTGATGTGATATATACACTCAAGTGTAATATTAAGGGTGTATATAACTTACTCAAAAATATGTCCCATGGTTCTTAATTCGCTGAGATAAGAGCTATGGGACATATTTTTGAGTATGATGTCCAACCCATATTTTCACACTTGATTGTATGTATAGCTGCAAAAATGCACAAAAGTGTTCAAATTTTAAACAATCAGAAGTTTTTTCAGCGAATTCGAATTCTTTAGATTTAAAAGAGGCGAGTTCCTTACCAACACTTGCCTGATGTTAGACTACTCTACATGTACAAGTACTCTGTCAATTCTGTGCGAAACTCGAACGAGGAAATGAGGTAATTAGGCGGTTACGGAGTTGGCAGCGAGACCCGCTGTTTGAAACTGACTGTAATTTCAGTTCGAACCATAAGTACACTGCCGTATTCGAACTACAAGATATTCACAAGAGACGACACGTACTAGATCCATTCTAGATACGTTATAGTTTAGATATCAACTAGTTCTCTTTTGCAGCGCAATTCGGGCAACCAATGTCACTTTTACGTTAGATAGAGTAAGATATCTAATTGATGTGAATTGGATTTCCAAGTCATATCCTGTGGAAAACGTTCAAGAGTATCTCCAGAATCGCGCAAATGTCAAATTTGACAGCCTAGATCTTAAAAATATCGTTATCGTATCTTGGTGATGACTAAAAGATATCTAATAGATATCTATTTCAAAATCCGAATCGGGCCCACAGTCACCTGCAATAATGTTACACAACGATGGCCGCAAAAATATCTGACACGATCTTATTTGTAGAGCCATAAGAGCGTGTCACATATTTTTGCGGCCTTGGAATTTCATCAACTCTCAATAGTCCTTACACCCAGGCGGGTGCTGCATCTACCCTTATATTAAAGTGTTAAAAGGGCCTCTACATATTAGCTTCGGCCCCGCGTACGCCTATCAAATATCCGGATATTATTAATTTCAAAGAAACCTGTATGTGTATATGGCGAAGGATGGCGTTAAAAGGTTTTGAATTTAACCAGATCCCTTTTTCCCAGGTTCTACTTATATCTCATAAAATGGTGTCGAGTACACTCGGCGCCGGTAATAAGCACGGCGTGAAATATCTGCTGCGAAATAAACCCGTGATAAAATCATCGTGAATTTCTGTTTTAACCCTTTACCATCTGCCCCTAGTACATCATCATCATCAGTCGTTCCCTCAATGCTGAGGATCGTGACATCATGTACTAATGTTGCTGACCAGTCTCTTCCATAGGCTTCTGTCACCCGCCATATGTACGGCTTCCTGCAGATGTAGATGCAGCGGTGTAGTGACTTGTGCGCTCCATCTAGCGGGTGGTCTGCCGCGAGTCCTCTGGCCCTCAACTTTGCCCGTCATAGTCGTCATTTCTAGGCTATCAGGAGAACGTCGAGAGAGGTGGCCAAAATATGCAAGGATGCGGTCTTGACATATGGTCGACAGCCGGCGGTTTATGCGTAGCTCTTCTAGAATGGACTGGTTCGTACGCTTTGCAGTCCAAGGTATTCGCAGAAGTCGACGCCCTAGTACAGTCAGCGTCGAAAGTGATGGATCAGACTGCGCGCCAAAAGTATCTTCCATTTTCTAATACCTTAACAAAAAATATCTGGTCTGAGACCTAACCTAGGTGCGAAACTCAATTTTTGGCTTTTAATAGAATGTTGACCTTTGAAGTCTGAAGTTGAAGCGCTGGTGGCCTAGCGGTAAGAGCGTGCGACTTGCAATCTGGAGGTCGCGGGTTCAAACCCCGGCTCGTACCAATGAGTTTTTCGGAACTTATGTACGAAATATCATTTGATATTTACCAGTCGCTTTTCGGTGAAGGAAAACATCGTGAGGAAACCGGACTAATCCCAATAAGACCTAGTTTACCCTCTGGGTTGGAAGGTCAGATGGCAGTCGCTTTCGTAAAACTGGTGCCTACGTCAAATCATGGGATTAGTTGTCAAGCGGACCCCAGGCTCCCATAGCCGTGGCAGAATGCCGGGACAACGCGAGGAAGAAGAAGAAGAATAGAATGTTGACCTCGATCTAGTCCCATATGTGGCTTGGCGTAAACCGGCCCATGTGTTAACTAATGTGGTTTTAGACTAGTTATAAAAGTAGTAGGTAATAGTAGGCGGCTGATCGACATTCATTCAACAACTACATTTATTTAAATTTGCCGCTTTTTTCTCCTAACGGAAATGGCTTAGCTGACTATCGGCCTGATTCGAACTTTAAGATACGTCAATTAATAGATCTAGAAACGATATGGATTAGATAATATACCGGATGTGGCCTGTAATACGAGCAAAAAATTTAACTGTAGGCTGTACTTCTCATACTGACCAACATTTGTTCAGCAAATTTTAAAAATAACTTGTGGTTTGATTTTTAATACAGTTTAAAGGTTATTCTAAGACGCAATGTATTGCGAATCTTGTTATGTTTAAGGCTTGACAAGCAACGTCAATCACAATGATATGGCGTGGCGATAGCGTCCATTGAAGATAATATTTATTTTGTATGAAAAATAGGGAGCCTAAATACTTTATAATTTTTTAAAGTTATTGAACAAAAGAGTCACCATTTGAGGAGTACAATCTATGTTTTAAATATTTGCTCATGTTACAGGCTACACCCGGTATGTCAGTATCAACTGTGATGTTTCTTCAAACAAAAGCGTCACATACATCTAATCCATATCGTTTCTAGATCTATTAATTGATGTATATTAAGGTTCGAATCGGGCAGTGTATAATAGTTTGCTCAAAGTCACTTTAAAAACATTCAACACTCAGAATTGCCAATTTCTAAAATATACAGGATGTTGTCATAAATATTATTTGGCGGTATCTGTTGAATTGACGCATTCTCGAGAATTGTTCAAATATTTATGGAATCGGAACAAAGATCCGAGCATATCGAGTCCGAAGTCCGAGCATGTATATGTATACAGAGACCAGTTAAAAGAAAGAACGCTTGAGCGTTTTCCAAAAAAAATGTAAATTTCATTCATGACTTACAAATATTGACTTCTTTGGCTAATTTTACTCAGAATCATTTGTACATTCACGGCATACATCAAAAAATGTGTCCCAAGATTTCCTTTATAAAGGTTGACACAACTTGAATTTCGACCACCATAAAAATTCGAAAGGGATAGTGCCATAAGTTAGAAAGGAATATCATGATTCGACCTTGAACCACTGTCAAACTTCGGTTTTGTGGGAAGTGTATTTTCTGTACGGTCTACTACTTATTCTGTGGTTAAAGTATAAATTGTCACAACCTTCCTTGGTCTCCCCTAGATATATCCTCCTCATCGTTTTCGATGACGGTGACCCTAAATAAGTATCATAGACGTTGATCCTACATACATTGCAAGTTAAATATGTGACGTTCCACGGTAAAAGGTACCTTATGGCGGCTGGCGCTTACGTCGCATAGCGCCGCAATAATATTGGAGCGGCGTTAATGATAGCGTAAGCGACAACCGCCATAAGTTACCTTTACAAGTGGGACGTCACATATAAAAGCTTGTAAAAACGAAATTGTATTGAGATGGACAGTCGTTATTCCATACTCGTCTCTACGAGGTGGAATAATTGATGAGGCCAATACGGGACGTCGAGAGGGTGCTTAGGGATAATACCGGCTGTGGGCAGGGATCAAAGGGTAAGGCCGTCCCAATGTATATGGAAATGTTCGGGATATTTTTATACGAAGTCGGTTTATTGTGAATACCTTTAATGTAAAAAAACATTAAAGCTCGTTTTTTGAACGCAAATTGATTCATATTTAATATTTTGTAGATAAAATATGAAAGCCAACAGCTTTTTTGAGGAAAGGGTTTTTAGTCCAAGATCAGTTATGCAGTCTCGCATTAGTAAAAAAAAAACAACGGGTTGCACTCCGGGAGTGCTGGCACAGGTCATGTGTCCGTCTTACGAAGCGTCTTACGTCTGACACTCTCGCGAGTTTAAAATTTTTACCCCGTCACAAAAAGTGCACAGCGACGCTAAAGAATTAAGTTTTCACCTTCAAAAAATATATCTAAAGTCTGTCAAGCCATTGACATCAGTAGAAACAAACCGGGCAAGTGCGAGTCGGACTCGCGCACGAAGGGTTCCGTACCATAATGCAAAAAAAAAAGCAAAAAAAAAAACGGTCACCCATCCAAGTACTGACCACTCCCGACGTTGCTTAACTTTGGTCAAAAATCACGTTTGTTGTATCGGAGCCCCATTTCAATCTTTATTTTATTCTGTTTTTAGTTTTTTTAGGCAACAGAAATACATCATCTGTGAAAATTTCAATTGTCTAGCTATCACGGTTCGTGAGATACAGCCTGGTGACAGACGGACGGACGGACGGACGGACGGACAGCGAAGTCTTAGTAATAGGGTCCCGTTTTACCCTTTGGGTACAGAACCCTAAAAAGCGGCAAATTCAAAAAAATAATGCGCCAAGGGTTATCGTTCCATAGAAAATTAGAATTTCGCTCCTTTTTCTACTGACAAAGTTGTTTGACCGGCTTTATATCAGCAATATTATTCTTTCCGAGGTTCTCACGAGGGCCTACAGTTTGGGGTTCGTGTGCCCGTTTGCCACCGATATGGTATAAAAAAATATTTAACCAAAAGTTAGGCAATTCTAAAAGGCTGTTAAGTAATTCGAGATTATTTTTTTAATTCACTCACCTATTGACATTTCTATTATTAAGGCACAATACTAAACACTATAAAACCTTTTTGAGCTTATCTTCACTATAGAGTGTGCGAACCAGACAGCGTTATGAACACGGATCTGTCTCGCTCACACACCTCGCATCCGCTGGCGGCGGCGGTCTGATAACCGCCTATAGCTTCCGTAATAGCGACACACGCTGGTAGCACAGATGACATTCCACTAGATCCCGCAAGGATTGAGGTGAGCGGGCGAGCTATGCTCAAAGCAAATCTCACGAATCTCAGCAAGTCAGCAGTAAGAACTAGAGAAACGCTGTACTGAGATGAGACAAAGAGAAATAGATTGAGTATGAATAGATATTGAATTAAATATAATGAAACGAGCAACCCAAAAATTGACTGTATATACTATGTATTTATAAAATTCGAATGTAATGAGGCATACAGAGAAATAATGACTCCTGACTCCGGGGAGTCAAGAAAAAGCATCTGTACCTCCTTCCAAACCAATTCCTGAATCTAAAACTGTGTAACTACTTTGCCCAGTCATCTTAGCCGCCCGCTGCGCGTTCTGTACCCTATGTCTTGAAAACGGCTGATCGCATGAAAAAATGTTAGGGACATAATTTGTAAAAAAATGTAGGTATTCTTTACAATTTTTACCTAGATGTAAATAACATCGGAGCAATAGAAACATTCATATCCGCGAAAAACTGATTTATCGAAAGTTGATAACGTGAATAATTTTCGACGTGATCTATGAGTCGACTTTTAAAAGAACCTTAATAACGCTACAATGAAGGTGTATATGAGTTTCTAGCTTATTATCTCTCATTCCGAAGTGAAACCATTATTTTTAGGGTTCCGTACCCAAAGGGTAAAACGGGACCCTATTACTAAGACTTCGCTGTCCGTCCGTCCGTCCGTCTGTCTGTCACCAGGCTGTATCTCACGAACCGTGATAGCTAGACAGTTGAAATTTTCACAGATGATGTATTTCTGTTGCCGCTATAACAACAAATACTAAAAACAGAATAAAATAAAGATTTAAGTGGGGATCCCATACAGCAAACGTGATTTTTGCCCAAAGTTAAGCAACGTCGGGCGTGGTCAGTACTTGGATGGGTGACCGTTTTCTTTTTGCATTTTTTTCCGTTTATTTTTTGCTTTATGGTACGGAACCCTTCGTGCGCGAGTCCGACTCGCACTTGCCCGGTTTTTTCTGGACCACTACGGGACTAGCGGGATACACATTTACATTTACACAATAGAGTAAGACCAAGAAAAGTTTGCAGCGATTTTGATAGCCCACGTAGTGCAGGGTTACTTTTACGTCATAATTTAATAGAAGTTTGACGTATAAAATGACACTTGCACAGCGTGGGCTATCAAAATCGCTGCAGACTTTTCTCGGTCTGACTCTAGACAGCTTCGTTGTGCTCTATCCAATGGCAGTGATCTGTGAGCCCGGTTCCGGCCCGATATCGCAGGTACGGAAGCGTACCTCGCCTTAACACTGTATTACCAGCCTGTATGTATGTATGTATGTACGTATGTATGTACTAGCCTTTACTCCACGGTAGAGGAAAAGATAACCTATTTAGAGAGCTACCTTCCTGCGGGTTTACTGGGTTAATGTTTTTAGATACAGGATGATTTGTGATTCTTTGAAAGGGGTTACTTTAGAGCTCATTTTTAGGGTTCCGTACCCAAAGGGTAAAAACGGGACCCTATTACTAAGACTCCGCTGTCCGTCTGTCTGTCACCAGGCTGTAACTCATGAACCATGATAGCTACTCAGTTGACATTTTCATAGACGATGTATTTCTGTTGCCGCTATAACAACAAATACTAAACACAGAATAAAATAAAGATTTAAATAGGGCTCCCATACAACAAACGTGATTTTTTGCGTAATGGTAGGGAGCCCTTCGTGCGTGAGTCCGACTCACACTTGGCCGGTTTTAATGATTGAAGTCCAGTCGGAGGGGCTCGATTCCGATTTAGCAACTTGTTACCGTTTTGATTTTATTTCGATACGACGCATGCGCATGCGAAAGCTGATTTTAAATATAATATTTATTTTTAGGGTTCCGTACCTCTAAAGGAAAAAAACGGAACCCTCGTGCGTCTGTCAGTAGTTAAATGTATAAAGTTTTTCAAACTATATCGTGTTACAATATCGAATGAAAGAGCTCATTGTGAAAATCTTAGATATGTTTTTTTTTAATAGTTTTAGGATAAATACATGTATAATGTATGTATATATGTAGATATTTATGTAAGTGTATCATATAAAGTATATGTGTAAGTTTATTATTTCATCATATGTTAATTAGTGTTTATTTTGTAAATAGTAGTAGTAGTTTTGTGATTATCGCTTTAACTTTTCTATTATAAAACCTGCACCTAACAACCGTCTCTTTTTGGCCCAGTGGTTGACTGGTAGAGAATGCCTTATGGCATTAAGTCCGCCATTTGTACTTATAATTTTATGTGCAATAAAGTTTAAATAAATAAATAAATAAACAGTTTAGAATTAATTCAAGAAAATAGGCAAAAAATTACCATTCCCCCTTTTTATCTCCGAAACTACTGGGTCTAAAATTTTGAAAAAAATAAACAAAATACCTAGTTCTTTATTTATAGATGACAGGAAAACCTATTAGAAATGAGCAGTTAAGCGTGAGTCGGACTTAATCTACGGAACCCTTGAAACACGAGTCCGACTCCAACATGGCCGGTTTCTTTGTAGAAAATACAAAATGAAAAAACGGAATATCACTCAATCTGTGGCTGACAAAAAACGCTTAAAAATCTCAACAACCTTCTATTTCCATTAAATCCTTTCCAATATACCTGTCCCCTTCAAAGGCCGCATTGACATGGGACGAGGGTCAGTAGGGGGTTGGCAGGGGGGAGGGGAGTGGTGTCAATGACAGCTGTCAAACGCGGATTAATGACCGCGAGGCATGGGCTGTCACTGAGAATATATAAAGGAGTGAAATCTCTCATGGCACAGAATAAATAATAGTACTAGGTACAGAAGACTCACTCTCTAACAAAACGCGTCAGTCACGATCAGCACAGATATGGCCGCTAGGTGGCGACAGCGCCACGCGCGGCTTATGGCAAACCCCAAAATTGGGGTCGAACGGATGGTCTTTTAGCTACCTGTAGCAAAGCAACGAAATCGCGGAGTGAGCCACGCCTGCTCATGGACCATGGTAGAACAGTTGCAAAAGTGACCAGTTTTCGGCTTTAAATAATAGTTCCCAATTACTCCGGTGGCGCTAGGTAGGGTCATGGATATGACACGAACCATAGAGGTATAATAATACAGTCAGTGTCTGACCATGGGGCTAATCCAGGGCTTGATTTTACTCGTTAAACTGAGCTATGTACCTATAATACACCGTGTTTTTATTGAATTCCGTTAATTTCGGGGTATGGTTAAGAACGTTTGAGTGAACTAATTGGCATAGTTAATTTTCAAAAAAAAAATATTTTTTTGCTTTATTTTTAAAGAAAAAATTAAGTTTAAAATGTAATTAAATGTAGCATATAACGTTGTTGTAACACGGGCATTACATTTAACTCAACCAAACAATTGAAATCTGTGACATATCAATGTCATTTCGAACATCGATCGACCGAGATTGTACTTAAGTTTATTAGCAAATGTATGAACTCATTCTTAACACTAACCAATATGTAAACCAGCCCTAAGGCAAGTGTACACGCTTGTAGAGGCCTTATAGGAAAAAATAAATTATTGATTATCTCCGAAATGGAGTTAATTAGAACATTGGTGTCTTTGAGAAAGTTACTTAATTTAAGCTCAGGAATGCACCCTTGAAATTAACGGAAATCAAAAAAACACGGTGTATTATTAATCTTTAATACCTATAGCAAATGCATAGCGGCTACGTTCTACCGCAGTGTATCCATCGTTTAAATTCCTATCGGCTCGTAAATTAATGTATGACCCTCTACACTCTCCGTCCCCGGAAAGTGATGTATTTGCTGCTAAATTTGCATCTGAAAGTCTAAGCAGCGGTACTGATAATTCCGTTACTCGATGCTAGATGAGCGTTTCTTTTATTTTTGCCATTTTTAGGGTTCCGTAGCCAAATAGCAAAAAACGGAACCCTTATAGATTCGTCATGTCTGTCTGTCTGTCTGTCTGTCCGTCCGTATATCACAGCCACTTTGTTCCGAAACTATAAGCATATATAACTTGGTAAGTAGATGTATTCTGTGAACCGCATTAAGATTTTCATACAAAACTAGAAAAAAAAAAACAATTTTTTTTTGGGTTCCCCATACATAGAACTGAAACTCTAAAATTTTTTTTTCATCAAACCCATACGTGTAGTGTGTCCTATGGATAGGTCTTCAAAAATGATATTGAGGTTTCTTATATCATTTTCTTTTAAACTGAATAGTTTGCGTGAGAGACACTTCCATAGTGGTAAATGGTGCCCCCCCCCCCCCCGTATCTTCTAAAATAAGAGAATGATAAAACTAAAAAAAATATATGATGTACATTACCATTCAAACTTCCACCGAAATTTGGTTTGAACAAGATTTGGTAAGTAGATTTTTTTTAATACGTCATAAACCGTAAACCGCAATTTTATTGTTACTTGCTGTTACGGAACCATTCATGGGCGAGTCCGACTCGCACTTGGCCGCTTTTTATATATTGTGACTTTTTTGCCACTTTTGTATTATTTCTACTCGGAATCACGAGCTCTTTCGATCCTAATGGGATAAAAAAATGTCTCAGAGTTTTTTCCTATTGTGTTACCATTTCCCCGGCGGGGCCATGTATGGCGGTAGCAAACGAGCAGACGAGTGCCTAATGCCTATGTACTTAAGATTGTTGAAATCTAAAAAAAAAAAAAAACGAGCAGACGAGCCGCCTGATGGGAAGTGGTCATCGTCGCCCATGGACATAAGCAACACCACAGGAGCCACTTAAGCGTTGCCGACCCTTGAGAACCCTAAATACCCGCTTCTTGAAGAATCCCATGTCGTTTGAAAAATGTATGGAAATTTTAGGACGATAAGGATGAAAAGGGCTCGGGATCCTGACTAGAAATAACACAAAAGTTTAAAAAAAGTCACAATAAATAAAATGGCAAAATATAAAAGAAACGCTCAGATGTCAACTGCGAAAATAATAGTCGTTTTGGTATCGTAACTAATGTGTGGAGTGAGCACTCTATTCTTACTATATAAAATTTGTCTTTGGTCTTGGTGATCACACAACTCACGCACGACTTTCACTCCATTGCGCATGCACCAATAAGCGTGAACGATTATCAAGGTCGTATTAAAATATCAAAACCGTAACAAGATGTCACATCTGAATCGGTCTCTAGATCTGTCGATCTCGGTAACAACTAACAATGTCCAATTAGTGGCGGCCATCTTGCCCGCCATCTTGGAAACGTGGACACTGATACTTGTGCTACAAGGTTTCTAACTAAAATTGAGCGGATAATGATATATTTATTTATTTATTTATTTGGAAAACATACAGCACATAATAATACAATAAGGTAAAAGATATACTTAGAACATAAGCCAAAACAGTTTCAATTATAGCTAATACAGAACTCTTTTGCTCCGAAAAAAAAGACAATTATTAAGTATTTGATATATCTTATTATCTTTATTTCGTGTAGTTTGAGTTGCCATTACATGGCAATTTAAGTGTCTTTTAGTTGCTGAAATAGAGGAAATAAAATATATACTAAACTAAGACTAAAACTCGTCGATCCATCTGTACCTAGGTCTTCCGACCGGACGTCTCCCAGTTGGTCGCCCCAGATAAGCTCTTTTGGCCGCACGATCCTCTCCCATCCTCTCCACATGGCCGAGCCAGCGAAGTCGAGCAGCTTTGCTCTCGCCGATGATGTTGGGCTCGCCCACCAGTTCTTCCACCTCCAAGTTTCTCCTCATTCTCCAAGAGCCATCCTCATGTCTTGTGAGCCATCTTCGACGAGGTCCAGAAAGACCTATGTGGCATGCAAGCGGCTGAGTGGCGTCAGATCGCACAGGAAAGGAACGAATGGCGCAATCTAGTGTCGGAGGCCAAGATCCACTTCGGGTCGCTGAACCAGCGAAGTAAGTAAGTAAGACTAAAACTCCTGTACAGGGTAAAAAATACGTTGAAAAAATTACTGTGGCATATTATTGATAATTAAATCAAACAGTTGTTGAATAAGTTAATAACCTCAGGGGAATATTATGCAGATAGTAAGCTTTGTTTTTATTAGAATTTAAGCTATAAGCATTTATATAAAGATCATAGTTTATATTTTTAATGACATTTTGTACCTAAAATATTTGTAAGTAAGAAAAAAAATTAACGCATTTTTATTGCGAATTATGTATTGTTTAATGTCTGTATGTATTGTTTAATTAGGTAAGTGGCATTTATTTTGTTGTTTTAAAGTGATACAAAAATCGTATTGGTCGGGACACTCAAAACCATAGCCCTCCCTTTCTGTAACTCGGTTTTAATAAATAAGGTACCACGCAGGTACATTTCGTCGGGAGACAAGCAAATGTCACTAACACCATTGTAATTATTGGACAATAGACCGTGTTACAAGTGTAATAGAGTGCATTGTTACTTTAATTTTTTGATAGTACTTAGTGAGTGTTGCTTGTCACCCGACGATTTGCTTCCGACTTACAATTGCAAAAGTTTCAAACAAAATTACTTTTTACGTCTTCGCTAAACGGTGTGAGATTCAACTTTTAGGCATTTACCCAATTGTCTAGTATAGTTTGAGATCCGATCCCTCATATTTTGTTCAGGATTCAAGTGCAAAATTAAGCTGGTTGGATTGAGGCTTGGTAGGCGAGGGTAATACAGGGTATGTAATATTTAGGGACACTTTAGAGATATGAAGATTCTACGGCCCGCGTTACAATAATGTTACTTGAATATTTAGGTGGGACGCAAAAAAGGTATGTGTTTTTATGGCTTATGACTTATCTGTTTTGTTCCACCAGTGTGGTCTGTGTGGTACGTATAAATCAGTTTCATAGTTCCAGTGGTTTACAGTTGTTTTGCTCTTTAGGTATGAAATAAGTGCCTTTAATGACTTTACAATGAGTTGTTATTTAACTAGGTAAACAATTAGTTTTTGTGGAAGATTACCTACATATGTACGTGAAGACACATTTCAAATAGGAAATACACAAGTTATACCAAACTTTAAAAATACTCATGGAAAATTGTCATTGTTTGCAGTAATATATGTTTATGTTGTATATGTTGTAATAATATGTTTGTTTATGTCGCTCGAAGAAATACAGTAGGTACACTGCATTTTTTAAATAATATTTCTAAAAGGCAAAACCTCATCATATTTTGTAATACCTACCAGTAAGGTAATACATTGTTCAACAAAATAGAAAGTGCCACAGACTCATATTTATATCTCTAATAATTCACCTGGTCCCCGCGCTGCAGTGAGATGACAGAAATGATGGATGACGGAGCGGGTTGAGCGGTTGGCCCTCGGACTATACTCGTTTTGGTACGAATTGAAAATGTGATATGAATTGGATTGGTTACTTACGTCTCAGAATACTCTTTAAACTGTTCAAATACTAAAATAATTTGTTGTGTCTTAAGGGGCCCACTTATTAACAGTCCGCCGGACGGTATCGGCCTGTCAGTTAGAACAAAATCGTGACAGTTCCGAACAACTGACAGGCCGAGACTGTTAATCAGTGGTCCCCTTAAGTGACACCTCTGGGGGCCGATTATTTAATTTCGAGCGCTTGATTTCACGTGGTTCCCTTTAATCCTATCTCCCTCCACTACTAGTAATCCACAACTATACCGCCTTTAATTTATATCTGTACTTCAAATACATATTATTATATCTAGACACGCGGCAGCGTGTCAAGCCAAGTTCAAGCAAAGGAACTGGCTAGCCAGCGCCGAGTGTAATATTACACGAACCACTTGGTGCCACTTTTGACCCTTCTATAACTCAAAACATCTTTGACGTAAACACATAAAACTACGTGTGTTTAATTATATCCATAAGGATATCTAGAAGCCCAAATTTCATGAAGCTAGCTCAAACGGTTATAAAGGTATGAAGGTCAAAAAGTCGTAAATTTTAAGACTGACTTATGACTTATAGTACCTAAACCTAACCTACTTCCAGATGACCTAGAAGGATGAAATTTGGAATCCAGCTTAGTTACTGTGTGTAACCGTAGGAAAAAATCTAAAAATAAAATAAAGTTAAAAGATAGGGGGGGTCCCCATACAAAAAAACCACTTTTTATTGGGACTGACATATAAGTACCTAAACCTAACCTACTTCCAGATGACCTAGAAGGATGAAATTTGGAATCCAGCTCGGTTATTATGTGTAACCGTAGAAAAAAATCTAAAAATAAAATAAAGTTTAAAAATAAGGGGGGGGGTCCCCATACAAAAAAAAACCATTTTTTATTGGGACTGACATATAAGTACCTAAACCTAACCTACTTCCAGATGACCTAGAAGGATGAAATTTGGAATCCAGCTCGGTTATTGTGTGTGAGCGTAGGAAAAAATCTAAAAATAAAAAAAAGTTAAAAAATAGGGGGGGTCCCCATACAAAAAAATATTTTTTTATTGTAGCGTTGGAACCGTTATAAGCAGATATTTGAAACTACCCCAATATATGTACTATTATATTTGCTATATTAAAATAAAGTTTAGTCAAAAAATAAGTGGTGTCCCCATACAAAAAACTTGTAATACGCTCTAAACAACCGGCCAACTGTGTGTCGTCGGCGGCGCGCGGCACCACATAATTATACAAAGAACAGAAGTAAAAACCATACAGCGGAAACACAAGAAAAAACATTAAATCTCAATACCTGCCTAGTTTTCTTTACAAAAAGTATTGATATCCCACCAAAAACATAAATGTAAAAAAGGAGAGCCAAGTTCAATACAAAAATTATGCTTGGCTTGGCCAGGTTTTATCAGAATTACAATATATATAAAATGATTGATATAATGAAAACTGGCCAAGTCAAATCTAACCTACTTTAAGATCTCACATTTTTTTAAATAACAGCAATTGTTATAGGTATCCAATAAAGCAAATAAATAGAGTTTAATACTTGTTTATAATGTTATTTTGTTCCTATAAATACATATTTGAATTTTGCATAGAACTTGGCAGTGGCACTCATTTAGATCTCCATTCTTTTTGCGGCGAGCCCCACAGCCAAGCATAATTTTTGTATTGAACTTGGCTCTCCTTTTTTACATTTATGTTTTTGGTGGGATATGTAATAACTTCAAATACAATTTGTATCCCTAGCATTTCTAAAATAGCATTCTGCCATTTTTCACATATTTTCGAGTGATAAAATCGAGCGCTTGAAATCCAAATATTGCCCCCTGTACTATAAATTCATGTCCATTAGTAGTATAAATCTATTCACATTCGATTTGAGCGCAATAATGGAGCCTTGGAGCCGCTGGGAAGACAATCTGGGCAATGGCCCCGAAGAGACAGATACGTCACTGTCATGTCTTATTGATCACATCAGGGCGATAGTAACTCTGTCAGTATGTCTGTCTGTTACCTCTTCACTGTTAAACCGTTCGACCCATTTAGGTGAAAGAAAAGTCACAGGATATATTTATCAATCGACGACCTCCTAGCCTGCCTATGCCTATGAAGCAGGAGGTCCCGGGTTCGAATCCTGGTAAGGGCATTTATTTGGGTATTTATCACAAATATTTGTTCCTGAGTTATGGATGTTTTCTATGTATACCTATAAGTATTTATATATTATATATATCGTCGTCTAGTACCCATAACACAAGCCTTATTGAGCTTACCGTGGATCTAGATTGATATGTGTTAAAAATCGTCCTATAATATTTATTATTTATGTATGTCCTTCCCATCACGGAACAATGGTGCTCCGGACTTTTGGAAGGCATGCGCGGAGCCAAAGCCAACGCGTAGAGGCCCTTTTGACACTTTAATGAAATGTACACCGAGCGGATGCTGCCCTTACCCGTGTCATGGGACGCACGCAGAGGCAGCACCCGCCAGGGTGTAAGGGCTATTGAGAGTTAACGGAATCTAAAATGAACTAGGTTATTGGGTGAAAGCGATGGACTAAGTACTGAGCTATGGGGTAAAACACCGGACGCCTGCCTAATAAAACGGTATGCAATTTTATTTCCGGCAGACGGTGACTCGCCCTCACAAGATGGGCCCCCACAAAAAGCGACATCTAGGATGGCTCAAGGGCAACACCGGTGTGAGCGGCTCAGAGGTGTCGAGAGGTGTGCGCCACTTTCTACCCAGTGGCTGTTAACAGCCACTGTGCCAACTCGCGTCTTATGCATATTTCACTTCCACCCCTGGAGCTTATAGCTCTAACGACTCCACTCTGACCGGCTGGCTAAGGCAAGCCAGAGGCAGAGAATCCTGTCCCACCCACCCTCCTTGCGGGTAACAGAACTCCCCAGGAGCACTCGGGTACGCGAGGTCGCTAATCCCCAACAGCTCGCCACAAGCTGCCCTACGTTGACTGATTGCACTGGTAAAACCAGCGGGCGATGGGGTCGTCACATCCCTACGCCTATATATTTATTATTAATCATCGTCGTCACCCACGTAGACTAATTCGCGTGGAGAAGTTACTTTCTAGTATAGATGGGTGGAAGGTGGAACAACTATATCTTGTTATTATTTTGTCCCGTCAGCCAAGAGACAGTTTGTTAGCAGAACTCTTATATCACGGTTTACGGGTAGGTGCCCCATTCCAGAAAGAGTCTATTAACTACCACAAAAATACATCACTGATTCTTTTAAATAACATTAAAAAAAAAAAAAAAAACCAGTGCTTAGAGAGTGACTCAAGAGAACGTAACCATGGTAACGATTGAGAAGAAAAAGTTGAGTCACCCAAATAAATTCACATTTGATTTGAGCGCAATAATGGAGCCTTGGAGCCGATGGGAAGACAATCTGGGAAATGGCCCCGAACAGACAGGGCCCGTAGCCAAATTACATTCGCTCCGTGTCGATTCGATCTCTACGATCACGAGCGACTGGTCGATAATGTTTATAATAACCTAGCCAAGAGGCAATCTTTTTAGTTAACGCTCATTCTAAGTCGGTAAAAATTAATTTTTGTCTGTGGTTCTCGTTCAAAACCGTCAAGAAACGTCATCTGTCAGCTGTCAAGAGTGTCAAGTGAACAGCGAATCTAATTTTGAAGAAAATAATTGTTTTATCGGTAAGCAAATTAAATATTTTGGTATTTGTCTAACTTAGTTAATCACAATTTCGTGATAAAATAACTCTATATAGTGTAATATTTGAAAAGTGTGTTGTTAATTGCATATAATTTTGACCTAAAGTTTAACAATTTCAGACAGCCGTCGTCCCCGCAGCCCCAACCAAGGCGGCGGCGCAGCCAGAGCGGGCAAGAGCGGGCTCCGCGGGCTCTTCTTCCACGCTGAGAAGTCCTCGCCAAGTTGGCACGTACAGTCAAAGCTGCCGCTGCAATCTTCATGACAGTTACCAGTGCTAAGGACATGCACTGCTGGCTTACTTGACCAGAAGAGACAATACTTTAAGCGTTAGTAATGATTCAAACCGTGAAGTGAAATTGTGGACAGGTTTGCCCGAATCAGTGTAACCTCAGTGAAATCATTTACTTCATAGACTTCAAACATTTTTGAAATTAACAAAAGTCAAGCGGACATTGAATACATAGATGTTATGCATTAGATAAGATAAAAGCTGCCTGTGAAACCAAAACTAATAAATCATATTGTTACTTAATATTATTTTTTTATTACCTACTGTCTTTGCTTTTTGTTCATATTTAACCTTTTGTATGCTCCTGTCAAAAATTTGTAATTCATATATCAATCATAATAAAATAAAATAAAATAAATACCTTACACATACTTATAGAGTCTGTGCGGAAAGAGAAGAGTCGTGGGATTTGAGGGCGCGCCAGTGCTATTATATGGTTTTTGCTATGCTGACAACACTGGTCACGTGATTATAGTACGACATTAAAGGTCTTGATACTTGAATCCCTTTTGTTCCGGTTTTTTACCACGGCTTACTAAACGGAGCCTGGTGGTGGTGTCGGCTCGTCAACTCAATCCTCTGATTTAGCGCAGGCACTAGTTTTCTTTTTAAAACACACTTGTTTTTATGTGTCAGATACTAAAAAGTGACAGTGCGATTGACAAAACTGCTAAAACTAGTTAAGAATTTGCCCAATACAACTGTAATTTTAGTACCAAACAAGATAGAGTCTCATTTATGTACTGCCTAATCTGTGCAGTCCAACAGTTCTTAAAACCGGGTAGATCGGGTAGAAATTGGGCAATAAAACTGTAATTTTATCTGGGATATATTTCACCCATTGTAAACTTGACTTGTAATGTATGTGTACATTATTAATAATAAATATGAATATGAATAAAAATAGTGCATAAGTAGGTAGGCCTTATTGGGATATGTCCGGTTCTCTCATCTCACGATATTTTACTTCGCCGAAAAGTCACTGCTAAATATGAAATATAATTTCGTAACTAACAGAACCTACAAATAAAGAAATATTTTATCAGAAAAAGTGTTATTCAGAACCTAGTAAACGAACTTACAAATAAAGAAATATTTTATTAGAAAAAGTTTTATTCTTTGTAATCGAAGTCTGAATTAAAACATTCAATGTCACTTATGTTTGAGCTAGCTTCAGAACAACCAGGGACACTCATAGAACTATCTTCATCTGAACTGAATGTGCTTGAATCCGGCACGTAGATTACGAATTCTTGCATATCACCTACTTAGCGGTCTTTTATTCGAGATACCGTAGGTACTTTTACACAATCCTGAAAAAGAAATGACATATAAATATGCATAAAATAGAAAGTATCAAGACTATTTGTCAGTTATTTTAAAGATCATGAATGACCTGCATATTTATGAAAATTAATATATTTTGAATGAATATACTTACCGATTATGTACCGGAGACAAGTTACTTAGGGGGCTTATTAAATAGGTAATTATTTAATATTAAATACAACATCAATACCCGCGAATAGCGGAAACACGTTCCGCGACTTTTTGTAAGTCGATAGTCGGCTTTTAGCCGTTTTCTTCCCGCTGACATGTTAAATATAATTTTCCTTGTGGTTTTATGTACGGTTTTATCGTGTTTTGAAAATATTATATACATAAAACTTGCGGTTTTTGTTAATAAAAATATACAATGACAGAAGTTTGTTTACTTTTTACAAGACAGGTGTCAAAGGTTTGATTGCCATATAAAATTTAAAATGTTAGTTCCCGTTTCTGCCACGACTCTTCTCTTTCCGCACAGACTCTATAGACAAATACATACTTATATACATAGAAAACACCCATGACTCAGGAACAAATATTAGTGTTCATCACACAAATAAATGCCCTTAATGGGATTCGAACCCAGGACCATCGGCTTAGCAGGCAGGGTCAATACCCACTAGGCCAGACCGGTCGTTTTTTAAAGACAACTTTTAAAAATTAATGCATTTTTTTAAAGTTGAATATAGGTAAGTACATGGGAGCAGATCTGCTCCTAAGCATACCAAAAGTTAAGGTGGTAACCACCATAAATAAATGAAACAATGATTGGGTTAAAAAGTTAATTTATTTTATTGAAAATCTGTTAATGAAAGATGCAGCAGGTATTTTTTGCCGGCAGCATGAAATTAGTAGCCAAGCATGTTTGTACATATATTATGTACAGTGTTTTAAAACAGTAAAACAACACTCAATATATTTTTGTGGTTGTACATGTGACATAGTTTCTTCCCTTGACCCTGGCTTTGGAGCACCATAAAGTATTGGTTCATATGCCAAGGCTGCAATGAATATCCAAGTCACCTGAAACAAAATGAATGCTTAGTTTTTCAACAAACTTTGTAACATTTGGTTATAATGCTTATTCTCTACCAGTCATATGACAAAAAAAACTAAATGTTTTGTGTAAGTATATGTTAAGATTATTTTTATATAGTGTGTAGGTACAGTCAGCTGCAGAGAAAAGGTACCACCGCTACATAGAAGTTTGTATGCAGGGGTGGTACCTTTTCTCTTCAGCTGACTGTACCTGTGCCTGCCAAAAGAAGTCATATACAATATGTTTCATAATATAAAAAAGTTTCAATACTATGGTTGATAATTGATATGTATGACAACAGCCCGTCTGGCCTAGTTGGTAGTGACTAGTGACCCTGCCGGTTAAGCTGATAATCCTGAGTTTGAATCCCCGGTAAGGAAATTTGTGTAATGAGCACAGATATTTTGTACCTGAGTCATGGGTGTTGTCTATGTATTTAAGTATAGTTTGTCAAAGGACTGTCTCATTTCAAACAAAGACAGAGAATCATACTAGCTTTGTCATATACTAGTACTAGCACCCAAAAGATAACTATGAGTATAGTTTTCCTGGTTCTTACTGACTGACAAATTGGTTTGACCATCTATATATAGTTATCTAAGTACCCTAAGTACCCACAACACAAGTCTTCTTGAGCTTACTGTACAGTCCGACAAGAAATTGTAGAAATTAAAAAGTAGCAACACTGTAGTCTCGTCCCTTTCAAATCAATTTAAGAAAATGGGATGACACTACAATATTGCTAGTTGTTAGTGACCTTGCCTATGAAGGTGATGGTTTTGCGTCCCGGGAAGGGCATTTATTTGTGTGAAGAACATTTGTTCCCGAGTCTTTATCTATATTTGTAAAGCCTTTACCTATATACCTTTGCATTTACACATTCAATTCACTTTCCTATTGAAAAACAAGTGCTTGCCATTGTGCATATGGGTACCAAATTTAATCTACACCGTTCATCGGTTTATATTTAATGACGTAACAGGAACACATTTGTTATTTTAGCATTAATAACATATTTTATATACTTTTTAGTAGGTATAGTAGGGATAAGTTATTGACTCACTCTTACCTTTGTAGGGACGTTGTTACGTGTTGCATTTGTGGGTGCATAATCCATTTTTCCATGACACTGTCACTATAGATAGGTAGATATTCAGCGCCTCGGTCACATTGGATCCTTTGGGTGAAATGCTGCGTACGGCCCACAATCCTTTGATCGTAGCAGTCCTTTCCTAAGCAGTTTCAATAGAGGCGATTTTTCAGACGGCGCCTGCGTCTAAGCGACACTTCCGCGTTGTTCGCCGCCCACAATGATGTTGAAGTATGCTTTTTACTACAAATTCTAATTTACAAACACTATTATTCGGTATTTTCTTGTGCTTCGATAAGTTATCTGCAAGGGGATAGCTCGCGCTACGTAGCTACACCTAGGAGGCGATAACGATTTGATTTCGCTTGTCAAAAGTGTCACTTGGCTAGGCAATGTATGACAGATGGCGAATCCCGGTAACGAAAGTTTTGCGTTTCGTTACAACATTGCAACTTGGCTAACATTTTTGTATTCGTTAATATTTTTCGACAGACTCATCTACGGTAGGTACCTGTCATTCCCATACATTTTTTATCGATTCATTAGCGATATCTTTTTTCGAAATGTGTTTTGGCTAGGCCCCCAGATACGTCAGTGTCACGGCTTACTGATGATATGGGATCGGATTATTATGGACTGGCTTCTTCCGACGACTTCGTCTGCTTTCTTGGCATTTCCTGCAGTAATGCTCGTCAGCATTACTGCAGCAGTTTGCAGCTGCAGACTTGTATTGTTGCCGCAAACGAGCGTTTCTTTTTATTTTATGCCATTTTTATATATTATGACCTTTTTTGTCACTTTTGTGTTATTTCAAGTCAGGATCGCAAGCCCTTTTCATCCTTATAGGAGAAAAAAGTGTTCTAAAACTTCCATACATTATTCAAACTTTCCTTTTTGTTACCGCCATACAAAGCATATGGGGAAATGGTAACACAATAGGAAAAACACTCTGGGACATTTTTTATCCCATTAAGGATCGAAAGAGCTCATGATTCTGAATAGAAATAACGCAAAAGTGGCAAAAAAGGCCACAATACACTTATAAAAATGGCAAAAAATAAAAGAAATTATATATTTATATATTTTTGTAATTACTTATTAAACTTTTAATCAAGTTAATGTTGAAAATTAATTTTTAAATATGATTTGCACCAAATTTTAATGTTATATTATGTTAAATTATTATTTTTTTTATTCAAGAATTGAATTATGTGAATTATTAGATATAAGATATAGTTATAAGATTGCTATGCCCTAGCAGGGTTCATGTTTGATGCAAAAATGAAATACCTTAACACCTTGTAAAAACAACATGAAGATGCAATAAATATACTGAATACTGAAACGCTTAGTTACGTCAATATCGATCTTTATGGCCAGATTTTAAATTGCGGCATTAATGGATATTTCTATTTAAAGTTCTACCCTCAACTTGCATTTTAGATTTTGGAATTATTACATTATTTCCACTCAGAATCACGAGCCCTTTCGATCCTAATACGAGAAAAAAAAGTGTCCTCAATATTTCATACAATTTTTTTGCTGTCCGTTTTGTTACGGTCATATAGAGATTGTATTGAAAACCGTAACCAAACGGACCTTAAATTTCGGGGACACTTTTTTCTCACTAAAAATGGAAAAAACTCGTGATGCTGAGTAGAATAATATAAAAATTCCCAATTCTAACACAAAAAAATTTGGTACAACTTTAAATAGAAATGCCCTAATGTATCTTGCTGCAGCAATGAAGCTGTAATGCTGGTGTAATGAATCCGAATGGTACCTTTAGTGCGAGCGTTCGTATCATATGAGAGAGATGATTATTAACTAAAATGAAATATTGACATTATATCTTTCGAGCTATAATTGAATGCATTTGCGTTGCATCTCACGCATGAGCGAGCTATTAAATTGGGCTTTACCTCAGAGTTACGAGTTGGCACATAACCTGGAGCTATTCGTAACTACTACGACCCACACGGTAAACAACATAGTGTAATAGTAAATTAGTAAGGTATCTCGCAAATAGCAAGCAGTGAGCTTGTTTTACCTTGTGTCATGTTTCATGTCATGCTCATGTGTCTTCTATACCTTACGCGTCCTATGATAATCCCTACCACCATTCACTAACCCGGAGCTAACAGGTTAAACCTAGAGTTACCATGATTACCAGTACAATTTGACACTGGGTTAAAGGTTTAAACAGTTAATTTTTATATGGAGTAGCTGTTACATTACGATACAAGTGTGAAAAGTAGGAAATTCGCAACGAGTGGCGATAAATTGAAACATGACCGAAGGGAGTGTTTTAAATAGTCATGATTTGAGAATTATCTTTTCGCACGTGTATGTACAGTCAAGGAATTTAAATTCCGACCCATTTCGTACTTTGTCACAGTGACAATCAATATGAAAGCCGCTAGAGACCTCATACGGTTGTCACTGTGACAAAGTACGAAATGGGTCGGAATTTAAATTCCTTGACTGTACAAGGTTTTACAGTACATAAGGCCCCTTAAATTTTTGACATAGGCACTAGGCACGGATTGTCCTTAATCTCGCCCTAGGGCGCTGTAGTAGCACCTTATAATGTAACTACTGTAAAATGTATATATTAATTTTTAGGGTTCCGTACCCAAAGGGTAAAACGGGACCCTATTACTAAGACTCCGCTGTCCGTCCGTCCTCTCACGAACAGTTGAAATTTTCATAGCTGATGTATTTCTGTTGCCGCTATAACAACAAATACTAAGAAGTACGGAACCCGCGGTGGGCGAGTCCGACTCGCACTTGTCCGGTTTTTTTAGAAGTAGGTACCTATAGCACGATAATTTGTTTAGAAGTGTAACACATAACAGTCGTTGTGGCTTGAGTTCTCATAATATACATATTTATGTCTGTTTTCAGTGTACAGTATCTATATATCTGCGATTACCTCCCAGTAAAGATAACCTACTCTCTTCACTCTGCCATATTTCCGCCATGTGATGTAAACAGTGTCGGGTCCCTGTCACAACATAGGTAGAAGGGGGGATTATGTGGCAACTGAAGAAGAGGGGGGAAGTGATTCATGGCACTCACAATGTTGTCCCCAAGATTCTATAAACTAGCGTGTAATGGCTCCTCTACCCGATGGGCCAACGCCGGCCACTCCAAGGGACGCATTTATGCGTTAGAGGGAGCAAGTGATATTGCTATCTCATTCTACTGCATGGCTGTGTCCCTTGGAGTGGCCGGCGCTGGCCCATCGTGTAGAGGAGCCATAAAAAGGTCGTCCGGTAATCCTGCCCCAATAAAACTCGTAATCAATTATTAACGAAACGCCTCGTGTTGTTTATGCAGAATTAATTAAAAAGGTTTGCTACAAGTAGGCCAGTTTAAATTTAAAATATTTTTTTCCTTTTAATGAATAGTTGTAGTCAAGGAAGTCTTACAAACAGTATCCGAAGGTGTCCGCATACGCTTCCGTACCGATGGCAGCGTTTTTAACTTGGCCAGATTTAGGGCGCGAACGAAAGTTTCACATGCATTGATCACAGATATCATGTATGCTGACAACCTGTGCTTTCTTGCAGAATCCCCAGATGGCCTGCAACAGCAGATGTCTGT
The DNA here is from genome assembly GCF_963556715.1 of Cydia fagiglandana. NCBI lineage: Eukaryota > Metazoa > Arthropoda > Insecta > Lepidoptera > Tortricidae > Cydia > Cydia fagiglandana. The sequence goes on along the minus strand of NC_085950.1, from coordinate 979,587 downwards.
TTTTCACCAAGCCTGCTGCAAGTTCGGCCTCAAAATTAGTGTCAAAAAGACGGAGGTGATGTCTTTGGACTCATATGGTCACGAGACACTAGCCGTACAGCTTGGTGAGGACGTGCTGAAGCAGGTCAACAAATTCCGTTATCTGGGGAGCACTATAACATCGAAGTGTGACCTTGACGCTGAGATCAACAGCAGGATCGGCGCTGCAGCTGCAGCGTTTGGGAAACTGTGTTCCAAGGTCTTCTGCTCGCATGACCTAAAACTGGCCACCAAAATTTCTGTGTACATGGCGGTTGTGCTGCCAAACCTTTTATACTCTTCCGAGACGTGGTGCGTGTACCGTCATCACATTCGTACCTTAGACCGGTTCCACCTCAAATGCTTGCGTAAGATCATGAACATCAAATGGTCTGACCGAGTGCGAAATACCGAAGTTCTGCGACGAGCCAAGGTCGGTGGAATAGAGGCTTACCTAATGCGTCGACAGATTCGGTGGTGCGGTCACGTATCGCGTATGGCGGAGGAGAGAGTGGCGAAGCGCATCTTTTTTTCTGAACTAGAGGAAGGTAAGCGGAAACTTGGCGGACAACTCCTCCGATACAAAGATGTTCAGAAACGACACATGAAAAGATGCGACATCGAGCCCTCTCAGTGGGAAGGTTTGGCAGCACAACGTCCTGAGTGGCGCAGGCTGGTCCATGACAAAGTGCATGGTTTCGAGGAGCAACGTAAAGTTGACCTCGACGCTAAACGCGATGACCTGAAAGCGCGCCAGCCTGCTTCCATTCACTACCACTATGTGGCTGGTGTTCTCACGTGCCCTCAATGTGCGCGGAGGTTCACCTCCAAGATCGGCTATGTCAGCCATATTCGGGCGCACGAGCGCCGAGCGAACTAGGAGTCGAAGTGGTCGCCATGGTCGAAATCGGCCGGAAGGATCATCACTGTAATTTATTTTTGTAAGGCCCAGGTCTCCTATTTCATGCTGTACGCGGCGTCTGGCGTCAGCGTCAACGTTTTTGAACAAAAAAGACGCTGACGTCGACGTCTAAAACAGACCACAACAGTACATCTCTATAGTAAGCATCGTGACGCAGACGCTGTAAGCTGCCGATGGCGTTTATAGGAGACCCGGGCCTAAACCTGTGGTGTGTACAATAAGGTGATTACCTGATTACTACTAATACTACAACTACTAATATCATATTTGATTTACCAGATTTTCAGTAAAATAAATAAATAAATAAATAAAATAAATATTTTAATACATTTTTTACACAAATTGACTAAGCCCCACGGTAAGCTCAAGAAGGCTTGTGTTGTGGGTACTCAGACAACGATGTATATAATATATAAATACATAGAAAACAACCATGACCCAGGAACAAATATCTGTATCATAAAATCATAATACAAATAAATGCCCTTACCAGGATTCGAATCCGGGACCATCGGCTTCAATAGGCAGGGGTCAGTCACCCACTAGGCCAGACCGGTCGTCAAAAGTGTACCATTTTATCTGTTTTTCGAAAAAATACCCAAAGCTTTGGGTTATTTCGACTCAGAATCACGAGGACTATTGAACAAAAAAAAAAGAAACAGGAGTGTCAGTTTTTTTCAAAATTTGGGATGTTTTGCGATGGTCAATACATTTTTAAAGGTGCCCACTGACTAACAGTCCGCCGGACGGTATCGGCCTGTCAGTTTGAGCAAAATTTTGACAGTTCCGAACAACTGACAGCCCGATACCGTCCGGCGGACTGTTAATCAGTGGGCCCCTTAAGTTCAACATGTGTCAGTGTTGCTATTAAATAATTAAGAGGTCGACTGCTGTAATATTGGATTTTTGCATATTGTGTTAACTTAACCTCCTGAGTCCCAGCGTACAATTTTTGGTACATATTCCAAAATCTATTTTGAACTTTTATTGTGTAACTAAGGTTTCTAATTTCAAAAACGAAACAATTGCTTCTGGTTCTCAGGAGGTTAAGATTTACTGAGCGTATAAATTTCAAGGGAAAGAGACAGAGAGATTAAAATAGTGCGTGTAAGTGAGATGCAAGAGCGGTATTAAAATTAGATGTTCTAAAGTACCGTATAATTTCACGTTTAAGTAGATTTACGGCGCTATACGCGTGGAGGCACATTCTGATTTTCTAAATATTACACTTAAAGTTTATTTCATGGAAAACTAGGGCGAGACATTATGTTGTTTTGCTAATGATGATTGTTGTTAGTGTCATTATAATATCTTGATATAAAAACCGGTCAAGTGCGAGTCGGACTCGCGCACGAAGGGTCCCGTAAAAATACGCAGAAAGGCACAAAATAATCACGTTTGTTGTATAGGAGCCCCGCTTAAATATTTATTTTATTAACCGACTTCCAAATCCCAAAGGAGGAGGTTATCAATTCGGTTGTATGTTTTTTATTTTTTTTATTTTTTTTATTTTTATTTTTATTTTTTATGTTTGTTACTCCATATCTCCGTCATTACTGGACCGATTTTGAAAATTATTTTTTTGATTGTATGTATATGCATACAGATTGGTCCCGTTTTTGTCAAAATCCAGTTCTGATGATGGGATCCATGAGAAATCGACGGAACTCCTCAAATCTTAAAGGCATACATATGGTGATTTTTGTATTTTTATCAACAAATCAAGCATATACATTCAAAAACGTGACATTTGATGAAGTGGAACTGCTGATGATGATCAGAACGGAACTCTTCAACGACGCATAGTTCACCTTTGGCGATTTGTCCTCTTCGTTATGTTTGTTAAGCAAGTTGAGTTTTTAAGCCACAATTTTATCAAGCTTGAGTTCTGATGATGGGATCCATGAGAAATCGAGGGAACTCCTCAAATTTTAAAGGCATGCGTATAGAGATTTTTGTATTTTCATCAGAAAATCAAGCATTTTCATTAAAAACTGTCGCATTTGATGAAGTGGAACTGCTGATGATGATCAGAACGGAACTCTTCAACGACGCATAGTTCACGTTTGGCGATTTGTCCTCTTCGTTATGTTTGTTAAGCAAGTTTAGTTTTTAAGCCACATTTCTGTCAAGCTCGAGTTCTGATGATGGGATCCATAAGGAATCGAGGGAACTCCTCAAATCTTAAAGGCATACGTATATAATTTTTTGTATTTTCATCATAAAATCAAGCATTTACATTAAAAACTGTCGCATTTGATGAAGTGGAACTGCTGATGATGATCAGAACAGAACTCTCCAACGACGCATAGTACATGTTTGGTGATTTCGAATTTCGATTTTGACTTGGACTGGGACCCGGACTCATACCCGGATCCGGTTCGGACCCGGACTCGGACTCGGACTCGGACCCGGACTCGGACCCGGACTCGGACCCGGACTCGGACCCGGACCCGGACTTGGACCGGGACTCGGACCCGGACTCTGACTCAGAGACCCGGACCTTGACTTGACCCGGAAAACCACTGTGATACCTAAACTAAATAAACCACTATGATTACCTACCATAAAATGTGGGTATGATGATGCCAAACCCCTCCCGCTCAAACTCCCGTACACCGCACCGCATGCGCCGTTAAGTGGGTTAGGTTAGGTTTGAACTGCGATCCTCACAGAACCGAACAAAAGTGGGTTAGGTTTGGTTAGAACTGCGAGTCTTACAGAAACGAAATGCTACTAGAAAAGTGGGTTTGATTAGGTTCGAACTGCGATCCTCACAGAACCGAACTGCTATCAGAGAAGTGGGTTAGGTTAGGCTAGATAACTACGACCCTTACGGAAACGAAATGCTACTAGAAAGTAGGTACTGGTTTTACCTCCTTTTCTACATAGTGCACCATCTACCATAATCTTTCACCGGGCCCCATAGAAGTCGGTTTTTTTTTCTTCAAAATTATTATGTTTTTAGTATTTATTGTTATGGCAGCAACAGAAATATATCATCTGTACGGATATGATGGTCATTCTTGTCTACGTGACAGCGTGATAAAACCGTCACTTTCTACCCTACGGTGTTAAAAAGTGACAGTTATTTTATCACGTGTCCGTTACGGGTAGAAAGTGTTCCAGCTGCGATCGCGCCATTTTTTTTTTTTATGAATGGGCTTACTCATGGCCACAGACTAGCCGAGGCGTAGACGTGGCCTACGATGTAGCGAGCTCGCCCAGAAGGTGCCTGTTCACTCTTGATTTGAAGGTTGCCGGGTTATAAGAACACGGAAATATAGACGCCGGCAAGGAATTCCATTACCATTAAAAAATGCCATTACGTGCACAGCTCTTTCGTGGTGCGCGTGCCGCGGCCGCTGCTGGAAGCCATCGCGAGCACGGACTTCTGGCCGAAGGGTGTGATATTTCGGCGGTTCCGTGGGAATCTGCCGAATCCTACACCAGAGCAAGTGAGGCCGCAACAGAAAACTGCGTCACGAAAATGAGTTTTTAGTATTTAAGATTTTTATTATTGTATACACGGTGTAACATGAGTAAACCGAATAATTTTAACCACGCATTTCTGAGGTCAAAAGAAGTAAAAAATGTAATATGACTTTAGGTCAATTTAGCCAAAAAAAAATTTTTTTTGTTATGTTTTTTTTTTCAATTTTTTTAATGTATTTGCACATAAATAATAAATGTTATTGGTAAACTTGTCACTTAAAATTGATTTTTCCTTTTTTTTTTCGTAGAACCTACTTTTTGCAAAGTGTTACTTGGCATCTATCAATAAGGATATTTAGACTACGTCCCATAGCAGCAACATCACCATCAAAATGGCCTTTTACACTATGTAACAATAAAAACTTGTTTTTTTTTAATTAATAATATCTCTGAACCTTGGCGAATTTCAAAAAAAATTATAGGACATTTTTGTCTCTAAATATGATCAGGAATACGCTATTAAAATTATTCGGTTTACTCATGTTACACCGTGTATACAGGACGTCCCACGGCGATGCCACATGGAGGGAAAGTACCTTAAATATCATAGATAGCATATTTTGCTGAAAGAAGACTTCATTTTATTTTTAAAACTTAGTTAAATTGCATTCATACTTTTTTAATTTTTTTTTTAAATGTATGGAAAAAAATTATCGCGTCATTGGAGGAAAAGTACCTTAATTATTGTAAATGAACATCTTACTGAAAGAAGACATTATTTCGATTTAAAAAAACAAGTTCAATTGCATTTTAAATAATTTCATGGTTAAACCGGGAATCGAACCCGCTACACGAGAAAAAAAAATACCTTGTAGCTTTGTCATACCGATCGAAAGGCTTCAATGTGAGAATTATTTTTTTGGTACAAGGTTTTTTTTTTCTCGTGTAGCGGGCTAGCGGGTTCGATTCCCGGTTTAACCATTAAATTATTTAAAATGCAATTCAACTTGTTTTTTTAAATCGAAATAATGTCTTCTTTCAGTAAGATGTTCATTTACAATAATCAAGGTACTTTTCCTCCAATGACGCGATACTTTTTTCCATATATTTTTTTTCAAAAAAAAAATTAAAAAAGTATGAATGCAACTTTACTAAGTTTTAAAAATAAAATGAAGTCTTCTTTCAGCAAAATATGCTATCTATGATATTTAAGGTACTTTCCCTCCATGTGGCATCGCCGTGGGACGCCCTGTATATATTAGTTTGTAAGGTATGTACCTTATCTGCCTGCCTGAAAATAAATGCTTTGATTTGATTTGATATAATATGTATTGTATTTTTTAAATCGCAATATGCCCCCTGCTTGGACGACTACTATATGAGCTCATAAAAATAGCTCGTGTCGTTAAATCATTGTAGCAATTAACTGCACACACAAATGACGACCGGTTAGCCTAAGCCACTCTACCGCCAGGGCTATAACCGCGAACATCGAAGTTCGCAAATTGCGGGGATTTTTCTGTCACTCTAATTACGCCTTCTACTGGAGTCAGTTATGTAACGCTGCCATACATGACCCAAAAAATTTTTATTAAGCTATGAGCTTCATCACATCTGATATTTGAGTAATTCTAAGCATTTCTAGCGTGAAGTGGGGGGGAGGGTGGGGTACAAAGACGGCCGCCATCCGTCATCTTTAAAAAAAATCTACTCTGATCCTGGTGGGTACTAGGGCAAGTTTGGTATCATTTTCGTATAAACCAAAGACGTAGAATTCATTGCTGATATTTGTTTTTTCAATTTCATAGTAATTTTACAAGAAAAACGTAAAAAGGTGAAAAATTTGGTTGGAGATTTTTGCTACGCGGAGCCGAAACTACAAAAGATAGAAAGTTGAAATTTGCACACTAGATTACATTTATAAAGTGTACAAGAGATAAGAAGCGATTTTGAGAAATTCAACCCCTAAGGGGGTTAAAAAGGGGATGAAAGTTTGTATGGGGTTCAAGTTTTATTTTAAGCTAGGAATTTGAAACTTCGTAAAACGATATATTATTAAAATACAAGAAAACTAATTTCAGCGTTTTTGAAAATTCATCCCCTAAGGTGGTGAAAAAGGAGTTGAAAGTTTGTATGGATATCAAAAAAATTTTCGAACGCGGGACTTGAATCTTTGTATTTGGGGATATTATTAAAAGACAGGAAAAGTAATTTCAGCGTTTTGTAAAATTCATCCCCTAACAGGGTTAAAAAGGGGTTGAAAGTTTGAATCCATTACAAATCCGAGTAGACACACATTTCTTATTGGCTCCCAGGCTTGAAATGCTTAGAATTACTCAAGGAACATATGTGATGAAGCTCATAGCTTAATAAAAAATTTTTGGGTCAACTTTATAACTGCTTCCGCTATTCGTTGGAGTAATACAGAAAGATCTCCGCAATTTGCGAATTTCGGTGTTCTCAATAGCCCCTATGGGTAGTGACCGCGCCTGTGAAGCCAAATGGTCCTGGGTTCGAATCGCGGTAGAGGCATTTATTTGTGATGATGAACACAAATATTTGTTCCTGAGACTTAAGTGTGTATAATTTTTCTATATAAGTAGGTATGTTTATCGTCGCCTATCAACTATATAATACAAGCTTTGCTTAATTTGGGGCTAACTTGATCTGTGTCCGTCCCCTAATAAAAATAAAAACCGGTCAAGTACGAGTCGGACTCGCCCACCGAGGGTTCCGTATTTTTTAGTATTCGTTGTTATAGCGGCATTAGAAATATCTATCACGGTTCATGAGATACAGCCTGGTGGCAGACAGACGGATAGTGGACTCTTAGTAATATTAGCGTTTCGTTTTTACCCTTTGGGTAAGGAACCCTAAAAATAGGTATCAGTCGCCATTAAATATCACGAAGCGACAAATATCTGTATTAAGTTTCGATTATCAAGATTTTAAAGTACATGTTCAGATATTTTTGAGCACGATTGCCGCTCCGAAGAACGTTAAGGAAGCAATTTCAGCATTGGTCCCATAATTTAATTTTTTTTTCATTTACTCAATAGGTATGTTTCTCTCTCTGCACCAATTGTAGATATCTCTGTTTGGCCCTATGGTTTACTGGTAGAGAATGCCATTTGGCATTAAGTCCGCCATTTGTACATTGTTGTATATATTTTGTGCAATAAAGTTTAAATAAATAAATATGTAAATAGTAAAAGTTGTTCAGTACGGTACAGCCTAATTAGGTCACCTAATTCACTACGCAGAATATGGCTAAATTTCACCTTATTTATGTAACATTTCCCAGTGATGTTACTCAATTTCAAAGCAGAAATATCAAAGTATTGATCGTTTATTTTAAACCTTATTGCGAGGGCATAAAGGTCAGTTTATTGGTATATGTAGATAATACCTTCTTCTTTGGGATAGTCAATGTTTGTCAGCGATGTGGATTCAGCAAGTCCGAGTCTAACGAGAGTACTAATTGGCCACAAACTATAGTACATTGTAGGAGAGGACGGAAAACCGCTAAAAGATGGACGAGTGAGTTCGAGGGCCGACACGTTAGTGGAGGCCCTCGAATAATACGAGTCCATCTTTAGCGTTTCCGGCCGAGGCATTACATAGTGCTTTTCACGACTACTGCGAGGAAATAAGAAAACATTTACATAACTATAAGTACTAGCCCGCGATTTCTCTGGTTGCAAATTACTAGCCACTGCCTGTAGTCTCTTGAATTTCGGTAGGCGTCAGCTTAAGAATATCATTTTCTTCACTAGAAGAACTCATTTTTATAGCGAGCGTTTCTTATATTTTTTAGTCAAACACAATTTACACTATCCAATTCAGTAAGTATTTTCAGATCCCGCCTTTTTTACTTTTTTTACCACTTTAAGAGGCGTTTTTCTGTTAATTGCCTTCAAACCGACTCTAAAATTAGTAGCGTTTTTGCTAAAAAAACCATAAACAGCTACAAAAGTCAAAAACGCCTTAAGTGTGAACTGAATGGATAATTGTTAAAAAAAAAATGAAGTGAATGGTTTTGTCATTTCTTTTTTTTTAAACAAGAAATTGGTTTCTATAAATAACCTAATTTTATTTTTGAAGGAAAAAGTTGCGCAAAAAAAGACCTTTTATTGTTTTTTATGTTTTAAATGATACTCATTGCTGTAGCGAACTGTCACCAATGACAGATGATGATAACAATGAAACATTGTAGTAGTGGTGGTTCAGGTGCTACAGCTATTGCCTACTTTCCAGCTTGGTTTTAGACCATCTATTGCCACATTTCCGAACAGTGGCGTGAAAAGTCCTTTAAACAATATAAATCTTGTATTAAAATCTCTGTAACTATGTTTCTCGTGTTTCTTTCGTTTTTTATACTTTTTGCCATTTTTTAAATATTGTGATTTTTTTGCAACTTTTGCTGCTGATTGCTGAATAACGAGCTCTTTCAATCCTAATGGGATAAAAAAAACCGGGCAAGTGCGAGTCGGACTCGCGCACGAAGGGTTCCGTAACATAATGCAAAAAAAAAAACAAAAAAAAGCAAAAAAAAAACGGTCACCCATCCAAGTACTGACCACTCCCGACGTTGCTTAACTTTGGTCAAAAATCACGTTTGTTGTATGGGAGCCCCATTTAAATCTTTATTTTATTCTGTTTTTAGTATTTGTTGTTATAGCGGCAACAGAAATACATCATCTGTGAAAATTTCAACTGTCTAGCTATCACGGTTCGTGAGATACAGCCTGGTGACAGACGGACGGACGGACGGACGGACGGACGGATGGACAGCGAAGTCTTAGTAATAGGGTCCCGTTTTACCCTTTGGGTACGGAACCCTAAAAAAATCTCAGAGTTTTTTTCTTATTGTGTTACCATTTCCCCATATACTTCGTATGGCGGTAACACAAAGTGGCATAAAAGGTCACAATATATAAAATGGCAAAAAATAAAAGAAACCATAATCCCTGCATCGGGTTAACGAAAAATAGTATCCCACCAAAACATTTTCATGTAAAATGTTGCCAAGACGAAACCATAAGGATCGCACTGTCAAAAAGTTGTAACATGTTTTTCATATCTCATGCTCTGAAAGTGGGTCGTTGTTGTTCTAAAAGGTGCGCAGAAAGTGATACGTTTATGCTCTAGTGCAGAAAAGTGTTGTACTCCTCTGCGTCCCCGTCCCACGAACAACTGGGTGGAAACAAAATGGAAAAATAGTGTCTTTATTTTCTCGCCTGGAACAATTGGTAATTGTTTAATTTTACTAATCCCACTTTGATCCTTTTTTTATAAAAAATTATGTAAGTGAATTGTTAAAAACAAATTATTCTTGATTTCTTTCGTTGAATTCTATTTACTCGATTTCATAAGGCGGGAACCAAAAGGAATACACCAAACATACTTTTTTAAACCTTACACTTGCGTAAATGAGCAAAGGCAGAATCTTATACAGCCACAGTTAAACGTTTGTACGATATTAAATTGATTTTTAAAGTTATTTAGCACTATATTCATATAAATAAAATAAAATACAACATAAAAAATACTTATATTATTAATTAAATTGTTATTTAATATTTAAAATACTTTTATTATGTTATTACGTGGTGCGGCGCACCAAGGTCGCGGTGCGGTCCGGCAGTCTGTGGCGGCTTTTAGAACGAAAAAGTATAAAATTAAAAAGTAAGAGGCAATCCCGCTGATTTTCATACTATGTATAATGAACAAATCCTTTTAAAATTACTGCAGTTTGTTAATAAATGTGTGTTTTCGTAAATATTGCAATCTAAATGATTTTCGCTAGGGGTTATTAATCTTCACACATGTAAAGTCTCCGATTGCAAGTAAGTCCCAAGGAAAATAAATCATGGCCGTAGATCTATTAGGTATTTCCATTACTGATTTTGCGAAATTGCCTTGTCTTGTTTAGTTTCCTCGCATTCGATATGAAAAGTAGAGTGTTCAACTCGGGTGAAAGGCACCATTTCTGTCTCGGACTATTGGCGCTCTCACTGCGTTCGAGCGCCAAACTACCTCGACAGAAATGGGTGCCTTTCAACCCTTGGTTAACAATCTACTATTGTAGAGCCAAGCCCTAACTTCACAAAATCTACATTTTAGTCAAAATATGTGGTCGGGTCACTACCAAGTTGAAAACTCGAGTTGAGTTTAGACTTTACTATACTTTTTTGGACGTTGTGAATCACAACGCCACGTGACCTTTAACCGGTATCCAGATGGGATGATCAAATCGACCGATTTAATCACCAATTTTAGATTTATTAGAGCCCTCTAAATTAAAAAGATGCCTCAGAATGAAAATACAGGCGTCACAAATTGGTATTCTTGCTTCCGCGCCTCATTTTATCGGTAATATCGATCATTATCAGCAGCTGAATTCGGCGAGCCAAATTGGCGTTTGCGTCACGTCCTGATTCGATCGGGCAATTTAATCAGATTGGCGAAAAATTGACTAGTCTGGATAAGCCTTTACAAGTTGTACCGACTTCCTTTAGGTTTGAGAACGCCCCGGATCGTATATTATTCACTGAGGTTGGACTTTTATTTATCGCCGACGAAAACTATAAATCGGGGAGGCAGTAAATGTCGCCAATATTTGCGGGTGTTGTTTGTACAAGACTGCGGGCTCTTAATAAAGTTTATGTGAGGGGTGTATGTGTTAGCTATGGGCATAGAGAAATATAGTAAGAATAGAGTGCTCACTCCATGTTGGCAAGTCCAACAGAACTTTTTATTCCGTTACTATGGTAACCGTAAAAACACTTACTTCACATTTTCACCTTGAACTAACTGTATGTGTTAATTTCCTTTTTAGGGTTCCGTACCCAAAGGGTAAAACGGGACCCTATTACTAAGACTTCGCTGTCCGGCCGTCCGTCCGTCCGTCTGTCACTAGGCTGTATCTCACGAACCGTGATAGCTAGACAGTTGAAATTTTCACAGATGATGTATTTCTGTTGCCGCTATAACAACAAATACTAAAAACAGAATAAAATAAAGATTTAAATGGGGCTCCCATACAACAAACGTGATTTTTGACCAAAATTAAGCAACGTCGGGAGTGGTCAGTACTTGGATGGGTGACCGTTTTTTTTTGCTTTTGTTTTTTTTTTTTTTTGCAATATGGTACGGAACCCTTCGTGCGCGAGTCCGACTCGCACTTGCCCGGTTTTTATATTAAATATATAGTTTTGTGGCTACAAGACAGAGTTTTCTTCTTCAACCTCAACTAAACCAGCTACTCCACCTCACCGCTGAACACTCCATACATACTAGAATTCTCTAGCGTCGCAACTCACGAAAATTGTATTGAAGGAGTTGAAAATAGAGTTCCAGTAAATCAGGCCGCGTAGCCAAGATGCCAATCGCTAACGCTCCGTAGCGATCGAAACGCAACTGTCACTGTCACACTAATGGGGAAGAGTGATAGAGATACATAATGCTTTTCGTTGTCGAAGCGATAGCGATTGTAACCTTGGCTAGGGGGCCTGGTTATAATATTAGCTGAAAAATGTTGAGCATTATACTTTTTGGTTGTTGCAACATCTATTGTCAAGTAGTAGTACTGATAATTCCGCTACTCGATGCTAGATGTCGACTGCGAAAATAATTGTCGTTTTGGTACTAAAACTGATGTATGGAGTGAGCACTCTATGTATTTCTTTCTCTATGCTCTGGGTAAGTTTTTCAGTGAATATGAGATATCTCGATACAATAAGATATATTTTTAGGGTTCCGTACCCAAAGGGTAAAACGGGACCCTATTACTAAGACTTCGCTGTCCGTCCGTCCGTCCGTCCGTCTGTCACCAGGCTGTATCTCACGAACCGTGATAGCTAGACAGTTGAAATGTTCACAGATGATGTATTTCTGTTACCGCTATATCAACAAATACTAAAAACAGAATAAAATAAAGATTTAAATGGGGCTCCCATATAACAAACGTGATTTTTGACTAAAGTTAAGCAACGTCGGGAGTGGTCAGTACTTGGATGGGTGACCGTTTTTTTTTCCTTTTTTATTTTTTTTTGCATTATGGTACGGAACCCTTCGTGCGCGAGTCCGACTCGCACTTGTTTACAGACGAATGATAAAGAAACAGAACAAACAGCAACACTCCTAACTGTACACAGGTGGACCTTATTACAATAGGCATAAGGTCCGCCGATGTACAGTCGCCATCAAGTATATCTGAGCGGGCAAGGTGTTCATAAATATCTGAGCACGCCTCTATTGTCAGGGCGTTAGAGTGCGTGTTCAGATATTTTGAGCACCTCGGCCGCTCCGATATATCTGATGGCGACTGTACAGTTGACAGTGTGGGCGATGTACCAAAAATTAAGCATAAACATTCTGCCGCCCTAAGCTAAAAGGCAGTTTTTCGACATTTTGCCAAAATTGACTTTTTGTGATATTCGTAATGTAGAGATCGAGACGCATCGACCACTTTGGCCCGTTTTCCGATAAGTGGCTTAGTTTTCGAGAAAAATATCGTAAAAAGACCGTATTTGCACTAATTTTCGTTCGTTCCTAGCCTAAAAAGCGACTATTTGACAAAGCCAGGCTAAAACAACGTATATGCAGCTATACGTTTTTTTACGCTCTGGTTTGCGTAAAATCTTATCCACCATATCTAGCCTAAAATAACGTATAAGCCAAAAACTAGGCTAAAAATACGTAAAAGACGCTATACGCACTTTAAGATTAGGATCTTTAGCAAAATTTTAGATCTGATACTAGTCTAAAAAATCGTATAATATTTTTTTTTGTTTAAATGTCTCATACGCCATTTTAGCCTAGTATCACTTAACTTTTTTACGACACCATAATAGTCTTTAGAAACGTATAACTATTATACGTTCTTCTTATTTTGTATGGACGTCGTATTAAACGCAAACAAACTTTTAAAATGGTTGAAAGTGCGTCTAACTAGTCTATAACGCAGTATATGCTCCAACCTTCGTCATGCTCCCCGCGCGCCGAAAGACACCTTTACGCTAAGTAAAAGCCGTCAGCCGTAAGCGCAGGCTTGTGGCTGCCGGAATTAGAGCGGAGGTGGCTTTTTGCGCGCGAAATATTGACCGAACGCCAAGGTTAAAAAAATACTTTATTATTGCATTACCATCATATGTTATCAATAATATGTAGTGTTTACAATTAGTACCTTCGAGTATTATCATTTTTATCAAGGTATATACTTTAAAAATGCCTCGCAAATACTTCCGCTCGACAGCAAATACGTCTTTCTAGCGTAGTTTGTGATGGTAAAATTGTTCATACGTACTTTTCTACAGCAAACGTTGTTTAAGTTTTATTTATTCATTGGACGGTTTGACTGCTTTTATTTAAATAAAATCAAATTGATATTACAGCTAATCGTATCGGGTTTAATTCCTTATAAGCCAAGTAGGTATTTGACATTATGAAGAGTTTAAATCTTATTGAAAAATGTTTTAAAGGGAAATTTAATGAGAATTCTTACGGGCAGTATAACATTTTCCGCCTAAGTATTTAGATAACCAGGACAAAGGACCATGGGCATCTTTGTATGGAACCTGGGTCCATCCGAAAACCAACAGAGAATTAAAGATAATATTATATACACACACATATATATATATATCATATTTTACTTAAATGAAATACTTAAGTAGGTTTTATCTAGTTCATATCGCACCAATAGATTTCGATAAGAAATATCGTAAATTAATTACTGCAAATTATATTACGTTTTATTTATCATAGTATTTATATATTACAGTACTATCTATTACGTTTTATAAAAAAACAATATGTATCTTAAAATAGGTTAGTAAGTTTGTGTATTAGATAATAGTTTTATGTTAAAATAGTCAAAGCTATGAGTTTGTAATCTAATATAAAAATAATTTTATTGTGAATCTAATTTTTAATTACAACCGCTAAAAGGCGTTTTAGAATTAAATAAATGACAGAGTATGTGCAGGAATTAATACACTCGTATTAATTTTATTGCTAATGTAGACTACATAATTCGCTAACGTGCGATGAAATTCCATGCCTATTGATAACAAATTAAAATAAATATTAGAGATGCCACGAATTCGGTAAAACATTATGTATTTTTTGAGTTACGTGTATGCAAAAACTGGTCACCTACAAAGATAAATGTTTGCTAAGATTTAAGTCAGCAGCAAGCTGGGTTCTCCATACAACTGTAGTTACGCTCTCATTTTAAAACGATTAGCTATAGATTGCTCTAAAACTTTGTACTCAGTAAAGGATAAGGTATATCTATGCCTGTAATTAATGTGTAGCTTCAGATACCATAGAAAAAAATACAGCGAAAATAAGTTTTTCATACAAAACTTATTTTTCCTCTATTTCATTAGTTTTGTTGGAATATAAACTAATTAGGTACTGGCATAGATATACCTCATGTCATTGTATGTGCAATTTAGTACAATCCAACACGTTGTTTTAAAATGAGTACGAATCTCCGTTTTTATGGGAAGTAAAAATTCGGCTGAGCTTACTGCGGACTCTGTTAAGTTTCATTGCTCATACTCATTAGAAGTATATGTAATGTCATTAGTAGAGTCGAGTAAATCTAGTCTATTATACAAATAAAATCAGAAAGGCCGTACACTAAAAATTTGTTACATATTATGGGGCTATTCCCACTAGTTAGGTACCTACCGCCAAGTTGTTACCAGTGGTAACTACTGGGAATTTATATCCCACTTTTCTTCCCAGTAGCTACCACCAACTCAGTTTTGTGGTAACTACTGGGAACTTCTTTTTCCAGTAGTTACCACTGGTAAAAGGTGGGATTTTTTCCTAGTAGTTACCACCAACATTTTTTTACAGTACAGTTTAAATGTTTGCTTATTATATGAACATAAAACACTATACTACTAGGCTATTATTAAAAAAACAAGATCCAGCGATTACTTTTTGGATTATAATCTTAATTACCATACAAAATTAACACATAGATCGGGTTTTTCCCACTAATTACCATCAAGTTGTTACCAGTGGTAACTAATGAGATTTGTTTCCCAGTAGTTACCACTGGTAAAAGGTTGGATTTTATTCCTAGTAGTTACCACCAACATTTTGTTACAGTTCAATAGTAATAAAAACAGTATAAGTAGAATACTATAAATATAGAGGTTTTATTGAACCCTAACAAGATTGTAGTGGTAACTACTCCCATTAGTTACCACTGATAACAACTTGATCGTAACTAGTGGGAATAACCCAATTTATATGTTAATTTTGTAAGGTTATTGAGATTATAATCCAAAAAGTAATTGCTGGATCTCGTTTTTTAAATAATAGCCTACTAGTATGGCGTTTTTTGTTCGTATATAAATAAACATCAATCAAGAGTGAACAGGCACCTTCTGGGCGAGCTCGCTCCATCGTAGGCCACGTCTACGCCTCGGCTAGTCTGTGGCCATGAGTAAGCCCATTCATAATAAAAAAAAAAACACATAAACTACGTGACTGTTTTTTATTCCCATTTCTTCCAATAATACTAATCTATAAAACCGTATATTCGGTGTTTTTGTTGGTATACGTTTTTTTACACTAGCACGCTAGTCGAAAATCTGGTCAAATTCATAATTTTTCCTACTACTACTACTAACCAAAAAGGCCGAATAGCTGCTATAGGGTCTTTTAACTTAGGATCTCAAGTGCGAATTATTCATTGGTACTAAGCAAAAAGGCAGCATGTGACATATACGGCGTTTTTACCTAGTTTCTACTTCGGAACTAAGTTAGAACGCCGCATAACGCATGTTTACCGCCTTCTTGACTAGTACGACCTACTCATTTTTAAGCTTAATACTAATTTAAAGTGTTTTTTATAAAATAAAAAAAAACTGAGCTGTTTAGAACCATACTATAAATACCTAAAATAAGTACATATATATAGCTATCACATACAAAAAGAAAAAATGAAAAAAGTTTTACCGTTTCGTAGAAATACAAGAAAGATGTTTGGGTTGGTTTTTTGCGATTATCTCGAAACTAGCTTTTGTCGAAAAACTGCCTTTTAGACTAGGACGGCAGAATTAAGCTATGGCGTAAAACAGGCTATCTTATTGCTAAAGAGAAGATCTCTTCCACTGATAACCTTTGAGTAGTGGAGACAAGGAAAATGAACTAGAGTCAAAAACACAAATCACTACACCTTATAAAACAAAATCCCCCGCCGCGTCTGTCTGTTTGTGTGTTTGTATGTTCGCGATAAACTCAAAAACTACTGAACGGGTTTTAATGCAGTTTTAGAGTGATACATGAAGGTTTAGGTGTACAATTTTTTAACCTGTGCGAAGCCTAGGCGGTCGCTAGTATAAAAATAAGTTTCATATCAACATGTTGCGAGGATTTTACTTGAATGAAATGGATCAAAATGAACCCTTATCTGCGAAGACTTCCAATAAAACAAACAGGCCAATCTAACAAATGAACTCTCGTGTCATTCGTCTCCCACAGACAAATCATCCTCCAGACTAGCAATGTACAAATTGCAGAACATTCCCAAAAAGCGGAAACGTTCTCGAGAATGTTCTCAGAACATTCTGCAACATGGAAATTTATTGTTCCGCCGTCTTGGATTTTTTCCAAAAAAAATTTGTTGTTATATTAATCTAGAGGCCTCTATCTCCCGCCGTGCCAAATCTCAGCGCGCTCGGACCAACTTGAAAAAAATAAAAAGTCGGCCATTTTTTTTTAATGCAGTTTGTTTTGTCTCGGTGCCCTCTATGACATTTGGTCGAGCACCCCCCACCTATCACGCACCGTTTAAAAGTTGCCATACAAAATAAAAGTGGCCAGTTTTCCCGCAATTGTAGCATTTTTCCAAAAAAAAATTTTTCATAGGTATCTAGGGGATCCCGAGATTCCGTGACCAAAATTTCAGCGCGCTAGAACAAACTTGAAAAAATTAAAAAAAAAGTCGGCCATATTGAAAAAAACATTGTCAAAAACGCGGCCATAATTTTTTGCCAGGGTCCCTCTATGATATTTGGTCGAGCACCCCCCACCTAGGTCTGACCGTTTGGCCGGGCCGTCATACATTTTTCTGACCCGAAGCGGTAGACCAAAAGTCGGAATTTTCTGGGGGTAAGGATACTACACCTAAACTATCGTGAATATTCATGGTATAAACTACGATAAATAAATAAATTCTCGTTCTCGAGAAGTTACCGAGAAATTATCATATGGAAAGTTTCGCAACTTTGGAAAGTTCTCGTGCGTGCATTGCTACTCCAGACTGAGTCGCGCTACCTCCTCTGCCACGCATATGGTAATTTTACTCCATGTTCGAGTCGAAAGTGTCTTTGTGTAACGTCCGTGTCTTTGAACGGACCAATCACTGCACGGGACTTTGCTCACCTCATCCCGCGCACCTCCGCATTTTTTGCATCATCGGTTGCATGAAATAATTGCTCTAAACTCGGTCTAGAGGATTCCTAGTCTATGTTCGTCTCCCCATAGTTGGTGCCATCGCAGACGAATGACTAACACTAACATAGCGAGTAGACGAAAGCATAAAGCATAGTGGAATAATATGAGTAGGGTATCATGAAACTAACTAATCAAACAGACGAGCTCGACTGTCATTACTTCATTCTAGACATGCGCAAAATGTATCACTGAAAAGAAAAGATTGATATGCATCTTTCGTACGCTGTGAAGTACTTCACTCTTTTAGCCCACTAGTTAGTTTAGTTCAGTAGCTCAACAGATCCATCTATATCAAAAGTATTGGTTTCATTTCTCTCATTTGCGGATATATTGAGTTGAATGAAGAATTTGATAGATAATTTCATTCAATATGAATCACTCAAGTAAATTAATTTATGAATCGAAGGTTTAACATGGCGTCCTTTAAGCGAATGAGCAAGTAAATGAACAGATTTTTAAACTGAACTGCTGAAGTAAAGAACTAAATGAATCCGCGCTGAACTAGTGAATGAAAGAGTGACATTTTTTTTTTTTATGTAATAGGAGGCAAACGAGCAGACGGATCACCTGGTGGTAAGCGATTACCGCCGCCCATGGACACCCGCAACACCAGAAGAGTTGCAAGCGCGTTGCCGGCCTTTAAGATGGGAGTACGCTCTTTTCTTGAAGGCTTGAAGGTCGTATCGGTCCGGAAATGCCGCAGGCGACAGTTCATTCCACAGTTTGGCTGTCAATTCATCAAGTGAAGTACTTCATTTGAATCTTTCATTCGCGAACTACTCATGTCTACTTCATTCGTTTCGATCTCCACGTCATTTGTGTCATTTATTTCTGATGATTTACCTCATACTTGAGCTAATGACTGCGCGGTGAGTAATTTTATAAGATAAGTACACTCAGTTGCAGGCGTCCATAGCCAGGCAGTCCATAATTTGCGAACTTCGATTTTCGCGGTTATAGCCCTGATAAACAACGCGAAGAGACTACTTTTTTTACTCTGACCTACATACGTGAGCTAGCAATCGTATGAGCCGATATTTCACCGAGAACGAATGACCTAATATTAGAGATCACCGCGTGAACGGAAGAGGCGAATGAAAGAATGAACGAGTGAACGAGTGAATGTGTTTTACGACTGCTTTAATATTCGAGCCATTAGAGGGAGTGGTGATCGAGGGATTATCTCGCAGTAGATTGAGCATTTTCAATGTAAAATGACACGCGCTCAGCACTGAATTGCCGATACCGATAGCGCCGAGTTTCTGGCAACAAAACACTTTACAGGGTGGAGGGGTTTAGTCCGTAGGCGGCTGGGAGAAAAATCTCCAACGCAGCCGAGTCGGGCATGCTGTCGGATACCGGGCCGGCAGTATCCAATGAGGATTACCTCCACCTCTGACAAAAAAATAAAAAACTAAAAAAAAAATAGCCGAATTACATCAATACAATGTCAAGAGCAAAAAAAAATCTAAATTGATATGTATGACTTATAGTGCGAAATAAAATAGTAGAAATTATATAAAATGGAACTTAAAAAATTATATACTAAATAGGCTACATTCCTACTAGTCAAATCAGCTTTTTAATCTTTTTTTAAACTGTCAAAACGATTTGCTAATATGGAATTTATATGAAAACGAATATAGTGACGTCACGGTAAACTCACCTACTTTTTAGGGTTCCGTACCCAAAGGGTAAAACGGGACCCTATTACTAAGACTTCGCTGTTCGTCCGTCCGTCCGTCCGTCCGTCCGTCTGTCACCAGGCTGTATCTCACGAACCGTGATAGCTAGACAGTTGAAATTTTCACAGATGATGTATTTCTGTTGTCGCTATAACAACAAATACTAAAAACAGAATAAAATAAAGATTTAAATGGGGCTCCCATACAACAAACGTGATTTTTGACCAAAGTTAAGCAACGTCGGAAGGGGTCAGTACTTGGATGGGTGACCGTTTTCTTTTTGCTTTTTTTTGTATTTTTTTTTGCATTATGGTACGGAACCCTTCGTGCGCGAGTCCGACTCGCACTTGCCCGGTTTTTATATTTCAATCCGATTTATTAAATACAAATTGTGTTTAAAAATAACTGCTATCTATGTTTTACTAATAATGATCTGGTGCTTTATTTCGTGCACGGTTTGAATAATTTATTTTATGTACAGGAAGCATCCCTATTGTTGTCATATTTAAGCAATTTACTTCAAAAATGTGACAGTTACGTAGGGAATGGCGCCCTCGATAATTTCCGACAATTCTTGTCGGACTATACTTAAGGGTAACTAATGAAACCGCAAAATATTCACATGACAGTATTTTATTTAATAAACTTACCAAATATAAAATACTATTTTTATCAACCAAGCCGTGTGATTTGCGGTTTAAAAACTTACATAATTAGAGGTCATACCATACCTGCATACTTAAACCATACTTACATGTGAACATTTTTGCCATGAGGTCATGTCAAAAATTGTTTGATTCATGGCAAACCTCGACATTCGATCAGCTCTTATAATATATTGTGCAACGTTAGGGTAAAGGGGGTAAGTGAGATTTTGTAAGCGAGGTCTATAATTCCCGACAGCCGCGGGCTGGAGGGAATTAAAGACACGATCTTACAATATTCTTACCCCCGGAGTTACACGCAATATTTTTCATCACACTTGAGAAGAAAAAGCTAAATTATTAAAGACGGTGACATTTCAAACATTCGTCCGCCATATTGTCATTTGGAAGGCACAGATCTTCCGCATGCTCTATCTAGTGATGGCCAGTGATCAGCAATCGCGATGCAGCGAGCGTACGAATTTCATCGCGGGAGTGCCGCCGGGTGATCAATGTAATGGTTTTTCAATTAATCCATCCGTTTCCCCTGGAGCTAATTACTGTCCGTGACTTGCAAGAAGTATTAACGGGGGAAAAGATATGACTATTTTGTAACACAGACAAAACATCCTCCAGACTGAGCATAGTCGCGTCGAAAGTGTCTTTGTGTGACGTCCGTGTCTCTGAACGGACCAATCACGGCACGGGACTTCGCTCACCTCGTCCCACGCACACCCGCATTTTTGGCATCATCGGTTGCATAATAGTTATTTGTACAACAAGAGATCAAAGTTTGATATTTTTTCGAGTGCTTATTTTGAGTCCCGTGCAAGCGAAAGATTCTATAATATCTAATTTAGAATCTTGAGCGTAGTAAGGGACTCAAAAGCGCACGAGATGTAAATAACTTTGATCTCGTGTAGTACACAAAATTTTTCACGGGAGCAGTGAGAACATACCTATTAAGGTAAGTACCCCTATTAACGAGGGGGTTAAGCAAGTTTCCCAAAAAGAGCCAAAAATTAAGCATAAACCGGCGGTGTATGGACCAAGACATATTTTTTTATGTTAGTTTGTTAATTAAAGTTTATATTATTTTAGTTTCTGGCCTTGTTTTAGAAAATTATAAAGGAAAAAATAATTATCAAAACCAAAATGTCAAAATCGCCTATTACCGTGGTAATGGACCACTGTTACCCAAATACCGCGGATGTGGATTCCTTTTTACGAGGGTAGATAACTCGTTGCATTTTTAGTTCCATAATTATAATAAATATTATTTATTTGACAATAATGGATAAAATATGGTACATTCAATACCTACGCTTTTCATATTATAAGACTCATTTAATTTATAAATTTAAAATAGAAATAGTTGGTTCCTTTAACGCTAAAAACATCGTGGGGTACCCTTTACGAGCAAGTGTGATGCTGTCGAAATTCTTGTTTAATTTATTACCTATCTACGTTAAATAAATAGGTACTTAATTATTTCAACCGGACGTGGAGGGCAAATTGCGCCAAAACGTTCAGGCTATCATAATTATATTCTACACAATACATATATACAAGATCTGTGTAAGTTAATGTTAATGTTGTATGTTTGTGTTGTGTGTCTATTTTATATATTTAACATACAATATTTTTTTCTACTCCAGCACTTCTATTTGTCGATTAAATGACTGCCAGTGATATCTAAACCAGCTACACTTGAAGCGCGGTGCGTAGGGGGCCATTTCCTTTGTCTATACCTACTCTATATGATCACAAATATCACAATAGTCAAGAGTTGTATTTAAAAAAAAATCTATTTTCTAGACAAAGATCTAAAAAGCAATGTTTAGTTTGACTTTATATATCATTTTATGTTTGCTGCCTTATAAAAAATATTGTGTGCAACGGTACAACATTAGGTCTGAAAATTCTCGGGCCTGTCTTCGGCCCTTGAATTTTAAGAACCCTTTTATTATGTACCTGGTATACAAAAGAGTATCAAAAGTATTATGTATTTTAAGAACCTATTAATTTCGAAGCCATGAAAGTTTTGGGTGGGTCTGTATTAGGTTCTCATACAGCTTATTACCGAGTGATGTCTTTTCTAACCATCGCTAAACGGTTCAATTCAAATAATTTTAAAACTCATTTACGACTGATCAAAATAAATAGTAATCTTGTATTTTTTTAATACTATCAATATGGATGATTGCAAATATTACAAAACAATGGTTAAAATAAACTTTATAACCATACTTCTGTTTTTATATCAATACTTGAACGAGTTTCTCATATAAGGGTTTCTAAGAAAACGTGTAAAAAGGTGTCTAAAATTGTAATAAAAATTAAGAGTTCTTGCATAGATTTCATACCACGTTAATAGCTCTTTAGTTTTATAGGTGGTTAAATAATTCAATAACATCAAAAGTCAAGGAAATGTGCATTTATATATGAATATAAGATCGCTCGAATCTAAAATACCGTTTCCGTTATTACCGAGGTATACCTCGAAATTAGGTGTCACACAAAGAAAATGGAACCTAACACCGAGGTTTTATATTTCCTATTGTTTTCCCTATTGGCGAGCAAATATCGCAAATAAAGTATTTGGGAATCATAAAGATAATAACTAAGAATCAATCTCAAGTCTTAGTCTTTCCATAATATTTACCATTATTACGCTAATCACTAAATAAAATACGCGTTTACTTACTTGAGGTGTTGCGTGTTAGTATGGAGCAGCCAAATCTTGCGCTCTTGATACGCTAGTTTACATTTTTCGACTTGTTTGTGTGATGTTTTCGTAGTAGTGTTATACTTATTCGACAATCAAAAGATAAAGCTTTATTTCTGTGTTCTTAGATTCAAAGAAAGTTAATAAGCTTTCTTATTAAACGCTATTTTGTACATACCGCGGTAATTAATGCCAATTTTAATGGGGTCGTTAATAGGGGTACTTACCTTAGACAACTTGAAAAATGTAATCCTTCTTCGTCACTTAATACATATGTACTCATGTTTTTTAAGATATACAAACAATTAAGTTAAATTATACATACAAACAATTAAGTTATAATAATAAATTTCAGTAAAATAATATGTATCAACTGACACAACAATCGACAACTTTTTTTTGTAAAAAAAAACCTTGTAAGATACGGTCCGAATTGCGGATACGTACTATTTGTCAACTATAGTAGAAATTCGTAAAAGTAAAATAATTAATTTTGCGTGATAATCTGTGTATTTTTTGTGTTCATTATTTTAATTGTACGATAAAATACCTAAGATATAGTATTTTTATCAGTTTTTATCAAATCTTAAACTTTATTTTTATTAACTAATTATTAAGAATTCATACTCGTACGTGGTTTGGAACGATGCGTTCTGAAGTTTTTCGGGGTCTATTATAAACCGTCAATATACCGTGGAATGGCGTTTGAACTTTTTTTTGTCTGTTTCATTTTTGGTAACAGTGTGAAAGAGACAGACATAATAGAACCCAAGTATTTCGAACTTGTATTAGACCCCGCATGTTGAATGACATTTGACTATAAAGGTCACTTGAATGTCATTTTGTCTCACTCAGTGAGCAAAATCCCATTTTGCTCACTGTTTTTAAGCAGCAAAGTACCCTTGTTCGAGCTGCTGACGTGAAAAATAATTGCTCTAAACTCCGCCTAGAGGATTCCTAGTCTATGTTCTGTAACTATCTCTTTTTTAGATAGGATGCCAAGCAAAAACAAGGCTTGTGTCATCGCCCACATTGCCAAGTAAAATATGTCTGTACCTACCCTCTAGTTAGTTAGGGGAGCCGGGGGCTTAATGTAACAGAGGTAAGTTGTAACGCTCAATTTTGACGGAGGGGGGGGGGAACATTTTAATTTTTTTTTTTGCAGAATGACTTTCTTATAACTCGAGGAATAACGTAGACACCGCCATTGCCCAGCCAGACATCGAAGCAAGTAGATATGCATACGAGCTCTGTTTTGACTAGGTATTCCAAAAAATTACGGGGTAAGTTGTAACAACTCCCAGTTTTTCAAAAAGTGTCTGGTGTAAAAGATGCGTAAACATTTAAAATTATTTTATAATCGGAATTAGTGCTTAGATAAATACTTTACGAACCCTTATACCCAGAATCATAAAATTATGCATATTTTAGACAATACAGGCGTTTTTCCTAAAACTGTTACAACAAGCCCCCCGCTCCCCTACTTTCGGCAATTAGAAGCAACTGCTGTAATACTGACGACGACGACTCTCGGCGCGATTCGGGAAATGAAATAGAGATGCACTAGATAAGATATAGTAAAGATATGTGACGTTCCACGGCAAAAGGTACCATTGCCCCGACTGAATATTGGAGCGGCGTTAATAATAAGCGTAAGCGCCAGCCGCCATAAGGTACCTTTTTCCGTGGAACGTCACATATCTTTACTATTTCATATCTAGTGAATGTCTAACGGCGCGAT
Organism: Cydia fagiglandana; assembly: GCF_963556715.1. Classification (NCBI taxonomy): domain Eukaryota; kingdom Metazoa; phylum Arthropoda; class Insecta; order Lepidoptera; family Tortricidae; genus Cydia; species Cydia fagiglandana. The sequence continues at coordinate 954,926 of NC_085950.1, read as the reverse complement.
ATCTTAAAGTTCGAATCGCACCGTGTGTGTGTGACGATACATACAAAGTAGCGGTAGTAAAAACCCCATCCTTTTAATAACTTGAAGCGTCTTAAGACTTGATTAAGTTTTACCGGCACTTACAACAAGTTTACAGGTTTTTAATAACCACCGTGTTTTAAAAGCTTCTCTCATAAACATAGTTAAAACGTCCTACAGTGAAGGAAGCCTGAAGTTTCTAGTTTGAATAATGCACAGAGGAAAGCATCTCTCGGGAGCTCACAGATTTAGGTGTCCGATTCAGATGCCTAACAACTTGTTACGATTTAGAACTGGTTATGATACTAACCTAACGATCGTCTTGTTGCCCTATTCGAACTTTAAGATACGTTAAATATTAGGTACGTCTAAATACGATATGCATTAGATATATCAATGTCATACGTGATGTTTTTGTTTGAAGAAACGTCACAATTGGCACAGACATATCCTTCTAAAGTGTCGTTGTATGGAACTTGCTAACTATGTAAACAAACCGCCATTATTGAAATCATCATTCAGTGACAATTTCAATATGGCGGTTTGTTTACATAGTTAGCAAGTTCCATAGAATGACACTTTACATTACTTCGCCGTGGCCGACGAGGTGGTGGAGTACGTCCGCCGGAAGACTGGCTACACGCTGAGGGTGCACCAGCTACAGTCGCGTCACTATGTGCACTTCAGTTCATTTGTGGTGCGCGTGCCGCGGTCGCTGCAGGACACCATCGCAAGCGCGGACTTCTGGCCGAAGGGTGTGGTGTTTCGGCGGTTCCGGGGCAACCTGCTGAACCCTACCACAGAATAACTAATTGACCCTATGCTGAGACAGACGCTACGGAGCCACGGCACGATGTTACGTCGTCGCCCAAATCTAATGTTTAGTTAATTTCATTTTTATGTGTACTGTTTTTCTTTTATTGAAGTGAAAACTTCTTTAGCGGCGCTGTGCACTTTTTGTGATGGGGAAAAATGTTAAACTCGCGACAGGTGACGTGCCCGTAAGATTCGTAAGACGGACACGTGACCTGATTGGAAAACTGTTACAATGTCATTGAGTTTTCACTTTTGCCGGCACTCCCGGAGTGCAACCTGTTGTTTTTATTTATTTATGCAGTTTCACAGTGCCTTGGTTTTATACTGTAATGCTGTGTTACTTAATTGATCAATAAATAAAATAAATATCTAATCCATATCGTCTCTAGACATAATATTTGACGTAATTTGATTTGCAAAAAGCACAAGGTCATATTAAAATATCATAACCGTAACAGATTTTCAAATCTGAATCGTGCTCCAGAGGAAAGCACAATTTCTTGAGGAAGCTCTTCAGGATTCAGCTGCATCTTTGTCACTCCCACTTGCTTTAATAAACTTCAAAAATGTTGAGTTCTGGCTGCTTCATTTGAATGTAAGGTTTAAAGTTAAATCTTTGTAAATGGAAGCGATGAAATATATTACAAGCTTTTATTTAGTTTCACCTGATCGTTGTCTGTCTGTGTGTAATCAAATCTTGCAAGTTAAATTTGATCCACTTCCCGGTTTCCGATTGAGCTGAAATTTTGCATACATACGTAATTCGGGTGACAATGCAATATTATGGTGTCATCGAGCTGATCTGATGATGGAGACCGGAGGTGGCCACAGGAACTCTGTGATAAAACAACGAAACCTAATTGTGTTTGGGGTTTTTATAATTGTCTCGATGAGTATTAGTTGCCATTGTGGAAAGAAAAGTACAGTCAGCGATAAAAGCTTGTACCAAAAATAAAATTTATGCCAAAAACTTATTTTTAGACATCTAAATGCCTTTGGATAGGAAATACATGATTTTTTTTTTGGTTAGCCAATTTTAGTGTCCCACTCCCACTGCTGGGCAAAGGCCTCCCCTCCTTTCCTCCACTCAGCCCTAATGTTTATACTTTGTCGTTCCCGCCAATCCGGATAAAATGCGTCTAAGAAAAAGAAAAATAACAATTTTGTAAATTGATGAACTCTGGCAAACCCAGTGTGATAATAGATCTATTTCAAATTTTCTATGAGAGGACAACCCTTTGTGCCTACATTTTTAAACTTTTTCGCCTTTTTCTACTGAGGGAAATGGCTTGCTAAATTATATTATGTTATAATAAAACTCGCGAAAAGAGATAAATTTATAAAATTATATTTTTTAACCTACTTCCTCGTGGGAAAATGCCGATGCTGGGTCGAGTGGAGAAAACGAGGGGAGGCCTTTAAAATTAATATGTAAAAATAATATAATATATGAAAAACCTTTCGCCTTGTTGATCGCCATTTTGATGCAATAATATTTACCTGAAACAAATTAAAAATGTTTTAATTTTTTAAAGTAAGTATAAGAAATCCTTCAATACTTTCAGACTACACACTATATAGCACAAAACCACTACCACCAGTTTTGACATTGACAGATACGCTCGCGTCTAAGTAACTTACGTTCTATGCATCTCGCTCGTACTCGCATATTAGTGCAAGCGAGATGTATAGAAAGTAACTTACGTAGACGCGAGCGTATCTGTCAATGTCAAAACTGGTGGTAGCCGTATAGAAAAATAATAGTACTAGGTACAGAAGAACTCGCTCTCTAACAAAACGCGTCTGTTACGATCAGGACAGATATGGCCGCTAGGCGACAGCGCCACGCGCGGCTTATGGCTAGCCACCAAAATTGGTGTGGAACGGATGTACTTTTAGCTACCTGTTGCAAAGCGACGAAATCGCGGAGTGAGCCACGCTTGATACTAGGCTATTCTATCAACATAAGTTGTCTTAACCAACCGTACAAATTGTATTACAAACTCGATAGTTAATTTTTTTTTTTTTTTTTTTAAATTATGAATGGGCTTACTCATGGCCACAGACTAGCCGAGGCGTAGACGTGGCCTACGATGGAGCGAGCTCGCCCAGAAGGTGCCTGTTCACTCTTGATTTCCATGGAACTATGTTCATTTTCCAACACAAACAGTGAATGTTTGTGTTTTCTCCAACTTTGTTTTCATAAAACGGTCTGTGAGCTACCCCTAGTGAAACTTACCCTTGTACAGTCAGCCCCGAATGGCTAGGGACCAGCGTTGTTACCTCGGATTTTATTTTGAAAAAAAAAAAAATTCTGGACTAATGTCTAGAACATTCCGAAGTTTTTTAAATATGTTATAAAAATGCTTAAATGTCACTGAACATTGAATAATTTTACGGTTTAGACTCACTTGTTTTTAGTCACTCGCGCGACATGTTTCGGAGAAACATAAATAAATATCACTCAATAAATAAAGATAAATGAACTGCTATTATTTATTATTAAACATACAATAATAACATTTGTAACAATAGAAATTAATAAAAAAATACTATAAATTAACTTAGAATTAAAAATTAGTAATAAATTAGAACCTATCCTAGAATATTTACAGTATTCTAAGTTAATTTATAGTATTTTTTATTAATTTTTATTGTCACTCAATATATTAATATACATATACCGAATATATATTATATATAAATATCTTAAATGTCACTGCCCAACCTGACTAAATTGTCTGATCAAATCTGCAAAACGGAACTCAAATAACTATGTCCATACACGAAAATCCATACACATACATGGTCTCATCGGAAGATCAGCGCTGGAAGCCACCAGCAACATGCTGAGATGGGGCCATTTCGTGGCACTTTAATCTTATTTTGTGTTTTCTTTTATACTATGTACTGTTCCGATTGTTTGTGCTTACGAATAAATCTATTCTATTCTATTCTATTCTATTCTAAAAAATCAGAGGTCAATTGAACGGAATTTAGTTGCCATTTAAAAAATATATACATATACAGGGTGTCCCAGAATTCGACGTCAAGCCGTAAACGGATGATAGACCAAGTCATAACAGTTATCATAAAAATACAAAAAAAAAATCCAACTCATGTTTTTTAAAAATTATGGTCACTTTAAAAATTCACTAAAAAATCCACACCCTGTAATGGTTATTTAACTCTTGTTACTACAAATTCCATAATTTATTCTAATTTTTTTATTATTGTGTAATCTTGAATAATTACAGGGTGTGGATTTTTTAGTGAATTTTTAAAGTGACCATAATTTTTAAAGAACATGAGTTGGATTTTTTTTGTATTTTTATGATAACTGTTATGACTTGGTCTATCATCCGTTTACGACTTGACGTCGAATTCTGGGACACCCTGTATAGTCCGTCGACATCCATCCGCCCACAAAAGTCAAAATACATATGAAAATATGAACCACATAAGGCGATGGCGCATATTGTTGCTGCCAAGTTGGTGGTAAATTATGCTAAAAAATATGCCACATGCTAAAATGGAAAATTCTGGTGCCAAAACGAGTGAAAGTATCGGATCTAGCATATTTTATGCCAAGTTGGCAACACTGTCTAGGGACAGCCAATGTGGCCAAACGTATCGGAACGCGATAGATATTTTACGATATATTTGGCTACTTTGGTCACAAATAATTGTTTGATTAAGTTTTATTAGCACAATTTCTAAAAGCCTGCCAGCCTAGTCGTTAGTGACCCTGCCTACGAAGCAGGAGGTCCCGGGTTCGAATCCCGGTAAGGGCATTTATTTGTGTGTTCATCACAAATATTTGTTCCTGAGATATGGATGTTTTCTATATATATAAGAATTTTTATGTATGTGTGTGTATATTATATCGTCGTCTATTACCCACAACACAAGTCTTATTGAGCTTACAGTGGGATTAGGTCGATCTGTGTAAAATTGTCCTATAAATTTATTTAATAATAATAATTCTAACGAGTGGCGAGTCACCACCTGTCTCGATAACTTGTGTAAGCAATGTTATGGCAGGTGTCCGGACTTCTTTGCAATAGCCCAGTCTTTTTTCCACCCAAACTTAAACCATAGACCAGTATTCTGACCATATTCTTTACAATAGCTTCCAATGCCTGCTGAAACCGGTTCACGGGTATTTATTGATGTACCCGTGAATGGGTTCCAGCAGGCGTTCTACATGACATCAAATCTCTCCAAACGGCCTCTACGTGTTGGATCCATATCCCCACGCACGCCTTATAAATGACCGGGCTCGAAAGACCCGAGAGTTTTAAAACGGAGATACAAATAATAATAAAATGCTTTATTGCACACTACAAAAGAAATGGTACAAAAGTATGAACAGGTACAAATATGTAGGTAACAACAGGCGGACTTATCGCTAAACAGCGATCTCTTCCAGACAACCTTCAGATAGTGAGAAGGCGAAACAAATTCAAGTTAACGGGTGGTGCGAAAATAAAACAAATAATAAAAATAAAATAAAATACATATACTACAAATATAAGAAATAAAAATATACTACATAATAATATACTATATAATATATTTATTTATTTATTATAGCATCTAAAACTAACAAAATCCACAATCCACATGATCTTTTGGATGAGTGATAGAAAGACAACAGTGTTTCGTTTCCTTTTCTTATCTGCAAAGATTGTCATGTTGGCTATATCCCCAGCTTACTATACCGGGTGTGGCCTGTAATATGAGCAAAAATTTAACTGTAGGCTGTACTCCTCATACTGATCAACATTTGTTCAGCGACTTTTAAAAATAACTTGTGGTTTGATTTTTAATACACTTTAAAGTTTATTCTAAGACGCAATGTGTGGCGAATTTTGTTATGTTTAAGGAGTGACAAGCAACACCAATCACTATGATATGGCGTGGCGATGGCGTCCATTGAAGATAATATTTGTTTTGTATGAAAAATAGGGAGTCTAAATACTTCATAATTTTTAAAAGCTGTTGAACGATAGTGTCACCGTTTGAGGAGTACAATCTATGTTTTAATTATTTGCTCATGTTACAGGTCCCACCCTGTATAAAAATAATGCGTACTCTAGTAAGTAGTCTGTGTTAACATCAAAACCAGAATTAGTTTTACGTTTCCTCACGTGTTTTCAGTTTTCCAATAGTTGTGAACAACTGCCATCAGTTGGTAACCAGTTGCGATCAGTTGCGGACAGTTTCAGAACTAGATTAAGCGCCGGAAGTTCCAAATTGGGTTAAATCGGCCAGTTCCGGTTTTTACCAGCCTGTTTGAGTTTCGAACTATTCCACTTAAAAAGTTAAAACTAAAAGCTTGGTGCCAAAATCGTTGTAATAAAAAATTTTGGTCATTTTAAAAACAAAAGGATTAATGCAACTTTTCGTAAGTCTCATTATTTAATTTAAATACCTACAGCTTTTGCCCGCGAATTCGTCTGCGTGGAATTAGTAATTTGGGTAGCTTATTTTTATCCAATCTGCTTGTTTTTTATTCACCATACAAACTTCCTTAGCCAACTGTAACTACTATGACGCCTAGATAAAAATAATGGCAAACATTAAATTTAAACTATGTAATCTTTGCGTAATATAACCTGTAGGATAATTCGGTGCTATTCAATGAAGTAGACGGTTTGCAGTATATATAAGTATAATCAGCTTCCACAAATGAGTATATATAACAGAATTTTATAGGTTTAATATGTGCAAGGCAGCTTGATCGTGCCGTAGATGGATTGGTAATAATTCAAAATGTCGTATGTCCTCCTCCCGCGCGTCTGCCCCTCTCTCGTCCAGCAGCTAGGTAAGGGTGAGTGTAGACATAACCTTTGTTATATTTTTTATCTTTATACAAAATAAGTGTTGCAGTAATAAGCCCTGCATTTGACAATCAATTAGGTGCACGTCAAAAGCTTAATCCGGATTTTTCCACAACAGTTTCAAGAATAATAGTTTGCGGGAACTACGGCACAATGCTGCCATCTACAGAAGGTTTATCGAAGATAATAGCGCTGGAAAGAATTCAAGAGAAAGACTGTCTTTAATGAAATTGTCGATGGGATTCTATAGACTTTATCTTGCGATTTGAGGTGATTTCCAACGGCTGAAATTATTACGCAGCTTGACAACGTCATAATTATATTGTAATGCCACGAAAGGGTTTACATACAGTCAAGGAATTTAAATTCCGACCCATTTCGTACTTTGTCACAGTGACAATCAATAATCATAATCATAATCATAATCATTTTATTGGTAATAAATAAATTACATGTCAATCATATACAATTGTAAATTTAGTTATTTACTAGTTTAAGACTAGGAATTCACTCTTATTGCTAAAGAATAATTCTTTATGATCATAGAACGCCTGCTCTATAAGCCATTTCTTAAGTTTAGTTTTAAATGTTGCTAAACTATGTGTAGCGATAATTTCACCCGGGAGGTGGTTATAGATCTTGCGACCCATAACGTGTGTGAGTTTTCCTGACTTTGCGAGTCGGTGTGACACGCAAGGTAACTTTCCAGCGCGCGCGCTGCGTGTCTCATACCTGCGCGGGGCTACGTTACAGTTAGGCGTTGCGTCTATTTCTTCCCGTGTAGCTACTGCCATATGAAAAATAGAGAGAGATGGTATCGTCAAAATGCCAAGTGACTTAAAGTGTGGTTTGGCAGTTTCGGTTTGAGGGATTCGCACTATAGCTCTTACTGCCCGTTTTTGTAGGCGAAAGACCCTCTCCCAATCAGCGGCTCCCGCCCACAGGTCGACTCCATACTGAAGGTGCGAATGTATGGACGCAAAATAACACGTTCGAACCATTTCCGTCGGAAGTAGTCTTGCCAGTCGTTTAAGCGCAAAACATGCCGTAGCTAGTTTACTGCATACCCTGTCTATGTGACAGCTCCATGTTAGATTGCTATTCAACTCGAACCCAAGAAACGTGGTATTCATGACTTGGTCGATGAGCTTACCGTTAGCCAATACTGACAGCGGTCTCGTTTGACGGCTAGAGAGGTCGAAGTGGATGAACTGAGTTTTTTTGGTGTTCAAGATAAGTCCGTTAGCCATAAACCACTTTGACACTGATGCGGCGGTTAAATTTAATTTGTGTTCAAGCTCATCATAGGTCGAGGCGTCCACCACCACAGCCACATCATCAGCGTACATGAAGGTTTGTCCGGTATCGATGGCGTTCGGAAGGTCGTTTAGCAGTAGCGTAAAGAGGATATTGGATACGGACGAACCCTGTGCTACGCCCACATACTCGTGGTGACTGCGTCTGATCGCACTTGACCACTCCCAGCGACTACAACTTGCGAACGGTTGCGTAATAGGTCAGCCATTATTGCAAGTGCAGAGCCCTCAAAGCCGTAGTGCTGCAACTTGTTGATCAGGACTTCATGATCTGCGACGTCGAATGCTTTCGACAAGTCGCAACACAGTACAGCGACCTGGCTCTTGCGCTCGCGTGCCTCCATTATTTGCCGAACCACAGCTCGCGTTAATGTGGTAGTCGAACGCCCTTTCCGATATGCGAATTGCTTATCAGACAGAGCTTCAGTGGATTTTAAAAAGTCTGTTAACCTCGTGCTTAGACCGTGTTCAAACATTTTTGCCATTACGGGAATGATCGCGACAGGTCTGTAGCCGTCGAGGTCGTCCCTCCTTCCCTTACCCTTGTAAAGCGGAGAGATGCGGCTTTCCTTTAGTGGGTCGGGAAAAACGCCTTCGTGGAGGCATCTATTGTAGATGACGGTAAGTATTGGAGTCAGTTCAGCTGCAGCGGAGTTGATCAGCGTCACAGAGAGGTCATAAATATCCCGTGTTGGTTTTTTAGCTAAACTACAGGTTATAATGCGGTATACTTCGTCCGGTGTAAATGGTTTCAGTCTAATGCATCGATCCGAGGAAGCCGCTATGAAAGCCGCTAGAGACCTCATACGGTTGTCACTGTGACAAAGTACGAAATGGGTCGGAATTTAAATTCCTTGACTGTACATACGTACATACTTCGCTGGCTCAGACACTAGATTGCGTTCCTTTCCATTTCCTTGCCATTCGTTCCTTTCCTGTGCGATCTGACGCCATTCAGCCGCTTGCATGCCACACAGGTCTTTCTGGACTTCGTCGATCCATCGGTACCTAGGCTTTCCGACCGAACGTCACCCAGTTGGTCGCCCCAGATAAGCTCTTTTGGCCGCACGATCCTCTCCCATCCTCCCCACATGGCCGAGCCAGCGAAGTCGAGCAGCTTTGCTCTCGCCGATGATGTTGGGCTCGCCCACCAGTTCTTCAACCTCCAAGTTTCTCCTCATTCTCCAAGAGCCATCCTCACGTCTTGTAGGGCCTAGGATCTTTCTAAAGATCTTCCTCTCTGCCACCAAAAGCACGAAAGTGTTTGACATACCTAATTATAACATTTTATTTTAGCGAATGCCCTCTCGCGCATGGGAGGAGGCCTGTGCTCTGCAGTGGGACGTATATAGGCTGAAATGATGATGATGATGATTTTAGCGAATCAAAATTTTTAGTGACCAACCACAACCTTTTTTAATAGCGGGAAATTGAATAATGGATATTATCCACAGGGATAACAGATAAGGGGCAGTGATATGAGGATTAGTGTCAGTCATTCAAAAATGTACTGAAAGCTTCATGTTTAATATAAAATCTGCAAACTGAGCAACTTATATCCTTATCTAAGATAATTTAAAGCCCAGATATAAAATAACTTGTATGTGGGATATATTTTAAGTAGAAATAATCGACAGCAAACCCAACCGAGCGAGAACAGTAATATAAAATAAACGCTGCCTTCTCATGAATGAATATTTTCCTAGATTTAGTTCAGTCTGTGAGCCGCGTCTTTGATATACGTGGCGTCTCGCTTTAACTCGCTTCACGCTCAGCGGCGCGTCACACCTCACAGATATTTTTCGAGCGCTTTTATTCGGCATCAAAGTTTCTTTGAGACTGAACTTTGCATAAAACTTTTTTTTAGACTTATGCTCTAATATATTACATTTTATAAACAAATGGTCGGCCAATTTGTGATCTGACAGTTTGCAGTTTGATGTTCACGGTATTATTATTGCTGTTGATAGTATCAAAATCTGACGAAAAAAAAATGTTTTACCCGTCGGTCTATCTGTCCGTCCGTCTGTCTGTGGCATCGTAGCTCTCAAACTGATGGACCGATTTAGATCAGGTTTTTTACGTGAAAGCGAGTTTCTTTGTGGTAGTTCTAAGCTATGATTTATAAAAATCGATCCAGTAATTTGAAGAGTAAATTAAAAAACAAAACGAGAATTTTACTGCTCGTAAATTCTTTTAAGAATAAAGGTATTTATAAAACAAAGCTAAAACTATACATGTATTTTAGAATGTATTGGCAACCAAACTAAGCCTAAAGTGTAACATAAAAGGCATTTCCTACTAAAACTTACATATATTTCTACATAGAACCAACAGGAGTGGTTATTTCTCTATACAAACGTACTCGCCTGTTTCCTCCGTGGGTTTTAATGCTAGAGCAATGATTTCTTCAATACAGATTAATATTGTCAATATCTGTGTCGGACCGTTTTGCTTTTTTAAGGTGCTAGAGCCCTTCAAAAATGGCCAAAATGGCCTCATTGACTATGCCGCAATGAGAGACGTAGTATTCAATACTGATATCAATTAGCCAAAAAAGCAAAACGGTCCGACAAAGATAGGTAATTTAATAATAATTTAGATTTTCAAATTTGGTTACGATTGGTTAAGTTTTGGAGGAGGAAACAGTCGAGTACGAAACCTCGATTTTTGAGATTTTTACGCAGGATTTTTCGCCTTGTCCTTATCGCACTAATTTTAGGAGCCGCTTCCGTTAGTAAGACGGGTATATTTACCTAAAATATTTAAAACTCAGCTCCTTTTTCGTCTTAAGCTCGTTCTATGAGCCCTGTCCTTTGACGTCTACGTGGCGCGACGACAAGCCACGCTTCACGCTTTGCTGCGCGTCACGACTCAGATTACGGCAGAACTCAAAAACCGGGCAAGTGCGAGTCGGACTCGCACACGAAGGGTTCCGTACCATAATGCAAAAAAAACAACAAAAAGGAAAAAAAACGGTCACCCATCCAAGTACTGACCACTCCCGATGTTGCTTAACTTTGGTCAAAAATCACGTTTGTTGTATGGGAGCCCCATTTAAATCTTTATTTTATTCTGTTTTTAGTATTTGTTGTTATAGCGGCAACAGAAATACATCATCTGTGAAAATTTCAACTGTCTAGCTATCACGGTTCGTGAGATACAGCCTGGTGACAGACGGACGGACGGACGGACGGACGGACGGACAGCGAAGTCTTAGTAATAGAGTCCCGTTTTACCCTTTGGGTACGGAACCCTAAAAAGGTGTGTTTCAAGCTCTTTTACTTTGCACCAAATTTCTATTAAACTCTGGCCGCGCAGCCAACATGCTAATCGCTCACGCTCCGTAGCGATAGAACGCAACTGTCACTGTCGCACTAATATGGAAGAGTGATAGAGAGACACAAAGCGTTACGTTGTCGAAGCGATAGCGATTATCTCCTTGGCTAGGCTAGATAAAATGATCTTTATTATTGGGTAATACGGTTAAGCAACCAATGCGGTATGTGCATAACGTGCAAAATATCTTTTCCTGCTAAATCCGTAACGTACTTTTCTAGATTTTTCTCGGTAATTTGGTCTTTGAGACTTATCGTTTGATGTCTCTAAGAGGCGTGTCGACGCGTGCTTCACGCTTCACGCCTCAGATAACGGAAGAACTCAAGAACACGTTTTTCAAACGATTTCATTTCGCATAAATGTTTCTTTGAGACATAACTTCGCTTTAAATATTTTATACTAATTGCTTTTATATTGACTTTTTAAACACATGACCGGCCAATTTTTAGACTAGAGTTTAGACCAAGAAAAGTCTGCAGCGATTTTGATAGCCCACGCAGTGCATGTGTTATACGTCATCATTTCATAGAAGTTTGACGTTTAAAATACTGCACTGCGTGGGCTATCCAAATCTCTGCAGACTTTTCTTGGTCTTACTCTAACCGTTTTCAATTGCGCTTCTTAATAGTCATAATGGTAATACTAGACTTATAAAAAAAATATGTACAGCCACTCTGTTGAAAGCCACAATTGTTCTTGAACCCGAAAATTGATTAATAAAACAAATGTAATGTGTATACGCGCTACGAGATGGCGTTGGCGTGCAGCCAACGTTTATTCTGCGCTTCATATCACGATGCATTCCCGGTTTCACGCATACGTCAAATGTGACGGCAATTATGGCATCGAGACGAGTTTGTGATGCTGTTACTGTCAAAACTTCAAGAGTTACAGAATGACAGAAATGTTTTCAGCTATAAGTCATGGTGCGATCGAAAATCTCTCTCTAACATTAAAAACATTATGTGTTATTCACATTATTACATAGATATAGGCCCCGTCCATGAACTATAGGAGGCAGCATAGGAGCCGTCAGATTTTTAGCGCGAAGCGTAAATGTGTCGTTTATGCTTCCGATGTAGCCCACAAGATGACATAACTACTATGTACAAGGTAACGTACCGACGAGAACGGTAGATGGTAGCACTTGCTTTGGCAATGTAAATGTGCACATATGTGTCCGATTCAGGCCACAAGATGGCAGACCCTCCAACGCGCACGGTCCCTATAATGCAACGTGTTTTCTTGACATTTTCTGTATTATTCTTAAAAATTTTTAATCTTAGAAATGTACAGTCAGCATTAGGGTGGTTGAAAAACTTAATTAGGGTTCCGTACCCAAAGGGTAAAACGGGACCCTATTACTAAGACTTCGCTGTCCGTCCGTCTGTCACCAGACTGTATCTCACGAACCGTGATAGCTAGACAGTTGAAATTTTCACTGATGATGTATTTCTGTTGCCGCTATAACAACAAATACTAAAAACAGAATAAAATAAAGATTTAAATGGGGCTCCCATACAACAAACGTGATTTTTGACCAAAGTTAAGCAACGTCGGGAGTGGTCAGGTCAGTACTTGGATGGGTGACCGTTTTTTTTTTTGCTTTTTTTTTATGGATTATGGTACGGAACCCTTCGTGCGCGAGTCCGACTCGCACTTGCCCGGTTTTTAATTTATATATTTTTTCCAACGGAGCACAGCCTTATTTTGCTACACTTATTATGTATAGTATAACAAAATAAGTTATTATGTATATTTCAAAGTGGTTGACTCCTTGTAACTAGTTGATATAAGTATTTAGCCATTTTGCCCGTCACTATGTATTTAATACTGACTGAAGGTTCTTTTAACCGAATGACCCAGTTCCCGAGACATTTCAGCTAAATTCCAGTAGTTTTAGAACTATTCTCTAGCATTCGCCAGTGCCTCTCGTTCAGAATTTCCAAATTCTAACCACAGAACAATAGCGACGCACAAACAGACGCTATTCGGTGGCACAAAGGAAGCCTGAATGTATTTTTTCTGGGACATAAAGTCTTATTTTACCTTTTGTGGTGCCAAAATGGACTAAAGGCCACGTTACACGTTAGACCTGGCCGTGTCCGGGCCGGAGCTTCCGGGGTTTACTTATCTATGACATGAAAGGCGGACACGTGATGCTTTCCATAGAAAACGATGCGCCGGAAGCTCCGGCCCGGACACGGTCCGGTCTAACGTGAGTCATCCTTAAATCGTGGTTATTTTTTATTCGATCAACAAAAATACTTTGAGCTAGCAGACATAATTTCAGCATTTCTCGTATTTTCTCGTTTTAGTTTTCTATCTTTTCAAATTTTCAGCATTACATCAGAAATTTGAGACTAACAAGTAGATATTTTGGTAGGTAGGTAATTTTAACTACTCTACTCGTGTGTGCTCAACGGGGTCCCTTTGTTTCCCATAAAGTTTTAAGTTATAATGTATTGTTTGTCATATTATCGTTAGTCATAAAACTGAAACCGTTAACTTTTCAGGATTTTCGTAAGGTGATTCTATAGATAGGTTAGGTTAGGTTAGGTTAGGTTTGTTTTATGGCAATCCTGAAAAGTTACGCGTTTCTGAGAAAAACTAATTATGACTAACGAAAATTCGGACAAACAATACATTATGACTTAAAACTATTTGGGAAACAATAGAGACCCGTGCTCAACATTACCTGTCATGTCAAATATTGCCAAGCGAATATGTTATTTCTAAAAACGGGACCCTATTAATAAGACTCCGTTGTCCGTCTGTCCGTTGTCAGCAGGCTTCTCATAAACCGTGATAGCTAGACAGTCGAAATTTTCACAGATAATGTATATTTCTGTTGCCACTATAACAACAAATACTAAAAAGTACAGAACCCTCGATGGGCGAGTCCGACTCGCACTTGTCCCGTTTTATGAAGTTTGCAACCACCAATTTATAGAACCGCACAACTCGCAGAACTGTTTATAAAAGTCAACGAAACCGGGAACGATTAAATATTGACAGGCAATACCGGGCCTTCATTACTGGATTGTTTGCATACTGCAGTCACACTGCAGTTTTGTTCAGGCTATGGGGTAGGGTTCCGCACCCAAAGGGTAAAAACAGGACCTTATTACCAGGCGTGTCTCACTCCGCGATTTCGTAGCTTTGCTACAGGTAGCTAAAAGTACATTCTTTCGATCCCAATTTTGGGGTTTGCCATAAGCCGCGCGTGGCGCTGTCGCCACCTAGCGGCCATATCTGTGCTGATCGTGACAGACGCGTTTTGTTAGAGAGTGAGTCTTCTGTACCTAGTACTATTATTTATTCTGTGCTATTACTAAGACTCCGCGGTCCGTCTGTCTGTCACCAGGCTGTATCGCATGAATCGGGGTAGGTAAGCAATTGAAATTTTCACAGATGATGTATTTCTGTTGCCGCTATAACAACACATACTAAAACTAGTATATAATAAATATTTATGTGAGGCTCCCATCAAAAACTACTGAACGGATTTTCATGCGGTTTTCACCTATCAACAGAGTGATTATAGAGGAAGGTTAAAGATGACAGTCCATTACCAACGACAGCTGCACTACTGTTCATTATACTATGGAAATTGACAATGACAGCGACGCGTTCAGTACCGGTAATGCAGCTGCGCTAAGAAATGGAATGTTACCATTAGGTGTATAATTTAACCCGCGTGAAGCCGGGGTGAGTCGCTAGTAGTGCACAAAGTATCATTACCGAGTAGTTGTATGCCCCGTGACATTTGCCGTCTGCAAAATTGATGAGTTTGTGAGCTGGGACACGAGTGGAGACATAAATAGCTGTAACGAGGTTGTGCTTAATGTACCGAGTTTAAAATGATTTTGCAATGACCTGTCTGGCTCTGTGGGTATTGACCCTGCCTAATGAAGCCGATAGTCCCGGGTTCAAATCCTGGTAAGGTAATTCGTGTGATCGCTGTACTCCGCTGGGCACTGACAGATGTGGGAATCTCATGCAAATCAACTTATTGTAGCACAATCAGAGGCAATAGTTGCCAAGCGGGCGAGGTGTTCAAAATAATCTTGACGCGACTTTATTGTTAAGAGTATAAGAGCACGTCAAGGTAATTTTGAACACCTTTAAATTACTTTTCTCAAAAATGGACGGCAAAGTCGACTTTGTCGTTTAAAAAATAGGTCGCGAAGCGCGTAGTTTATGGTCAGTCAAAAATTAAAAAGTTAAAAACATTGCAGTCTCGATTTTGGGACTGCAATGTTGCATACAAATTCCATTATTTGTCGAGTTCCAAACTTTTTAAAAGTTGAAATAGCCATATCAAATGAAGGCACAGGCCCATTAAACAGCCAAACAGATGATTAGTACCGCGACTATTTAGCTGTCTCAAATAGGTTGGCGTATTTTCGGCAGAAAAATACACTTCTATTTTTTTTATTAAAAAAATAAAAAGGAGGCAAGGGCTTTTTTCTGTGATAATATATACGTAAGAACGTTGCTTTTGTAAAATATTTCTATGATATTTATATTTATTGCACCATTTTTGAGAAAAGCACTATATATGACTCATGACTTATGGTTGACTGGTAGAGAATGCCATTTGGCATTAAGTCCGCCATTTGTACATTTTTGTATATACTTTGTGCAATAAAGTTTAAATAAATAAATAAATAAATGACTCGGCTGGAAGGCTACTTGCTGGCTTCGGATTCAATTAAACGGACTCCCAAGGTCGTCCGTTTAAAACGAATCCTCAGCCTGCAAGTAGCTACTTCCGAGCTTCGACAATAATGTACTTTTAATTCAATTTTGAATAAAAAAAAAGGTTTAAAAAATGTATTATCTACTCTTGAAGGTTCTACCTACTGTTAATGTTCCATGTTTTTGTAAGAAACCTTTACTAAAAATACACACGTATACAGATAGGGAATACTGTTAGCTACAATAACAATGTATTATGTAACTTCTAGTCCTAGAGCACATGTTTTATAAATTAGGACAGTGATGCAGACTTTGCCGCGCTGCAGGTGAATCTAAGATGCTGGTACGGAAACGTGACCAATGCACAAGATGGACAACCTTTCGAAACCTTACACAAGCCTCATGCATGAAGTTTACATTTGAACGAAATATTTTTTTCTCAAACATGCAATGAAATATTGATGTTATGTTCCTTATAATAGGCTGCGAAGTATGACGTTTCAGGTGCGGCTAGGACAAAAGGTCGTTAATGGAATTTCATACAAATCTTGCAGGCCTAGGCCGACAAAGTCCTCTTTTTTAATTTTCATTTCACAGATATTTGTGACACAGCATCTTGGCATTCGTCCATTAAAAAAAAACTAGAGGCAGTATTTGCTTTATGGTTCGTAATGACACTCTGCCACTACGCCTATAAAAAAAAAAAACAATGTTTGCTATAATTTGCAGTTTTATTTGTATAAAATCAACATGTAATTTATAAATAATACATTATTAACCAAATTCTATAATTTTAAATTATAAATTTAACTACACAAATAAAAACAATAAAAACATTTAAAATATTTCATCTAAACGTTAGCAGTAAAAAGGTATACTCAAACACGCGTAGTTATATTTTTTAAATTGTTATGGAGGTAAAGTTGAAAAATTTTCATTCTGTTTTATTGGATTTGTGGTGCGTTGTTGATTGTTTTACTTTAATATGAGTTCCGACGAAATAATGAAATTAATTTTAATTGTAATCGTAGGTGTTGGAATTGGCAGCGTAAGCAGAATTGATTTTAAATAACTTGCTGCCTCTGCCGCCAAGTCAAAGACGAAGTATGTATTTATGGTTGCTTATGGCAATTTTATTATTTGAGAAACTAAGAAAAATTACTTACAGTTTATTAGAAACAGTTTTGTGGCATATTTTAAATGAATGTAACTACAAATTCGTCAACACTGTGGAAATTATACTTTTTTACTCCATGCATAAAGCAACGATGTATGTGAAACATGATATCAACATGAAAGAAAGACTATGTAAACTTATGTGACGAAAACGACAGTCAGACGGATACAAGGCGAAACAATCAAAGATACATGAAAATATACGGGTAGTAAAAATACACGACTCGTGTAAAACATACGCGTGATAATGATATAGGTACATGTTGGTTATATTTTGGGTGTAGTTTACTTTTAGTTTTTTCTATAAATAAAACTTGGGTTTCGTGGATTTTTTATTTTATTTATTTCATTGCATGTTTGAGAAAAGCACTATACATACCTCGGCGGGAAATGGGGTTGCCCGCGCTCAGACCTATCCGGCCTCGCTTCGCTCGGCCGTCTATATGTCTTCGACCGGCAACCCCTTTCCTCCCGGCCTCTGTAGTAATGTACTAAGTATTATTCGGATGTTTGTTGCCGATATACTCGTATCATGTTACAAATGCATTTCCGTTATAAAATTATCATTTAATTGCTTAAAATAATAAATAAAAAGTACAAACATATGCCCGCGAAAAGCTAGTGTGCGAAACGCAACGCCATTAGTCGAAACGCCACGTGACGTCACTCGTTTATACAAATTGTTAAGACCAACCAAGAGTGAAAGAGATGGCATTATGACCTGACTCGCCACTAAGTATCAAACGTCACTTGCGTCCACACCGAGTAAGTCATCAGTTCTGTCTAATTCGCGCCAAAAATTATGAGCGTTTCAACCCGATATACCTATACTGCCTCATCATCATCATCATCATTATCAGGCTATTAGTAGTCCACTGCTGGACATCTCCCCTAAAGAGCGCCATAGCGCCCTGTCCTCAGCTTGCCGCATCCAGCATCTGCCTGCAGTCTTTCGCAGATCGTCATCCCACCTGGTCGGAGGGCGTCCTAAACTACGTTTGCCAAGTCGCGGTCTCCACTCAAGAACTATACTGCCTAATCGTAAAAAAAAGAAACTAGTTCAGCCGACAGAATACCGAAGGCGAAGTTAACAATGCATCAGTACCTGACAAGGAGGCTTCGAGGCGGTTAGTTATTTAGAACACGGGCGGACATCGTCTAGGCTTAAGACTATTTTAGTGGTAGAATTAGGAATGAGGCTAGAAAAAGTTTCGTAGTACGGTTGCCTACTACCTATTTATTTTTTAGGCTAGCTTAAAAATATCTGTAGCATACATTGATACAATTTCGATCGCTCTGGCTGTAAAATGAATCTTTGTCAAGAACTCTATAGTATTTTTTAAACTGGAGGGATACGATGATAGATGTCATCTTCATACAATTTATAACATAAAAATGCCAAAAGTGGCAAAATTATTATATTGAATTGACACATCTGTCATCGTACGTGGAGCTGTACAACATTAAAAAAAAACCGGGCAAGTGTGAGTCGGACTCGCGCACGAAGGGTTCCGTACCGTACCATAATTAAAAAAAAAAACAAAAAAAAAAGCAAAAAAAACGGTCACCCATCCAAGTACTGACCCCTCCCGACGTTGCTTAACTTTGGTCAAAAATCACGTTTGTTGTATGGGAGCCCCATTTAAATCTTTATTTTATTCTGCTTTTAGTATTTGTTGTTATAGCGGCAACAGAAATACATCATCTGTGAAAATTTCAACTTTCTAGCTATCACGGTTCGTGAGATACAGCCTGGTGACAGATGGACGGACGGGCGGACGGACGGACAGCGAAGTCTTAGTAATAGGGTCCCGTTTTACCCTTTGGGTACGGAACCCTAAAAAAACCACGTAGGCCACGTCTACGCCTCGGCTAGTCTGTGGCCATGAGTAAGCCCATTCATAATAAAAAAAAAAAAAAAAAAATTGTCCTAACTTCAACGATTTAAGGATGACGCCTGTCATGTCATAGAAAAGTAAGCACCGGAACCTGCGGCCCGGACACGGCCCGGTCTAACGTGAGTCATTCCTTAGGTGTGTTGGTTCTCAGTACCTAAGTAACATAACTATTAAATTTAACAATCCTCTACGCTCAAATAATTTTTTTTTCAATAACTCCCCTCCCTTACATCATTTTGGAAAAGAACTGATATGTACTCATCAAATTGCTAGATCGATTTCTATCAAACATAGTAAATAACCAACGGAAGAAAACTCGCTTTCACGTAAAAAAAACCGCATCGAAATCGGTCTATCCATTGGATAGCTACAATGCCACAGACAGACACACAGACAGACAGACATAAGTGTCAAACATAATTATATAAAGTAACACCCATCTTTATGCCTCGGACGTTAAAACAGTTTTATAAGTAATAATATACTAGTAAATACCTACATTTAAATATGTACTAGCATACTTACATTTCGTTTGTGTGCTACCTATTACTTTAATAGTACATTACTACAGAGGCCGGGACGAAAGGGGTTGCCGGCCGAAGACATATAGACGGCCGAGCGAAGCGAGGTCGCATAGGTCTGAGCGCGGGCAACCCCATTTCCCGCCGAGGTATGTATAGTGCTTTTCTCAAACATGCAATGAAATAAATCAAATAAAAAATACACGAAACCCAAGTTTTATTTATAGAAAAAACTAAAAGTAAACTACACCCAAAATATAACCAACACGTACCTATATCAATCACGCGTATGTTTTACACGAGTCGTGTATTTTTACTACCCGTATATTTTCACGTATCTTTGATTTTTTCGCCTTGTATACGTCTGACTGTCGTTTTTGTCACATAAGTTTACATAGTCTTTTATGTTGATATCATGTTTCACATACATCGTTGCTTTATGCATGGAGTAAATAACTATAATTTCCACAGTGTTGACGAATTTGTAGTTACATTCATTTAAAATATGCCACTAAACTGTTTTTTTTTTTTTTTTGGCTATCGCCACAGAGGCATTTGCCAGCATCACGTCAATAAGATATAAGATATTGTAATACGGGGTTGGGAATTAAATTCATTTAAAATATGCCACAAAACTGTTTCTAATAAACTGTAAGCCATTTTTCTTAGTTTCTCAAATAATAAAATTGCCATCAGCAACCATATACATACTTCGTCTTAGACTTGACGGCAGAGGCAGCAAGTTATTTAAAATCAATTCTGCTTACGCTGCCAATTCCAACACCTACGATTACAATTAATATTAATTTCATTATTTCGTCGGAACTCATTAAAGTCAAAAAATCAACAACGCACCATAAATCCAATAAAACAGAATGAATATTTTTCAACTTTACCTCCATAACAATTTAAAAAATATAACTACGCGTGTTTGAGTAGACCTTTTTACCGCTAACGTTTAGATGAAATATTTTAAATGTTTTTATTTGTGTAGTTAAATTTATAATTTAAAATTATAAAATTATAGAATGTATTATTTATTAAGTTCATGTTGATTTTATACAAATAAAACTGCAAATTATAGCAAACATTGTTTTTGTTTTTTTTTTTATAGGCGTAGTGGCAGATTGTCATTACGAACCATAAAGCAAATACTGCCTCTAGTTTTTTTTAATGGATGAATGCCACGATGCTTTGTCACAAATATCTGTGAAATGAAAATTAAAAAAAAGGACTTTGCCGGCCTAGGCCTGCAAGATGTGTATGAAATTCCATTAACGACCTTTTGTCCAAGCCGCACCTGAAACGTCATACTTCGCAGCCTATTATAAGGAACATAACATCAATATTTCATTGCATGTTTGAGAAAATATTGTTATTGTTGGCTCTCTACGTTCTCTCGAACTTTCCATAAATACTGTGAAAGATGTAAGCAAAAGCATCTCAAGAGAAATTATGCAAAGCAGACCTTTTGTGAGTTTACTGCGGAAGGGAAAATAACATAGACTTGTTCACGTGAACGAACAATCTTGTGTGCAGTCCCCATCAGATGTATCGGGGCGGCCAGGTGTTCACAATATCTGAACACGCACTCTAGCGCCCTGACAATAGAGGCGTGTTCAGTTATATGTGAGCGCCTTAGCCGCTCCGATGTATCTGATAGCGACTGTATTTACGAGTATAAAATATGTAAAAACGCGTGTATCTCGCTTAAATTTTTTTAAATTTACATTACGTATTAAAACTTATTTTAAACGTATTGTATACGTTACATACTAGTAGTTTATGTGACTGCTACATAATGAGAGGCATTAAAATACGAGTGTGGGTTTAAGAAACGAACGTTAGTGAGTTTCTTAATAGGATCACACGAGTGTTTTAATGCCTAATTATGTACAGTTACATACACTACTTTATCTAAACACATACTTAAAACTAACTAAAAGATAAACTGTACGTCAAATGGTGGTGAATGAAAACTTTTTTCACGCATGTCACACATCCTTAGTTTTTTTTTAATTCTAGACAAAAGAATGAAGTCCCTATTCTCATGTCACTCGAGATCAAATGTCGTGCGGTTTATATTTAAAAAACATACTAAATTCACGTTTCGTATCGATAACTGTTTTAATATCTATGGATACTAGAATAGAGACCTACTTGAGTTTTGACTGCTGTTCCAAATTTAAACTCATAACCTACAAAAATCTATAACGTTATGTACATTAAAGTACAAATTTTCCTACTACCACAGATAAGAAAGTTCTCATAGTAAAATTGGTTGTAATAAAGCTTGTCATTTCCTACGGTTTCTGAACGTATTATAGAGCACTAATGACATGTGTGTAGATAAAATAATTTACGACATGATGATTTGGAAATAAGACATTTTAAACCTGACTATGAGCCTTGTAGCTTGAAATAAATAAAAAATATATTTTTTTAGATTAGTTTGCTGGAAATCAAGATTATTTTTGTAATTATTTTATAACTGTTCTTTTGTGAAGATACTTTTCGAGTCGCATTGAGGTCATAATGATAATATCAAAACTTTAAAATATTACAAAATCATACCGCTCACGGGCCGATAAAGCTAGGCACACACGATTATGTATGTAAGCCCTAACGAGATCTTGAATACAAAACACTCTACACTCTGGAATACATAATGTACCCTTCACCCTAATTGATGCCCCTGTCTCGTCAATCCGACGTGCCCCAATCTTGCCGACTACAATTAGTTTTGCCCCTCAGAGCCCAGTGGTCCGGACCCCTGGGCTCGCTTGACTGGTTGTTCACAAACCAAAGATACTCGTCATTAAGTACCGATAGCATATAAATATTTTTATTCTTGAGCACAAACTCATAAAGTTTTCGGCAAAAATTCGAAAAAAAAATCATTTTTGGTACAAGCTTTTATCGCTGACTGTACTTTTCTTTCCATAGGCAACTAATACTCATCGTTAGAATTCTAAAAACCCCTAACACAATTAGGTTGCGTTATTTCATCACAGAGTTCCTATGGCCACTTCTGGTCTCCATCATCAGATCAGCTCGATGACACCATAATATTGCATTGTCACACGTATGTATGCAAAATTTCAGCTCAATCGGAAACCGGGAAGTGGATCAAATTTAACTTGCAAGATTTGATTACAGGCAGACAGACAGACAACGGTCAGGTGAAAGTAAATAAAAGCTTGTAGAAATTATACAAGCAGAGAAAAGTAAAAAAGGAGAAAGTGCCACGTAATGTTATCACCTCAGCATGTTACTGGCGACTTCCAGCGCTGGTCTTCCGATGAGACCATCCGGCGAAACAATCACGATAGACAGGGCGCTGGTGGCCTAGCGGTAAGAGCGTGCGACTTTCAATCCGGAGATCGCGGGTTCAAATCCCGGCTCGTACTAATGAGTTTTTCGGAACTTATATAACGATCATTTGATATTATTTATCAGTCCCTTTTCGGTGAAGGAAAATATCGTGAGGAAACCGAACTATTTTAATCCCAATAACGCCTAGTTTCCCCTCTGGGTTGGAAGTTCAGATGGCAGTCGCTGTCGTAAAAGCTAGTGCTACGTAAATTCTTGGGATTAGTTGTCAAGCGGATCCCAGCCTCCCATGACCAATATGCCGGGATAACGCGAGGAAACTGATGAGTTTTAAGGCAAACTTAAGTCCAAATTGTGTCTCTCAAACTTTCAGATGATTTTAAATAAAGAAGAGGATCAAAATATACTGGCGAGTTTAAAATGATGGACAAAACGTTTTGTAAATAGTTTAATCTTTGAATAAATGATACGACTGTCCGTTCGGTCAGTCACACGGCTGTTTTAATGATTTCTTGACCTGTAAATGTAAGTAGGGGAATAGGTAAAGTGATGGAAGTTATTTTTCTTTAATTTTGGCTTTCGTACTGAGCCGAGGTTGTTTTCTAAACAGGTATTAATTCCGGTACTGGAGGCCAATATCGGATTTCAATGCCGGTATTGAGAAATGTCCGATTTTTCGTGCTGCGCTATTCATAAGTACCTACCTACCTAATCTTATACCTTTAAACGAGCTATTCTTGATTATTTATAGAGGTTTATATATTTCGGGGATCTCGGAAACGGCTCTAAGGATTTCGATGAAATTTGCTATATGGGGGTTTTAATCGATCTAGCTAGGTCTTAACTCTGGGAAAACGCGTATTTTTGAGTTTTATATGTTTTCCGAACAAAGCTCGCTCTCAATCGGTCTATAGGTATAAATGTATTTTCACCACACCAGCTCGGAAAGGCTTACTTTGCACTTCAAAAACTGATAGCAAAGTTGCATTTTATTCACATGTGAGGCAAAGTAATCAAATACAAATTTTGAGTTGTTTTCTTATGTTTGCTGGTAGAATAGACTTTTAAATGATGATTTTGGATGATAAATATTTAATAACATTCATTTGGATTTGATTTGGGTTGATTTTGTTTAATTTACATTAATATTTGCTTCGGGCTAGTGTGGTGAAAAATTTTGTGTTTCACTCGGGGGCAAATTTTGTTTAACCCTCGTGCTTTGAAACCCTCGCAACGCTCAAGATTCCATTTTTCGAACCACTCGCTACGGTCGTGGTTCAATTTTGGCATCTTTCGCTTGCTCGGGTATCAATATTAGCACGAGCGGTAAAACAACAACTTTGCCCCCTTGTAAAACAAATAACTATTATATGATTATAATCATATACCTATTAATTAACTTTTGTAAGCGAGACCATGGTTATCCAGTCGGTACAATATTAAAATGTAAATACCTTAAGGTATGCAACGCAATAAGAGAGGTATTCCGAGTGAGAGCCATAACTGCAGTACTTAGACCACAGAGCATTTACCATTAGATGGCGTATACAGATTTGCGGCCACTTCTGGGCATACAAAAACTAGAATGCTGGTTATTACCAATATGTAGCTTGTATTAAGGGGCTCCCCCACGCCAATGACCTTTGATCTGAATCCCTTAGTTTTCTTATGTTTTTTGTAGCTTATCATATTAACAGCAACGGCTTTAAGCAATATAGTATCCCATATTTACTTTAAAGTTCATTGTCTTCGAGATATTTGGCATCAAAGTTGAACAAATTTAGGCTAAAAAACTGGTTTTCTGGCCATAACTTTTGTGTTAATTAGTTTAAAATTAAAACCTTGGACACGATTTTAGACGCTTCAAAGACGAATCCAAATATGTAGATTTCGTACATGTAAGATCCTTTACTGCAAACTAGATACGAAAAAAGTGTTTTTTTGGACAATGTTTAAAAAATTCATAAAAAAATAAGTATTCATTTTTTTCAAAATCCGGTGGACAAAACCGGAGATAAAAGATTGAAGAACCGATAACCGTTTGTTTTATAATTCTATCTGTAGTGCAAAAAAAGGAGATACGATTCAAAACTTGTCAAAGATCGATGAAAACCTCGGGTAGCCCCTTAACTGTTACAATTTTGGTGAATCCCAAAATCTGTGTATTAATAGGGATCCTGTCCGTATTACATCTTTTTGCACGATTACTTCATGGTTGTTAAAAAACTTAAAAACTTTTCGAAACAACTTCTTTTAACCAATAAAATCAAATATTAGAAGTATTTTAGACTTTTGAACCATAGTAAACCTGTGCTGTAAAATCCAAATACACGTATGTTAACAGAGCGTTGACCAAAGCTAGGTTTTCCGAAAGCTTTGAACGCGGAAGTTACAATGGAATCTCGTTGTTCATTCCGCTCCGGCCCGCGGGCCGCAGTTCGCCAGCGAACTTTTAACGTGATTGGTTCGACCAGGGGCTGCATTCGGCTTTCTAAAATCTTACGCTTAGTGCATACAAAGCAATACACGGCAGTTACAATATTCAACTTTAATGGTAGTTTTTACAATGACCGAAAAACCAACTTTTTGCTAAAGGCTTGTTTTTTTGTTGTTTCTTTTCAATCATAGACAGAGTGAATCATACTATCTTTGTCTTACACTAGTACTAGCACCCAAAAGAAAGGGATGAGTATAGTTTTCCTGGTTCTTACTGACTTACAAATTGGTTTGACTAACTATATGTAGAAAGCTTATGAGCGGATCCTACCAACTGCGCCAAGTAGTTTGGATCCTATTATTATAAATATTTTTATCGTAAATAACAATAATTATTAAATAAAACACAATATACCTATATTGTCAAACTGTTCCTATACATTAATGGATAATTATAGACATAATAGCACGACCACCTGCAGGCGTATTATGAATGGCGTTATGCACGTGATAAAATAACTGTCACTTTTTAACACCGTGGGATAGAAAGTGACGGATACCGTTTTATCTCGCTGTCACGTAGACAAGAACGACCATCTTATCCCTACTGCAGGCGTATTATGGATGGCTTTATCCACGTGATACAATAATTGTCTCTTTTTAACACCGCGGGATAGAAAGTGACGGATACCGTTTTATCTCGTTGTCACGTAGACAAGAACGACCATCATATCCGTACAGATATTTATAAATTGTTTGTCATGAGGTTGATTCAACAATCTGTTGTGTCTTTGAAATACTTTTGAAACGATTTTGACGATATTACATGAACGACTTTCAATAGGGAATATTAGGCAAAGCTCTGCGTAGATGGCACCTTTGTGGCACAGTATACAGTAAACAAACCACATTGACACATCACACGTCACGTCAATCACATGGCCTACCGCGAAACAAGAAAATCGAAATTTCGTTATCTAATCTCTCTATCATTCTTGCATATTCGAGCGAAACAGAGGCAGATAACTAAATTTCGATTTTCGCGTTTACCGTTAGGCCCTTGTTAACAAACCGCCTTGATGCATCAATGTCATATTTTATTGTCTGTGAAAACTTGTCAAAAAACAGTTTAAGGCACAGTATGTATAAGTTAGTCTATGAATTTACTGAGTCGGTAGTATAGTTTAGTAATATCCCCTATGTCGCATGCACCAGCCAGCGTGAACGATTTTTAAAGCAGAGATCGGATACCGGTATGGGAACGAAACCGGTTTTTTTCGTTCTTTGTCAATTACTTCATTTCTAAGTGAGCATTCTAATAATAAGAAGGTAGAGATGCACCGGATATTCGGATACTATCCGGTATCCGGACTATCCGGCCATTATTTACTATCCGGCCGGATACCGGATAGTAACAATGCTTGATTTTGGAGTAAACAAATTGGATTTAAGAAACAGACACGGTCATAATCGTACTTGTTTATTATTTTAAAACAAGTCAATCATTCCACTGACTTGCACGCGCACTCATTTCGAACCTAGAAATGTGTCCGCGCGAACGTTCACTAGAAAACAGGTCAAACCTGAAGAATGCGCACCTGAAAAACCGAAATGTAGGTATAATTCCGCTGGCCGAATATTCGGCGGCCGGATAGCGGATATTCGGCCGATGGTCAGGCCGATTATCCGGTATCCGGCCAAACAACTATCCGTTGCATCTCTAATAAGAAGTCATTACCTAAAAACACAACTGAGACCTATATTTCGAGAGTAAAATAATTCGAAATACACGTTATTTCGACGTTTTTGCAAAAACCGGTTCGGATCCCTGCTTCAAAATGAGATCAAATCCTTAAAACAACTTGTTAAAGTTATAGTCAGACCGTCAAAAGTCTGCAGCGATTTTGATAGCCCACGCAAGTGTCATTTTAAACGTCAAACTTCTATGAAATTATGACGTATAAATAACACTTAGCTTACAAAAGCTATCAAATATGGACATATGTTTTAAAACTCCATTTTCAAAACAATAACAGGAACGAGTCGCGTACACAAAACAAAGTTATACAAACTGCAAATTCCAATAGCGATCGATGCGAAATTGCATATATTAATGCAATATGCCGGTTCACACATTGCATCTAAAGGTTATCGCACATATATCAACGAGGTGTTGCGCGTCAATTCATCGCAAGCTCCGAATACCTGACGACGTGTCATAAAACGGATTCAAAATTCAAAAACTATTCTGCAAATACTCAAAGAGCTCTCAGCTTAAAGACTGAAAGAGCTCTTCTTTCGTAAGTCAAGTCAATATTTACAAACAGTGATACCATAATTTAGTGACATAAAATACCTATACAATTTATTTTATTTTGTTTGCTAGCCTGTGGCGTCTCACTAATGGACAAAGACTTCCCTTTCTTTCTCCCACGCGTCTCTGTTTATGACAATATTAAACCAATAGGCGGTCTAATACCAAATACATACATGAAAATATAATTAATCCCGTATGGTCTATTGAAACTAAAAAAATACAAACAGACACTTCGGGAAATCAAGGTGAGTGAGGACCTTTTAGAAAGGTGCAATTTTTTATATTCCATTGGTTATAATATAAATTGTTCTTATCATATTTTGGCAATGTTCTATCATGTTATGAAGTCTATAAGAGCAAATGTGTGGTGACAGCGAGTCTTCTCTGAAAGTTTCTTTTTTTATAAGATTTTTTTATTTCCTTGCACCCATTTGTAATGAAAAGGAGAGTAATTAACTGGGATGAAAAGAACCAATTTTCGACTTGAAATATCTCGTTAAATACGGGTGCCTTTCATCCTATGGCTTACTTAACCAATGCAAGCGTGACGACGGAAACTTCATTAGGCTCAGATTCACGCGATGTCGTTCGGTTAGCAAGTGAACGTCTACCTTTACTCGCCTCAATATTAATATTCCACAGAGCGTCAACATTGCTCGCTAAAACATTAAATAACCCGTGCGAGTTAACTCTTCAAATGCCAACGGGTAAAGCCGATTTCGAAATGGGGCACGGTAGAGAGCGTCAAGATGGGAAACTTAAGCAGGCCAACGACGAGCCTTCCAAATGGATGCCGTTACAATGGATTCATCCAAATGGACGCCATCTTAATATTAAACATTGTAATGATTGTACGTTTTTGACATTCACGGACCGATTTTAGATTGCAGCCACGCTATTTGGACTGTTGGAAGGCTCGTCAGTGGCCGCCTTTACACAATCTCAACTCGTGTTTAATGTACCTACGTTTAATTTGGTCAAAATGTCAGGAAAATAGTAAATTCTTTTTGGCTGCTATTTAACTGATCACCAGATTTAATAAAATTTAATACCAAAAAAATCTACTTTACCACCCTAAAATAATGAATGATCACCAAAATTATAACACCATTTTAATGTGAAATGATTACCAATTTTATTACATTTTACTATCCTATTAAAGGAAATGACACCAAATTAATCATTATTAACCCAAAAATTGTAAATAATTACCAAATTTCAAACCCCAATTTAATGTCAATTGATAACCAAATTTTTACATCGTGCTATCCTATTAAATAAAATGACACCAAAATAATCATTGTAAACCCAAAAATAGTAAATGACCACCAAAATTAGAACTCCATTTTAATGTAAAATTATAACCAAATTTTTAAATCTTGTTATCCTATTAAAGCAAAGCTAGTAACATTTCGTTTCTGTAAGGTTCGCAGTTCAAACCTAACCTAACCCACTTTTCTAGTAGCATTTCTTATCTGGAAGGGTCGCAGTTCAAACCTAACCTAACCCACTTTTCTAGTAGCATTTCGTTTCTGTATGGGTTGCAGTTCAAACCTAACCTAACCCACTTTTCTAGTAACATTTCGTTTCTGTAAGGTTCGCAGTTCAAACCTAACCTAACCCACTTTTCTAGTAGCATTTCTTATCTGGAAGGGTCGCAGTTCAAACCTAACCTAACCCACTTTTCTAGTAGAATTTCGTTTCTGTGTGGGTCGGAGTTCAAACCTAACCTAACCCACTTTTCTAGTAGCATTTCGTTTCTGTAAGGGTCACAGTTCAAACCTAACCTAACCCACTTTTCTAGTAGCATTTCGTTTCTGTAAGGGTCGCAGTTCAAACCTAACCTAACCCACTTTTCTAGTAGCATTTCTTTTCTGTAAGGGTCGCAGTTCAAACCTAACCTAACCCACTTTTCTAGTAGCAATTCGTTTCTGTAAGGATCGCAGTGTTAACCTAGCCCACTTAACTGATAGCAGTACAAACCTAACCTAACATACTTTTCTAGTAGCATTTCAGTATGCCTACCTAAGTTATGCGGTGCGGGGTACGGGGGTTGAGCGGGAGGGGCTAGTAATTTTGGCATCATTTTACTTTATTTGGTAATATGTATAAATTTTTTGGTATCATAGTGGTTTATTTAGGTGAAAATATCGCATTTATTTGGTCTTCAAGATTTGGTGATCATTAATGATTTTTGGTAATCATTCAATATATTTGGTATTCGAATACAATTTGAAGTGCAGTCGTAATTAAAATGGTGGTACATTTGTAATTTTAGGCCTTATTTTTTTGGTGTTCAGTAATTTTTTTTGGTAAGCATGATTTTTTTATTTAGGGTACCAAAGTATTTTTTGGTGGTCATTATATTTGTAGTCATTATTTTTTGTAGTAAGTCATTCAACTGAAAATGTCAATTTAAACTTCATTACACTTAATCTTCCATTTAATGTAAACAATATCGTCTAGAAATTGAAAAATACCTAGAATTTGATAAAAAATATATTGTTTTTTGATATAACTACATTTCATATATATGGTACAAAAACATGCCAAAAAACAGTCAATACAAACAACTTAAAATATCTAGGTATCTAATCTTATTTCTAGGAGCTAATGAAGGGCGAACTTCCAATGGTGTATTTGAAACATAAATAAATAAATAATAAAAAAAGCCATTTATTCATAACTAACAACTAGGAAGTAATATTTTACATTATTTTAGTTTTGAAATTCTTCTTAGGTATGAATCCCTCTTTGGGTGAAGGCCTCCTCCAGTTCAGTCCAGTGCTCTCTACTTTTGGCCACTAGTATTCGAAACATAAAACTTCTTTATCACTCACGAAACTTGGCCGATTTTACACATTCCCGTTATAGTTCAAATTTTTACCACCGCGTATTTGCGTCGCGCCATTCCGCACTTTTTCGTTTTTTAGCAATTTGGAGCTGAATGTGTGGAGAGCATTATTGCGAGTGCTGCACACGTTATCCGACATGTGTATACATGTATAGACAACGAAGCTTAAGCTCAATGACAATGAGCTTAAGGCTCGGCCGCCAACCTCAATTTCCTACAACTATGTAGGTGGTGTGCTGACGTGCCTTAAAATGCGCTCGAGTATTTAGCAAGAAGATAGGGTACGTGAGCCACCTAAGAGCGCATCAGAGAGTGGATCAGCTACACTCTAATAACACGAGCTAAAAATTGCCTAGTCGCTGGGGCCGAAATCGGTCAGGAGAGCATCAGACAACGAACTAGAATAAATATTGAAGTCTGATTAAAGGATGACTCACGTCAGTGGGGAGACACTCCTCACTTCGGTCGAACTCGGCTCCGTTCGGCTCAGCATTGCTCCGAGTAATTATTAGGGTTGGCACCACTTGACTTCTTTTTGCGTGCTCGACCACAGATAAGATAATCACTTGAATTTCGACAGCCCTAAATACCCGAAAGGGCAGTGCCATATAATAGAAAGGGATAGCATGATTCGACCCTGAACCGCTGTCAAACTTCGGGTTTGTAGGAAGTGTCCTTTCTGTACTGATAGTACTATTATTTATTCTGTGTTCACGTTAGACCGGGCCGTGTCCAACCCGGAGCTTCCGGCGCATCACTTAACTTCAAACTCGGGTAAATCCATCTGTCACGTTATGCGATTTTGGTAGGTACAGTCACCTGCAATAATATGTTACACAACGAACGCCGCAAAAATATCTGACACGATCTTATTTGTAGAGCCATAAGAGCGTGTCATATATTTTTGCGGCCTTCGAAGAATAACATATTATTGCAGGTGACTGTACTACGAGTAAGAAAAGGTAATATGGTAGATATTTGCTGAGAGGGTCGAATGGATTTACCCGAGTTTGAAGTTAAGCGACACATTCAAATACCGCATCGGTTCGTTGGCTAAATTCAAATGGAATGGAATGGAAAGTATTAATTTTTTTTTCCATCGAAATATCAATAATTTCCAGTTTTCAGATTTTTCCCTTTATATACACCTAATAGTCTACCTTGACGCCAAATTTCAAGTTTCTAGGTCATCTGGAAGTGGGTTAGGTTTTTGATCTTATATGTCAGTCAGTCACAAAAATGCCGGTTCTTACACGTTGATTTATCAATAACTATATGAGCTATGTATATGAAATTTTGAATTTTGGTCCATTTGAATTTAGAACACATTCGGGATTCCGACGAGTTTGAATTTCAAACCGCCAGCGCGCCAGACCACCCACCATAGACTAAGCATTAACTGACCCTACGTTTTTGTGCGATGATATTACTGACATTGGACTATCCAACCCCTATAGTCTTGTCTTGTTCCTTTAAAGTGTTTTATGTCTTTTCACCACACCAGCTCGGAAAGGCTTACTTTGCACTTCAAAAACTGTTAGCAAAGTTGCATTTTATTCACATGTGAGGCAAAGTAATCAAATGCAAATTTTGAGTTGTTTCTTTATGTTTGCTGGTAGAATTGACTTTCAAATGATGATTTTGGGTGATAAATATTTAATAACATTCATTTGGATTTGATATGGTTTGATTTTGTTTGATATTTTACATATAATATTTGCTTCGGGTTGGTGTTGATGTAGTGAAAAAGTTAGTTTTTTACTTGGGGGCAAATTTTGTTTAACCCTTGTGCTTTGAAACCCTCGTAACGCTCAAGATTCCATTTTACGAACCTTTCGTTTGCTCAATTCTGGAATCTTTCGCTTGCTCGGGTATCAATATTAGCACGAGCTGTTAAAAAACAACTTTGCCCCCTTGTAAAACACATAACTATTTTACAGTTCTCTCTATTCTGTGTGCTAAATTTCACTTAAATCCGTTTAGCTGTTGTGGAGTGACAGAGCAACAAATATTCAAACAACTCAACATATAGGTACTTAAATATACCATCGTCAACATTGTTAACTGTACATCCGTGGACCTTATGCCTTTTGTATTGCTGTTCGTAGGTACATAATTTCTCATAATTATTATGCCCACTGCTGAGCATAGGTCTCTCTTCGTGTACGCCACTGATCCTGGCCCTGTACGGATATGATGGTCGTTTTTGTCTATGTGACAGCGTGATAAAACGGTGTCCGTCTCTTTCTATCCCGCAGAGTTAGAAAGTGGCAGTTATTTTATCACGTGGATAAATGTGGATAAAGCAATCCCAACAAAAACAAATGTGAAATGAGAGCCAAGTTCAATATTAAGAATATGTGTCGTTGTTGACTCGCCGACAAAAGAATTGAGATCTATATGCGTGACAAGTTCTGCGCTGTGTAAAACATCCTGAAATTATAAAGTATTTGTCTTGGCTAGTTTTTACCAACAAACCAAATTTTAGAAAAGTAAAGTAGTCAAATATAATAAATAACCTATACGTAAAAACTAGCCAAGACAAATCCTTTATAATTTCAGAATTTTTTACACAGCACAGAACTTGGCACGCATATAGATCTCAATTCTTTTGTCGGCGAGTCAACAACGACACATATTCTTAATATTGAACTTGGCTCTCATTTCACATTTATGTTTTCGTTGGGATATCATTACTTTTTGTACAGAAATTACTATATTAAGTATTCTATTCATCATGAAAGCAGTTTGCCTAAGCTGAAAAGAAGACCCTCGCTAACGCGCGGTCAATTGTCAAAAAGTTTTAGTTTTCAGATTTTTTCTTTTGTATACGCCTAATAATCTACCTTGATGCCAAATATCAAGTTTCTAAGTCATCTAGAAGTGGGTTAGGTTTTTGGTCTATAACTATTTTTTTTCATCGAAATATCAATAATTTCCAGTTTTCAGAATTTTCCCTTTATATACACCTAACAGTCTACCGTCATGCCAAATATCAAGTTTGTAAGTCATATAGAAGTGGGTTAGGTGTTTGGTCTATAAGTATTAATTTTTTTTTTCTATCGAAATATCAATAATTTCCAGTTTTCAGATTTTTCCCTTTATATACACCTAATAGTCTACCGTCATGCCAAATATCAAGTTTGTAAGTCATATAGAAGTGGGTTAGGTTCTTGGTCTATAAGTATTAATTTTTTTTTCCATCGAAATATGAATAATTTCCAGTTTTCGGATTTTTTCCTCTATATACACCTAATAGTCTACCTTGATGCCAAATTTCAAGTTTCTAGGTCATCTGGAAGTGGGTTAGGTTTTTGATCTTATATGTCAGTCAGTAACAAAAATGCCGGTTTTTACACGTTGATTTATCAATAACTATATGAGCTATGTATATGAAATTTTGTATTTTGGACAAGCTAAGGAGTTTGAATACATGTGCTAAATTTCATTTGTGTAGGTAAATTAAGTTTCAAGGGGTCCATATTGGTCGCATAATAATTGATTGTCCTAATGTAATGTTAAGCATAAAACTCATTTCGCATAATTGTTATTGTACTGAAAATATTAATATTTCTGAAAAATTATAACACAAACCTAACCTAACCTACCCTATTCTACACAACCCATGCAAAATATTTTCGAAAATACTTTCTGTTTCAGCTGGAGAAAAAATATGCGAAAAAAGTTTTATGCGTAACATTACATTATGACAATCAATTATTATGCGACGAGATAGGATCCCAGTTTCAAGTTGTGAAGGGTTCAAAAGTAGCTCGAAATGGTTCGTGTAATATTAAACACGGTTGCTGCGTCGCCAGTTCCTTTCTCTTTGAACTTGGCTGGACACGCTACCGCGTGTCTAGATCCATAATACGCTTGCTGGACTGGTTACATCAGTTTCATTAATTACATCCAACACCATTTTAAATAATCACATCATAAAATCATTTACCTTTAACTATATTTTGTAGATATTTACAGTCATTTGATTGCATACAAGTTTGCCAAGGAAATGCTTACAACATGCGCTTGAGAGCAAATTATTATATAAGTTTAATCTAGTGGGTGTGATCCATACACCGCGGAACAAGGCAATGTTGGAGTGTCAATTTGATGCATTCCATTCATGGTTTAACGAGGGCACTATTTTTGCCCGAACGCGGAAAACCGAAAAACTAATAAAACCGGACACGTGCAAGTCGGACTCGCCCACCGAGGGTTCCGTATGTTTTAGCATTTGTTGTTATAGCGGCAACAGACATACTTCATCTGTGATTATTTCAACTGTCTAGCTATCACGGTTCATGAGATACAGCCTGGTGACAGACATACCATTTAATAGGATCTACATACTTGCCAGGGTTAAAATATGCATATTTTTGCATTAAGAGCCCTTCAACGTGCACACTAGCGCCACGGCTAAATAATAGTAATTATTTATATTTAACGAAAGATATTGAAAAACAGCGGCCAAGTGCGAGTCGGACTCGCCCATGAAGGGTTCCGTAACAGCAAGTAACACAATAAAATTGCGGTTGACGGTTTATGACGTATTAAAAAAAAACTACTTACCAAATCTTGTTCAAACCAATTTTCGGTGGAAGTTTGCATGGTAATGTACATCATATATTTTTTTTAGTTTTATCATACTCTTATTTTAGAAGTTACAGGGGGGGGGGCACATTTTACAACTTTGGAAGTGTCTCTCGCCAAACTATTCAGTTTAGAAGAAAATGATATTAGAAACCTCAATATCATTTTTGAAGACCTATCCATAGATACCCCACACGTATGGGTATGATGAAAAAAAGTTTTTGAGTTTCAGTTCTATGTATGGGGAACCCTAAAAATTTATTGTTTTTTTTCTATTTTTGTATGAAAATCTTAATGCGGTTCACAGAATACATCTACTTACCAAGTTTCAACAGTATAGTGCTTATAGTTTCGGAACAAAGTGGCTGTGACATACGGACGGACAGACAGACAGACAGACAGACAGACAGACATGACGAATCTATAAGGGTTCTGTTTTTTGCTATTTGGCTACGGAACCCTAAAAAGGGGGCCGCTACGTACTGTACTGTGTATTTAAGTAACTTTTGAATACATAAAACTAGTTTTTATGTTGCTGGTTTTGTCAATCTAGGAACTCAATACAAAAACGGCCGTTTTAATTTTGGACGCATAGATTGACGAATCCAGCAACATAAAAACTAGTTTTTAAAGATAAATTAATTTTATTCGGTAAGTTATGTACAACAAATAAATATTCTATACAACACTTGTAGGTATTTATATAAAAATTAAATATAAAATACCTTCTTTTGGAATAGTGCCTAGGACGCTGGTGGCGTTGCCCCTTTGCGAAGACAATATGTGACGTCCCACGGGTAAAGGTACCTTATGGCGGTTGGCGCTTACGCTATTATTAACGCTGCTCCAATACTATTGCGGTGTTATGCGACGTAAGCGCCAACCGTCATAGGGTCTCTATTGTTTCCCAAATAGTTTTAAGCCATAATGTATTGTTTGTCCGAATTTTTATTAGTCATAATTGGTTTTTCTCAGAAACGCGTAACTTTTCAGGATTGCCATAAAACAAACCTAACCTAACCTAACCTATCTATAGAATAACCTTACGATAATCCTGAAAAGTTAACGGTTTCAGTTTTATGACTAACGATAATATGACAAACGTTACATTATGACTTAAAACTTTATGGGAAACAAAGGGACCCCACTGTCATACGGTACCTTTTCCCGTGGAGAGTCACATATTAGTAGCAAGAAAACAACAATGAAAGCCAAAAAACGCATATCTATGTCCCAGAGCAACTTTAGAATGATTGCAGCGAACTAAAATGGAATTTATAAAGCACTATGCAACTACAAAACTGTCCCGAAGCGACAATCGGACACTTTATGTATTGTTATTGCCCCACAATATTATTGTTTATTTTAATGTTATGAGCATCAAAAACGGTGTGTAAAGTTAGATCGTAGGTAGACACAAATACATTTCTTCCACCAGAAACGTAACTTTTAACACTGACAGAGCATATCATATACAATAACAAAATGAGTTAATCTAGAAAAAT
This sequence comes from Cydia fagiglandana, assembly GCF_963556715.1. Taxonomy (NCBI): domain Eukaryota; kingdom Metazoa; phylum Arthropoda; class Insecta; order Lepidoptera; family Tortricidae; genus Cydia; species Cydia fagiglandana. The sequence continues at coordinate 918,254 of NC_085950.1, read as the reverse complement.
ATAGGTATGCATAACAAAATGAGTTAGGGCTGATTTAGACGGCGCGCGAACTCGCATGCGATATTAGTTACATTGCGGTCTGTTGGTTACGTCCAATTTAACCGACCGATCAAAAACCGCCATGTCATCAAACGCATCGTCTAAACGAGCCCTTCTTCTTCTTCCTCGCGTTATCCCGATATTTTGCCACGGCTCATGGGAGCCTGGGGTCCGCTTGACAACTAATCCCATGATTTGACGTAGGCACTAGTTTTTACGAAAGCGACTGCCATCTGACCTTCCAACCCAGAGGGAAAACTAGGCCTTATGGCGATTAGTCCGGTTTCCTCATGATGTTTTCCTTCACCGAAAAGCGACTGGCAAATATGAAATGATATTTCGTACATAAGTTCCGAAAAACTCATTGGTATTGGTACGAGCCGGGATTTGAACCCGCGACCTCCGGATTGAAAGTCACACGCTCTTACCGCTAGGCCACCAGCGCTTGTGTCTAAACGAGCCCTTATTCTAGACAAACATTCATGAAACTCGCAGTAAAAACAAGCAGGATAATAAAGCCGACAAAATATTCACACCAACTTATTTACTGCCGCTGCGTATTGAAAAACAAAGACGAAATACGACGGGCAAATCCCACGGACTCGCACGTTTTATTATACACAGATCAGTTACACATGAGACTAGGCATTCGTGTCAAAATCTAGAGAGTAGGCTGGATGACATTTTTTTATTAATGGTATCAATCGATCGGATTTGTTTTTAGGATCAAATGTAAGTGGGTTTCATTGCATTAAAGCAATATAAAAGCCAGAACTGATAGTCAAAGTCCAACAGTCCGTCCATCCTAACTGAGCGATAAATTGATTGACGTCACGGTCCTTGAGAGAGTGAGAACCAATCTTGAAGTACTTGTGGCAAAACAAGAAAATTGTGATTTTGTCGGTGAAATATTGCGTTTACGTATGTATATACTTGCTATACAATTGGAAAAGACTCGCACCAGCATACTACGAGACCACGAGCCCTTTATCTAGAAAAATATACATGAAACTCGCAGTAAAAACAAGCAGGATAATAAAGCCGACAAAATATTCACACCAACTTATTTACTGCCGCTGCGTATTGAAAAACAAAGACGAAATACGACGGGAAAATCCCACGGACTCGCATATTTGATTCTACACAGATCAGTTACACATGAGACTAGGCATTCGTGTCAAAATGTAGAGAGTAGGCTGGTTGCAGGGACCGAATACCGGTATATTTTTCATACAAATTACCGGTATTCAATTTCGGTATCTTGGTTGTTTATGTATATTTTTGCTCTTAATTAAGCTAATCTGATCAATCATTATCCTTACCTAAATAGGTACTATTCTATAATATTAAAGAAATAATGTGAAAGCTATGAGATAGTTTGATTTTTATTTGTACGAACGATACAACGATACGGTAACGGTCCCTGCCTGGATGTCATTTTTTTATTAATGGTATCAATCGAGCGGGTTTGGTTTTAGGATCAGATGTCTATATGGGACTCATTGCATTATAGCAATATATACGTAAAAGTCAGAAATGATAGTCAAAGTCCGACAGTCGTACTTAGCTCGCGAAACGCTCCTAACTGAACGATAAATTGATTGACGTCACGGTGCCTAAGAGAGTGAGGCCCATCTTAAAATGGAAAACAAGAAAATTGTGACATATTACGTTTATGTACTTATATAGTTGCTATTTTAAGAACAATCGGAGAATACTCGCACCAGCCGGCCTAGCCAAGGTGACAATCGCTATCGCTTCGACAACAAAACGCTTTGTGTCTCTCTATCACTCTTCCATTAGTGTGACAGTGACAGTTGCGTTTCGATCGCTACGGAGCGTAAGCGATTGGCACGTTGGCTACGCGGCCAGCATAAGTACTACGAGACCACGGGGACAATCATATAAAATTAGTTTAAGTTTAAATCAGTGTTTTACGTAATTGTTGCATTTAAAACAAGTTTTTAAACAATGCGGAATGTATTCGAGATACTCTATATTTACAGCCCTATCTAGTCGCAAGTTAAATTCAACCTTATTCTCACACAATTAAGCTTTAAATTACACTACCTATGGTGATAGAGCTGTGAAAAATAAATCGGAGAGATTTCACATCCTCTTGCTTACACGATCAGTATAAAATACTGGTGTGAAAGGGATGGGATGAATGAATGTTTTTATTATGTAAGATTTGTTAGACATGGCGATAACTGTGTCATTTTATTTATGTTTTTGATACGCATTGACATGGAATGTTATTGCTTTTTAGCCGACTGAATACGGAAGAGTTATGAGCAGACATCGTAAATTTTATAGCATTTTTAGCAGCGGGGTGGTGTTAACGGAATTGGTATAAACAATATCAACCCTAATGATTAATTAGCGTTAATTACGTTAATATTAACTTTGATTTACCATTTCAGTTGGAATTATCGATACTAATTCCGTTAACACCACTCCGCTGCACCAAAAATGTTATAAAATTTACGATGTCTGGTATGAGATTGATATAGGGCCCGATTCGGATTTTGAAATAGACATCCATTAGATATCTTTTAGACATCACCAAGATACGATAACGATATGTTTAAGATCTAACCTGTCAAATTTGACATTTGCGCGATTCTGGAGATACTCATGAATGATTTCCACAGGATCTAAGGGATCCAATTCACATCTAATAGATATCTTACTCTAACGTAAAAGTGACATTGGTTGCCCGAATTGCGCTGCAAAAGAGAACTAGTTGATATCTAAACTATAACGTATCTAGAATGGATCTAGTACGTGTCGTCTCTTGTGAATATCTGGAAGTTCGGATACGGCAGATAGGTACTTAATTTTTTTTATCCATGAATATAATTTAGCAGCTGTACTTTGTACTTGTAATCCAGAGTGGTACAAACTTTCAAAGTTAAAGTATGTTTTTAGCGACACAAGTTTCTTTAAGCCGGTAAAGCGGGGCAGGCTTCCTTACAAACGATTTAGTAATATAAATATGAATTTTTGATATTCCATTTATCTATCACTAGCGACCCGCCCCAACTTCGCACGGGTTACACAAAACCTTAACAAATTATACACTTAAACCTTCCTCAAGAATCACTCTCGATACCTAGGTGAAAACCGCATGAAAATCCGTTCAGTAGGTTTCGAGTTTATTACGAACATACATAGACACAAACAGACAGACGCGGCGGGGGACTTTGTTTTATAAGATGATGTATCAGATCATTCGTTGCTAAGAATTGTCATCATCATCATATCAGCCATAAGACGTCCACTGCTGAACATAGGCCACCCCCTTATAGAATAGAATAGAATTAATTTTATTCGTGAGCACAAACACAAAATAAAAACTTATACTGAACAGAGAAACATATTTTTTTTTATGAGAAAGTGCCACGAAATGGTCTCACCGCAGCATGTTGCTGGCGACTTCTAGCGACCTTATGGGGGTGAATGCCATAATCGCCACGCTTGGAGGGCGGGTTGGCGATCGCAGTCGAGTACCCCGAATTTGGAATTTGAGGGACGCTGCTGCCCGTCCACCGGTGGTCATGGATGTAGTTTAAGGGCATACCCCCGGGTATCCAGCTAAGAATTGTACTACTTAAAACAAAAGCAAATAAGTTTTACGTTCTAAACTATAGTCACTCCGAATAGGCTAGCAGTACCTCTAGTGTAAATTGCTTGATGTAGTACATGTTTGCGTTAAGTTTCATTTTGTATGGGATTTTGAGTTTACGAAACGTCCCGCTTGGCGCGCTGTTCAAAATTCTATACAATAATAGACATAACGCAAACGCGAATGCTCGTCACGCTATCGAATGAAATTTACACTAGGGGCTAAGGCTGTTATCATATATAACGGGGTTACATATATTAGTGTTTTTAGTTTTAATGACAGTTGTATCCTTTTTGTGGTTCTATCTAAATGTGTGAACCAAGTGGATGCCGATAGAGGGACGTGGCCGTGGTAGGCCCAAACGGAGATGGCGAGATGACCTGGACAGCTTCCTTAACAACTGGCCGGAGGAAGCACCAAATCGGGAGTCGTGGAAATTAAGGGGAGAGGCCTTTGCCCACCAGTGGGACACTCAAATAGGCTATTGAAAAAAAAATCTAAATGTATATATTATGAATTGTCCTACTATATAAACGACTTGGTTTTTATCGACTGTAATTCTTATATATTTTGTAAATAAACAATGTATATTTCCAGGGAATTGTACGTGGTCAGATGAAGTCACCAGCAGAGGCTAATTAATTTCAAAATATAATTAAGTAAGTCTTTCCCATCACGGAACAATGGTGTTCCGGACCTTTGGGAGGCGTGCGCGGAGCCGAAGCCAACACGTAGAGGCCCTTTTGACACTTTAATTAAATGTAAAAGGTACACCGAGCGGATGCTGCCCTTACCCGTGTCATGGGATGCACGCAGAGGCAGCACCCGCCAGTGTGTAAGGGCTATTGAGAGTTGATGAAATCTAAAATGAACTAGGTTATTGGGTGAAAGCGATGGACTAAGTACTGAGCTATGGGGTAAAAAACCGGACGCCTGCCTAATAAAACGGTATGCAATTTTATTTCCGGCAGACGGTGACTCGCCCTCACAAGATGGGCCACAAAAAGCGACATCTAGGATGGCTCAAGGGCACCACCGCTGTGAGCGGCTAAGTAAGTTATTATATTATTATATGTATTTGTATTGGGCAGCGGACCCGGGCCGGGATCGGCACGGCTTTCACAAGTTACTTACTTAAGGGGCTTATCTGTTCGATCGCCGGTGACTTTGGGATCAGTTGGATTCAAAACTATTGCTTGCTTGTTGTAGATTATACTTATTTAAGTTATTTACTTCAAAGAGAAATAATTAAATATTAATTATTTTAATTCTAACCTGAAACTTAATTTGAGATCGAGATAACTTGGTTCCATTTTTTATTAATTTGATCTCTATTTACGAAGAAGAATAAATAAGAAGTACCTATTTGAGGAATACTTATTATTCGAGCAATGAAAATGCTAAAAAACCGGACAAGTGCGAGTCGGACTCGCCCACCGAGGGTTCCGTACTTTTTAGTATTTAGTGTTTGTCCGTCTGTACGTCAGTCTGTCTGTCTGTCTGTCACCAGGCTGTATCTCATGAACCGTGATAGCTAGCTAGCAAGTGATATTTTCACAGATCATGTATTTCTGCTGCTATAACAACAATTACTAAAAAGTATATACGGAACCCTCGGTGGACGAGTCCAACTCTCACTTGTCCGGTTTATTTAAATATTTTTTGTACACCCGGGAATAGAGGGACGAAGCGTAAAAAGGCCCCTCATAATGAACCTTAATTAATTCAACAAAAAAAAAACATTTTTTAAATGTTTGTCTTATTTCAAAATTTCTCTCACGTAACATTTTTAAGAATATTTTCTCGTCCCAACACGTCCCAACAATTAAGGGCCAGAAAACAAAACGGCCCATAAATTATAACAACCTGCATTATTCATTATCTTGTAAAAGGGTGAAATATAACTAAGCAAAAAAGTCCAACAACGTATCGACATCATTATATCATACGACTTTTTTCATCTGAGCCGTAGTAGCCCTTCAAAATGAAACTCTTATATAAAAAAAGATCGAAAACGCTACAAATTATAGAGTATTTTACAACCTTTTAGAACTAAATATTAGAAAGAAATGAAACTTAAAATAAGGCATAAAACGCACAATCATAATACTTTCTTAAGATATTTTCGCACTAAGCAATAATGCTTGCGTGATATACGGCTCGATTCGGGGAATGAATCAGAGATTAACTAGATACGATATAGTAAAGATATGTGACGTTTCACGGCAAAAGGTACCATATGGCGGCTGGCGCCGCGATTCGGGAAAGGACCTAGAAATTCACTAGATATGAAATAGTAAAGATATGTGATGTTCCATGGCAAAAGGTACCTTATAGCGGCTGGCACTTACGTCGCATAGCACTGCAATAATACTGGAGCGGAGTTAATAAAAGCGTAAGCGCCAACCACCATAAGGTACCTTTACCCGTGTGACGTCACGGATCTTTACTATATCGTATCTAGTTAATCTCTAATTCATTTCCCGAATCGCGCCGCTAGAATTATACATTTTTGGGCGCCGTTCCGAATTAATTTGTCACGGAGAACTGTAAAATGTCAAAAAGCGTTAAAGGTTTTCCGTTCTGGTGGAATAGCGGGAGTTTTGCATAAAATAACAAGGGGCTTTTAAAAGTATACCTGTTAGAATCCTATTTAAATAAGTTACATAAATAATGCGAATATCTAAGTGCTTTTGTCATCCCAGAAGTCTTAAAGTTTACCCGGAAAAGATCCACTAAGTAAATAAGATACAACAAATACGGGAAAAAGTAATTTTAAAACTTAGATATTTCTATAAAGAACTCGAGTCCTATTTACTTACATCCGAGTCTTTAAATTAATAAAAATCACAATTATTCAAATACCTAATTATGATAATTATAAGAATGGTAGAATAAGATGAGTTAAGTGTTTGTAAGCGATTAAAGTGTTTTAACTAGGTGCTTTAACTAACTAACCCAGATGAAATTGTAAGCTTAGAATCGGCTTCAAGGTAAAAAAGTAAAAAGGTATTAATTATAAATTTGAATAAATGATTCAGTTTTCCTCAGCCTGCCGTAGCCTCTTCACTTTGACAAAAGGTAATTTGCGGAGCGGACACTCCCTTAGAGACCGCGGCCGTTTTCAGTGCGTTTCTAACATTTATCAACTTGTGTTTTATTTCTTTTCACTTTAGTCTCCAGACAATGCCATTAATGTTGATACCTACTTACTTGCTTAAGTTACTGTGCAAAAGTTCTGGTTTTCTTTATTTTTGTCAAAAGTTAAGGAGTATATTTATAATAACTAATATAGCATAGTTGGTAGTTACTTTTCCTGCAAATTTGTGTTCTATAAAGAGCTTAAAGATGACTGGAAAGACCTGCATTTGAAAATCGTCGATCGATAGAAAAATGTACTAGAGATAAATGTACAACAAACGAACTAGGTTGAATCCGGGTAAGGATAGGTATTTAAAGATAAAGTACATATCTCTATCATATCCGTGTGCTAGTAACCCTAGAAAACACTTCTTGCCGAATCGTGTGGTAAATGTGTGAACGTTTAAAATAACACTTGCACTGCGTGTGCTATCAAAATCGTTGCAGACATTTTTTGATTTTTTGATTCAACTCTAAAATATTATGCATTTCTTCTCTATATTCCATCGAAGTAATGTGGGAAGTCAACCCTAAAACGGAATCGTATCATCTTTCATGTGGTGCGACCTTAGACTAGGAATCCTCTAGACCGAGTTTAAAGCAATTATTTCATGCAACCGATGATGCCAAAAATGCGGGGGTGCGCGGGACGAGGTGAGCGAAGTCCCGTGCCGTGATTGGTCCGTTCAAAGACACGTGGTGCAATTCGGGAAATGAATTAGAGATGCACTAGATATGAAATAGTAAAGATATGTGACGTTCCAAGGCAAAAGGTACCATTGCCTTGGCTGAATATTGAAGCGGCGTTAATAATAGCGCAAGCACCAGCTGCCATAAGGTACCTTTTGCCGTGGAACGTCACATATCTTTACTATTTCATATCTAGTGCATCTCTAATTCATATCCCGAATCGCGCCGACGGACGCCACACAGAGACACTTCCGACTCGAACATGGAGTAAAATTACAGATGCGTGGCAGAGGGGGTAGCGCGACTATGCTCAGTCTGGAGGATGTTTTGTCTGTGGTGGGGAGTCAACCCTAAAACCAAATAGTCTCATCATCTTTCATGTGGCGCGACCTAATGCGATTCAGATGACATCTCCTACTTCTCATGCGTACTTAAACACGTTTATAACTCGGTTTGGCTCTTAAGTCAAAGGAGTACGATTCAAAATTCAATGAATTTTTGTGGACGTATTTTCGTGTTGAAAAAACAATTTGTATCTTAAAAACAATGGAATAAGAGTCACATTTGAATAAAATATTTATAGAAGAAACGTCATGTGATAAAATATTTGTAGTACAGTCGTCATCAGATATATCAGAGCGGCCGAGGAGCTCAAAATATCTGAACACGCACCCTAGCGCCTTGATAATAGAGGCGTGTTCAGGTATTTGTAAGCACTTAGGCCGCTCATATATATAATGGCGACTACTTCACGTATTCGCATTATGAGGAAATCACAAGTCAATGAGATAAGATTCAAAGTTGAATTTTGAGTCTTAATACAACGTAGTAAAGTTTAAAATTGATTTGTTTATACTTGATTTATGGTAAACAGTTGTTTCGGGTCGTAAAACGAGAACACGCGTGTTGTTATTTAAATTCATAAATGTGGCTTTCCATTACTGAAGGGTCCTTATGCTTCAAGGGCAATAAGGTCCTTTTTATTCCAACAGAAATTCTGATAAAACGGTCCGTATTGCGTATGAAGTTTAAGGACCCATCTCTAATGGGAATGTATACCTACGTATGGCCAGGCGTGTCTCACTCCGCGATTTCGTCGCTTTGCTACAGGTAGCTAAAAGTACATCCGTTCGACCCCAATGTTGGGGTTTGCCATAAGCCGCACGTGGCGCTGTCGCCACCTAGCGACCATATCTGTGCTGATCGTGACAGACGCGTTTTGTTAGAGAGTGAGTCTTCTGTACCTACTGTACCTAGTACTATTATTTATTCTGCGGTATGGCTTGGAAAGAGGGGTGTTTTATTTAATTTCCTGGCACGTGTGACGTGTGATGGCAATATAATGTCATGTAACACTCGTAAAAATGTAGTGTTATATAAAATAAACGTAATAATTCTGTCTTCTCGCGCGAAACTGAAGCAGTCCTGACAAAATTCCTCTTTCTTACAGAAAAGCACAGGCGTAAAATAGTACATTGGGCAAACTTGGGGGGAAATGAAGTTTTGGAGACTTTTTTTAAGGTTAGGTTTAGAGGTTTTTTTTCTTATCCCCTTAGTTACACACAATGTTTTTCATCAGTACGTAACGCACATACGTATGTGTGATGAAATGTGAATGTTTTTTCACTTGTAGGTGGAGAAGTGAAAAACAATTCATACTAAAACGTGACGTAATGAAACGGACATCTTTGGACATCTTTTTTTAAGTACCTAGCGGGATAGAAAATGCTGAGGATTCTGTGTATTGGTAATGAGCCATAGAAATTCCAGATTTCTAAGAATCAGACCTTTATTTTTTTTTTAGAAAAAGCTCTAAAATTTTAATCAAATGTAGAGTTCGAATGTTGCTCCAGATTACCATTTATATCAGATGGAGCCTCCGTCAACACACCTTAAGGACCGGAAACAGCTTTATTGGGCGAGGGTCGCTCCAACACAGCCTAATTATTTATTGGTCGCTTTGCCCAAACCGGAAATTAGGCATACAGACTGTTCTGTCAATTGATTTCTTTTGATGTCAGCATTTGCTTAGGTATTAGACCAAAGCAATTATTAGAAAATAAGGGTCTCACCCGGGACAGTCGGCCCAATTCGAACTTTAAGATACGTCAGTCAATAGATCTAGAAACGATATGGATTAGATATGTCAGTGTCAAATGTGACGTTAATTCAAACAAAAACTTCACTTTTGATACTGACACAAATTTGAAATTGTCGTATCTTAAAGTTGGAATAGAGCAGAGTGTTTTTACAAGCATTTATTTAACTTGACATGTTCGTATGTAACTAGCTTTATTTTCATACCTTGCGAACCGTTTTTCCACTTGCGAACCGTTTTTCCTCTAATAGAGGTGTTATAATAATTATGTTTGACGCCAATGTCTCTGAAAGAGAATTTTCTTGCGGTGGTTCTTAGCTATGTTTTATAATAATCGATCCAGCAATTTAAAGAGTATCAGCTCTTTTTCAAAATGATGTAAGGCAATTTTGGCGTAAATATTTTTTGACATAATGCGTTTGGGAATTTTAAAAAATTTACTCGTCTTTTAATATATTATATAATTCCTACTCTTGGCAAACAGAACAAAATGTTTTGCAGGTGTTTTTGGTGCAATGCAGTGAAATTTACCCTCTTGTGCGAATATATCCGTGTACACATATTATATGCCCCTCTGACATTCTCAACTTTGCCCTCATGTTTGTTCAGGCTCGCAAAAACTCGGCCCCTAAAACAATATTGTTGTTAATACCACGACGCTCTCGGCCACAGACCATTATTGGACAAGACTAACAAATGCTTGTACTTCACGTTTAATTTTATTAGTGTCATCTGAATGACACATTATAGCACATACGATATGCAGAGACCACGGATTTTCACTTGCTATTATCCTGACATACTTACCTCTTTCGCTTCCTTCACTTTCATAACATTCCTCATACACGCTCGCCGGTTTAGGGTGCTCTTGATCCGGCCTTTCTTCAAGATTTGCCCGATCTGATCAGAGAAAGGTGTCAAATAAGTTTTTGGCAAAAATTTCATTTTTGGTACAAGCTTTTATCGCTGACTATACTTTTCTTACGACAGACAACTAATACTCATCGAGACAATTCTAAAAACCCCTAACACAGTTAGGTTGCGTTGTTTCATCACAGAGTTCCTATGGCCACCTCCTGTCTCCATCATCTGATCAGCTCGATGGAACCATAATATTGCATTGTCATCCGATTTATACGTGCATGCAAAATTTCAGCTCAATCGGAAACCGGGAAGTGGATCAAAAACTTGCAAGATTTGATTACACACAGACAACGGTCAGGTGAAACTAAATAAAAGTTGTAGCTTGTAATAAAAAAATCATGAAATTCATGTGATGTAATTTATGGACGACCCCATATATACGGGTAGGTTTTCTGTTATCCGTGGTCCGTAGAGAGTAGTATCAGATAGCCAGAGGTCGGGGTCTCATTGACCATTGATTTGGTTTGCCTTCGAATTCGCTCGTCTGTATGTATACCTAATGAATAAAGATGCCTATTCTGTTATAACAATTTAATATAGTCTTCAACTTATTTTGATACAACCTCTAGTGGTGAGGCATCTCACCAAGGTGTAAGTGCAAGTGCAATGCTTATGAGCATATCGATTTGACGGGTGCAAACGGCAACACTCTTAAACTGTCCATCGGTGGACTTTATGCCTTTTGTTATAAGGTTTACGAATTGTCAGTTAACATTGTGTGCGATGGAACAATTTCGTTTGAGTTTTAAAAAGCGCGAGGACATCCCTCGTATTCGCCTTAAGGGCCCTGTACACATTGGGCCAGCGTGGGCCAGTCTGGGGGACCCATTTATGCGTTAGAGGGAGCAAGTGATATTGCTAACTCATTCTACCGCATGGCTGCGTCCCTGGGACTGGCCGGCGCTGGTCCAGTGTGTATAGGGGCCTTTAGAGAGGCGCCTAGCGACATCTACCGAAAGAAAGTTACACTTAAGGTAAAAATCATGTGAATTCCTAACCAGAATCGGCCTCTATAGCCGAAGCTTTTGTACTAAACCTACAATCACGTGGAATTGGCAGGCTCTGGGTCCACGTGCATTCCGCATTCCATTGGAGTCGGTAGCTGGCCTAGGCCGGCAATGTTGTACCAAGATCTATTCCCGGCGCGTTTTATTAAATCACCTAGAACGGGTTAAGCAGGCTACGGGGGACTTGGTTTTATGAGGTGTAGTGATATGTCAAACACTTGACGTATAGCAATACACATAGAAAATCACGCGACTTAATCAATGATATTATTGATTAGATATAGGTTATAACTACTCATACACAAGCAGCACAAAAAATACTTCTATATTTATTTTTATAGCTACGAAGAAATCTGTTATTTTTGATTAATTTTCGCATTCCATTCATCTTTGTCATACTCGTCGCTAAACATAAGCTTCTTTCTCTTTCAGTGAGTGGGAGCTCGTTAGCACGTGCAGATTCCTCGCTTGCCCAGGCGCGACTAAAGGCAACTTGTACAATTTGTCACAAGGTAAGCGCTTCAATTTTGGAACGCCTATAACATATCTTGAGTTATAATAAACTTCTTCTTCCTCGCGTTATCCCGGCATTTTGCCACGGCTCATGGGAGCCTGGGGTCCGCTAATCCCATGATTTGACGTAGGCACTAGTTTTTACGAAAGCGACTGCCATCTGACCTTCCAACCCAGAGGGGAAACGAGGCCTTATTGGGATTAGTCCGGTTTCCTCACGATGTTTTCGTTTACCGAAAAGCGACTGGTAAATATCAAATGACATTTCGTACTAAGTTCAGAAAAACTCATTGGTACGAGCCGGGGTTTGAACCCGCGACCTCCGGATTGCAAGTCGCACGCTCTTACCGCTAGGCCACCAGCGCTTCCTTTGAGTTATAATAATAAACATTGCAATTAATTTGTAAACATGCAGGATCATATTTGACCTCAGACTTCTATAGAATCTATACCTAGTAATTTTATTTTGTCTAGGCAAGGGAGGTAAACAGCTTACTAAAATTTTACTACCTACTTCTAACTTCCTTTCTGATTAGAATCAAATCGCGTAAATGTTAATAACAATAAAAATTTACTGAACTGTTTACTAAAAGTTTAGTTGTTAATTTACCAGAATATCTAGGGCTTGGTCAGCTAAAGCGATTCTACGTGCATATTTGTATTCTTTATAAATTCATTCACAATATAATAAATATTAAAATACATAACTATTGAATTAAAAAAAACCCTACGCAAAAGATAAAGCGGATACTATTTTAATTGCTGGATCGATTTTATAAACACTAGCGACACCGCTACCGCAACAAATTATAATTACCTAAACCTTCCTCAAAAATCACTTTCTTGGCAGGTGAAAACCGCATGAAAACCCTTTCAGTAGTTTTTGAGTTTATCGCGAACATACGTACATAAAAACAGACAGACGCGGAGGGGGACTTTATTTTGAACCGACTTCCAAATCTCAAAAGGAGGAAGTTATATAAGGTGTACTGATATCTAAGAAGTCTAAGAACTACCGCAAGTAAACTTGCTTTCACGTAAAAAAAACAACGGGTTGCACTCCGGGAGTGCCGGCAGAAGTGAAAACTCAACGACATTGTAACCCAAAATATTAATAACATCGCCATTTAGTGCAAAATGTCTGCTGCACTATGTATAATTGAGGTTAACGCCATCGCCATCTAGCGTTATTTTGTCGCATTACTTGAAAACCCTAAGCACATCACGCCTAAACGAAACAGCAGGCTCAGGCATACATTTTCGCCGCTTGGTAGAAAGATAGGGGTTACGCCTTAAGCCTGACGCTGTCTCGAGTTTAACATTTTTTCCCCACCTCAAAAAGTGCACAGCGCCGCTTAAGAAGTTTTCACTTCAAAAAATCTTCGATGCCGACCCATCCGTTTGAAAGCTACGATAAAACAGACGGATATCATTTTGATATCACAATGTACGTTTGAATTGGCCTCTTGGTACATTCCTCTAGTGTTGTTGCAACTCGCAATAACGTGAAAGTTAACGTTAACGATCACGTTTTATTGTTCTACAAATAAACAGCCATTTTGTTTTTACGTCAACACGTAGAGCTCGAAATTTTCCGAAACGTGTAATGAATTTCTCGAGTTTTCCAGCGTAAATAAATTGGCAATTTATACAGGGTGCCTTTGTTAATCATAATTACTGACCCAACTCTGAGGGGAACAAACCAAAATATGTAGGTCACACAGTGAGACACTCCTGACTTCGGGCAAACTCGGCTCCGTTCGGCTCAGCATTGCTCCGAGCAATTATTAGCGTTGACACAACTTGATATCCCTTTGTGTGCACGCCCGAACCGACGAAATAGCCGAAAGGGATAGGGATAGCATGATTCGTCCCTGGCCGCGTAGCCAAGATGCCAATCGCTTCCGCTCCGTAGCGATCGAAACGCAACTGTCACTGTCGCGCTAATATGGAAGAGTGAAAGAGAGACATAATGCTTTTCGTTGTCGAAGCGATAGCCATTGTAATCTTGGCTAGGCCGGCTGAATCGCTTTCACACATCGGTTTTGTAGGAAGTGTCTTTTCTGTACGCTAGTACTATTATTTATTTTGTGGTCATACTGAACAACTTTTACTATTGGACCAACCCCGAAATCGCCAAATTTTGATTTCCATTTGAGTTTCCAAATCGCCCGCTTGGCGCGCTGTTCATGATCCCATACAAAATGAGACTCAACGCAAACGCGTACGTCACGTCACGCTATCGAATGAAATTTGCACTAGGAGTTCTGACCCCGTAGAAAACACGTCAATCCCTAACGCTACGTAGCAAACGAAACGAAAATGTCACGCTAATATGGAAGAATGATAGAGAGACACAAAGCGATTCGATGGCGAAACGCAATCGAACGTCACCTTGGCTAGGCCGCCTGGTTTCAAAATTCTGTTTTTAGGGTTCCGTACCCAAAGGGTAAAACGGGATCCTATTACTAAGACTTCGCTGCCCGTCCGTCCGTCCGTCTGTCTGTCACCAGGCTGTATCTCACGAACCGTGATAGCTAGACAGTTGAAATTTTCACAGATGATGTATTTCTGTTGCCGCTATAACAACAAATACTAAAAACAGAATAAAATAAAGATTTAAATGGGGCTCCCATACAACAAACGTGATTTTTGACCAAAGTTAAGCAACGTCGGGAGCGGTTAGTACTTGGATGGGTGACCGTTTTTTTTTGCTTTTTATTTGTTTTTTTTTTTGCATTATGGTACGGAACCCTTCGTGCGCGAGTCCGACTCGCACTTGCCCGGTTTTTTTTAAGTACTTACGTATCTGTTATTTGCTCTAAGCATAATATTATTGTGTGATCGCTGTTAGCTGAGTAAGCATCTTCCGCACATAAATTAGTTTCATTACTAACAGGTAAGTAAAATTAACCTTTTCGACGCCAAACACAAAAACTATCACTGGGACGCCATGTCACCGAAGTGTCAAAACTGAAATTGAACTTTATGCATATGCACGTAGGTCTATGTTGCTCTGTTGTATGTGACCGATTAATCAGTCCTTGGCGTTAGACCTGCGGTGCGGATATATCGGTCATTGGCGTCCAAAAGGTTAAAAGAGCAGAAAGTTCTATGAAAGTAAATTAATTGAACAAAAGTTAATAAAGAGTCATGTAACTTCCAAAGTTCAAAGTACCCTTAGCCGTGACATTTCCGCCCCTGAATGTTTGATGGCCATTAAAATCGATAGCCGTGATTGGTTCATTAATTGTTTAAACGAGTTTTCACGTAGGTAGATTGATTTTGATCCTTTTCATTTCTCATGCTCTGAAAGTGAGTCGTTGTTGGTCTAAAAAGTGTGCAGAAAATTGTGTAATGTCAGGGGTGCGAAACTCCTCGCTTCGAGCAAACTCGGCTCCGTTCGGCTCAGCATTGCATCATCATCATAATTTAAGAGCATGGCTCTTGTCGGTGGAGTATGCGCCAGTTTTCGCGGTCCTCGGCCAGGTTCTTTAGGTCCCTGTAAGACACGACATTTGCTTTTAGTTGTTGTATATAGCTTGCTCGTGGTTTTCCTCTTCCTCTCCTAGCTTCGATTTTGCCTTCTAATATAGTTTTAAAGAAAGTGTCGTGTCTTATCAAGTGACCTATCATTTTGCCTCGTCTATTTTCTATGGTCCTCAGTAGGTTTCTTTTCTCTCCAACGATTTGCAGCACTTCCTCGTTCGTTTTTTTCTCCGTCCAACTTATCCTCTCCATTCTTCTCCACAACCACATCTCAAAAGCCTCTAATCGTTTCCTATCCTTCTGCAGCATTGTCCACGTCTCACACCCATACAAAGCGATGCTCCAGATGTATATCTTAATTAGGCGTTTTTTTGTACTCTTGGAGATCTTAGCCTTAAGCAAATGTTTTTTGGCGTTGAAAGCTGTTTTTGCCATTGCTATCCTTGATACTATTTCATCTGTACATCTGGAATCTTGCGTAATTAAGCTGCATAAATATCTAAATTTGTTTACTTGTTCTATATGTGTCCCTCTGATATCAATTTGTTCCTTAACCGGGCGAAATTTTGAAACAATGAGTGTTTTAGTTTTATTAGTGTTAATTTTGAGTCCAAAATGTGTAAAAATTAAATCCATCTGCTCCATTACTTTTTTTAATTCATTTGAGCTTGGGGCCAGTGCTGCTATGTCGTCCGCAAATCTATTAAATGCTATTCTTTCCCCATTAAATTTGACTCCTCCTTCAGTTTCTTCTAAAATTTTTCTAATGGCACACTCCATAAATATATTAAAGATAAGGGGTGAAAGTGGACAACCCTGCCGCACTCCTTGCTTTATCCTTGCTCTGCAACTTTCTTCTCCCACACTGATAATTGTCTCCTGTTTCTTATATAAATTGAAAATTATTCTTCGGTCTCTGAAGTCCAAGCCTGCCTCCCTTAAAATTCCCATCATGCTCTTCCAATTGACCCTATCAAAGGCCTTTTCCAAGTCTTGACGTCCCTTTGTGTGCACGACCACAGATAAGATAATGACTTGAGTTTTGACAACCCTAAATAGCCGAGATAGAGGTATATACTAAGGGTATATATAACCAAGGGTAGTTTTGGGATTATACGTGAGCAACTTTTACTATGAGACCAACCCCAAGTAACGAAAAAAAAATTACCCTCCCATAGGAAATGGACCAGCCAAAACAAGGGCCCAACGTTTTCTGTTCTCTTTCACGACGCAGCAACTAGTATCATTTCTCTCTCCTCGCTCTTTTAAAATGCCGTTTGTCAAAAAAGGACAACCATACTGTTGACAAGGTGGACTTCAAATCAAGTGTTGCCTTTCTTGATGCGCCCAGGCTGTGTATGTGTGCGTAAAAGCGTATATGTGTGCTCTTTTAGGGATGTGAAAAGTCGATTTTAATCATGTTATATATCGATAAACGCTACACAGCGGAACGAAATAGCGATTAATTGAAGCTTCAATATCTTCGTTAAACATAAACATAATTGAAATGCTAATGGATAATGAATATATTATAATATAATTCAATTATTGCGGAACACCTATTTTAGGAGGTATTTATGTATTTTAATTAAATATCTGAACTTTCCCTTGGTTCCCTGCTGGGGCGTGACTATAAAATTGTGATCTGATAACCACAATAAAGAATAAAAGCGTTTTTGGTCATTTTAGGTATCGTTAAGCCTTTGAAGTAAAATTAAAATTGCAAGAAATGTCGATAGTTTATCGATATGACTTTATCGACATGGCTACAGCAACGTGGGCCTCATTGTTAATCGTACACTAAACAAAAGTGGCAACAGTGACAGCTCGCTGAGACACCGTCTTTATATATTATAAGTCTATGAGCCGAAATGTATGAAACAGTCAAATTTTTTTTAGTAGTAAAAGTTGCTCTGTATAATCCCAAAACCTCCCTGACAACGGGAATGCACTTATTTTTTGGCCACCGTGTATACGCCCTTCAAAAAAAGTAAATAATTTCGAAAAAACAAACATTCCGTCGCTGCAGTGTTTCAGTGACACTTTTGAGACGGACTCGCGACACGACACGATTAATCCTCACGACAAGGAAAAGCAATTAATGTTGCTTTTGTCGGAGCGGGCGAGGCGCCCACGCAGCTAAAATAGACAAGTAGCACGCGTGTAGCATTGTGCAAGTTGATGAACATTTTCCAATTTTCCAAAATTTCTGGAAACTTTCATGAGAGTCTGAGATAATTCTCGTGCAATTTTTCACTTCGAAAGTCCCCGTTCAGATAATGGATTATTACTATTATTAAGGCCCACTTGCACCATCCTTCTAACCCGGGGTTAAGCGGTTTATCCGTCAACCCAGTGCCAAATTGTACTGGTAACCATGGTAACTACAGGTTTAACCGGTTAATTCCGGGTTAGTGGAGTGGTGCAAGTGGGCCTAAGTATACAGTTCATTGTTCTTAACTGTCACTCATTAGCGTCTATTTCAAGAGTCAAAGAAATCACAAGGAACTATAAGGCCCACTTGCACCATCCCACTAACCCGGGGTTAGCCGGTTAAACCGTTAAGCTAGTGTCAAATTGTACTGGTAACCATGGTGACACTCCAGGTTTAACCTGTTAACCCCGGGTTAGTGAATGGTGCCAGTGGCCCTAAGAAGGATTGGCAACAAACACTCAGAAAAAAATACCGAGAAAATTTCGTGGAGAGATGATGATGATGATCCAACTAGGGAACAAACTAGGGTGAACTTGTTCTTTCTTTAGTGTATGATAATCTATTTATGTTTAGTAAGATAACGAAATGTTTAATTTTTAATGTTATTATGGAATTTTCATCGGCAAGAAATTTGTTCTAACAAAATAGTTCATTTTTAGCCATTGTAGATTGATATGTGCGTATATAAAACATAAAGTATTACGGCAATAGGTACCACGGCAAAAGCTATGAAAAAATATTTTTTGCCTAAAAAATATTGTCATTTTATTTTTCTCACAGTCCTAAAAACTGTGAGTAACATACTTCTTTACTTAAGCTGTTGCAGCAAAGTGCCACAAAGGTAACCAGATACTACTGTAACTACAGCCACTGTGGACTTATGACATCTATTCAAAACCTGCCAACACTGTAGTACACTACACTGTCGAGCACTCAAAACGGATTATTATCCATGGAATTTCTACACGGATTGACCCGCTTTTGTAGCTCGTAGGTGTAGGCTTTTTTATGACGCACGAGCCGGAATATAAACTGCTGAAACATACTCAAGCTTGTTAAAAACGGGTTAGTTTCCATGAAAATACTATACATCATTAATATTTTTTAATAAGCAGAAACTTCTGCGAACGATGCTATTAACCCTTTGTAAGGCATAAGGATGTTAGAAATTATGCAAAATTAAACCCTATCCCATTGAAACAAAGTACAAAATCATGTGGGAAATATATATCCTCTGTCTTATAAAGGTTTAAGCTTAGAATAAATTTTGAAAATGGAAAAATTACTGCCTTGGGTGGAACTTGAACTCACGGACTCTGGATCGAGTTGGCAGAGCGCTGGAGTATCGATCCAGAAACCGAGAGTTCACTCAGCCAAGGCAGTAATTTTTCCATTTTCAAAATTTATTCTAAGCTTAAGCCTTTATATGGCAGAGGGAATATATTTCCCACATGATTTTGAACTTTGTTTCAAAGTGATAGGGTTCAATTTTGCATAATTTCTAACATCCTTATGCCTTATTTATTTTTCCACTTTTTAAATTTACAAAGCAACCTGCTTTTGATAACGAATAAAGAGGTATTAAGAAGAATGAAAGAGAAGAGGATGATACTGAACACCATCAACAATTAACGGGGCAAAATGATTGGACATTTGTTGCGGCACGGCAACTTCTTTAAAACCACCAAAGAAGGCAAGATAAAAGGAAAGAGAGGCAGGGGCAGACCGAGACGTAGCTACGTAGACCAAATAAAAGAAAAACCGGGCAAGTGCGAGTCGGACTCGCGCACGAAGGGTTCCATACCATAAAGCAAAAAAAACGGAAAAAATGTAAAAAAAAAACGGTCACCCATCCAAGTACTGACCACGCCCGACGTTGCTTCACTTTGGTCAAAACTCACGTTTGTTGTATGAGAGCCCCATTTAAATCTTTATTTTATTCTGTTTTTAGTATTTGTTGTTATAGCGGCAACAGAAATACATCATCTGTGAAAATTTCAACTGTCTAGCTATCACGGTTCGTGAGATACAGCCTGGTGACAGACAGACGGACAGACGGACGGACGGACAGCGAAGTCTTAATAATAGGGTCCCGTTTTACCTTTTGGGTACGGAACCCTAAAAAGCTGCTGTCGTGTCGTATCAAGAGGTCATGAATATGGCATACGAGAGGAAGAAATGGAAAATAATCCACCGACAAGAGGATACCTCTTAAATTGAAAAAGAACCTGCTTTTATTGCTCGTGAGTGTAGTCGTGTTTATGATGCACGTGTGCTGTTTTACAACAATGTTGTGACGTTGACTTTAGACAAGTTCTTGTTTTACCGACGTAAACTAAAAAGTTTAGATGTAACAAGTTTGTAGACTTTGTAGTGATACAGTTTGTTTCTCAGTTTAGCTTCTGAACTTTTATGGAGAAATGAATATGTAGATTATTGACATATCTGAAGCCTTACGGGCACTAAGAATGGTGCCAGTGCAGCGGTGTCACTCAAGAATTCCGGCCAATCGCGCAGTCTAACGCAACTAGTTGCGACCAATCGCGTGCGTGATGCGAACTCATCAACCAATCGCGTTGTGGCGTTAGACTGCACGATTGGCTCGAATTTGTGCGTGACACCGCTGTATTGGCACCATTCTAATTGCCTGTAAGGCCCGTCTTTAGATGTATGTCAAATAATGGTAGAATTGTAGATTCACATAATTTTAACACAATGTAGGGTAAATGTGGGATAGTTGCCATACTTTTTGAAAAAGATGAATAAAATACAGAAGATTTAAAAAATTGATAACACAGTGTTAGTTTGTATACTCATTAATAAACAATATTTTCAAGGTAGTTTGATATTATTTGTTTAGTTATAAACAAAATAAAAAAGATCCTTCGGACGGGGATAGATGCCAACTGTATGGGTTAGATGCCGCAATGATATTTTGACTCGTGGGATAGTATACAAATAATATCCAACTACCTTGAAAATATTGTTTATTAATGAGTATACAAACTAACACTGTTATAAGATTTTTAAATGCTTATCTTCTGGATTTTATTCACCTTTTTCATAAAGTATGGCAACTATCCCACATTTACCTTAATCTGTTGCGGCGTAAAATAGCTTTTCGCAATAAATCACAATACGTCCATTTTAGCGAAGGGTTCGTCATTAACCAGAGGGAGGAAAGGAGTAAGCTTACAAATAAAAAATGAATTGCAAGCGTTGAATTCGCACAAGTTGCTATGTGCAAATTTGGGCATCTATCCCCCTATGGCATCTATCCCATATTTACCCTAATCGAATCCTCGTGAGTGAGCTATTTAGAATTTCTAAAATCTACATGTTGCATTAGCACATGTAAAATTTACGATTTTCAAAGTACAAGCAATAAACACGATAAAAGTCAGATCGGAATGTACTAAATGTTCGAGAGCAGCCGTAACTCGTCCAGACAATTATTACGCTCATTACCGAGGAAACGAATTGGATTTTTTGTATAAAAAATAGATTTACAACAGTGATTTACGTAGGTATCTTAAAATTTACTGTTCGGACTGTAAAAATTAGGTATCTTCGCTTTCGTTTAATTTATATGTCGGAGCGTGACTCCAGAAGGACGTATTGCAGCGTTACAGTTCATAGTTAAAGACGCCTGTATAAAGTCGATTAGCAATGTTTGGCTACGTATTACTAGGTTGTAACGAAATTCATAATGTTGCGTAGAGAGTAACGCCATCTATTGGCGTGTTGTTGAACTAAAATGACAGGTAGAAGGCTTTGGAACGTCAAGATGGTTCTCTTGGGTGAAGGTAGGCACGAGTTGGTAGTTTTGTCGTTATGTTGGTGGACCGGTCGAGCAGGTGTGCCTGCTTGACTTAAAAGGCGGGAGCGGTGAGGCTCCGTGATCAGACTTGATCGGACCGCGCTAGAGATCGGACGTTAGCCAACCTCGTGCCTAAGTCGCCACGTTCCTGAAGGCTTATACCTGAAGGATTATTCTGAAAGCTTATAGAATCCAACGTTCTTTAACCATTTAGCTAAGTGTTTTATTCCAAGTGTTATTTTGATTTCTTACGTGTGATTAGAAGCTTACCTTTGTAAAATAAAGAGAAGAAGTGTTGTTTTGAAAAGATGTGTCCCGCCGAGTTTGTTGCCGGTCCCATATTGGGATACCCTTCTCCAATTGAGAAGGAATTAAATCTTCTCGGGTCAGAGGTGTACGGTTGGAGCCGGCCTAGCTTGATTTGAATAAAGACTTGAACGATTTTATGTGATCCTTTTATTTGAGTGCTATCCAAATACATCCCAATAGCGACTAGATATTTTAGTAGGCACTAGTATGGTTAACAAGTCCGAAAGTTTATTTCATGCACTGTTAGCATACTGGGTTAGCTGTGAAGTAATACATTGAGATACTACGCCCACCCGCAATCCTGTAAATACCCCATGCTGCTGGTGCCATCCGTCATATAATATTTTTACATTCTACATATATCTATCATTCGTCCTTTACTCGCTTTGTTCACTACCCGTCAGTGTCTCATTTGCTCAAATTCTATAACTAGTCTCTCTGTTAATATAGATATATGCCCAATAATTGTGAATGTGACATAATTATGAGATATGAAAGCCTAATTCGCTGTGAAATATCGCGTAAATTACATTTCATTAAGGTAAACGTACTGGTGCTCGACGCGGTCCCAGTACATGTCATCTTGAAACTTAAGTCATTGTTTATAGAGGTGACAGCAAGGTGTCATCTATTGGGCATTAGCATGTCGAGCACCAGTACGTTTACCTTAAATTACATGCGAGATTTTCAATTTTCATATTCTATTGCATGCTTAATACTGGGCTTAAAAGAGCTGCAATATAATTGTGTGCCAGTGCGGGGTATTTAGAGCTTAGCGAGGGATTCAACTGCACGAAAAGTAATTTTTTAATACAGTTGCTCAAAAAGTGCTACTTTACGTAGCTGTTTAGCGTGCGGAAAGTTGGTTATCTCGAACTAGTGCTTTTTACTTTTCCAATTTTTTTAAATTTATACTTGTTCCAATTCACGACTACTTATTGATGAGTGTTAATATTAGTTTCCTTTAAACGTCGTAATCAGCATAAAAACCTACCGTTAATGTAAGAATACGAAAAATATTACATATTTCATATTTAATTACTTACCTCTTCATCATTATAACACGTTTAATTTTTAATATTCAATATTGAAAATTCCGTTCTTAATAAGTTGACTGAATGGAACGGAATAGCTGTCAAACGCCCATAGATATAATATACTTAAAGACGACGTCTAACCGAGCTGTCACTGTTACCACTTTTGTTTAGTGTACGATTAACAATGTTTTTCTTATTTTTTCGCAACTGTATTAAAAAACGTCGTTCGATACACGTGCGGAAATGTCATTCTTCACTCGTCCAGAGTCTTGCCACTCGCCTGCGGCTCGTGGCAAGATATCTCGGTACTCGTGAAGTAATGACATACCTTCCGCACTAGCATCGAAATGTACTATTCCATTCGCTCTTATGAAATTGTGTTATTTTCTACCTGAATGTAGCTGGAAACATAGCTTTAAATATTATATATATATTAAAATTATTTCAGAATGTCGTTTTAAAATGATATCGTTAGTTTCGATTGTATGGCGGCGGCTAGTTTCGTGCGTCTCCTAACCCGTGGAGCGTCCTAGTATTACACGTGTGATACTAACTCAATTTAGGTCGTAGCGACTCAGTATCAGACATGTGTTAGCATAGAACAATATTATGATTCAAATTGCTTTGCATCAATTTATTGTATGGTGGTCATTCGCCTGGTGACAACAGCG
Organism: Cydia fagiglandana; assembly: GCF_963556715.1. Classification (NCBI taxonomy): domain Eukaryota; kingdom Metazoa; phylum Arthropoda; class Insecta; order Lepidoptera; family Tortricidae; genus Cydia; species Cydia fagiglandana. The sequence goes on along the minus strand of NC_085950.1, from coordinate 894,673 downwards.
AGGAAATGCCGCCAGTATCGTTGGTACAATGCCTCAAGGGCCTATTGTAAATTTAAGCTAGTTATTAATTTCTTTTAGTAATACCACTGTATATATCTTGTTTGTAAATAAATCTTTTAAAAGAAGAAAACATTCCAATTCATATCCTGGACAAACTCTCGACTTTGCCAACATTTCCAACTGTGTCAACTGTGCCAACTGTGCCAACTATCAACTGTTGAACCGCACCTCGCTTTAACGGCGGGTGCAATGTTTGCACCCAGTTTAATTTTACTTTACCTGGGCTGTGTCGAGATCTGTGGGAGAATCGTTTGAAACCGTTTTGAAAAACTAACATTTTAAAACGATTCACGGTTAATTTCACTAGACTTACATCGACCGGGATATGAATCGTCTATCTTCAGCTACCCGGTGAACAAGATGTAACTGTGTCGAAATATCGGGAGTTTGAAAACAATATAAAAGCTAATCACGGTTCATATCCCGGTCGTTTTGAAAAACTGTTTTCATAACGGTTTTAACGGTCTCATTTTGGGTCATCGCGCCAAACTAAGTAGTAAGTAAAGTAAGTATAACGGTTTTAAGTTATGTTATGTAACTTATGTATTATTATTAAATACGAGCTTTGTATGCGCCTTTTTCTTTCCCAGGCTCAAAATAACCCGAGAATTTAATCCAAATCGGTTCAGCGGCTTAAGCGTGAGGAGCTGTGGAGTCACAGACAGACAGGCAGACAGGGGTACTTTCACAATATCCATTATTAATTAAGACATGTATAGCACTTTAGCTATGTTTATTCGTAAGACAGGCTTTTATTTTATAACTAATACAGTGGAATCCGTTTATTATGACTCCGCTTATACTGACCAACCGCTTACTATGACGTAATTACTGTGCGAAGTTTGGTTTACGTATAAAATTCTTTGTGGCAAAGACCGATAATATGACTTCGCTTATAGTGACAAACCGCTTACTATGACTTATAAATCCTGTTTTCATGAAATTATGTCCGGTTATACTGACACATTCGTTGGTTTTCGTGACCGTTCCCGCGTCTTTCCCTGCTGCGAGGACGTTTGCGGCGTACGTGGCATGTAAGTTGTTTTAGTTTTGATGCTCATTGACAAGTTGATAATTGGTACAAGTTTAATAAAAAACTCATATCTCACAAAGGAATTTGAGATTAATATCGGAAAATTAACAAAAATAAGAAGTTAATCAACTATGCTTTATATGACATCCGCTTAGTATGACATGTTTGTCATTTCCCTTCGATGTTATTATAAGCGGATTCTACTGTAACTACAGTCAAGGAATTTAAATTCCGACCCATTTCGTACTTTGTCACAGTGACAACCGTATGAGGTCTCTAGCGGCTTTCATATTGATTGTCACTGTGACAAAGTACGAAATGGGTCGGAATTTAAATTCCTTGACTGTACTTTTGATCAACGTAATTTCGACATTTCTGTTCGTTAGAATGAGACAATCGGCTCGATTCGGGAAATAAATTAGAGACTCAGACTCACTAGATATGAAATAGGAAAGATATGTGACGTTCCACTGCAAAAGGTACCTTATGGGATTAGGGAAATGAATTAGAAATCCATTAGATATGAAATAGTGAAGATAATTGTGACGTTAAAAAGGTACCTTATGGCGACCGGCGCTTACGTCGCATAGCGCCGCAATAATATTGGAGCGGCGTTAATAACAGCGTGTGCGCCAACCGCCATAGGTACCTTTATCCGTGGGACGTCACATATCTTTACTATATCGTATCTAGTTAATCTCTAATCCATTTCCCGAATCGCGCCGAATGTATGTTGTAGTTGTAGGAGGTTAGTGTTAAAACAAGAAAAGTCTGCAGAGATTTTGAGGGGAGGTGTTATTTTAAACGTCATACTTCTTTGAAGTTAAGTTATTTAAAATTTTAATTCAACTACGAAGAAACAGCTTCTTTCAAAAGAAACGGTTTTCGTAACTAAAGCTAGAGTTCCGAAACGGTTACGAAATAAACTCCCCTCTCTACCAAACTCCGTCCGCTAAAATTTCTAATGAAACCTGCGGTAGTTTCATAGCGTCAAAGTTTAAAGTACCCATCTTCGGCTAGGTACACTAGATGGAATGTAGACACAAGTTAAATAGAGTTAGACCAAGAAAAGTCTGCAGAGATTTGTCTTGGTGATTGGCGCGCATCTCACTCACGATATTGGGTTCCCCCGCATATGTCGACGCGGAATCGGCAAAAGTCGATACGAAAATGCTTTATGTCCACGCAATAAGAGCGATAAATTGGCGTTGGGCTCGGCTCGCATCGACCGGCGCCTGCCGACGCGTCGACGGCTTTTTCGCTCTTATTGCGTGGACATAAAGCTTTGTCCTATCGGCTTTTGCCGAATGCGCGTCGATATATCTGGGGAGACCCTCGGCGCGATTCGGGAAATGTATTAGACATTCACTAGATATGAAATATTAACGATATGTGACGTTCCACGGCAAAAGGTACCCTATGGCGGTTGGTGCGCACGCTATTATTAACGCTGCTCCAACATGATTGCGGCCATAAGGAGCTTTTTGTCGTGGAACGTCACATATCGTTACTATTTCATATCTAGTGAATGTCTAATTCATTTCCCGAATCGCGCCGCCTTTCACCTCATTAAGGCGTCAATAAGGGAGAGCGATTTTCAAGGTAGTATCAAAATAAGATCAAAACCACATCAAATTGATTGATTGTTCTTTTTAGTAGAAAGATTTATGTGCGTATTATGAACTTCTGACTTCTGTATCATGATTGACTGTATGTGTTCTGAATAAATAAAATAAAATACATAAAATCCTCTCCCCTCCTCCAACTTTGGTACATTACTCGACAATAATACCCTCAGGCTGGCTGCCGCAAATATATAGCTCTCACGGATCGGCATATATTTGCGGCATTTGCAGCCGAAACTCTGGGACCGTGGTGCCCAGGGGCCCATAAACTAGTTCGGCAGCTCTCAAAAAAAATATTCGAGGTCACCGGGGACCGTAGGGCTGGCTCGTTCCTCGCCCAACGGATCGGCATAGCCATCCAAAGGGGGAACGCAGCCAGCCTTATGGGAACCCTTCCTCAGGGTTCGGACCTGGGTGATCTAGCCTAATATACATATACATATTCGGCTAGATCACCCACATCATATTATATATATGTATTTTTTTTAGGTATTAGTTTTAGTTTTGTAGGTAGTTTTAATTTTAGGTTACTTTTTATTCTAAAATAAACTGATAATAGAGAATGCAGTAAACAAATTTTCTTATCCGTTAATTTTTCGTTTTTTCCCATTTATATTTGTATGCTTTAAATTTTATCTTTGTGGAAATATTCCATTAGATTTGATTCAATTGGTCTGTGAAATGATTTCATATTCTTTTTGTATTTATTTTTGGCAAATTATGAATTGTCTATATTTTGTGTCGGTGGGAGAAAAGTTGCGAAAACTCGAAATGTTAAAATTTAACATAAATATTTAATTTAATAATAACATTTAAATTTAATGCATTTAGCTATCAACTTTACACGAACCTCATTGAACTAGAATTTCAAAATTTATCATCCCCCCTTTTCATGTTATCGATAGCCCCAAATTAATTATTCAATCAAAGTTAAATACCGATTAATCAATTTCGACATGGACGTTGATTAAATGAATGAATGTCCGGCCAAACCGCGGCGAACCTGTTACTAAAGATTAATTAATGTTATAAGGTGTATTGTATAAATTCTAAGGCGCCATTCATTTATTACGTAAGATTATTTAGAGGGAGGGGAGTGTCGTGTTTGAATTCTTGTTTGAACGTCTTGTTTTTAGGGTTCCGTACCCAAAGAGTAAAAACGGGACCCTATTACTAAGACTGCGCTGTCCGTCTGTCCTTCTGTCTGTCACCAGGCTGTCATGAACCGTTATTGCAAGACTAGACAGTTAAAATTTTCACAGATGGTGTATTTGTCTATATAATTACAGCCACCTGCAATAATATACACAACGAAGGCCGCAAAAATATCTTACATGATCTTATTTGTAGACCCATAAGAGCGTGATGTCACATATGTTTGCGGCCTTAGAAGAGTAACATTTACAAGTGACTGTACGTACGTTCGAATTGGCCAGTGTGACAAAGGTTTATAGACTGGTATAGGTTTATGTGTGTTGAAATAAGTTTTTGGTAAAAATTTAATTTTTATCGCTTACTGTACTTTTCTTACGACAGACAACTAATACTCATCGAGACAATTCTAAAAACTCCTAACACAACTACGTTGCGTTGTTTCACCACAGAGTTCCTATGGCCACCTCCTGTCTCCATCATTAGATCAGCTCGATGGTACCATAGTATTGCATTGTCATCCGATTTATACATGCATTCAAAATTGCAGCTCAATCGGAAACCGGGAAGTGGATCAAATTTAACTTGCAAGATTTGATAACAGACAGACAGACAGAAAGACAACGCTCAGGTGAAACTAAATAAAAGCTTGTAAAAAAATAGAAGTTCCCCTCCTCATGAACATCAGTGACAGTTGATTGAAGATGCGGTGCCGATGACCACACGACCGCATCATTAGTCCTGCCCGGCGACCACTAATCAGGCTGTGTATGCGTGTGTGTGTGCGTGTGTGTGTAGGGATGGAACAGTGCCTCCGTTGCGGTTGGCTCTCATCGATTTGGAACAAGCAGGGGTGCGAAACTCCTGAGATCGGCCAAACTCGGCTCCCCTCGGCTCAGCATTGCTCCGCATTGCATTGCATTAGGTATTAGGGTTGGCACCACTTGACTTGCTTTTGCGTGCATGACCACAGATAAGATAATCACTTGAATTTTGACAACCCTAAATAGCCGAAAGGGATAGTGTCATATATTAGAAAGGAATAGCAAGATTCGACCCTGAACCGCTGTCAAACTTCGGTTTTGTAGGAAGTTTCCTTTCTGTACGATAGTACCACTATTTATTCTGTGGAACAAGACAAAAAACTTTTTACAAAAAAAAGAAAACCGACTTCAAAAAGGATGAAATAAAATATTATCCTTTTTAAGTCTATGCGTTACCAACTGATATGTTTGAAGTCGGTGCCAAGCCAACTTTCGAAGCATACCATGATTTTGGTGCGATTCGATAAGGATGTACGTTGGATTTCCTTACAATGAACGTACTTTCTGTAGGTACAGTCGACGTTAAAAATATGTTTACACGTTTCGTCTTATTACAAAGGAGTAAGGTGCAAAAGTGTATAATACATATCTTTGACGACGACTGTACCTAAGAACACGCCTCAGAACACACGATCAAACCTTCTTGGCACAGTCCGTAGGTACCATGTTTGTCGGCACGCAAGCGTGGGATTGGGACTGAAGTTATTTCCCGTCCCTTATTCAGAGGACTACATTTCAAAATATAAAACAATTCAAGGAATTTACGTTCTTGCCAAATTTCACCTAAAGCGGTTCAGTTGTTTAGCCATGAAAAGGCGACAAAGAGGCAGACAGAATTACTTAAACATTTATAATAGTTCTAATAGTACAGTTCTAATGGGATTTATAGTCATAAAGCTGGTTATTTTTAACGGGTATTCTTTACTACTTGGCTTGGCACCGACTTCAAACATATCAGTTGGTAACGCATAGACTTAAAAAGGATAATATTTTATTTCATCCTTTTTGAAGTCGGTTTTCTTTTTTTTGTAAAAAGTTTTTATTTTTCCATTTTTAGTTTTAAGGCATTGTTAATAGCGCGACGGGTGAATGAAAAACAACATCATGATTAACACTAAATTCGTGTATCTACTTTAATAAATATGTAATCTGGAATTTTCTCGAGTCCGTCTGGGAAATTATAATTCCTGTCACTACACTAAATCCACCCTCCGCCCCGCCACTGACCCAATCCCTCAACCTCCCCGATCACTCAACCTCATAGCGTATCAACCCCTGATCCATGTACCTACCCCTCGGCCCTGAACCAGCACCCCTTCAACCACCATTACCCGACCCCTTAATCCCCGACCCCTTAACTCCTAACCCTAACCCCCGATCAGTAGCCTTACCAGCTTACCAAGAGTTTGACATTGATTTATTCGCTAGCGTGTGTGTAACTTACTTTTTTTGCATCTCGCTCGTACTGGCATATTAGTGCGAGCGAGATGCATAAAAAGTAAGTTACGAAGACGTTAGCGTCGCTAACTTAGCGAATATGTCAATTTCAAACTCGTGGTAAGGCTACACTTGCACTACATCAAATTGGCGGTGTTCGGAAGCAAATGCTCGAGTTACTTTAGAAAACACCGAAATCACTTTACACGTGCCTTTAAAAACTGAGGAGTTCCCTCAATTCCTCATGGATTCCATCATCAGACCAGAACCAAACATAATACGGAAACACCTTGGAGGCAACTCCTTCCAAACAAAAAAAGAATTACTCAAATCGGATCACAGGTGCCGGAGTAATCGCTGAACATACTACATTTAATAAATCATCATCATTATCATCAAAACAATCATCATCATCAGTCTACTTCATCAAAATGGTGGTTTTCGGGAGAAAATGCTCGAGTTGCTTAAGAAAACACCCAAATCACCATGTATGTGCCTTTAAAAATTGAGGAGTTCCCTCAATTCCTCATGGATCCCATCATCAGAACAGAACCAAATTAAAATGGGACCAACTCGGAGGTAGCTCCTTTCAAACAAAAAAAGAATTACTCAAATCGGACTACGGATGTCGGAGTAATCGGTGAACGTACATAGAAAAAAAAAAAAAAAATAGCCACAACCGAATACAGAACCTCCTCCTTCTATGAAATGGAAGTCGGTTAATAAAATAGAAGAGAATGCAGCGAAGTGTAAAAAATTTACGAGTTTTACTCGAAATTAATACATTTCTCAAGTATATGGAATCTTGTAAAGGCTTACGGCTTTCTCTGGTCAACTCTAAAGGGGCCCACAGATTACCAGTTCGCCGGAAGATATCGGCCTGTCAGTTGTTCGGAACTTTCAAATTTTGCGTTTAACTGACAGGCTGATACCGTCCTGGTATCATGGATACAAACTGGTAATCAGTGGGCCCCTTTAATATTGTTTGTTTACAGATGGCCGCAACGGACCGTGACCTTGGTGCGATTCGGCGCACGTTCGATCGTGTATAAGGTGGTCCGCGCTACATCCGTTAATCAATCAATCAATCAAAGCATCTATTTTCAGGATACTAAGGCCCATAGATACATACCTTACAAACTAATATATATATACAATAATAAAAATCTTAAATACTAAAATAGTTATTTTTAATACAGTTGCTCAAAAAGTGCTACTTTACGTAGCTGTTTAGCGTGCGGAAAGTTGGTTATCTCGAACTAGTGCTTTTTACTTTTCCAATTTTTTTAAATTTATACTTGTTCCAATTCACGACTACTTATTGATGAGTGTTAATATTAGTTTCCTTTAAACGTCGTAATCAGCATAAAAACCTACCGTTAATGTAAGAATACGAAAAATATTACATATTTCATATTTAATTACTTACCTCTTCATCATTATAACACGTTTAATTTTTAATATTCAATATTGAAAATTCCGTTCTTAATAAGTTGACTGAATGGAACGGAATAGCTGCCAAACGCCCATAGATATAATATACTTAAAGACGACGTCTAACCGAGCTGTCACTGTTACCACTTTTGTTTAGTGTACGATTAACAATGTTTTTCTTATTTTTTCGCAACTGTATTAAAAAACGTCGTTCGATACACGTGCGGAAATGTCATTCTTCACTCGTCCCGAGTCTTGCCACTCGCCTGCGGCTCGTGGCAAGATATCTCGGTACTCGCGAAGTAATGACATACCTTCCGCACTAGCATCGAAATGTACTATTTTAATACAGTTGCTCAAAAAGTGCTACTTTACGTAGCTGTTTAGCGTGCGGAAAGTTGGTTATCTCGAACTAGTGCTTTTTACTTTTCCAATTTTTTTAAATTTTTACTTGTTCCAATTCACGACTACTTATTGATGAGTGTTAATATTAGTTTCCTTTAAACGTCGTAATCAGCATAAAAACCTACCGTTAATGTAAGAATACGAAAAATATTACATATTTCATATTTAATTACTTACCTCTTCATCATTATAACACGTTTATTTTTTAATATTCAATATTGAAAATTCCGTTCTTAATAAGTTGACTGAATGGAACGGAATAGCTGCCAAACGCCCATAGATATAATATACTTAAAGACGACGTCTAACCGAGCTGTCACTGTTACCACTTTTGTTTAGTGTACGATTAACAATGTTTTTCTCATTTTTTCGCAACTGTATTAAAAAACGTCGTTCGATACACGTGTGGAAATGTCATTCTTCGCACTAGCATCGAAATGTACTATTACGATACAAGTGCGTAAAAGAGAAAATTCGAAACGAGTGGCGATAAATTAAAACACGACCGAAGGGAGTGTTTTAAATCGAAACAAAATCATGTGTTTTCATGTGTTTTAAGGCGTCTCGTTCTATGGCAATATTAGGCCAATCTTTCCGAAAGACGTCGAGATCGTGCCGCCACCTCCTTCTAGGTCTGCCGTGACGCCGCACTATGTTTGGTAAATTATTTAAATAGCGATTAACTATCTTAATAAGACGTTTGAAATAGCAGCCGTTCCTACAAGTGGTCGGACACATTTAAATCATTTCAGCTATACAAGTAATGTCACATATAGCTTGAGACACCACTACATATTTCTGCACCTGCTGGATTTGCGCGAAGTACTAGTATAAGTAGGTACGTAGTGTGACTAAAAATGACAACGACGCACGGAAAAATGTATAACTTTGCGGGCTCGAATATTCAGGCTAAATTAAATGTGTGAAGTAAATTTCCCACAGCTATGTCGGCGTGGCGCGGCGTCAAAGCATGCATGCGAGAACCTAGTACTATAGGTACTTTATCAATAAAATGTGGTTTTAATTAAATCGTTGTCATGTTTGTAGGGATTTCAGATTGCTATTTCAAAGCAGTTTTTAGGGTTCCTTATTCGACAAGCATACTTAGGTTGAACTCTGGTAGCCCAGCGGTAAAGTCAGCGGCTTCCAAACCGAGTTTTGCCGGTATCTCTTCTAAATGTAAAGTAGGAAATTTTGTTTTCGTCTGCACTGGATTACGTTGTTTTGGATGGTTTTGGGTCAACTTTACACTGTACATACAATACTTCTTTTTCAACTTCCCTGAAAAAAATCCCTGTCAAAACTTGCAGTCGTCTCTTAGTCTATTCGCTCGCTTGCCAACTAACGCCGGCGTCTTGGCTCCGACTTGGAATCGATTGACAGATATAAATGTAATCGGTATAAATGTAATCGAAACGCGTTCGAGCGTGAATGATGGGCGCTGACGAGAGCCATCATCGAGTTACCACAAGGGTTTTTAGGTTAAGGTCTTTGAATACTGTTTTAAAAACATATCAGTACCCACCAACTTATTTTTGGGCAGAGGTTCTTTACGAATAAGTAGGTAATTGGCAAGAGCATTGGAATATGCCTAAATTGAATATAAAAATAGGGTTTCATGAACACAAAAACAATTCACACATTTATAATAATCTACCGTACAGTCAGCCAAGAAAGTGGTTTACCACTCTTCGACTCTATCAATCAGATTATAGTGGTAAACCACTTTCTTGGCTGACTGTACCAGTAGGTACAGTCATAAAAGCTTATGACTTAAGTCATAAGCTTTTATCTAATGCAACAAACACAAAAAAATTATAAATTAAATACCTATACCTAGCAAAGCAATATAAACCAAATTAACGGGTAAATATGGATGCTATACTTCTGTTGAAAATTAGAATTGAACTTATACACATCCCATTAATTGATTTTCTAACCCGGTGGTCATTAAAAGATACTAATACCTATAAACAGAAGAGGAAAGAGAAACCGAATCGGTCAAGCTATTTGGCGATTGGCCAACGACACGTTAAAATTTGATACTAATATTTAATGATACCGTTAAATCTATTAGGATTATATTACTTACACTTAAAGTACTTGTAATATTGGTAATAAAAAGTAAAATTACCGGTAAAATTAACGTTAACTAGGTAACGTTATAATAATGTTAAGTTATCAAGTAACGTTACCATTTACTACCGGTAATAAGGTATTTTTACGATTTTACCGTTACGTAACGTTACTTTATAATGTGAATTGGTAACGTTAACAAGCCCTGTTGGTAATTGCTTGGAACACAGATTAGATATAAGTACCTACATAATAAATAGTCATTATCTTCCTCGCGTTATCTCGGCATTTTGCCACAACTTATAGGAGCCTGTGGGGTTCGCTTGACAACTAATCCCAAGAATTAAATTAGGCACTAGTTTTTACGAAAGCGACTGCCACCTGACCCTCCAACTCAGAAGGGAAACTAGGCCTTATTAGCATTAGTCCGATGTTTTCCTTTCCCGAAAAGCGACTGGTAAATACGAGTATCAAATTCGCGATAAAGCGTTAAAATAGTTTGAAAAATACCTAGAAAATTAAAATTTCTAAAATAACTTAGGTATCTTCGCCATCCGTCCCTTTATCATTTTTACGGTTCCGTACCTCAAAAGGAAAAAACGGAACCCTTATAGGATCACTCGTGCGTCTGTCTGGCTGTCCGTCTGTCACAGCCTATTTTCTCGGAAACTACTGGACCAATTAAGTTGAAATTTGGTACAGATATGTAAATTAGTGACCCAAAAATGGACATGTTTCTTTTATAATTTTAAAATATATAGGTTCGAAGTAATTTAAGAAAATAGCCAAAAAATTACCATTCCCCCCCTTATTTTCGAAACTACTGGGTCTAAAATTTTGAAAAAAAATACAATAAAATAGTTCTTTACCTATAGATGACAGGAAAACCTATTAGAAATGTGCAGTCAAGCGTGAGTCGGACCCCTATATATGCGTGTATTGCGTGTATGTACGGAACCCTAGAAACGCGAGTCCGACTCGCACTTCCGGTTTTTTTATATGAAAATCATACACACAATGTATTACCAGTAGTAAATTGTAATTGTTGAATTTTGTATTTTGTAAGCTGTTATTTATTTGAAAATTTTATTTTAATTAATTTATAATGTACTTTGACGATGCAAAAGCGATTGTAAAATCCTACTTGATTAAATGATATTCTATTCTATTCTATTCTAAAACTCAATCATATACACAGGGTAGAAGTGTGTTTAATCATATCCCTTCTGTCTGTCCTAATCCTTATGTAACATATGAGCACAAAATGCCGTGTCTTACAGCTACATGTTATTACTATTTTAATATTAATATAGGCCGGTAGCTTGAACATGTCATGCTCGCTTAAAAGTCTTTGCTTACGGTGGCGTTGTTGATCGGGTCGCCACTTTCCCGAATGAAGGTTGAGGGAGGCGATGGCTGAGATACGCGTCATACTCGTGAACGGGTGCTGTTTGTGGAGACTGGTCTGTTAAGCTAACACGAGCTATTAGCTATATATACTATACTTAGTAACTTTTATTAATTAATTACAGTGAGACGCCTCATTCTGTTCTCGTATGTTTCTTTTCTTTTAATGAATGTATTAATTATACAGGATATTGACTCTTGGAGACCTTATACATCTCTAAGGATAACTTGATAAACTATATAATCTTATAGTTCTGACACCTAGAGACATTTACACCTCTAAATATTATAGATTTTTTTTGTGTGTGTTTTTTTATCTGTATTTTGTATGTAATTCGACATTAAGAGACCATATACATCTCTTAGTAATTGTAATACGTTAGATTGAATTGTTAGTTTTATTTTATAAAATTGTTGATGTTATTATTTTTGCTTTTATGTAAATTCAATGTTGACGTGTAAAAGTGCCCTTGTGGCCTATTTGCTGAATAAATGTTGATGTTTGATGTTTGATGTTTGAATCACCCCGCACAGAGCCGACATTACGGCGGATCGTAACTAAAGGCCGTAAAATCACGGACTAGTAAAGGGTTCCGTGTATTCTGGTTGTTTTTAGGGTTCCGTATGGGAAAAAGGGGAACCTCTATTACTAAGACTCCACTGTACGTCCATATGTCTGTCTGTCATTAGGCTGTATCTCATGAACCATGACAGTTCAAATTATAACTTTAAAAATATATACACGGAAATAAATAAACTGTTACCGAATTATGCCCTAATACCTAATTATTGTCTACAGTACCCCTAGTAAATTTCATTCGATAGCGTGACGAGAGTTCGCGTTTGTGTAATATCTATTTTTGTATGGGATTTTGAACAGCGCGCCAAGCGGCACGTTTAGGAAACTCAAAATCTTTCAAAGTCTATAAAACTCAAACTTCTAAAACCTGATTATGACCGATTTCTACTGTACCCTAGCACTTAAGGCACGGTGACCGTGCCCGTCTGTGTACACAATAAAACGACTCGTAAAACTATATGAGTCTTCTTCAAGAACCGGGCCACTAAAGGACACTCGACCAATACGCAGATTTCCGCTTTTGTCCCTTCTGTGAGTCACTTAAGATTATAGTCACGCAAACTAGCATTTTATGGTTATTTAAGACACAAGTGCGAAAACTAGGAATTCGCAACGAACGAGTTGCGAATTTCCTATTCGCACGCGCATCGTACTCGTATAACGTTTTACAGTACAGTGCATATTATATATATAGTTTACAGTACAAATCTTCGACGTAGTTAGGTAATGTGCTTATTATAGCACAGTGTATCGTAATGGAGCACCGGATGTAGGTACTGAAAACATCATTAACATTTGAAAAGTGCAAGAACAAGACAAGTGAAATTTACTTCTCGGTTATTGGTCAAATTTTAACGGTATTTTAGTTTTTAGTGCCCTGCCGACGAAGCTGGAGGTCTCGAGTTCAAATCCTGCGGGCGCAGCACGGTTCCATTTTTATCGACTATCACTATGCGCGTCCCTTTCGCACTAACATACTTGTTAGAACGTGACAGGCGTGGTGACAAGGGATAAAAACGAGACCGTGCTACGCCGCCTGGTAAGGGCATTTATTAGTGTGTTTATCACAGATATTTAATTTTGTTCTCATTAATTTATTCATCAAATACAAATACAAAGTCAATCTTAAAATCTACTTAAATAATTTACATGCAATTTCCTAACTTAAAATCTAAACATATTACTAATATACTATCCTACTTACACTATCAGCCCCATTCCGACCCCCACCCAGCCCAAAAGTGCCAAAGATGCTAGCGGCATTACCGCGCTGGATGGCAAGCGATATCTGTTGGACTAGATAGGAGCCTGATTTTGTTCTTGAGTTATGGATATTTTCTGTGTTATGTAGTACTCATATTTAACCATTATATATTACATCGTCGTCTAATACCCCCAACACAAGCCTTACGGTGGGGCTAGCGGCCCGATTCGAACTTTCAAATAAGTCAATTAATAGATCCAGAAACGATATGCACTAGATATATCAGTGTCAAATCTGACGTTTCAACAAACGTCATTTTTGACACTTACACATCTAATCCATATCGTTTCTAGATCTATTAATTGACATAATAATTATTATCTTGAAGGTCGAATCGGGCAGTAGATCGATTTGTGTAAATTTTTCCTTTATTTATTTTTCTGGACAAAGGACATTTAAAGCACGTAATAATAGTAATAGTAATAGTAATTATTTGTCAACATGTACATTTTAAATGTACTAAATGGAATTCCAAATGTAATTAAAACTGGACGAACGTTGATCAAAAGCATTAATGAGTACTTTGATCCACCAATAACGAATACTAAAGAATAATTATAGAGTCATTAATAAAATCTTTGGCTATATTTACAGGGTTTTTAAATTAGTTTTCAATACCTCCTACATTTTAGTAAAGTATCATTCTAGAACTTGCTAACTATGTAAACAAACCGCCATATTGAAACTGTAACTGAATGATGATTTCAGTATGGCGGTTTGTTTACATAGTTAGCAAGTTCTATAGTACACTTTAGTGGTAGGACGCGGGTTCAAACCCCGGCTCGTACCATTGAGTTTTTCAGTTAAAGGGGCCCACTGATTACCAGTTCGGCGGACGATATCAGCCTTTCAGTTAAACGCAAAATTTGACAGCTCCGAATAACTGACAGGCTGATATCTTCCGGCAAACTGGTAATCTGTGGGCCCCTTTATACGAAATATTCCAGTCGCTTTTCGGTGAAGGAAAACATCGTGAGGAAACCGGAATAATCCCAACAGAGCCTAGTTTCCCCTCTGGGTTGGAACGTCAGATGGCAGTCGATGTTGTCAAAACTAGTGCCTAAACCAATTAGGATTAGTTGTCAAGTGGATTTCATCAGGCTCCCATGAGCCGTGGCTAAATGATGATAACTCGAAGAAAATGATGAATTTAGTTTTCAATACATCTAACTGCACTTACGTCTTACGGTCACGTGACACCTGTTACGAGTTTAACATTTTTTCCCCATCACAAAAAGTACACAGCGCCGCTAAAGAAGTTTTCACTTCAAAAACATTTTTAAAACTCACTTAGCTTTTGAATGATTTCAAATGTGACATGAGAGTTTACACAGTTGCTACACACTACAGCAAATGACGTCATTGCATCAATGACGTCATCACAGTAGTGATGTGAATATCGTTATGCAAAGTGTCCCAAATTGACAACCCGCGGATCGCCTATCGAGTTCCGTTTCCGACCAATCACTGTAATTACTGATGCGATGTAATTTAATTACTTACCATTCAAATTATGAATAATTTAATTAATTAATCAGACCGTCAACATCTCCTGAGGATGCCTCGTAGAGGCGAAACAAACATTTATTTGTATTTTTATTTTTGCTGCGCAGTTGGTCACTTTCAAAAAAATCTATTAACATTGTTATAAGGCTAAAAACACCACAGCAGTTTTAAAACTACGGTCCTACCTTTCCCCGTTATTAAGTCCCCCTGACGTAAATATACGTCGCCGCAATTATCCGTCAACGACGGGTAATCACGTCCGAGATATCTGATCGGAGCAAATTCAGTCACGATTTTAAGATTACCCAGATTAGGTTAGATTTGGGCGGCAATCGGGTTCGTTGTTGTAAAAATGGCCAAGTTTTGAAAAACCAGCGACGGTAAAAATTGCGCATTATTTTCTAAATGAATGAATTGACTTTGATAGAACATATCTTAAGATCCACCGGGGTTTCTTTGCTCAAAAAGACATCTTTACTCAAATGTAACTAAATGTTTAGGTACATTAATGTGTTTATGTTTAGTTATTTTCAGTATATCAACACAGCAATGAGCATGATTGGACATGATTCTGGTTTATTTTTTGCTACTTTTCTTAATACCTACATATCTAACTACCCAATTCCAAGACTAATTTGCAAAGTCTCCCAAGTCTCCCAACGCTTTCTGTCCAGTCATGCGCTAATCGTTTCTTGTTTATTAAATATCTCATTAATACTCGAGTTCAGACCGCTAACGATACTAAATCCACTACTTACCCTGATAAACTAAAAAGCAGTATTTTTAATCAAAACTGAATGCAAACATGTACCTTAAGGCTTATTAACAGAAAGTTCCATTTTCAACTTCATTTATTTTCGAGATGCCGAAAATAAATGAAGCCTTTTAGGTTAGTAGTAGTAGTAAACTCTTTATTGTACAAAAAGACATTAAAATAACATACAATTAGCAAGAAGTACAAAGGCGAACTTATCTCTTTGAGGGATCTCTTCCAGTTAACCTTTGAGTAGATGAGAGGAGAGAGTGAAAAGAGGGTGACAAATGCAGCAAAATGCATAGCAAGGTACCAGAAAGATAAAGGATATAAATACATACAAAATTTATAGGATAAACATACATATATTACACAAAAAGGAATGGAGAAAATACACTAAAAATTGGAAAGAATTAGAACGATATAAAGCAACTATAGAATAGAAATATAGACAAATTAATCAGTCAAATCAGATAACCATAGCTTCTTTAACATCTCTTTGAACGACGCAACCGATTGTGCCTGCCTGAGCGACACAGGCAGCTCATTCCACAGCTTCACTGGACGCACTGCGAAGGACTTGTTGTATCCTCGAGATTTGTGAGGAGGGATGGCAAGTGATAAATTCGCGGCAAATTTTTTGGTTAGGTAAGCGGCATAGTTTCCAGACTTGGCCATGTTTCTTCTTCACTTCTTGGAAGTTTGTGAGTAATTTTGTTTGTCCTTTTTATAACAAACAACACGCATTAGGGCGAGTTTATTTAGTTGTTGATATTGTGCGAAGTTTGTATTATCAGGTGATTTGGAAGTTGTAATACTTGTAATTTAGTAGGGGCCCGATTCGGATTTTGAAATAGACATCTATTAGATATCTTTTAGTCATAGATACGATAACGATATGTTTAAGATCTAACCTGTCAAATTTGACATTTGCGCGATTCTGGAGATGCGCTTTGGACGTTTTCCACAGGATATGACTTAGAGATCCAATTCACATCTAATAGATATCTTACTCTATCTAACGTAAAAGTGACATTGGTTGCCCGAATTGCGCTGCAAAAGAGAACTAGTTGATATCTAAACTATAACGTATCTAGAATGGATCTAGTACGTGTCGTCTCTTGTGAATATCTTGAAGTTCGAATACGGCAGTAGGTCACCAGAAATTGCTCGACTTATTTATTTAAGGTGTCTCAGTATCGGTTTCCGCAAACTTCTCTTGTCAGACCTGTGGTAGACCATGTCGATCTCGCATTGGTCTACACGGTGTAACATGAGGAAACCGAATAATTTTAACAGCGTATTCCTGATCATATTTAGAGACAAAAATGTCCTAAAAACTTTTTTGAAATTCGCCTAGTTTCAGAGATAATATTAATTTTAAAAATAACAAGTTATTATTGTTACATAGTGTAAAAGCCCTATTTGATGGTGATGTTGCTGCTATGGGACGTAGTCTAAATATCCTTATTGATAGATGTCAAAAAGTGACAAGTAACACTTTGCAAGAAGTTGGTTTTACGAAAAAAAAATGTAAAAATTAATTTTAAGTGACAATTTTCCCAATAACATTTATTTTTTATGTATAAATACATTCAAAAAATTGAAAAAAAAACAAAACAAAAAAAATTTTTTTTTGCCGAAATTGAGCTAAACTCATATTACATTTTTTACTTCTTTTGACCTCAGAAATTATTCGGTTTCCTCATGTTACACCGTGTATTTAGCCACCAAAAACGGTGTTACACCATAAATCGTCTGATATAGACGAAAAGGCCTATGATGATGATGATTTATTTATAACCGTAAGATTGACCTGGAAGTATTTATATAATTTATATATATTTGTATATTATATACAGGGTGTTTGGTACATCGTTTGCCAAATTAGAACGGCAGATAGGTGGAGTCATTTGCTATCTTCTGAGGCCTAGAAATTTTTAATTAGGCGTAAAAAAAAAATTTCACTTCTATGACAGTTTTTCGTAAATTGCAAATTTTTACTTGCGTACCTAGTAGTAAAAAAAAACTATGGCCAATTTTGTTTTTCTAGGCATGAGAAGATAGCAAATCACTCAAGCTATCTGCCGTTTTAATTTGGCAAACGATGTACCAAACAACCTGTATATCATCGTCTAGTACACACAACACAAGCCTTATTGAGCTAGGTCGATTTGTGTAAAATTGTCCTATAATATTTATTTATTAAGTAGGTATTCAAGTAGTATTAGTTTTAATTTAACTGTTCGTAGCGTAATAGTTATTTACGATGCAAGTGCGAATTACCTATTCGCACGTGTATCGTTCCACGTTTTACAGTATATAAATTAATAATGACCACGCAACGAACTGATATCTAAAATTTCGAATCTTCAAAATAACTGTCTTCCAAATATTTTAATTAAACAATTTCTTAATTACTTACGCAAGTTTCTTTAACAACAATCTCAATTATCTTCGAGCCGACATCGTTAGTATCGATTTTCGATTAACTTCATGACACGTGTCAAAATCATCTCATACCTAAATACTAAATTACCTACTCTTAATTAATACACACCATCAGGTGTGTATTAATTAAGATTAATCACGACATGTGAGTCGGTGAGACTTATTGGAACCTCAAATATGTAATGTTATCTTTGGTTAATTACATCAAATATTTTATTACACAAACGGAAAAAAACAATGAATGAATGAATGATGATTTAGGTAAAAACAATGAAATTATATCGCGGCGGATCCGTTTGTGTAGTTAAATAAGTGTACAAAACGCGAGAGTTCAAAGTGTTATATTACCTACATCAAATACATAATAATAATATGGATTTTGATTTTATTGCAGGCCGGGGTTCAGACCGAAAAGGAGATGGCGGGACGACTTGGATTAATTCTACCCCCTGGTGGGAAAATGCCGACGACCGGGCCGAGTAAAGAAAACGAGGGGCAGGCTTTTGCCCAGCAGTGGGACACCGAAGTAGGCTATTTAAAAAAAAATAGATTTCAATATTATAGTTCGTTTTTTTTAGCATTAGAAATAAGGTAAACAATCTTGATGTGTCTTTTAATTGAAAAACACATTTTAAAAATAAATTACGGCAAATATGTAACAATTATGAATCTAATACGATCATTTATATTCTTCTGCTTTTATAAGTAATAGTTTTTGATTATTAAAAAACGTTTTTCAATTAAAAGACATGTCAAGATCGCTTACCTTTTTGCAAGTTCTTTCTAATGCTAAAAAAACGACCTATAATATTACCCCTGAGGGAGTCAAATGGGTTGAAAATTGTATACTTGATATTTTTAATGTATTTTAATTTTATTATTAGGTATTTGTATGTGGGTATTATAATAAATAAACGTTTTTAAATGCCCATGGTCCACGGTATCTTATAAGCACCACCATTTTTCAAATGGAACGCAAAAACCAGGTGTATTATAGACTTTGTAGACAGTTATACGTACGAGTATAAAATTCAATTGCTCTCCTGTTTTCACGAGCGGTTTCGTGTCAAAGAGAAAATGCAAATTGATGCAAAATCCACAGACCCCAGCATTTCCATTTCAACTTCGAAAAGCTGATCTTGATATGACATTTTAAACAATTCTTCCCGCTCGTACTGAACTTTAGCTGCATGCATATCAATGGATATCAAATCAAGTAGCTATATAAAGTTTGAAGGCCGCTTTTACTTTAAACCGTCACTCGGAGGCACAGAATATTTCAGATCTACGGTTTACACACCTGCCTCGACACATAGGTACATCTCTTTACACCTCGTCCATTCTAACTTGAGCTCGCGTTTTGTAATAACCGCTTAAAAATCAACTATGAAACCTACAGTTTCATTTGTGTCACTTACACACAAAATAAATTGCGGAACATATAAAAAAAACTAGAAAAATATATTTTTCATCACACTTGCTCGAAAAAGATCTTATTTCATGCAGATGTACCTACATTTTTCCCGCGGGAGTTATGGATTGTGAAGAAAAAGCTATAACTCCCTAGGGAGTTACAGTTTCTTTTTTAATTATGTCACTAATTTATACGAACCAAGTAGGTTAATAAGTAAAATATTTTGTTTAAAGTCAAGGTTTAAGCGAGTTTGACTTTTAAAATACTGACGTTTATAATTTAAAAACATTGTTTAAATGATTAAAAATATTTAAAATTTAATTAATTTAATAGCTATGACAAACATTGTGCACAACTCTAGAGCTACCCCAGGGGCTAAGAATATTGTAAATGAGTACTTAGTTAATTGCAGACCTCCTTTGCAAAATCTAGCTGACCCCCCTGGTGGCACAATACAATACAATACAATACAAATACTCTTTATTGCACACCTCAATAAAAGAAGACAATACAAAAGAAAACAGAAATACAGGCAGAGGTAAACAACAGGCGGTCTTATTGCTAAAAAGCGATCTCTTCCAGACAACCTTTGGGTAGCGGAAATTAATAAATTTACATATGTCAGTAGGTGTTGCAAATGCAATGAAAGAAACTTACAATGTACGCACAATGTACTATAACATCTGAACTTCACTGATTTTAAGGGGTTCCGTACCCAAAAGGTAAAACCACGGAAGAAAGAATGAGCGCGCCGCGCTCTGACGGGAAACGGCATCTGCCTGGATTAGTATGGAAACCTATGTCGCCAAAACGCTGTCACAAAAATTGGCCATATTTTCTTATTTCGAAAGGGATTATGAGCCCTCGCCCATCACAATAATTTGAACTTTACAGTAAAGATAATTATGTCAAAAGTGCACTACGATTTTTATTTTTGTAAATTGACATTTATGCTCTATCGCTTTTACACTTGCATGCCTTATCCAAGAGTGAATGCGATATAATAAAATATTCAACTATGAGGTTGACACATGCGATAGGGATGTGCATGATTCGGTCTGATATCGATAAACGCTTATTAATGATTAGTGTACACGTAAACTACTCAGTTTTTTTATACATATGTATTACTATATTTTCTGGCGACGATTAGCTCTTTAATAAAAAAATGTTCGTATTGAAAGTAATCAAGCCACCAACCACGCATATACTCGTAACTGTAAGGGCTTGTGCACAAATCACGCGAGGTTCGAAGTGGGTTTGGGGTATTCACGAAAAACTCACGATAGATCACGTTGGGGGAGGGGGGGTATAAGCAAACCTCACGTGTATTTTTCTACAGTAAACGAAACTAAGAAAATAAAACCTACGACATGAGTAGATACTTTTTCTCGGGGTCGTTAAACATAAATCTTCAATCTGCACTTTAAAATAGCGAGTCTATGTAACGAAAATAGAAAAATAAACAATATTTTCTAAATACAACACTATTTATCTTAAAATTAGGTCGAATGAAAAAAAATCAAAAAAATACACGTGAGGTTGCGTGGGGGGAGGGGGGGTAGCCAAAAACCTCACCAAATATCACCAAGGGGGAGGGGGGGTCAAAAAGTAGCCGAAAATACCTCGCGTGATTTGTGCACAACCCCTAAGCAAGGATATAATAAAAACTGTTACTCCTTAGCACACCTCGCGTGATGTCCGCGTCCTCAGTTACGTGCTACCTACATGTCGCGCAACCATCATCTTCCTTCTTCCTAGCGTTGTTCCGGCTATTTGCCACGGAGCCGGCCCGCGTCAGGCACGGAGCCTGCGGTCTGCTTGGAAACTTAAGACAAGAATTGGCGTATGCACTCCTTTTTCCGAGAGAGACTGTCATCTGACCTTCCAACTCCGAGAGGAGACTTTACAGCCGTATTCGGACAATGAGATACGTAAAAAAACAATGGAAATATTAACAATATTTTTTGCACTTAGACGGTTATCACACTAATGCGGATACAAATGCCGCTCTGATGTAGGTACGAGCGAGATAGCACTATGCACGTTTTTACCGGAGCATGGTGCGTACTCGCATCCAATGTGAAGACCGCTTTAAGATTTGTGCAAGAGTGTGGAGCGGGCTTTAGACAGCAAATACCCGGCATTAAAAATATGTGACAGCTTAAAAGTGACACCTTACCTACTCGTATTTAATATAGAAAATTGACAAATATGTATCCATGGATGCAATACTATAAGAAAAGCTTTAAATTAAATAATCCATTGCATAGCAATAAATAAGTATGGACATATTTTGTACATAATATAAAATGTGCATAAGCGACGACTTTTTCGATATGATCATCCAGAGGCAAAACAAAAATAAATTATTAAGAACATGTATTAAGAACATAAACAAACCGAACTGTATATTTATACGAACATCGACATCGATAACATTTTTGATATGGTCCTCGCACTTGGCGGAATAGCGCACCCGTACATGACTTTTACGCTAAGTAGATATCAACCTTATCTCATTTATATAAATTTGATTTTTGTACTAAACAATCCAAAAATCCTTGCGGAAACCGAAAATGCAAAAAATATTGAAATATTACTTGAAATAATACTTACCGATGATATGAAATGCCTCCATATCTAATATTTTTTAATCGGCTATTATTTTTACACTCCAAAATGGAGCAGCACGGCATATTCGTAATTATTTCTAATTTTTACTAGAATCGTTTTCACATCTGACATGTCAAAAGCGCCATACTGAACTGTCAATAGTCTGTGCTGAAAGTGAATGCAGCTAACCTTAATCTTGCCACACGCTATAGACGTACGTTTCACTTCTATTACTTCTTTGTTTTGTGGGTAAAACGGTACCCTATTACTAAGACTTCGCTGTCCGTCCGTCCGTCCGTCTGTCTGTCTGTCACCAGGCTGTATCTCACGAACCGTGATAGCTAGACAGTTGAAATTTTCACAGATGATGTATTTCTGTTGCCGCTATAACAACAAATACTAAAAACAGAATAAAGTAAAGATTAAATGGGGCTCCTATACAACAAACGTGATTTTTGACCAAAGTTAAGCAACGTCGGGCGTGGTCAGTACTTGGATGGGTGACCGTTTTTTTTTGCATTTTTTTTCAGTTTTTTTTATTATGGTACGGAACCCTTCGTGCGCGAGTCCAACTCGCACTTGCCCGGATTTTTTTTTAAATTTTAATTGCGATTTTATATGACTAGTTTTCCTTTACTTAAAGATCATCTTACACTGGGCGCAGTAAATCTTATGAATAAGTGGCTGGTGTAAGTAAACCAAATAATTATTCACCTCTCAGCTTCAGGACTTAATGCAGATGTGTCTTAAGTGAAAAGTTTCGTTAGCTTGCAGTATTATACTGAAATATAGTATGAGGATGAAACCGCCTCAGTTATTTGTTAAAAGAGGATTACAGACTTAAAGTTAAATCTATAAATGACGATGATAATTATTGTTTCATAAGCTTAGTCGATATTATGTAAGCAAAGAGAATTTGAAATAGAGAGTTAATTTCATGGTAAATTATGTTGTTAGGTACAGTACATTTTCTGCCATCTTTTGACAGACGATTAAAACTGTTAGGACGCCAGTTGACTTTGATCATTAATTTTTCACTGATATGTGTTAGCTTATTAAATATTAATATTAACGCCATCTACTCGAGAGTAGGCTGAAAATTATGGCGCCATCGTTCGAAAAGATTGCACCATACCTTTGGCCTATAGTAGACATTTTCGCGACCTAACTGTCAGTATCTTAGAGGTTATGTAAATATATTTTTGGAACGTTGGCTTGTAAAGATTTTTGTGAACTCAACTGTACCTGACCCAAGTTTACCCGTAATTATAGATTTTAAACTTAATATCTCCGAGATAAGTCACATCATCATCATAACTCCAGGGTATCTGTTACCTTTAATTCACATTTTTTCTCAACGATTACCTCAAGCCAATATAGCTTGAGCCCTCATTCCTAAGCAACTATATATAAAACCAGCTCACACTTATCCTGGTTTTCTCTTCCAGGTAAATGTTGTAAAATAATAGCTGGAGCAGGTGCGTTTTACTGCGAATCATTAATTATGCCCCCCTCTTAGCTTCTCTACCTTATAGTCAGAGTAAAACAAGTAGGTTAACATACTAAGAGGCCTATTCGGATTACGAGATAATCACAACATCTAGAGACGACTTCGAGATCAACTAGATCTACATTAGCTTTGGACTAAATGTGACTTGGATATCTAAGTCATAACTTGTCGAAATCGTTCAAGAGGACCTCTAGAATCGCGGAAACGTCAAATTTGACATATCTATCTTACAAATATCTTTAAATTATCCATATCGTAACTTGTTGAAGTCTAGTAGAAATCTAATTCATTTTCCGAATCGAGCCGTAAGGACCTTTTGACATGGCTGGATTATAGCGCGCCATTGCATTATACATACCGCGTTATATATTACATAATATATGTTATATTATATGCAAACACTAACGACCCGCCCCGGATTTGTAAGAGTACTTAATTCAACCAATTTACACGAAACCTTTAGGTACATCACACACAGATGACACAGACCTAAACCTTCCTCAAGAATTAAATAATCGCATTAAGCCAATGCCAATAAAAGCCTTAAATAGAATATCAGAGAGCAAAGAATAAGTATCTAGGCTATTTTTAGAGAACGCTGAAGTAGATAAATAAGAAAGTCGTATAGTAAGAATACAACATATGGATCTTTATTGACAAAAACTACTTATTCTACGATTTATGCTGTATTTACCTACTAAACTACTATACTAAAATTATCTTAGATTATCTTGGAGAGACTACTTGTTTCCATTAACTCTGTAATTTTCATTACCATTAATAAGCATTTGAATAGTAGCTTCTATTAGTCAGTTGACTGCAGACATTATTTATTCAGCTTCAGGGAACGGTAATGACATGCTGGTTTATAGAGAGCGTGAACTGTAGGGGGCAGCACTGGGCCTCCTTTTTAGGGTTCCGTACCCAAAGGGTAAAACGGGACCCTATTACTAAGACTTCGCTGTCCGTCCGTCCGTCCGTCCGTCCGTCTGTCACCAGGCTGTATCTCACGAACCGTGATAGCTAGACAGTTGAAATTTTCACAGATGATGTATTTCTGTTGCCGCTATAACAACAAATACTAAAAATAGAATAAAATAAAGATTTCAATGGGGCTCCCATACAACAAACGTGATTTTTGACCAAAGTTAAGCAACGTCGGGAGTGGTCAGTACTTGGATGGGTGACCGTTTTTTTTTTTGTTTTTTTTTGCATTATGGTACGGAACCCTTCGTGCGCGAGTCCGACTCGCACTTGCCCGGTTTTTAGGGTTCCGTACCCAAAGGGTAAAACGGGACCCTATTACTAAGTCTTCGCTGTCCGTCCGTCCGTCCGTCCGTCTGTCACCAGGCTGTATCTCACGAACCGTGATAGCTAGACAGTTGAAATTTTCACAGATGATGTATTTCTGTTGCCGCTATAACAACAAATACTAAAAACAGAATAAAATAAAGATTTAAATGGGGCTCCCATACAACAAACGTGATTTTTTACCAAAGTTAAGCAACGTCGGGAGTGGTCAGTACTTGGATGGGTGACCGTTTTTTTTTTTTGTTTTTTTTTTTTTTGCTTTATGGTACGGAACCCTTCGTGCGCGAGTCGGACTCGCACTTGCCTGGTTTTTATTGGCGTGAAATGTCAAGACTAACGCATTCACTGCCAGGGGGCCTAGGAACAAACTTGTATGACGGTGGACGCACATGTGCGTCGGGGGTAGTGAATGTGTTAAGTTTCCGATTGGGGCCACACGGTGGCGGAGCCTATGACGTGCACGGCCCTTACTTAATACAGTTTGATGTTTATGTAGACTCAGAGTTCAGACAAGAGGTAACCCAAAATAATTGTGCGTTTTTTTTACCGTAACTCACATATTTGAACATTACACTAATGGACAAATTGAGAGATAAAAAAAAAGTTTAAATGCTAATTTTGAAATAACATACTTTAGGTGCTAAAAAAGGTAAACAATCTTGACGTGTCTTTTAATTGATAAACACGTTTTAAAAATAAGTCACGGTAAATATGTAACAATTATGAATCTAATACGATCATTTATATTCTTCTGCTTTCATAAGTAATAGTTACTGATTAAAAAAAAAATTTTAGGGCTCCGTACCCAAAGGGTAAAACGGGACCCTATTACTAAGACTCCGCTGTCCGTCCTTCCGTCCGTCCGGCCGTTCGTCCGTCTGTCACCAGGCTGTATCTCACGAACCGTGATAGCTAGACAGTTGAAATTTTCACTGATGATATATAAAGTATACGGAACCCTCGTTGGGCGAGTCCGACTCGCACTTGTCCGGTTTTTTCAATTATAAGACATGTCAAGATCGCTTACTTTTTTCTAATGCTAATAATAACTTAGAGGATATCTAAGGCTAATAAAAACGAACTATAATAAATAAACCTTTGTGCGTTCCTCTAAATATGTCAATGAGTATATTTGAAGTTTTGAACATTAAAAAAACTCCTAGAAGTAGACTTCTAAATGTTTTTTAATCCTAGAGGATAAACTACTATTTTCTTTATACTATGCATTCATTTATTAAGCAGGATTTGAATAGTGGCATCTATTAGCTACTCGACGTAGACATTGTTTATTCAGCTTTAGGGAACGGTACTGACATGTTGATTTATATTAGAGATGCACCGGATATTCGGTTACTATCCGGTATCCAGCCTATCCGGCCATTATTTTACTATCCGGCCGGAGACCGGATACTGGCCTACTATCCGGCCGGATATTAATCGATTACGAAATTAAAAGTACCTTCTTCTTCCTCGCGTTATCCCGGCATTTCGCCACAGCTCATGAGAGCCTGGGGTCCGCTTGACAACTAATCCCATGATTTGACGTAGGCACTAGTTTTTACGAAAGCGACTGCCATCTGACCTTCTAACCCAGAGGGAAAACTAGGCCTTTTTGGGATTAGTCCGGTTTCCTGACGATGTTTTCCTTCACCGAAAAGCGACTGGTAAATATCAAATGATATTAAAAGTACCGCCGGTAAAATATGACGCAGGCCACCCTGAGTTCAAATTTTTCAATCCTTCAAATAAAGCCGCAAAATTTGACTAAATCCCTATTAATCCTCCAATAGATCATGTGTGCCAGCGGGCTTAAATTTATATGTAAAGTATTTTTCAAAAATGATAAAATTTTGGCTCAAACATTAATACCCATTTTACGTATGAAATTTATGTCTTTTATATACAATATATATACAGTGGTACTACTAAACGAAATTAATAATTAGTTTATATTCAATTTATATGAGTTTTAAATACCTACAGAAGATAAAATAGAAATTTTCTGAGAAAGTGCTCCATTATCATTGCTTTTAAGTGCATTAGCTTTTCGGTGAAGCAAAACATCGTGAGGAAACCTGCGAAGAAATTCAAAGGTGTATGTGAAGTCCTCAATCCGCTTTGATCTAGCGTGTGGACTACATTAGCCCAAGCCCTCTAAAGGGGCCCACTGATTGACAGTCCGCCGGACGGTATCGGCCTGTCAGTTGTTCGGAACTGTCAAAATTTTGTTCAGACTGACAGGCCGAGACCATCTGGCGGACTGTTAATCATTGGGCGCCTTAACGCATGAGGCCCGTGCCTAGCAGTGGGACGTGTAAATAATTGAAATGGCCTATTAATCCCGGTCTTTTGATAGGCTTGCGTGGGGATACAGATCCAACACGTAGAGGCCCCTTGGAGAGCTTTTAATGTCATGTAGAAATTATTATTATTATTTATTACGTGTGTTAGGTATGACGCAGGCTTCAAGAGATGACAATAATTTTCCGTCTACCATTAATTCTGCGATTGAGCGTGTCGCAGCGGACTTATATTTGCATGTAACCTACGCCGAAAACACATAAATCATTAAAACGGTACTACGTTATTCGCCTCTAAAATCTTTATGGTTCTCCCACACTGGCAATACACACACACTGAGAATAACAATACAGGATGAAGTTTTATTCATCACCCATGCTCTGCTGTTACCACAGTACTCCATCGGACAGTCTTGCACATAGATATGGTAAGAAATTTAGTTTATGTCTTCATTACGGGGAAAAAAATTGCGTTTTTGTCGGCGAAATATTCCGTTTATCTTTTTTTGTATAAAAATATCTGGGAAACCGAGCTTTGCTCGGAAAACATATAAATACTCAAATATTCGCCATTTCCCAGAGATAAGACCTAGCTAGATCGATTTTTCGCCCCCGAAAACCCCTATATAGCGAGTTTCATCGGAATCGTTAGAGCAGTTTCCGAGATCCCCAATATATATATATAAATAAATAAATAAATAAATATACAAGAATTGCTCGTTTAAAGGTATAAGATGTAAAGAATCGAATGATATTGTTATATCGTGACCGTTACATCCTTATCTCGTCATCTCGTGATATATTTGCGTCACATAAACATCAGAGTCGTAAATAACATCGCAATGGGTCGCAGTTAGACGCGTAGTTGATGAATGTGCCCTAATTTACGACGTCTTAAATTAGTCTTGTACTCTGTATCTTTAGGTATTTCAATAAATAAGTTTTTGGCAAAAATTTCATTTTTGGTACAAGCTTTTATCGCTGACTGTACTTTTCTTTCCACGGGCAATTAATACTCATCGAGACAATTCTAAAAACCCCAAACACAATTAGGTTTCGTTGTTTTATCACAAAGTTCCTATGGCCACCTCTGATCTCCATCATCAGATCAGCTCGATGACACCGTAAAGGATGACTCACGTTAGACCGGGCCGTGTCCGGGCCGGAGCTTCCGGAGCTTCGTTTTCTATGGAAAGCATCACGTAATCGCCTGTCATGTCATAGAAAAGTATGCCCCGGAAGCTCCGGCCCGGACACGGCCCGGTCTAACGTGAGTCATTCTTTATATTGCATTGTCACCCGACTTACGTATGTATGCAAAATTTCAGATCAATCGGAAACCGGAAAGTGGATCAAATTTAACTTGAAAGATTTGATAACAGACAACGGAATAAAAGCTTGTTAAAATAAATAAAATCTACCTTCAATTGGCTCCTATAGCCCGTTGAGGGTAGATAAAAACATTACACGGTCAAAGAATGTGGGTTAAAGTCAGGTAGTTCAGTGACTGATCCAGGTGGTTTTGTATTTGGTTGGTTAACCAATAAATCGTCGGGTGACAAGCAATAGTCACTAAGTACTATCAAAAAATTAAAGTAACAATGCAGTTTATTACACTTGTGACACGGTTTATTGTCCAATAATTTCAATGGTGTTAGTTAGTGAAGTTTGCTTGTCACCCGAAGAAATGTTATAACTACCCGAAAATGTGCAATTTGTAAAAATTGTTGGTAGTATACCAACAATTTTTACATTTATTTAAATACCTAAAGGCTATAGTTTTAGTTACGACGATACGACCATCAAACCTTCAAGAAATATGCGTACTTCCATCTTAAATGCCGGCAACGCACTAACAAGCCCTCTGGTGTTGCGGGTGTCCATGGGCGACGGTTATCGCTTACCACCAGGCGATCCGTCTTCTCGTTTGCCTCCTATATCAGTGGGGCGACACTCCTCGGGTATTCTCGGCTCCGTTCGGCTCAGCATTGCTCCGAGCAATTATTAGGGTTGGCACCACTTGACGTCCTTTTGCTTACACGATCACAAATAAGGATAATGACTTGAATTTTGACGACCCTAACTTGAAAGGGATAGTGCCATACATTAGAAAGGGACAGCATGATTCGTCCCTGAATCGCTGTCAAACTTCGGTTTTATAGGAAGTGTCCTTTCTGTACGGCAGTACTATTATGTATTTTGTGTCTATATCATAAAACCGGGCAAGTGCGAGTCGGACTCGCGCACGAAGGGTTCCGTACCATAATGCAAAAAAAAAAACAAAAAAAAAAGCAAAAAGAAAACGGTCACCCATCCAAGTACTGACCCCTCCCGACGTTGCTTAACTTTGGTCAAAAATCACGTTTGTTGTATGGGAGCCCCATTTAAATCTTTATTTTATTCTGTTTTCAGTATTTGTTGTTATAGCGGCAACAGAAATACATCATCTGTGAAAATTTCAACTGTCTAGCTATCATGGTTCGTGAGATACAGCCTGGTGACAGACGGACGGACGGACGGACAGCGAAGTCTTAGTAATAGGGTCCCGTTTTACCCTTTGGGTACGGAACCCTAAAAACATACTTTCTACAAGCTTCATTGACATAAATCCGTCTTCTTCTTCTTCTTCTTCTTTAAGTGCCTTCTCCATCCCGGAGGTTGGCGACCTTATGTCTATATGCCATTCTATCTGAAGTCATGCGAATTAGTTTTTCTGTACTAAATCCGTCAAATACTAATTATTAAGCCGACTACTGACTAACAGGCCGCCGGACGATATCGGCCTGTCAGTTAGAACAAAAATTTGACAGCTCCGAACAACTGACCGGCCGATATCGTCCGGCGGACTGTTAGTCAGTGGTTGGCTTTATATAAATATAATAATAAACTGACCGTTCTTGTGATAGTATCCGGTACCGGACGATGAGCCGCTGCCGGACGAGCCCGGCGGGCCGTCGTCGGCGTCGGACGCCGGCAAACCACTCTCCATGCTCAGGCTTCCCACATCACACTCGCACTGCACTACACTGCACTTCACTTATCTGGAAAGAAAGAAAAAAGTTTTTGGCAAAAATTTCATTTTTGGTACAAGCTTTTATCGCTGACTGTACCTACTTAGGTAACTAATACTCATCGAGACAATTCTAAAAACCCCAAACACAATTAGGTTGCGTTGTTTCATTACAGAGTTCCTATGGTCACCTACTGTCTCCATCATCAGATCAGCTCAATGGTACCATAATATTGCATTATCATCCGATTCATATATGCATGCAAAATTTCAGCTCAATTGGAAACCGGGAAGTGGATCAAATTTAACTTGCAAGATTTGATTACAGACAGACAGACAACGGTGAGGTGAAAGTAAATAAAAGCTTGTAATAATTATACATATTAGTCTCTGGTATTTTTAACATATTTTTAACAGCGTGCAGCGGTACTTCATGAAGAAGATCCTCGAAAATTGGATCGAATCGTGTCGAGCGTTTATTCGGCTTATGAGTATAGTAGTAACCCGTGCAATAGTTATTTGTTTTACAAGGGGGCAAAGTTGTTGTTTAACCGCTCGTGCTAATATTGATATCCGAGCAAGCGAATAATTCCAAAATTTTCACCACACCAACCCGAAGAAAATATTAATTGTAAGATATCAAATAATGAACGAACCAAATCAAATCCAAATGAATGTTATTAAATATGTATCATTCAAAATCATCATTTAAAAGTAAATTCAACCAGCAAACATAAGAAAAATTTGCATTTGATTACTTTGCCTCACATGTGAATAAAATGCAACATTGCTATCGGTTGTTGAACAATCAAGAGAGCCTTTACCAGTTGGTGTCGTGAATAATAATTTTTCACCTCAGCAGCTCGAACAAGGGTAGGTACTTTGCTTCTTAAAAACAGTGAGCAAAATGCGATTAAAGCTCACTGAGTCATTTTGTCTCACTCAGTGAGCAAAATCGCATTTTGCTCACTGAGTGAGACAAAATGAGTGAGTAAAATCGCAATTTGCTCACAGAGTGAGACAAAATGTCATTCAAGTGACCTTTATAGTCAAATGTCATTTCAACATGCGGGGTCTAATACAAGTTCGATATAATTGGGTTCTATTATCTCTGTCCCTCTAGGTATGTTCTCACTGCTTAGGGTGAAAAATTTTGTATACTACACGAGATCAAAGTTATTTACATCTCGTGCGCTTTTGAATCCCTTACTACGCTCAAGATTCTAAATTAGATTTACTCGCTACGCTCGTGAATCTATTATAGAATCTTTCGCTTGCACGGGACTCAAAATAAGCACTCGAAGAAATATCAAACTTTGATCTCTTGTTGTACAAATAACTATTAACACGTTCCAGTCTCACAAATATCAAATCAAATTAAGATTTTTAAAATTTCGACTGCATTGGCAGTTTTGGCTGATGGTATGCCTAGATAGCTCTAGACCCAAAACACATGTGCTACTTTACATTTGGCTAAACTTCTATTTTCGTAAGAAATCAGTCACGGAGAGGCAAGCCACCTGCCCTTTATATATAGCTTCAACTATATATGTAAAGGTATTTATATGTAAGTTCATATACAAATATTTGTATATGTATACAGTATGTGTCTGACCATGGGGCTTTAATTCCAGGGCTTGATTTTACTCGCTAAACTGAGCTACTTTTACTATGGGACCAACCCTAAAATCGGGGAAATTTTTTTGGCTTTTCCATAGAAAACGTCGACATCTGATCAGCCAAAATGTATGAAAAAGTAAAAAAAAAATTCGGGATTTCGGGGTTGGTGCCATAATAAAAGTAGCTCAGTTTAGCGAGTAGAATCGAGCCCTGGATTTAAAGCCCGATGGTCAGTAACACCCTGTATTTAGCTTCTGCCTGCGTGGGATGATGATAATGATGAAGATCAAAGTACCAAATTTCATCTAAATCCGTTCAGCCGTTAAGCGAGACGGTATCAGACAGAAAGAGTTCGCGTTTATAATATAATACCTACAGGTTGACTCATAATTGTTGCAGGTGTTTCTTGGTCTAAATCTATTTGCCTATTTTGATATAAGATTAATAACAATACCTATATGTATTTTGTTATTTGAACACATAGCTTATCAAATCGGTACGAGTATCAATTTACGTTCTAATGTGGTTAAACCAGCAATATTATTGTAGATCAAAGCAGACAGCCGACACAATAATGGAATCCAATTGTTTGGTTATTTACTTGACACTGCTAGGTTAGTGTTGGCAGAAACTCGAGTCTTTTGAGTCTCAATTTAAAGAACTCGACTCGTTTTTACGAGACTCGAGACTGCGCAAAAAAGAACTACAGAGTCGAGTCCTTTATTGGATCTTTGTTAAACGCACTGACGAGAGAGTCCTGGAAATTGTACAGCTTTCTATAGTTCGTTTTTTTTAGCATTAGAAAGAACTCCACAGAAGCAAGCGTGCAGTTTTTATCAGGCTCTTTAATTGTTAATAATTATTGAATTATCTAATGTAGCATGGTCAATACATATAATTTACTTCAAATTATTACCGCTAAAAGTGCCGGATTTGGAACCACAAGCTTACTTCTGCGAAGTTCTTTCTAATGCTAAAAAAAACGAACTATAGCATCACCGCAATCAGATTGTAGCAATCCAAAACGAACTCGAGCCTACGAATCAAAACTCCGTCAAAAATGAATGAATGAATGAATTGGTTAATGAAAGCTTGATTTCAGTCAACTAATGGTCCATAAATAAATACTAATAGTATTTTAATTTTTAACAAGCAGAAACGTCTGCGAACGATGCTCATCACCATCATCATCATGATACTCCAGCGCTCTGCCATCTGAGCCACCAAGACCTCATCCCTAGCCAGCAAATCTTTCCACCATATTATAGGTCACCAATTTATCCCTGCATGTATTGGTGCGCGATAACTAGGCAAATTACATCATTTTGATATAATTTTGATGTCAGTGTACATTAGAATCGGCGGAAAACTCGAGTTTCGACATAATTATTTAAGTCTGAAATACACAGTTGAGTCTAGCTAGTCTCTACCAACACTATGCTAGGTTGTGGTGATATTGACATTATCTAGGTCTATTACTATTGATAGCTTATATGATTGCCGGCTTTGTCTTATGAAGTGGAGATGGAAATCTATTTATTGAAGCCGTGATTGAACTCTACTCTCTCACGATATCACTGTTAAATATGTTGTCTAGTATTTAGTAGGAGGTAAAAAAATAGTTTTATCTTTGAGAAAAAGATTTAGGATTAAGGCCTTGTGGGTTTAAGCCCAGGATCGCGGATGTCATGGTTTTGAATTTTATTTTTATGTAAGTTTAAAAATTACAAATTGGCATAGTTAGATAATATATGTTACTGATTTAAGTACTTAAATAGTTAATAAACAAAAATAAATTGGGTTTGAAAAACTGACCATTAAAATTAATCTTATTTTCAGAAATCCCTTATTACACGTTCACCATATGTACAAAAACTATTCCTTTTTCATTCCAAAAACACTATTACACTATTTTAAAACATTATTTTTCACAACTGTCGTCAATTTTCACTTCCACAAAAACTATTCAACTTAAAAATGCACGGAACATTATTATTTTCGTATATAGTTCAAACACAGATATATTTTGGCGATGCGAGCGGCGCGCGCGACGGCTTTTCAACCACTATTTTTACAAATGGCCGCCACCGGGAGTCGGGCGTCAAAAACGCTCTTAATTTATATTAGCGATTTGTCTAATGGCGTTTTGATCGCGGAAATGGGTCAGTGTGACAGCTGGAATGCGTTTCACAACTATACAACGGAAAAACACATTGTTATGAGAATTTTTAAACTATGGATAGAAAATAATAAAATGATGCTAGTTCCAGATTAAATTTTAATTATGAATTACGTCTGTAACGTATAGGTTTTTTTCTACTCGTGTACTTTTATCTGTCATTTACATAGTCACGAACGAACATATAAGGGCATACATTATTAATACTCCTTAAAAGTCTATAGTCTATTGCCCAAAAAAGCACTTGTGTCGTTTTAGAGACATTACGATACGGTAAGCTAGTGCAGGTAACAAACCAACGTGACAAACGATTGAATGCATACGGTTTTTATTAAAAAAAAAACAAATTTGTACTGAGTTAATTGCTACCAACATAATAAAATATACTTTTTTTGGTATCATCACTATTGGAAGGTGGTCTTCTAAGGCCTGTAACACACTTATACCCTACAGCACCATAACCTTTAAAAAAAAACATAACCATAGACATTACTGGTTTGTTTTTACGTTTCCCGCCTTTCCCGGTAATTTCTTGTTCTTTAAGTATTTTGCGTTACTATTTGTTTTGCGTTCATAAAAAGTGTTGAATATGGACAAAGAGGACAACATTGTTTATACACCTGAAGAATTATCCGCTGCAGCACAAGCAGCGACCGAAAATTTGTTGCCTAAGTACTAAATCGCAGCACCTATACGACAAATCTTATGAGAAGTTCATGGCGTGGAGATTGGAACACACATCTTCGTCATTCTCTGAAAACGTCTTATTGGTGTATTTTCAAAGACTTTGGAAGCTCCGGATCAGATCTATCTTTTAAGCAAGGTATGTTATATAATTTTTTGATTTAAGGTACACAGTACAACGAGCTATATTAATGTACATATATTTTTGCATTGAAACTGAATATTATTTAATTCTCCGTTGTCTTGTTACAGGTTGCAGTTATATTTGGTATTATGGGTGCTTGTCGCAGAAAAGAGCTACATACATATAGTAATACCTACTATCCAAAATTTACATTGACATTTTCATAAATAAAATTTTGTTTATAATTTTTTGTATTTTATTTAATATATTGCCTACTCATAGAAAAAGCATTGTATGCAACGTTGTATAAGTAGTCAAAAAATGCTCATGGCGTATTTATTAACAATGTTCGCCTTCGGCTCACATTGTTACCCACGCCACTCACATTTTTTGACCCCTCTTATAAAACTGTTGCATAAAATACTATTTTTATTATCGAGCCTATAAAGTGTCCCACTGTTGGGCAAAGGCTTCCCCCCTAGACTTCCAATCTTCCCGATTAACTGCAGCATCCGTCCATTTGCTGAGAAATGTGTCCAGTGTCCTGTTTATCAAAAGCTTATACCTTGTTATACAAGTCGAAGCTTTTGTTAGAAAGGGACTTCCACTTGTTTTTTTTTATGGTGTAGGAGGCAAACGAGCAGACGGATCACCTGATGGTAAGCGATTACCGCCGCCCATGGACACCCGCGACACCAGAGGGGTTGCAAGCGCGTTGCCGGCCTTTAAGATGGGAGTACGCTCTTTTCTTTTTTTTTCTTTTTTTTTGTATTACAATGATTAAAGCTCACAAACGAGATTTCCATAAACTAATTAATCTCTCGAATCCCTAAGTGTACGAGCCGTCATGCTAAGCTAGGCATTCATAAAATGAAAAACCGGGCAAGTGCGAGTCGGACTCGCGCACGAAGGGTTCCGTACCTTAAAGCAAAAAAAAACGGAAAAAAATGCAAAAAGAAAACGGTCACCCATCCAAGTACTGACCACGCCCGACGTTGCTTAACTTTGGTCAAAAATCACGTTTGCTGTATGGGAGCCCTACTTAAATCTTTATTTTATTCTGTTTTTAGTATTTGTTGTTATAGCGGCAACAGAAATACATCATCTGTGAAAATTTCAACTGTCTAGCTATCACGGTTCGTGAGATACAGCCTGGTGACAGACAGACGGACAGACGGACGGACGGACGGACGGACGGACGGACGGACGGACGGACGGACGGACAGCGAAGTCTTAGTAATAGGGTCCCGTTTTACCCTTTGGGTACGGAACCCTAAAAAGCACTAGACCTCGAGGCTTGTTTAGCTCCGTAAAGGTCCGTTACGCGCACAGCTGCGGCCTACCCCCACCCTCCACTTTAAAGGTACAGTCAACTAATTCAAATTCTATTTTATACCTAGTCTAGATGTTTGTTAACTTTATGTATGAAGAATAAAAAAATACACATACAATTTGTAGAATACAGTCACCTGATCATGAAGGGTTAAATATATACCTATTTCTGTTATTAAATATTTTTATGGTAATCACTCATCATAATGACAAATTGACATACATTTTATATTTATATTTTTTTGTGAATTCTACCCTGACGATCCTTTTTGGGAGATAAAAAAAAAATTATATAATGGTTTATGGAATTCTTGCATGTTAGTTTTTAGTTTTTGACGATTGTGATGTAAATTCTTATAATTTTGGCTTAGGCAAAGTTGTACTGTAATTTATTTCATGAAATAAATAATCTAATCTAATCTATGAGACTAAATATTACGAGCTAAGTGAACATCAGCCTTTTTGAAACAAAACCAGAAACAAAATCGTTATAAATAAAATATTATAAAAATATAGATAAAATATATACACATACATACATCACTGGCTCAGTGACCCAAAGAGGATCTTGGCCTCTGACACAAGAGAGCGCCATTCTGCCCTATTCTAGATAAAATATATTATAAATAAATTAAATTAAATTAAAAATTAATAATTGGGGACATCTTTCACAGATCAGATGCATGTATAATTATTGGTGCAATAAAGCATATTTACTTACTTAAATACATTTCATTATTTAACCTGCTCACAGAATTTCAGGAAAACCGGTTGCAAAATGCGACTCTAATACATATGAAATGTTTATTCTACTATATTGTTCTACAAAAAACTAGCCTTATTAATTAAAACATCAGAATATCATCAAGTAGAACGCTCACAATAGACACAAAAACGTCTAAACTTTTTTTTAATCCGTAGAGAAAAACGGTTACACACAATTTAATCCAACGCTCTCTGCGATATCGCTGCCGCCTGTACCCGGGCTATAACCGCAAAAATCGAAGTTCGCAAATTGCGGGGATTTTTCTCTGTCACTCTAATTACGCCTTCATTGGAGTAAAAGAGAAAGATCCCCGCAATTTGCGAATATCGGTTTTCGCGGTAGCCGCTCAGCTTATCTGACTGTACACTGTCATAATAGCAGAGGCTTTACCGCGACACACGTTCGACGTGTTGCCTCCCTGTCCCACTTGCGTACGAATTTACAAGTGCGACAGAGAGGCAACACTTCGAACGTGGTTTGCGGTAGGCCCTCTGGTTTACCCTAACGATTATGACGGTATCTTTCCGCCGCCGGCAATGGCTGATAAACGTGCGGCCTTACGGAGCATCCAGTTTTGTAACACGATACAACCTGAAGTTACGTGTGATTAAAAAAACCGGGCAAGTGCGAGTCGGACTCGCGCACCAAGGGTTCCGTACCATAATGCAAAAAAACGGAAAAAAATGCAAAAAGAAACGGTCACCAATCCAAGTACTGACCACGCCCGACGTTGCTTAACTTTGGTCAAAAATCACGTTTGTTGTATAGGAGCCCCATTTAAATCTTTATTTTATTCTGTTTTTAATATTTGTTGTTATAGCGGCAACAGAAATACATCATCTGTGAAAATTTCAACTGTCTAGCTATCACGGTTCGTGAGATAAAGCCTGGTGACAGACAGACGGACGGACGGACGGACGGACAGCGAAGTCTTAGTAATAGGGTACGGAACCCTAAAAAATATTATCATTTGTACGGTAAATTTTTTTGCAAATTTGTATATAAGTTACTTACATCCATATTTTTTTCATATTATTACTCGTAATAGATGAAGGAACTAAATATTATTTATTTTGCCATAAATTAGAAGGAAATCAGCAATGAATTTACAGGGTCACGTAATAGGCGGTCTTATTGCTAACAGTCATCTCTTTCAGACAAGTTATCTTAGAATTTTAATGTAGTTTTGATAGTAAGGAAAATTATTATTACTTACTTATTATAATAATCGTAAAGACATGTGTTTTATCAAAAATAATAGATAGTATAGAGGGGTCCTGTCATAGTAAATTTTGTAGTCACTGTAAAATTATTGCCATCTATCGACACACGACTAAAACTCATTATCTACTATTACTATTATCAAAAAAATGTGTATAGGTATATATGGATAAATGATTTTATTATTTTTATATCATTTTAACCAATATTTATTCCCTGATATCTATGTGTTAAAATTGTTAAATATGAAACGGTGTCGTCACGCCATCTAGCCGAGCATAGGCCAAAGGTGTGTGCGCCATCTATCCGAGAATGACTTTTTCTTGATTTCCGAGGCAGTTTTTTTCTTAGACTTTATTCATCTTATACGAAGTTATATATGTCTTTGGTTTTATGCTACAGATTACATTACGCAACGGCCTCCCAGCCTAGTCGGTAGTGACCCTGTCTACGAAGCAGGAGGTCCCGGGTTCCAATCCTGGTAAGGGCATTTATTTGTGTTTTCATCTCAAATATTTGTTCCTGAGTTATGGATGTTTTCTATGTATATAAGTATTTATATTATTATATGTATAAGTGTACCTATATTATATATATCGTCGTCTAGCACCCACAACACAAGCTTTATTGAGCTTACTGTGGGACTAGGTCGATCTGTGTAAATTTGTCCTATAATAGATTTAGATTTAAATTTAGTTTTATTTATTTAACTTAATGAAATTACAATATAAATTATGTTACACTAATCTATACGAATTTATGCTATGATCGTCAAGTAGGAAAATAACAAGTGATTATAATTATACAAATGTCAAGCAATACACAATTTAAATCATTATAAGCAATCGATTAATTAACTAAATTATTAACAATGTCAAATAATATAAAATAAAAAAACAATGTCAATTATGGCTAAGCTAAGCACGGATATCTTATAATGATCGTAAAATTAAAATAGATAAAATAAAATAAAATAAAAAAAGATTGCAATAGAAATGAGGCCATTTTCCCGGCCCCACCTCCCGCCACTTGGCAATGATCCCGCGCACTCAAAAACAGTTTCCTAATGTTTTCATTATATTTATTGTCGTCACTTCCCGTCGCTCGGGTCTATTGCCTCGTTGCAAGATATGTATTAGTTATTTTTTATTATTTAACTATAAAATCCCCGTGAGACTCGAACATATTGAAATTATTTTAAATTTAAACGGGTCACTCACGTATTACGACATGTGACTGACTAAAAAAATTTTTACCCTCCCATAGAACATGAAACAGCCAAAATGTACGAAACAGCCAAATTTATTTTCAAGATTTCGGGGTTGGCCCCATAGTAAAAGTTGCTTAGTATAATCCCAAGCCCTCCCTGGCAATGGGATTGCAGTTATTTTTTAGCCACCCTGTATACAGTGGTACTACTAAACTAACTGCCGTATTCGAACTTCAAGATATTCACAAGAGACGAAACGTACTAGATCCATTCTAGATACGTTATAGTTTAGATATCAACTAGTTCTCTTTTGCAGAGCAATTCGGGCAACCAATGTCACTTATTACGTTAGATAGAGTAAGATATCTATTAGATGTGAATTGGATCTCTAAGTCATATCCGTGGAAGTTCAAGAGTATCTCCAGAATCGCGCAAATGTCAAATTTGACAGGTTAAATCTTAAACATATCGTTATCGTATCTTGGTGATGTCTAATAGATGTCTATTCAAAATCCGAATCGGGCCCTAAATGAATAACTAGCTTAAATCTAAAATACGAGTAGGCCCTTGAGCCACTAATTGGCCCTTAGGATTATTTTAAGAAGTTAAAATGAAGCTTGGGACGATACAAAAATCTTAATAAATTGTTTATTCGTTCATTATGAATTTATGATCAAAGTAAACAACCAATCATTTTACTTTTATTGCCAATTCTTAGGTAAATCTATCTCTACGCGAAGTGGGAATCACCCTGAGACTATCGACGATCTGTCTACGCAGAATCTTTGACTTCTTCGGTCACATAGCCAGAAGACACGACACCCTGGAGAAAATGCTGGTAACAGGAAAAAAAGAGGGATATCGAAGAGGAAGAAGTCCTATGCGATGGACTGATCAAATCAGTGACAACTCCGGCAAGAAAGTTCACGAGGCCATTCACACTGCCGAAGACCGAAACACGTGGAAAGCAATAGTTCGAAAAGTAATTTATAGAGGTCACGGCCCTCAGCTATGAGGAATACGATTCAAGGAGGAGGTAAAACTGGCTAAAAACTAAATTGTTGATTTTGCCAATCATCAAAGCCGACCGACTAGGTTTTATAGGTAGCCTGGCCGAGTACTGTCAGCAATTCGTCTTTGGTAACGACCGCAAATAATTGTCTATTCTGAGCACGGAGTTATATTTTGTTTATGTTACGTCTGCGTTTGCTGTTATATTATTCTCTGTCTCTTTAGGTATTTAAATAAAAGTAATCAAAATCTACCCTCAAATTGCTCCATAAGCCAGGGTAGATGAAAATATTTCATGATCAAATAATGTAGGTTAAAGTCAGGTCGTTCAGTGACTGATTTATATTTGCGGTTTTGTATTTGGTTACTTATAATACCGGGTGTGGCCTGTAACACGAGCAAATAATTAAAACATAGATTGTACTCCGCAAACGGTGACACTTTTGTTCAACAACTTTTAAAAATTATGAAGTATTGAGACTTCCTATTTTTCATACAAAATAAATATTATCTTCAATGGACGCCATCGCCACGCCATATCATTGTGATTGACGTTGCTTGTCATGCCTTAAACAAAACAAAATTCGCAATACATCGCGTCTTACGATACATTTTAAAGTGTATTAAAAATACCAAAAGTTATTTTTAAAAATTGCTGAACAAATGTTGATCAGTACAAGGAGTACAGCCTATAGTTTAATTTTTTGCTCGTATTACAGGCCAAACCCGGTATATTCGGAATAAAACACTTGATAAAATACTGGTTGGTTAACCAATAAATACTTCATATTCTACAATACATAATACAATTTTGTTCCAATTTTGCAGCTTTTTGTTCGAGATCCAATCTCATAGATAGTTCTAGAAGCTCATTTATTTCAAATCTTGTATGGCGTCAAATTGAAAGCAATCTTCTCGCAGCTCGATATTTGAAAAATCTCAAATAAATTGGATCGCAATCTGTTTTGAAGAACCAGGAAAATAGTTTAGCTGAAAATTGATATCGGATTGTTCTGAAAGCATAGAGATATCTTGCCAAGCCATTTATAATGAAATTGAAAAACCGGGCAAGTGCGAGTCGGACTCGCGCACGAAGGGTTCCGTACCATAATGCAAAAAAAGGAAAAAAAATCGGTCACCCATCCAAGTACTGACCCCGCTCGACGTTGCTTAACTACGGTCAAAAATCACGTTTGTTGTATGGGAGCCCCACTTAAATCTTTATTTTATTCTGTTTTTAGTATTTGTTGTTATAGCGGCAACAGAAATACATCATCTGTGAAAATTTCAACTATCTAGGTTCACTATCACGGTTCGTGAGATACAGCCTGGTGACAGACGGACGGACGGACGGACGGACAGCAGAGTCTTAGTAATAGGGTCACGTTTTACCCTTTGGGTACGGAACCCTAAAAAGTTTAATAATACGGGTAACTCTTACATCTTTGAATTTCTTTACAGATGTACAGTGGCGTTCAAAATTGTATGGATAGATGTCGACCGTAATGCCTTAATATTACGGTTGAAACATCTCCATGTACTTTTGAACGCCAGTATACAAACAGCAACAATCCTAACTGTACACCGGTGGACCTTATTACAAAAGGCATAAGGTCCACCGATGTACAGTTAACAGTGTGGGAGATGGTACGCAGGTATCATCGCGATGTTTTCTTTCAACGAAAACCCTGTCCCTGTGAGCGTAGTGTAAATTTCGCAATAAGTCTCATTTCGAATAGGATTTTGAGTTTCCGAAACGTCCCGCTTGGCGCGTTATTCTAAATCCCATACAAAATGACACTTAACACAAATGCGTACGTCCGTCACGCTTAGGTAGAGCATTTAATAACTGGAGTCACCTTTAAGAGCTTCCCCCTCTGCCGAAAAATTTGCATAATTGTGCAAACTTTTGCATGTGGACTGACATCTGACATGGCTATTTTAAGTTACGTACAAATCATGTAGAAATAGCAATACATTTGACGTCCCCTCCCCCGCAAAAATCGGCAGACTGTTTCGTAATGAAAATGACAGCGATGCCATCTCCAGTTGCTAATGCTCTAAGCCGTCACGTTATCGAATGAAATTTACACTAGTGTTTCTGCTGGGACAGCCATTCGAATTTCACCTTTAGAAACCAAGTAATTTGTACCAAAAGACAAATCGGAGACTCAGTTACTAAACGACGTTCCATTTCAAAAGCTTTTCTAAGAATTCTAAAGACGCTGGTGCAAGGTAATCGAAATCTGAAGGTTGAGCTAGAGCTCAATTTTTTAAACGCCAACCAAAAAGATCAAAGCTCGAAGTAGGGATGTGGGGTTATTCGCGGACGGTCTAGAACGCAAAATGACTAGTGTAACATTTTGCCTATATCGCTCTAAAGCCCCATTTAGACTATTCAAGAACTTGCAAGCAATATTCAATACATTGCTAACTACAGAGTATAATGAATTTCAGTCGAACGACCAAATACCGCAACGTATCGAAAATCGCATGCATGTTCTTGACACGTCTAAATGGGGCTTAATTCTACATCGCGAACGGTCCAGAACGCAAAATGCCTACATCATTTTCTGTCGTTTTAACTTTACGTTAGCGATGTCGACGGAGCCCTGCTGCCGCGGGGCTCCTATTCTGTGCGGTTTTGCCTTCAGCCAGTTAAAGATAACTAACGAACCTAACCTACCTGTGTGATATAAAAACCGGGCAAGTGCGAGTCGGACTCGCGCACGAAGGGTTCACGAAAAAAAAAACCGGGCAAGTGCGAGTCGGACTCGCGCACGAAGGGTTCCGTACCATATTGCAAAAAAAAAAAACAAAAAAAAGCAAAAAGAAAACGGTCACCCATCCAAGTACTGACCCCTCCCGACGTTGCTTAACTTTGGTCAAAAATCACGTTTGTTGTATGGGAGCCCCATTTAAATTTTTATTTTATTCTGTTTTTAGTATTTGTTGTTATAGCGGCAACAGAAATACATCATCTGTGAAAATTTCAACTGTCTAGCTATCACGGTTCGTGAGATACAGCCTGGTGACAGACGGACAGACGGACGGACGGACGGACGGACGGACGGACGGACGGACGGACGGACGGACAGCGAAGTCTTAGTAATAGGGTCCCGTTTTACCCTTTGGGTACGGAACCCTAAAAACGGTCACCCATCCAAGTACTGACCACTCCCGACGTTGCTTAACTTTGGTCAAAAATCACGTTTGTTGTATAGGAGCCCCATTTAAATCTTTATTTTATTCTGTTTTTAGTATTTGTTGTTATAGCGGCAACAGAAATACATCGTCTGTGAAAATTTCAACTGTCTAGCTATCACGGTTCGTGAGATACAGCCTGGTGACAGACGGACGGACGGACGGACAGCGAAGTCTTAGTAATAGGGTCCCGTTTTACCCTTTGGGTACGGAACCCTAAAAAAGTGGTCATTTTGCGTTCTAGACCGTTCGCGATGTAGACTAAATGCGATATAGGCAAAATATTACACTAGTCATTTTGCGTTCTAGACCATCCGCGACTATTCCGGGTGGAATTACCGAGAATATTACTGGCTCAAGTCAAGGTGGTATATTTTAACATTGTGTTATTATTAGAGATGCAACGGATAGTTGTTTGGCCGGATACCGGATACC
Source organism: Cydia fagiglandana (assembly GCF_963556715.1). Lineage (NCBI taxonomy): Eukaryota > Metazoa > Arthropoda > Insecta > Lepidoptera > Tortricidae > Cydia > Cydia fagiglandana. Next base: position 850,718 of record NC_085950.1, on the reverse strand, counting down.
GGATATTCGACCTGACCATCAGCCGAATACTCGGTATCCGGCCACCGGATGTTCGGCCAGCGGAATACCTACATTTCGGTTTTTCAGGTGCGCATTCTGCAGCTTTGACCTGTTTCCTAGTGAACGTTCACGCGGACTCATTTCTAGGTTCGAAATGAGTGCGCGTGCAAGTCAATGGAATTATTAAATTGTTTTAAAATAATAAAAAAGTACGATTATGACCGTGTCAGTTTCTTAAATCGAATTTGTTCACTCCGAAATCAAGCAATGTTACTATCCGGTATCCGGCCGGATAGTAAAATAATAGCCGGATAGGCCAGATACCGGATAATAACCGGATATCCTATGCATCTCTAGTTATTATTACTATAGAGAAGCCATATCAATGAAATTGTCGCAATCATACCCTGTACGACGCCACCAAACCGACGTAAGTTTTGGTCGCGAGACTCACGCTCCGCGTCTATGGTTTGTTGTCAATACAAACTGAGTTAGTATCACACGTGTGGCACTAGGGCGCTCCACGGGTAATGTTTAGGATTCCGTACCCACCGGGACCATATTACTAAGGCTCCGCTGTCCATCCGTCTATCTGTCTGTCACTAGGCTGTATCTCATGAACCGTGACAGGTAAGCAGTTGAAATTTTCACAGATGATGTATTTGTTGCCGCTATAACAACAAATACTTTTATTGTTTTTTTTTGTCATTAGCCTACTTTGGTGTCCCACTGCTGGGCAAAGGCCTCCCCTCGTTTTCTCCAATCGACCCTGTCATCAGCATTTTCCCACCATTTGGGGTAGAATACGTCCAAGTCGTCCCACCATCTCCTCTTTGGTCAACAACAAAATACTAAAAACAGAATATAATAAATATATTTTAAATGGGGCTCGCATACAATAAACGTGATTTTTTGCCGTTTTTTACGTAATGGTACGGCACCCTTCGTGCGCGAGTCCGACTCGCACTTAGCCGCTTTTTTTTTCTTTGGTGCAATAAACTTTCAATAAAGAAATAAAGTTACCTTAAGTACATCACTATCCACATCCACTTGTTAGCTTGTTAAGCTCGAGACGTGCCGTAAGAGAGAGCTTTTTTACTGTCCGACTTTCGCAAAACCATCTCACTGCGATAAATGTATTTATTACTATGAAGCTTTCCAGTAGCTGACTCGAACAAACGAGTTTGATTTCATGTATTAAAACTTTTTTTTGGCGCTTCTACCCGATGATTATAATATTATTTCTGAGCATATTTTTGACCATTTGCCACAGGGAAAGAAAATTCTATACCTGCAAATGTTCAATGAATGTTTGTACGAGATAACGGTGGATAATTTCATGGAGTGCTTATGTTTTCGTTTTAATATCTACTTCTATGGCAACGCATATTCTTTTATTGAAGTTAGTCTGGCAGCTGGCCTTTTCAGCTGAATTTGAATATGGTTAGTATAATAACATCTTTTGTCTTTGACAAGTTATAACAAAATCAACTAGTTAATCTATTTTAGTAAATCTTACAAATATATCGAGTTGACTCACAAACTGAAACGCTCAGCATTTGAAGCTAAATTACGTTGGCATTTATTAATACCTCTCAAATTATATGTTATTTAAATAGCCGTAAAATTGGCTCGGTGGATACAAAGCAATCGATACCAGTCGCGGCGTCCGGTGATATTTGAGTTTGTGATTCTGTTTCATTCATGATTTTAAGTGAGTGCACAGAAATAAAAGCAACAAGATGGCTCACTTGACTTTAATATAAATGTTGCTAGGTTAAAATGTATGGCTGCGTCGTATCCTCCTCAGGCCCATGTCATACAAATGTAAAATCCCAAATTTGCCACTGAAATTTGAACCTATGGTGTAGGAAATAAAGTTGATTTTGCGTTGTTGGAAAATGGGACGAAACAAAGCAAAAGCGACTCTGCTCCAATTGAATAGGATTTAAATTTCATCGAACTGAAGAGATCTCGGGCCTTAGGGGGGTACCGTATTTATAGCCAACTTTGCCCGCTTCTTTTAAAGAAAACACGATTTTCTAAAAAAAAAATATTACATCATAAGACTTTTTTTGCTCAACACGTCCATAGTGATCAAACGCATCAATTTGATTGAAGAAAATAATTTTAAATCGTGTTTTTACCCACTTTTTTGGCGTTGCAATGATAACCCCGGTTTGCTCCAACATTGCCCACGTCAATTTTATTTTATTTTATTTATATCACAACATATGATTACAGTACAAATTACATTAATGTCAATTTATAAGAATCTATATTGTGATTGTCAGAAATAATTTTGCTATGATGTCAATGTCACTGACATTCATTTCCAACTGCCCCCGCTGTTTATCGCTGTATCAACTCCCGCGCAGAAATCGGAGCTATTTCGCTAAACGGTGCCAACCGGATGTGTTCCGTTTCGGATTGCCACGGTGACCGATGTGCCGTCACCGACGTATTAAGATAAGACATCTAAATGAAGGATGAAGATTATGTCATTTTTCATTAATTCAGTCGGTGTGCAAAGAGATATGAAAAAGTGATATGACTTGTTTTACGAATTTTCGTTAGTCATAATTGTTTTTTCAGAAACGCGTAATTTTTTAGGATTGCCATAAAACAAACCTAACCTAACCTATCTACAGAACAACCTTACGAAAATCCTGAAAAGTTAACGTTTCAGGTTTTTGACTAACGATAGTATGACAAACAATACATTATGACTTAAAAATTTATGGGAAACAAAGGGACCCCGAAACAATTTTTTTTGCCAATCCGCGAAAAGATAACGTGCTAGTTTCAGTGCCAACCCGTTATACTTACCTGCGTATTTTTTAAATGCAATTAATGTTCCCACCCTCCCACCGCAAAAATAAATACGCTAATATAAATACACGGTGTAACATGAGGAAACCGAATAATTTTAAGAGCGTATTCCTGATCATATTTAGAGACAAAAATGTCCTATAAACTTTTTTGAAATTCGCCTAGTTTCAGAGACAATATTAATTAAAAAAAAAAACAAGTTTTTACTGTTACATAGTGTTATAGGCCTTTTTGATGGTGATGTTGCTGCTATGGGACGTAGTCTAAATATCCTTATTGATAGATGTCAAAAAGTGACGAGTAACACTTTGCAAAAAGTTGGTTTTACGAAAAAAAAATATAAAAATCAATTTTAAGTGACATGTTTACCAATAACATTTATTTTTTGTGTACAAATACCTTCAGAAAATTTAAAAAACAAAACACAAAAAAAATTTTTTTTGGAGAAATTTACCTAAACTCATATTACATTTTTTTCCGTTTTTCGACCTCAGAAATGCGTGGTTAAAATTATTCGGTTTCCTCATGTTACACCGTGTATAACAAACCACAACCAATCTCCCGAGGATGCCTCGCATCTAGAGAGGCGAAACACGTGTCGAGTATTATTCTTTTGGCGGTGGTGCAGCGGATTTGATAGCCCACGCAGTGCAAGTGTTATTTTATACGTCATACGGCGCGATTCGGGAAATGAATTGGAGATGCACTAGATATGAAATAGTAAAGATATGTGACGTTCCAAGGCAAAAGGTACCATTGCCCCGACTGAAAATTAGAGCGACGTTTGTGATATTTCATAAGATTTCAAGAATAAATTATAATTATTTTGCGTGAGTTATGTTAAACTTATGGCATTCAGTAAGTAGTGATTAAAAATGTGATTTGTGTTTACCCGAATATTTGTTAATTAATCTGTGGGTAGTCGCGAAAATGACCCTTCTCTCCTACCCGCCAATTCTAATGAGGAAAAAGTATAAAATGTAACTTACCATGGGATGGAGGGATCATTCTCGCTTGGCGCTTGAACCAGTAACATGTAGCACGAAGGTTACGGCTTGTTAACTAAATATTGTCAAAGAGTGTTGAAGTAAGAAGTTGGAGTAAAATAAAAGTAATTGATTGTACGAAGGACTTTGATTCATCACAAGTCAGAAGCGGTGATCAACGGCGCCCATAAAAGGACTAGAACGTGTGAGTACCTAGTATACATATACATATTTTATATACTCAGACGTTATGGTAGTAAGTTTTAAGTTGCAATGCTTGTAACCTCAAAACCTGATTAAGAATACATGTAGATTCGCGATCATGGTCAAGTTGAAGTAACGAATGCAGACTTATTACATAATTTAGAATTCTGCTGGCAATCAAAATCGGTACAGGTATTGAGCGAGTTAACCTTTTTTTTTACAAGAGCCATGTTTAAGATAAGACCGTGGTTACAAGTTGTCTTAGAATTTGAATACTTACTTACGATTAGTGTGTACAGTGTAGTAGTATGTTATTTTTTTGTGTAATATCGATGTTTAGCCGAGCATAGGCATATACGATACGTGATCGCGATTATAGTGAAATTGGATACGATTTGGATAAAAATTTAATGAATCCATTAGCAATTAAGATACAAACATGTATAATTGTACGTGTACGGTTATAGGCAAGTAGGTAAGTTTATTGTCATTAAAGGAACAATTTCATTTACCAGAGTGGTTTTAAATTTAAATAGCCCATATTGTGAAGAAACATACAGTGTGAAGTGCTCTGTTGTCATGCAGATTTTGTTTAAATACTTGCTGTCGTTAAAATGAAAGTATTTACATCATGCATATTAAATATATACGTGAGTTTCGAATACTGATCTTAATCTATTCTAATAAATAGTATGAGCTAAATGATCTAATAAGTAAAGTCATACATGATAACGCCTTTGATTGGTTTCTGAAATGAATAAAGGGCTCCATTAGGTTAATGACACGTTGTCATTAACAGTGTAGTCACCATGTAGGTGGTGTACCATCATAGTCAGACGGGTCAGACCCTAATGTCTTTGTTATACAGATTTTTATTGGTAAATTTTTCATGTCATTCGATTTTTACAAATAAAATTATTATTAACTATAATAAGTGAAAATGTTATAGTAGGTAAATAAGTAATTAATAATGGGAGGTAACTGTTAGGACTTAGAACCCTATTCAATACGATGTGTTGGAATCAATGATCGTTTTGCATAGATAATATAGATTCGTCAATTGAGTAATAAGCGTATTCTAGAAGTAATGATTTCAGTTTTTGTTGAATGTTGTGTCACTTTTTGATTCCTTTATGTCAGTCTGCACTGAATTACAAAGTGTTAGTCCATGATCTTGAAGAAAGGCTTCGTCAGCAAACATAACGCAGGTTGTGTCTGTGTTAAGTATCTTTGGCAGGTCAAGAAATAGTAGGCATCCACAAACGCTTCCCTGAAATATTGACATAATGGAATAAACAATATGACGCGATTTTGATGTCACGTTCTTTAGTTCCTCGCGGTCCTTATCTAAGTGTTCTACTTGTACGCATTGTTTACGGTCTCAGAGGTACGATTTGATTTGAACCAAATATACAGAGTGCCGCGTATTCCCATCCCGTACAATTTACAGAGTAAGATTTCGTGTGATACTTTTTTATACGCTTTTGTCATGTCCACCAAAAATCCTAAACTATGTGTTCTGTTGTCTTTATGACCTAAGATGTTCTGTATGTATTAATAAAATGTAAATGATAAAATACTGTACTTTACGAAAAAGTTGTCTTAGACTCCATTTATTAAGATAAAATCGGGTAAGAGTGCGATAGGTCGATATTGGTTTGGATGGATTACGTCACCGTTTGTAAATATGGGTTTAATAATGGATATTTCATGGATATTAAGTAAGTCCGGGAATATTCCTTGATTAAATGACTGGTTAATCAGTTTTGTCAGTGGCTGTGCTAACTTTACAAGAACGGGCGGGATTTCATCGACTCCAAGACTATTTTTATTTTATTTTTTGAGTTGTTTTATAATTTTTATTGTTTCGGTCACCGGCTGAATGAATATCGAGTTGATGGCGGGGTATGCACACGGCGCGCGCGGTCCGTTATCGCTCCTGCTTTATTAAATATGAGAACTCTTGCGCTGATTGATAAATTGTTGAACTATGGGGAAGCTATATATCGTAACATATCATATAGGCGGTACCCTATAACCAGTTTTAATGGTTAGTTACCTATGTAGGTTGTTATGGTGTAGTTAGTTAACTTGTAAGTGCTATGTTGCTCGTGGACCCGATGTTCCATTACCTGAGTACGGGAAGAACGATCTAGTTGCCACGTTATTACCTACATATATTTAATATTATACTACGTACACAAGAGCTTGATCCTATGATTAGTGGTTTGAATATATATGTTTTTGATAGTATCATTGGGTACAGGACAAACAAACCACATGAGATCTGTTATTGAGTTCACTGCAAATGGATATTAAGACTACTATATTACGGGTACCATTTAGGTTTGTTTGGAGGTGGTATGTTATAGCTAGACCCAACGTCTAATGAGCCAGTTATGTGTGATCGCTTTGATTATTTAGTTGAATTATTTTGAGCCATGTAGGCGAGCTGTTTAGGAGTGCATCTGTTTATGAGTGCAGCCATCTATTAGGTGTGCTACCAGAAAGTCCACAGCCATGTAGATGTGTTGTTTATGAGTGCGGTTATGTAGTGCGCAGCTAGAAAGTCGATAGTCATGTAGATGTGCTGTTCATGGGCGAGGCCATGTAGGTGTGCTGCTGGAGTCTACAGCCATGTAGATGTGTTGTTTATGAGTGCGGCCATGTAGTGTGCTGCTGGAGTCTACAGCCAAGTAGATGTGTTGTTTATGAGTGCGGCCATGTAGTGTGCTGCTGGAGTCTACAGCCAAGTAGATGTGCTTTTTATGAGTGCGGCCATGTAGTGTGCTGCTAGAGTCTACGGCCATGTAGATGTGTTGTTTATGAGTGCGGCTATGTAGTGTGCTGCTAGAGTCTACAGCCATGTAGCTGTGTTGTTTATGAGTGTGGCCATGTAGTGTGCTGCCAGAGAGTCCATAGATGTGGTCGAAAGTCAGAGTTAGGTTCTGAAGAGTTAAAGAGTTAAGGTTGAATTAAATTAAAGAGTTGAATTGAGTTAAAGAATTGAATTGAGTTAGAGAGTTGAATTGAGTTAGAGTTGAATTGAGTTAGAGAGTTGAATCGAGTTAGAGAGTTGAATCGAGTTAGAGAGTTGAATCGAGTTAGAGAGTTGAATCGAGTTAGAGAGTTGAATCGAGTTAGAGAGTTGAATCGAGTTAGAGAGTTGAATCGAGTTAGAGAGTTGAATCGAGTTAGAGTTGAATCGAGTTAGAGAGTTGAATCGAGTTAGAGAGTTGAATCGAGTTAGAGAGTTGAATCGAGTTAGAGTTGAATCGAGTAAGAGAGCTGAATCGAGTTAGAGAGCTGAATCGAGTTAAAGTTTGATCGAGTTAAAGAGTTGGATCGAGTTAAAGAGTTGGATCGAGTTAAAGAGTTGGATCGAGTTAAAGAGTTGGATCGAGTTAAAGAGTTAGTTTTGAGTTAAAGAGTTAGTTTTGAGTTAAAGAGTTAGTTTTGAGTTAAAGAGTTTGTTTTGAGTTAAAGAGTTAGTTTTGAGTTAAAGAGTTCGTTTTGAGTTAAAGAGTTCGTTTTGAGTTAAAGAGTTCGTTTTGAGTTAAAGAGTTCGTTTTAAGTTAGAGAGTTCGTTTTGAGTTAGAAAGTTCGTTTTGAGTTAGAGAGTTCGTTTTGAGCTAGAGAGTTCGTTTTGAGCTAAAGAGTTTGTTTTGAGTTAAGGAGTTTGTTTTGAGTTAAACTGTTTGTTTTGAGTTAAACAGTTTATTTTGAGTTAAACTGTTTGTTTTGAGTTAAACTGTTTTGAGTTAAACTGTTTGTTTTGAGTTAAACTGTTTGTTTTGAGTTAAACTGTTTGTTTTGAGTTAAACTGTTTGTTTTGAGTTAAACTGTGTGTTTTGAGTTAAACGGTTTGTTTTGAGTTCAAAATCAAATCAAAATCAAAATAAACGGTTTATTTTGAGTTAAACAGTTAAAAGAGTTTTATTTTGAGTTAAACAGTTTAGAGTTTTATTTTGAGTTAAACAGTTTAAAGAGTTTTATTTTGAGTTAAACAGTTTAAAGAGTTTTATTTTGAGTTAAACAGTTAAAAGAGTTTTATTTTGAGTTAAACAGTTTAAAGAGTTTTATTTTGAGTTAAACAGTTTAAAGAGTTTTATTTTGAGTTAAACAGTTTAAAGAGTTTTATTTTGAGTTAAACAGTTTAAAGAGTTTTATTTTGAGTTAAACAGTTTAAAGAGTTTTATTTTGAGTTAAACAGTTTAGAGTTTTATTTTGAGTTAAACAGTTTATTTTGAGTTTAAAGAGTTTAACAACTCGCTGGCGTAGGGTGATAACAAAGTTTAACAACCAATCATGCAGCGCACTGAAATTTAATTACAGGGTAAAATGGATTCCGATATTGACACCCCGAGATCACCTAGACTGTCGTCACGAGCACGACGGATGCAGAGTCGCGAGCGGCAGACGCTGAAAGTCAGCGACGGTGAATCTACCACAGAGGACGCTGTGGACTGCGACAGCCGAGCGTGAGGGGCCTGAAGACAGATGTCGTCACCACAGTAGGCGCTGACGACGGGGGCCTCTCTCAGATGACCAGTACGAAGAAGGCGACGCTCAAGAGGGACTTACAGTGGAGGACGTCATCAAGTTTGTAACTAAAGTATTGTCATTTGAAAAAAAAAATCTGATTTCAGAGAAAAAAATCATTAGATAATTGCATCTGTTAATTACAAACCTGATTAAGCCGTTAATGTAATCACGTAGCTTCCCCAAAATATTATTTCCATAAACAGTTCCTACATTTACTATGGAAGGTCTAAAAATTCGATTATTAATGTCAATTATTATCGCTCATGCTGTGGAAGTTGTTTCTTTCTTCTTATATCAGGCAAAATTTTATTGCTCATGTTTGTTATAAGTAGAACTTAATTGAAAATAAGTATGTTACAGTACTAAAATCAATGCAATGAAATTTGGGCTTATATTCTATAAGCACGTGCCGATAATAATGTGTCTATAACCCTGCGTGTAATTAGGTAAAATATCTTATCGTATGGGGATGTAAATTTTAGTAAAAGTAAAGGGTTTGACAGTGTGGACGATGTATTTCGTGAACCTTTACATGATTAGTAGTATAAGTAGGTATTTAAATATCCCTTTTATGTAACAATAATACTAGTCTGAAGAATAAATACCGTTTACTTTCTGCAATACCTGCTACCATGAGTAAATTAAATAATTTGAAGTTTACCTCTACTTAAGTTGCTGTAATTCTTTGTATTATTTTATTGTATTCTGGTGTACAATGAAGAGTATTGGTATTGTATATACAGACTACTTTTAACTAAAATAGGATTGAAAAGGCAATAGGCAACACGGCCGAGTGTGATATTATTGTTGATCGTGCACCGGAGGTAGCACGCAGTCGGATGGCCGAGTGTGATATTTCATAAGATTTCAAGAATAAATTATAATTATTTTGCGTGAGTTATGTTAAACTTATGGCATTCAGTAAGTAGTGATTAAAAATGTGATTTGTGTTTACCCGAATATTTGTTAATTAATCTGTGGGTAGTCGCGAAAATGACCCTTCTCTCCTACCCGCCAATTCTAATGAGGAAAAAGTATAAAATGTAACTTACCATGGGATGGAGGGATCATTCTCGCTTGGCGCTTGAACCAGTAACATGTAGCACGAAGGTTACGGCTTGTTAACTAAATATTGTCAAAGAGTGTTGAAGTAAGAAGTTGGAGTAAAATAAAAGTAATTGATTGTACGAAGGACTTTGATTCATCACACGTTAATAATAGCGCAAGCGCCAGCCGCCATAAGGTACCTTTTACCGTGGAACGTCACATATCTTTACTATTTCATATCCAGTGAATGTCTAATTCATTTCCCGAATTGCGCCGATAGTCACCATAATTTCATAGAAGTTTGACGTTTAAGGCCGAGCCACACCGGCTTGCGTGTGCGTGACGTGCGCGTGTGCGTGCGCTAAAATGTTGGAGCCGCACACGCATACGTCACGCAAGCGGTGTGCCATCTCTCATAAGGATCTGTATACTACAACTCCGCACGCGCACGTGCACGTCACGCACACGCAGCCGGTGTGCACAGGCTTTTAAAGTAACACGTGCATTGCGTGGACTATCAAATCCGCTGTAGACTTTTCTTGGTACAGTCAAGGAATTTAAATTCCGACCCATTTCGTACTTTGTCACAGTGACAATCAATATGAAAGCCGCTAGAGACCTCATACGGTTGTCACTGTGACAAAGTACGAAATGGGTCGGAATTTAAATTCCTTGACTGTACGATTCTGTAAAGCAAATGTTCCATATGAACCTACTCGTAGAGTCAAACACTATATTTTAACTAGCAAAAATTAAAAAATATGTTTTTTTTTATAATTTCATATAAATTTGTCTAATATATACTGTGTTAAAGACCAATCGCCATCGCCAAACACACTTAACTTCCAGTTTTTCAGAACCCCCCTTTTCTGAAAAACCCGGAGAGATCCCCAGGGACCCGTGTTCAGTATTCAGCAGTCAAGGACAAGTGCGAGTTGGACTCGCCCACCGAGGGTTCCGTACTTTTTAGGGTTCCATCCCCAGAGGGTAAAACGGGACCCTATTACTAAGACTCCGCTGTCCGTCCGTCCGTCCGTCTATCACCAGGCTGTATCTCACGAACCGTGATAGCTGGACAGTTGAAATTTTCACAGATGATGTATTTCTGTTGCCACAATAACAACAAATTCTAAAAAGTACGGAGCCCTCGGTGGGCAAGTCCGACTCGCACTTGTCCGGTTTTTACCTTTGAATGAATGAATGAATGAAAATAATTGTTTTCAGGCAACTATTGGCCCATAGATAAATACCTTAAAACGAGCATACATATTATTACAAAATATATCTTAAAACTAAAAACACAATTATGACTGCGATGCAGTGACCTTTGGGTACGGAACCCTCAAACCCAGAGAGACCCCAGGGGCTCGTGCTCAGTATTCAGCAGTCGTCCGATCAGCACTTACAGGAATGCGTGTTTCATATTCACGGGCACATTTGAATAAGTATGTGTGGGACCGGGGCAGGGGTACTTCATTGGTATTTTAGTATATGCCGGTTAAAACGGTGAGGTGACCGACGGGTAAACAAGATTGTAGTTATATAATTATTAATTTTATATATTTTTTTATTCCATTCAGGCATTAAGTCCGCCATTTGTACATTATATTTTATGTTTCGAGCAATAAAGTTTAAATAAATAAATAAATACATAATAATTCGACTACTTAACTACAAATCTTAACAAACTAAAAATAGATAGCTAAAAATATTACCTTTCATCGGTAGAAGTGATGAAAATATCAATTGTTAATTTCATTTTGGCTCCTGTTTCACGAAAATCAAAAAATCCGTATGCGTTTTCGTCACCGTGAAACTATAAAAAATATTATTGCTTCACAAGATTTTCCACGAATTCGTCAAAATAACGTGGACGTTGCAGTCTTGTGTTTATCATCGCTCCATTCATCTAAAGCTAAATATAAACGTGTCCCAGTTCCCTGTCGTAGCCGTCAGATACATCGGGGCGAGCGAGATACTCATAAATATCTGAACACACCTCTATTGTCAATGCACCGGCTCCCCTAACATGACGAGTCCATATTATCTAGACAAGGGGCCCACAGATTATCAGTTCGCCGGACGATATCAGCCGGTCAGTTCTTCGGAGCTGTCTTTTGCGTTTAACTGACAGGCTGATATCGTCCGGCGAACTGATTATTAGTGGGCCCCTTAAGTTCAATAAGGTTTGTCTTACGGGTACTCAAAAAACGATATATAAATGTATACATAGAAAACACCCATGACTCAGGAACAAATATCTGTGCTCATCACATAAATAAATGTCATTACCGGAATTCGAACCCAGGACCAAAGGCTTCATAGGCAGGCTCACTACTAGGACAGACCGGTCGCCATCGTCAAAAAAAACCGGTCAAGTACGAGTAGGACTCGCGTTCCAAGGTTTCCGTACGTAATTCCGACTCACGCTTGACTGCACATTTCTAATAGGTTTTCCTGTCATCTATAGGTACTATTTTGTGTATATTTTTCAAAAATTTAGGCTCAGAGTTTCAGAGATAAAGGGGGGGGGGAATGGTCGGACAGACATACAGACGCACGAGTGATCCTATAAAGGGGCCCACTGATTAACAGTCCGCCGGACGGTATCGGCCTGTCAGTTAGAACAAAATTTTGACAGTTCCGAACAACTGACAGGCCAATACCGTCCGGCGGACTGTTAATCAGTGGCCCCCTTAAGGGTTCCGTTTTTTCCTTTTGAGGCACGGAACCCTAAAAACAACGTTACTTATTCTGCGCTAGAGACGTCTAGTATTTATTTTATAGCCCTAGGCCCCGAATTTCGGCCTAGGTTTGATATATAGCTGACCGTTTCGATACCTATCGCAATAAATACTGGGCGAGACATGATGTATAGCGTTTCGCACTATACGAACCTGTCAGACTGGCTATAAATCAACGCTTAGACATAAATGGAGATTGGACAAAATCTATGGTGAGACTCGAACTCGCGACTGGATCACTAGCCGGTGTTTTAAAGGGGTTCCTGACAAAAAGGATTAAAAATACTCCAATGTCCGTCTGTCACCAGGCTGATAGTTGAATTTTCACAGATGATGTATTTTTCTTGTTGCTATAACAACAAACACTAAAAAGTACGGAACCCTCGGTAGGCGAGTCCGACTCGCACTTGTCCGATTTTTTGGGACTTAGGTTTCAGCGTTATACCTGTTTACTGATTTGGCCTAGGTGATAAATAATAGTCCACCCGTACTTACCTATACCACCCGCCATAAATATCGCCGGACATGACGCATAGCGTTTCGCACCGAACAAATCATTTCTATTCTATTATTACGGGACTCGGAGATAGAAAATATAGGATAACATAAACGTAAATAAATGTTTTTTCTTTAATAAATAAAAGTACTTTCCACGACCATGTTTGAGTAAAATATTTATTTTCGTGATAACAATTTAACTACTTACATGATGCGTGTCTCTGAGAATCAAACAATTTAGTTAATCTAAAAAAATATTTAAATCGGTTCTTTGTTGCAAAAGCTATTCAAATAAAATTAAAATAAAAAATTTCGATTTTATATTTTAGTGCTACGCACAGTCAACTAAAAAAATAACGTACATATCAAGAGGGTAATATTGCATAGATGCTTGCGTATAACTTTCTTCGTTTTATCCATATTTTTTTTCCTCTTATGTGGGTATGTGATACTGATAACGACCAAGTATTTCTGTTTTTAGTGTCACAAATATGTAACGGGTAATTTCGTTAACCGCATAATCTCGAAAAAGCATTTAAAAAATCACCCATATTCGTTGTAATAAGAATCCCATTCCTTATTAAGCGCTACTTTTTTGTGTTTTTTTTCCTTTCGGAATACGAGTATATATGTAGTAGTTTTATAAAAATCTCTACTACTAGTCCTTTTGGATTCACGCAAATAGTTACATCCTATCGTTTTTAGGGTTCCGTAGCCAAATGGCAAAAAACGGAACCCTTATAGATTCGTCATGTCTGTCTGTCTGTCTGTCTGTCTGTCTGTCTGTCTGTCCGTCCGTATGTCACAGCCACTTTTTTCCGAAACTATAAGCACTATACTATTGAAACTTGGTAAGTAGATGTATTCTGTGAACCGCATTAAGATTTTCTTACAAAAATAGAAAAAAAACAGTAAATTTTTAGGGTTCCCCATACATAGAACTGAAACTCAAAATTTTTTTTTTCATCATACCCATACGTGTGGGGTATCTATGGATAGGTCTTCAAAAATGATATTGAGGTTTCTAATATCATTTTCTTCTACACTGAATAGTTTGAGAGAGAGACACTTTCAAAGTGATAAAATGTGTGTCCCCCCCCCTGTAACTTCTAAACTAAGGGAATGATAAAACTAAAAAATATATATGATGTACATTACCATGCAAACTTCCACCGAAAATTGGTTTGAACGAGATCTAGTAAGTAGTTTTTTTTTAATACGTCATAAACCGTAAACCGCAATTTTATTATGTTACTTGCTGTTACGGAACCCTTCATGGGCGAGTCCGACTCGCACTTGGCCGCTTTTTTTTATATAAAAATCCCTACTACTATTTTTGTCAGCGTTAAAAAAAAACACCAATACCATTTAATAAACATAACCTCATTCTCGATATTAAACTTTTGTGAGACATATTTCACAATGTTTATACGACAACGGTTCCAATCACTTGAATTTTTAGTCGCTATTGGCGACATTTTATAACCTCATTATGTTTGATTCCATTCTTATAGTAGGTATCTAAATTACTTCCACATTTCTTAGCATTACCATTTCAAGACGACAGTTACCCGCCTGCCGGCTCCGCGGCTTGCAACGAAACTTTAAATTCAAAAGTTCCCGGGAGACTCCAATTTCTTTAAAACTACAATTTATTTCGTACATCTATTTCCTTGTGGTTTAAATTACAAACTAAAAAGACGCATCTACCAAGTTACCATGACGACAAATACATATAGGTATTACAAGCTTTTATTTAATTTCACCTGACCGTTGTCTGTCTGTCTGTGTGTGTGTGTGTGTAATCAAATCTTGCAAGTTAAATTTAATCCAGTTCCCGGTTTCCGATTGAGCTGAAATTTTGCATACATACGTATGTCGGGTGACAATGCAATATTATGGTGTCATCGAGCTGATCTGGTGATGGAGACCGGAGGTGGCCATAGGAACTATGTGATAAAACAACGAAACCTAATTGTGTTTGGGGTTTTTAGAATTGTCACGATGAGTATTAGTTGCCTGTGGAAAGAAAAGTACAGTCAGCGATAAAAGCTTGTACCAAAAATGAAATTTTTGCCAAAAACTTATTTAGCCATAAGTTGATGTTGTTTTGACAACAAACCATAGAAGCGGAGCGTGAATCTCGCGACCTAAACGCGTAAGCGCCATGAGTTTAACGGCGCTTACGACGCTTTGGTCGTGATAAAACAATATCATTGTTTGGTATGACTTCTGTATAGTAATAATAACTCAATAACGGAACCCTAAGAAAGAAGGATAATTATGAAATAAATTTAACAGTCATAGTACAATACAAAAAGCGCCTGACAAATATCAAAATCGTCAAAAAACTAAATAAAGACAACATCGTTGAAAGTCTCGTACTATGTACAACATTTGAATCATACGTAGATACGACTTCATGCCATAGCGCGGTAGTTTGGAATATTGCCAACATCTTCGCACGCCGCCATTTTAAATTAAACCTAAAAAGACGTATTTCAACCGATATTTTTAATTTACGTACGACATTTAGTCTTTGAAAGATGTTTACTAACAGTTTCCACTTAAAAGTTAGTCGTTAAACGATTCTTATTGTGAGGCGGCTTAGCACGGTAGCCTTTTTATCGCTTGTCACCATGCCTGTCACGTTCTAACAGGTATGTAAGTGCGAAAGGGACGCGCATAGTGATAGTCGATAAAAATGGAACCGTGCTGCGCCTGCAGAAGTGGTATCATGGTCGCATTTTTATCATCAGATGATCTGTCACGCCATGCGTCACTTTCACACTTATATTTTGTTAGAACGTGACAGGCATGGTGATAAATGATAAAAACCTAGCATCTTAGCCCTACGGCAGGCGTATTATGGACCGCTTTATCCCCGTTTATCTACGTGATAAAATAACTGTCACTTTTTAACACCGCGGGATAGACAGTGACGGATACCGTTTTATCACGCTGTCTCTTAGACAAAAACGACCATCATATCCGTGCTAGGTACGACTTTTTGTCTTAAAATCTATAATTACTATTATACATCTTATAAAACAAAGTCTTTGTTTGTATTTTCGCGATAAACTCAAAAACTACTAAACGGGTTTTCATACGGTATTCACTTATAAATAGAGTGATTCTTGAGGAAGGTTTAGGCGTAGGTATAATTTGTTTTAACAAAAGTTTTTAAAAGGTTAACTTATGCGGAGCCGTGGCGAGTCGCTAGTTGTATTATAAAACAACCCCAAGCGTACTGGCCCCAATTTCACCACCGTGACAGGTGCGACAATTGTAAAACATCACTGTTGCTGACGTCACAGGCATCCATGGGCTACGGTTACCGCTTACCATCGAGCGGGCCGTATTCCTGTTTGCCACCCATTGCATTATTTAAAAAAAACTTTATTATATAGGAAAAAAACAGATATTTCTCTTGCTAAGTTTATGACAATTGTCACAAGAAACACTACAATTGTCACGAAATTCCGACATATAACTGATTTCCTGTCAAGATTCACCGACAATGCTACAAATATGTCGACTATAAAAAATAATTCTTGTTTCACAACAGAATTGTAATACATACAATTGTAGCAAAATGCCTGTCATGTTTGTAAATATTCCTATAGAAAATATTATATAAAATTTTAATAAGTCACCTGTTGCTTGACAATTGTCGCTCGACATATGTCACTGACAATTGTAACCGTGGTGAAATTGGGGCCTGGTAAGTCATTAATAATAAAACTGTCAAAAAAATACAATTAAATTGATAATAAACTGAACCGAAATTAATGAAAAATTCACCGCAAGCGAAATGAATCGCATTCACGTCATAATGGAGTGTTCACAGACCATGGCCACTTAACTATTAGATACCGCAAGTGGTATGAAATTGTAGAAAAACCAAGTGTAGACAAATGAACGAACGTTTCTTTTTTACCTTAAAACACGGTCACAGAGCAATTTGTAAATGGAATGTTATTTGAACAGCTTAAAAACTAACAAATTAATAAATAAATTAATTATAAGCAGTTTTTTAATTTGTACAAGTAATGATGGCTTACGACATTTCTATAGTTATTTGTTTACAAGGGGGCAAAATTGTTGCAAGGGTTTCAAAGCACGAGGGTTAAACAAAATTTGCCCCCGAGTGAAACACAAAATTTTTCACCACACCAGCCCGAAGCAAATATTTAAATGTAAATATCAAACAGAATCAATTCAAATCAAATCCAAATAAATGTTATTAAATATTTATCATCTAAAATCATCATTTAAAAGTCAATTCTACCAGCAAACATAAGAAAACAACTCAAAATTTGCATTTGATTACTTTGCCTCACATGTGAATAAAATGCAACTATGCTATCAGTTTTTTAAGTGCAAAGTAAGTCTTTCCGAGCTGGTGTGGTGAATAGTACATCCCACCAAAAACATTCTGTAAAAAACTAGCCAAGTCTCGATGGAGCTGCTTGTTTATCTCTAAAAAGTAATGAAATCTAGACAAAGTCGTGCCAAGTCTAAGGTTCCTTACTGCGATTTCTTTATTATTATAGTTAATGTTGTGTGACTTGGCCGTTGAAGGGTACACAAGGGTACAAAACCAGGTGCTCCGTGACACCATTGCACCAATCTGTCGCCAGAACCGCTACCCATTGACGATGGAAAATTGCCACTTGGAAAACGTTGATTCAATAACCAGTCAATTGTAGGCTTGATAAAGCTGCGTATTTCAATAATACTTATGTATGGGCGAGCCTGAAACAAACACTTCTTTTTGGTGCAATGGCAGATTGGTGCAATGGTGTCATGGAGCACCTGGTTTTGTACCCTTGTGTACCCTTCAACGGCCAAGTCACACAACATTAACTATAATAATAAAGAAATCGCAGTAAGGAACCTTAGACTTGGCACGACTTTGTCTAGATTTCATTACTTTTTAGAGATAAACAAGCAGCTCCATCGAGACTTGGCTAGTTTTTTACAGAATGTTTTTGGTGGGATTTCACTTCTTTTTGTAGAAACGTGGGCATATTGATTTATTTTATTAGATTTTCTTATTTAACACATTTTTTCTTTTTAGGAGTAGTTTTTTTTATTATTACAAATCTTTCTTTTCTTTTTTTCCGGTTCTGATTCTTGTACAGTAGCAACAGTTTTTCGTATTGCCCATTCATTAAATCTATAATAATTAAATAATAATCAGTAATCCGTCACTAATCATCATATAATGACTTGGCAATCGCACATAATGCTTTACTCGTACCGTACTCGTAAATATGTGTAATGCTCAAACTGCAATTAGCGCTAGCGTTGTGTTCAATTAGAATTATTTTTAATAGGTGACGATGACCCTTTTGTCATTATGCAGCCGTGCGATGGCCAAGTCATTATACGTATTACAAATTAAAGATATCTTATTGATACGGTTTTAACACCCCATGGCACTGATTAAAATAACCGACTTGGTTTCACATTACATCTCAAAACTTTTTTGTAGTAAAAGCGTTGCGAGACTTGCACCTTTTTACATGTAATGTTTTTGATGGGATCTCATCTCTTTTTGTAGGCAGTCCTTCTTTTCGGGTACTCATACCCATACTATGTATACACATATCATAACTAAACATATCTTCATTCATACTCACATCGTACATCGTAGAGTACCTTTACTTTACTTTACCTACTATTTGTAGGAACTGCAACAGTAACTTTGTAATATCATATATTTATATGGGATTACAAACTTACTTATGCAGTTCTTAGATCTTTAAAACGTGACTGATATTGCAATATTTTTAGATTTTCCCTTTATGTGGCCATTAAACCCTAACTCTGTACCAAATTTCAGCTCTCTGAGTTTATGGGAAGTACTAGTTCTATTCTGATGATCATGAGTGAGTTTCATAAATGCGAAACTTTGCTTTCGCTTAACTTCGGAACTAAATGACCTACAGACTTGAAAGTTTGGATTTTAAGTATGTGATTATAGCTTACTGGATGACCAAAATTTCTTCGTTCTGGTCTTATCCAGAGGTTCTCAAATAGGGGCCTGAAAATGCGGCGAAATGGTTCCAGTAAATATGGTATGGTACGGCAGTGTTTGCGTCGCGCTCGACTTGGCGGGGGCACTGCCGTGCCCCCCGATTATTGTCTAGGCTCGGAAGTAGCTACTTGCAGGCTGAGGATTCGTTTTAAACGGACGACCTTGGGAGTCCGTTTAATTGAATCCGAAGCCAGCAAGTAGCCTTCCAGCCGAGTCATATATAGTGCTTTTCTCAAAAATGGTGCAAGAAATATAAATATCATAGAAATATTTTACAAAAGCAACATTCTTACGTATATATTTTCACAGAACAAAGCCCTTGCCGCCTTTTTATTTTTTTTAATAAAAAAATAGAAGTGTATTTTTCTGCCGAAAATACGCCAACCTATTTGAGACAGCTAAATAGTCGCGGTTCTAATCATCTGTTTGGCTGTTTAATGGGCCTGTGCCTTCATTTGATATGGCCATTTCAACTTTTAAAAAGTTTGGAACTCGACAAATAATGGAATTTGTATGCAACATTGCAGTCCTAAAATCGAGACTGCAATGTTTTTAACTTTTTAATTTTTGGCTGACCATAAACTCCGCGCTTCGCGACCTCTTTTTTAGATGGTAAAGTCGACTTTGCCGTCCATTTTTGAGAAAAAGATTTTTAGTTGGCCTAACGTCCTTAGTTTTAATTTTAAGTTCCCGCTTGTACATGTTAGAGTAACCTTTTATGGATTTCTGTGGTCTGAAATAAATATTTTCCATTTTTTTAACTTCTCCTGCATTTTACAGCATTTGCGAATTTGATCGCGATGATGAATATGCGTAAATGGCCATACAAGAATTACTACACTAAATATGCTTAATATCAAAGAACCCTTTATAAACTTAAAAAGAACACACGCAATACGATTATTCGCTCGGACTAGTTTAATATAATGGTCTGCGGGCTTGATCGAAAAACGCTCAAATTCGTAAAGAGTGCGAGCAAATGCACACGAAATGCTGATTGAGCCGCAATATTCAGAAACCGGTTTTGTACTGAACGAAAATAAGTACAAATTGACCAAATATAAGATACTACTACTACTACTACTACTACTAGGTATTACTTAATTTTTTATCGTGCCAGAAGCGCTGGTGGCCTAGCGGTAAGTACGTGCAACTTTCAATCCGGAGGTCGCGGGTTCAAACCCCGTTCGTACCAATGAGGTTTTCGGAACTTATGTACGAAATATCATTTGATATGAGTATTTACCAGTCGCTTTTCGGTGAAGGAAAATATCGTGAGGAAACCGGACTAATCACAATAAGGCCTAGTTTACCCTCTGTCTTTGAAGGCCAGATGGCAGTCGCTTTCGTAGAAACTAGTGCCTACACTAATACTCAGGATGAGTTTTTCAAGCGGACCTCAAGTTCCCATGAGCCGTGGCAAAATGCCGGGATAACGCAAGGAAAATGAAAATGAATGGTTTAAATTTTTATCGTAATTGCATATTTAACACACATTTACAATTTCAAACATAAATTACAAATAAATAAAAAGTTAAAAACTACTTTTAGTTTTAAGTAAAAAATTCCCCCAGATCTGTTCTCTGCGGAAGGGTGCCCATAATGCTGGCTACATTCCCCCGCTGAATGGCAATGCCGATATTACTTATTAATAAAATTGTAATATAGATATTTGTTTTTACATTTATTAGAGATCAAAGTTAAGCCTTTATAAGGCAGAGTTTTCCCATCTGGTTTTGAACTTTATTTCATAGTGACAGGATTCAATTTTGCATAATTCCTGACACCCTCATGCCTTATAAAGGGTTAAACTGGTTTTCCAACGCTTTTGCTTTCAGTACGGATATGATCGTCGTTTGTCTACGTGACAGCGTGATAAAACGGTGTCCGTCACTTTCTATCCCGCGGTGTTAAAAAGTGACAGTTATTTTATCACGTGGATAAAACCATCCATAATACAGCGGCAGAGCACCGTATTTGTCGAAACGGTTTAAAAATGGAACGCAATTTCGAATAGTGCAAACACAGACAAAACATCCTCTAGACTGAGCATAGTCGCGCTACCCCCTCTGCCACGCATACGGTAGTTTTATTCTACGTTCGAGTCGATAGTGTCTTTATGTGACGTCCGTGTCTTTGGACGGACCAATCACGGCACGGGACAGCGCTCACCTCGTCCCGCGCACCCCCGTATTTTTGGCATCATCGGTTGCATGAAATAATTGCTCTAAACTCGGTCTAGAGGATTCCTAGTCTATGACTGCAAATAAAGTGCGACCAACCAGAAATGAGGTTGGGAGTGCACTGTTTTTTTTTAAGAAATTCGGGCTTTTTTTAAATTCTACAAACAAATAGGTAGTGCAAGGAACGTTGGCTAAAGGGGCCCACTGATTAACAGTCCGCCGGACGGTATCGGTCTGCCAGTTGTTCGGAACTGTCAAAATTTTGTTCTAACTGACAGGCCGATACCGTGCGGCGGACTGTTAATCAGTGGGCCCCTTTATGGATAACTGACAATAAGTACCCTTTAAGTTGAATATGATATATATATTATTGAAGTTCAGAAATATACGAAAATACGAACTATTAGACATTTTGAGAGCAAACTGTTGTGAAATTCGAGCAGCTTTTATCCTCCAGCCGCCCGGAGACCTATAAAAAGGTCTCCTGTTCCATTCTAATTAGAACTTTGTGTTCACAAAATAAAATTTCATTTTGCTTGGCAAGGTTTGACGTATGGGGGCTAGAGTTAACCTCTAGGTAGGTAGTAGGTATTCCACGAAATAATTATTTTAAATCCGATGTACAAACAGCAACAAGCCTGACTGTACATCGGTGGACATTATTACAAAAGGCATAAGGTCCACCGATGTACAGTTAACAGTGTTGGCGATGGTACTTTGTTTGCAATGAAAATATTTAGGTCATATGAATATTTTATTTTTCATAGTGATGAAGTTTTTATTTTTATGAAATCTTTGAGAAATTTAAATATCGGAAAAATATAACACAATTTGCAGATTTGATGTTTTTTTTAGAAAGCACTCATTTTTTCGCTATCAAATAAATATTTCGATATTTTCCTATTCGTATAGCTAAATTTGACGCTCCCAGATTATTGACGAGATCATTTTTTGAGGTCGTTAAGTACAGTCGGCTACAAATAAAAAAAGTGAATAAAAAATAATAATAATAAGAGTGAATAATCGCAACGTCGGGCCGTGCTCGTTGACATCACCATCCCCCATGATGAGAATCTCGTGAAGGCCGAGAAGGACAAGTCCAGTAAGTACCTAGACTTGGCTCACGAGATAACCGCTATGTGGGATGTGTTTATACTTATTTTTTGTTGTTTTTTATGTGTTTTTGTATTTTACTTTTATATTCATGTTATAAATGACCTAGCCTAAGAAGAAAAATAAATAAATGAAAATGCAGAGTGAATAAAAAATATTTTTAGGATTCCGTACTCAAAGGGTCAAAATGGGACCCTTTCACTAAGACTCCAATGTCCGTCTGTCTGTCACGAGGCTGTATCTCATAAACCGCGATTTATGAGAAATTGAAACAGTTGAAATTTTCACAAATGGTGGATTTACCTATATTGCCGCTATAAAAACAGAATAAGATAAATATTCAAGTGGGGCTTCCATACAACAAACGTGTTTTTTTTGCCGTTTTTTGCGAAATGGTAAGGAACCCTTCGTGCACGAGTCCGACTCGCACTTGGCCGGTTTTTTTCGTTAGATTCGGATATCAGTTGTCTGGATTGAAGATCTCCTCATTCTGGGTGGAATAAATGTAAAATCACAATTAGGGTCACACATAAATGTATTAAATATTTCGTTGAGTTTGTTGTATAACAAACGTGATTTTATTGCCGTTTTTTTGCGTAATGGTACGGAACCCTTGTTGGGCGAGTTCGACTCACACCACAGAATAAATAATAGTACTAGGTACAGAAGACTCACTCTCTAACAAAACGCGTCTGTCACGATCAGCACAGATATGGCCGCTAGGTGGCGACAGCGCCACGCGCGGCTTATGGCTTTCCCCAAAATTGGGGTAGAGCGGACGTACTTTTAGCTACCTGTAGCAAAGCGACGAAATCGCGGAGTGAGCCACGCCTGCTCACACTTATCCAGTTTTATTATTTATTTATTTAGGCAATCCCAGACAAATTTGAAGTGCGCCATCAGTTAAAGCGACTCCTTCCGTTTCTGCGTAAATTATAACTAAGAGCTGGCTTCTGCCCAAACACAGCTTAACACAGCGCGACCACTTGAGTTAGTAAACGCTATTTATTTAAAATATCTGGGAGACCGAGCTTTGCTCGGAAAACGTATAAAAACTCAAAAATGCGCGTTTTTTCAGAGATAAGACCTAGATAGATTTATAACAAATTTTATCGAAATCGTTAAGAGCCGTTTCCGAAGTCCCCGAAATAAATATATGTATAAATATATATACATACAAGAATTGCTCGTTTAAATGCATAAGATTTATATTTAGGGTTATATAGTAAAGGTGTAAAACAAATCCCACCAAAAACATTCTGTAAAAAACTAGCCAAGTCTCGATGGAGCTGCTTGTTTATCTCTAAAAAGTAATGAAATCTAGACAAAGTCGTGCCAAGTCTAAGGTTCCTTACTGCGATTTCTTTATTATTATAGTTAATGTTGTGTGACTTGGCCGTTGAAGGGTACACAAGGGTACAAAACCAGGTGCTCCGTGACACCATTGCACCAATCTGTCGCCAGAACCGCTACCCATTGACGATGGAAAATTGCCACTTGGAAAACGTTGATTCAATAACCAGTCAATTGTAGGCTTGATAAAGCTGCGTATTTCAATAATACTTATGTATGGGCGAGCCTGAAACAAACACTTCTTTTTGGTGCAATGGCAGATTGGTGCAATGGTGTCATGGAGCACCTGGTTTTGTACCCTTGTGTACCCTTCAACGGCCAAGTCACACAACATTAACTATAATAATAAAGAAATCGCAGTAAGGAACCTTAGACTTGGCACGACTTTGTCTAGATTTCATTACTTTTTAGAGATAAACAAGCAGCTCCATCGAGACTTGGCTAGTTTTTTACAGAATGTTTTTGGTGGGATTTCACTTCTTTTTGTAGAAACGTGGGCATATTGATTTATTTTATTAGATTTTCTTATTTAACACATTTTTTTTCTTTTTAGGAGTAGTTTTTTTTATTATTACAAATCTTTCTTTTCTTTTTTTCCGGTTCTGATTCTTGTACAGTAGCAACAGTTTTTCGTATTGCCCATTCATTAAATCTAATAATTAAATAATAATCAGTAATCCGTCACTAATCATCATATAATGACTTGGCAATCGCACATAATGCTTTACTCGTACCGTACTCGTAAATATGTGTAATGCTCAAACTGCAATTAGCGCTAGCGTTGTGTTCAATTAGAATTATATTTAATAGGTGACGATGATCCTTTTGTCATTATGCAGCCGTGCGATGGCCAAGTCATTATACGTATTACAAATTAAAGATATCTTATTGATACGGTTTTAACACCCCCTGGCACTGATTAAAATAACCGACTTGGTTTCACATTACATCTCAAAACTTTTTTGTAGTAAAAGCGTTGCGAGACTTGCACCTTTTTACATGTAATATTTTTGATGGGATCTCATCTCTTTTTGTAGGCAGTCCTTCTTTTCGGGTACTCATACCCATACTATGTATACACATATCATAACTAAACATATCTTCATTCATACTCACATCGTACATCGTAGAGTACCTTTACTTTACTTTACCTACTATTTGTAGGAACTGCAACAGTAACTTTGTAATATCATATATTTATATGGGATTACAAACTTACTTATGCAGTTCTTAGATCTTTAAAACGTGACTGATATTGCAATATTTTTAGGTTTTCCCTTTATGTGGCCATTAAACCCTAACTCTGTACCAAATTTCAGCTCTCTGAGTTTATGGGAAGTACTAGTTCTATTCTGATGATCATGAGTGAGTTTCATAAATGCGAAACTTTGCTTTCGCTTAACTTCGGAACTAAATGACCTACAGACTTGAAATTTTGGATTTTAAGTATGTGATTATAGCTTACTGGATGACCAAAATTTCTTCGTTCTGGTCTTATCCAGAGGTTCTCAAATAGGGGCCTGAAAATGCGGCGAAATGGTTCCAGTAAATATGGTACGGCAGTGTTTGCTTCGCGCTCGACTTGGCGGGGGCACTGCCGTGCCCCCCGATTTTCGGTGATTTGGTGAAGGTTCAGAGCTTCTGAGCCATGAAAATCATTTCATTGCGCAATGAAATTGGAGATTGATCATGTTGGTAAGTATCTGATCTGTTATGGTGGCAGCACTGTGGCGCTGATGTTAAGTCTCTTCTAGAATCTATGGCGATAGAAAGGTTAGCTACTGTCAATTTTATAAAATAAAAGTTAACTACCTATTTTTTTATTTTATGAAAGCCTCTTGATGTACTGCCTTTTCAATAGATCCTCCTCTTCCTTTCGTGGTTTATTTATTATCGTGGTTTTACCTTAAACTCCGACGTTTCAGCTGAGTTGCACCAGCTGTGGTCACGGAAAGACTGACGTTCCAGCAAATGACAACGGAGATGAGGGTTTAGTGTTGTTTTATTTATATTCCATTGACATTTGCTGGGACGTCAGTCTTTCCGTGACAGTTGGTGCAACTCAGCTGAGACGTCGGAATTTAACAATGAAATTATACCGCGATAGACCCGTTTGTATAATTAAATATGTATTGTGTACAAAACATGAATTTAGTGTTATAATTATCGTGTTGTGGTAGTTTGCGTTCCAGTTTAATAAGAGTGTTTTTCAATATAGTGGAATAACTTCTTCTAACACAGCTGTATCTAAACGCTCACAAATATAAACTTAATCCCGTTCCGTGCGGCGTCGCAACAATAACAGACGGGACACAGTTCTATTGTAGCCGCCAGTTAACTGACTATTATCAGGCCCCTTTTTCACCACCGTGACAGGTCCGACAATTGTCGACATCACTGTTACTGACGTCACAGGCCTCCATAGGCTACGGTAACCGCTTACCATCAGACGGGCGGTGTGGTTGTTTGCCACCAACATGTTAATTAAAAACAAACTCCACTATATCGCCAGTCAATAAGTACTCGCAAAATGCGAAGCTAATGACGAAATTCCGACGCAGAACTCATTTGCTGTCAAGAATTACCGAAACGTCTTTGAAATCTTGTGATAACTGTCATCATTATCATCACAAACATCGCAAGAGAAATACCTGTTCTCTTGCGATGCCTATACCTATATATATATATATATATATATATATATATATATATATATATATATATATATATACGAGTATATAGCGATACCTGTTTATTACATACTAGCGACCCGCCCCGGCTTAGCATGGGTTACACAAAAACTTAACAAATTATACACCTAAACCTCAAGAATCAATCAATGAAAATTCGTTCAGTAGTTTTTGAGTATATCCGAACATACATATACATACGTACTCACAAACAGACAGACGCGGTAGGGACTTTGTTTTACGAGTACATATAAGGTGTAGTGATTAGAGATGCGCAAAACGCTTCGCTGAGTTGAAAAGATTGATTATCTTTCGCTCGCGCTGATATAAATCGCTCAATTCGCTCACTTCGCTCAGTGGATCTGTAGACTATATTGTTCACACACACACACACACACACACACACACACAGCAATAAGTGCGACTAAGATGGCAAATCGCGCAATACGATCCCGCCATGTTTTCCCGACACCCTCCGAATTCTTCCGAACCGCCTCGAAACCTATTCGCATCGCTCATTTGAATCATGAGTGGGAAAGAGCGCGCAAGGAACACTGAGATAGATGAGCGACTGAGTGACTTAAATCATCAGTGAGTTAAAGAGTGAGCGAGTTCAATCAAACGATATATGTAGTTCATTTAAATTACTCACTCGTGAATGACACATGTCTAGTAGTGATTATTACGGTAGTTAAAGTACTGCTTTCAACGTACTCTGTATACTCTGTATCAGAAACATAAAGAATTGTCTTTATGAAATACCAGTCGCCCGAGTTATTTTAAACGTGGTTCAGGGAATCCTGAGATAGTGGCGGTTGCTAGTTCATTTGTAAATGTTTGTGTTGTGGACAGATCACTTGCCTCAACCTTTTTGAAGTGAAAACTTCTTTAGCGGCGCGACAGAATAAATAATAGTACTAGGTACAGAAGACTCATTCTCTAACAAAACGCGTCTGTTACGATCATCACAGATATGGCCGCTAGGTGGCGACAGCGCCACGGCGCGGCTTATGGCAAACCCCAAAATTGGGGTCGAACGGATGTACTTTTAGCTACCTGTAGCAAAGTGACGAAATCGCGGAGTGAGACACGCCTGGCGGCGCTGAGCACTTTTTGTGATGGGGAAAAAATGACAAACTCGTGACCGTAAGACGTAAGACGTAACCCTCTCTTTCTACCGCGCAGCGAAAATGTATGCCTGAGCCTGCTGTTTCGTTTGGGCAGCGCAGGGCGCTTGCGTGACGTCACGTGTGAGGGACACTGTTACAATGTCATTGTGTTTTTCTTTTTTGATTTAAATGCCATCTAGTGAGTTTCCCTCAAACTGGTATTAATACAACTCTAGTACTCACAGTGACGTGCTTAGGGGTTTCAAGTAATGCGACGAAATAACGCTAGATGGCGTTAACCTCAATTATACATAGTGCTGCAGACAGCTTGCACTAGATGGCGTTGTTATATATATTTTGAGTTACAATGTCGTTGAGTTTTCACTTCTGCCGGCACTCCCGGAGTGCAACCGTTTTTTTTTTAATTTAGGCGAATCTGATGCTCTGTCGCTCCTAGGCATCTTTGAAATGAACCATTATCATCATTCACTTGCCCTTGTCCCATTCACTTGGGCTCGACGCAGCATGTCTTTTTCTTCCATACCTCTCTCTCGCCCGTCATCTCATCATTCGCTTGCGTTCGTTTAAAAAATTGTGTAGTACATATTATTTTTAGATCTTTTATTTATCGGATAGATACATAGAAAAATACACCGCCTATTGTATAAAAAAATACCCTCAATTGTATACCAAACATTCAGATATCCCTCGGCGTTACGCCAGTAGGTTTCAAAATAAGCTGGTGCAGGTTATCCCCTCAAAACTCAAACTACATTCAAAAAGTCCTAATTCAATGGCAATAAAAATATTCAATAAAATTAGTAACGAAATAAATAACACCAAGTCCGACAATGAATTCTTTAAAAAACTAAAAGATCACTTAATAGAAAAAGCTTCATCTCAGCCATATGACGTCCACTGCTGAACATAGGCCTCCCCCTTTTATGGGGGGGTGAATGCCATAATCGCCACGCTTGGCAGGCGGGTTGGCGATCGCAGTCGAGTACACCGAATTTGAGGGACGCTGCTGCCCGTCCACCGGTGGTCTTGGACGTAGTTTAAGGACATACCCGGGTCCAGAAAAAGCTTACTATACTTTAAATGAATTTTTTCACGACCAATAACTGCAATTAATAAAGCACCTATATAATAAATAATATACCTAATAAACATATATAATCACTAATAGGTATACTTAATCTAATTGTACAAAAAACTCGATCTCCTCTTGAATAAACTGTTTGCTGTGCCCTACAGGGTGACATGTTGTACACAATTCTATGTAATAGGTTAAGATACAATGTGATATGCAATAAAGATTATGAGTATGAGTATGAGTATGTAAACTTCTACCTTCTTGCTCTATTTTTTTTTATATTTCGTATTTTTTAAGCAACGAAAACTAGTACCAGAGTTAGGTAGATAGGTATTTATTGTTACTATAATGTTCATACCAAGTTTGGTATTGTCATAGCAAGATAGCGTAACTACGAATGTATGGGAGTGGCTTTTGGGCGGCGGATGCGTGTAACAAACGCTTCAATACAGATGTAGTGGATAATCATTTTCCATCGTATTTTCAAGGAAACGTACGAACGTGTCTTGCTATTTTAGTTAGTCACGGTACAAAAAGTACTGACATTGACTGAACTAGCACAATAAATACGAACGTTTCCGAGAAAATACGATAGAAAACAATGCACTACATTTGTACCCGGAGTCTTTACGCAGTAGTCTGTGCGATAGTGGATAAAATACTGCACGTAAGAATGTTATTATTGTATTCCGCGACATTTTTAGGGTTTCGTACTTTATTATAATAGTACATTACTACAGAGGCCGGGACGAAAGGGGTTGCCGGCCGAAGACATATAGACGGATCGGTCTGAGCGCGGGCAACCCCATTTCCCGCCGAGGTATGTATAGTGCTTTTCTCAAACATGCAATGAAATAAATAAAATAAAAAATCCACGAAACCCAAGTTTTATTTATAGAAAAAACTAAAAGTAAACTACACCCAAAATATACACGTACCTATATCATTATCACGCGTATGTTTTACACGAGTCGTGTATTTTTACTACCCGTATATTTTCATGTATCTTTGATTTTTTCGCCTTGTATCCGTCTGACTGTCGTTTTCGTCACATAAGTTTACATAGTCTTTCATGTTGATATCATGTTTCACATCACATCGTTGCTTTGTGCATGGAGTAAATAATTTCCACAGTGTTGACGAATTTGTAGTTACATTCATTTAAAATATGCCACAAAACTGTTTCTAATAAACTGTAAGCCATTTTTCTTAGTTTCTCAAATAATAAAATTGCCATAAGCAATTAAGCAACCATACAGGGTGATTCAGGAGACGTGAGCAGGATTAACACTGCGCATTTCGTAAATTATAAGCAACTGTTTCGTATCAGTATTTGTGAGGTTAACGTTAATTTTCTAGTCGTGTTGAAAAAAAAAGTTATTAATTTATTTCCGACATGCATGGTCACCCTAAATTTAGAATACTAAACTACCGATATTCTGTGTCTAATTAAATGTCATCACTGTCATCATGGTCTGTTTACTTTTGAAAACTCGTATCTCACTCAAGTTGACAGTTTATTTTCTTCGTAATCAAAATGCTGTCATTACGGTTAAAGAGGTTTTATGTTTATTAATTAGGTCTGGTAGGGTGACCATGATTGTAGAGAATTAAATAAGCCCTCACCAAAAAGTAAAAAAATAGGAAAAAGTGTGGTTGTTTCACCTAAATCTAAAAATCCACGAAACCCAAGTTTTATTTATAGAAAAAACTAAAAGTAAACTACACCCAAAATATACACGTACCTATATCATTATCACGCATATGTTTTACACGAGTCGTGTATTTTTACTACCCGTATATTTTCATGTATCTTTGATTTTTTCGCCTTGTATCCGTCTGACTGTCGTTTTCGTCACATAAGTTTACATAGTCTTTCATGTTGATATCATGTTTCACATCACATCGTTGCTTTGTGCATGGAGTAAATAATTTCCACAGTGTTGACGAATTTGTAGTTACATTCATTTAAAATATGCCACAAAACTGTTTCTAATAAACTGTAAGCCATTTTTCTTAGTTTCTCAAATAATAAAATTGCCATAAGCAATTAAGCAACCATACAGGGTGATTCAGGAGACGTGAGCAGGATTAACACTGCGCATTTCGTAAATTATAAGCAACTGTTTCGTATCAGTATTTGTGAGGTTAACGTTAATTTTCTAGTCGTGTTGAAAAAAAAAGTTATTAATTTATTTCCGACATGCATGGTCACCCTAAATTTAGAATACTAAACTACCGATATTCTGTGTCTAATTAAATGTCATCACTGTCATCATGGTCTGTTTACTTTTGAAAACTCGTATCTCACTCAAGTTGACAGTTTATTTTCTTCGTAATCAAAATGCTGTCATTACGGTTAAAGAGGTTTTATGTTTATTAATTAGGTCTGGTAGGGTGACCATGATTGTAGAGAATTAAATAAGCCCTCACCAAAATGTAAAAAAATAGGAAAAAGTGTGGTTGTTTCACCTAAATCCGACGGTGATTGATCAATCAGTTACTGAGTGTGCAGGATTAGTCCTGCTCACGTCTCATGAATCACCCTGTATACATACTTCGTCTTTGACTTGGCGGCAGAGGTAGCAAGTTATTTAAAATCAATTTTGCTTACGCTGCCAATTCCAACACCTACGATTACAATTAATATTAATTTCATTATTTCGTCGGAACTCATATTAAAGTCAAAAAATCAACAACGCACCATAAATCCAATAAAACAGAATGAATACTTTTCAACTTTACCTCCATAACAATTTCAAAAATATAAACGCGTGTTTGAGAAGATCTTTTTACCGCTAACGTTTAGATGAAATATTTTAAATGTTTTTATTTGTGTAGTTAAATTTATAATTTAAAATTATAGAATGTATTATTTATTAAGTTCATGTTGATTTTATACAAATAAAACTGCAAATTATAGCGAACATTGTTTTTTTTTTTTTATATAGGCGTAGTGGCAGAGTGTCATTACCAACCATAAAGCAAATACTGCCTCTAGTTTTTTTTAATGGATGAATGCCACGATGCTGTTTCACAAATATCTGTGAAATGAAAATTAAAGAAGAGGACTTTGCCGGCCTAGGCCTGCAAGATGTGTATGAAATTCCATTAACGACCTTTTGTCCTAGCCGCACCTGAAACGTCATACTTCGCAGCCTATTATAAGGAACATAACATCAATATTTCATTGCATGTTTGAGAAAAACTATTTATCTTTTCTGTGTAGGTACTTTGAATCGTTTTATAAAGGCATTTGATTGTTAATGTTTTGCAATTGGTAAAATATTAAAAGGAGGAATTTTATTTACATATCTAAATAAATAATAATTAAATTGTGCATTATTGCTTAATTCTTATTCAGTAGTTTCTGATGATTTTTACCCGTAGATAAAAGCAAACTAATATTTAAAATAGATAGTTGATTGCCATTTTTTGCGTAATGGTACGGAACCCTTCGTGCGCGAGTCCGACTCGCACTTGGCCGGTTTTTATTTGCGTTTCTCTAAGTCTGTCCATGAGTATATTATCTCCGACTTTGTAACCAAAAGCGACTTCTAAAATTGTCCGTTCGCGCCAAACTGTCGCAATATAAAATACATTGTATGAGCTTCTTAGTGACATACTCGTTTCCTGTGTGACACGTAACACTGTGGTATGGTAATAACGGTGTTACAGAGTAATCTAACGATTACTGTCATGTGTACAGTCATAGTCATAAGTATGTAACTACATACGCTTTAGGGTTCCGTACCCAAAGGGTAAAAACGGGACCTTATTACTAAGACTCCACTGTCTGTCTGTCTGTCACCAGGCTGTGCCTCATGAACGGAACCCGCGGTGGGTGAGTCCGACTCGCACTTGTCCGGTTTTTATTATCTTTATTTCAATATATATATTCGTGACCTTAACTGTACCTACCTAAGTACCTGTATAAGTTTGGTACGAGCCCTTCGAAGACTTCCTATTCCTAAGGGGGTGAAAATGAGTTAGAAAGTTTTTTTCACATGGTGGCAAAATTTGTTTAACCCTCGTGCCTTGAAACCCTCGCAACGCTTAACATTCCATTTTTCAATTTTGGAATCTTTCGCTTGCTCAGGTATCAATATAGCACGAGAGGTTAAACATATACATACATATAGATATGCTGCTTTAAATGCTTTCAAATACTTACACACTCACAATTTATTGGGTTTCTTTCGAGCATACTCTATAGAAAATAAGTACTACTTAGTATCCATTTTCCCCACTAATTCTCTCCACATATGCATTACGCATTAGCTCGTAACATTGTGTCCACATTGCCCGGTGTCCTAATGCCCCATTATACCCCGCAGGTAATTAAAACGCTATTACAGCCAGGAATCCGTAATGGACGGTTTTCCTTACGTAATTAGATAAAGGCTGATTATTTTGTTTATCAATATTGTATGCTGTATTTTAGCACAATAATTTAAGTTCAAGTGAAAACATATCGAATAGATTGACGCTATTTTCGCTGACAGTCATAAATTGTCATTTAACTATAGGTAATTGTTAGCAGATTGAATATGTAATATTACTCTTTGTGATATTCTAATTATAAAACATAGATAATATAGATTCCAAATGTTGTTTGGAATCTTAGAAAAGTTTCAGCGGGTTTATATTCAGTTTGACATATTTTTAAATTTTCTTTAGATAAATTCGCAAAATGTTGCAAACATTTAAAAAAACAAGAAAAATTCTTAGTAAGTACCTAAGGATCTCATGAGTTAAAATAACATCCCACCAAAAACATTCTGTAAAAAACTAGCCAAGTCTCGATGGAGCTGCTTGTTTATCTCTAAAAAGTAATGAAATCTAGACAAAGTCGTGCCAAGTCTAAGGTTCCTTACTGCGATTTCTTTATTATTATAGTTAATGTTGTGTGACTTGGCCGTTGAAGGGTACACAAGGGTACAAAACCAGGTGCTCCATGACACCATTGCACCAATCTGCCATTGCACCAAAAAGAAGTGTTTGTTTCAGGCTCGCCCATACATAAGTATTATTGAAATACGCAGCTTTATCAAGCCTACAATTGACTGGTTATTGAATCAACGTTTTCCAAGTGGCAATTTTCCATCGTCAATGGGTAGCGGTTCTGGCGACAGATTGGTGCAATGGTGTCATGGAGCACCTGGTTTTGTACCCTTGTGTACCCTTCAACGGCCAAGTCACACAACATTAACTATAATAATAAAGAAATCGCAGTAAGGAACCTTAGACTTGGCACGACTTTGTCTAGATTTCATTACTTTTTAGAGATAAACAAGCAGCTCCATCGAGACTTGGCTAGTTTTTTACAGAATGTTTTTGGTGGGATTTCACTTCTTTTTGTAGAAACGTGGGCATATTGGCACTGATTAAAATAACCGACTTGGTTTCACATTACATCTCAAAACTTTTTTTGTAGTAAAAGCGTTGCGAGACTTGCACCTTTTTACATGTAATGTTTTTGATGGGATCTCATCTCTTTTTGTAGGCAGTCCTTCTTTTCGGGTACTCATACCCATACTATGTATACACATATCATAACTAAACATATCTTCATTCATACTCACATCGTACATCGTAGTGTACCTTTACTTTACTTTACCTACTATTTGTAGGAACTGCAACAGTAACTTTGTAATATCATATATTTATATGGGATTACAAACTTACTTATGCAGTTCTTAGATCTTTAAAACGTGACTGATATTGCAATATTTTTAGGTTTTCCCTTTATGTGGCCTTTAAACCCTAACTCTGTACCAAATTTCAGCTCTCTGAGTTTATGGGAAGTACTAGTTCTATTCTGATGATCATGAGTGAGTTTCATAAATGCGAAACTTTGCTTTCGCTTAACTTCGGAACTAAATGACCTACAGACTTGAAATTTTGGATTTTAAGTATGTGATTATAGCTTACTGGATGACCAAAATTTCTGCGTTCTGGTCTTATCCAGAGGTTCTCAAATAGGGGCCTGAAAATGCGGCGAAATGGTTCCAGTAAAGGATGGTACGGCAGTGTTTGCTTCGCGCTCGACTTGGCGGGGGCACTGCCGTGCCCCCCGATTAAATAAATTAATAAATTATTTTTAGCGACTTATTAGTTCGTTTGTTTTTAATGTGATAATAACGCCAGTTGCCCACTCATAAATATCTGAAAGAACTAACAGCCTGGCAATATAGAGTAGAAATTAAAAAGTGGCAACACTGTATAAAAAGTGGCAACACTGGTAGTGTCGTCCCGTTCTCTTATATAAATTGATTTGAAAGGAACAACACCAGTGTTGTCACGTTTTAATATCTACTCTTTTTGCCAGCTGTACACCGTACTACAGTTCGCTCATTAGTAGCTAAACGGATCATCCTCCATTAAGGTAATCACAGAGATAATTCCCCATTAATATGATAATGAAGGCCTTTTCATCACAACTCGGTCTTATTCAATCGTTCACCTTTACAATAGGAGTATTATAGATGGCTTAGATTCATAAGAACTTAACCGCCACACAATAGAAGTTACACTCGAAAGGAAAATATGTATAACAAGTAAAATTACGAATGTAACATCTGTAACCATAGTGTAAATTTACTTCGATAGCGTGACGAGCGTTCGCGTTTGCGTTTGTCTATTTTTGTATGGGATTTTGAACAGCGCGCCAAGCGGGACGTTTTGGCAACTCAAAACCCCAAAAAAAATATGATTGTCTGTAAAGTCGGTTTACGGACTATAATAAAACTTTGCGAGATAACGTCATAAGAAAACATTGATGAAAAATTGCATACTTTGGCTGTAAAGTTTCCATGGATATCTGTCCACAACGTGACACTTTTTCGTGCATGCTACCGGCGTTCATCGATTTATTTATCACGTCATAAATCATCATCATTATCATCAAAACAATCATCATCATCAGGTCTACTTCATCAAAGTGGTGGTTTTCGGGAGAAAATGCTCGAGTTGCTTAAGTAAACACCCAAATCACCATGCATGTGCCTTTAAAAATTGAGGAGTTCCCTCAATTCCTCATGGATCCCATCATCAGAACAGAACCATATTAAAATGGGACCAACTCGGAGGTAGCTGCTTTCAAACAAAAAAAAGAATTACTCAAATCGGACTACGGATGTCGGAGTAATCGGTGAACGTACATAAAAAAAAAAATAGCCACAACCGAATACAGAATCTCCTCCTTCTATGAAATGGAAGTCGGTTAAAAATGAGACTTAACGTAGGTAAACGCGTACTATGTCACATCACGCTATCGAATCTCAGGGGTTCTGAGCCCGTACCATGATAATTTTGTTTTTAAATGAGACAGCAGGTAACTTCCATTGCACATTGTATGGTGGCGGTTAAATAGGTTCGTGTGATTATTAAAACACTCACATTTCGGCAGGCATCCACTCTTCTCATTAAAATAAATTATAGGCGATCACTTCACCGAGGAAATTTATTTACCTGAAAATAAAAAGAAATAATTATTATCATTTAAGAAACTTGGGGTCTCTTACCTTTTGCTTAGGCTATTAGGGGAGACCGAGGTGAGTTGTGACAGAGGAGACTTGTGACATTGTCGATTTTTTGGAATCTATTAACTAATAAAAACTTTTTACAAAAAAAAGGAAACCGACTTCTAAAAGGATGAAATAAAATATTATCCTTTTTAAGTCTATGCGTTACCAATTGATATGTTATACGTTATTTTTTGTTATTAATTTTATACGTATAAACGCGATTATTTTTTTTCCATCTTTCGCTTTAAATATGATAGCTATGTAAAGAGGAGGCTAATACGTAATTGTTATATTTATATTGCATTTTTACACGTTTTCAAAAGCAAATGCCATGAAAAAGCTCGCTCGGAAACAAAGGCGAGGCCAAATTACTCCAACTGAACCCAGGGCCCACAGATTACCAGTCCGCCGGACGATATCGGCCTGTTCGTTGTTCGGAGCTGTCAAATTTTGCGTTTAACTAACAGGCCGATATCGTCCGGCGGACTGGTAATCAGTGGGCCCCTTTAGGCATAACAGCCAATGATATAGCTGAGAAACCAAAAAAAAACAAAAATTTTATACAGAAGTATAAAGCGAGGTAAAACGTAAAAAACCCAAGCGATGTCCAAATCTTCCGTCGCATATTTCGCACGGCGCGCCATATCTTCTGTTACCTTTTAATTTTCTGACTCTACCCCCACTCTTAAGAAAATTATGTAAATATACAATTTGTTATTTTTTTCATAAGCAGCCAAACGAACATTTCATGGAGATAAAGTGGCTATTTACTTTTCTATAACGCAAGAATAAAAGTTGTTTCATACAGTAATGTAACAAAAGGGATTTATCTAGGCTTGATGGAATAATAAATACAGAAAGGGCTGTAATAACCAATTCACCCTGTATTATTCTAACGTTAGTAAAAAAAACCGGGCAAGTGCGAGTCGGACTCGCGCACGAAGGGTTCCGTACCATAATGCAAAAAAAACAAAAAAAACGGTCACCCATCCAAGTACTGACCACTCCCGACGTTGCTTAACTTTGGTCAAAAATCTTTATTTTATTCTGTTTTTAGTATTTGTTGTTATAGCGGCAACAGAAATACATCATCTGTGAAAATTTCAACTGTCTAGCTATCACGGTTCGTGAGATACAGCCTGGTGACAGACGGACGGACAGCGAAGTCTTAGTAATAGGGTCCCGTTTTACCCTTTGGGTACTGTTACCAAAATTATTTTAGGGGGGGGGTTATTCTAAAGATTTTAAGGCGAGAAAAGGAAAAATACAACCACTGTAATTACAACGTTTATTCTCTTATAAAAAAAAGACAAGGAAAGTTATTACTAGGGCCTTAAGGGCCTTGCAAACACTGCAGTTATCTTAGACTAGCTCTTAATTTTATCTAAGTTGAGACTACACTAGGGACGAGAGAGCGAATGTGGGTTAGCGGCTAAAATATTATGGTTGAACACTTTTACTCGAAAATTACAATTTAACTAGAATATTGTTGGGCGCCGTAGAGGTAAATTAAAGATTGGAAGGAGCTGACCTGATCCGCAGGGTTTAGGGTACCAACAACACCGCCACGTCGTCACCCTCTCGGTACAGGCCAAGGCAGCACCCGCCGATCACCAGTCAACGCGGTTCACCGAGCACAGACGTAGGTAGAACCCGCGCCAGGCGGATTTACAGGTAAAATTGTAGACCCTGGAAAGGTTTTCAAATAATAAGACAAGAGTACACAACGTTTTTATCAACGCTGAAACCTAAATAACTTTGCAACAAAATGGAGTCCAGACATACATAATTTCGAATTTGGAACGGCACGCGTCAGGTCAAGGTTAACATTTGACCAGCGCGGCGGAAGGTTACTCTTAAAAAAAACAAATAATAACTTACTCGCTGTGGAAAAATGGCCCGCAAAAGGGTGCTTTGCACATATGTCGACACGAGCGAGGTCTATAAAACACGGCCACAAAGGCCCTTAAATTTGGGGCGGCATGGATTCCAGTCCCTCGCCTGGGCTGAAAATAAAAATCACCACACTATTAAACTGAATCTTACACACAAAACTCGTCGCAAAAATCACTAAAATACTCACTCAAAGGGGAGATTTATCCCGATTGGTTTAGAAATCGCCTGAAAAGGCTTGTTCTTTGCGGAACAACTCCAAAGAAAATGTCCGACCTTCATTTTGGCAGGATATGACAGACCAAATGACAGAGTTGCCACAGCCCGAACTGGATTCGTGCGATCCTAGGTGATTTTGAAAAGAAAACATTACCTTTCTTCTTTACTTTATTTGGACTAATATTAAATAGAAAGGAAAAACAATATTTGAAGACAATTTTAATTTACAAACCCCTTTCGATTAAAAAAAAACCAAAGATGCAGGAAGACACCGAAATTATTTTTAATCTAGCAACCCGGACCATGCTTAGTTCGATAGGACGCTGGGTGAATACGCCTGCGCTCACTAGATGGCGATAAAGGTATCAAACGAAGATGGGTCCCATACTAAACAGTATTGAAAAAATTAAGAATTAAAATTTTGTTGTTACAGTGCTCCCCTACCCGAAGAAAATTTTGACAACGGCAAAATTTTGAGCTGGCCCCCAGCTCGCAAAACCACCCTCTTATTTTCTAGACAAAGTCCTAAAAAAAAAATCGACGCCAAAGGCATAAAGGAAAGCAACGACCACCCAATTCGAACCCACGCATTAAACTATAATAAAAAAATAAGCACAGCCGAGCTGTGCACAAGTTACCACCTACAAACTATAATATTACTGTACTGTAATATACACTATGATACCCTAAGCGTATATTAACCTAACGAAACTAACGCTAATAAGCGAAGCTGCAAAGCTCCCTACCTACGCACTGCATCGCTGTATATCTTGGCGGCGCAGCGAGCGACCTGGGTCGCGGGCTGCACGTCCAAGTTATATGGCGGAATGTGCGTGAGGTAACAGATTATTCAATAATCTGCGGTAATGACTGAGTACAGTCAATTACCCAAGTGAGTCAAGGACAGTGTTTGATAGCTCGGCTAAAGAGCCACTGAGCTACCAGTCGACACTCTTCACAGGAACACCGGCCCTGCAGTGCGAAATCAGGGATTTCGCCCTGCACTGCCAACGCTCACTGTGGATAGACGGCTTATAGCCAATGAAATTGATCACGGATCAAACCTTTTAAGATTCCGGGCATGCCAGGACCCTAAATTCTTACCCGTATAAAAATCTTCCAACTCGTATACTAAATTCGAGAGTTTACGAACTATGCGGCACTTCACGTATTTAGGAGCAAGCTTAGCCATAAAGAATTTACTGGCGTCACTCAAAGGAAAAGTCTTTTTCATAACAACCTCGCCCTCACTAAACTCAACCGACTGTCGGCCCCTATTATAATAACGCGCCCCTCTATCATGAGCTTTTAT
This sequence comes from Cydia fagiglandana, assembly GCF_963556715.1. Lineage (NCBI taxonomy): Eukaryota > Metazoa > Arthropoda > Insecta > Lepidoptera > Tortricidae > Cydia > Cydia fagiglandana. The sequence continues at coordinate 811,319 of NC_085950.1, read as the reverse complement.
TAATGATAACTTAACCCTATCGAAAACTTCCTGTAAGCCGCCTAAAGATTCCGCGTACCGATCTGGAGAGTCAATTGATAGGTCTAGTTTCGAAGTCTGGCAATCTCCATAGACTTTACCGCAAGCAACAGCCTCCCTACCATGAACCAGAAAGAATGGAGAATAACGAACCGTTTCGCTGGTGGTGGAATTCATGGCGAACTGTACCTTCGGCAAAGCTACGTCCCAAACTCGATGATCGTTCTGGACCATGATAGAGACGGACGTCATCAGGGTCTTATGATAGCGTTCTACGGTGTTAACCTGAGGGCAATAACGCGGGGCGTAATTAATTTGGGGAATGAAGTATTTCTGAAACAAAGCTTTAAGCTCGCTACCAGTGAATTGCGTAGCATTATCCGCAATCACTGTGCGCGGCACGCCGTGCTTAAGAAACACCTCATCCTCCAGACGCTGAGCGATAGTCTTCCCTACGGCTCGCCTAAGTGGGAAAAACAACACGTACTTAGAAAAGCAACATAATACTGACAGAATATAAGTATAACCTGCCCTGGAACGTGGTAGTGGGCCCACTAAATCGATACTGAGCGTGTCGAATGGACGCGAACAGTTCTTAGGGTGTCCCATGATACCTATAGGGGGCTGCTGTGAATTTTTATACGCAGCGCAAACCTCACATCCTCGAATAAAATTAGCTACATCCTGGTACATTGAAGGCCAGTAATAATGTAACGATAATCTTTTATAAGTTTTAAAAACTCCTAAATGGGAAAGCTCCTCGTTATGACAAGTTTTAATTAATTCCTGTCGTTGACTCGATGGTATCACGACCTTCCAATCAAATTCCCCTGAAAGCTTGAATTTACTTTTACAGTAACGCATAAGTTTATTATTTTGAATCGCGTAATTCGGACACGAGCCTGGGGATACCCGGCAACGTTCAAAAAGCTTATCATACCACTCACAAGTATGAATTTCCAACACGGGTACACTACGAGATAAAGCGTCCGGAACTACATGTTCTTTACCTTTACGATGTACGATTTCGAAGTCATAAGGGGATAACCTACAACCCCAACGTGCTAACCGGCCCGTCGGATTGGTTAAATTAAAAAACCACTTTAAACTGGAGTGATCGGTAATTACCTTAAATCGTGGGCCACCCTCTAAGTATGGCCGAAAATGCTCGATACTGAAAACAACGGCAAGTGCCTCGCGCTCGGTCGCGGAATAATTGCGTTCGGCGCGGTTTAACGAGCGGCTCGCGTACGCTATCGGATGCTCCAGCCCGTCCTGCATTACTTGGGTCAAAGTTCCGGCCACGCCATACCCGGACGCATCACAATGTAGAAGGAACGGCTTTGAGAAATCTGGGCACGATAATATCGGTGCCGAAACTAAAGCCGACTTAAGTTTTTGAAAGGACTCCTGAGCTTCCCTCGACCACGCGAAAGGAGGAGCATTCTTCCGAGTACTCGTCAAAGCATTTAAGGGGGCTGCGAGGTCACTGAAATTTTTAATAAATCTACGGTAATAAGATGCAGTACTTACAAACATTTTAACTTCCTTACGGTTGGTAGGAACGGGGTAATCTACAATAGCTTGAATTTTGGAAGGATCGGTATGCAGTCCACGCTCGTCTACTACATAACCAAGGTATTTAAGTTCCTTTCGAAAGAACTGTGACTTCGCAAAATTAATAGTTAAGTTAGCAGCCGACAAACGGTCTAATACCCTATTTAATAACGCAATATGTTCTTCAAACGTCTGACTAACTATTATTATATCATCTAAGTACACAAAAAGCCTGTCATTAAATTCGGGTCCAAACAACTTATCCATTAGACGCTGCTGGGTACCAGGTGCTCCGGTCAACCCGAAACACATAACCTTAAATTGAAACAAGCCACGTTTAGGCACCGTAAAGGCCGTTCGTTCGCGCGACGCCTCATCTAACGGAATCTGCCAAAACGCGCTTTTTAAGTCAATTGAGGACAGGAATTTCGCGTCCCTCAACTGGTCCAGAATACGTGATATATACGGTAACGGATATGCATCGCGTTTACTAACCGAATTCAATTTGCGACTATCCAAGCAAAAACGTAACTCCCCATTAGACTTAGCTGTAAAAAGGGTAGGATTATTCCAGGCACTAGTACTAGGTTCAACTACGTCCTGCTCTAGCATCTCATCTAATTGACGGTTAAGCTCTACCAGACGGTGTGGCGAGATCGGATAATAACGTTGTTTAATCGGAGGACTATCACCGGTATCTATGGTATGGGTGAGCAAGTGCGTACGCCCCAAACCTTTCTTCTCAAACGAAATGTCCTTGAAATTACAAATAATCCCGTCCGCTATGGCACGTTGATCAGGTGTCAACTCTTGTAAGGAGCACAAGTGTTTTTCGGGCACGACCTCATTCACGGTAGTGTCCGGTTCCTGGTTCCCATACTGACTAAACAATTCCGGTGCGATATTGAACGCCTTAAAAAAATTAACACCGAAGATCATACGTGTACCCACGTCCGGTATTACATAAAATTTAATTTCGCGTGTTAAATTTTTAGCTTTAACAACCAAGTACATACACCCGATTATTCTCGAACGAGTTTTATTAGCCGCTATAATATGAGTATTATCCGTGGCAGGAACCAACTGAGCTCCTAATGACAAAAATTCCCTATGCGAGTTCGAACCTATAATACTGATCCCTGCCCCAGTATCCAAAAGACCACGAAAAGAACGACCTAAAATTCCCACCGACATGTGAGGTCGCTCGTCTTTATTCAAAATGAACCGACTCCGAACCACCGAAACGGGAAGAGACATTAAAGTACTAACTATAAGTGGGTAATCAGGACAGTCTGGATTAACCCCAATGTCCCCCATAATATCTTCACCAAATTCGACCAAATTACATGAGTTCCCACGCTCCAAATCGTAGGGACTCGACATTCGGCGGTCCGGAATAATTAGTTTTTTGAAACACCAGGCACAGCACCTGCATCTGGCGAAGTAGAAGTAGAAGCTCTAGGAAAACAATTGGGACAATCTGGGTAAGACACTCCCGCCCTACCACATTTGAAACAAACTACCCGTTTAGACTTACACTCCCTCAGACTGTGCGTATCTACACGACAACGAACACAGAACGGCTTCTCCAGCGGATTGGCTGCCTCAACTTTAGGACGCGAAGAGGTTTTACAACTCAAGTCTGCGGCCAAGGTAGACGATGAAGGTCTGGGAGGCTCCACAAAAGCATTAGCCCGCTGCCAGCTGTCCTCAAGCACGCGACACACCCTCTTCAAATCCTTTAAGGTAGTAACCGACTGAATGGCCAAAGGTACCGTATACTCCGGGCGAACATTAATGGAAACTATGTCAAATTTCTCCTGATCCGACAATTCCGTATTCAAACGACTGAAATAATTCTGCATAATGCTAATGTATGTAGAAATGTTCTCATTAGAACCCTGAGTACGATTTCTAATTTCTTTCAATAAGCGCCTGTCATAATCGAATGGCAAAAATTCATCTATTAAGACAGCCTTCAATTGGTCCCAAGTGGACACCTCAGTGCGTATACCGCGATACCACATTAGTGCGTCCCCATCAAATAATTCTACGGCTGAAGCTAAAAGCCTGGCTTCCGTAATACGACGCGAAGCTGCCAACTCCTCAACCCGCTGTAAAAAGGCCTTAACACACGTCCGACCATTAAATTTAAGATTTAAAGAACTAACTGTTTGATATTTATTAAAGCACGAGGTAGCAGGAGCTGTCGATGAAGTTTCAGGTTGGGCAGGGCTCCCCGAACCTTCCATCGCATCATCGAACCCAGCATTGGAACGAGTCGACACAAACACCGATAGCATATTATCTAACTTTGAAAGGATTCGCATGAGTCGATCCGTTAACCCCGAGTGCAAGGTGACATCAGCGGACTCCTCCGGGTTAATCCGTGTTAAACGATGATACAAGTGATGCCCTAAAGCCTGTACCCGGTTAAGAGACTTTAAAGTTATTGGAGTCTTGGCGGCCGTGGTCAAGTTTTCCAATTCAGTCAATTTATTTTGAATTATAGCAAGCTCCGGCGAAATGTGCCCAACATACTCTTCGATATCATCTGATGGTAAATCCCTCGCTAACTTCCTAATTTGCTCCCTCAATCCCTTTACATCGTCTGCCGGAGTGGCATCTCGTACCTTCACTTCATACTCTAGTTCATCTTTATGCAATAAATTAAAGTTAATGGGGCGGTCCTCCATTTTAAAAAATTTAAACTTATTGTACAATTACAATTAAGTTAACACAAAAGATTTTTTTTTTATGTTGACGCTAATAACCCTATGACAATACCCCTATTCGGGACACAGTAATGCATGCAAAAACAATGTAAATAAAGATTTGAAACAATAAAATTGACCTTGTGTGCTCGGCCCAATACACTTCTACTAAATAAAATTATTAACTTTACTATTGTACACAATAGTACCCAAAAAATAAACCTAAGAGGTAAGTTATTTATTTTTAATATATCTGGAATTTAAATACCAGCAAGAATGTATATTTAAAGTTTAGACTATTAATATTAACTCTTATCACTAACACTATTCAATTTGTATAATAAGTATTCGACGAGAGTGGGGAGAGCACTAGGAGAGTGGGGAGAGCACTACCTTTGAACAGTCGTGTTGTCGTTTGTTCCGTGGGAAAAAAATAAAAAAGCGTGTTTAAAGTGTATAAAATACCAAGACGATTACGAATTCCAGTGAAGTAAACATTGTGAACTATATTCTGTGCAAAAACCATTCCTAAATGTGCGTAAAGTGGCGAAAAACAGTGAAAATAATATGACTAACGGTGTTATGATATTCAAATTTCACGAACACAGATAAACATCGCGTATTGTGTGCAAAGTGTAATCACCAATCAGCGCCTTATTCTATGGTGAAACCACGCCCAGTGTCATTTGTAATAGTACTATGCCAAATTCGCCTACTACGTCACACGCTTGGCTGGCGCTGCGTGATAGATAGCGACTATACTCATGTGCGCTACAAGGGTGGGAGTTCAAATCCCGCGCAGAGACACTTGACTTTTTGTGTTTTTATTTTTTTTATTTTTGTTTTATTTTTATTGCTGAAGGGGTTTACCTTGATTATTCACGTACGTTACGGACGAGTTATAACACTAGTACTTACTTAAATATATTGGGACCTTATACTAAGCTGAAGCTAGGAGAATAGGAAATCATGTCTCACAAAATCAACCAAAGAGGTACAGGAAGTGGCCGTAAGACGGCACCGTTGGTATCCTGCAACAAATGCAGATCCTATGTTGATGTAAAAAGTACACTGCAGTGCTCCAAATGTAAAAACAGATACGAATTTGACTGTGCCGGATACTCTGAAAAATTATATAACATATCGAGTGAGGAATCAAAAAAGCAATGGAAATGCAAGTCTTGTCTACCAAAAAAAGATGACAAGATCCGAAGTGGTCCACCAAACTTAACAAATAGAAAAACAAATAAAATAATCGTTAAGAAAAATGCCTCACCAAAAATCCCATCATCACTGCCAAATTCTACAGCCAACCTCTCGTCGTCAGATGCAAAATTGCCCCCGATTGATACCGTAACCGAAGCCTCATCATCGCCAGAAGCTAAACTGCCCCTGAAACATTCCGTAGCTGTAGCCTCATCATCGCCAGATTCAAAAATGCCTCTGAGAGAGGCCGTAACTGAAGCCCCATCATCGACAGAAGCTAAACTGACCCTAAAACGTGCCGTAGATGAAGCCGCATCGTCGCCAGACGCAAAAATGCCCAAGAATAATGCCGCAACTGAAGCGTCCTCATCGCCAGAAGTTAAACTGCCCCTTAAACATGCCGTAGATGAAGCTCCATCGTCATCAGACGCAAATATGTCCCTGAAAGACGCCGTAGCTAAAGCGGATGCTTGCATGTTTTCATCGTCCTCACTACTAATTTCACCCATTAACCATTCGCAGTTGGAACAAAACCAGCCACCAAACACCTTCATAAAAGAAAATTCCGCCTTGTCACCGCCATTGCCATTAGAAAAAAGTATTAACGAAGAAGAAATACCTAACAATGAAGAGCTAAGACAGGACTCACTGCCTAATACATCCCTCAATTCTCAAATTTTGGACTCTTACCCGAGTATACCTGATGAAAAGGACTTGTCACAGGACTCTACATCGCCGTCGGGCAAATTATTATCGAGAAGCATGGATGGCCTGCCACTTGGGACCAACACACACTTGCCATTAAATGAACTTCATGAAAAAATATCCGGACTAGAGCTGACATTAGTTAGTGCTCAAAATGAGCTGGAAAATAAAATAATTGAAAATATTGAGCTCCAAAAGAAAAACAACAAACTAGCTATGGAAGCGGAGGTACTCCAGTCACTGTGTCATTTACCACCTCTAGACTCTAAAAACAGTGGCAGTGCAAGGAAGAAACTCAGACTCTCCTTAGCACCATCGTCACCAAAAATATCAACACCGTTTCCGCCAAGTGCTGTCTATACAGATAAAGAATCCCTTACGAACAAAATTCTCTTCAATATCCAATTAAAAATTATAGAATTGGAAAAACTAGTTAAGAATGTCGAAAAGGAAATTTCAGGCCTCACAAAAAAAATAGATACTCTGTCAGACAAACTTCACATTTCGAATACTAGTATGACACCATCTTTACATTCTCTACCAGAATCCAATAAAAGCCGTACGACAACAGTTCCTAGGGAAACACAGCACACCTCGACTCTCACAAAAACAAGGGAAATAGAGCCATCACTACTTCAATCGAAAGTGTGTCTTATTAGTAACTACACGAATCATCTGATGCAGCTAGTAAAACAAGCATTCCCAAAAGGAAATACATGTCTCTATCTTAAACCTGGAGCAGACACAAGAGAACTATTTTGTGGGCTCCGTGAGAAGCTCATAGGTTTCACTTTAAATGATTTTTGTATCATATACATTGGCAGTAATGACTTCAAAAAGACCATAAATTATTATGACTTAGTAAATTACATTCGAGAACAACTAAGCTACCTACAGCATACAAACATAATAATATGTTCGCCAACGTTTAGGATTGATTATTTCTCGTGTTTATTTAATAATCGTATAACAACATTTAACAATATGCTATATATTGATAACTTGAAACAGGAATACTGCTACCTTTTGGATTCAAATCTAAACCTGTCTTATGACTATGACATGTTTTCTCATCATGGAAATGTAAAAAGGCAGGGATATGTTACGATATTTCATGACCTGATGAAACTCCTCACGTCGATCAACGATTTTGAAACTCAATGTGAAACTGAACGTGAAACGGAGCGTGAAAAGGTGTGCGAAACTGACTACCAAATGAAACAGGAAACTGAACGTGAAACGGAGCGTGAAAATGTGTGTGAAAATTACTACGAAACTCAACAGGAAACTGAACCTGAATTTGAAAGTGAACCAGAATGTGAACCTGAAACCGAGTGTGAAATTGAAAGTGAAACTGAGCGTGAAACTGGTTCCGAATCGGAAAGTGACAAAGAATGCGAAACGGAGCGTGAAACTGACTATGAAACAGAGCCGGAAACGGAATGTGACACTGAGGGCGAAACTGAACGTGAAACAGAACGTGAAACCGAAGAGTTTTTTCTAACACGCTCGGAATCCTGCACCAAAACATAGCAGGAGCCTTAAACAAAACGGATATCTTAGAATTAGCGCTCTCTAATCTAAAAGATAAATATGTAAATATCGATATATTGTGTCTATCAGAAACATTCATTCCCAAGGGCCTTGAAACCAATCTACAAATACCAAACTTTAAACTCGCCGGTCATTTCTCACGTGTTAACAAAAGGAGGGGTGGCGTTTGTATTTTGGTTCGCCCCTGGATTGATTATAAAGAGCTAGATCTTAGCAAAAACGCTTTCGAAAACGATTTTGAATGCTGTGGAATTGAAATCGCTTCAATAAACAGTATCATTATATGTCTATATAGAGTTCCACAGTCCGACGACAGAAACTTTCTGGGCTTACTAGACAATTTTCTAGACTCTATCTTGAGTATACATAAAAATAAAAAAATTATATTATGTGGGGACCTAAATATAAATACCCTAAATCATACAACAACATCGAAAGATTACAGCCAGCTTTTAACAAATTATAATCTAGTAAATCACGTAAAAACACCCACTCGCTTAACCAGTACTTCGCAAACTTGTATAGATCACATATTATCAAATTTATCGCGAGTTAAAATTCAGACATTCGAGCTAGGATTGTCAGACCATAATGCCCAGACTATACATATAACTGTTAAGAAAATATATAAACATAGGAAATTACATATATTTAAAAGAGACTATAGCGAAGAAAACTTATCTAAATTTGTCCATTGTATGGAAAATGTATGTTACGAAGATGTTTATAATAGGCCAGACACAAACAGTGCGTTTGATGAATTTCATAGTCTTTTGATTTTGTTTCACTCAATATGCTTTCCTGTTGTTAAAGCAGTAGTAACTACTAAACCTATGCAGGCAAAATGGATTACAAAAAGCCTTAAAACATGCTCCAAACGGAAGCGCTTGCTATATCTCAGATCCCGTATGAATCCGAGTGACGAAAATAAGCTAGCCTATAGTTCGTATACTAAAACATTGCGCAGATGCGTTAAATCAGCGCAGAAAGCGAGCAACCATAATTACATATACAAAGCGAAAAATACCTGTCGAGCTACATGGAATTTAATAAATAAAAAGGTTGGGAACATTAAACAATCTAACCATATTAAACATATTTTAAACAACGGAAAGGTTATATCTAATCCAAATGATATTGCGAATATATTCAACGAATATTATATACATGTATCAAATAATTTTCATACAAACTATAAAGCATCAATGGGGGAATTAAATCGCTATCCGGCCTCGATGTTTTGTTATCCCACGACCCCATTAGAAATATATAAAATAATAATGAAGCTCAAAAATACGAACTCATCAGGCTATGATGAAATAAATTCTAAAATTCTGAAGCTTTGCTCGCATTCAATATCTGAACCTCTGGCGTATATTGTAAACCTTTCGATAGAAGAAGGTATTTTCCCAAATAGTCTCAAAAAATCAACCATCAAACCTTTATACAAAAAAGGTAAGAAAAGTGATGTTGCCAACTACAGGCCAATCGCACTGGTTCCTGTTCTTTCTAAAATTTTTGAAAAGGTGATGGCGGAGAGACTTACCGATTTCGCGAATAAACACTCTCTCTTACATCAAAACCAACATGGTTTTAGAAGGAACAAGTCAACGTCGACAGCTGCATTTTCACTGATAAAAAATGTTTTCGATAGTGTGGATAGAGGGCAACCTGTAAGCGTTCTATTCCTGGATATGTCCAGGGCCTTCGATCTAGTATCACACAAAAAGCTCTTAGATAAATTGAATCTTTACGGTGTGAGAGGTAATGTAAATCACTGGCTGGAATCATATCTGAATCACAGAACGCAATGTACTGAAATTGTGAAACAGGAAGGGAACACCTTAGTTAACTATAAGTCTAGCTATATATGTAATAATTTTGGCGTCCCGCAGGGGGGGGTTCTCTCTCCGTTATTGTTCTGTTTTTATATTAATGATCTCCCTAAAGTAACGTCTCATCCGGCTGTATTATTTGCAGACGATACGTCTATTGTCATACCATGCACAGATGAAAATAACTACGAGCAAGAAATTAATCAAACATTACATATGACGATACAGTGGTTAGAAAGTAATAACTTATCAATAAATATAACTAAAACTAAACACATACAATTTCTTTCTCGTAGAGGGAAGGCTAAAATACTAGACATTAATTTTAAGGGGGACCCTGTTGATCAAGAAAAAAGTGTCAAATTCTTGGGAATCCATTTAGATGAATTAGGCGATTTTAAAACTCATGTGGAACAGGTTTGTAAGAAATTAAATAAATTCATTTTCCCACTACGAAGACTACGTGAAACTGTATCGCGAGAGGCGGCACTTGTAGCATACCATGGGTACATCATGTCTATTCTTCGTTATGGTTTGATCATATGGGGAAACTCCACTGATATGAAAAAAGCATTTGTCAAACAGAAGAAATGTGTAAGAGCAATATTTTCACTAAAGCCTCTTGACTCGTGTAAACCGGTCTTTAAGCGCTACAAGCTTTTGTCTCTACCCTCTCTATATATTTATGAGATTGCCGTATTTGTCCATACAAACAAGCAATACTTTAATGAAAATGTTGATGTTATAACATACAACAATCGGATGTCAAGGCAAAAAAACCTATTGAATGTACCTAAAGCACGCCTGAAACAAACAACTCGCACGCCTTATTTTATGTGTGTTAAAATATTTAATAAAATTCCTAGCGATGTCAAAAATCTTCCTTTAACGCAATTCAAGAAAAAATTGCATATGTGGCTATGTGAATTATGTATTTACTCTATAAGCGAGTTTTTAAATGCTAAGTTTAGTAATAGGAGCTAGTTGTAGTTTAATGTAAGCATTTACATTTATTTTAGTAATAAGGCATCTTTATTTTGTGTGACTTCCAGCCACGAAATCTAGATTTTATATTTGCATGCTTAATTAAGTAGAGTATGATGGACTATATAACTAATATTGTAACAACTTATTGTAACCCATATTCCGCAAATAAACAATCATTCATTCATTCATTCATTCATTCAATTGACACATGTGCTGTTATCACTAAAGGTTATGACAGTAAGTAGAATTAATGCTACAACAAGTAGGTACACTAAGAAAAAAAAATGTTCAACCATAAATTCCTTTAGCTAACTTCTATGTGACTAAAGGTAGCTCGCTATGAAGGCCCCGCGTTGGGCGCCACTGTTACCAAAATTATTTTAGGGGGGGGGGGTTATTCTAAAGATTTTAAGGCGAGAAAAGGAAAAATACAACCACTGTAATTACAACGTTTATTCTCTTATAAAAAAAAGACAAGGAAAATTATTACTAGGGCCTTAAGGGCCTTGCAAACACTGCAGTTATCTTAGACTAGCTCTTAATTTTATCTAAGTTGAGACTACACTAGGGACGAGAGAGCGAATGTGGGTTAGCGGCTAAAATATTATGGTTGAACACTTTTACTCGAAAATTACAATTTAACTAGAATATTGTTGGGCGCCGTAGAGGTAAATTAAAGATTGGAAGGAGCTGACCTGATCCGCAGGGTTTAGGGTACCAACAACACCGCCACGTCGTCACCCTCTCGGTACAGGCCAAGGCAGCACCCGCCGATCACCAGTCAACGCGGTTCACCGAGCACACACGTAGGTAGAACCCGCGCCAGGCGGATTTACAGGTAAAATTGTAGACCCTGGAAAGGTTTTCAAATAATAAGACAAGAGTACACAACGTTTTTATCAACGCTGAAACCTAAATAACTTTGCAACAAAATGGAGTCCAGACATACATAATTTCGAATTTGGAACGGCACGCGTCAGGTCAAGGTTAACATTTGACCAGCGCGGCGGAAGGTTACTCTTAAAAAAAACAAATAATAACTTACTCGCTGTGGAAAAATGGCCCGCAAAAGGGTGCTTTGCACATATGTCGACACGAGCGAGGTCTATAAAACACGGCCACAAAGGCCCTTAAATTTGGGGCGGCATGGATTCCAGTCCCTCGCCTGGGCTGAAAATAAAAATCACCACACTATTAAACTGAATCTTACACACAAAACTCGTCGCAAAAATCACTAAAATACTCACTCAAAGGGGAGATTTATCCCGATTGGTTTAGAAATCGCCTGAAAAGGCTTGTTCTTTGCGGAACAACTCCAAAGAAAATGTCCGACCTTCATTTTGGCAGGATATGACAGACCAAATGACAGAGTTGCCACAGCCCGAACTGGATTCGTGCGATCCTAGGTGATTTTGAAAAGAAAACATTACCTTTCTTCTTTACTTTATTTGGACTAATATTAAATAGAAAGGAAAAACAATATTTGAAGACAATTTTAATTTACAAACCCCTTTCGATTAAAAAAAAACCAAAGATGCAGGAAGACACCGAAATTATTTTTAATCTAGCAACCCGGACCATGCTTAGTTCGATAGGACGCTGGGTGAATACGCCTGCGCTCACTAGATGGCGATAAAGGTATCAAACGAAGATGGGTCCCATACTAAACAGTATTGAAAAAATTAAGAATTAAAATTTTGTTGTTACAGTACGGAACCCTAAAAATCGCTGTTATAGTACTTAGGTAGTACTGAAAGGTTCTAGATCCACTAAGTACTAAGGGATCATGCATTAAAAATAATATGTTCATTAAATAAATTATCAAGTGCGAGTCGGACTCGCGCACGAAGGGTTCCGTACCATAATGCAAAATAAAAACAAAAAAAAGCCAAAAAAAAACGGTCACCCATCCAAGTACTGACCACTCCCGACGTTGCTTAACTTTTGGTCAAAAATCACGTTTGTTGTATGGGAGCCCCATTTAAATCTTTATTTTATTCTGTTTTTAGTATTTGTTGTTATAGCGGCAACAGAAATACATCATCTGTGAAAATTTCAACTGTCTAGCTATCACGGTTCGTGAGATACAGCCTGGTGACTGACGGACGGACGGACGGACGGACAGCGAAGTCTTAGTAATAGGGTCCCGTTTTACCCTTTGGGTACGGAACCCTAAAAATAAAACTTTATTCGTAAACCGTATTACAAAAGGCATAAGGTAGACAATTAGGAATGTTACTGTTTGTACAATGTAATTAAATAATAACAATAATTTCAGCCTAAAAACGTCCCACTGCTGGGCACAGGCCTCCTCTCATGCGCGAGAGGGCTTTGGCTATAGTCCCCACGCTAGCCCAATGCGGATTGGAGACTTCACATACACCTTTAAATTTCCTCGCAGACGCAGGTTTCCTCACGATGTTTTCCTTCACCGAAATCCTAGTGGTAAATATCATATGATATTTCGTAGGTACATAAAACTTCCGAAAAACTCTTTGTATACATGTTGTACCTAACTCATACAATACAATACAATACAATACAATTAATGATGAGATACAATGTAATTGAATGTAATTTTTATTTTAGAATTACAGGAAATGTAAAAATTGTATATATGTTTACAATTTAAACTTGAGTTCTTTTTTACTACAATTTTACATGATTAAGTATTACCTCCAACAACAAATATAAAACGGGAACGTCGTACGTAACAAATCTTTAATAGACACAATAAATAAAGTACTAGGTACAGAAGACTCACTCTCTAACTAAACGCGTCTGTTACGATCAGGACAGATATGGCCGCTTGGTGACGACAGCGCCACGCGCGGCTTATGGCTAGCCTCCAAAATTTGTGTGAAACGGATGTACTTTTAGCTACCTGTTAGCAAAGCGACGAAATCGCGGAGTGAGCCACGCCTGACTTAATCAATAATATGGATATCTTACATATCCGCCATACAAAGCCACCGAGGACCCAAAATCTACATACAAAAGCGTCTGAATGAAAACGATCCGCATGCTTTTAAGGTTGGTTGCGTTGAATAGAAATGTATTCTCGTTGGCATAAAAGTTTCGAAAATCTAGAATAATAAAATTGCGTGACTAAAAGTTTTTGTAATATCCTCAAACTCTAATAATAAGAATATCATCATCATCATCATTTCAGCCATAAGACGTCCACTGCTGAATATAGGCTTCCCCCTTGGACCTCCATACGTGCCGGTTGGAAGCGACCCGCATCCAGCGTCTTCCGGCGACCTTAACAAGGTCGTCCGTCCATCTTATGGGTGGACGTCCTACGCTGCGCTTGCTAGTCCGTGCTCTCAACTCGAGCACTTTTCGACCCCATCGGCCATCTTGAAGAATAAATTAGATTTAAAATTTTAAGGCTGAGGCTGTGCATTGTCCGGCAGTAGGTATCTAAGTAACGGTAATCCTTAGGTACAGTCACCTGCAATAATATGTACACGACGAAGGCACAAAAATATCCGACACGATCTTATTTGTAGAGCTATAAGAGCGCGTCACATACTTTTGCCACCTTCGAAGAGTAATATATTATTACAGGTGACCGTACTAATATTTGTCTGTCTCTAAGCTGTCTGTCTGTCTGTCTGATTCCTCGTCTCACTTAATTCGCTGAAATTATTGAGATAGTTATGGAGATAGTTTGAGTCCTGGGGTGAGTAAGTAGGAAAGTTTTTAGGGTTCCGTACCCAAAGGGTAAAATTGGGACCCTATTACTATGACCTGGGGTGAGTAAATAGGAAAGTTTTTAGGGTTCCGTACCCATAGGGTAAAACGGGACCCTATTACTATGACTCCACTATCCGTCTGTCCGTCTGTCTGTCTGTCACCAGGCTGTATCTCTTGAACCGTAATAGTTCTGTTGCCGCTATAACAACAAATACTAAAAAAGTACGGAACCCTCGGTGGGCGAGTCCGACTCGGACTTGTCCGATTTTTATCACTGAAATCATCCTTTGAGGGGGTGAAAAGGGGGAAAAAATATGTATCTATATTTGTTCAAAAAAGTACTTCTTATCTGTATTTGTACTGAAAATAAATAAGTAAGGAAATGAGAAGACATTAGCGTGTTGGTGAGTTTAAAACTCCATTTCCTCTCGTCGGTCACAGACTACTAACTACAGACTCCATTTTACCCAAGCATGACCGCACTGTGTTTTGTACTAATACTATAAGGGACTTGCAATCTGCTGCAATTGCTGGCAATCCGGAGGTCGCGGGTTCAAACCCCGGCTCGTACCAATGAGTTTTTCGGAAATTATGTACAAAATATCATTTGATATTTACTAGTCGCTTTTCGGTGAAGGAAAACATCGTGAGGAATCCGGACTGATCCCAATAAGGCCTAGTTTCCCCTTTGGGTTGGAAGGTCAGATGGCAGTCGCTTTCGTAAAAACTAGTGCGTATGTCAAACCATGGGATTAGTTGTCAAGCGGACCCCAGGCTCCTATGTGAGCCGTGGTAAAATGCCGGGATAACGCGAGGAAGAAGGAAGAAGGAAGGACTTTAAGGTACTTGCACCTAGAATCATAACAACGAATTGGTTCAAATGTTTAGTCAACCACCTACACCTTAATATTATCAGTGGGGAGACACTCCTGACTTCGGTCGAACTCGGCTCCGCTCGGCTCAGCGTTGCTCCGAGCAATAATTAGGGTTGGCACCACTTGACTTCCTTGTGCGTGCACGACCACAGATAAGATAGATTTAGATTAGATTTAGATATTTATTCTCATAATATTAAATTACATTATAAATTATGCTAGACTAATCTACATGAATTTATATTATGATCGTCATTCATACTTACATAATATAATTTAATAGATACAATTTAAAAAATGTTTTACAATAATTAATCTTATGTCAACAATTTATCCATTCATGTCAAAACAAAATACGGAAATAACTAAGTACGAGTATAATATATAATATCACTTGAACTTTGACAACCCTAAATAGCCGGAAGGGATAGTGCCATATATTAGAAAGGGATAGCATGATTCGACCCCGAATCGCTGTGAAACTTCGGTATTGTAGGAAGTGTCCTTTCTGTACGGTAGTACTATTATTTCTTCTGTGATATTATCCCTAAAACATTAATTTTCCCCCAGAATGTGTAAAGTTTCCGCGCGCAAACATCCGAACCGAATACCATATTCCCAACTATCAGAAACTGTAATTAAAGACATTAAAGTCATTAAGCAAATATCGGGAGGCCAATTCAGATATAACAACTTGTTAGGGTTTTGATCTTATGTTTATAGGTGTATGCACTCTACAATTTGTCAAAAAGGAAGCTCTTTACTTTAGTAAGTAATAGCTGCATACATCGCCATTTTAGTAGCTCGGTAATACTTTTAGCGTGTGAAATGTGCAGTTTTTTGTGCATTTGTGTAAAAGTTGTGACGACCCTACTGTGTTCTTGTGCGGTGTTGGCATTAAAGCAAACATCAAAGAGGCGCCGGTCCACTGTTACTTTCTTATACTGGTATCGTGCAAAAACTGAAACATAAACGATGCCACAATGTATTTCTAAAATAAAGAATAAATGGAAACTGTCTCATTATACTTTCAAATAAGTGACCGTACTTTAAATATGTGGGTAATTAGGTACACCTACGTGATAACTAGCCATGAAAACAAACAAATTAAAGCCAATGGACGATTAAAGAGGTCGAAATGTCATTCGCGCCAGTGACCGAGTATTTCATTTTTATATTCATATACAGGATGATTTTTACACGGTGATTCAAAATGTGTTCTTACATATCTTGTAACCATAAAAATTTGGATGCCTTGTCAACTTATTTCATAACGTAAGTAAATAAACTATATTTTTTTTTAAATGTACACTTTCACCAGACCAGACGGAAGGGGGCCAAAACTGGTAGTTTTATTAAGTACGTTGTATAATAAATAATGTCAATGGGCAAAAAGGAGCTAGACTTCTGGTCACACGTAGCATGAGTGAGGTGCATTTTGTAACATTTATCCCATCAAAAACATAAATGTAAAAAAAGGAGAGCCAAGTTCAATACAAAAATTATGCTTGGCTGTGGGGTTCGCCGCAAAAAGAATGGAGATTTAAATGAGTGCCAAGTTCTATGCAAAATCCAAATATGTATTTATAGGAACAAAATAACATTATAAACAAGTATTAAACTCTATTTCTTTGCTTTATTGGATACCTATAACAATTGCTGTTATTTAAAAAAAATGCGAGATCTTAAAGCAGGTTAGATTTGACTTGGCCAGTTTTCATTACATCAGTCATTTTATAAAGTTATTCAACATATATATTTTGTAATTCTGATAAAAACTGGCCAAGCCAAATCTAACCTACTTTAAGATCTCACATTTTTTTTAAATAACAGCAATTGTTATAGGTATCCAATAAAGCAAAGAAATAGAGTTTAATACTTGTTTATAATGTTATTTTGTTCCTATAAATACATATTTGGATTTTGCATAGAACTTGGCACTCATTTAAATCTCCATTCTTTTTGCGGCGAACCCCACAGCCAAGCATAATTTTTGTATTGAACTTGGCTCTCCTTTTTTTACATTTATGTTTTTGATGGGATATCAATACTTTTTGTAAAGAAAACTAGGCAGGTATTGAGATTTAATGTTTTTTCTTGTGTTTCCGCTGCATGTTTTTTACTTCTGTTCTTTGTATTAATTATGTGGTGCCGCGCGCCGCCAACGACACACCGTTGGCCGGTTGTTTAGCGCGTATTACAGGTTTTTTGTATGGGGACCCCCCCTATTTTTTAACTTTTTTTATTTTTAGATTTTTTCCTACGCTTACACACAATTACCGAGCTGGATTCCAAATTTCATCCTTCTAGGTCATCTGGAAGTAGGTTAGGTTTAGGTACTATATGTCAGTCACAATAAAAAAGAAATTTGTATGGGAACCCCCCCTATTTATTAACTTTTTTTTGTTTTTAGATTTTTTCCTACGCTTACACACAATAACCGAGCTGGATTCCAAATTTCATCCTTCTAGGTCATCTGGAAGTAGGTTAGGTTTAGGTACTTATATGTCAGTCACAATAAAAAATGGTTTTTTGTATGGGGACCCCCCCTATTTTATAACTTTTTTTAATTTTTAGATTTTTTCCTACGCTTTCACACAATAACTGAGCTGGATTCCAAATTTCATCCTTCTAGGTCATCTGGAAGTAGGTTAGGTTTAGGTACTTATATGTCAGTCACAATAAAAAATGTTTTTTTTGTATGGGGACCCCCCCTATTTTATAACTTTTTTTAATTTTTAGATTTTTTCCTACGCTTTCACACAATAACTGAGCTGGATTCCAAATTTCATCCTTCTAGGTCATCTGGAAGTAGGTTAGGTTTAGGTACTATAGGTATGTCAGTCAGTCTTAAAATTTACGACTTTTTGACCTTCATATCTTTATAACCGTTTGAGCTAGCTTCATGAAATTTGGGCTTCTAGATGTCCTTATGGATATAATTAAACACACGTAGTTTTATGTGTTTACGTTAAAGATGTTTTGAGTTATAGAAGGGTCAAAAGTGGCACCAAGTGGTTCGTGTAATATTACACTTGGCGCTGGCTAGCCAGTTCCTTTGCTTGAACTTGGCTTGACACGCTGCCGCGTGTCTAGATTAAGCCGTGTCTTGAAAAAATTCATTACGGAAACAAATACATAATACTTTAACAACCAACATAATTTCAAATAAAATTTTACACAAGCCAAAAGCTGCTATTGTGTGCTCAGACCGAGATATAATTAAAACTTTAATCATATCATACAATTGACTAGCAAATTGACACAAACATGGTAAAGTAGATATAACTATTGTAACACATTTTAATCTATATATATAAATGCAAGTGTCCTGACTGACTGACGGATTCATCAACGCAGAGCCGAAACTATAAAAGCCAGTAAGTTGAAATTTGCACACCAGATTGCATTTATAAAGTGTACAAGTGATAAGAAGCGATTTTGAGAAATTCAACGCCTAAGGGGGTTAAAAAGGGGATGAAAGTTTGTATAGGGTTCAAGTTTTATTTTAACACGTTCGCGGACGCTCAGTCACACCGTTTGGACACCTACATTTTGTATGGAGATTTTGGGACTGTTATAGCATTCCTGTCACTGCAAATATATATTTTAGGTTTGTATATGACGTGTAATGCTATGCAAGGCGAATGCTATGCAATCCGCGTCAATATGAAGTATATTTTGTATACGCTATATGACAACAAATGCTCTACAATTCGGATGCATAAGCATCTCTGTCACATGACGTAGTCAAGATGTGATCTTATATGACATCGCATGTTATAGCATTCATTCATCGTGGTCGATGAACTTGATGGCTGAGAATTCTGACTGCCTAGAGTCAAGATCTTTGCTCTAAAGACTCATTGCTGGCGTCTTCAAACATGTTTCTACTTCTGTTTTGTTCCCTCATTGCTGCATCATTGTCATATTGTGTCCATCTCATACATGCCCCATCCCAAGCACGTTCGCCATTCATTCGACCTAAAATTATGTGATACTACACATCCTGCGTTGGAGACCGCATCATATGTCTGAAGAATCTAACGGCCCACTCATGGCATATTGCAGAGAGCCGAAAGGGCAATGTTGAGCTCTCTAAAATAGAGTGGTTTGTTTTTCTAGCTGTTCAAGATATACGCAGCATTTACGCCAACACCACTTCTCAAAAGCGTCAGTCTCGTCCGCATTACACTTTTAGAGTTCCCTGTAACGCACCGCCGCGTTAAGTTCTGGACGTAAAGCGTCCACCACTTTTCCTGTCAGGCGATGACTCACCCAACTTTATATTATTTTTCGAATGCATCTGCACCAAACATAAGGCGTGAAATATACAAGAATTATGCCACAATACTTGTCATAAAGGTTCTTACCTTGTAAGAGGTGATGATCGAGCGCCAGCAGGCTTATAATTCACAATTATACCATCAAAACTATGACTAGTAACGTAATTACTTGAATGATAGGTATACACATTCATGCCTCACTTTTTCACATTCACCGTTATCAAAATTTGATTGTAGCACAATAAACCACTAGTAAACATGTTCGTTTATTAAAACACATTGAAAAACTTAAAGAAATTGCAAGAAAAACATTAGTTACGATTTTATAAAAATCCGTCAAAATCGCTATCGCGCACGAAAATCACCCAAATTTCATGTGTCCACTCCCAGACGCACCTGCCGGGCTACTAAGGGAGCTCCCATACAAAGACGAATGCAATAGCAGGTGCGTCACAGAAAGGGGGGCCCAATTGGAGACGTCACAGGATAATTTTTAACTTCGATAAAACTATGTAATATGGCAGTATGCAAACTTTGATTCTGGTGACTGGTAGAGGAAAAGTTGGTGAATAATATTATACTGTGGTAAAGCGGATTGATAAGCATTTCAACGCAGAAATTTAAAACGAATAACGGATGCTATAGCATACGCGTCACCAGGAGTAGTGCAAAAACGGATGCTATGCAATCCGCGTCCGCGAACGTGTTAAGCTAGGAATTTGAAACTTCGTAAAAAAATATATTATTAAAATACAAGAAAACTAATTTCAGCGTTTTTGAAAATTCATCCATTAAGGTGGTGAAAAAGGGGTTGAAAGTTTGTATGGATATCAAAAAATTTTTCGAATGGTGGAGTTGCATCTTTGTATTTAGGGATATTATTTAAAGACAGGAAAAGTAATTTCAGCGTTTTGTAAACTTCATCCCCTAACAGGGTTAAAAAGGAGTTGAAAATTTTAATCCATTACAAATGCTTTGAAACTTCTTAGAAAGGCATAATAGCCGATTACAAAAAAAAGTGATTGCAACGTTTTTGGAAATTCAACCCCTAAGGGGGTTAAAAAGGGGGTGAAAGTTCGTCTTCGGGTGCAAATTTTATTTAAAAAACTAGGAACTTGAAACTTTGTAAAAAAGTATTAAATTCAAATACAAGAAAACTAATTTCAGCGTTTTAGAAAATTCATCCCCCAAGGTGGTGAAAAAGGGTTTGAAAGTTTGTATGGATATCAAAAATTTTTTCGAGCACGGGACTTGAATCTTTGTATTTGGAGATATTATTAAAAGACAGGAAAAGTAATTTCAGCGTTTTGTAAAATTCTAACAGGGTTAAAAAGGGGTTGAATGTTTGAATCCATTACAAATGCTTTGAAACTTCTTAAAAAGGCGTAATAGATGATTACAAAAAAAAGTAATTGCAACGTTTTTGGAAATTCTACCCCTAAGGGGGTTAAAAGAGGGATGAAAGTTCGTCTTGGGGTGCAAATTTTATTTTAAGCTAGGAACTTGAAACTTTGCAAAAAGGTATTAAATTAAATTAAAAGAAAACTCATTTCAGCGTTTTTGAAAATTCATCCCCTAACGTGGTGCAAATGAAGTTGAAAGTTTGTATGAATATCAACCATTTTTTTCAAGCTTTCAAGTTAGGAACTTCAAACTTGGTAAAAGGGCACATTATATTAAAAGTTTGTATTATAAAGTTTGCATCGATGAAAATTATAGGTACACAAGATGTAAAATGTTCAAGAGTCCACGCGGACGAAGTCGCGGGCAACAGCTAGTCTTAGATACAACTTGTTTATTATCTTTCTTTTTGATTCGGTTAAGTTATGTACTAGTATGGGCACGACAAACATATTATAGCCAGCATTCAATGAATGTAGTAATACCTTTGGGTATGATGCTTTACGCATACTAGCGTCCCTCCCCCTCCCCCTGACGCAACCCCCCCTTTTAGCATGAAATATGTCCCAGTTTACGGTTATTTTTATTTTTGAGACAAGTATTAGAGTTAGGAAATAATTTTTAAGAAAAAAAAACCGACTTCCATAGGGGCCGATGAAAGATTATTGTAGATGGTACACTATGTAGAAAAGGAGGTAAAACCACCCACTTTTCTACTAGCATTTCGCTTCTGTATAATGGCTCCTCTACAGGATGGGCCAACGCCGCCCACTCCAAGGGACGCAGCCATGCGGTAGAATGAGATAGCAATATCACTTGCTCCCTCTAACGCATAAATGCGTCCCTTGGAGTGGCCGGCGTTGGCCCATCGTGAAGAGGAGCCATGAGGGTCGTAGATCTAACCTAACCTAACCTAACCTAACCCACTCCTCAGACAGCAGTTCGGTTCTGTGCGGATCGCAGTTCGAACCTAATCAAACCCACTTTTCAAGTAGCATTTCGTTTCTGTAAGGCTCGCAGTTCTAACCTAACCTAATCCTTGTTCGGTTCTGTGAGGATCGCAGTTCAAACCTAACCTAACCCACTTAATGGCGCATGCCGTGCGGTGTACGGGGGTTTAAGCGGGAGGGGCTAGTAAGATTGGCATCATCGTACTTTATACCTACATTAATTTTATGGTAGGTAATTATAGTTGTTTATTTAATTAAGGTATCATAGTGGTTTTCTGGGTCAAGGTCCGGGTCCGAGTCCGGGTCAGAGTCCGGGTCCGAGACCGGGTCCGAGTCCGGATCCGAGTCCGGGTCCGAGTCCGGTTCCGAGTCCGGGTCCGAATCCGGATCCGAGTCCAGGTCCGGGTCCGAACCGGATCCGGGTCCGAACCGGATCCGGGTATGAGTCCGAGTCCGGGTCCCAGTCCAAGTCAAAATCGAAATTCGTAATCACCAAACGTGTACCATGCGTCATTGAAGAGTTCTGTTCTGGTCATCATCAGCAGTTCCAATTCATCAAATGCGACAGTTTTGAATGTAAATGCTTGATTTTATGATGACAATACAAAAAAATCTATACGTATGCCTTTAATATTTGAGGAGTTCCCTCGATTCCTTATGGATCCCATCATCAGAACTCGAGCTTGACAAAAATGTGGCTTAAAAATTTAACTTGCTTAACGAACATAACGAAAAGGAAAAATCGCCAAACGTGAACTATGCGTCGTTTAAGAGTTCTGTTCTGATCATCATCAGCAGTTCCACTACTTCAAATGCAACAGTTTTAATGAAAATGCTTGATTTTCTGATGTAAATACAAAAATCTCTATACGCATGCCTTTAAGATTTGAGGAGTTCCCTTGATTCCTCATGGATCCCATCATCAGAACTCGAGCTTGACAAAAATGTGGCTTTAAAACTTAACTTGCTTAACAAACATAACGACGAGGACAAATCGCCAACCGTGAACTATGCGTCGTTGAAGAGTTCTGTTCTGATCATCATCAGCAGTTCCACTTCATCAAATGCAACAGTTTTTAATGAAAATGCTTGATTTTCTGATGTAAATACAAAAATCTCTATACGCATGCCTTTAAGATTTGAGGAGTTCCCTTGATTCCTCATGGATCCCATCATCAGAACTCGAGCTTGACAAAAATGTGGCTTAAAAATTTAACTTGCTTAACAAACATAACGAAGAGGACAAATCGCCAACCGTGAACTATGCGTCATTGAAGAGTTCCGTTCTGATCATCATCAGCAGTTCCACTTCATCAAATGTCACTTTTTTGGATGTATATGCTTGATTCGTTGATAAAAAACCAAAAATCACTATGTGTATGCCTTTAAGATTTGAGGAGTTCCCTCGATTCCTCATGGATCCCATCATCAGAACTGGATTTTGACAAAAACGGGACCAATCTGTAGGTCGTTTCTCAAAAAGTTGGCACCGCCAGGTTAACGTTAACGTTTTTCAAAAATTTTGCATTTTCGCATTTTTTTTTATTGGGATCGTTAAAAGGCAACTTTAACTATTAGAAAATGTGGAAGGGAAGCAATTCCTTCAATTAGTTTAGGAGATATAGGCGTTTGAAATTCAGGTTAATGATATCAAGGACAGGTGAAAGATATTTTGTCTCCAGGTTATCGATAGTAGAAGCAGGTTATCGAGAAATAAGTACAAATTCCAATGAAAATATTGACAGGTTATCGAGAGGCGTCATTAACCTGTGTCCGTTGCCGTTAACCTGGTTTCTTGTCATCGTTCACCTGTAATGAGTGTCATCCACCTGTCCACCACATCATTTTCAATGCCTTCTAAAAATAATCGAAAAATGTGTCATCTTCTGTAAAAAGGGACCTTATTGTCCACCACGATGATTAAAATTTTGGATTCTGACCCACCTCACCTTCGATTCGATTCCCAATTTAACAACAAGTTTCTGTGAATAAGTAAACATTCAATCTTACTGTCTATTCACCCTGGCAGTACCTAGTGGAACTCAGGTTTGGTGCAACATAGGCACATGCAGTTTTGGTCATCCAACTCGTCCTGGTGAGCACTTGGGAGAGCAGAACTCAAGATAGAGCTGATGCTGGACCATCGCAGTACCTAGTGGAACTCAGGTTTGATGCAACATAGACACACGCTGTTTTGGTCATTCGACACGTCTTCATGAGGACTTGGGAGGGCAGTACCCAAGATAGAGCTGATGCTGAACCCTCGCAGTACCTAGTGGAACTCAGGTTTGGTGCAACATAGACACACGCTGTTTTGGTCATTCGACACGTCTTGATGAGGACTTGGGAGGGCAGTACCCAAGATACAGCTGATGCTGAACCCTCGCAGCACCTAGTGGAACTCAGGTTTGGTGCAACATAGACACACGCTGTTTTGGTCATTCGACACGTTTTGATGAGGACTTGGGAGGGCAGTACCCAAGATCGAGCTGATGCTGAACCCTCGCAGCACCTAGTGGAACTCAGGTTTGGTGCAACATAGACACACGCTGTTTTGGTCATCCAACACGTCTTGATGAGCACTTGGAAAAGCAGTACCCAAGATAGAGCTGATGCTGAACCCTCGCAGTAACTAGTGGAACTCAGGTTTGGTGCAACATAGACACACGCTGTTTTGGTCATTCGACACGTTTTGATGAGGACTTGGGAGGGCAGTACCCAAGATAGAGCTGATGCTGAACCCTCGCAGCACCTAGTGGAACTCAGGATTGGTGCAACATAGACACATGCTGTTTTGGTCATCCAACACGTCTTGATGAGCACTTGGAAGAGCAGTACCCAAGATAGAGCTGATGCTGAACCCTCGCAGCACCTAGTGGAACTCAGGTTTGGTGCAACATAGACACACACTGCTTTGGTCATCCAACACGTCTTGATGAGCACTTGAGAGAGCAGTACCCCAGATAGAGCTGATGCTGAACCCTCGCAGTACCTAGTGGAACTCAGTTTTGGTGCAACATAGACACACGCTGTTCTGGTCATTCGACACGTCTTGATGAGGACTTGGGAGGGCAGTACCCAAGATACAGCCGATGCTGAACCCTCGCAGTACCTAGTGGAACTCAGGTTTGGTGCAACATAGACACACGCTGTTTTGGTCATCCAACACGTCTTGATGAACACTTGGAAAAGTGGTTACTAAGATAGAGCTGATGCTGAACCCTCGCAGTACCTAGTGGAACTCAGGTTTGGTGCAACATAGACACACGCTGTTTTGGTCATTCGACACGTCTTGATGAGCACTTGGGAAAGCAGTACCCAAGATAGAGCTGATGCTGAACCCTCGCAGTACCTACTGGAACTCAGGTTTGATGCAACATAGACACATGCTGTTTTGGTCATTCGACACGTCTTGATGAGCACTTGGGAGCGCAGTACCCAAGATAGAGCTGATGTTGAACCCTCGCAGTACCTAGTGGAACTCAGGTTTGGTGCAAGGTCAGGTCAGGTTAGGTCCGGGTTCAGGTTCAGATAAGAGCCGGGATCCAGGTCCAGGTCCGACTCCGGGTTTGAGTCTAGGTCCGGGTCCGAGTCACAGTCCGGGTCCGAGTCCGGGCCCGAGTCTGGGTCCGGGTCCCAGCCCCAGTCCCAATCCAAGTCAAAATCTAAATCGCCAAACGTGTACTATGCATCGTTGAAGAGTTCTGTTCTAATCATCATCAGCAGTTCCACTTCATCAAATGCGACAGTTTTTAATGAAAATGCTTGATTTTCTGATGTAAATCCAAAAGTCACTATACGCATGCCATAAGGTTTGAGGAGTTCCCTCGATTCCTCATGAATCCCATCATCAGAACTCGAGATTGACAAAAATGCAGCTTATAAACTTATCTTGCTTAACAAACATAACGAAGAGGACAAATCGCCAAACGTGAACTATGCATCGTTGAAGAGTTCCGTTCTGATCTTCATCAGCAGTTCAACTTCATCCAATGTCACTTTTGTGAATGTATATGCTTGATTTGTAAATAAAAACACAAAAATCACTATATGTATGCCTTTAAGATTTGAGGAGTTCCCTCGATTCCTCATGGATCCCATCATTAGAACTCGAGATTGACAAAAATGCAGCTTGTAAACTTATCTTGCTTAACAAACATAACGAAGAGGACAAATCGCCAAACGTGAACTATGCGTCGTTGAAGAGTTTCGTTCTGATCTTCATCAGCAGTTCCACTTCATCCAATGTCACTTTTGTGAATGTATATGCTTGATTTGTAAATAAAAACACAAAAACACTATATGTATGCCTTTAAGATTTGAGGAGTTCCCTCGATTCTTCATAGATCCCATCATCAGAACTGGGTTTTGACAAGAACGGGACTAATCTGCATATACTTATACTTTTTACAAAACATTTTAATATATGTCTAAAACTAAAAACCCTCATAAGGTACCTTTTCCCGTGGGACGTCACAAATCTAGTTTGAGTATATGTAACGTGGATTTTAAATAATTATCGATCACCTGTCATATGGCAGGTGAAGGACGCTTCGTTCACCTGCCATTGCATCATTCACCTGACTTTTTTGGACAGGTTAACGAGACTTAAGACAAAAGTACAAAAATTTCAATAATATGCAGTTTTAACAGACAGGATAGTTTTTATTCCTAAATTAACACACAAAAGCGATATAACCGCTATATAATTATATAGTTACGAGTATTAGTTGTGGTATCAGTGACATTAACCTGCCGCAAAATCTCATCCACCTGGCAGTTTTAGCCAGGTGGACGATATGCAGGTGATGGGGAAAATGGCAGTTTTATCGCGAATACACAAAATGCATTAGCTTGATGAACTCCATACTTAGGCATATAAAACTAAACTATATTGTTTACGTTACATATCTTGATAGTAATGCGATAGGTTACATAATTAGCAAGATATCGACTCCAGGATAAAGAGTACTTACCCATTACAAACTCCAATTTCCGATACTTTGTCGTTTGTGTTTTATTTGCGAAGCACAATACCCACGTCTTCGTCCTACCAGGTGATAGCTGATGAGTGACGGCTTCAGCTCGTGCGGAGTGAGACGGGAAAGGTGCGGTGGGGGTTATACAATCGTCGTGAATGTGACGCGCCAGGTGACTGTTAAGAATTGCCTTGGACAAACTTTGAAGCCGAATAACTTAAAATATAAGTATAATATTGTTATGCGATAGTAATACTTTAAAACTTAAGGATATATGTTAATAAAATACGGTAATGCCGTTAAATTAAGTTAATATTTTGTGTGGTTTTCATAGCTCGGAACATCAGTACCTCGCGTTGGGACACGGCAGGTTAACGGATAAACGTAGTTACAATATTTTTTTTTGTAATCAATATTTATTAAATTTTTTTCAAAGTATTAGGCCTCTGTGTAAAAAGCCTCTCTAAATATGTATTAATTTTTTATATATAAAAATAGTACATAACGAAAAAAAAGTTCTAACATAAACCTATTTACAGGTGGCGGTGCCAACTTTTTGAGAAACGACCTGTATGCATATACATTCAATCAAAAAAAGAATTTTCAAAATCGGTCCAGTAATGACGGAGTTATGGAGTAACAAACATAAAAAAAAATAAAAAAAAACATACAACCGAATTGAGAACCTCCTTCTTTGAGATTTGGAAGTCGGTTAAAAAGTGTCAAGGTAAGAAATGATGCTTAGTTAATTTTAAACAAAAATGTTTATACATGGTGTGTCTGACCATGGGGCTTTAAATTCAGGGCTTGATTTTACTCGTTAAACTGAGCTACTTTTACTATGGGACCAACCCTCAAATCGGGGATTTTTTTTTGGCTTTTCCATTGAAAACGTCGACATCTGATCAGCCAAAATGTATGAAAAAGTACAAGTTAAAACATGAACATGAGACGAGTGTTGGGCGAGCTCGCTCCATCGTAGGCCACGTCTACGCCTCGGCTAGTCTGTGGCCATGAGTAAGCCCATTCATAATAATAAAAAAACGTACTATGTTATATTAAACTTTAACAAGTTTTTCAACGGTAAAAACACAATGCATTTATATATAGGTATAAGAAATGCTTAGTTACACACGTAATTTATCCCAGTTAGCGATAAAAAAGCCACCCTGTATTCCAGAAGGGTCTTAATGGTCTAGTTTCACTGCATCGAGCATTTGCATATTAATTCAAGGGTTTTGTTACAGCTGAATTGGTGATATAAAATTAACCCACATAAAATTATTAAATTACTAACCTCTGAGCTGTTAGGTTAACCCTCGGAAATAGCCTTATGTGGGGCTCAAGACAAACATCATCATCATCTTCTTCGCGTTGTCCCGGCATTTTGCCACGGCTCATGGGGGCCTGTGGTCCACTTGACAACTAATCCCAAGAATTGGCGTAGGCACTAGTTTTTACGAAAGCGACTGCCATCCTACCTTCCAACCCAGAGGGTAAACTAGGCCTTATTAGGATTAGACCGGTTTCCTCACGATGTTTTCCTTCACCGAAATTTGACTGGTAATTTTTTTTTTCATTTATTTATTAACACAAAATAATACATTCAAAGAATTATGACAGCGAACAAAGCCCCCTGAGGCTTAACTGCCGCTGTAATATAAATATCAAATTATATTTCGTTCGAACCCGCGCGACCTCCAGATTGAAAGTCGCATGCTCTTACCGCTAAGACACCAGCGCTCCCGTAGGGCTCAATAAAAACAACGTTGATATAACAATGTGCTTAATGTATTTTGGAAATAATTAATAAAAATCAAAGGTCCTATATTTAGATCTCAACGTTTACCTATTTTTCGCTATTGGCGACATGTTTCGTGCCCATCGGAGGTCCTTCTTAACTCTTGTGCTCGTGGCGGCTGCACTCCGTGCCCGAACATGCGATAGCCCCGAAACATGTCGCCAATAGCGACTAATAATTCACGGGTGTGTAACCGTTGTAATCTAAATATTTTAAAAATTTTCACGAAAGTTATTTTCGAGTAGGCAGTCTTATCGTGAAAAAGCGATCTCTTCCAACCTCATTATTATTTCAGTAGACTACACCACCCTAATCCCGACTTGACTGACATATATCTCCTAAACTCGTGGCAAAAAAACTAAAGTTCCCCGTTAAATATCAAATAAGAGGCCTACTTCCGTCTTGATGCATCTTTAATGAGGTCTGGAGGCAAAGAGTCGTAAACTGTATAAGAGGTGTAAGATAATTTATATGATCTCTAGCTGATTGTCACAGGGACAAGAGACCACATGTCTAATACAATGACAAGACGTTTACGTTTGCAGATAATTGAAATAGGCAGGAGGGAAGCCATCGCGTAGGTATGTGAACATTGCATAAGTGCGATATTGGCAGACGGCAAATCAAATAAGTTTTTGGCAAAAATTTCATTTTTGGTGCAAGTTTTTATCGCTGACTGTACTTTTCTTACGACAGACAACTAATACTCATCGAGACAATTCTAAAAAACCCCTAAACACAATTAGGTTGCGTTGTTTCATCACGAGTTTCTATGGCCACCTCGTCTCCATCACATCAGCTCGATGGTACCATAATATTGCATTGTCATCCGATTTAATACATACAAGCAAAATTTCAGCTCAATCGGAAACCGGGAAGTGGATCAAATTTAACTTGCAAGATTTGATTACAGACCGAGAGACAACGGGACAGGTGAAACTAAATAAAAGCTTGTAAAAAACGTGACCACTTGAACTTCATAGCGGCCGCTAGCGGCCGACTTTGATGTACAAAACGTACGGTATGAGGACTGGAAAACACAAAAATCATTCCGATTTTGGTCACGCTTTTGATTTTTGAGAAGCAATCTTGTACATTCTAGAATTGTGGTAAGTACAGAAATGAAATTGGGACGTTCTTCAACATCCAAATACGAGGCACGATTTAATTTATTCGATTTAACACCTTCTTCTACTATTAACTACTCTTTGCTGAAACCCTTTGTTGGAAAAGATGTACCCATCTTTGTGCAAGGGTTTTCACTTTAAAGCGTTTACCGTCCCTTCGTGAGTCGGGTAGGAAGGTGCAACGTCAACTTTATCTATATATATAAATGCAAGTGTCCTGACTGACTGACTGACTGATTCATCAACGCAGAGCCGAAACTACAAAAGCCAGAAAGTTTAAATTTGCACACCAGATTGCATTTATAAAGTGTACAAGAGATAAGAAGCGATTTTGAGAAATTCAACCCCTAAGGGGGTTAAAAAGGGGATGAAAGTTTGTGTGGGGTTAAAGTTTTATTTTAATCTAGGAATTTGAAACTTCGTAAAAAGATATATTATTAAAGTATAAGAAAACTAATTTCAGCGTTTTCGAAAATTCAATCCCTAAGGTGGTGAAAAAGGGGTTGAAAGTTTGTATGGATATCAAAAAATTTTTCGAGTGGTGGAGTTGAATCTGTGTATTTAGGGATATTATTAGAAGACAGGAAAAGTAATTTCAGCGTTTTGTAAAATTCATCCCCTAACAGGGTTAAAAAGGGGTTGAAAATTTAAATCCATTAGAAATGCTTTGAAACTTCCTAGAAAGGCATAATAGCCGATTACAAAAAAAAGTAATTGCAACGTTTTTGGAAATTCAACCCCTAAGGGGGTTAAAAAGGGGATGAAAGTTCGTCTTCGGGTGCAAATTTTATTTTAAGCTAGGAACTTGACACTTTGTAAAAACGTATCAAATTCAAATACAAGAAAACTTATTTCAGCGTTTTTGAAAATTCATCCCCTAAGGTGGTGAAAAAGGGGTTGAAAGTTTGTACGGATATCAAAACTTTTTTCGAGCGCGGGACTTGAATCTTTGTATTCGGGGATATCATTAGAAGACAATAAAAGTAATTTCAGCGTTTTGTAAAATTCATCCCCTAACAGGGTTAAATAGGGGATGAAAGTTTGTATGGGG
Source organism: Cydia fagiglandana (assembly GCF_963556715.1). Taxonomy (NCBI): domain Eukaryota; kingdom Metazoa; phylum Arthropoda; class Insecta; order Lepidoptera; family Tortricidae; genus Cydia; species Cydia fagiglandana. The sequence continues at coordinate 780,571 of NC_085950.1, read as the reverse complement.
TTAAAGTTTTCTTTTGAGCTAGGAATTTGAAACTTTGTTAAACGATATACTATTAAAATACAAGAAAACTAATTTCAGCGTTTTTGAAAATTCATCCCCTAAGGTGGTGAAAAAGGGGTTAAAAGATTGTATGGATATCAAAATTTTTTTCGAACGCGGGACTTGAATCTTAGTGTTTGGAGATATTATTAAAAGACAGGAAAAGTAATTTCAGCGTTTTGTAAAATTCATCCTCTAACAGGGTTAAAAAGGGGTCGAAAGTTAGAATCCATTACAAATGCTTTGAAACTTTTTAGAAAGGCGTAATAGATGATTACAAAAAAAAAAGTAATTGCAACGTTTTTGGATATTCTACCCTAAGGGGGTTAAAAGAGGGATGAAAGTTCGTCGTGTTCGTGCAAATTTTATTTTAAGCTAGGAACTTGAAACTTTGCAAAAAGGTATTAAATTAAATTACAAGAAAACTCATTTCCGCGTTTTTTAAAATTCATCCCCTAACGTGGTGTAAAAGGAGTTGAAAGTTTGTATGAATATCAAACATTTTTTTTTTCAAACTTTCAAGTTAGGAAATTCAAACTTGGTAAAAGGGCATTAACATTATATTAAAAGTTTGTATTATAAAGTTTGCATCGATGAAAATTATAGGTACAGTCAACGGTAAAAATATGGGTGTAGACAACTTACTCAAAAATATGTCCCATAGTTCTTATTTCACTGACATAAGAGTTATGTGACATATTTTTGAAATGATTTGTACACCCATATTTTTACCGTTGACTGTACACAAGATGTAAAATGTTCAAGAGTCCACGCGGACGAAGTCGCGGGCAACAGCTAGTAATGTATGAGTGAATTGGTTAAGTGATTTTTCAGTAGGCCTTTTTAGGGTTCGGTACCCAAAGGGTAAAAACGGAACCCTATTACTAAGACTCCACTGTCCATCTGTCCATCTATCCGTTTGTCCGTCTGTCTACAGGTCAGTTACCCTATTATATTATGCTGTTCTACTGTTCTGTATGTTTACAAGATATACCTACATTATCTTAGGTACCTAGCTAGGTATCCATTAGTAAACTTAAGCCAAATTAACTTAGTGAATATTGTATTGGGTGACTTAATCACTCTTGGTAAAGTCCCCCCACCTCACTAAAAGCCCATCTAACATTCACCACAGGTCATTGAACATGCAGCCATATCTTGGGATACATTTAAGTACAGTAAGTATATAGGGTGGCTAAAAAATAAGTGCATTCCCGTAGCCATGGAGGTTTTGGGATTATACTGAGCAACTTTTACTATGGGACCAACCCCGAAATATGGAAAGAAAAATTTGGAATTTTCATAAATTTTGGCTGGTCCATTTTCTATGGGAGGGCAAATTCTTTTTTCGCGGCGTGGCGTTCCGTACCCAAAGGGTAAAAACGGGACCCTATTACTAAGACTCCGCTATCCGTCCGTCTGTCCGTCCGTCCGTCTGTCTGTCACCAGGCTATATCTCATGAACCGTGACAGCTAGACAGTTGAAATTTTCACAGATGATGTATTTTTATTGCCGCTATAACAACAAATACTAAAACCCGAATAAATTAAATATTTAAGTGGGTGTCCATACAACAAACGTGTTTCTTTTTTCGTTTTTTGCGTAATGGTACGGAACCCTTCGTGCGCGAGTCCGACTCGCACTTGGCCGGTTTTTTCTATTTTCTGACTGAATCTTAAATTGTAACTAACTATTTACATACTTATAATATATTATGTATATCGATAAGCTAGCAATAATATCGCAATAATATCTCCCTGACCTTGTCTCTTGGCGACTCTCCTAATGTGTATTTTGACCCGTCAGAGTCACAGAATAAATATTAGTACTAGGTACAGAAGACCCACTCTCTAACAAAACGCGTCTGTTACGATCAGCACAGATATGGCCGCTAGGTGGCGACAGCACCACGCGCGGCTTATGGCTAGCTACCAAAATTGGTGTGGAACGGATGTACTTTTAGCTACCTGTAGCAAAGCGACGAAATCGTAAATAGGTATAGTAGGTTTATTTTGCGGATCAGCAGATTAATTTAGTTTTAATTAAAAACGTTAGCTTTTATTAGGACTGTTTTTTTTAAGCTATTTTTTTCTCTGAGTTTAAATTCAAATAAAAATAACAAATAAGAATATGAGATGTCGTGGGGTCGGACCAAGGTAAATCTGCGTGGCATTCGCAATAACGAAGTGTAGTTTTGTCATCATTAATGTAAATAAATCTGTGAAAATGACGTTTATTGACACTCCCATCTTTTTGTTCTAATCAAGTCAGTACAGTCACCTGCAATAATATGTAACACAACGAAGGCCGCAAAAATATGTGACACGGTCTTATGGCTCTACAAATAAGATCGTGTCCGATATTTTTGCGGCCTTCGTTCGAAACATATTATTGCAGGTGATTGTACAAGGTGTTAGCTTGGACGAACTCAAACTATTTCCTTATCACTAGGTACACCTTGAAAAACAAAGTCACCCACCGCGTCTGTTTGCTTATATGTTTGTTCTTTAAGCTCGAAAACTACTGAAAGGATTTTCATGCGGTTTTTGCCTATAAATAAAGTGATTATTGAGGAAGGTTTAGCTGTATAATTTGTTAAAGTTCTACCCATGAAAGTCCGGGGGGGATCGTTAGTAGTAACCAAGACCCAAAAAAACGAATGTGACTGATTGCCGACATACTTTAGACAAATTATTTACCTCATTAATTCTAATCTATAGTTTGTTAAAGGACTGTCTCATTTCAATCATAGACAGAGAGAATCATACTATCTTTGTCTTACACTAGCACTAGCACCCAAAAGAAAAGGATGATATAGTTTTCCTGGTTCTTACTGACTGACAAATTGGTTTGACCAACTATATGTAACCAGCCATGACGAGACGCAAATAAATTGTATTCTATTTTATTCTGAAGTTTTTCTTATGCCGCGTCTATTTTTCAAAATCTCTATTATTCAGACAAAACAATTCATAACTGTTACAAAAACTATATATTAGCTTTTTTATAAACTCTTTGAAGTGAACAAATCGTTTTCGTTACGTTCTCTCGACGGCGGCTGATGATGGCTGAGACTTTCATGTTTTATTTGAACTGTTGTCTTTAGGGTTCCGTACCGAAAGGCTTTGTATGGGTGTGAGACGAGGACAATGGTGCAGAAGGATAGGAAACGATTAGAGGCTTTTGAGATGTGGTTGTGGAGAAGAATGGAGAGAATAAGTTGGGCGGAGAAAAAAACGAACGAGGAAGTGCTGCAAATCGTTGGAGAGAAGAGAAACCTACTGAGGACCATAGAAAATAGACGAGGCAAAATGATAGGTCACTTGATAAGACACGACACTTTCTTTAAAACTATATTAGAAGGCAAAATCGAAGCTAGGAGAGGAAGAGGAAAACCACGAGCAAGCTATACACAACAACTAAAGGCAAAAGCAAATGTCGTGTCTTACAGGGACCTAAAGAACCTGGCCGAGGTCCGCGAAAACTGGCGCATACTCTGCCGTCTCTGCCGACAAGAGCCATGCTCTTAAATTATGATGATGACCGAAAGGCTAAAAGCGGGACCCTATTACTAAGACTCCGCTGTCCGTCCGTCTGTCACTAGGCTGGGCAGGCTGTATCTCATGAAACGTGATAGCTAGACAGTTGAAATTTTTACATATGATGTGTTTCTTTTGCCGCTATAACAAATACTAAAAACAGAATAAAATAAATAAATTTAAGTGGGGCTCCCAAACAACAAACGTGATTTTTTTGCCGTTTTCTGCGTAATGGTACGGAACCCTTCGTGCGCGAGTCCGACTCGCACTTGGCCGATTTTTTATAGGGTATTGCAGTAATAGCGGTTGAAATATTAACGGCCTCCTAGCCTAGTCGGCAGTGACTCTGCATACAAAGGAGGAGGTCCCGGGTTCGGGTCCTGGTAAGGGCATTTTTGTGTGTTTATCACAAATATTTATTCGCGTGTTCTGCAAATTTTCCATTTTACTGTGTCCCATAACACGTGCAAGGGCAGAATTCGCTCAGTATACCCCTTACATGTCATTAAAGTGTCAAAAGGGCCTCTACGTGTGGCTTCGGCTCCACGCACGACTCCCAAAGGAACGCCAATGTTCCGTAATGAAAGACATACCGAATATTATATAAAAGATACTAACGGCCCAATTCGAACTTTAAGATACGTCAATTAATAGATCTAGAAACGATACGGAGATATGTTAGTGTCAAATGTGACGTTTCATCAAACAAAAAGGTCACTTTTGACACTGACACATCTAATCCATATCGTTACTAGATCTATTAATTGACGTGTCTTAAATTTCAAATCGGGCAGTTAATATGTTCCTTTTCATACTGGTGAACAATAAAGAATATTTCTAAATATCTTAAGAACGGATCACTCACGTATTTTAAATCGAAAAACGCTCGACATGTTTCACTCCGTAATAGTACATTACTACAGAGGCCGGGACAAAAGGGGTTGCCGGCCGAAGACATATAGACGGCCGAGCGAAGCGAGGCCGGATAGGTCTGAGCGCGGGCAACCCCATTTCCCGCCGAGGTATGTATAGTGCTTTTCTCAAACATGCAATGAAATAAATAAAATAAAAAATCCACGAAACCCAAGTTTTATTTATAGAAAAAACTAAAAGTAAACTACACCCAAAATATAACTAAACACGTACCTATATCTTTATCACGCGTATGTTTTACACGAGTCGTGTATTTTTACTACCCGTATATTTTCATGTATCTTTGATTTTTTCGCCTTGTATCCGTCTGACTGTCGTTTTCGTCACATAAGTTTACATAGTCTTTCATGTTGATATCATGTTTCACATACATCGTTGCTTTATGCATGGAGAAAATAAGTATAATTTCCACAGTGTTCACGATTTTGTAGTTACTTTCATTTCTTTAAAATATGCCACAAAACTGTTTCTAATAAACTGTAAGCCATTTTTCTTAGATTCTAAAATAATAAAATTGTCATAAGCAACCATATAGATACTTCGTCTTTGACTTGGCGGCAGACGCAGCAAGTTATTTAAAATCAATTCTGGTTACGCTGCCAATTCCAACTCATACGATTACAATTAAAATTAATTTCATTATTTTGTCGGGACTCATATTAAAGTAAAAAAATCAACAACGCACCATAAATCCAATAAAACAGAAATACAGAATGAAATTTTTTCAACTTTGCCTCCATAACAATTTAAAAAAATAACTACGCGTGTTTGAGTAGACCCTTTTACCGCTAACGTTTAGATGAAATATTTTAAATGTATTTATTTGTGTAGTTAAATTTATAATTTAAAATTACAGAATTTGGTTAATAATGTATTATTTATTAAGTTCATGTTGATTTTATACAAATAAAACTGCAAATTGTAGCAAACATTGTTTTTTGTTTTTTTTTTATAGGCGTAGTGGCAGAGTGTCATTACGAACCATAAAGCAAATACTGCCTCTAGATTTTTTTTATGGCTGAATGCCACGATGCTGTGTCACAAATATCTGTGAAATGGAAATTAAAAAAGAGGACTTTGCCGGCCTAGGCCTGCAAGATTTGTATGAAATTCCATTAAATACCTCTTGTCCTAGCCGAACCTGAAACGTCATACTTCGCAGCCTATTATAAGGAACATAACATCAATATTTCATTGCATGTTTGAGAAAAGAATATTTCTATTGTATTGTATTGTTTGCCGTCCGTTAGCTAATCCCACTGTGTGCCAACTGTAATATATTGCCATGTCATCGCTAAGCGTCGCTATAAATACGTTAAACGTATTATTGTGACATCAGACGCACACCCGTTAATATTAGTTCGCTAATAGTATTTTATGCAACCGTTGTTTAAGAGGGGTCAAAAAAGGCGAGTGGCGTGAGTAACAATTTGAGGCGAAGCCGAAAATTGTTAATAAAGACGCCACGAGTATTTTTTGACTCAGTTAAACAACGTTGCATACAATACTTTTTCTACGACCAAGCACTTACTTTGAAATAAAATTGAAAATTTAACAAATCTTTTTAATTCAAGAAGTAGCAAAAATGGAGGGTACGGGCGGAAAACGAACAAATTAATGAATGAAATTAAAAAAAAAACATGTCTATGGTTCACTTATTTGTCAGAGATGACATTTAAAATAAGGTTGGCAACACTGTATTTCATTCAATATTTTTTAAGTGGTCATTACACGAAGTATCGTTAAATCGCCAAAAAGATACTGCGTGTATGCACAAATGCTTTTTTGGGGAATAGACTAAAGACTTGTCTTGACAACTATAAGGTAGGGTTTTAAAGGTGTGTGCACGACCCTTTAAATGACAAATAAAAGTACGGGAGTAGAAAATAGTAGTTTATGTGACTGCTACCTAATTAAAGGCATTAAAATACGAGGGTGGGTTTTATAATTATAATATTAAAATTGAACACTAATTTTTCCAAATTTGTGAATTTTTTATGTTTATCCACTCAGAACTTACTAGCTTCTTCAATGTTACTAGGGCAAAAAAATGTCCAGAGTGTTTGATATCCATTCAAACACTCATATTCAACCATTTTCCATAGACGTTTAATGGCGGTCACAGAATGGAAGGAACTCCTATTTAAAGGCCCATTTACATGGTGCGAGTTTCTCGCACGTTTTGGGGCGAGAAATCGTATGACATTATCGTATGCAATAATCGTCAGGCGATTATCGTATAAAAACGTTTACACTCAAACGAGAAATAAAAACTCGCCTACGATTATGTCATGCGATACTCGAACGGAGATTATCGCCAGGCGAAATCTAGACACGCGGCAGCGTGTCAAGCCAAGTTCAAGCAAAGGAACTGGCTAGCCAGCGCCGAGTGTAATATTACACGAACCACTTGGTGCCACTTTTGAGCCTTCTATAACTCAAAACATCTTTGACGTAAACACATAAAACTACGTGTGTTTAATTATATCCATAAGGATATCTAGAAGCCCAAATTTCATGAAGCTAGCTCAAACGGTTATAAAGGTATGAAGGTCAAAAAGTCGTAAATTTTAAGACTGACTTATGACTTATAGTACCTAAACCTAACCTACTTCCAGATGACCTAGAAGGATGAAATTTGGAATCCAGCTTGGTTATTGTGTGTAACCGTAGGAAAAAATCTAAAAATAAAATAAAGTTAAAAAATAGGGGGGGTCCCCATACAAAAAAAACACTTTTTATTGGGACTGACATATAAGTACCTAAACCTAACCTACTTCCAGATGACCTAGAAGGATGAAATTTGGAATCCAGCTCGGTTATTGTGTGTAACCGTAGGAAAAAATCTAAAAATAAAACAAAGTTTAAAAATAGGGGGGGTCCCCATACAAAAAACCATTTTTTATTGGGACTGACATATAAGTACCTAAACCTAACCTACTTCCAGATGACCTAGAAGGATGAAATTTGGAATCCAGCTCAGTTATTGTGTGAAAGCGTAGGAAAAAATCTAAAAATAAAAAAAAGTTATAAAATAGGGGGGGTCCCCATACAAAAAAAACCATTTTTTATTGTGACTGACATATAAGTACCTAAACCTAACCTACTTCCAGATGACCTAGAAGGATGAAATTTGGAATCCAGCTCGGTTATTGTGTGTAAGCGTAGGAAAAAATCTAAAAACAAAAAAAAGTTAAAAAATAGGGGGGGTCCCCATACAAAAAAATATATTTTTATTGTAGCGCTGGAACCGTTACAAGCAGATATTTGAAACTACCCCAATATATGTATTATTATATTTGCTATATTAAAATAAAGTTTAGTCAAAAAATAAGTGGTGTCCCCATACAAAAAACTTGTAATACGCTCTAAACAACCGGCCAACGTTGTGTCGTCGTCGGCGGCGCGCGGCACCACATAATTATACAAAGAACAGAAGTAAAAACCATACAGCGGAAACACAAGAAAAAACATTAAATCTAAATACCTGCCTAGTTTTCTTTACAAAAAGTATTGATATCCCACCAAAAACATAAATGTAAAAAAGGAGAGCCAAGTTCAATACAAAAATTATGCTTGGCTGTGGGGCTCGCCGCAAAAAGAATGGAGATCTAAATGAGTGCCACTGCCAAGTTCTATGCAAAATCCAAATATGTATTTATAGGAACAAAATAACATTATAAACAAGTATTAAACTCTATTTCTTTGCTTTATTGGATACCTATAACAATTGCTGTTATTTAAAAAAAATGTGAGATCTTAAAGTAGGTTAGATTTGGCTTGGCCAGGTTTTATCAGAATTACAATATATATAAAATGATTGATATAATGAAAACTGGCCAAGTCAAATCTAACCTACTTTAAGATCTCACATTTTTTTAAATAACAGCAATTGTTATAGGTATCCAATAAAGCAAAGAAATAGAGTTTAATACTTGTTTATAATGTTATTTTGTTCCTATAAATACATATTTGGATTTTGCATAGAACTTGGCAGTGGCACTCATTTAGATCTCCATTCTTTTTGCGGCGAGCCCCACAGCCAAGCATAATTTTTGTATTGAACTTGGCTCTCCTTTTTTACATTTATGTTTTTGGTGGGTAGTTTACACGGGGAGCTGCGTTCTAGGGAGATATTCGCATACGATTTCTCGACTTGTCTAAACTGGTTCTCGTATGACATTTTTTCACGTACGTGCGAGTATCGCACGAATCGGTGCGAACCGATTTTCATACGAGTTTTACCTGTCAACTTACGTGATTATTTACTAATGATAACCGCCATACTGTCAATATTTGTAATTATATTACTTATTTCTCACATTATTTTTAATTTTAATATAATTTAAGTTACTAAACATGATTATGATGTTTTGCGATTATGATGTTTTGCGACGGAAGGGAAAAACTTTGTTCTGAGTTATGGCAATTAATAAAACATTTGAAATTTCCCAAAAAAACGTACAAATTTGGAACTTCAACATACGTAAGGTTATTTCAGATGTATAAAAACTACGAATGCTTACATATGAAACCAGGAAGACATCAATTACAAAGACAAGGATGCAAGAGAAGCAGCACTTTATTCATATTTGCATGAGGTGGCAATTAAAGAGTTTGGTCCAAATTTAAAATAAAATAAAGATTAAAACACTCATGATAGCGACTGAATAGCTCATGAACTCGAAGTACGATTCTCGCATTCAAATTTTGTTTACACGAAGACATCCAATCATCAAGGGCGAGGCGATTATCGCTCCGTCTTGTGCGATATCGTACGTATAGTTTACATGATACTATATTTTTCCTCGTGCTACGATAATCGCACGGTCGGGGTGAGAAACTCGAACCATGTAAATGGGCCTTAAGTCCTAATAGCTTTTCAGTTTAAATAAGCCCCATTTTACAAGCTTTTATTTTTTAAATTCTAACAAAGTGTTTAGTACCTACCTACCTAGTTAAAATAAATAACTTTTTCTAGTTATTCTCTGTAGAAAGAAACAAATAAAGAATATTTAACGTCAGTTCAAACATTTCAACACTGACTTGAATAATAGCTGTTGACAGGCGCTCTGTCGCTCGCCAAAGAACTATGAGAGAATAAACCGAACAAAACAACTGGGGGCTTGTTCGACTCGTCATGATAGATCGTGACATTACCAACATATTTTTTTTATACCACGTCGGTGGCAAACAAGCATACGGCTTGAGTGAGGGTAAGCAGTCACCGTAGCCTAGGGACACCTGTAACTCCAGAGGTGTTATTGTTAAATTTCATGTTCATTCAATGCAATTACAAAAAATATGGATCCTTTTGTACGTAAAATTCCACACAAGCTAACCCATTTTTAACCGACTTCCAAATCCCAAAGGAGGAGGTTATCAATTCGGTTGTATGATTTTTTTTATTATTTTTTTTATTTTTTTTATTTTTTATGTTTGTTACTCCATATCTCCGTCATTACAGGACCGATTTTGAAAATTCTTTTTTTGATTGAATGTATATGCATACAGATTGGTCCCGTTTCTATCAAAACCCAGTTCTGATGATGGGTTCCATGAGGAATCGAGGGAACTCCTCAAATCTTAAAGGCATACATATAGTGATTTTTGGGATTTTATCATCAAATCAACCATATACATCCAAAAAAGTGACATTTGATGAAGTAGAACTGCTGATGATGATCAGAACGGAACTCCTCAACGACGCATAGTTCACGGTTGGCGATTTGTCCTCTTCGTTATGTTTGTTAAGCAAGTTCAGTTTTTAAGCTACATTTTTGTCAAGCTCGAGTTCTGATGATGGGATCCATGAGGAATCGAGAGAACTCCTCAAATCTTAAAGGCATGCGTATAGAGATTTTTGTAATTACATCAAAATATCAAGCATTTTCATTAAAAACTGTTGCATTTGATGAAGTGGAACTGCTGATGATGATCAGAACAGAACTCTTCAACGACGCATAGTTCACGTTTCGCGATTTTTCCTCTTCGTTATGTTTGTTAAGCAAGTTAAGTTTTTAATGCACATTTTTGTCAAGCTCGAGTTCTGATGATGGGATCCATAAGAAATCGAGGGAACTCCTCAAATATTAAAGGCATGCGTATAGAGATTTTTGTGTTTACATCAGAAAATTAAGCATTTTCATTAAAAACTGTCGCATTTGATGAAGTGGAACTGCTGATGATGATCAGAACAGAACTCTTCAACGACGAATAGTTCACGTTTGGCGATTTTTCCTCTTCGTTATGTTTGTTAAGCAAGTTAAGTTTTTAAGCCACATTTTTGTCAAGCTCGAGTTCTGATGATGGGAACCATAAGGAATCGAGGGAACTCCTCAAATATTAAAGGCATACGCATAGATTTTTTTTGTATTTTCATCATAAAATCAAGCATTTACATTAAAAACTGTCACATTTGATGAAATGGAACTGCTCATGATGACCAGAATAGAACTCTTCAACAACGCATAGTACACATTTGGTGATTACGAATTTCGATTTTGACTTGGACTGGGTCCCGGACTCGGACCCAGAACCGGAATACCCGGATCCGGTTCGGACCCGGACCCGGACCTGGACTCGGATCCGGGCTCGGACCCGGACTCGGACCCGGACTCAGACCCGGACTCGGACCCGGACCTTGACCCGGAAAACCACTATGAGACCTTAACTAAATAAACCACTATGATTACCTACCATAAAATGTGTAAGTATGTATATAAGTATGATGATGCCAATCTTACTAGCCCCTCCCGCTTAAACCCCCGTACACCGCACCGCATGCGCCGTTAAGTGGGTTAGGTTAGGTTTGAACTGCGATCCTCACAGAACCGAACTGCTATCAGAGAAGTGGGTTAGGTTAGGCTAGAACTACGACCCTTACAGAAGCGAAATGCTAGTAGAAAAGTGGGTGGTTTTACCTCCTTTTCTACATAGTAGATATACCATCTACAATAATCTTTCACCGGCCCCCATAGAAGTCGGTTTTTTTTTCTTAAAAATTATCATTTATATTAAGTATACATTGCAAACTTTTCAGTTTATCTTACACGAAGCTAAATCAGGATTTTATGATCTTACATTTCTTAAAATAATAAACGTTAGTGTACCATCGCGTACACATAAGGTCGACCGATGGACAGTTACTTAAGACAAAACAGGAGCTGAGTTTTAAATATTTTAGGTAAATATACCCGTCTCGCGAACGGAAGCGGCTCCTAAAACTAGTGCAATAAGGACAAGGCGAAAAATCCTGCGTAAAAATCTCACAAATCGCGGTTTCGTACTCGACTGTTTCCTCCTCCAAACCTTAACTAATCGTAGCCAAATTTGGAATCTAAATGATTATAAAATTATCTGTGTCGGACCATTTTGCTTTTTTGGCTAATTGATATCAGTTTTGAACACTACGCCTCTCATTGCGGCATAGTCAATGAGGCCATTTTGACCATATTTGAAAGGCTCTAGCGCGTTAAAAAAACAAAAATATCACAAGAAAATCAAAACGGTCCGACTCAGATATTGACAATATTAATCTGTGTTGAAAAAAACATTGCTCTAGCATCAAAAACCCACGGAGGAAACAGTCGAGTACGTTTGTATAGAGAAATGACCACTCCTGTTGGCTCTTAACAGTGTTGCTGTTTGTAGCGACAATGTTCGGTTTTATTTCAATCAATATATCCAAGAAGCTGTATTAAGCAGTCGATAACAGACAAACTGAAAGCAAAGTGTGGTGCTGTCATAATAAAGTTGAAGATGTACAGTGCAGTCCTTAATCCCTCTGACAGTTGTAATATTTGTTGTTTCAACATGCCGCCGGGTTGGACACGAGCCATAATAGTACAGCTATCAGTGTTATTATACTTGCTAAAGAAAACCAGTATAAAGATGGCTTATATCAACCGAGCTCTATCAGATGTAGGATGTAGGTAGACACCATAGTTAATAAAAGAAACCGGGCAAGTGCGAGTCGGACTCGCGCACGAAGGGTTCCGTACCATAATGCAAAAAAAATTAAACAAAAAAAAGCAAAAAAAAACGGTCACCCATCCAAGTACGGACCACGCCCGACGTTGCTTAACTTTGGTCAAAAATCACGTTTGCTGTATGGGAGCCCCACTTAAATCTTTATTTTATTCTGTTTTTAGTATTTGTTGTTATAGCGGCAACAGAAATACATCAGCTGTGAAAATTTCAACTTTCTAGCTATCACGGTTCGTGAGATACAGCCTGTTGACAGACGGACGGACGGTCGGACGGACGGACGGACAGCGAAGTCTTAATAATAGGGTCCCGTTTTACCCTTTGGGTACGGAACCCTAAAAAATGAATCGGCAAAAGATTTTATACAGGGTGTTTGGTACATTGTTTGCCAAAATAAAACGGCAGATAGGTTGAGTGATTTGCTATCTTCCCAGTCCTAGAAATTTTTAATTTTTTGCACGATTTTTTTTTTCAGCTCTATGCCAGTTTTAGGTAAATTTCAAATTTTTAATTGCGCAGTAGTAATAAAAACCAGGGTCAATTTTTTTAGGCAAGAGTAGATAGCAAACGACTCAACCTATCTGCCGTTTTAATTTGGCAAACGATGTATCAAACACCCTGTATAATTAAAAAAAAAGTTTAAGAGCCAACAGGAGCGGTCATTTCTCCATACAAACGTACTCAACTGTTTCCTCCGTGGGTTTTGATGCTAGAGCAATGATTTTTTCAACACAGTTTAATATTGTCAATATCTGTGTCGGATCGTTTTGATTTTTTTGATATTTTTGTCTTTTAAGGCGCTAGAGCCCTTCAAAAATGGCCAAAATGGCCTCATTGACTATGCCGCAATGAGAGGCGTAGTATTCAAAACTGATATCAATTAGCCAAAAAAGCAAAACGGTCCGATACACATAATTTCATAATCATTTAGATTTCCAAATTCGGTTACGATTGGTTAAGTTTTGGAGGAGGAAACAGTCGAGTACGAAACCTCGATTTTTGAGATTTTTACGCAGGATTTTTCGCCTTGTCCTTATCGCACTAGTTTTAGGAGCCGCTTCCGTTAGCGAGACGGGTATGAAATCATGTAGAAATAACAATACATTTGACTTCCCCTCCCCTAAATGCTCTAAGATCTCAGCTCGTCTCCGCCTCAGTGTAAAGGCTCAAAAAAGGCGCAAATTGGTTTGAGGCGAATCGCTCGCTACTAAGAGAATAGGGTGACTGTCAAAAGGGATTTGCTAAGGATATGTATTGTATTGTTCTGTCCGAAGCTCATATAGCGTTGCCAATTTGCAGGTTGATGTATTGTACGTTTATTAAATATATTAAGAACGGGTCACTCACGTATTTTAAGTCTAAAACGACACACTCAGACACTGATGACACTTTTCGGTACGAAGTGAAACATGTCGAGCGTTTCGGACTTAAAATAAAGTGAGTGACCCGTTCTTAGTATATTTAATATGTCTGTGTCTCACGAAAGTTTTGTTATTAATATCCCACCAAAAACATAAATGTAAAAAAGGAGAGCCAAGTTCAATACAAAAATTATGCTTGGCTGTGGGGCTCGCCGCAAAAAGAATGGAAATCTAAATGAGTGCCACTGCCAAGTTCTATGCAAAATCCAAATATGTATTTATAGGAACAAAATAACATTATAAACAAGTATTAAACTCTATTTCTTTGCTTTATTGGATACCTATAACAATTGTTGTTATTTAAAAAAATGTGAGATCTTAAAGTAGGTTAGATTTGACTTGGCCAGTTTTCATTATATCAATCATTTTATATATATTGTAATTCTGATAAAACCTGGCCAAGCCAAATCTAACCTACTTTAAGATCTCACATTTTTTTAAATAACAGCAATTGTTATAGGTATCCAATAAAGCAAAGAAATAGAGTTTAATACTTGTTTATAATGTTATTTTGTTCCTATAAATACATATTTGGATTTTGCATAGAACTTGGCAGTGGCACTCATTTAGATTTCCATTCTTTTTGCGGCGAGCCCCACAGCCAAGCATAATTTTTGTATTGAACTTGGCTCTCCTTTTTTACATTTATGTTTTTGGTGGGATATCAATACTTTTTGTAAAGAAAACTAGGCAGGTATTGAGATTTAATGTTTTTTCTTGTGTTTCCGCTGTATGGTTTTTACTTCTGTTCTTTGTATAATTATGTGGTACCGCGCGCCGCCGACGACACACCGTTGGCCGGTTGTTTAGAGCGTATTACAAGTTTTTTGTATGGGGACACCACTTATTTTTTGACTAAACTTTATTTTAATATAGCAAATATAATAATACATATATTGGGGTAGTTTCAAATATCTGCTTGTAACGGTTCCAACGCTACAATAAAAAAATATTTTTTTGTATGGGGACTCCCCCTATTTTTTAACTTTTTTTTATTTTTAGATTTTTTCCTACGCTTACACACAATAACCGAGCTGGATTCCAAATTTCATCCTTCTAGGTCATCTGGAAGTAGGTTAGGTTTAGGTACTTATATGTCAGTCCCAATAAAAAATGGTTTTTTTGTATGGGGACCCCCCCTATTTTTAAACTTTATTTTATTTTTAGATTTTTTCCTACGGTTACACACAATAACCGAGCTGGATTCCAAATTTCATCCTTCTAGGTCATCTGGAAGTAGGTTAGGTTTAGGTACTTATATGTCAGTCCCAATAAAAAGTGGTTTTTTTGTATGGGGACCCCCCCTATTTTTTAACTTTATTTTATTTTTAGATTTTTTCCTACGGTTACACACAATAACCAAGCTGGATTCCAAATTTCATCCTTCTAGGTCATCTGGAAGTAGGTTAGGTTTAGGTACTATAAGTCATAAGTCAGTCTTAAAATTTACGACTTTTTGACCTTCATACCTTTATAACCGTTTGAGCTAGCTTCATGAAATTTGGGCTTCTAGATATCCTTATGGATATAATTAAACACACGTAGTTTTATGTGTTTACGTCAAAGATGTTTTGAGTTATAGAAGGGTCAAAAGTGGCACCAAGTGGTTCGTGTAATATTACACTCGGCGCTGGCTAGCCAGTTCCTTTGCTTGAACTTGGCTTGACACGCTGCCGCGTGTCTAGATTGTACGCTTGTCCATTTGAGTTGCGCTACGCCATTATGACATGTAAGCGTATGGTATTGAGTGATAAAATTGCGTGGCAATGAAATGTAGGTTTCATGATACATAACTAGAGATGCACGTTCGTTTAGTCCCCCACGCTAACTGAGTTGGTGGTAACTAATCAGAATTTTATTTTATTTATACATGGTGGCTAAAAAATAACTGCATTCCCGTTGCCAGGAAGGTTTTGGGATTAACTACACTGAGCAACTTTTACAATGGGACTAACCCCGAAATCGCAATAAAAAGATCCGGCTGTGTGATATTCCATACATTTTTTTTTCATATTGAGTTTTAAAATAGTGTTGAATTCGATATCTTTCTTTGTTCTATTAATGAGTTAGTCATTTACGAAGTAGTCTAGTACTAGACTATAGTTCGTTTTTTAGCATTAGAAAGAACTTGAAAGAAGGTAAGCGATCTAGACATGTCTTTTAATTGAAAAACGCTATTTAAAAATCAGTAACTATTACTTATAAAAGCAGAAGAATATAAATGATCGTATTAGATTCATAATTGTTACATATTTGCCGTAACTTATTTTTAAAATGTGTTTAAATATAAGTTTAGTTATTAGTTTAGGTTGAGAAATTAGTGATTTTTGGATTTGTGTTGAATTGTATTGTATTGTAATCTTTGACTTTTTTTTTTATAGATTTTAAGATTGACATTGAATGTACCTACCAATGATGTTTATGAATAAATTTAGTTATTAAAAGACACATCAAGATTGTTTAACTTATTTCTAATGCTACAAAACGAACTATAGGTATTACTCGTAGTTTATAAACTAGGGACGTATTCTGACTGTAATCACAGGAAACAGATTCTGGTTTAACGACGTTGTAATAAAGATAAATGAGTAAAACTGTTAAGTATTGTTAATTTTTCTGATTCACTTGAGGAAAATTCAACTCGCGATACATCTCTTGTGTGGCATGTGCCTTACATTTATTACATCGTTTATGGGATTTCGATGGCAATCATTGGATCGGAATTATTGGTGTCCCATGAGGGGAATATGACCAATAAAAACGTAAAGGAATTTCCAGGGCACCATTGCAAGTACGAAAA
The DNA here is from genome assembly GCF_963556715.1 of Cydia fagiglandana. NCBI lineage: Eukaryota > Metazoa > Arthropoda > Insecta > Lepidoptera > Tortricidae > Cydia > Cydia fagiglandana. The sequence continues at coordinate 763,849 of NC_085950.1, read as the reverse complement.
TTTTAATATGATATTATAGTATTTTTTACATAATATCTTACGTGCTCCCTTCCCTTCCCTTCTCAATATAACTTTGTGTCTGCGCCGCTGCTTGCAACGTCATCAGACGACCGCGGGGGGAGGAACCCCCGCCACCAGCCGCCGGCGCGCCCGCTACTCATCCTATTTGCCTCAGGTCGCCGGACCGAGCACACGCGGCCGCGACCCATATTTTTCATACATTTTTTATACTTTGTAATACCTAGCTATTAAAGGCTAAGTCCTATATTTAAATCTTCGTTCTTCATTTATTAACCTTATGTGCGCTCGCACATAATTTGGCGCCCCCGGGTGGGCGCGGACATCAAAACGCCAAGCCGAAACGTAACCCGCGTCGCGACACGCCACGACACGCCCACGTGTCGCCGACCCGCCTGCGGACTTCCAGCCAAGAATCTTCCGTCCTAACTGCCCCGAAGCTCGTCAATCGCGCCAAGAACTACAGCGGTCAAGAATACGACGGGAACCTGGACGAGTTAGAAACTACTTTAGAAGAAATTCGTGCGTCGGAGCCGTGGCGTCTAGATGCAAAGGTCGGCCGGACGGTGGACACTGCGCCGCACGCTTGGATCATCCTTACAAGGAGAGTGCCGTGAGCTTACCCATCTTTTCCTTCTTTATTTCCCCCTCAATTTGAGCATATAAAGGCGATAGCACTTCATCATAACGTGTGTGAACTTAGTACATCTTTCTTACATCATTTATGACCATATTATCCATCTTCTTTGATTATTGCATCGTAATTGAATCCTACAAACCATAAACGCATCTTATCAATTGTTATTTTGCATAAAAACGCTACTTTGCTTCTTAAGCTGTTTGCACCGCCACATGTGCTTAATGGCAGCTCTTCTTTGAAAAGTAGCTACATCGTGATTAATCTGTACTTTCTTACAGCATCCTACAATTTAAATAGCGATTTATTGCATCCTACGTAGTCATCTGCTTGCCCATCTATTTATTTTTGCGCAAATACTTTCCTTAAACGTCTTATTCAAGATACCTATTCTTCTGCCTGCCAAGTCTACGCAGTCTTCTAGCATACTTTTTCACGCGCCTTTAATTATAAAGCATAAAAATCAAGCCTTACGTCTTATTTTTCCTTCATTTAATTGCACAAGGCCCTGCTTCGCACTTCACTTCATGCTTACGCTCGCATAGCCAATATTTTCTTCATACGCATTTCAGTGAATCCCTGCCCCGGGAACGAACCCGCGTCGAGCCGGCGCTGAGGTGCATCACACCAGCGCGTGCGCGATCGGCGCAGTGCTCCGCCGCCACCTGGCCGGCCACATTCCAGAGCGCGATAACAATAAGGAGCGTAAGCCGTTTTTTGCAATTTTAGTTATCTTACATTTTAACGGTGATTTATTCAACTTGTTTACTTATTTTATTGCCGTAATAAGTTACTTCATTGATTGCATATTTTTATTGTTTGACGTTTATAACTACATTTAAACATGGCAAATAATACAAATAAACCTGCTTCACCACTGTCCCTTACGATACCACAGTTAACGACGGAATCCTTAGATGTTCTCAAGGTCAAACGGAGTTCCGTAAAGGGACAGATAACCAAATTCACTCGATTTTTGGACAATTTTGATCGGGATGCCACATTAAGTTCTGTTCAAATCAATGAATTAACTTTAAAGTTGAATAAATTCCTAGAACTTAGCAACAGATTTGAGGTCATGCAAACTCGTATAGAGGTCCTGAATGAAGGCAACCTTGCGGATGAACTTGCCGAAAGGGACAGTATTGAGGAAAGCCTTCATCTTGCAATCGCCACAGCCCAATCTATCATTGAGGTATGTAAACCTAGGGAGACCTTTCATGATGCCGACCAAGATTCATCTTCTAATTCGCATTCCAACTCACACCGGTGTCATGATCACGACTCTTTAGGTTTTAAATTGCCGTTAATTCAAATACATAAATTCGATGGAACCTTCTTTAAATGGCTTGAATTCCGCGATACTTACGAGTCTCTTATTCATAAAAATGACCGAATCAAGGCAATACATAAGTTTCATTATTTGACATCATACCTTGAAGGTGAAGCAGCGCGCGTTATTTCAAATTTAGAAGTATCAGCTGACAATTATTCTGAAGCATGGGACCTTTTGTGCGATCGATATAATAATAATCGTCAACTTATAACTAATCATCTTAACTCTTTATTTAGCATCGAACCTTTGCAGCGCGAATCCGATAAGGCACTTAGGTATCTTAGTGACCACGTGACCAAAAACTTGCGGGCGTTAAAGACGCTCGGCCAGCCTACCGATCAGTGGGACACTATCATCATACATATGGTTACAACGAAGTTGGACCAAGCTACTCGTACACAATGGGAAGAACATCGTAATAATTTAGTCGAACTACCCTCTTTAGATGAATTCAAAAAATTCTTAAAATCTCGAGCTGATGTTTTGGAATCTTTGTATAGGTCCAAAAGGGACAAACAAGTTAAACCTCAATTTAAATCAGAAATGCCTCAAAGCAAATCCTTTGCCGTTTCAGCTACCGAAAAGACACCGCGGCCGTGCGTCGTGTGCCAGGGGAAGCATCGTATCTTCGATTGCAAGGTCTTCAGCAGTCTGACGACCGACGAGAAATGGGCCCAGGCTGCGAAGCTCAAGCTCTGCTTCAACTGCTTGCGCCCGGACCACGACACGGCGCGCTGTCGACTGGGAGGATGTCGCGTATGTAAGAGGCGTCATAACACATCACTACACAAACACACCACTGACACACTCACATCACCAGCTTCTGCTAGCCCTTCTGGCGACAACAATGGTGGTGCTGAGAGCTCTCCCTCTTCTTCTTCGACTGTCATGTCAGCAGTATCCTCGTCTGCGGTTTTGCTAAGTACTGCAATAATAGATATTGTCAATCCGCGGACGAATAAAGTAGAAACAGTGAGGGCAATGGTTGATAATAGTAGTAGTAGTAGTAGTAATCACTTTATTGTACACAACACAGGTTTACAAAAATAAATTACAGTAATGGAAGTACAAAGGCGAACTTATCCCTATAAGGGATCTCTTCCAGCTAACCTAATAATAATAATAATGCTAATGGTAGTATGATCTGTATGATCACTAATGACTTAAAGCAGCGTCTTCAGCTGACTTCTCATCGTTCCAATGAAAACATCACGGGCGTCATGGACACCCCTATTGACATCATTCCAGAACGCTGCTCTGCCCTTATAAAATCAAGGCAGAGTACATTCGTTAGCGAGCTCGAATTTGTAGTAGTTCCTCGTGTAACTCAACTTCTTCCTGAGAACCTCATGTCTATAAAGCATCTTAATATACCATCATCAATTAAATTAGCAGACCCGACATTTAATCAGCCTTCGCAAATTGACGTCTTATTGGGCGCTGAAGTTTTCTGGGACATCATCGGTACAGAAAAGCGCCGTCTAGGGAACAAGCTTCCCATTCTTTACAACTCCGAGTTTGGTTGGTTAATAGGTGGCCGCATGCCAACTAAGGGCAAGACTGTAAATAAAACAATTTCGTGCAATTTCGTGGCCAGCCAGAACGATACTGATCTAGACTCACAACTTCAAAAATTCTGGGAGTACGAAGACTTTCCCAAGCATCATGAAGCTAAACCTACTTTAACTGAAAGTGAATCGCACTTTATTGAAAATACAACTCGTTTAGAAAATGGTCAATTTTGTGTTAGGTTGCCCCTTATTGACACTCCCGATTGTCTGGGCGACTCTTACTTCTTCGCAAAAAAGCGCTTTCTTAGCTTAGAAAAACGTCTTAATCAAAACCCGGAGCATAAGAAAATGTACTCTGATTTCTTGCAAGAATACCGCGATCTTGGGCATCTTTCTGACGCTATCGTAGAAAGGCCCCCCACCTCATTCTTTGTGCCCCACCACTCTGTTTTAAAGAGCTCTAGTGAATCTACCAAATTGCGCGTGGTCTATGACGCGTCCATGCGCACGAAGTCAGGTTACTCTATAAATGACCTGCAAATGGTGGGGCCAAATATACAAGATTCCTTGTTCAACATTTTATTGAGATTTCGTCACTATAGGTACGTTTTGTCAGGTGATATTGAAAAGCAATACAGACAAATCGTTATGAACGAGCTAGATCGCGACCTTCAGTTGATTCTTTGGCGTGAAAATGAATCTCTTCCTATTAGAACGCTTAGACTTAATACTGTAACCTACGGTTTCTCTAGTGCCAGTTTTTTGGCAGCCAGATGTTTGTGGCAGCTCAGTGAGGAGTCAGCTGATACATCTACTAAAATGATAATCCAAAACGACTTCTATTGCGATGATTTACTTACCGGAGCTGATGAAGAGTCTGACCTACTTACTATTAAACAAGCCGTATCTAATTCTCTGTCTCTAGGTTGCTTTAACTTACGAAAATATAGGTCGAATTCTCAACTTCTGATTAATTCTGAGTTAGGAAACATACAAAATGATAATCTCGTACTGAGTCAATCACTTCATACGTTAGGATTGTTATGGAGTCCTACGCAAGACACACTTCATTTTAATATTGACGACAGTCATTCTTCATCTGATAAAGTGACTAAACGGTCTATTTTGTCCACGACTTTTAAGATATTTGACCCTTTGGGCCTATTGACCTTGTGTACTGTCAAACCCAAAATTCTCTTACAGAAACTTTGGTCTCTTAAATTGGACTGGGACACACCAGTGCCGCCTGAAATTCAGCGCGCCTGGGCACACTTCATAGATAACATTAAATACCTAAAACTTCTTACGGTGCCCAGGAACATATTTGATAACAGTGACTCACCTTCATTTATTGAGCTTCACTCCTTCTCTGACGCCTCGCAGGCTGCGTATGGCGCTTGTATATATGTCAAAGCCACCTTTCCCTCGGGCAAACAAGCTGTAAATTTGCTTTGCTCTAAATCACGTGTGAGTCCGACACGTTCTGCGACTATTCCGAGATTAGAACTTGCTGCGGCGCTTCTTGCCAGTCGCCTTGCTTCGACGGTAAGCAAAGCGTTTCGCAAGCCTATAGCACGCTGTACCTACTGGTCCGATTCCAGTGTAGTATTAGCATGGATTAATACATGCCCCTCAAAATTAAAAACGTACGTCGCAAACCGTGTCGCAGCTATTCAAGAGCTCACCGAGAGCTCGACGTGGCGCCATGTCCCCACAGCTCAGAATCCTGCCGATCTTGCATCTCGCGGGATCGACCCTCAGCATGTACAGTCTCAACAGTTGTGGTGGCATGGCCCGTCCTATCTTCTAGAGCCCGAGGAAAGTTGGCCAGTACTTAATACCAACCATATGGCTCATGCCTTACCTGAACTCAAAACAACAAGCTCTTCATTTCTGACCAACATAGTAGAACACAAAGAGGATGCTCTCATAGATTTTCATAAATACTCACAATTAAGTAAACTCAAAAGGGTTATTGCCTATGTATTACGCTTCATCAATATTAAATGTAAAAAACAATGTACAAGGGGCCCGCTAAGTGCAATAGAACTTGAAAATGCTTTAACTGTTTTGGTGAAGTTGTCACAACAACAATCATTCCCAGTAGATTTGCCCGCACTTGTAAATAACAAAAAACTTAGCCCTAAATCACGTCTTATGTCATTGGCTCCATTTGTTGACTCTCAGGGGATCCTGAGAGTAGGGGGCAGGCTAGGTAAATCTAGATATGACTTTTCGGTAAAACATCCCATACTTCTTTGTTCCAAACACACACTCACAAAACTAATTTTCATTTATGAACACAAACGCCTCTTGCATGCGGGACCTCAACTCATGTTGGCAGCCGTGCGTGAGCAGTTCTGGCCCATTGGGGGTAGGGACTTAGCACGACGCACGGCTCACAAATGTGTTATTTGCATTCGGCAATATGGCCGAACAATGTCCAATATAATGGGCAATTTGCCACCACAACGAGTCACGCCCGGCTTCCCATTTTCTACTGTAGCTGTCGATTTTGCAGGTCCATTTTTGATCACTGATCGGCGAGGCCGTGGCTGTAAGATAACAAAATGTTATCTATGTCTCTTCATCTGTCTTAGATTTAAATGTGTACATTTGGAGGCAGTGAGTGAACTTTCTAAGGACGCCTTCATATTGTCCCTGCGCCGCTTCATTTCGCGTAGGGGTAAGCCAAAAGAAATATACTGTGACAACGGCAAAAACTTTGTTGCCGCTGCCAAAGAAATTAATGCCTTTTTTAAACAAAATTCTGGCCCTATTTTAGAGTTTGCAGGTGATCACAATATTGAATTTAAATTTTCCCCGGCTTACGCTCCTAATTTCAATGGCTATGTAGAGGCTGGCATTAAATCAGCAAAATTTCATATTAAGCGCATTTTAGGGAACACGCACCTCACCTTTGAGGAGCTTTCGAGTTTATTTGCTCAAATTGAGGCTGTCCTTAACAGTCGTCCTCTCTGCCCCCTTTCCTCCTCTCCCAATGACTACGTAGCGCTCACACCCGGGCACTTTCTCCTTGGCAGGCCACTGACGTCGCTTCCGGCCCCGGACCTGACAGAAGCCAACACTCGCAACCTGGACCGCTTCAATCGGCTGGAGCAGATAAGGCAGCACTTTTGGAAGCGGTGGCAGTCTGAGTACGTCATGGAGCTGCAGCAACGTTCCAAATGGAAAACGCGCGCCAGGGATCTGCAGCAGGGAGACCTAGTACTAATAAAAGACGAGAATCAACCCCCACTGTTATGGCGTCTGGGCAGAGTGGTGAAACTTCATACTGGCTCAGACGGAGTACCACGGGTCGCTGATATTGACACCGTGCGGGGAGTTGTCAGACGGGCTCTGAACCGCATATGTCTTTTACATGATTCTTGAAAGCAGGGCTTTCAAGGGCCCCCAGCATGTCTGCGCCGCTGCTTGCAACGTCATCAGACGACCGCGGGGGGAGGAACCCCCGCCACCAGCCGCCGGCGCGCCCGCTACTCATCCTATTTGCCTCAGGTCGCCGGACCGAGCACACGCGGCCGCGACCCATATTTTTCATACATTTTTTATACTTTGTAATACCTAGCTATTAAAGGCTAAGTCCTATATTTAAATCTTCGTTCTTCATTTATTAACCTTATGTGCGCTCGCACACTTTGTATAGAATCGACAGATGGCGAATAATGTCAAATCAAGTTAAGATTTTTGGGTTTGAATAAGACTTCTAGGTATTCATATATGAAAATCTAACTTCGATTTTCACAGCAGAATCAGTGTTAGAAGTTGAATTGGCTAAATCATATTTATGTAAATATGTAATTTTCAGTAATAGATACATTATTTTTTTAACTACCATCAGAAAGGTACACTATTTGTGATATCCCTATGATAAAGTTTTTAAATATAAAATAATTACAAACCCCGAAATCACCGTTCAAAATGACATACTAAAAATTATCAACTACTGGATTTTTCCAAGCTTTCCGACTTTAACTTCGACCGAATGTAATTTTTATAAATTAAAAATATTGAGCAAATTTAACCCTTAAATCATCACCCTACTACTTGACGTTTGGTATAAAGGTGCGTTCAAGAACGTAAGCCTTTTTTTTAATCTATGAGCTGTCTAATGCTTTGTAGACATTTATTTTAGCAACACTATGCAATATGCATTTAAGTAAGAGTTAAGTTCGTATCATAACCATACCCATACAAATTGTTGGAATTTGCAATAAAATCTGAACACGCTCCTAATGTCGGCAAGGTACAATATATGGCACGTGATTCGAGCATTTATGTGACCCTTGTAGGACATCGGCTTCATGGGGCCATTAAACTTTGTCCACAGGATTGAGAGATATCGGGAAAATGCACTGGAATGACATTACGATGTAATGAAACCCCTGAATGGCGCCTATCAATAAATGAATATGACTATGAGTATGAGTGTGTGTGTGAGTGTGAGTGTGAGTGTGTGTGTCAGTGTAAGTGTGAGTGTGAGTGAGTGTGAGTGTGAGTGTGTGTGTGAGTGTGTGTGTGAGTGTGTGTGTGTGTGTGTGTGTGTGAGTGTGAGTGTAAGTGTGAGTGTGAGTATGTGTGTGTGTGAGTGTGAGTATGAGTATCGTGTGTGGCGCGTTAACGAGAACCTTATCAGAATGCACTAAGGTTGATATTGGCCTGTAGCCATCCACGTCGGTCAAAATCTTAAGTATTTCAAGGGTTAAATTTAACTACTTAAATTCCTCACTACAAGAGTCTTCCGGAAGAAAATTTACTAAGTGCCGCAAATGAAAACTTTTCTACACCATGAAGTGTTTGGAGATTTAATATTTACCAGTCGCTTTTCGGTAAAGGAAACTATTGTGAGGAAACCGGACTAATCCCAATAAGACCTAGTTTCCCCTCTGTGTTGGAAGGTCAGAATAGATGGCAGTCGCTTTCGTAAAAACTAGTGCCTACGTCAATTGGGATTAGTTGTCAAAGCGGACCCCAGGCTCCCATGAGCCGTGGAAAAATGCCGTGATAACGCGAGGAAGAAGAAAAAGGTTTGGATATAAAACATTGAATATTTCACCAAACTAGAATTTTCAAGGTACATTTTTATTCGGGAAATGATTTAGAGATTCACTGGATATGAAATAGTAAAGATATGCGACGTTCTACGACAACAGTTGTGTCCTTATTGCCTTACCTTATTGCGGCTGGCGCTTATGCTATTATTAACGCCGCTCCAATATACACCGTGTTTTTTTTGATTTCCGTTAATTTCAGGGGTGCATTCCTGAGCTTAAATCAAGTAACTTTCTCAAAGACACCGATATTCTAACTAACTCCATTTCGGAGATAATCAATAATTTATTTTTTTCCTATAAGGCCTCTACAAGCGTGTACACTTGCCTTAGGGCCGGTTTACATATTGATTAGTGTTTAGAATGAGTTCATGCATTTGCTACTAAACTTAAGTACAATCTCGGTCGATCGATGATCGAAATGACATTGATATGTCACAGATTTCAATTGTTTGGTTGAGTTAAATGTAATGCTTGTGTTACAACAACGCTATATGCTACATTTAATTACTTTTTAAAATTTATTTATTTTTTCAAAAAAAGCAAAAAAAAAATATTTTTTTTTGAAAATTAACTATGCCATTTAGTTCTCTTAAATGTACTCAACCATACCCCGAAGTTAACGGAATTCAATAAAAACACGGTGTATATTCAGCCGGGGCAATGGTACCTTTTTCCAAAGAAAACACAATATCCTTTTTCAACCCTTCGCCAACAGAGCTGTATGGCCCCTCTATCTATGGGGCATTGTGCGGGGACCATTGGCTCAGGACAAAGCCCTTTGTGGCTTCCGGCCTTCGATGACATCCTATTCGGCTGATTATTGACCTAAAGGGCTATTAGACAGCTTATAACATCGACTCTTCAGGTCTGAAACACCGACGAATCGATTCGGAAAATGAATTAGATTTCTACTAGACTTCAACAAGTTACGATATGGATAATTTAAAGATATTTGTAAGATAGATATGTCAAATATGACGTTTCCGCTATTCTGGAGGTCCTCTTGAACGATTTCGACAAGTTATGACTTAGATATCCAAGTCACATCTAGTCGATAATAATATCTAATGTAGATCTAGTTGATCTCTAAATCGTCTCTAGATCTTGTGATTATCTCGAAATCCGAATAGGTCTCCGGCTCTCGGCCTGATTCAAACAATGTTTATAAAAAGATCGTATGTATGTATGTATGTAAAAACTCTTTATTGTACACAACACAAAACACAAATGTACCTATGGCACAGAACAGGCAGTACAAAGGCGAACTTATCCCTTTAAGGGATTTCTTCCAGTTAACCTTTGAGTAGATGAGAATTGATGAAGTTTCAATGAAAATATGTAAATAATATAAATAGGGACTAAATGGATGCGATAATATGTAAACACATTAATATTACTAATGTATTGACCTATTATTGTATAAAACGTTGCAATATTTGTACACCTGCATGCAGGTTGAATACGCATGTACTACTTTAATAGTACATTACTACAGAGGCCGGGACGAAAGGGGTTGCCGGCCGAAGACATATAGACGGCCGAGCGAAGCGAGGCCGGATAGGTCTGAGCGCGGGCAACCCCATTTCCCGCCGAGGTATGTATAGTGCTTTTCTCAAACATGCAATGAAATAAATAAAATAAAAAAACCACGAAACCCAAGTTTTATTTATAGAAACAACTAAAAGTAAACTACACCCAAAATATAACCAACACGTACGTACCTATATCATTATCACGCGTATGTTTTACACGAGTCGTCTATTTTTACTACCCGTATATTTTCATGTATCTTTGATTTTTTCGCCTTGTATCCATCTGACTGTCGTTTTCGTCACATAAGTTTACATAGTCTTTCACGTTGATATCATGTTTCACATACATCGTTGCTTTATGCATGGAGTAAATAAGCATAAATTTCCACAGTGTTGACGAATTTGTAGTTACATTCATTTAAAATATGCCACAAAACTGTTTCTAATAAACTGTAAGTCATTTTTCTTAGTTTCTCAAATAATAAAATTGCCATAAGCAACCATATACATACTTCGTCTTTGACTTGGCGGCAGAGGCAGCAAGTTATTTAAAATCAATTCTGCTTACGCTGCCAATTCCAACACCTACGATTACAATTAATATTAATTTCATTATTTCGTCGGAACTCATATTAAAGTAAAGAAATCAACAACGCACCATAAATCCAATAAAACAGAATGAAAATTTTTCAACTTTACCTCCATAACAATTTAAAAAAAAATAACTACGCGTGTTTGAGTAGACCTTTTTACCGCTAACGTTTAGATCAAATATTTTAAATGTTTTTATTTGTGTAGTTAAATTTATAATTTAAAATTATAGAATTTGGTTAATAATGTATTATTTATTAAGTTCATGTTGATTTTATACAAATAAAACTGCAAATTATAGCAAACATTGTTTTTTGTTTTTTTTTTTATAGGCGTAGTGGCAGAGTGTCATTACGAACCATAAAGCAAATACTGCCTCTATTTTTTTTTAATGGATGAATGCCAAGATGCTGTGTCACAAATATCTGTGAAATGAAAATTAAAAAAGAGGACTTTGCCGGCCTAGGCCTGCAAGATTTGTATGAAATTCCATTAACTACCTTTTGTCCTAGCCGCACCTGAAACGTCATACTTCGCAGCCTATTATAAGGAACATAACATCAATATTTCATTGCATGTTTGAGAAAATTAAATTAAGATCCCATGTGAACCGTATTATGACAAATAAAATATTGATTGATTGATTGATTGATTGAGTTGAGCAGATGAGAATTGATGAAATCAGTTTAGTTTCTAATGGAGTGGTTGATATTAATAATATTATCGCAGTTCACTGAACTTTCACCTAAAGGATGTTTGTAAAATTTAATATTTATCCAATCAGTCGACGCCCAAGGGCCCAAGGCCTCTCTGTAACTTTAGCAGCGATATACAGTCAACAGTGTGGGTACACATGTAGTACATGTACAATGTACAAGTACAGTTAGCTTTGTAATTTTAGCTATATTAACCTCGGCCCCATATTTTTAGTCTACCTACTATAGTTCATTTTTTTAGCATTAGAAAGAACTTCGCAGAAGTAAGCTTGTGGTTCCAAATAATACAATCAATCAACGCCCAAAGGCTTCTCGTAACTTCGCAGCGATATAAAGTCAACAGTATGTGTACGCTTTACACACATGTAGTACCTACATATGTTCCCTGAACAGGTACAGTCAGCAAACTTAACTATGCGTATTTTAGCTATATTAACCTAGCTGTGCCACATTCTATTTCTAGTCTACCTACTACTAGCGACCCGCCCCGGCTTCGCACAGGTTACACAAAACCTTAACAAATTATACACCTAAAAGTACGTTAACAATCACTCTATTAATAAGTGAAAATTACATGAAAATCCGTTCAGTAGTTTTTGAGTTTATAGCGAACATACATATACACAAACAGATAGACGCGGCGGGGGACTGTTTTATAAGATGTAGTGATATACTTAGGAATAGCATTGAAACAAACCGCTAGATGAAAGCTTTCTCACAGTAATGGCTCCCATTAGTCCCCCTGTCTCCTGCCATACGTCTATTGTAAGCATTAATAGACTATTTCATGCTTCAACACGCTAATTGGAGCTATCTGTTACTTCGCAGTGATATAACCACAGACAAAACATCCTCCAGACTGAGCATAGTCGCGCTACCCCCGCTGCAACGCATACGGTAATTTCTTACTCCATGTTCGAGTCGAAAGTGTCTTTGTGTGACGTTCGTGAACTCGTTCGTCGTTTGAACGGACCAATCACGGCACGGGACTTCGCTCACCTCGTCCCGCGCACCCCCGCATATTTGGCAGCATCGGTTGCATGAAATAATTGCTCTAAACTCCGTCTAGAGGATTCCTAGTCTATGGATATAACCAACGCGTGCACGGAGAGGGTTAACGAAAAATAGTATGAGCAACGCTATACCGCTGGTGGCCTAGCGGTATGAGCGTGCGACTTTCAATCCGGAGGTCGCGGGTTCAAACCCCGGCTCGTACCAATGAGTTTTTCGGAACTTGTGTACGAAATATTATTTGATATTTACCAGTTTATTTTCGGTGAAGGAAAACATCGTGAGGAAACCGGACTAATCCCAATAAGGCCCAGTTTCCCCCCTGTTATACGTAAGATGTTAGACGTAAGCAACTTTTTACGAAAGCGACTAACAGAGGGGAAACTAGACCTTATTGGGATTAGTCGGGTTTCTTCACGATGTTATCCTTCACCGAAAAGCAACTAGTAGGTACTTAAATATCAAATGACATTTCGTACATAAGTTCCGAAAACTCATTGGTACAGTCGCCAAGGCCAAGGTGTTCACAAATATCTGAACACGCCTCTAATGTCAGGGCGTTAAGAGTGCGTGTTCAGATATTGTGAACACCTTGACCGCTCAGATATATCTGATGGCGACTGTACAAACAGCAACACTCCTAACTGTACATCAGTGGCCCTTATTACAAAAGGCATAAGGCCGTTAACAGTATGGGCGATGGTTCGAGACGGGTCTTGAACCCGCGACCTACGAACTGAAAGTCGCACTTACCGCTAGGCCACCAGCGCTTAGCAAATAGTACCCAAATTACAACCAAAATTAAAAGTTTGATAACCATTGACACATTTTATTTTATTTTTTTGATTGACATTGTTTGATTGATTGATTGAAACGATGGTCCGGGGTTCGAATCCCGGTAAGGGCATTCATTTGTGTGATGACACAGATATTTGTTCCTGAGTCATAGTTGTTTTCGATGTATTTAAGTATTTATATATTACATATGTCGTTGTCTGAGTACCCACAACACAAGCCTTCTTGAGCTTACTGTGGGACTTAGTCAATCTGTGTCATCATCATCATCATCATCATCTCAGCCTATATACGTCCCACTGCTGGGCACAGGCCTCCTCTCGAGCGCGAGAGGGCTTGGGCTATAGTCCCCACGCTAGCCCAATGCGGATTGGGGACTTCACATACACCTTTGAATTTCTTCGCAGATGTATGCAGGTTTCCTCACGATGTTTTCCTTCACCGAAAAGCGACTGGTAAATATCAAATGATATTTCGTACATCATCATCATCATCTCAGCCTATATACGTCCCACTGCTGGGCACATTTCGTACATAAGTTCCGAAAAACTCATTGGTACGAGCCGGGGTTTGAACCCGCGACCTCCGGATTGCAAGTCGCACGCTCTTACCGCTAGGCCACCAGCGCTCTCAATCTGTGTAAGAATAGTAATTAATATAATGAATGTCCCATAATTTTTTTTATATTGATTCACCCTTTCTCCTGTGGACTCATAATTTAGTGTTTATAGCTACCGCGGTCGGCCCCCACTTCCAATACCATCAATCTCTGTCAATATCGTTACCTCGTCCAATTTATGAGGGTCACTCTTTAACCAGAAATTGAGTTTGGTCGTCAAACAAGGAAAAATGCTTTTAGAATTCCAAAATGTTGGTAATTTATTTGGTCATATCTTAAACAAAAAAAATACTTCACCACCGAGAAAAATCACTTACGGAGTACAGCCTACAGTTTAATTGTTTGCTCGTGGCCACACGCTGTATAACTTATAATATTGCTGCATTGTAAAACAAATAACTATTTACCCTCCAATTTCACCACGGCTACAATTGCATGTATTTGCTACAATTGTATGTATTACAATTATGTTGTGAAACAAGAATTATGTTTTCTTGTCGACATATTTGTAGAATTGTCGGTGAATCTTGACAGGTAATGAGTTATATGTCGGAATTTCGTTACAATTGTACTCGTAGTGTTGCTTGTGACAATTGTAATAAATTTAAAAGTGGAAAAATTACTGTCTTGGGTGAGACTTGAACTCACGGCCTCTGGATCGATACTCCAGCGCTCTGCCATCTGAGCCACCAAGACCTCATCCCTAGCCAGCAAATCTTTCCACCATATTATAGGTCAAGGGGACCCTTAGCGACATCTACCGTAAGAGTGTTATACTTCTTAAACGGCTACCGGAGTTCCAAGTCATATTGGAAATTCACCAGTTACGATGTGCTACCCATACTAATTTTAATTTTTAACAAGCAGAAACGTCTGCGAACGATGCTATTAAGCTTAGAATAAATTTAAAAGTGGAAAAATTACTGTCTTGGGTGGTTGGGTTTGCTGGCTAGGGATGAGGTCTTGGTGGCTCAGATGGCAGAGCGCTGGAGTATCGATCCAGAGGCCGTGAGTTCAAGTCTCACCCAAGACAGTAATTTTTCCTCTTTTAAATTTATTCTAAGCTTAATAGCATCGTTCGCAGACGTTTCTGCTTGTTAAAAATTAAAATTAGTATGGGTAGCACATCGTAACTGGTGAATTTCCAATATGACTTGGAACTCCGGTAGCCGTTTAAGAAGTATAACACTCTTACGGTAGATGTCGCTAAGGGTCCCCTTGACCTATAATATGGTGGAAAGATTTGCTGGCTAGGGATGAGGTCTTGGTGGCTCAGATGGCAGAGCGCTGGAGTATCGATCCAGAGGCCGTGAGTTCAAGTCTCACCCAAGACAGTAATTTTTCCACTTTTAAATTTATTCTAAGCTTAATAGCATCGTTCGCAGACGTTTCTGCTTGTTAAAAATTAAAATTGTCATAAACTTAGCAAGAGAAATATCTGTTTTTTTCCGATATATTAAAGTTTTTTGTAATAATTCAATAATGGTGGCAAACAGGAATACGGCCCGCCCGATGGTAAGCGGTAACCGTATCCCATGGATGCCTGTGACGTCAGCAACAGTGATGTTTTACAATTGTCGCACCTGTCACCCTGGTGAAATTGGAGGCGACAACAGTCAAAATCATCAGTATTCCTTTGGATAAAAAAAATCGGTAATTTACTTATATTATAAATGTGAGATTATATTTCTATGTACCTACGTTGAAAATGGTTCCATTCAGATGTGAAAAGGGTCTAAAGTAAACACATTAGGTGATATAAAAAAACACGACTTTTCAGGATAAGGGGATTTTACCTCGTGAACTTTTTTCATATTAAACTAAAGTAAATATTGAAATGAGTCATAAGATAAAAACAAAATGATACCTTTTTATATAAAAATTGATAATACTATACTTTCGCCACTATATTCTGCCAATAATTTAAAAAAAACCGGCCAAGTGCCAATTATAAGCTCTATATCTTAAAATAATATAAAAAATATATTTGAGTTTCTTATAACGAGCTCTTTCATTTCATATGTAACACGATATAGTTTGAAAAACTTATTTTTTTATTTTTCGCATTTACCCCCCAAAAGTGGCCCCCATATTTAAATTTCATTTGTTTACGTTACATGTCAGTCTTTGGGTCACAAACTTACATGTGTGCACCAAATTTCAACTTAATTGGTCCAGTAGTTTCGGAGAAAATAAGCTGTGACAGACGAACACACAGACAGACGCACGAGTGATCCTATAAGGGTTCCGTTTTTCCTTTTGAGGTGCGGAACCCTAAAAACATATTGTTGACACCATTGATCCATATACCATATAAATGATACGAGTAGCAATTAAAAGTCCCCCCCCCCACCCCGCCCGGCCCGGCAACCTTCAAATCAAGAGTGAACAGGCACCTTCTGGGCGAGCTCGCTCCATCGTAGGCCACGTCTACGCCTCGGCTAGTCTGTGGCCATGAGTAAGCCCATTCATAAAAAAAAAAGGTGAAATTATAATTTTAATAAAATTCCATAAAAATAGTGATTCTCCTTGTGTTGCTCCAGATGCGAGATGTACCTGCCTAATTTCGATGTACCTTCAAATCATTCACCAGGACATGCTCCAGCAATGTGGTCGTTAAGCTGTGCAAATTGCCGGCCCGGCCAGGAATCGATCGGCGTGCGTGCCAGGAATATACGAGTAAATGGATGGAGATCGATCAATACCCTGTCATCACTATAATTCAAATCGAAGTTTTGACTACGGAATATTTACGGGGATTACTTTTTTTTAGGGTTCCGTACCCAAAGGGTAAAACGGGACCCTATTACTAAGACTTCGCTGTCCGTCCGTCCGTCCGTCCGTCCGTCCGTCCGTCCGTCCGTCCGTCCGTCTGTCACCAGGCTGTATCTCACGAACCGTGATAGCTAGACAGTTGAAATTTTCACAGATGATGTATTTCTGTTGCCGCTATAACAACAAATACTAAAAACAGAATAAAATAAAGATTTAAATGGGGCTCCCATACAACAAACGTGATTTTTGACCAAAGTTAAGCAACGTCGGGAGGGGTCAGTACTTGGATGGGTGACCGTTTTTTTTTTGTTTTTTTTTTTTTTTGCATTATGATACGGAACCCTTCGTGCGCGAGTCCGACTCGCACTTGCCCGGTTTTTTTATCAGGTGGGTTTCATTTCATGCTGCCGGCCAACGGACTATTAGCAGGCGTGGCTCACTCAGCGATTTCGTCGCTTTGCTACAGGTAGCTAAGAGTACATCCCTTCGACACCAATTTTGGTGGCGAGCCATAAGCCGCGCGTGGCGCTGTCGCCACCTAGCGGCCACATCTGTCCTGATCGTAACAGACGCGTTTTGTTAGAGAGTGAGTCTTCTGTACCTAGTACTATTATTTATTCTGTGGCAGTACCTAACTGTGATGTGATGTTTGGTTAGCGGTACAATAACAAGCCTGACAGCCTGAGCAAACTGAGTGTTCGAGGAATATTCCTAGTTTGATTGTTTTCGGTTAATTAGTTGACATAAAGACGGTTGTGTGAGAATTGTCTTAAATTTGCAAATAGAATACTCAAAGCTACTACATCACAGAGCCACTTTTTAGGGTACCATACCAAAAAGCTACACAAGGAACCCTTATGGTGCGACTCTGTCCGTCTGTCACATAGCTAAATATCTCGAGAAATACTGAAGCTATCGATTTGAAATTTGGAATAAGTAGTTATGAACAGCGCTAACTCAAACATATTGGAAGTGTAATTTTTTATTTATTAGACATAGACAGCTGTTTGCTAAAAAAAACATTTTTTTGCAACCGTGTCAATGTTAGGAATGGCAACGTTGAAGAAGTTTATTTTATATTAAATTGTGTTAAATAAAGTTCTCATTTGCATTAATAGGGATTCATGATTTATTGTTTCTTACCCTTTTGGTCAACCTAAAAACAATTGAAAAGCGCTTTTATACTGCCTCATTTGTATATCCCGGGGTTTTTAGTGCGGTAATGTTTGACCCTAGCCAAAAAATTGGTAAACACAAATACTATTTTAACATTCCAGAGCACATTTGGAGCTTACAACCTGTTTTAATTAATAGTTTCTAACTTTTATACAATGAACAAAATACACAGCAAATCATCGCCGCACCCAAAACCCCGGGGTATGCTCATTTGACGCCTCTCTTGTGGGAGGCAAGCTTTTAGAATCACCCAAACGATGCTCGCGTCGAATACAAATGTGTCGAAACGGCAACGAATGCAAAACTGAACGAATGGTGCGGATTTATAAATGGCGCTCCCCATCTGTGAAAAAATACAGGGTGGCTTTCAATTCAGACGTTCTTCGTGAGCTGAGTAAAAAATGTTTAGAAAATTTTAGGTTATAACACAAATAACAGTTATTTACGATAGAAGTGCCAAAAAATAGGCAATTCGGAACGAGTGGCGAATTTTAATACAACACGGAAGGGAGTGTTTTAAATCGACACGAGTTGCGAATCACCTATTCGCACGTGTATCGTACAACGTTTTACAGTACATACCTATGGCCCTTTAAATTGTCGACGTAGTTATTATAGCACAAGATGTCGTAATAGAGCACCAGATGTACTACCTGCAATAATATGATACACAACGAAGGCCGCAAAAATATCTGACACGATTCTATTTGTAGAGCCATAGGAGCGTGTCACACATTTTTGCGGTTTGACGTTTTTGTTTGAAGAAACGTCAATTTTGACACTTGTTTGAAACTGACATATCCAATCCATATCGTTTCAATATCTAGTATTTGACGTATCGAATCGAATACGGCTGGAATTAAAAAATACATCCTGACGTTTCGAAATGTTGACTAAGTAATAATTGCCACCCGGTACGCAATATGCAAATCGTAATTCTTTGACAACAACAGCGAATACACAGAAATTTGGAGTATTGCAATGTATAAATTTGTATAATGGTACAATCTTTGTTGGTAATGGCTTTTCATTTTTGATGTCGGTTTCATCGGTTATCGATATTCGATGAAAAATTATCAGATTAGGAGCGTGCGTCGAGGGTACTATTTGGACGGTGTCATATACAGGATGGAACATTTTCTAGGGACTGAGCTGATAGTGTTATCTAAGTGATCTACAATCGAGTTATTATAATCTTATAGCTGCATTAAAAAGTAAAACAAAATCATAATTTGAAATATTTTTATATCAGTGACAACCCTACAAAGTTAATTACATTTTAAATTGACACATGCCATGTCATTAATAGGATCTTCTTGCTAGGGTTGACACATATAGATTTTTGGACTAATGTTTAACAAACTTTATCTCGAAAACGGTTAGAAATATTAACGTGATTAATAAGTGAAAAATAAAATACGTCGCTTAAACAATTCCCCGTATGCATAAAAGTCCCTTGTTCTGTTCCACCCGATATAATAGATAAAAAATACTTAAATACATAGAAAACATCCATAACTCTTATAAACACACAAATAAATGCCATTAATTGTTTTCCATCGTATTTTCTCGGAAACGTTCGTAATTGTTATGCTACTTATGTCAACGTCAGTATTTTTTTTACTGAGACTGACTGAAATAGCAAGACACTTTCGTACGTTTCCGTGAAAAACGATGGAAAATTATTAAGCACTACATCAGTGTAGTGCAGCTGTGGGAAATGGAATGTTACCCTTACGCTGCGTGTGATCTGTACCGGGATTCGAACCCGGGAACTCCTGCTTGCTGCATTATTAACTACACTCTGCTAGAAACAAAATAAGCCTGAATAAAATCATTTTTGTCTCTTTACTGAAATAAAATCTCAACAATTCATTCTAAATTCGGAACAATATCAAAAGCCCAACATTTATACCAAAATTGAATTATTCGCGCCATTTCGAACCTTTTAGACGCAAAAAGTCTAAAGTGTACTTAATTTAAATGTACGTACGATCATTATTTTCTAAATTTGTGCAGAGTGAAATTGTGCCATGATTTATGAAAATGAACCTTACCGTATTGTTATAAAATTGCATTTCCTTTACAGCTATTGGGACTAAAGTATATTTTGTCAGTGAAGGACAAATTTGAATTTTATGATTATGACATTTACTTCCTGAAGCGTGACATAGCGCTCCATAAAATAAGACCCCTGATATTTTGATTTGAACGACGCAAAGACTGACAAAAAAGGGGTTTCTGTTATGTTTTTAGGCTAGGCTTAGGCTATAAATTGAAAAAAAAAACTTTGTATCACTTTGACTCGCATTTAGGTGTAGCCTATAAAAATGTGCGTTTTTCCAGAGATAAGACCTAGTTAGATCGATTTCTTGCCCCCGAAAACCCCCATATAACAAACATTGATATCGTTAGAGCCATTTCCGAGATCCCCGAAATATACCTATATGTATATAAATAAATAAATATACAAGAATTGATCGTTTAAAGGTATAAGATAAGTTCGAAATTTAAAGAGGGATTAACAGGACGCCTTTCGCCTTTTTAGGGTTCCGTAGCCAAATGGCAAGAAACAGAACCCTTATAGATTCGTCGTCTGTCCGTCTGCCGCATTAAGATTTTCATACAAAAATAGAAAAAAAAAACAATAAATTTTGGGGATTCCCCATACTTAGAACTGACCATAGGTATGCAGAAAACGACCAACTCAAATTTTTTATCAATGCAGAAAGCGACCAATGCTACTGAGTTAGGGTGTAAGTCATTTTGACAAAAATAAAAAGTTGGTCGCTTTCTACAAAACTACGGTCAACTGAAACTCAAAAAAAGTTTTTTCATCAAACCCATACGTGTGTGGTATTTATGGATAGGTCTTCAAAAATGATATTGAGGTTTCTAATTTCATTTTTTTCTAAACTGAATAGTTTGCGCGAGAGACACTTCCAAAGTGGTAAAATGTGTCCCCCCCCCCTGTAACTTCTAAAATAAGAGAATGATAAAACTAAAAAAATATATGATATACATTACCATGCAAACTTCCACTGAAAATTGGTTTGAACGAGATCTAGTAAGTAGTTTTTTTTAATACGTCATAAATCATAAACCGCAATTTTATTATGTTACTTGCTGCTACGGAACCCTTCATGGGCGAGTCCGACTCGCACTTGGCCGCTTGTTATCATCTGTCATCATGCCTGTCACGTTTTAACAAATTATGAAAATGCGAAAGTGACGCATGACATGAGGGGTGATAAAAATGTGACCGTGATATCCGTGCTGGAGTGGTAGCACGGGTAGCACCTTTAAAATTTTTGAAAACAAGAACATTATCAAGCGAGAGACACAGAATATCATAGATATATTTTCCGTTATGTCTCACCCTCGAGTAATTCGAGTAATCCACGGATATGTCGGATATCCTTCGACGAAGTGAAGAGTTGTAGGCAGGGCAGCACAATCAATGATTTAGAAAACATTATCCCACCAAAAACATAAATGTAAAAAAGGAGAGCCAAGTTCAATACAAAAATTATGCTTGGCTGTGGGGCTCGCCGCAAAAAGAATGGAAATCTAAATGAGTGCCACTGCCAAGTTCTATGCAAAATCCAAATATGTATTTATAGGAACAAAATAACATTATAAACAAGTATTAAACTCTATTTCTTTGCTTTATTGGATACCTATAACAATTGTTGTTATTTAAAAAAATGTGAGATCTTAAAGTAGGTTAGATTTGACTTGGCCAGTTTTCATTATATCAATCATTTTATATATATTGTAATTCTGATAAAACCTGGCCAAGCCAAATCTAACCTACTTTAAGATCTCACATTTTTTTAAATAACAGCAATTGTTATAGGTATCCAATAAAGCAAAGAAATAGAGTTTAATACTTGTTTATAATGTTATTTTGTTCCTATAAATACATATTTGGATTTTGCATAGAACTTGGCAGTGGCACTCATTTAGATTTCCATTCTTTTTGCGGCGAGCCCCACAGCCAAGCATAATTTTTGTATTGAACTTGGCTCTCCTTTTTTACATTTATGTTTTTGGTGGGATATCAATACTTTTTGTAAAGAAAACTAGGCAGGTATTGAGATTTAATGTTTTTTCTTGTGTTTCCGCTGTATGGTTTTTACTTCTGTTCTTTGTATAATTATGTGGTACCGCGCGCCGCCGACGACACACCGTTGGCCGGTTGTTTAGAGCGTATTACAAGTTTTTTGTATGGGGACACCACTTATTTTTTGACTAAACTTTATTTTAATATAGCAAATATAATAATACATATATTGGGGTAGTTTCAAATATCTGCTTGTAACGGTTCCAACGCTACAATAAAAAAATATTTTTTTGTATGGGGACTCCCCCTATTTTTTAACTTTTTTTTATTTTTAGATTTTTTCCTACGCTTACACACAATAACCGAGCTGGATTCCAAATTTCATCCTTCTAGGTCATCTGGAAGTAGGTTAGGTTTAGGTACTTATATGTCAGTCCCAATAAAAAATGGTTTTTTTGTATGGGGACCCCCCCTATTTTTAAACTTTATTTTATTTTTAGATTTTTTCCTACGGTTACACACAATAACCGAGCTGGATTCCAAATTTCATCCTTCTAGGTCATCTGGAAGTAGGTTAGGTTTAGGTACTTATATGTCAGTCCCAATAAAAAGTGGTTTTTTTGTATGGGGACCCCCCCTATTTTTTAACTTTATTTTATTTTTAGATTTTTTCCTACGGTTACACACAATAACCAAGCTGGATTCCAAATTTCATCCTTCTAGGTCATCTGGAAGTAGGTTAGGTTTAGGTACTATAAGTCATAAGTCAGTCTTAAAATTTACGACTTTTTGACCTTCATACCTTTATAACCGTTTGAGCTAGCTTCATGAAATTTGGGCTTCTAGATATCCTTATGGATATAATTAAACACACGTAGTTTTATGTGTTTACGTCAAAGATGTTTTGAGTTATAGAAGGGTCAAAAGTGGCACCAAGTGGTTCGTGTAATATTACACTCGGCGCTGGCTAGCCAGTTCCTTTGCTTGAACTTGGCTTGACACGCTGCCGCGTGTCTAGATACATACCAAAGAATTGACATTTTTCTTAAAATGTATGTTACCTCTTTTACTTTTTGAGAAGAGATAACATAAATTTTAAGAAATATGTCAATCGTACGTCGAATTTCACAGGTGAATGACTGCCGTATTCGAACTTCAAGATATTCACAAGAGACGACACGTACTAGATACGTTATAGTTTCAACTATTTCTCTTTTCTTCAACTAGTTCTCTTTTGCAGCGCAATTCGGGCAACCATGTCACTTTTACGTTAGATAGCGTAAGATATCTATTAGATGTGAATTGGATCTCTAAGTCATATCCTGAGGAAATCGTTCAAGAGTATCTCGAGAACCGCGCAAATGTCAAATTTGACAGGTTAGATCTTAAACATATCGTTATCGTATCTTGGTGATGTTTAAAAGATATCTAATAGACGTCTATTTCAAAACCCGAATCGGGCCCTTAGTTGTCAGCAACACTCTTAACTGTCCATCGGTGGACCTTATGCCTTTTGAAATAAGGTGTACGAACTGTCAGTTAACAGTGTGGACCATGTCACAATCGATCTAATCACTATAAAGGGGTAAAAAGTGATAGGTACAAATGGAAAATGCAATAAAATGATACAAGAATAAATTGATTTTTGCAGAATCCTTACATTTTATTATTTACCTAGAAACGGTCGTTTTTTGCCTGTATTACCTGTAATTAGGCTGTTCTTCTTGATGAGTTATTAGTTCTGGAAGTAATTTAGGCCCCAACTCAGTTGCTACGTCTTTCCGGCGGCTGTGATTTGTGAGAACGGGACGGGGAGCTTGTACAGTCAGCAGCAGAAGTTGCTGAGCGGGCGAGGTGTGCAAAATGATCTTGACGACTTTATTGTTAAGGGTATAAGAGCGTGTCAAGGTAATTGTGAACACCTCGCCCGCTTAGCAACTTCTGCTGCCGACTGTATTTAGGAAGACGTATTAATTTTGAGGAGGTTTGTATCTTCAAACAGGATGTTATCAATTTGTCGGAATCTGTGGCTTTTTAGATGTTCTTCGATTACCAAATAGACAAATTGACCCATTTGGAAATCATTTTGTTCACTTACTTCCTTTTTACTAGTAGTTTTAATACTTATTTGATAAATCATCTAGATCCTTTTATTTCTAATGTCTACAAGATAACCTTAATATACACCTTAATTCATTGTAGTAAGATTCATTTCACCTTAACCAAGGCACAGTCATTTCCAATTTCTGCAAGGCAATCTTAATATACACCTTAACTCATTGTAGTAAAGTTCATTTCACCTTATCCGTGGTACAGTCAGACACATTTATCCCGCAGCATGCGCTATTTCTCACGTTTTTAAATCGTCGAGACCGCGAGGGTCGGAGGTCGTTTTTAGGGTTCCGTACCCAAAGGGTAAAACGGGACCCTATTACTAAGACTTCGCTGTCCGTCCGTCCGTCCGTCCGTCCGTCCGTCCGTCCGTCCGTCCGTCCGTCCGTCTGTCTGTCACCAGGCTGTATCTCACGAACCGTGATAGCTAGACAGTTGAAATTTTCACAGATGATGTATTTCTGTTGCCGCTATAACAACAAATACTAAAAACAGAATAAAATAAAGATTTAAGTGGGGCTCCCATACAGCAAATTTAAATTAATTTTCATTTTTCAATTTTTAAATATTTCCCACGAGTCGTGGTCACCACCACCACGTGGTATTACCACAAATGTAAACAAACCTAATAGTAGGTTTTAACAACAACATCAGCAAAACCCTTATCTGACCTTCACTAAACCTTATAATCGTTGCAATAGGGTCCACCCAGTTAGTGTTGGCGATGGTAGGCAAGTTTGTCAATTTAGAGGGTAGTCTAAACTAAACCATTCCGCGCTAGCGGTAAACATAACGGTAAGCATAAATGATTAGTCACTCGTCACTCGCCAACCTTAAAATAATAATCGCGCGCGTACTAAGGTTAAAAAAAATGTTTTCGAACCGGGAATATTACGAAGTGGTACGGTGTTATTTATTAAGTGGTGAGTGTTTACGTGGTGCACAAAGATTATACGAAATGGAATCCGTTCCACGCCTTCGCAGACAAGGATTGAATCCAAGAGTACCATCTCGTGGGACTTTCGTTAATTGCGTCGATTTTTAATCAAATGTACGTAAGTTGATTCAATTTTTTAAATACGCCTGAATGCAAAGATTCCTGACCTAGTTTTTACTCATTGTTTTTAAGCCACGGACGTTTTGTTAATAATCATTAGTCAGAAATAACATTTTAGATTAAAAATGGGTTGCCTTTGCATTTTGACGGTTCTAAGCCCGTTAATATGAAAGGAAAAATTTGCAACTTATGTAGGTAATCTCGCTGCAATAGGGTTCATAATTGGTGACGCGATTGCAAACAGCGGGAGGGGCGGGGTGTCAATGACCTTAACTGATAAGAGAGAAGCGGGTGTAGTGGGTAGTTGTCGGTTCACCATAACGTACGAGGTTTTTAGGACAACTTGATGGAGAGTTATTTCGAAAAAAATGTACTGAGCGGTATTAAAAGATAAAACACGTGTTTAATATTTTTTCGAGTTCTTTCGGTTGTTTCAATTTGGCCAGTGAATTAAATTTCACCCTGTATATATCGTTGTCTGAGTACCCACAACACAAGCTTTCTTGAGCTTACCGTGGGGCTTAGTCAATTTGTGTAAAAATGTCCTATAATATTTATTTATTATTATTTATTTATTGCAGTTGACTGTATAAGGTTTCACATTCATAACATTAACAGGACCAAAATTGTTACACATACAATACATACAATCGTGTTTGTATCCCCATTGTAACAAAAGCGTCCGTGTTAATTTCACCGAGCGAGGCAATACGAGTATGATAGAATTACACGGCAGAACAAATTTATACAATGAATGTTTTGCACATCTGTTATGTCAGTGTATTATAATATGCTTTTACGCTCATAATGTATTGTATTATTTGCCTGAGGGGCCAAATTAATGAGGCATTAATGTTATTTGTTCGTAAACAACACTCCTAACTGTACAGTCGCCATCAGATATATCGGAGCAGCCAAGGTGTTCACAAATATCTGAACACGCCTCTATTGTCAAGGCATTAGAGTGCGCGTTCAGATATTGTGAACACCTTGGCCGCTCCGATATATCTGATGGCGACTGTACACCGGTGGACCTTATTACAAAAGGCATAAGGTCCACCGATGTATAGTTGACAGTGTGGGCGATGGTACTAGATAGACAAAAGGACACGTGATATGATTAATTATAATCTGTTATAATTAAGCTATTTATAAAATGTGTGTGTGAGTTTCTGACGAAAGCTTGTTGGGGATGTTTGTTATTTGAATAAAAATAGCTATTTGTTTTACAAGGAGGCAAAAGTGTTGTGTATATCCCTCGTGCTAATATTGATACCCGAGCAAGCGAAAAATTAAAAGCAAAGAAAGAAGATTAGTAGGTATTGTAATGTATGCAACGAAACGTAACTACAGACTGAATGACTCAATACATGTGAAAGTAACAGTGACAGCGAGCGGCATTTGTAAAGTACAGACGGAGTTTTAGAAGAATGAACTGGGTAACTTGGTGGTTATTAGCGATAGTGGAGACTCACTGATTGATTCTGCTTATTAGAAGACATTAATTTGTAAAAGCTATTCTAAAACTATTTTAAATAAAAACTCAGTGTCAGCACCAGGTGGTTTTATTAAGTACTAAACATTACAGGTATTTGTTGTTATAGCGGCAACAGAAATACGTCATCTGTGAAAATTCCCTTTGGGTAAGGAACCCTAAAAAGGAACCTCGACACAAAAAGAAGAATTAATCAGTTTTAACATTAAATATTTGATTGTGTATAAAAGCGCGTTAGTTCCGTCGAGGGTAAACCGTAACCACTTACGTTAACCAATCTGCTTTCCCCGCCGACGTGGCGTCAGCAAGTTGCCTCGCTTGACTGACTTGCAGGACGCCCCGGGGCGTCGCGGCGTGACCCGGGGCGTCGGGAATCTATACCTTTACCTGTTTAATTGTGTATTAATAGAAAAAAAACCGGGCAAGTGCGAGTCGGACTCGCGCACGAAGGGTTCCGTACCATAATGCAAAAAAAAGCAAAAATAAAAAACGGTCACCCATCTAAGTACTGACCCCGCCCGACGTTGCTTAACTTCGGTCAAAAATCACGTTTGTTGTATGGGAGCCCCACTTAAATCTTTATTTTATTCTGTTTTTAGTATTTGTTGTTATAGCGGCAACAGAAATACATCATCTGTGAAAATTTCAACTGTCTAGCTATCACGGTTCGTGAGATACAGCCTGGTGACAGACAGACGGACGGACGGACAGCGGAGCCTTAGTAATAGGGTCCCGTTTTGCCCTTTGGGTACGGAACCCTAATTACCAATTTGGTCTCAACATAAGACAAGCCCCGAGCAAATTTGCTTTTAAGAGGATGCTGTATTTAACATCTGCTGACACAAGAGTATGAGTAGGAAGTATCCATCGTAATATTTAATGATCGCTTTCGTTTCGGAGGAAGGTTATCTTTGGATCGCTGAGCCAAAATAGTTAGTTAGTGTTTTGTATGTAGTTTATTATGTTTTTCAGTTGTTTCAGTTTCTAATTCTATTCTCTTACTTGTCTTCTTGCACCATTTTTATTAACATCTCTGTTTAGCCATATGGTTGACTGGTAGAGAATGCCTTTAGGCATTAAGTCCGTCAAATATATAATTTTTTTTTGTATTTTGTCACAAAATTTTGTGCAATAAAGTTTAAATAAATAAATAAAAAGGGGGCTTCGGTAGCGCAGCTTTCAGAGCCCCAGACGGTTCAAATCTCGGCCGAGTTTTTCTATTAAAATACATTACGAGTATTTTTCAGAAAAAATACCTTTTCTCCAATATGCTCGGAAATGTTCACCTTACTGTAGCAAAAATAGTACGGGAAGTTCTTCGTTAATGTCAAACTCTAACTAAAAAACATCAAACTATCGCTGTCCTGTTCTAGCGGACGGGAAGTAAAAAAACACTACAGTAATAACTTATTACTGTAGTGTTTTTTACTTTTTAATAATAAAAAACGCAAACAGCCAATTATTATTGCCGCGAGCCGCTTCTACACGACCCGATCAGCTATCATTTCACGTGTATGATCGTGCGAATACTGCTTAATAAAATCAAAGATTATTTTTATATTTTTTTTAAATCTCATCCGTGTTCATAAAGCTTACATAGTTTGTCAAAGGACTTTCTCATTTCAAACATAGACAAAGAGAATCATACTATCTTTGTCTTACACTAGTACTAGCACCCAAAAGAAAAGGATGGGTGTAGTTTTCCTGGTTCTTACTGACTGAAAAGTTGGTTTGACAAACTATATTGCGCAATTATATTGAATGAACGAATATTGAATGGTACTGAATGGCAGAATAAGTTTGTGCCTTTAACTTTTAAAAATTAATTAAAGAGGGAAATTGTTTTTGACATTTTGGATGTGAAGGTTTGATTTGAGTGATGCTTGATGCTTAAATAATAATTATTTTAGCTTATTTCCTCGCATGTTTGGAGAAAAGCACTATATATGCCTCGGCAGGAATAGCAATTCGTGGATTCGTCTTCTTTGTCGGACTCCGCTTCGCGTCGTCCGACAAAATCGAAACTCATCCACGATTTGCCCTTTCCCGGCCTCTGCAATAATGTACTATTAAATAAAAGATTTCAACAGCAAATGAATCAAGGGAAAGGGAAACTTACAGCTAAACCCTTACGGCTCCATCTTGTTTATTTGAACCAAATCCGCTTAGTCGAACGAGTTTTACTGATAATCCGTAGGATTGCTTTTCTACTTACCCTAAGAGTGTGCTGCGCTCAAAGTACGTTTAGTGTCATGCAGGGCTTAAAAACCGGGCAAGTGCGAGTCGGACTCGCGCACGAAGGGTTCCGTGCCATAATACAAAAAAAAAAAACAAAAAGAAAGCAAAAAAAGAACGGTCACCCATCCAAGTACTGACCACTCCCGACGTTGCTTAACTTTGGTCAAAAATCATGTGTTTTGTATGGGAGCCCCATTTAAATCTTTATTTTATTCTGTTTTTAGTATTTGTTGTTATAGCGGCAACAGAAATACATCATCTGTGAAAATTTCAACTGTCTAGCTATCACGGTTCGTGAGATACAGCCTGGTGACAGACGGACGGACGGACGGACGGACGGACGGACAGCGAAGTCTTAGTAATAGGGTCCCTTTTACCCTTTGGGTACGGAACCCTAAAAACTAGGTAAAACTTTCGGGAGGCATATTCACCAGACAACTCCGGCTTTGTCGCTTTGCTACAGGTAGCTACAAGTACATCCGTTCCACACCAATTTTGGTGGCTAGCCATAAGCCGCGCGTGGCGCTGTCGCCACCTAGCGGCCATATCGGTCCTGATCGTAACAGACATTTTGTTAGAGAGTGGATCTGCTGTACCTAGTACTATTATTTATTCTGTGGTGAGGCGGAGTGCAGACGCCGCGAGCACTCGAGCCTGAGGAAGGACCCCCGATGGACACGAAACATGTCGCCAATAGCGATTAAAAAATTAAATAAATGTGAGCGTAACCGTTGTGATCTAAATATTTTGACATTACATCTGGATAAATACAGGTTATAGTTTCAATAAAGAATTTATAAACACTGAATTGAATAAGTACCTACTTACATATAAACTGAAAATAAATGTTAAACAAGTGTCAAACGGGACAGGACGTGGGTTCTATTCCAGCCTTGGGCACTGCGGGATTTAGTCACTTTTACTTTCGCAAGTAGCTATCAGCCGTATTCGAACAATGAGATACGTCAAATACTGATACAAATACGCTATGGATTGGATATGCCAGTGTCAAACAAGTGTGAAAAGTGACGTTTTTGTTTGAAGAAACATATCTAATGCACATCGTTTCTTGATTTATTAACTGAGCATCTTAAAGTTCCAATCGGGCCGTTGACGTGCTAAAGCTTCTTGACTAAATACTTAAATGTTTCAGTTTTAGGTTTTTTTAAAGTCTATTTTTTTATTCGGTAGACTAATAAAATGACATTTCATAATATCAACATAAAAGTAAATGCATTTATTGATAAAAACTAAGAAATAAACAAACAAACATAATAAAACTTACAAAACTATAGATAAAAAAAAATTGCCCTAGAACGCCGTCAACGGGCAAGGTGCCCAGAAGGCTGGCCGTATTCCCCCGCTGTATAGCGATGCTAATACGCTGGGCGAAATAGTGGCCAGCCCTCTGGTCACCAGAAGCCTCTATTAAGCGCGCCGACAAGTCTTTGTACAGTCGACGCGCACTCGGCCCCCACGGCCCCAAAGTTTCGACACCAAATTGCATAGCATGAAATGTCATTTTAGTGTACGGAAAAAAAAATAGATTTTAGTTGACCATTTGCCAGTGCTGGGTATTAGTCTAAAAGTTACGAAAGCGAAACGGTGCCGCGGAACAATATTTTAAAACTTCTCGTACACTCGCGGCCAAACTTATTACCTTCCGCATCTTGTACACTCGCGGCCGTAACTTGTCAACTTCCATGTTTTACATTCAAAGTTTCTTTAACAAACCGTGAGGGGATTTCAGAGGGGCTACCGCGAAAACCGAAATTCGCAAATTGCGGGGATTTTGCTCTGTCACTCTAATTACGCCGTCATTGGAGTAAAAGAGAAAGATCCCCGCAATTTGCGAACTTCGATTTTCACGGTTATAGCCCAAAACAGTGGTAAAAGTATTTCGTTTTGAATTATAGACTTGTTATTAACGGTTTAAAAAAAATTACTTTGACCGCGTACAAATCGTAAGGCGTAACTCACGCTAGACCGGACCGTGCCCGGGTCAAGGCGTCCGACATGTCATTTTGTATGACGGCTGATCGGTGACCACGTGGTGCTCTCTATAGAAAACCAAGCGCCAGAAGCTCCGGCCCGGTCCCGACCCGGTCCAGCGTGAGTCATCTTCAAGGCAGTTAACAATTTGCTAATTAATTGCCTTTATGAATAAAGATCTCTGCCTAGTGAAGAAACCATTCAAGATTAGTTTGAAACTACTTTGCCTCCCTAGAATATAAAATGCAGTTTAGAAGTGACAACTTCTTTAAGTATGACATCACGTGCGCAGTTCCGAACGGCACTTAAAGTTAACGACATGGTTTATCGCTACTTCGCGATTGGCTGTAACGGCTCGGCCACGACATCGAGCGACTTGCGACGGCGGGAGCGATAACCATAGGTTGGAGCGTAACACAGCGATCGGACCTTTCGGTAACGATCGGATTTAGACTGCACCACTGAGTCTTTATTCGGAGACTCAAGTTCTTTTGAGTTGCGCTTAAAAAAGACTCAATAAAGGACTCGACTTGGGACTTAAAAGACTCAGAAGTTATGAGATGAGTGTCATAAAAACAAGTCGAGTTCTTAATTTTGACTCGAATGACTCGAGTTCCTACCAACACTAAATACTACAACAGTAATTCTGACGGCCCAATCGGAACTTAGATACGTCAAGTAATAGATCTAGAAATTATATGGATAAGATTTGTCAGTGTCAAAAGTGACGTTATTGTTTGAGAAAACGTCACATTTGACACTGACATATCTAAAATCCATATCGCTTCTATAGTCGCACCAATAAAAGTCTGCAGCGGATTTGATAGCCCACGCCACGCAGCATAAGTGTTATTTATACGTCATAATTTCGTAGAAGTTTGACGTTTAAAATGACACTTGCACTGCGTGGGCTATCAAAATCGCTGCAGACTTTTTACGGTCTGACTCTAGATCTATTAACTGACGTATCTTAAAGTTCGAATCGGGCCGCCAGAATTAATGCTGCAGTAATTTAGGTAGTGTTGGTAGGAACCCGACTTGTTTTTATGAGACTCATAGTTTAAAAAATTTTGAGTCTTTTAAGTCCCGAGTCGAGTCCTTTATTGAGTCTTTTTTTAAGCGCAACTCAAAAGAACTCGAGTCTCCGAATAAATACTCAGTCAACAATTTTATAGGTTTTACCTAAACAATAGTAAAGAAAATAGACGTTATTGTATGATTTGTGTTAAGTGCGTCCTTGAATTTTACATAAAGACAATGCATTTCGAAGTTATTTGCAAATAAATTACAAGTTCCTCGAAAAGGACTCGAGTCTCTACAAAAGACTCGGGTCTCTAACTAACAAGTTGAAAAGAACTCGAGTTTCGTCTTAATTATAAGAGTCTCATTATGAGTCGAGTCTTAAAGCAGAGGACTCAAAGGACTCCAGTTAACCAACACTAACAGTATTGCAACGCGACATTACTGCCGACTGCACACCAGTTCAAAACCGTAACAAGATATGATATCTGAATCGTGCTCCGTGACATAAATCAATGACATCCCCCCTACCCCTGGGATACGGATTCCTTTTATACTCTATCTATGCTATTATCAACATGGCTGTAGCGTTTAGGAGAATAACGATTGAAAACCTTTTGGGGATTGCTGTCGGATTGATTTGAAATATCTGTTAAGAGCTAAAAAATGCAGAAAATGATAAAATAATGTATAAAGCAAAGAACAGGTATTCGGATTTAAAAATCTCATACGGTTATGCATGATATCTAGACACGCGGCAGCGTGTCAAGCCAAGTTCAAGCAAAGGAACTGGCTAGCCAGCGCCGAGTGTAATATTACACGAACCACTTGGTGCCACTTTTGACCCTTCTATAACTCAAAACATCTTTGACGTAAACACATAAAACTACGTGTGTTTAATTATATCCATAAGGATATCTAGAAGCCCAAATTTCATGAAGCTAGCTCAAACGGTTATAAAGGTATGAAGGTCAAAAAGTCGTAAATTTTAAGACTGACTTATGACTTATAGTACCTAAACCTAACCTACTTCCAGATGACCTAGAAGGATGAAATTTATAATCCAGCTTGGTTATTGTGTGTAACCGTAGGAAAAAATCTAAAAATAAAATAAAGTTAAAAAATAGGGGGGGTCCCCATACAAAAAAAACACTTTTTATTGGGACTGACATATAAGTACCTAAACCTAACCTACTTCCAGATGACCTAGAAGGATGAAATTTGGAATCCAGCTCGGTTATTGTGTGTAACCGTAGGAAAAAATCTAAAAATTAAATAAAGTTTAAAAATAGGGGGGGTCCCCATACAAAAAAAACATTTTTTATTGGGACTGATATAAGTACCTAAACCTAACCTACTTCCAGATGACCTAGAAGGATGAAATTTGGAATCCAGCTCGGTTATTGTGTGTAAGCGTAGGAAAAAATCTAAAAATAAAAAAAAAGTTAAAAAATAGGGGGGGTCCCCATACAAAAAAATATTTTTATATTGTAGCGTTGGAACCGTTACAAGCAGATATTTGAAACTACCCCAATATATGTATTATTATATTTGCTATATTAAAATAAAGTTTAGTCAAAAAATAAGTGGTGTCCCCATACAAAAAACTTTTAATACGCTCTAAACAACCGGTCAACGGTGTGTCGTCGGCGGCGCGCGGTACCACATAATTATACAAAGAACAGAAGTAAAAACCATACAGCGGAAACACAAGAAAAAACATTAAATCTCAATACCTGCCTAGTTTTCTTTACAAAAAGTATTAATATCCCACCAAAAACATAAATGTAAAAAAGGAGAGCCAAGTTCAATACAAAAATTATGCTTGGCTGTGGGGCTCGCCGCAAAAAGAATGGAGATCTAAATGAGTGCCACTGCCAAGTTCTATGCAAAATCCAAATATGTATTTATAGGAACAAAATAACATTATAAACAAGTATTAAACTCTATTTCTTAGCTTTATTGGATACCTATAACAATTGCTGTTATTTAAAAAAATGTGAGATCTTAAAGTAGGTTAGATTTGGCTTGGCCAGGTTTTATCAGAATTACAATATATATAAAATGATTGATATAATGAAAACTGGCCAAGTCAAATCTAACCTACTTTAAGATCTCACATTTTTTTAAATAACAGCAATTGTTATAGGTATCCAATAAAGCAAAGAAATAGAGTTTAATACTTGTTTATAATGTTATTTTGTTCCTATAAATACATATTTGGATTTTGCATAGAACTTGGCAGTGGCACTCATTTAGATCTCCATTCTTTTTGCGGCGAGCCCCACAGCCAAGCATAATTTTTGTATTGAACTTGGCTCTCCTTTTTTACATTTATGTTTTTGGTGGGATTTATAATGACGCGGAGCCGGATTCTAATTCTAGTTTCTTGTTTGTTTTTGATCCAGAATTAAAATGTCTCTGTTGACAGAGAACAAGAAATTAAAATTATAATATCAAAGATTTTAAAGTTATTCTCTGTGGCAAATTGTGAAATTTTTATGGTTGGTTTTAATTTACGTGGTTGTAATTTATTGTAATTTAATTTATTTTAATTGTAATCCGGACAATGTTATAAGTTTTAATTTTAATTTTATTATTTTAAATTTAATGTAATTTAGTTACGATATAGGTACAGTCGCCATCAGATATATCGGAGCGGCCAAGGTGCTCACAAATATCTTAGCACGCCTCTATTGTCAAGGCGTTAGAGTGCGTGTTCAGATATTGTGAACACCTTGGCCGCTCCGATATATCTGATGGCGACTGTACCTATGGATTCTATGGTCCGAAATAAATGTTTTTTTTTTAATACCACTCCAGACGTAAAAATGTAACAATACCAAGACTGAAAGTCATCCATTTTTGTGAAACTACGTCCAAGCGATTCTACCATGTCATCACCTCATGTGTAAACTGAGCATAACACCCCTTAAGCCCTTCAAATGTGTGTAACAAACCTCACACCCACACCCTTACACAAACAATTATTACCGCTCTAATCCACAACTAACATTTAATCAACTCGGCTAATCCTCAAACAATACAAACAAAACCGAGTATTGTTCACCGCACAGTGACAACTGTTAACTAAACTAAGTATTTTCGTGCAACTAATTTGAAAGTGACTCTGCAAACTTTAGCTTTGATACGGGATACGGCGCGAGGTAATGGGGTAATGCTGTTACAATGGTTTCATTCGTCATCTAACTAGGTAGTTGGGATATTGGGGGTAATTTATCGTCATAATCCTGTAACTCACTTCTGAATAACTTCAAGATGATGAATATGTTGTAATTATCCTTATTTATATGTAAATGTTGATATGTATTTTTTTGCCACTGTATATGTTTTATTGACATTTGAAAGAGGCCTAGAGGCCTACTTGCAGAATAAATATTACGCATCAGTAAGTTTTGATTATTCGTTGTTATATTAAAGATCAAACGTTACTAAGATATAATGGAAAATAGTGTCGAATAAAAAAACGTTGTAAATAATGCAATGTTTTCTAACTTAACTAAAGAAAAAAATTAATTAAATTACAACATGTTAATCCGAAAACGGCAATGTTATAATAGTACACGATACAAGTGCGAAAAATAGGAAATTCGAAACCGAGTGGCGATAAATTAAAGGGGCCCACTGATTAACAGTCCGCCGGACGGTATCGACCTGTCAGTTAGAACAAAATTTTCACAGTTCCAAACAACTGACAGGCCGATACCATCCGGCGGACTGTTAATCAGTGGGCCCCTTTATATGTGCTAATTATCGCACTAATGCGGTAAAGTAGCACCGTATGTACTGTAAAGTAAGAGAACCCTAAACGCAGATAAAACATTAACCACTGATAGGTTCCAATAGTAAATCTTATTTAAGTAGCCATAAAACAATAATGGCGATTGGCGTCGTTAAACTTACTTTAAGTGCCGTTTAAAACTGCGAAATGTGATGTCACACTTAAAGATATCTTTTCGATTTAAAGTTTTTGGCAAACATCATCAGCTAATATAATAATAAATAATACCACGTTTTAAGCACAATTGAGTTCACAAACATCTTAACAAGCCTACTTTCCAATAATGTATGATAAGTACATGCGCCAAAAACGCTGACAATAAGAGTTTTGAATGATTCACGGTTAGTTTCATTAAACTTATATCGACCAGGATATGAATCGTGATTACCTTTTTCATTGTTTTCGAGCTCCCGAATCCCGATATTTCGACGCATTTACATGCATCTAAAGTTAACTTAAGTGACAGTGTGAAATATAGCCGTCATTTTAAAACGTCTGTAACTCATCTACTCACTACAACTCTCCCGACGGCTATATTCCGCTCTGAGCATTGTTTTTGTATTGTTTCAGTCATAAAGCCGTTTTTCCGCAAACTTGGAGGGTAGTTAGCGAAGTTTAAATTGAGCAAGTCCGCCGTACTGTCTGCAACTCCTACAGCTTACGTACGACTAGCCCGTTTTTAGGGTTCCGTACCTCAAAAGGAAAAAAAACCGGACAAGTGCGACTCGGACTCGCCCACCGAGGATTCCGTACTTTTTAGTATTTGTTGTTATAGCGGCAACAGAAATACATCATCTGTGAAAATTTCAACTGTCTAGCTATCACGGTTCGTGAGATACAGCCTGGTGACAAACGGTCGGACGAACGGACAGCGGAGTCTTAGTAATAGGGTCCCGTTTTACCCTTTGAATACGGAACCCTAAAAACGGAACCCTTATAGGATCACTTTGTCGTCCATCCGTCTGTCAAGACCTTTTTTCTCGGGAACGCGTGTTCGAGTTTGTTTGGGGTTTTTTTTGGCTACTTTTTATACCAAAATACAAAATTGTCTTGACCACTGTCATAAAACAACTTAACACAAAGCATTTTTGACATTAAAGTAGTCTCAATAACACTGGTCATTACGTAAGCGATAGAAACAGCACTGTACACACGCTAGGGCTAAAGTTAGCCCTAGTTAGTAGATTGTTTAGCCTTGTTAGCCCGGCCCTTGACACTCGGAACTTTGTGACTGCTAAATAGTTCCTTAAGGGGCCCACAGATTACCAGTTCGCCGGACGATATCAGCCTGTCAGTTGTTCGGAACTGTCACTTTTTGCGTTTAACTGACAGGCTGATATCGTCCGGCGGACTGGTAATCAGTGGGGCCTCTTTAGGCTACACTTTAAACTCTCGCGTTTTGTACACATAACAAAACATTTTTAGGATTCCGTACCCAAAGGGTAAAACGGGACCCTATTACTAAGACTTCGCTGTCCGTCCGTCTGTCACCAGGCTGTATCTCACGAACCGTGATAGCTAGACAGTTGAAATTTTCACAGATGATGTATTTCTGTTGCCGCTATAACAACAAATACTAAAAACAGAATAAAATAAAGATTTAAATGGGGCTCCCATACAACAAACGTGATTTTTGACCAAAGTTAAGCAACGTCGGGAGTGGTCAGTACTTGGATGGGTGACCGTTTTCTTTTTGCTTTTTTTTGTTTTTTTTTTGCGTTATGGTACGGAACCCTTCGTGCGCGAGTCCGACTCGCACTTGCCCGGTTTTTTTTTCAATTTTTTTAAGAGGGTTTTGTCACGCAGTGACGATGTCATCCCAGAAAAACATAAAAATTCAAAAATGCGCGTTTTCCCAGAGATAATTTTAGCCTAACCTATCCATAGAGTGATTCGTGAGGAGGTTTAGGTGTATAATTTTTTAACCCGTGCGAGGCCGGGGCTGGTCGCTTGTGGTTTATAAAATAATATTCGAGGTAGTCAAAAAAATGTTTTAGTACTGCTATCAATTTCAAAAAGGAAGTTCTGGTGGCCTTTAGCGTTAACCACAGACTAGGAATCATGAAACCGATGCTGCAAAAAATACAGGGGTGCGAGTGACGAGGTGAGCGAGTGCCGTGATTGGTCCGTTCAAAAACACGGGAGTCACACAAAGACACTTTGACTCGAAAATGGAGTAAAACTACCGTATATTTATGGCAGAGGGGGTAGCGCTACTATGCTCAATCTGGAGGATGTCTTGTCTGTGGCGTTAACATAGCTTGTCCCTTTGTATTACTTGACTGTAGGTCTTGTGAGCGCTACTAAAGCCTTGTTCGGACTAGGCTAGTATTTTAGTCTAGTGGCGAGTAATTTAGTAGCTAAACGTGTCTGAACACCAAAAAATTAGTCGAGTGGATTAGTAAGTAATTTAGTCGAGTCAATCCATTTTATTCTATTTTTTTTAGTAGTTTAGTAGCGAGTAGCACCCCCCACCACGCGTCCGTGCTCACTCGGCCGCCGGCTAAACAAGTCCGAACCTGTCGATTTAGTCGAGTTCATTAGTTGACGTGGCTGTTCATCTTGCAGAGTACCACTGACTTGTGAGCTTTACTCGACTGTAATGCGAACGATTTTTAGGCAGTAGCGAATAGTTTAGCTACTAAATTACTCGCCACTAGACTAAAATACTAGCCTAGTCCGAACAAGGCTTTAACGAGGTGGGATACTTTACAGTACGTGGGTGATCGACGGGACGCCCACGCTTCTTCCCACGTGTAGAAACTAGAGATGCCACGAGTATTCGGTATTCGGCCTATTCCGCCACTTTGCCGATTATTCTTACTTAGTATTTGACGGCCGAATACCGAATATCTGTTACATACTGTCATAATAAAAATAACCAAAAACTAGGTAAGTATCTATACATATTTAATGTACCTATTCATGGAAAGTTGTTAAATACTATATACCGGGTGTGGCCTGTAATATGAGCAAAAAATTAAACCGTAAGCTGTACTGCTCATACTGACCAACATTTGTTCAGTGACTTTTAAAAATAACTTGTGGTTTGAATTTTAATACACTTTAAAGTTTATTCTAAGACGCAATGTATTGCAAATTTTGTTATGTTTAAGGCGTGACAAGCAACGTCAATCACAATGATAATGGCGTGGCGATGGCGTCCATTGAAGATAATATTTATTTTGTATGAAAAATAGGGAGTCTAAATACTTCATAATTTTTAAAAGTTGTTGAACAAAAGTGTCACTGTTTGAGGAGTACAATCTATGTTTTAATTATTTGCTTGTGTTTCAGGCCACACCTGGTATAAGACCCTTTTTGAGCATTTACAAAATATTTTATTTTTATCATGAGTCAGATTTGATTGAATCTTTTATCATTCTGTTCAACAAAAAATAAATCTTAGCAAACGTTGTGCTTTGTTGGCGAACAGTTTTCATAATAATTGTGACTCAAAATGTTTGCATGCCATGCCGAAAGTTCGGTCGCCGAATAAAGGGGCCCACTGATTAACAATCCGCCGGACGGTATAGGCCTGTCAGTTAGAACAAAATTTTGACGGTTCCGAACAACTGACAGGCCGATACCGACCGGCAGATTGTTAATCGGTGGGCCACTTTAGGGGCCGAATATTCGGTATTCGGCCAAAACCACTATTCGGGGCATCTCTAGTAGAAACATATGAATAGAATTTTTAGAGTTTTCCGTGAATACGATGTCAGTGTCAGCCAATACTGTTGATCTCGTATTACAATAGGAGCATTCCATGAAATTGTCTAGCGTTGTCCCGTACAAACGCGAAGTTTCTGAAGATTGAAAGCTATAAGAGCCTTCTTTTCTATGACAAATGGTCAAAAATATGCACAGAAAAATAATCGCCTGCTTTAAATGCCGAGAAAAAAGTCGCAACACAGGAAATAAAATGCGTTTGTACGGGACAGCCCGTGGAATGCTCCAATAGTACATTAATTGTGCAACATGGGGCGTAAGTTGAATATTGCAAACGAGAGTAAGTTAATCGCGACGGCTTGCCGGAGCGATTTATAGACTCGAGTTTGCAATTAATATTGCGCCCCGAGTTACACACAATGTTTTTCATCACACTTGCGATACAAAAATTAAGTATAAAGACAAAGAACTATTAATATCTGTTTTAATAAATAAATGATATATATTTGAAGAAAATATATAAATAAACAAGAATTGCTCGTTTAAAAGTATTAGATGTATAAGCAATGATCGATGCGGCAAGAATTGCCGATCCGCCATTGGTCTATCTATATAATCATCGCAGTCGATTTAGGCTGTAGACTAACCTCCTCAAAATACCTTCTTTAGTCGCTGCGACTATCATCTGTAAAGATGCTGTGGCCAATGATGATGATGATAAGCAAAGCAGACGTTATTGACAGTCGTGTAAATCCCGCCATTCATCACAGCAGGATAAGATAAGAAAGTCCGGAAATCCATCGCGTTTTCGCGATCGCATTTATTTCCAATATAAAACGGAATCGCGTTTTTCAATACTTTTTAATGATGGTTTTTGTATTTATCGGTTTCATAAAAACAGGCGCGCTTTTTATCATTCTCTATAGCCGTATTCTTCTTTATTATTACCGACTTCAACATTTCTTAAGAAGATTTTCAATTCGTCGAAATCTCGGTTTTTGTGCTGCAGAGTTCACGAATATAAAGATGTTGTAAAGAGAAGCCAACGTTCCAAAAATAATACATATCATATACATAAATAATATACCTACATCATATTCGTAAGAAGAAGAATTTCTAAGAAGTTTCAAAGATAATTGTCGGCAATCGACTTTTTTACTGAAGAAGGACTTGTGATAATTTCTATCACGGGAAACATCAGTCTATGCGGGCGATATCGTACGCATAAGATAATGGAATAAACATTCGGCTCGATTCGGGAAATTAATTAGAGACTCACTAGACATGAAATAGTAAAGATATGTGACGTTCCACTGCAAAAGGTACCTTGTGGCGACCGGCGTTTACGTCGCATAGCGCCGCAATAAAATTGGAGCGGCGTTAATAATAGCGTAAGCGCCCACCGCCATAAGGTACCTTTTTCCATGGGACGTCACATATCTTAACTATATCGTACCTAATTAATCTCTAATTCATTTCCCGAATCGCGCCGATTATGCCAGTTCACGTGTATTCACGTGTGATATAATCCATCTGGCACGTTTCCGACAACGTTCATTTGTGGACGCAGGATGTTCAGTATAACCATAGGCAGGCGTGGCTCACTCCGCGATTTCGTCGCTTTACAACAAGTACATCCGTCCCACACCAATTTTGGTGGCTAGCCATAAGCCGCGCGTGGCGCTGTCGCCACCTAGCGGTCATATCTGTCCTAATCGTAACAAACGCGTTTTGTTAGAGAGTAAATCTTCTGTACCTATAGTAGTATACCCTATAATGGACGTAGAACCAGTAATGGGACAAAAAACCACAATTCCTCTAAAATAAGTATCTAAAAGTAGTTTATAAACACTGGATATATTTTTTCTCAAAAATGGACTGCAAAGTAGACTTTGCCATCTAAAAAATAGGTCGCGAAGCGCGTAGTTTATGGTTAGTCAAAAATTAAAAAGTTAAAAACATTGCAGTCTCGATTTTGGGACTGCAATGTTGCATACAAATTCCATTATTTGTCGAGTTCCAAACTTTTTAAAAGTTGATATGACCATATCAAATGAAGGCACAGGCCCATTAAACAGCCAAACAGATGATTAGTACCGCGACTATTTAGATGTCTCAAATAGGTTGGCGTATATTTGCCAGAAAAATACACTTCTAATTTTTTTATTAAAAAAATAAAAAGGCGGCAAGGGCTTTTTTCTGTCAAAATATACATGCAAGAACGTTGCTTTTGTAAAATATTTCTATGATATTTATATTTCTTGCACCATTTTTGAGAAAAGCACTATATATGACTCGGCTGGAAGGCTACTTGCTGGCTTCGGATTCAATTAAACGGACTCCCAAGGTCGTCCGTTTAAAACGAATCCTCAGCCTGCAAGTAGCTACTTCCGAGCCTCGACAATAATGTAGTATTATCATAAATAAGAGTCCCAGAGCGGTTTATGTTTGAATTTTTATTAAATTCGGTTATTTTTTTAGAAATGTGCGTCAACCCAAAAGTCGTCGTGCCACTGAAAAAAAATATCACTAAGAATTCTTATCAACTTCGCTAAGAGAGGTGAATTAATTTTTTTTTTCTAGCCTACTTGGTGTCCCACTGCAGGGCAAAGGCCTCCCCTCGTTTTTTCCACTCGACCCTGTCATCGGCATTTTCCCACCATTTGGGGTAGAATGTGTCCAAGTCGTCCCGCCATCTCCTTTTCGGTCTGCCTAAACTCCGGCCTTAATGCGGTGAATTAATTTATAAAATTTTAATTAATTAATACTTGTTGAAAACTAGAATGTGTTTTGTTAATTGCATTTACCATGAGATAAGGTATACAACACACTATGTTGTGACTCCACAGATGTAAAAAAATAGTGGTATTTGGCCCAATCCCATTATAGGAACTGTAAAACTGCATACCTCCTATGATGGGACAATTGACATAATGATGCTTGCCATTCCATAATTTCATGTTTAAACAATATATACAGAAGTAAAATGTAGTTACGGAATATGTCAACCAGGTATTCTCGGACTTCGGATAAATTAATATCGTTTTTCCAAACTTTTATTTAACTTGCCCTGTTAGTTAGTGTGGGTCAAAACTTGGTAGCTGAATTTGAGCCACTTTTCGATTTCCGATTCAGTTGAAATTTTGTGTAAGTACGTAATTAAGTAAGTATGCAAATCGGATGATAATGCAATATTATGATAACATGGACCTGACCTGATGATGGAGACAGGAGGTGGCTGGGCATGGGAACTTTATCGCAATAAACCTTAAAAATTAATTGTGTCTGGGTATATTAGAATTGTCTCGATGGATCCTACAATAATAATTGGCTGTGGAAAGAAAAATACATTCAGCGATAAAAGCTTATACCACAAATTTATTTTTTTGCCATAACTTATTCCCCATTTCAATATTTTATACTGATAGAGCAATGTCCATTATATGAGGCCCATTACTGGATCCACGTCCATTACCGGGGGCCCATTACTGGAGCTTTGGTGTCCATGACTGGCGAAAAAAAACATAGTTTTAATTTGTTAAGTATGTGGAAACTCAGTGCAATGTCTTTAATACAACACGCCTAAAACATGAAAGACGGATAGAACTTTCATCTTTTAACACGCTAAGCGGTAGCTACGGTAGGTACGGGAAATATCATAAATACTCCAAATTTCCTCTTAAATGTCCCATGACCGGTGCTGTTACTAGAGTACTATTATTTATTCTGTGCCTTAACGTGAGTTATTTCGTAGTCGACATCTAGCGTCAGGTAGTGGAACTATCAGTAATGTCACTAACTGAGACTGTAAGTAACTGAGAAATTCCAAAATAACTATAAACTTTGCCGTCTCTAACTGTTTCTAGAACTTATTTTCTTGTGACAATAATTGTCTTACTTCTCAGTGTAAGATAAAATCGGCAAGATTATATACACGTAATTTAATTTAAGTGGGACTTAAAGTTTAAATTTACGGCGAAGCTGCAAAAACTGGGAGCGGCTTTCGGGTTTGAAAAATATGTTATCAATTTGATATTGACATAAAATTACTTTGAGTAATTCGTTCACGATTATCTATTGGTACTTACGGTAAAGGAATTTAATTTCAGTATCATTTCGTACCCTGTTATTAAATTTTGAATGTATTCCTATTTGTCCCCGCCCCACGTCAAACATAAGGCGGGGACAAATGGGAATGATTTATATGAATGTACCTATTCTTATCTGTGTCCCATAACATAAATCGAAATACTTTCACCAAATGTTCACCCTCTAAAATCGGATGCCTACCCTATAATATAAATTTTATATCAAATAAAAACACTTCGAGATAAGAATGCCGCTCCGGGCGGGGACGAAGTGGCGAAGTTTGCCAGTTTAAGTCGGCGATATTATATCTATAGTTCGAAGGACGAGGGGGAAGCTTATAGAGGATTTTTTAAGTTGTAGTTTGACCTGGTTGGACGATTGAGTCAAAGATAAAAGTTAAAAAGATAAACCTACTGCTTTGTTTTAATAACAAGCTTCCGATAAAACTCCTCAGTACGGAGTGAAACATTTCGAGCGTTTTTCG
Organism: Cydia fagiglandana; assembly: GCF_963556715.1. NCBI lineage: Eukaryota > Metazoa > Arthropoda > Insecta > Lepidoptera > Tortricidae > Cydia > Cydia fagiglandana. Next base: position 720,030 of record NC_085950.1, on the reverse strand, counting down.
ACTTATATACGTGAGTTCTTAATATATTTAATACTTACTGCTTTGTTTTAAAGATAATGCTAACTTGTTAAATAAATCGGTCAGGAACATATTAATATGAGTTTAAAATTAATTTAGACTAAAGTTTAATAGAGATTGCTTGGCAAGTTTATTGCAAATACAACGAAATTTATTTGTGTTACAGATTGTTTGATTTTTATTCCGCAAATAGATTCTGCTTTCCTTGAACTGAAGTGTATGCCTTTATTCCAGTAGCATGTTACATAGGTAGCGGAAATCAAAATGTACAGTCACCTGCAATAATATGTTACTCTTCGAAGGCCGCAAAAATATGTGACACGCCCTTACGGCTCTATAAATAAGATCGTGTCAGATATTTTTGCGGCCTTCGTTGTGTAACATATTATTGCAGGTGACTGTACAAATGGGGTGTTTTAACACTTTTAACCTAAACCGCTGTCGCCTGTGACCACACGCTTGCCGCTCATGATTTGTCGCTGTCTGCCCAGAACAGATAGAGGAGCTAAAGTTGTACACGTGAGTAAGTTTTGAAGATAACCGCCCAAGCTAAGGCAGCTGTCCGACCTGCGACGTTACAACGAGCGTTCGACTATTAAACATGCATAAGAGCGTTTCTTTTGTTCTTTGCCATTTTTATAGATTGTGACCTTTTTTGCCGCTTTTGTGTAATTTCTACTCAGAATCACGAGCTCTGTCGATCCTAATAGCAGCGGTCGGCAACCTTTTAGCCAAGGGCCACATAGTAGTTAAAGAAGATGACGCGGGCCGCACTTTGGTAATATTTGTGACTTTAGCAGACATTGTCGATCGTCAGTACTACATACAAAATAGCCAGGGAGGCTAGCGGGCCGCAAGCTAGAGGTTGGCGGGCCGCATGCGGCCCGTGGTTGCCGACCTCTGCTAATGGGATAAAAAATGTCCCACAGATTTTTTGCATATTGTGTTACCATTTCCCCATATACCTACTTTGTATGCCGGAAATAAAAAGGAAAGTTTGGAAAATGTATGAAAATTTTAGGAAACTTTTTTTCTCCTATAAGGATGAAAAGGGCTCGCGATCCTGGCTAGAAATAACACAAAAGTGGCAAAAAAGTCACAATAAATAAGTATACGTGAGATAAACTGAAATAAATGTCATATACTAAGAAAAAGTGACCAAGGCCGGAATCGAACCAGGGTCCTCTGCTATTGCGGCAGGTGCCTAAGCCACACGGCCACCGGGCCACAGCGGCATAGGTCGAATTTTTCCAAGTATAAGCACTTTTTACTGAAGGCTTATGGCGCCCCCTGGCCATCCCTAAGGTAGAATAGCATGGTTCGGACCTTCTAACTGGATCATTCATGTGATACCGAGTTAGCGAGAGAGATGGCGCTGCCAATCAATACTATTAAAAGTATTTGAACAAATTAAAATTACCCTTGGCCTTGGTCACTTTTTCTTAGTATATGACATTTATTTCAGTTTATAATTTATATACTAGTGTTTCTACTTGATAAAAACCAATTAAAATATTTTCTGAAAAATAATTTAATTTGTTAAAATACTTCTAATAGTACCCATATAACCATTCCAGTCGCAGAATCATCAAAGTGGTAACTAAATGTCAGATGTGTCGTAACAGAGTCCACACAATGTGTCTAGAATTGTTTCGAAACAAAGTGTCGTCGCCGTGTGTACACTTTTCCGTAACAAGGTGTCGACACATTTGTGTGCACTTTGCGTGCGGTTTGCGACTAAATCTGACAGCAAATTTGTGACAGCAAATGTCAATATAAAATACCTCTTGAAAACCAAGGTTTGTCAAACTACTATTAGTGTCTCGTGTGCTCGTAAGTAATTCTAGTAAGTCATCATGGGCGATGCAAATGATAATAATCGACCAAAACCATATAAACACCCAACACCCGTCAACCTTTTACAGAAAAGTTTTTAAAGAAATGCAATAAGCTACTTAGGTCAGCCAACGAATGCTCCAAAAAGTTGTAGAGGGAAATGCTCGGAACACAATTTTTGACTCTTTAACTTGGTTTGGACAAGTTAGGAGGTGAACATATCAAAAGTCCCCGGCCGTAGCCCTTGAGCGGGGGAAGAGAGGGGGCTTTGAAGGTCCCATTTTCCGGTTTTTCGATTATATCTCGGAAACTATGCATCTTAGCGACATGGCCACTTATACAAAATGCAAGTTAATTTAATTTGTTACAAGTTTATTCAGTCAATTTTTTCGATATGTTGAATAGTTTTTGAGATATCCGCTCTTGAAAGTTTATTTAGGGCTCTCAATTTTATCTTGATATATCTACATCAGTGAAGGTGCAAGGCCGTGTATGGTATCGTTTTCGTATAAATCTGGGTTGCTGAATCCATTTAAGGTATCACATTGACACCATTCCACAAAATAAAAAAATATCTTTTTAGGGTTCCGTACCTCAAAAGCAAAAAACGGAATCCTTATAGGATCACTCGTGCGTCTGTATGTCTGTCTGTCTGAATACACAAAATAGTTCTTTACCTATAGATGACAGGAAAACCTATTAGAAATGTGCAGTCAAGCGCGAGTCGGACTTAATGTACGGAACCCTTAATACGCGAGTCCGACTCGCACTTGGCCGGTTTATTTTAAACTCCTCTTGACGCTTAACCGCTGAATCGATTTCGTTGAAATTTGGTATAGAAATAGTTTGCGTCCCGGAACAGGACATAGGATAGATCTTATAACCAAAATCATCTTTTGAAGGTGTGAAAAGTGGCGTGGAAATTTGTACGGGAAATCAATAACCGCTGAACTGATTTATATTAAATTTGGGATGGTCTACATCTTTGATTTAGTTAAAAATGATAAAAAAACATGACTTCAAACCTAAACTTAAACAGTATTAACTTCAAGAAGTCAATTCTGAATTCCCCCCTACACCTCATTTCACACCTTTAAAGGATGATTTTTGAGATAACTTATTATGTCCTGTCTCGGGACTCAATATATATGTGTACTAAATTTAAATTAAAACTGTTCAGCAGTTTAAGCGTGAAGAGGAGTTTAAAAGAAAGTATATGTTTTTACTTTGGAATGGTGTCAATGTGATACCATAACTAAATTTGGTACTGCGAATTTATACGAAAACGATACCAAACATGGCCTCGTAGCTTTAATGTTGTAGAAGTCAAAATAAAATTGAGAGCCCTAAATTCTTATTACTTGACCAAACTTGTGTAGAAGGAAAAGGAAAAATAAAAGTCTTCGGCAGGAATATAAGACACAGATATAATTTTTTTTTTGCGTTACTATTTCAATCATCAAATATAAACATACCTTGATTATATTATTCTAGTGAGATCCTCACAGATAAACAAAAACATTTACTTAAAAAATTACAAGGTCGAAATGTCACGGAACTTGTGAGAGTAATATGTGAAAAATAAAAACTTTTATGACAAAAAATCTGGACACAATTTAAGAAGCATCCCATTGCGTCGAGGAATCATCTGTATTTTTGCTTGTTTCATTACCTCCTCGCTTCTTTTTTTGTCCTTTGTATTCTGTAGCAATTTGTTAGATCTGAAAATAAAGATAACTTGCGTTGTCACGGATGTCGATTTATAGGTTTTAGGGAGTGCAGAATTCGAAAACGATGATCATTTTATAATCCAAGATGGCGGCTTCGTATTTTGTCATAAAAGTCGTCATGAATATCGTTTTATAGGTTTTAGGAAGTGCCGATTTCGAAAATGATGACCAGTTTGGAATCCAAGATGTGTGCCGTGCACTTTGTCATAAAAGTCGTCATGGATATCGTTTTAAAGGTTTTAGGGAGTGCAGAATTCGAAAATGATGACCATTTTGGATTCCAAGATGTCTGCCGTGCACTTTGTCATATAAGCCGTCATAGATGTTGATTTATAGGTGTTAGGAAGAGCAGATTTCGAAAATGATGACCATGACCAACAAAACGACATCCATGTCGACTTTTAACATAGTGCATGGCCGCCATTTTGGATTCCAAAATGGTCATCATTTTCGAAATCAGGGCCCCCTAAAACCTATAAAACGACACCCATGACGACTTTTATGACATAGTGCATGGCCGCCATTCTGGATTCCAAAATGGTCATCATTTTCGAAAGCGGGGCCCCCTAAAACCTATAAAACGACATCCATGACGACTTTTATGACATAGTGCATGGCCGCCATCTTAGAATCCAAAATGGTCATCGTTTTCGAAATCTGCGCCCCTTAAAACCTATAAAACGACACCCATGACGACTTTTATGACATAGTGCATGGCCGCCATTTTGGATTTCAAAATGGTCATCATTTTCTAAATCGGGGCCCCCTAAAACCCATAAAACGACATCCATGATGACTTTTATGACATAGTGCATGGCCGCCATTTTGGAATCGAAAATGGTTATCATTTTCGAAATCTCCGCCCCCCAAAACCTATAAAACGACACCCATGACGACTTTTATGACATAGTGCATGGCCGCCATTCTGGATTCCAAAATGGTCATCATTTTCGAAAGCGGGGCCCCCTAAAACCTATAAAACGACATCCATGACGACTTTTATGACATAGTGCATGGCCGCCATCTTAGAATCCAAAATGGTCATCGTTTTCGAAATCTGCGCCCCTTAACCTATAAAACGACACCCATGACGACTTTTATGACATAGTGCATGGCCGCCATTTTGGATTTCAAAATGGTCATCATTTTCTAAATCGGGGCCCCCTAAAACCTATAAAACGACATCCATGACGACTTTTATGACATAGCACATGGCCGCCATCTTGGAATCCAAAATGGTCATCATTTTTGAAATCTGCGCCTCCTAAAACCTATAAAACGACACCCATGACGACTTTTATGGCATAGTGCATGACCGCCATTTTGGATTCCAAAATGGTCATCATTTTCAAAATTGGGGCCCCCTAAAACGTATAAAACGACATCCATGACGACTTTTATGACACAGTGCATGGCCGCCATTTTGGATTCCAAAATGGTCATCATTTTCGAAATCGGCACTCCCTAAAACCTATAAATCGACACCCATCTCGACTTTTATGACAAAGTGTTTGGCTACCATCTGCATGCAAGACATTTCTATTATTTTTACGTACAAAAATGGCCCCCTGTCAACTTCCAACCGAGATTTAATCGATAATTTATTCGATTAATGTTCAGATTCATTCAAATTCAATCTATGTTAGGTCGACTAACCTAATCGTGATTAAAATTTGAGGATTAACTTTTTTTATTCCATTAATTAGCGCCACTTGCACCATTCCACTAACCCGGGGTTAACTGGTTAAACCTGGAGTTACCATGGTTACCAGTACAATTTGATACTGGGTTAACGGTTTAACCGCTTAACCCAGGGTTAGTGGGACGGTGCAAGTGGGCCTTAGTCGAATAAACAGTTAATCTATTAAGTCCCATCTCTGACCACGTCATTTTTACACTTTGAGAATATCTGAAAACAAATGAACACAAGGAGCCATTTTGCAAATCGAGTAACTTTGTTATTACTTTTGACAGCGCGTGTCATGTGTCTACACAGAGTCGACACAAAGTCGAAACATTTGCGACTACTTTGTGACTGCAATATTTCTCAGCCTTAAACCATATTTATACATCATAATTAACAAGTTTCGTAGTATGTAAAGCGTTATTTCTGTTATCTAAGTATAGTATACGCATCGAAGTACTAAAAATGCATCAAATAATATATTTATGAACACAAGCACTGAGAAGTAAACAAGTTCATTTCCGGCTAAACTAAAACAATGTGGTGGCGCGTTGATTATATTACACTTAGTTTATCAAATCACTCGAGCAGTTTAATTCCCCATAATAATTTAAGTCCTATTGTAATATAAATGCAAACAATATATAATTACGTCTTGTAATCCGTTTTAGAGATGGCGTATTAATGTCACTTATTTTTATTTAACTATTTTTCCATCTGACAGTTTCCATTTGACAGGAACAAAATGAACGAATGATTTTGGCATAAAGTAGTCGCAAACTAGTAACAATGTGTGCACACGGCGACCACACTTTATGTCACTTTGTGTCATGTGTCGACCCTTCCCCATTTCTGGTAACTGTGTCGACACGGCGACGACTCTGCGACTGGAATTGTGACCGAAACAGACGGTGTCGACACAAGATGTGTCTACACCGCGTCGTAACGGCGACTGGAAATGGTTGTATGGGTATACCTACGTGAGATGTTTCGACATGCTCCTAAACCGCTGCCGCTTATAACCACCCGCTCCCCGCTCATGACATGTCCCAACCTGTCGACGGAAAGGGGAGAACTTGTCTACGTGAGATGTTTCGACGATGGAACATGTTTACTGCGTCCAACTTTACCGCCTCTACTCATTTGACTTTTATTGCTGTACTTAGATTACTTGAAATCTTTTAATAAGTAGTGCAAGGGTCATTTTTAGGGTTCCGTACCCAAAGGGTAAAACGGGACCCTATTACTAAGACTCCGCTGTCCGTCCGTCCGTCTGTCCGTCTGTCACCAGGCTGTATCTCACGAACCGTGATAGCTAGACAGTTGAAATTTTCACAGATGATGTATTTCTGTTGCCGCTATAACAACAAATACTAAAAAGGACGGAAGCCTCGGTGGGCGAGTCCCACTCGCACTTGTCCGGTTTTTACTAATTTTGTGAAAGTAACGCGAGTCACTATTTCAATGGTGGACGGGTCAATGTTTTCTAGGGATAAATAGTAATATTAGACCTTAATGAACTCTTAGACTAGTATGCTTAATTAATTATATTTATAATAGCCATAAGTAATACTCGTATGCATAAATATTGTATGATTTTAAGATATTCAAATGGTTAGTTTAGCTAATAAAAACCGGGCAAGTGCGAGTCGGACTCGCCCATCGAGGGTTCCGTACTTTTTAGTATTTGTTGTTATAGCGGCAACAGAAATACATCATCTGTGAAAATTTCAACTGTCTAACTATCACGGTTCGTGAGATACAGCCTGGTAACAGACGGACGGACGGACGGACTAGAGTCTTAGTAATAGGGTCCCATTTTACCCTTTGGTACAAAGATACATAACTAATTTATCTTTATTTATTTAATCATAATTATCTTGCCCTTGTCCCATTCACTTGGGGTCGGCGCAGCATGTCTGTTTCTTCCATACTTCTCATAGATTTTTCGCCCCCGAAAACCCCCATATAGCAAATTTCATCGAAATCGCTAGAGCCGTTTCCGAGATCCCCGAAATATATATATGTATAAACAAGAATTGCTCGTTTAAAGGTATTTGATTCATAGATTCAATAGGTAATTATAATAATTACTAATGAATAATTTATTAACAGTCCATAAATACGAGTACCTAAGTCCCATAAAAGTCGTAGCTTTTCAAGAAATTTCCAAAGATCTTAACGATATTTTCCCTCTCAATTTTACAGTGCCTAGGTTTCCTAGTGCTCTTATAAAACCTCATTAAAACGTTAATACCATCCATTTTTCTCAGGGCAATAAAAATCTATGGCGCGGAAGGAAGACTTGACTTAATTTCTATAAATGTTCTTACACAATCTGACCTAGAATAGATCTTATGTCGTAATGTTAAGGTTCAAGAATAGTCAGTTAATTTTCCCTTGAAATGTACAGTCGCCATCATATATATCCGAGCGGCCAAGGTGCTCACAAATATCTGAACACGCCTCTATTATCAAGGCGTTAAAGTGCATGTTCAGATATTGTGAACATCTTGGCCGCTTCGATATATCTGGTGATGTACTCTTACTGGCCATGTGATATTTAGTACAATGTGTATTAAGGGCGGTAAACAAGAATTTACGAACGAGTGTGAATTGAAGACCGAAGCCGAAGGCGAGGGCTTCATTAACACGAGTCAGTTAGTGGTTTTTCGCGCTTAGAGTAAGATTGTCAGACTTTAACTGTCATTTCTAACTTTTGTATGGGTTCTGTATAAGCATTAGGTCGTCAAAACAAACCGTATCGACTTATACCATTTCAAAAGTTGTCACCTAGCCTAATCATTCTCTAGGTTTAAATTACAATAACAGCAAAATTCTTTTTAACTAAGCATTAATGAACGTCATATCTTTGCAATAAGGTCGACGATCGTTTGATGGTAAACAGCAACATTGACAATTGAGACTTTATCTCTTTGACATAAGATTCATATTCGCTTGACTAACGACCATTGTGGTGGAAACTTTTCTTTTACTTTGTTTATTGTCGAGTTATGAAGTCGAACGGGCAATTTGACTTGTATGATGAATGGCTTTGAGATACTTGTGAATAATAACTGAATGAGGTTAAAAGCAAAACTCAACACAGGACAAGGGGCCGATTCTATTTCAACAAATAGTTAAGAATTTACAATTACAAATACAATACAATTTCCATTTTGGAGAAAACGTTTTCCACTAACTTTGGATTTGTAAGTATTTACCTACTTACTCTTATTCTAATTGTGTTGACAATCCTTATTGGAGCTATAATCTTATGTCATTATTATTGTATCTCCGTTTTAAAACTCTCGGGTCTTTCGATCCCGGTCATTGCCCAACTCAGACGCTGTCTGGCAGGTTTGCCAACAGCCGTTGCCCTCCTACAAGAACCATGGGCGGGCAATGGATACATACGCGGGCTGTCCGACACGAAAGGTAAGCTCTACTACTCCACGGTACATGCCGTCCCTAGGGCATGTATCCTAACTACTAACAATATTATTGCACAACCGCTCACTGAATTCTGTTCCAGAGACCTGTGTGCGATTAAACTACAAGTTCCACTGCCAACAGGCTGTCGCGACCTAGTCCTTGCCTCGGCGTACATGCCTGGAGAGGACGAGCCACCGCCTGCCGAACTACAACGACTGGTCAGCCACTGCGAGAGATCAGGCCTCGCAATAATCATCGGGGCCGACTCCAACGCACACCACCCACTGTGGGGAATGGAGACCAGCAACAACAGAGGTAAGACACTTGTTGAATATCTTGTGACTACTAATCTAAACATTCTAAATATAGGCGCTGAACCAACATTTGTAAACAAACGATGCAGGACGATTATCGACCTGACTCTGGCTTCGGAGGAGGTCAGTGAACTAATTATGGGATGGCACGTCTCCCAGGAGGCCTCCTGCTCAGACCATAGGTGGATTCGCTTCAATCTACTAGCATCTAGAGACACACCAACCGCCCGGAGGAATCCCAGGAAAACGGACCGAGCCACTTTTAGGAAGGTCCTAGGGGAAAGCCTTGACCGGCTTCCACCGAGGGATGACCTTCGGGAACCGGCTCAGATAGAACAGCAGGTAAATATCTTAACTGATACCCTCGTAGACAGCTACCACAAGGCGTGCCCCTTAAAACCACCGGCAAAGACTGCCATAAAGGGTCACCAGTGGTGGGGCCCAGAACTGGAGAGACTCCGGGGGAAAACAAGAAGACTCTTCAACAGGGCCATGAACACAACGGCTGAGGTGGACTGGGAAAACTACTACGAAGCCAAGGCCAGGTACAAAAAGAGATTGCGGTACTGGAGATCCCTGTCATGGAGGAACTTCTGCAGCAGCATTGAAACACTTGACCACGCCAACCGGGTGAGGAAAACCTTAGCGCACAAGCCCACATCACAATTGGGCTCACTGCGTAAACCCGATGGCACATACACATCTAGCCCTGCAGAGACCCAACGCCTTCTCCTGGTAACTCACTTTCCAGGATGCGTAAGTCTCGCCGATGCAGATCAGCAGGACGAGGAATACAGTACAACGGACAACAACTGGCAAATGGCGCACAGAGTCGTCACGGCTGAGAAACTCAGGTGGGCCATAGACAGCTTCCATCCCTTCAAGGCGGCTGGTCCGGATGGGATCTTCCCCGCTCTCCTACAGTGGGGTCTAGGACTCATCCAGGAAACCCTGACCGACATCATGGCAGCCTGCCTAGCCTGGGGGTACGTGCCCAGGAGATGGAGAGATGTGAATGTGGTATTCATACCTAAACCAGGTAAGAACGACTACACAGCTGCCAAATCCTTTAGGCCCATCAGTCTCACATCATTCCTGCTGAAAACTTTGGAAAAACTGTGCGACAGGGACCTGAGGGACCGGGCGCTAAAGAACATACCGATGCACAACAACCAGCACGCGTACAGCTCAGGTAAATCTACGGAGTCGGCTCTTCACATGGTTGTAAGCCGCATTGAGAGAGCCATCCACGGCAAAGAAATGTGCCTCGGCACTTTCATTGACATAGAGGGCGCTTTTGACAAGACTCACTTTTCCAGTATAGGGAACGCCTTGGAAAGCCACGGCGCTGAACCTGGACTAATAAAGTGGATCATGAACATGCTAAATCAAAGGACAATAAGGTATGTAGGTGAACCGCAGGCCGTAGCGGCGGTGCGAGGATGCCCTCAAGGGGGAGTTCTCTCACCTCTGTTGTGGAACCTAGTAGTCAACAACCTCATAACCAAACTGAACGAGGAACACTTCTACACAATAGGCTACGCTGATGATCTGGCAATATTAATATCAGGTAAATTTGCCAGTACAGTATGCGACCTCACCCAGGCAGCTCTTCGGATCGTAGAACGCTGGTGTAGAGATTTTGACCTATCAGTTAACCCCACAAAAACAGAAATGGTAATGTTCACCAATAAAAGGGCACTTGGCAACTTTACCAGACCAACACTCTTCCAGACTGAGCTACAGCTGACCGACGAAGTTAAGTACTTAGGGCTAACGCTCGACAGTAAACTCAACTGGAACAATCACATCAACAAACGCATAGACAAGGCGGGAGTAGTCTTCTGGCAGTGCAGAAGGATGATTGGTAAGAGGTGGGGACTCAACCCGAAAATTACCCTTTGGCTCTATAAGACTATAATCCGCCCCCTACTCTGCTACGGTGCTCTGGTTTGGTGGCCAAGAACAAACCTAGGCAACGTACGAGACAAGCTACAAAGACTCCAGAGGCTCGCATGCGCGGCCACCACTGGCTGCACGAGGTCCACTCCGACTGCAGCCATGGAGGTCATGCTAAACCTTTCACCGCTGCACCTACACATACAACAAGAGGCCAGTCTCTCAGCGGTAAGGTTACGAACCCTCAATATATGGTCTAACACCACAGGAGCTCTTCACACAGCATGCCTGGAAAAAGTATACAGCGAATTTCCAGTGCTCATGGCGGGCACGGATCGAATTCACAAACAAGCCATCTTTGACAAAAGGTACAAAATACAATTATTTGAGGACGACAACTACGAAGGACTCAATCCCCGGGAGCTGAGAATCTTCACTGATGGGTCCAAAACAGACAGCGGATCAGGCTCTGGAACCTTTTCAGAAGACCTGAACATGTCAATCACCACTCCGCTAGGAGCCCATAACTCGGTATTCCAGGCTGAGTGCATGGGCATCATTAACGCGGCGGCTGCCATCACTGCAAGGAAGGTAGTAGGATCCTCCATCCGCATACTCTCCGACAGCAGAGCAGTCTTAATGGCCCTAAAAAGCCATATAGTCACATCCAAACTTATACACGAATGCCACGAACGACTAATGGAGGTATGTCAGAACAATAAGATCACCTTACAATGGATCAAAGGACACAGTGGATCCCGAGGTAACGACGCCGCGGACGAGCTCGCCAGACAAGGATCGGGTGCGGGGGCGATAGGCCCGGAACCGATCCTCCCGATACCGTTTAGTAAGGTACGCTCAATGCTGCTGGCACGTACAGGGAAACTACACACAGAACACTGGCTAAACCAAACTGGATGCAGACAGGCCAAGCAGGCCATGCCTAGCATGAACGGTAAGCTCACAAGGGCGCTCCTTCAACTAGGAAAGGTTCGACTGAGTATGGTAACCAGTGTCATAACAGGTCATGGACTTTTTAACAAACATCTTTTTATAACAGGTGTCACAGACAGTCCCCTATGCCGTGGATGCATGGAGGAAGAAGAAACAGCCTCTCACGTGGTGTTGGAATGCAGCGGATTGGCCCCATACAGGGCAAAACATCTCGGATCCCCGAGTGACCTCCCCGAGGTCCTACTCAACATCAAAGGTTTGATAGGATTCCTCGAGGAGCTGGGCTGGCAAGACTAGCCCACCCCCTATCACGCAAAATAGGCGCAAGACGTCGAGTTGCGGAAAATCGCCCGAGCTACAATACAATACAATACAATCCCGGTCATTTATAAGGCGTGCGTGGGGATATGGATCCAACACGTAGAGGCCGTTTGGAGAGATTTGATGTCATGTAGAACGCCTGCTGGAACCCATTCACGGGTACATCAATAAATACCCGTGAACCGGTTTCAGCAGGCATTGGAAGCTATTGTAAAGAATATGGTCAGAATACTGGTCTATGGTTTAAGTTTGGGTGGAAAAAAGACTGGGCTATTGCAAAGAAGTCCGGACACCTGCCATAACACTGTTTGCACAAGTTATCGAGACAGGTGGTGACTCGCCACTCGTTAGATGGGCACCTGATGCGCCATCGTAAAGACGGCCAGGTGCAACACCGGCGTGAGCGGCTCAGGGGTGTCGAGAGGTGGTGCTGCGCTTTCTCCGAAGGTACTCGCGGCGTTATGCCCTTTAACACTTCCACCCCTGGAGCATATAGCTCTAGCGACTCCTCTCTGGACGGCCAATGAAAGCGAGCCAGAGCTGAGAGTCCTGCGGGTCCCCTTGGGGTCCACTCCGACCGACGAAGACACGCCGGAGACGGAGACCCTGACCGACTCTCGGGAGCACTCGGGTCCGTGGGATCGCTACTCCCCAACAGCTCGCCTTATTATTGTTATTATTTTCATTTTTATTTTATTTTACTTAGACGATCATGATAGAAATATATTTTTGACATCAATGCAAACTTATTATGTAATTGTCTTTCATGAAATAAATCATCTAATGTAATCTAACTAAATCTTAACTATATCACTTTGATTATGATGTCGATAATATATTCTAGGTTACCGTAAAACGGGGTGAGTAGGTTTCGCGGGGAGAGGTGGGTTATGAACGGGGAGAGAAGGTTTGAGAGTGGGGTGAGAAGCGATTTTGAGGCTACTGCTACAAACATAATGTATTCCAATTTAAAATGGAGCTATAGTAATACGCATAATAAAAAAAAAATCGATCCAACAATCTTCCAAAATCACCTTTGTATGAAAAACCCTCTCACCCCAAATACGAGGCACTACCCTAGTAGCATTTTCGTTGGGGCCCACGGTGCCAACGGTAGGGAAAACGTTGGGATGAGGTTCGTTCCGTAGCCAACATTAATTTTGTATTGGCCCACCATCGCATTTACCAACATTCGCTGTGGCACACATGCCCAACAATGGGCCTTTGTGTATTTTGGTACCGTTGGCTAAACAACGATAATATTCGTTGGCCCAATGACGACATATATCGCATTTACCAACATTTGCAGTGGCAGTGATGCCCAACAATGGGCCTTTGTGTATTTTGCTACCGTTCGCTAAACAATGATAACATTCGTTGGCCCAATGGTGACGAATACCGCATTTACCAACATTGGCTGTGGCACGGATGCCCAACAATGGGCCTTTGTGTATTTTGGTAACGTTGGCTAATCAACGATATCATCCGATGGCCCAATGATGACAAATATCGCATTTACCAACATTGGCTGTGGCACTGATGCCCAACAAAGGGCCTTTGTGTATTTTGGTAACGTTGGCTAATCAATGATATCATCCGATGGCCCAATGACGACAAATATCGCATTTACCAACATTGGCTGTAGCATTGATGCCCAACAACGGGCCTTTGTTTATTTTGGTAACGTTGGCTAATCAACGATATCATCCGATGGCCCAATGACGACAAATATCGCAATTACCAACATTGGCTGTAGCATTGATGCCCAACAATGGGCCTTTGTGTATTTTGGTAACGTTGGCTAATCAACGATATCATCCGATGGCCCAATGACGACAAATATTGCATTTACCAACATTGGCTGTAGCATTGATGCCCAACAATGGGCCTTTGTGTATTTTGGTAACGTTGGCTAATCAACGATATCATCCGATGGCCCAATGATGACAAATATCTCATTGGCTGCGGCACTGATGCCCAACAATGGGCCTTTGTGTATTTTGGTAACGTTGGCTAATCAACGATATCATCCGATGGCCCAATGATGACAAATATCGCATTTACCAACATTGGCTGTGGCACTGATGCCCAACAATGGGCCTTTGTTTATTTTGGTAACGTTGGCTAATCAACGATATCATATGATGGTCCAATGACGACAAATATCGCATTTACCAACATTGGCTGTAGCATTGAGGCCCAACAATGGGCCTCTGTGTATTTTGCTACCGTTCGCTAAACAACGATAACATTCGTTGGCCCAATGGTGACGAATACTGCATTTACCAACATTGGCTGTGGCACGGATGCCCAACAATGGGCCTTTGTGTATTTTGGTACCGGTGGCTAAACAACGATAACATTCGTTGGCCCAGTGAGCACAAATATCGCGTTTACCAACATTGGCTGTGGTACTGATGCCCAACAATACCAGTTGAGTTTGCTTGTGGCGTCACTAGATGGCGTTACTGTCTCCAAACATCGAAGATATAGTTATTTTCTCGATTATTCCGTATATAATCATAATTTTTTTTTTTTAATAACTTATAAATCTAATAGCTATAACCATAAAATTTATACATAAATTTAAAAAATTGTATTTTACCAACATTTTCTCAATTTAAATCTCAAAAAACATAAATCTCGCTTACGAAGTTTCGAAGGGCGGTTAGTATATATACAAATTAGAGTGTATAGTAAGTGTACTTGCTTCGGCAGTACATATACTAAAATTGGAACGATACAGAGAAGATTAACAACAACTGCTGCCTAGGGCCTTCATGTGGATACAACCAATGCCTACCGTAGTGTAATTGTAATATTTATCAGCTAAGGCCCAACGTCGTATTACACAACCACTTACTTAACGTAGGGTAACTGTAGGACTCGTAAACAAAAGCCCATTACATAATTAGACTGTAGGCACACTATAAATTACACAACTAAGGCCTGATTCGAAACAAATTTGACAAATTCAGAGTGATTTTTCTTGGATATTTTCTAGCTTACTTTATATATACACTACGACATTATAATTATCAGAATCACAAAATTATTATACTAAAAAATTTTTTTTTTATCAATTCTAAGATGATCAAAAAAATCAAATAAACGCCGCCGTCTTTTTAATTAGGCGCCAAATTGCTGTCAAAAACTTGATAAGTATGGAAGAAACTTGCACATAACTAATTTCCAACATAACCTGTTACCTAATATTATACCAATACTGAAAGGTAATTTCATTGCAATATCCATGAAACAATGAGGATCTAGACATATCTTCAAATATCTGGCGTATCAGGAATTTCGTCGATGTGGTGTCAGTTACCGGGCATTGGTTACTTTTCGACAGAGAAATCGACACCAACATCACTAAAAGAAACGGTTCGCAGCTTTAGTTTAATAATGCGGATTTCCAATATTACTTTGATAATATTTGGAGATGATCCACGATGTTTATGAGGCAATCAGCATGCTTAAGCCAGTACCCTCGAAATCGGACCAAAAAACTTGGTTCAACAAAGTCCCACAGTATTGACCTATTGAACGGTATGGAGTGGAGTGTCCAAGGAATTAGTTCGTTAAAACAACAAAAACTATATGCAATATAATATTTCAAAATAAACATTGTTCTTGATAGGACTCAAACTAAGAAACTGTCAAAAAACACTGTCGGATGTATGATGGAGGGCATACAACAAAACTAACGACAGGAGCGGGAAGAAATGGAAAATGATGAATTTACTTATAAATAACAATTTTTAAACAAATTTTCAATAAATTATGGAAAAACAAATCTTGATTCAGCTAGCTTCAGTACCATTAATAGGGTTTTCAATTTGGCAGATTGAATTCGAATCAGGCCTTATTTACCTACGGTAGTATTGTAAGAATCCTACACAAGGCCCAACGTTAAAGTTACAATGTTGGCCCTTTGTGGGACAAGCTGTGTTGGGCCTTCAACCTGGTGCACGACTACCTACCGACCTACCTGACTTGCCGTTGGGTAATTGTTGAATTTGCAAACAGAAGCACAACGAAAAAATTGCCCTTTTTTATATTTTTGCAGTTGGCCCTACAGCAAGCCATACGGCCAAATGTAACAATTAACCAACCATCAAACAAATGTGTATAGGCCCAACCACGGCCCAACCAAAACCACCACCGTTGAATAATTGTATGATTTATTTAAATAGGCCCAACGAAAAAATTACTCTAATGGCCCTCTGTTGGGAATCTTTGGGAGGGCCTTTGTCGAGGGCCCTCCAGCAAATCATACGGCCAAATGTAACAATTAACCAACCATCAAACAAATGTGTATAGGCCCAACCACGGCCCAACCAAAACCACCACCGTTGAATAATTGTATGATTTATTTAAATAGGCCCAACGAAAAAATTACTCTTATGGCCCTCTGTTGGGAATCTTCGGGAGGGCCTTTGTCGAGGGCCCTCCAGCAAATCGTACGGCCAAATATAACGGTTGCCCAACTAATACGTAAACAAAGGCCCAACAAAATCCCTACAAGAAAATGCTATTAGGGTACGGGGTGAGGTGGGTTTTCCTCTTTATCGTCAAAGTTATGAAATGGAACTACCCAAAATAAAATACAAACTAAAATACAAACGTCCGAACCACTTATTATATACACCATTCAGTTTTCACATGTAAAAATAAAATTTTATAGAGGTTTGCAAGTCAAATTTCAGCCAACTCACCCCATTTTACGGTACTTAGTTTTGCTGGGCATTTTCTGCAAATCGACATCCACTGTGCCTACCTATTTTGCGTGAAACGAGATATTTAGTTTTAGGTTACGCTTTAAAAAAAACCAAAATTTTCTGTATTGCAAATTTAGAAAAAAGGAAAACCTATAAACCCTGTTTTTCATTATGTCAATAACATACAAAAAATCGTAGAGAATGGAAAACATTTAGAGGTGGAAAAACGTCTTCTCTTTTTGTATGGACGATCACGTGCTGCTATATACCTACTTCCCTCATAAGGTTTTGATATGACGCGACCTTTGTACATGACTCAGATAGCTGCACCTAATAATGCGTTTCATTCGGCGTAGTGAGCATCAAAACCGTAACTAATTATTACATCAGAATCAGCATCAAGATAGCTGATGTAATCAGATTTAAAAAGAACCTTCGCGAGCTGTACCAGATGCAAAGGTGCCCATCACACTCTCGTCTTGTGGCGACCTTGACTTGAGGTCCAAAAGTATTTGTCTGTAATTTTATAGTTCGTTCTTTTTAGCATTAGAAAGAACTTGAGTGAAGGTAAGCGATCTTGACATGTCTTTTAATTGAAAAACGCTTTTTTAAAATCAGTAACTATTACTTATGAAAGCAGAATAATGCTAAAAAAAACGAACTAAGTATAATCATTGAGAATGGAAAATATTTCGAAGTGGAAAAACGTTTTCTCTTTTTGTATGGACGATCACGTGCTAAAAAATAGACCAGCCAAAATGTATGAAACAGCCAAATCTTTATTTCGCGATTGGTTCCATAGTAAAAGTTGCTCAGTGTAATCCCAAAACCTCCCTGGCAACGGGAATGCAGTTATTTTGTAGCCACCCTGTATTAGGTATTCATTTTTCACGTTTTAACCTCTTAATGCACGATTCCTGTCAACGATGTACGTGAATGAATTAAGCGAAAATTCAGTGAAAGTCTCGCTACAGGGACATTTATCATTCTGGCGACTAAGTGAAGCTTAAGAGGAAAAAAAACACAAAAATACGGTTGCTGGCTGTTGTAAAGGTTGGCACATACATACATATCCCATGCAAAACACGATGTTTTCAATTAGAGATAGAGGTAATTTCAATTTACAGTAAGCACCTAATTATGGTTAATTAAATGCACAAATTCTTGAAAAAAATTTAGTCGTTCTATATTTTGAGGAGTTTATTCGGTTTTTCAAGGATTCCAACATCAAATCCTGATCGAATAAGAATGGGACAATTTCACAACTTCGAACATGCAACTTAAAAAAAAACCTTTTCAAATGAAAAAATCAAATTTAAAAAAATCCTGACCTCCTCCTTTTTAAATCGATTAAAATACCTATAGACATACCTTCTTATAAAAAAACCGGACAAGTGCGAGTCGGACTCGCGCACGAAGGGTTCCGTACCATAAAGCAAAAAAAAAACGGAAAAAAATGCAAAAAGAAAACGGTCACCCATCCAAGTACTGACCACGCCCGACGTTGCTTAACTTTGGTCAAAAATCACGTTTGATGTATGGGAGCCCCATTTAAATCGTTATTTTATTCTGTTTTTAGTATTTGTTGTTATAGCGGCAACAGAAATACATCATCTGTGAAAATTTCAACTGTCTAGCTATCACGGTTCGTGAGATACAGCCTGGTGACAGACGGACGGACGGAGAGCGAAGTCTTAGTAATAGGGTCCCGTTTTACCCTTTGAGTACGGAACCCTAAAAAACACAAAAAAACGGTTGCTGGCTGTTGTAAAGGTTTGCACATACATACATATCCCATGCAAAACATGATGTTTTCAATTTACAGTAAGTAATTACGGTTAATTAAATGCACAAATACTTGAAAAAAAATTTGTCGTTCTATATTTGAGGAGTTTTTTCGGTTTTTCAAGGATTCCAACATCAAATCCTGATCGAATAAGAATGGGACAATTTCACAACTTCTAACATGCAACTTAAAAAAAACCTTTTCAAATGAGCGAAATCAAATTTCAAAAAATCCTGACCTCCTCCTTTTTAAATCGATTAAATTACCTATAGACATACCTTCTAACAAAAACAGATCCAACGATCACTTATTAGGGTTCCGTACCCAAAGGGTAAAACGGGACCCTATTACTAAGACTCTGCTGTCCGTCCGTCCGTCCGTCCGTCCGTCTGTCACCAGGCTGTATTTCACGAATCGTGATAGCTATAGCAGTTGAAATTTTCACAGATGATGTATTTCTGTTGCTGCTATAACAACAAATACTAAAAACAGAATAAAATAAAGATTTAAGTGGGGCTCCCATACAACAAACGTGATTTTTGACCGAAGTTCAGCAACGTCGGGTGGGGTCAGTACATGGATGGGTGACCGTTTTTTTTTGCCTTTTTTTGCATTATGATACGGAACCCTTCGTGCGCGAGTCCGACTCGCACTTGCCCGGTTTTTTTACAGCCAAACAAAATACATAACACTATTTTATATGAAAAATAACGTAACAAACGAAAAGCTTTAAAAAAGCTCAAACATGAAACACTGTACTAACTAAATGTATCCATGACACGACTTTTCAGCCATTTTAATTACATTTCAAAGAACATTAATTCGCTCGTTCACTCGTTCTTTCATTCATTCACTCAAACTGTAATTGCTCTGGCGTTTTAATTTTATTCCATTCTGTCAGTTTGTTTGGCTTTGAGGGAATGGGTGTCAGAAATAAAATGACAAATGGGTTCATGATGCTTTGAAATTTTGTTTTGTTGTTGTTTTCATTTTGAAGTGACAAAAAGTAATCGTGCTTCCAACAAATTAAAATGATGCGTAAGAGACTAATATACAGGGTGATTCAGGAGACGTGAGCAGGATTAACACTGCGCATTTCGTTAATTATAAGCAACTGTTTCGTATCAGTATTAGTGAGGTTAACGTTAATATTCTAGTCGCGTTGAAAAAAAAAGTTATTAATTTATTTACGACATGCATGGTCACCCTACAATTAGAATCCTAAACTACCGATATTCTGTGTCAAATTGAATGTCATCACGGTCTGGTTACTTTTGAAAACTCGTATCTCACTCAAGTTTGACAGTTTATTTTCTTCGTAATCATAATGCTGTCATTACGGTTAAAGAGGTTTTATGTTTATTAATTAGGTCTTGTAGGGTGACCATGATTGTAGAGAATTAAATTTGCCCTCGCCAAAAAGTTAAAAAATAGGAAAAAGTGTGGTTGGTTCACCTAAATACGACGGAGATCGATCAATTATCAGTTACTGAGTGTGCAGGATTAGTCCTGCTCACGTCTCATGAATCACCCTGTAGATCCTAATTAATATAAATAGGAGACATTCCTTTATTTTTAAAAAGAAACAAAACTGCATTTAAAGATTGTTCTATTTTTTCACTCCTTAAAGTAAAATGAGCCAGCTTAAGGATTTAAGGTAGTTTCCCTCCAGGGCGCGACTTATCTTTCCACACTGTATTAACTTTGAAGACGCTCTCGTCTCACTGATCTTGATGCGAAACGTCAGATACGTAAATCCCGGCCGAAACCCTCCTATAATTACACCTATAATATGTCTGGTCAATTACTGTACTGCCCCACCTGCGATAGAATTTTTAAAAGTAAGTTCGGCTTTGCAAGCCACATTTGAGCTCACGCTCGTAACTAGCTAGAGTCGCCGTTGCCGATTACGGCATGGTTAGCTATATATAATAATATTATTATGTTGCAGCAGAACGTGGCAGAACTCTCGCACTCTCGCACAAAACCGCAAACGCGGCGCGAGAATGTGGCCCGCATTTAATTTGGCGGCGGTTCCGTGCGAGTCGAGTGTTGTGCAGCCCACAGATCACCTCACTACTAGATGAAGCATATTCTTTATTCAGGCAAACACAAAGTATAACTTTACAGCTATAGCCAAGACCATTATACTATTAGTACATATGTAGTTAGTAGTATAAAATTAAGTAGTACACTTGTATATACACTTTTCGAATTATCTCTAGAATTAAACATATCATCTTCAATGGCCACTGCATCCCTGAAGGATGATTGTTGCAACGCTGTATCAAGTGCGGTTGAGACGGCAAATGCGTTTCCGCTTATGGCAATACAAGCCCAGCGACAGGGTTGATTCACTTTTGTACTTTTTCCGCATAAGTCGCATGTATGGGTACGTTGAGCTTTTGCAACAAGGAGTTGCAAGTGTGTTTGCCGGTATTCAAGATGAGAGTACGCCCTTTTTTAGGGTTCCGTACCCAAAGAGTAAAAACGGGACCCTATTACTAAGACTCTGCTGTCTGTCCGCTCCCCCGCCTACTCCCCTGTATCTCATCAACCGTGATAGCTAACTATAGGCAGTTAAAATTTTCACAAATGATATATTTCTGTTGCCGCTATAACAACAAATACTAAAAAGTACGGAACCCTCGGTGGGCGAGCCCGACTCGCACTTGTCCGGTTTTTTGAAGCTTTGATAGTCGTATGGGTCCGGAAATACCGCGGGCGACAGTTCATTTCACATTTTAGCTGTGCAAGACACGAAGTTTCTGAAGAAACGCACAGTTGAGGACGGCCAACTAATGAAGAAAAGATCGTATTGCGGAGTCTGTGTGGTGTATCTCTGTGATATAAACTAGACACATGTATTTATACGGCAGACGTTCGTTAAATTTAATTGTAGACTTGGCTGTCTTTTTCGCAACTGGGAATGACAGTTGCCGTGTTATAATGACTTTAATAAACTTTTGAGACTGACTAAGGCCCACTTGCACCATCCCACGAACCTGGGGTTAAGCGGTTTAACCGTCAGCCCAGTGTTAAATTGTACTTGGTAACGATGGTAACTCCAGGTTTAACCAGTTAACCCCGGGTTAGTGAAATGGTGCAAGTGGGCCTAAGTAGTAGACATGTACCTAACCTCTGGTTGTCGGGTAGGTAATGTCAGATCAAGAAAAGTCTGCAGCAGATTTGATAGCCCACGCAATGCACTTGTTATTTTAAACGTCAAACTTCTATGAAATTATGACGTACGAGTAACACTGACACGAGTGAGTGGACGCAGTAACTCCGCTGTCAGTCTGTCCGTCTGTCCATACGTCTATCTTTCACCAGACTGTATCTTATGAACCGTGGTAGCTAGTTTACTTATTTAAGATAACAGTATGAAAGGAATAAATCTTTTTCATACAAAGTAGCAATTGCATGTAACCTGCAGAGTGCAAGCCAGCTAAATTTTAATGAATACAAAATAAGCTTTAAAGACGAAATTACCACACCAGCTGTACCTAATGCTTTCATTTCGTAACCAAATTGGCTTATTTACATATTTAGTTTTGTCTTATTATTGTGGTATATGAAAAATGTAACGTCTGGTAAAATTAAAGTGGTTAAATTATGAATCTGAATTAATTTAATTAAAATGCAGATTGTGGTTTGTAACTTTATATTAATGAATTAAATGATTACAATTTCAAATCTGTGATAAAACAACGCAACTTACCTACTTATTAACTATGTTTGGGTATACATATTAGAATTATTAGTCTCGTTCAATATTTGAGACTCAAATAAGAATAAGTTTTTGGCAATTTTTTTTTGGTACAAGCTTTTATTGCCGACTACTTTTCTTTCCACAGGCAACTAATACTCATCGAGACAATTCTAAAAACCCCAAACTCAATTAGGTTTCGTTGTTTTATCACAGAGTTCCTATGGCCACCTCCGGTCTCCGCATTGTCACCCGACTTACGTATGTAGGTTTCCAATTGAGCTGAAATTTTGTATACATAGTATGAAACCGAAATTTAACTTGCAAGATTTGATTACAGACCGACAGACAACGGTCAGGTGAAACTAAAAAGCTTGTAAAAATGGAATATAATTATTTAGCAGAGTCATTAACTCTTATTGTATTGTCCACAGAAGTGACCTTTTTCTAAAATATGTTGGTCCTCATTACATTTAGTCCAGCGCTATACTCACTCAGCACTTTCTAGTTTTTTTTGTATGCCTTCCTCTTCATGGTGTAACATACCTAAAACAAAATAGATAAAATTATTCATATTATACTCTGTATCTTTAGTTTTTGAATAAAAGTAAACAAACAATTTGTACATTTTCGGGTAGTTATAACATTAGTTAATCGACCAAATACAAAACCGCCTGGATCAGTTAGTGAACGACTTGACTTTAACCTACATTATTTGATCATGTAATGTTAAGGAGCCATTTGAGGGTTGATTTTGTTTACTTTTATTTAAATGCCTAAAGATACAGAGAGATATATAATGCGTCTCACTGATCATCTCATGTTGTAATTAGCAATGTGCGAGAGAGAATTTTCAAAAGGTACAATTGTGATCAAAACCTTAACTCCTAGCCGCCCATACGTCAAACCTTGCCAAGCAAAATGAAATTTTATTTTGTCAACACAAAATTCAAATTAGAATAGAACAGGAGACCTTTATACAGGTCTCTGGGCGGCTAGAGGTTATCACATTCCCAAATCTGAATTCCATTTGCAAATGAACACAAATGTTAGCTCTTTTTATGCGTTTGACATTTATTTCAACTTAAATTTTATATGTTCCGTCCAAAGTGTGATGAAAAACATAAAGCTGTGTCATAAAAACCCTCTTTCTTAGGGCGTCGGTGCCTATTTTATTCTTGTTAAGAATTCTGTGTTCGCTCGTATTACAAGCCCTATTAATCCCTACTATAGTATGGATTTTCTCAAATGATTTTTACGCCTAAGACCCTAAAGTATCTGTTAAACAAAAGCCTTGTTTCATTTATGACAAGACGAGCCAAAGCTTTCAACTTTGACGCGTGACAATTTAATGTAGTTATGATTTTAATGTAGTTATAATTTTAATGTACCTAGTTATGATTAAAATGTAGTTATAATTTTAATGTAGTTATGATTTTAATGTAGTTATGTTGATATGGACTTTGTAGTGGAGCAACAAATGCCGCTTAAAAAGCAACTGTATATTGATATTATTAAAGTTCAAATCTATATGTAACAGCTCATTCTAGATAACATGTTTTGGTAATGTACTCGTAGTACAATTAGACTTTTTTCCTCCGTATTAACTTTAAGTTAAATATAGTATCACTACACCTTATAAAACAAAATCCCCCGCCGCGTGTGTCTCTTTGTGTGCTTGTTTGTATGTTCTCGATAAACTCAAAAACTACTGAACGGATTTTCATGCGGTATTCACCCAACAATAGAGTGATTCTTGAGAAAGGTTTAGTTGTATTTATGAACTTGTGTGAAGCCGAGGCGGGTCGCTAGTTATAGTATATAGTTTGGCATTTCAGTTTTCGATATTATAGTCCGTTTTTTTAGCATTAAAAAGAACTTCGCAGAAATAAGCTTGTGGTTCCAAATCCGACACTTTTAGCGGTAATAATTTGAAGTAAATTATATTACCATGCTACATTAGATAATTCAATAATTATTAATTTATTAACAATTAAAGAGCCCGATAAAAACTGCACGCTTGCTTCTGTGGAGTTCTTTCTAATGCTAAAAAAAACGAACTAGGAAAGCACAGCAAATTAACCAATTTCTAAAATTGCATACAGTGCTTTTATAGGCTATATTCAAAGCTTGAAAATCGTTTGAGCCGTAAATGATATACGAGAGCTGTAAAGGTATAATTTTGCATAACACGGCAGGCCTGCCAGGTTATAGCATTCTTTAAAGTCATGTGCATAAAGTAGGCATACGAGCATGTTTTATAGCGCTACAAATGAGTTATAGTTCGTTTTGTTTTGCATTAGAAAGAAGATAAGCGATCTTGACATGCCTTTTAATTGAAAAACGCTTTTTAAATCAGTAACTATTACTTATGAAAGCAGAAGAATATAAATGATCTTATTAGAATCATAATTGTTACATATTTGTCGTGACTTATTTTTAAATCGTGTTTTTCATTTAAAAGACACATCAAGATTGTTTACCTTTTACTTAATGATAAAAAAACGAACTATAGAATCTGCGCGGAAAGAAGAGTCGTGAAATGTATGGGGCCCAATTATTGGGCGTACGCAGCATTTTTTAAGGGGTGGGGCAGAAGTAGGGGAGGCTGGGTACGTTGTAACAGGGTAGGGTTGAAACAGAAATTCTTAGCTTAGTGTCAAAGACCAGGGTGGGGCAACTGCCCCACCTTGCCCCACTGTGGGTATGCCTATGGCCAATACATTCCACGACTCTTCTCTTTCTGCACAGACTCTAGACATTTTTATGCGGTTTTATGTGCATGTCATTTTTGCAGATGACTGTACAGTCAAAGAATTTAATTTCCGACCCATTTCGTACCTTGTCACAGTGACTATCAATATCAAAGTCGCTAGAGACCTCATACTATTTTGTCACTGTGACAAAGTACAAAATGGGTAGGACATTAAATTCTTTGACTGTACTATAATTTTATATACTTAGGCCGATTTAATAGGGTACTAGACTGTATTTAAAATAAATCCTTTCACACCATGCATGCATGTTCATAAATAATTTCAACCCTAATGATTAATTAGCGTTAATTAAGTTAATATTAACCTTAATTTACCATTTCAGTTGGAATTATCTATACCAATTCCGTTAACACCACTCTGCTGCAGTGCTGCACCAAAAATGCTGGAAAATGTACGATGTCTGTTCATCACACAAATAAATGCCCTTAACGGGATTCGAATCCAGAACCATCGGCTTCACATGCAGGGTCACTACCCACTAGGCCAGACCGATCGTCAAATAAATTTTATTTTACCATTTCATACGAACTACTCATAAAAAGCCGGACAAGTGCTCGTCGGACTCGCCCACCAAGGGTTCCGTATAGCGGATGGTGCTGGAGCTAACATACGGCGTTGCATGAACAAGAGATTTCCTTTGGCAGGATTGGTCCTTAGGACCCAAGGATGGATTCAAGAAGTGGAGCCACCGAGATTTTTGATGTAAATTTTTAGGGGGGGCTCTCAACTTGATCTTGATATCTGTATCATTTAAGCTACTAGGTCAAGTTTGGTATCGTTTCCGTATAAATCGGGGGTGCCGAATTCATTTCTGATATCATAATGACACCATTCCAAAGTAAAAACACATAAACTCTTCACGCTTAAACTGCTGAACCAATTTAGTTAAAATTTGGTACAGAGATGGTTTGAGTCCCAGGGAATAACATAGCATACTTTTAATCTCAATAATCATCCCTTAAGGGTCTGAAAAGGGAGGAGGAAATTTGTATGGGGATTCAATAACCGCTGAACCGATTTAGATAAAATTTGGTATAGATATACTTTGAGTGCCGGGGAAGAACATAGAATAGTTTTTATTCCAAAAAAAAACCTTAAAAATGAAAGGTAAGGTGTAGGATTGTATGGGAAATCAATAAACGCTGAACCGATTTCGATGAAATCCATGTCTACATTTTTGATTTAGTTGAAAATGATTCTAAACTTGACTTAGAACCTAAACTTAAATAATTATTAACCTCAGTCGTCGCAGACTCTTAAAAACCCCCCCACCCCCCACCTGCAGCAAAAATCTGGGTGGCTCCACTTCTTAATTCCATCCTTGGGTCCTAAGGACCAATCCTGCCAAAGGAAATCTCTTGTTCATGCAACGCCGTGGTTGACCTTTTTAAGCTCTGAGCAAACACAACTAGTACTTTTTAGTGGGTATTTGAAATTCGAAATACATCACGAGTGAAAATTTCAAGCTATCACGGTTTATAAGATACAGCCTGGTGACAGACAAATGAACAGTGGAGTCTTAGTAATAGGGTCCCATTTTTACCCTTTGGGTACGGAACCCTAAAAAGCGTTAAAGCCTTAGCCGTATTCGACTATAAAGCCTTTCCAATTTAAAACGTACAGGAAATGAAACTTGATTATTCCGAGTTTCAGTAATCGCTGAAGCAATTTCCTGCGGTGAGAGTTTTCAGCGTGTATATATGTCGTAGTCAGATCGTATAATCCGCCGTATTACATTACGGCTAGCCGTTTTCAAAAACAGGGGCGTTTTGAAATGTGGCTGTTCGACGATTAGCCGGATTGTCATTGCGATACGTTCTTCAATAAGGCGGCCTACGTTTAGCCGCATCGTACTACTATTTTAGATTGTAGAGTGACCAATTCTTTCGGTCGCCTACGTAACCGGAGTTTGACAATGTTTGCAATTTAATTTATTTTTACCATGGTCCCACCGCACTACATGTGTTTCTTTTACAAAAAAAATCCTTCACAACTTAAATAGACGGAGCCCCGCTTCGCGCTTCGCGGGGCTCCTATTTCTGGGCGGTTTGCCCTTCGGGCATCTGAAGCTACCTAACGAACCTAACCTACTTACCTACCTACGCTTTTTTCCCCAAAGTGTAATGTTTTCACGGATGTCCCACTTAATAAATAGGTAGGTAGGTTAGGTTCGTTAGGTAGCTTCAGATGCCCGAAGGGCAAACCGCCCAGAAATAGGAGCCCCGCGAAGCGGGGCTCCGTCTAATCAAGTTGCGAAGGAGATGTTATTTGAAAAGAAACAGTCCGACGAACTCCAGATTTGATGGACACCCCAGCGTTTGTCAGACAGCGCCACGAGTGTTAAAAATGGGAACTAAAAACTGTCAAAGCGGCGGCTAATGACTCGCTGTATTACATTACGGCTAGCCGTGTTGAAGAACGTATGGCGTCGAATACATTCCGGCGGATTCTCATTCAGCCACATTCAATACGGCTAATCGTTAAACCGCCGCATTTCAAAACGCCTCTGTTTTTGAAAACGGCTAGCCGTAATGTAATACGGCGGATTATACGATCCGACTGCGACATATACATATTACTGTATATTTAGGAATCCTTTCTACCAACATCAAAGAGAAATAAATAAACATAGAGTGCTCATTTCATACATCAGTTTTATTACCTACGGCTCGATTCGGGAAATGAATTAGATATTAACTAGATACGATATAGTAAAGATATGTGACGTTACAATGTAAAAGGTACCTAATGGCGGTTGGCGCCGCGATTCGGGTAATGAATTAGAGATTAACTAGATATGAAATAGTGAAGATATGTGACGTTCCACGAAAAAAGGTACCTTACGGCGGCCGGCGCTTACGTCGCATAGCGCCGCAATAATATTGGAGCGGCGTAAATAATAGCGTAAGCGCCAACCGCCAACAGGTACCTTTACCCGTGGGACGTCACATATATTTAGGTACGACATCGTATCTAGTTAATCTCTAATTCATTTCCCGAATCCCGCCGCAAAACGCTTATTATTTTCGTGGTCGATATCTAGCGTCAAATATCTACTGCTACAACAATGCAATAATAGTACATTTCGATGCTAGTGCGGAAGGTATGTCATTACTTCACGAGTACCGAGATATCTTGCCACGAGCCGCAGGCGAGTGGCAAGACTCGGGACGAGTGAAGAATGACATTTCCGCACGTGTATCGAACGACGTTTTTTAATACAGTTGCGAAAAAATAAGAAAAACATTGTTAATCGTACACTAAACAAAAGTGGTAACAGTGACAGCTCGGTTAGACGTCGTCTTTATAGTACATTACTACAGAGGCCGGGACAAAAGGGGTTGCCGGCCGAAGACATATAGACGGCCGAGCGAAGCGAGGCCGGATAGGTCTGAGCGCGGGCAACCCCATTTCCCGCCGAGGTATGTATAGTGCTTTTCTCAAACATGCAATGAAATAAATAAAATAAAAAATCCACGAAACCCAAGTTTTATTTATAGAAAAAACTAAAAGTAAACTACACCCAAAATATAACTAAACACGTACCTATATCTTTATCACGCATATGTTTTACACGAGTCGTGTATTTTTACTACCCGTATATTTTCATGTATCTTTGATTTTTTCGCCTTGTATCCGTCTGACTGTCGTTTTCGTCACATAAGTTTACATAGTCTTTCATGTTGATATCATGTTTCACATACATCGTTGCTTTATGCATGGAGAAAATAAGTATAATTTCCACAGTGTTCACGATTTTGTAGTTACTTTCATTTCTTTAAAATATGCCACAAAACTGTTTCTAATAAACTGTAAGCCATTTTTCTTAGATTCTAAAATAATAAAATTGCCATAAGCAACCATATAGATACTTCGTCTTTGACTTGGCGGCAGACGCAGCAAGTTATTTAAAATCAATTCTGGTTACGCTGCCAATTCCAACTCATACGATTACAATTAAAATTAATTTCATTATTTTGTCGGGACTCATATCTCATTGGCTACCGTTATCGCCAAAGTGTTTGACGGCATGCTTAATAAACACCTAGATGCTCATGCTACGCTACATGGCAACCAGTTCGGGTTTAGACCCAAACTCTCAACAGAAAGCGCCATTGTATGTTTGAAGCATGCCGTCAAATACTATACCGACAGAAATACGCCCGTTTACGCCTGCTTTCTCGACTTGTCGAAGGCATTTGATCTGGTTTCCTATCATAAGCTATGGGAAAAGCTCGACAAGATTAAGTTACCTCGAGAGCTTATCCGGATATTTCAGTTTTGGTATGGGAACCAGATCAATCATGTCAGATGGGGGGATAGTATTTCGGAGGGGTACGGGTTGGAGTGTGGCGTGAGACAGGGGGGGTTGAGCTCGCCCACACTCTTCAACCTGTACGTTAACGATCTGATTGAAGTGCTCAGCAGCCGTCATGTCGGTTGTCACATTGACGGGGTATGCTTCATGCCCGGGGTATGCTTGATCGGGGTTGATTAGCTACGCTGACGACATGGCGTTGCTGAGTGCATCTGTTGGAGGTCTCCGCGAACTCATTGGTCTCTGCGAGCAGTTTGCCAGTAGTCACGGCCTTAAATATAACACTAAGAAGAGCGAGCTAATGATTTTCAGAGCGGGGACTAAATGTCCGTCCAAGGTACCTCCTGTACGTCTCAATGGGGTCCCCTTGAAGCGTGTTCACCAGTTCAAATATCTGGGCCATGTGTTGACTGATGACCTTAAGGATGACGAAGATATTGAACGGGAGCGGAGAGCGTTGTCAGTCCGAGCCAATATGATAGCCCGCAGGTTTGCTCGTTGCTCTTTTAACGTCAAAACTACACTGTTTCGTGCATATTGTACCACTTTTTACACGAGCAGCCTGTGGGTTAAATACACACAGAAGGCATACAACGCTCTCCGTGTTCAATACAATAATGCGTTGAGGGCGCTGCTGCATTTACCGAGGTTTTGCAGTGCCTCGGGAATGTTCGCGGAGGCGCGTGTGGACTGCTTTTACGCCACCATGCGCAAGAGAGCAACCTCAGCAGCGCGGCGTGTGCGCGCCAGCGGCAGCGCTCTGCTGGCAGTCGTAGCTTGACAGGCTTGACGGCCCATTTATGGGACACTGGTTGTCATTGCATGCACCAGTGTCCCATAACTGGACCAAATGACGGACCTTAGATTCTAGTTAGATTACGTATTTTATAATTAATTAGTTGACATTTTATATTCATTATTTTATATTGTTTTGTACCTATATTGTTTGCTATTGTGTCGTTTGAGTACTTGTATTGTGTGATCTGTCTTAGTGTTTTATGGGCTAAAAGCCTGAAATAAATGATATTTTATTTTATTATTTATTTATATTAAAGTAAAAAAATCAACAACGCACCATAAATCCAATAAAACAGAAATACAGAATGAAAATTTTTCAACTTTGCCTCCATAACAATTTAAAAAAATAACTACGCGTGTTTGAGTAGACCCTTTTACCGCTAACGTTTAGATGAAATATTTTAAATGTATTTATTTGTGTAGTTAAATTTATAATTTAAAATTACAGAATTTGGTTAATAATGTATTATTTATTAAGTTCATGTTGATTTTATACAAATAAAACTGCAAATTGTAGCAAACATTGTTTTTTGTTTTTTTTTATAGGCGTAGTGGCAGAGTGTCATTACGAACCATAAAGCAAATACTGCCTCTAGATTTTTTTAATGGCTGAATGCCACGATGCTGTGTCACAAATATCTGTGAAATGGAAATTAAAAAAGAGGACTTTGCCGGCCTAGGCCTGCAAGTTTTGTATGAAATTCCATTAAATACCTCTTGTCCTAGCCGAACCTGAAACGTCATACTTCGCAGCCTATTATAAGGAACATAACATCAATATTTCATTGCATGTTTGAGAAAAGTATATTATATCTATGGGCGTTTGGCAGCTATTCCGTTCCATTCAGTCAACTTATTAAGAACGGAATTTTCAATATTGAATATTAAAAAATAAACGTGTTATAATGATGAAGAGGTAAGTAATTAAATGTGAAATATGTAATATTTTTCGTATTCTTACATTAACGGTAGGTTTTTATGCTGATTACGACGTTTAAAGGAAACTAATATTAACACTCATCAATAAGTAGTCGTGAATTGGAACAAGTATAAATTTAAAAAACTTGGAAAAGTAAAAAGCACTAGTTCGAGATAACCAACTTTCCGCACGCTAAACAGCTACGTAAAGTAGCACTTTTTGAGCAACTGTATTAAAATAGTACATTTCGATGCTAGTGCGGAAGGTATGTCATTACTTCACGAGTACCGAGATATCTTGCCACGAGCCGCAGGCGAGTGGCAAGACTCGGGACGAGTGAAGAATGACATTTCCGCACGTGTATCGAACGACGTTTTTTAATACAGTTGCGAAAAAATAAGAAAAACATTGTTAATCGTACACTAAACAAAAGTGGTAACAGTGACAGCTCGGTTAAACGTCGCCTTTAAGTATATTATATCTATGGGCGTTTGGCAGCTATTCCGTTCCATTCAGTCAACTTATTAAGAACGGAATTTTCAATATTGAATATTAAAAACTAAACGTGTTATAATGATGAAGAGGTAAGTAATTAAATATGAAATATGTAAAATTTTTCGTATTCTTACATTAACGGTAGGTTTTTATGCTGATTACGACGTTTAAAGGAAACTAATATTAACACTCATCAATAAGTAGTCGTGAATTGGAACAAGTATAAATTTAAAAAAATTGGAAAAGTAAAAAGCACTAGTTCGAGATAACCAACTTTCCGCACGCTAAACAGCTACGTAAAGTAGCACTTTTTGAGCAACTGTATTAAAAAATATTATTTTATTAGGGTTCCGTACCCAAAGGGTAAAACGGGACCCTATTACTAAGACTTCGCTGTCCGTCCGTCTGTCCGTCTGTCTGTCACCAGGCTGTATCTCACGAACCGTGATAGCTAGACAGTTGAAATTTTCACAGATGATGTATTTCTGTTGCCGCTATAACAACAAATACTAAAAACAGAATAAAATAAAGATTTAAGTGGGGCTCCCATACAGCAAACGTGATTTTTGACCAAAGTTAAGCAACGTCGGGCGTGGTCAGTACTTGGATGGGTGACCGTTTTCTTTTTGCATTTTTTTCCGTTTTTTTTTTGCATTATGGTACGGAACCCTTCGTGCGCGAGTCCGACTCGCACTTGCCCGGTTTTTAGTTTTTTATTATTTGTCGTTATAGTGGCATCAGAAATACCTACCTACATAATCTGTGATAATAGATAGATAAATTTCAACTGTCTAGCTATCACGGTTCATGAGATACCTACAGCCTGGTGACAGACAGGCAGACAGACAGACAGTCAGACGGACAGCGAAGTACTAAGGTCCCGTTTTTAGTTTTTACCCTTTGGGTACGGAACCCTAAAAAACACGGATAAAAGACCAAAAAAGTTGTACAAAATCGACAAAATCAAGTGGGATACTAGAAATCAACTTTTCGACAATGGGTGCCTCTTTCCACAGAACGCCACATCTACACAAACATATTAACAGACTCGCTTCCCCTAATTACCCTTGGAAACATAAAAACTCCATCACAACCACACACAATGAGTTCAACTCGCCATACAAAAGCTATTGTGATCTATTTCACAGTGAAATCACATAGCCAGTACCATCACCTGCAATAGTACTCTGATTTAAATATAAATGCGATTTATTAAGTATTGACTAAAATCCAGATATCGTGTGTTGAGTGCTGACCGAGTGAAAACCATACTGCTGTATTCGAACATCGAGATATTCACAAGAGACGACACGTACTAGATCCATTCTAGATACGTTATAATTTAGATATCAACTAGTTCTCTTCTGCAGCGCAATTCGGGCAACCAATGTCACTTTTACGTTAGATAGAGTTAGATATCTATTAGATGTGAATTGGATCTCTAAGTCATATCCTGTGGAAATCGTTCAAGAGTATCTCCAGAATCGCGCAAATGTCAAATTTAACAGGTTAGATCTTAAACATACCGTTATCGTATCTTGGTGATGTCTAAAAGATATCTAATAGATGTCTATTTCAAAATCCGAATCGGGCCCAATATCGTCTTCGAAAGGTCAGCAGTATTGTTCAGGCTTATTTATACGCGATTAAGCGAGTGAAGGAAGCGAAAGAGGTATGTCAGGATCGTAGCAAGTGGAAATCCGTGGTCTCTGCCTACCCCTCCGGGAAATAGGCGTGATTATATGTATGTATGTATGTATTAAGACTCGGTTTAATGAATAATAACAGGTTATTGTCGCCTCTCAGTCACGTGAAAACAAAAAAGAATTGCCGGAATTTCACCAACTTAACCTTAGATCATATCTCCCTCTTTAACACATACGTAGTTACTATCTTACTCTTACAGAGGTCTGTTCCAAACATCTTACAGAATGTCCTGTTTATGCAGGGACTGATACCGGTATAACTAAAAATCAAAATAACACCGAACATTCGCAATATGTGACGTTATCTATGAAAAGGGACCTTATTGTCGATGGCGTTTACGCCATTATTAACGATGCTCCGATATAAATACAATGCCGCGCGACGCTGTGCGGCGTAAGCGCCATCGACAATAAGGTCCCTTTTCATAGATAATGCCCCATATTTTTCTGATATTCTGTAAGTAATATATTTAGGTGCGGACAATGACTTATAAGATTATCTAATTGAAATGCAAAATTATACATAAAAAAACCGATATACCGAAATTAAATGCCGGTCAATCTGTATGAAAAATATACCGGTGCTAGATCCCTGCCTTAATGTCATCATACTGCTTAAACTGTTTCCACTGTGAGTGGAAACCCCTGATTTTCTATGGACACAGTTGATTGATCACCGGAGGGGGGAGGGGGGGCTTTGTTCTTACAACTTTGGGAACTCACACAAATTCTACAGACCCTTGGCAGGGACCTTTTGTTTTTAAAGGCTCCTTTGTCCTTGGTGATGTTTTTTTAACTTAATTGAGACGCAAATTGCAAAGTTGAAAAAGGATATACACTTAGTAGAATCAAAATATATTCAAAATCAAAATATTTCTTTAATAGTATTTTATACAATCGTGATATAATAGAGAGCTTTTCAGTCGAGTGCCGTGTTTAGGCAACGAAGCTTGCTGAGTTGCCTAAGTCAGGTACGAGATTGAAAAGCTTGATTATATCACTATTGTATACAATACTTTTTCTACGAGCCACCATAAATAATACTTTAAACTAGTAGAATCATACAAACAAACCAAACCAAAAGTATACACAGCTAAGATACGCAAGCAGCCGCGATACCTACATACTGGTACGCGCCCGGCGCGTTGGTCAACGACACCTTCTCGTAACTCATGAGACCCTGGTACTTGCTCCGCGCTAAGTTAAATTTTTAGACAGTTGTTTTCTCGATTTTGGCCACCGTAGCCTATGGAGACTAACAAGCAACACTAAGTGGTTTTCGTAGTCTATGGATGTTGCTATTTTAAGGGTGCCACATGCGCGTTTCTTACTTATGAACCAATTGTTTCTACTATACAACCTAAAATAAATAATTAATTTGAGCTTTGGTTTTGTTTCGTCCTGTTGATCGCGGAGAGCTGTGATTGGTCAATTTCATTATAGTTGACTAAACTGTATCGTAATGAATATTAAAATAGTTGAGTTGGGAGCCCATACATTAAAAATACCCAATTGAAGTTTGGTATAAGAAATCTTAATTCAAGAATTATAGTCGACGAGTAGGAAAATATTATTAAATATTTGGATCAGAAATAGGATGGGTCGTGGCGTCCTACGTCCTTTCGACTACAAGTACTAACAAGACCGAAGTGATCCCATAAGTGTTCCGTGAACAATGTTTTGTACGGAACACTAATAATAAAAATGCTTATAATTTGTTTAAATTGTCTTATGTTATGAATAACTAAGTACGATAATAGAAGCTTATACAATAATTCATAAATTTAAATTAAATAAATAAATACTATGGGATAATCTTACACAACTCGACCCAGACATATAATAGGCTCAATGCGGCTTGTAATGTGGGTACTACGAATAGATAGGTTATTTTCGATCAATCAATCATTTTTATAATTAATACTTAAATACAGAAAACATCCATCCATCCACACTTACGAACAAATATTTATGATGAACACACAAAATAATTGCCCCTTAATTTGAACCCGGGACCTCCTGCTTCGTAGGCGCATGTAACACCTCTTGAGCTACCAGCATCCAAGGGCTACGGTGACAGCTTACCATCAGGTGGGCTGTATCCTTGTTTACCACCGAGGAAAAAATTGACTTTAATTTAGAAAAATCTTCATGTGCGTTTCAAAAACCATAAACACAATTGGTGCCGTGACCAGTACATCCCCCAAAACAACTCCTTAACATACAAAAATCATTAACAACCATTAATTTTCCGCCTTCCTTCAAGGACACTTTTTATTCGCACTTTCGTTCATAACAATTAATCGACACTACAATCTTCAAATTTCAACCTTATTCCTATAGGATAAGGTGCAAAATCCATTGACAGTTACAAAGGTTGAGCATTGATCTGATCGAACAGATTGGTGTACGACTTACTTTTGTTTTTTGTCGGTCACTATCTCAGTTTGAGAGAATTTAGCGGAAACTCTGGACTGAGTGATTTTTTATTGCTTTATCTAACAAGGAAGGATACCCAACTGTCCGACTCCGATTTGATTTATTTTGATATATGTTATAGAGTATAAAAATATATTTATTATATATGTATATATTTTTTTATATAAAAAATGAGTTTGTGGTGAAATGACAAAACACGTCCCCATTCTTTATTCATGTTCTCTAACATATAACGAAACCAGTAATTAATTATCAATTTTTTTGAAAAAAGTTTTTCATAGAAATTAGAAGGTTTGGTTAATTTTCAGTACTTTGAAGGCCATTTTCTCCTAACGGGTTGAGTTTGGGCAGCTAAAAAAAACACGTGTCCGTTATTTTAGACTAAGGTAAACGGCCCCAAGTTCGTGTTAGTACGTTATTTCGTTAGTTTTTTTTCTGGCGCAAATAATAAGGAATTCAAATATCTTTTATTCAAATTATACATATGAAAAAAATCTGTATTATTTAATCTCTTCAATAAAATGATAACCAATATTTTAGTGATTAAACTAAGAGTAATACGACGGTCGAAACTGTTAGACGGCCGCGAATAGCTGTGTTGTATGCGTGCACTTTTTTTAGGCGTAAGGTGCGCGCTCTCACTTGTTAAGCTTATAGGAAGGAAAAGCTAAACCCATTCGAATAAAAGTTTTTGGGAGTGTTTCTGTGGGTTCCTTAGTAATTGATTTGATAAGAAAAAAAGATTGAATATATGCATAGAAATAACTTAAAATTGCAATAAATCGACTCACGAAATAGCGGTCATTTTATCTTACGTGTGTCTCCTATTTCGTGCCACTAACGAATCAAGGATTTTCTAGATACATTTTGAGTGCTTGTTTTTAAATATAACAACAAAGATAATTAAAAAAATAAATTAGAAAACAATTAATGTATTTCATGAAGTTTCGTATGAGCGAAATTCGGTATATGTTTTTTTTCACTAGAATTCTCATAAAACGAGTTTGAATGTGACCCGAGTTAAAAATTTTAAGGTATGTTCCACGTATATTCTCATATTAACTACTAGCACAATTTTATTTATTATTGAAATTTGATTTATTTTTGTGTAAGTATATTTATTTTTAACGTATAAGATAGTAAATTATTTTTTGTAAATAATTATTATTTTTAATTATTTTTTATTTTTTTAATTCTATTTTTTTATTTTTTATTAAATTAAATAGTTTGACTTTTAATCAAGTATTAAAGTACCCATATGGTTTACCTAAGTCTTAATTCAACCATTAAAGTCGACGAGTACAAAAAACTTTAAGCTAGCTCTCAATTTAACCTTTTTTTTAATTATTATTTTTAATTTGACCTTACAATTATTCGTAAGTAGGTAAGACCGTTAAATATTTAAAATGATTATGAGCAAATTATCAATTTATCACCAATTACTCTAAGAAAACTTTATGCCGAAACAGGGGACACGAATTCACGAATTTAGGAGCTGACCTAAATTTGTATCACGAAATGAGAGCCAAATAAGAGGTTCACGAAAAAATTCATATAAAAAAAAGTTTCAACTAAAACCCTACAGTTTATACATTAAATTATTGACAAAGAACTAATATAACATATTCAAAAGCTTTCAAGGTATTGATTTGCTTAGTAATATTTAAAAAAAATACACAAACTCTCAACTCACTCTCAAGAGCCTTAACCTGCCGAAACAGGGGCCCTTTACCTTACTCTATAACATATATATCAAAATAAATCAAATCGGAGTCGGACAGTTCTGTTGGGTACCCTTCCTTGTAAGTTCTTTTATGAATTTGTATTTATCTTATACCTTCAAACGAGCAATTCTTGTTTATTTATTTATATATATATATATTGGGGATCTCGGAAACGGCTCTTACGATTTTCAATGAAATTTGCTATACAGGGGTTTTTGAGGACAAAAAATCAATCTAGCTCGGTCTTATCTCTGGGAAAATGCGCATTTTTGAGTTTTTTATATATTTTCCGAGCAAAGCTCGGCCTCCGAGATATTAATGTTGAATATGATCAAACCTAGTTTAATAACCTAATTTTTTGTAAAACGCCCTTACATTTATCTCTGTTTGACCCAATGGTTGACTGGTAGAGAATGCCTTTAGTTTAGTTTGTGCAATAAAGTTTAAATGCGCCATGTTTTTGTTGTTGCTTATTCTGTTTTTTTTTTATAATTTTACATCTTTGATGATTAAAAATGCCTTTGAGCCATAAAGGTTAAATAAATAAATAAATACTCACCTCTGCAGGGATTTGTATTATAATCTGATTTAAGCGTGTCATCTTTCGAACTCGGCTCGGTTTTTAAAACTCCAGTCACTATGTCGTAACTTGAGTTCTTTTAAACTTGTTAAAAACTTGAGCTTTCTGTAAAAAATCGTAAAATTTTCCTTCGTTCCTTGTAAAGGCTTAAAATTATACACCTTTGTCCAATACTTTGCTACTTTGCCTAGCGATGTGACATCTTGCATAGATAAATACATCTTCCTACATATCACCATTCGTAATATGGCGTCTCCTCTAGCTGTCACTGCCAACGTCGTGCCATAATAATCTTTCAGATGGCGTTAGGGAGCTAGAACGCACAAACTACTAAGAAGATACTACGTTTAGAACGCAATTAGTATGAGACTTACATCGCGCTTACGGAGTTATAACGTCAGTTACCATATATATATATATATATATATATAACTTCCGACCAACTCTCAACGGACTTGGGTCCCCAGGCATAACAACCGCCTGGAGATAGTACCTACTCTCTATTGCCTCTCTACCTTCTACAGTAAAAAACGCATGCGACTCTCATTGCATTGCGGCATTTGATTGATCGATTTAATTCAATCCATAGCAATCCAACGCGGCAACGTAGCGAGCATGATGGGCACCTTTGCGTCGGGGGCAGTCCGGGACGGGTTTTAGTAGGTAGTTATGTCTTACATATTTAGTTTGTATCTATATTTAAGTTCGACAATAAAGTTTCAATGTAAATTAAACAATGGTTGCTCCTATCTAAAATCGCATGGCACGTGTTTCAAGGTCTGTAAGAAGCCTTAAATATGATATCGTTGTTTTAAAAACTCCCACCCGCCTCCCACCCTGTCTAATGAAGTTAAAAACTAGGACCGTCCCACGTGGCACCTTGCATAAATTTTATCGGACCCTGTAGTAAGTAAGTATACTTAAGACGAAACAGGAGCTTAGTTTTAAATATTTTAGGTAAATATACTCGTCTCGCTAACGGAAGCGGCTCCTAAAACTAGTGCGATAAGGACAAGGTGAAAAATTCTGCGTATATAAATCTCAAAAACCGAGGTTTCGTACTAGACTGTTTCCTCCTCCAAAACTTAACCAATCCTAACCAAACTTGGAAATATAAATGATTATGAAATTATCTGCGTCGGACCGTTTTGCTTTTTTGGCTAATTCATATCAGTTTTGAATACTACACCTCTCATTGCGGCATAGTCAATTAGGCCATTTTGGCCATTTTTGAAGGGCTCTAGCGCCTTAAAAACAAAAATATCAATAAAAGCAAAACGGTCCGACAGAGATATTGACAATATTAATCTGTGTTGAAAAAATCATTGCTCTAGCATCAAAACCCACGGAGGAAACAGTCGACTACGTTTGTATGGAGAAATGACCACTCCTGTTGACTCTTAAAGAACCCCAAGTGTTTTCATTCGATAGCGTGACGTGCGTTCGCGATTGCGTTACAAATGTCTGTTTTTGTATGGGATTCTGTACAGCGCGCCATGCGGGACGTTTTGGTCAAAATCCCATACAAAACGACACATAACGGAAACGCGTACGTCACCTGATGCTATCGAATGGAATTTACACTGGCTACCTCCAGAAAACGACTAAAAACCAACGCAAAGTAACATAAACCAACCTTAGATACATTTTTTTAGAGAATTCTTAGTTTTGAATAAAACATTTATTTACATACAATACGTATATATACAATGGTACAACTAAACGAAATTAATAACAGTTACGTCAACCAGACGCTTCGCGATTTTTTGCGAACAACTTATGCGCGCTGGGACCCCATGGACCTAGAGTTTCAACTCCAAATGGTACAAAATGATACTCTCTACCGAGGCTCTTATATCTCTTTTTTAGTTTTTGTGTTGTTTTTTTTAATTATAGTTTTTTTTCCACATTTAGAGACTGTATACATCTATTATAATAAATTATCTAGTTCAGGGAACGGGATAGCTATATAATTATGTGCGTGAGATAGAGACAGGAACAGTCGGGTCAATGTACGAAATTTCTCCTCTTTAACTCAAACTTGGCCGGTTTTTTCTCGCTTTAACTTAGTCACTGTTCAACTCTCGCATGCGGTGTAACCCAGCCTTTATAAATAATCCCCCTCCATAGACTAGGAATCCTCTAGACCGAGTTTGGAGCAATTATTTCATGAACCGATGATGCCAAACATGCGGGGGTGCGCGGGACGAGGTGAGTGAAGTCCCGTGCCATGATTGGTCCGTTCAAAGGCACGGACGTCACACAAAGACACTTTCGACTCGAACATGGAGTAAAATTACCGTGTGCGTGGCAGAGGGGGTAGCGCGACTATGCTCAGTCTGGAGGATGTTTTGTCTGTGTCCCCCTCTTTCCGGCGTCCACTCCCGCATTCCCAGTTCCCTAATTATTCAGCTCCTAACTTTGTCCCGGCGGTTGTCACAGTCTTTTAGGATTTATTTTAGACGGTTACCACACAAGCGTTGCAACTGCGTCAGTGTGATAGCTGCCTAAGGATGTTATGTAGTTTGGTGCAAAAAAACTGTAATATTTATATTGAAATCAAAGCATCTTTTAAAATCCCACTAATAAATAGATTCACCCGATCCTAAATAAATAAATATTATATAGGACATTTTTACACAAATTGACTAAGCCCCATTGGTAAGCTCAAGAAGGCCTGTGTTGTGGGTACTCAGACAACGATATATAATTATATATCACTACACCATATAAAACAATTTCCTCCACCGCGTCTGTCTGTGTGTTTCTATGTTCGCGATAAACTCTAAAACCACTAAATGGATTTTCATGCGGTTTTCACCTATCAATAGAGTGATTCTTGAGAAAGATTTAGGTGTATAATTTGTTAACCCGTGCGGAACCGAAGTGGGTCGGGAGTAATACATACCTAAATACTTATGTAAATATGTACATAGAAAACAGCCATGACTCAGGAACAACTATCTGTGTCATCACACAAATAAATGCCCTTACCGGTATTCGAACCCGGGACACTATCACTACCCAGTACCCACTAGGCGACACCGGTTGTCTAAAATAATTTGTGACGTTATCTATGAAAAGGGACCTTATTGTCGATGGCGCTTACGCCATTATTAACGATGCTCCGATGTAAATACAATGCCGCGCGACGCTGTGCGGCGTAAGCGCCATCGACAATAAGGTCCCTTTTTAGGGTTCCGTACCCAAAGGGTAAAACGGGACCCTATTACTAAGACTTCGCTGTCCGTCCGTCCGTCCGTCCGTCCGTCCGTCTGTCACCAGGCTGTATCTCACGAACCGTGATAGCTAGACAGTTGAAATTTTTACAGATGATGTATATCTGTTTCCGCTATAACAACAAATACTAAAAACAGAATAAAATAAAGATTTAAATGGGGCTCCCATACAACAAACGTGATTTTTGACCAAAGTTAAGCAACGTCGGGAGTGGTCAGTACTTGGATGGGTGACCGTTTTCTTATTGCATTTTTTTCCGTTTTTTTCTTTTTGCTTTATGGTACGGAACCCTTCGTGCGCGAGTCCGACTCGCACTTGCCCGGGTTTCATAGATAATGCCCCATTTTACGCATAAAAATAATTATAGGTAAAAGCCGTCCAAAAACTTCTAAGACTTACTTCCCGGAACTTTTTTGTTTCTCGTTGCGTGAAAAATAATCCTCCGGCCACGGAGTTTAGTTAAAAACCGACTCTTAATGAAGGAAGTTTGTCAAAAAAAGACAAAATACGAAGTTAGAGCCCTGAGTTCCTATTGGGCCGCGAGCAGTTCGATTGGGCTCAGAACCACGACCACCAGTTTTGACATTGACAGATACGCTCGCGTCTAAGTAACTTACTTTCTATGCAACTCGCTCGTACTACCATATTAGTTCAAGCGAGATGTATAGAAAGTAATTTACGTAGACGCGAGCGTATCTGTCAATGTCAAAACTGGTGGTAGCCGTAAATAACCTCTAGTGTAAATTTAATTCGATAGCGTAACGAGAGTTCCTATTTGCGTTGTCTGTTTTTGTATGGGATTTTGAACAGCGCGCCAAGCGGCACGTTTTAGAAACTCACAAATCCCATACAAAATGACGCAAACGAATGAAATTTAAATAATTATGAGTTGTTCGCTCGCATCGCTCGAAAAGATGGCGCCATACGCAAAGGTATGCCAAAGCCTATACTCGTGTAAATGGCAACACCTTATGACATTTAACAAATTTAACACAATATCAGTGAATGAATAAGGATCAAAGTCAAATGACGTTCTAAAAGTTTGAATCATATGTCGAAAGAGCAGTAAATTTATTCTTTTTCTTCCTTGCGTTATCCCGGCATGGGAGCCTGAGATCCGCTTGACAACTAATCCCATGATATGACGTTAGCACTAGTTTTTACGAAAGCGACTGCCATCTGACCTTCCAACCCAGACGGGAAACTAGGTCTTAATTTGGGATTAGTCCGGTTTCCACACGATTTTTTCCTTCACCGAAAAGCAACTGGTAAATCAAATGATATTTCGTACATAAGTTCCGAAAACTAATTTGAATCCGCGGTTTGAACCCGCGACCTTCGGATTGAAAGTCTCACGCTCTTACCGCTAGGCCACCAGCGCTTCAGAGCCAAAGCAGAAAATTTACCTACTGTGGCTATAAAATTTACTTTGACCATACGCCTCTATTTTACAAGCTTTTATTTACTTTCACCCACAGACAAGACATCCACCAGACTGAGCATAGTCGCGCTACCCCCTCTGCCACGCATACGGTAAATTTACTCCATGTTCGAGTCGAAAGTGTCTTTCTGTGACGTCCGTGTCTTTGAACGGACCAATCACGGCACGGGACTTCGCTCACCTCGTCCCGCGCACCCCCGCATTTTTGGCATCATCGGTTGCATGAAATAATTGCTCTAAACTCGGTCTAGAGGATTCCTAGTCTGTGCTTTCACCTGAGCACCTGACCGTTGTCTCTCTGTCTGTAATCAAATCTTGCAAGTTAAATTTGATCCACTTCCCGGTTTCCGATTGAGCTGAATTTTTGCATACATATGGTGACAATGCAATATTATGGTGTCATCGAGCTGATCTGATGATGGAGACAGGAGTTGGCCATAGGAACTCTATGATGAAACAATGCAACCTAATTGTGTTAGGGGTTTTTATAATTGTCTCAATGAGTATTAGTTATCTGTCGTAAGAAAAGTACAGTCAGCGATAAAAGCTTGTACCAAAAATAATATTTTCCCAAAAACTTATTTTTCTGTTGCAATAGCTCTCTATGGCTGTTGCAATAGCTCAGCCCGAATTGAACTAAAACGATTGTGATTTATCGATTCCCCGACGTCCAAGTTTGTCTGTTCTTGAAACCTCTTGTCTTAAGGAGCATTAATCTAAATTCCGGCGAGGAATTAATTAAAAGACTGAGTGGGAAAAGTCTCATCACAGAATACACAGTACACACTGAGAGAAAAATCATCACCAGGAATTAAAAAACAGTTCTGTAAAGGGGAAAAAATGAAGTTTTAGTAATAATTATGGACGTTTCACTATTT
Organism: Cydia fagiglandana; assembly: GCF_963556715.1. Lineage (NCBI taxonomy): Eukaryota > Metazoa > Arthropoda > Insecta > Lepidoptera > Tortricidae > Cydia > Cydia fagiglandana. The sequence continues at coordinate 676,308 of NC_085950.1, read as the reverse complement.
CTGTAAAGTTTATTTATTTCTACAAACAGCTCAGTAATCCCAAATATAATTTCAACAAACAGATAATAGAAATTGGAAGAACTAATAGAAATTGCAAAAGTCAATTTGTTCCTATTAGTTAACTCTCCTTGTCCCCGGATTAAGTTTATTTTTGTAATTCTAAGTGTGTTTTTGTTGTACTTTTCTCTCAGTGCACAGACTGATAAATTGCACGGATAATTAGCTTAAGATAACATATAGGTATGTAATACCTACTTAATATTAATAAGTGCTTGTTTTTAGACCTACATGAAAACAAGGCATTAAGACTCATGCTAGACCGGGCCGGGTCCGGGCCGGAGCTTCTGGCGCTTCGTTTTTCATAGAAACATCACGTGATCACCGATCATATATCAAGAAAAGTAAGTAGATTATTTAACTCGGGTGAAAGGCATCATTTCAGCCTCGGTAGTTTGACGTTCGATCGCAATGAGAGTCAAATCAGACCCATGATAAAAATATTTATAATGTAATCAACAGAATGCTCAAAAAATGGTTTTTCGTATTTAACAACTTTCCAAGAATACATTTTATGTATTAAATTATACCTAGTTTTTGGTTATTTTATTTTTGTAATTTTTCTTTTCAGGTAGGTGCAACAGATATTCGGTATTCGGGCGGAATAGTAGGCAGTATTTGGCCCAATACCTACCGAATAGTTGCTTAATATTCGTGGCATCACAAATTGGAACACCTAGCAAACTCTGGAAAGTCTGGAAACAGATCTAAATGTAATTTCAAGTTAGTCCAATCTATTCAGACAAAGGTAATAACACTAATAAGGTAACTAACTACCCTTGTTTGTGAGTTGAACGCAGCTAGGCCGATTCTGATCTCACAGTTTGATATGGTTTTGATACGACCTTGAGTTAGCGCCGCTACACCAATCACGAGCCGTCTCTGGCCTCTCGCTCGCACTTATTGGTGTTCAAGAGAGCCTGGGTCAAAATTCTTTTCGTTGTCTTGTTTCTGACCAGTCAGTCACGCTGCTATTTTCGTATTTTATCAAATAAACAAAAAAACTCGAGTGCTATTTATTGCATGTCTTTCTAGCTGTAGATTATAACATTTATGATTCACACGAGAGAGATTAAAAACTAAATTTCACCCTATACAAAAAGCTCCATTCCGACACATTTTTTGGGGACAAAAAAACAAGATAACGAAAAGAATTTTGAGCCGCCTGTAAAAAAAACACTGAGAGATCATCCTTCAAAAAAAAATCAAATACATACCCCTTATTAAAATCAGTATACACCTCCTGATGTGTTTTTTTGTGATTTTGGTTATTTTATTGCTTGTAAAAATCTATATATATAAATGCAAGTGTCCTGACTGACTGACTGACTGATTCATCAACGCAGAGCCGAAACTACAAAAGCCAGAAAGTTGAAATTTGCACACCAGATTGCATTTATAAAGTGTACAAGAGATAAGAAGCGATTTTGAGAAATTCAACCCCTAAGGTGGTTAAAAAGGGGATGAAAGTTTGTATGGGGTTAAAGTTTTCTTTTAAGCTAGGAATTTAAAACTTCGTAAAAAGATATGTCATTAAAAAACAAGAAAAATAATTTCAGCGTTTTTAAAAATTCATCCCCTAAGGTGGTGAAAAAGGGGTTGAAAGTTTGTATGGAAATCAAAAATTTTTTCGAGTGGTGGACTTGAATCTTTGTATTTAGGGATATTATTAGAAGACAGGAAAAGTAATTTCAGCGTTTTGTAAAATTCATCCCCTAACAGGGTTAAAAAGGGGTTGAAAATTTTAATCCATTACAAATGCTTTGAAACTTCTTAGAAAGGCATAATAGCCGATTACAAAAAAAAGTGATTGCAACGTTTTTGGAAATTCAACCCCTAAGGGGGTTGAAAAAGGGATGAAAGTTCGTCTTCAGGTGCAAATTTTATTTTAAGCTAGGAACTTGAAACTTTGTAAAAATGTATCAAATTCAAATACAAGAAAACTAATTTCAGCGTTTTAGAAAATTCATCCCCCAAGGTGGTGAAAAAGGGCTTGAAAGTTTGTATGGATATCGAAATTTTTTTCGAGCGCGGGACTTGAGTCTTTGTATTTGGGGATATTATTAGAAGACAATAAAAGTAATTTCAGCGTTTTGTAAAATTCATCTCCTAACAGGGTTAAAAAGGGGATGAAAGTTTGTATGGGGTTGAAGTTTTCTTTTGAGCTAGGAATTTGAAACTTCGTTAAAAGGTATATTATTAAAATACAAGAAAACTAATTTCAGCGTTCTTGAAAATTCATCCCCTAAGGTGGTGAAAAAGGGGTTGAAAGTTTGTATGGATATCAAAATTTTTTTCGAGCGCGGGACTTGAATCTTTGTATTTGGGGATATTCTTAGAAGGCAATAAAAGTAATTTCAGCGTTTTGTAAAATTCATCCCCTAACAGGGTTAAAAAGGGGTTGAAATTTTTTCTCCATTACTAATGCTTTGAAAATTCTTAGGAAGGCATAATAGCCGATTACAAAACAAAGTAATTGCAACGTTCTTGGAATTTCAACCCCTAAGGGGGTTAAAAAGGGGATGAAAGTTCGTCTTCAGGTGCAAATTTTATTTGAAGCTAGGAACTTAAAAGGAAGTTACTAGGAAGTAAAAAGGTATTAAATTAAAATAAATTCATCCCCTATGGTGGTGAAACCGGGGTTGAAAGTTTGTATGGATATCATACATTTTTTCGAGCGCGGGATTTGAATCTTTGTATTTGGGGATATTATTAGAAGACAATAAAAGTGATTTCAGCGATTTGTAAAATTCATCCCCTAACAGGGTTAAAATGGGGTTCAAAGTTTGAATCCATTACAAATGATTTGAAACTTCTTAGAAAGACATAATAGCCGATTACAAAAAAAGTAAGCAATTGCAACGTTTTAGGAAATTCTACCCCTAAGGGGGTTAAAAAGGGGGTGAAAGTTCGTCTTAGGGTGTAAATTTAATTTTAAGCTAGGAACTTGAACTTTTTGCAAAAAAAAAAGGTATTAAAATAAAAAACATGAAAACTAATTCAAGCATTTTTGAAAATTATCCTTCAAGGTGGTGAGAAAGAGGTTGAAAGTTTGTATGGAGATCAGATATTTTGTGAGTGCGGAACTTTAATCTTTGTATAAGGGCATAGATACCTATTATGAGAATACAAGAAAAGTAATTTCAGCAACCAACATCAAAATTTACTTGAAATAAAACTTCATACACCTTGCTAAAAAAGAAAAGTACTTAACTTCAACATCGCTTGGATATGAAAATTATAGGTACTCAAACATCAAACATCAAACATCAACATTTATTCAGCAAATAGGCCACAAGGGCACTTTTACACGTCAACATTGAATTTACATAAAAGCAAAAATAATAACATCAACAATTTTATAAAATAAAACTAACAATTCAATCTAACGTATTACAATTACTAAGAGATGTATATGGTCTCTTAATGTCGAATTACATACAAAATACAGATAAAAAAACACACACAAAAAAAATCTATAATACTAAAGATGTAAAATGTTGAAGATAAGATTCCACGCGGACGAAGTCGCGGGCAACAGCTAGTCTATATATATAAATGCAAGTGTCCTGACTGACTGACTGACTGATTCATCAACGCAGAGCCGAAACTACAAAAGCCAGAAAGTTGAAATTTGCACACCAGATTACATTTATAAAGTGTACAAGAGATAAGAAGCGATTTTGAGAAATTCAACCCCTAAGGGGGTTAAAAAGGGGATGAAAGTTTGTATGGGGTTAAAGTTTTCTTTTAAGCTAGGAATTTGAAACTTCGTAAAAAGATATACTATTAAAATACAAGAAAACTAATTTCAGCGTTTTTGAAAATTCATCCCTTAAAGTGGTGAAAAAGGGGTTGAAAGTTTGTATGGATATCAAATTTTTTTTTTGAGCGCGGGACTTTTAGGGCTATTATTAGAAGACAGGAAAAGTAATTTCAGCGTTTTATAAAATTCATTCCTTAACAGGGTTTAAAAGGGGTTGAATGTTTGAATCCATTACAAATGCTTTGAAACTTCTTAAAAAGGCATAATAGCCGATTACAAAAAAAGTTATTGCAACGTTTTTGGAATTTTAACCCCTAAGGGGGTTAAAAAGGAAATGAAAGTTCGTCTTCGGGTGCAAATTTAATTTTAAGCTTGGAACTTGAAACTTTGTAAAAAGGTATTAAATTAAAATACAAGAAAACTAATTTCAGCGTTTTAGAAAATTCATCCCTTAAGGTGGTGAGAAAAGCGTTGAAAGTTTGTATGAAGATCAGATATTTTGTGAGTGTGGAACTTGAATCTTTGTATAAGGGCATACCTATTATTAGAATATAAGAAAAGTAATTTCAGCAACCAACATCAAAATTCACTTGACTTAAAACTTCATACAACTTGCTAAAAAAGAAAAGTAATTTCAACATTGCTTGGATATGAAAATTATAGGTACTAAAGATGTAAAATGTTGAAGATAACATTCCACGCGGACGAAGTCGCGGGCAACAGCTAGTATGACATGTAAAAGTGCCCATGTGGCCTACTTGCTAAATAATGTTTGATGTTTGACATGGCTCAAAGTATGGAAATAAGATAAAAACCATATCAAATGGCTATATCACAATCAGCCCCAAACTAACTAACTACCTCTTGTTTGTGTCTCGGAGACAGTGATTCATTCCCATCTTCAGAGTCAGAGTGTCCCATCTAACTTCACACGCTAGACGCCTAAATGCTTCACTCGTATGATAAGTATACAGGGTCATTTTTGGACCGTTAGCCATATTGTGCGAGGTGATTAAGTTGGCCATCCTGAACAACTTTTTTTTATGGGACCAACTCCGAAATCACAAAAAATTTTTTGGCCATTTCATAGATTTTGGACGATCGAGTGGATGTCAACGTTTTCTATGGGAAGGCCAATTTTTTTTGGGATTTCGGGGTTGGTCCCATAGAAAAAATTGTGACCTACCTAATCACCTCGCACAATATTGCTAACAGTTCAAAAATAACCCTGTATAATAGCGTGCAAAGATTTCATTAAAATGTAGGTAATAGAGAGCTGAAGTGACTTATCTAAATTCACGTATTTTATACTACTTATGTTATGTGTTATGTAACTATACAACGGGCTCACGTGGAACCCGAAAAATTTAAATGCTGGTCTATGTCATAGTTTTTTCACCACACCAGCTCGGAAAGGCTTACTTTGCACTTCAAAAACTGATAGCAAAGTTGCATTTTATTCACATGTGAGGCAAAGTAAACAAATGCGAATTTTGAGATGTTTTCTTATGTTTACTGGTAGGATTGACTTTTAAATGATGATTTTTGGATGATAAATATTTAATAACATTCATTTGGATTTGATTAAGTTTGATTTTGTTTGATATTTTAAATTTAATATTTGCTTCGGGTTGGTGTGTAAGTGGTGAAAAATTTTGTGTTCCACTCGGGGGCAAATTTTGTTTAACCCTCGTGCTTTGAAACCCTCGCAACGCTCAAGATTCCATTTTTCGAACCACTCGCTACGCTCGTGGCTCAATTTTGGAATCTTTCGCTTGCTCGGGTCGGGTATCAATATTAGCACGAGCAGTTAAACAATAACTTTGCCCCCTTGTAAAACAAATAACTATTTTGAGTCGGTTAAAAACTTGTACAAACAAGTCGAAAGACGCCCTGAAAGTACAGTCTAATTACTATTTCAAAGGACTCCATCTGCATTTTAATTAGTAATTGATTGGGGAAGGGGGAGAGGGAGGGGAGAAATCAATTAATTTCCGATCAAAAACACAGCGGGTGGCTTGGAAATTGGATATTTCTGATTTTCTTTACTTATTTATTTCATGATATAATTTTAAAGCGAAGGCTGCGTAGCGTCGGTTCGATATTGTAGTAAGAAATTGACGGCGCGATTCGGGAAATGAATTAGACATTCACTAGATATGAAATAGTATGACGGAATTAGCCACTATGACCTTACGCCATTTTCTGATACAGAGCCCTAAAAACTCCTCAGAGCGTTTGGTCCCGAGTTCTTGCAAATGAAAATTGCGTAATTTTGACAAATGGGCTTCATCTGTTACCGAAAGTCCATCGAGGTCGGGCTACTTAGGTACAGTGTGATAAAATATCTAGATCTCTATTTTAGCAAGAAATGAACAAATATTTGTATGGTTGTACTTTTTAGGATGATCGTGGTTTTAAGATGATTGTAGTCATCGCACTATATGCATGTGAGAGATGGATGCTAAATAAGAGAGGTTAAAAGAATATCTACATTCCTACAAGAGATGCTGGTCATGCTTCAGACACATAATAGTAATGCTTATTGTCCCATAAATAATCAAAATGTGACTCAAAATTTTGTATAGCAATACTTACAATAATACTGTAGTAAAAATGATTCCTACACAGATTAAGTCCCGGGGTGTAACTAAATTAGTGCATAAATAATACAATCACCACGAAATATCCAGTCGCCAGCAGATATATCCGAGCGTCTAACGCGCTCACAAATATCTGAACACGCCTTTATTGTCAGGGCGTTAGAGTGCGTGTTCAGATATTGTGAACACCTTGGCCGCTCCGATACATCTGATGGCAACTATCCGTTCTCACCCCGTGGCATTTAGCCCGAAACTCCGGGATGAATGAAATTTGCCTAATTTTGACGAATGGTCCCATTTCTCACTGGGATTAGCGAGCTTCATTCGTTTTATTCTGTTTTGGCCTTTTTTACGAAATACTGAAGTTGGTGTTTATCTGTTACTTTTACAAGAGATTTGCTTAAATTTTTAGGATAATCCCTTTTACAGTCGTCATCAGAAATATCGGAGCGGCCAAGGTGCTCAAACATATCTAAACACGGAATTATAATCGTAACGAAATATTGGGAACTTATCTGTGTCTAACTGACCTTTTTGATGTTTTTGCATTTATTGTTGCCGAATTTTTTCCCTAAGGCATTTGTTTGCGGCGCATTTATTTGGCCGTTTTAAGCGCTATTTAAACGATTTAAAGCAATTGACCTATTTAGTTTATATAAAAGTAAGGATATTAAAAAAGAAAAACGTACAGACACAGATACTAGTAATATTGAACTCATATAAAAAAATACTCATACAGCCAAAATCCGGAAAGGAAAATGTCGAATACGTTTGTCCACTTACGTATCCTCTTAAATTGAATTGTTTGTTAAAACTTGAAAACATTGAAAAAATCCTGCAAAGCTAAACATTTAAAGTAATCTAAAAGTTAAAAACCAGCAATTTCCCAAATCGGGTCAGTCAATACATGGCATTATAGCCGCAACTATTCACCTGACTATTTAGAGCTCTTAATACTTTGAAATAGGGTATATTATAGGTTCGATAACAGAGGGCATTATACTTCAGGCAATTTGGTAATTGGTCCGGTGACTTGCATAAAACTTTGTTGGTAAGTTATTCACGAAGCGTGTTATGATGATACAGGAGGCATATTTAGACTCTAAGGGCCCGATTCGGAATTTGAAATAGACCTCTTGAACGATTTCCGCAGGATATGAGTTAGTGATCCAATTCACATCTAATAGATATCTTACTCTATCTAACGTAAAAGTGACATTGGTTGCCCGAATTGCGCTGTAAAGAGAACTAGTTGATATCTAATCTATAACGTATCTAGAATGGATCTAGTACGTGTCATCTCTAGTGAATATCTTGAATTTCGAATACGGCAGTAGGAATCTTTTAGACGGAGTTTAGAGCAATTATATATTTCATGAAACCGATGCTGCCAAAAATACTGGGGTGCGGGGGACGAGGTGTGCCGTGATTGGTCCGTTCAAAGACACGGGCGTCACACAAAGACACTTGACCCGAAAATGGAGTAAAACTACCGTATATTTGTGGCAGAGGGGGTAGCGCTACTATGCTCAGTCTGGAGGATGTCTTGTCTGTGTGGCAATATTATCCTTGTAGTCAAAATCCCACCAAAAACATAAATGTAAAAAAGGAGAGCCAAGTTCAATACAAAAATTATGCTTGGCTGTGGGGCTCGCCGCAAAAAGAATGGAGATCTAAATGAGTGCCACTGCCAAGTTCTATGCAAAATCCAAATATGTATTTATAGGAACAAAATAACATTATAAACAAGTATTAAACTCTATTTCCTTGCTTTATTGGATACCTATAACAATTGCTGTTATTTAAAAAAATGTGAGATCTTAAAGTAGGTTAGATTTGACTTGTCCAGTTTTCATTATATCAATCATTTCATATATATTGTAATTCTGATAAAACCTGGCCAAGCCAAATCTAACCTACTTTAAGATCTCACATTTTTTTAAATAACAGCAATTGTTATAGGTATCCAATAAAGCAAGGAAATAGAGTTTAATACTTGTTTATAATGTTATTTTGTTCCTATAAATACATATTTGGATTTTGCATAGAACTTGGCAGTGGCACTCATTTAGATCTCCATTCTTTTTGCGGCGAGCCCCACAGCCAAGCATAATTTTTGTATTGAACTTGGCTCTCCTTTTTTACATTTATGTTTTTGGTGGGATATCAATACTTTTTGTAAAGAAAACTAGGCAGGTATTGAGATTTAATGTTTTTTCTTGTGTTTCCGCTGTATGGTTTTTACTTCTGTTCTTTGTATAATTATGTGGTACCGCGCGCCGCCGACGACACACCGTTGGCCGGTTGTTTAGAGCGTATTAAAAGTTTTTTGTATGGGGACACCACTTATTTTTTGACTAAACTTTATTTTAATATAGCAAATATAATAATACATATATTGGGGTAGTTTCAAATATCTGCTTGTAACGGTTCCAACGCTACAATAAAAAAATATTTTTTTGTATGGGGACCCCCCCTGTTTTTAACTTTTTTTTATTTTTAGATTTTTTCCTACGCTTACACACAATAACCGAGCTGGATTCCAAATTTCATCCTTCTAGGTCATCTGGAAGTAGGTTAGGTTTAGGTACTTGTATCAGTCCCAATAAAAAATGTTTTTTTTGTATGGGGACCCCCCCTATTTTTAAACTTTATTTTATTTTTAGATTTTTTCCTACGGTTGCACGCAATAACCGAGCTGGATTCCAAATTTCATCCTTCTAGGTCATCTGGAAGTAGGTTAGGTTTAGGTACTTATATGTCAGTCCCAATAAAAAGTGTTTTTTTTGTATGGGGACCCCCCCTATTTTTTAACTTTATTTTATTTTTAGATTTTTTCCTATGGTTACACACAATAACCAAGCTGGATTCCAAATTTCATCCTTCTAGGTCATCTGGAAGTAGGTTAGGTTTAGGTACTATAAGTCATAAGTCAGTCTTAAAATTTACGACTTTTTGACCTTCATACCTTTATAACCGTTTGAGCTAGCTTCATGAAATTTGGGCTTCTAGATATCCTTATGGATATAATTAAACACACGTAGTTTTATGTGTTTACGTCAAAGATGTTTTGAGTTATAGAAGGGTCAAAAGTGGCACCAAGTGATTCGTGTAATATTACACTCGGCGCTGGCTAGCCAGTTCCTTTGCTTGAACTTGGCTTGACACACTGCCGCGTGTCTAGATAAAGCGTTTGCGAATAGCCAAAGTAGTTCAACCCTTCAATGGCTGAAGGGTTGAAGTATTTTTGGAACAACTTATGCCCTTGTTGGCGCAGTGAGTCAGCTGAAAGTTTAAGGACGCCCGTTCTATTTAGTGGTAATGGAATTTTGATTAATTTCGTGTATTGCCTTTACAGGAGTTTTGCAAAGAAAAACATTTGCACTCGTTAATTTGAAATATTTAGTTTTTCAACTGTACAAACAGCAACACTCCTCGGTGGACCTTATTACAAAAGGCGTAAGGTCCACCGATGTCCACAGTTGACAGTGTGGGCGATGGTACATGTCACTTTGCTTGACTTGAGTTTCATAAGAAATCTTAAATGACTAAAATTTTTATGGGCGTAACGCATGGACTGAACAATTTATTTTTTATTTGAGTTAAGCTAAAACCAAATTAACTGCTGGATTCGAACTTTAAGATACGTCAATCAATAGACCTAGAAACGATATGGATTAGATGTGTCAGCATCAAAGGTGACGTTTTTGTTTGAAGAAACATCACATTTGACACTGACATATCTAATCCATATCGTTTCTAGGTCTATTGATTGACGTATCTTAAAGTTCGAATCAGGCCGTAAGTTAATTATATTTTTTTACCGATCCCGCACAAGCAGTCTTTCTGTCTTCTTCTCAGCATATTTGCGTCCACTGCTGAACATATGCCTCTTTCATGGATTTCCATGTTGTTCTGTATGCGGCGGTTCTATGCCAGGTCGGCCCTGCCGTCTTTCTAATGTCGTCCGACCATCTGGCTCGTGGTTTTCCGTCCCTCCGGCTTCCCAGTCGAGGTCTCCAGAACAGTACTCGCTGGCCCCATCGGTCGTCATCCCTGCGGCAGTCTTTCTGTAGTAACTCTTAGCTGCCACGAAATGCTACCTGTGGTATGCCGTAGACCGTAGTAATGTATTACCAGTGGCGGATTTGCCCTAAGGCACAGTAGGCCCGGGCCTAGGGCGGCAAGATATTTAGGGGCGGCAAATTGTGACAAAAAATTAATAATAATAATATATTCTTTATTGTGCACAATGGAAAAATGATTAAATACAGCAAATTAACATAAAAAAACTAAGCAACAACAGACGGTGTTATCGCTAAAATAGTTAAAATTCGCTGATGGTAACAAGAAAAAACTCAAAATGTAGTCAATATGATGGTTGCTGAGAAAGGGGCGGCTACAGGGCCTGGGGCCTAGGGCGGCAAAGACTGCAAATCCGCCACCGTGTATTACATTATTCTATCACGTACATTATGACATAAAAATAATGTCATTTAGACATCAAGGGAAAACTTATAAAATCGCAAAAATACGCGTTTTCCCAGAGATAAGACCTAGCTAGATCGATTTATCGCCCCCAAAAACCCTCTTATAGCAAATTTCGTCGAATCGTTAGAGCCGTTTCCGAGATCCCCGAAATATAAAAAAACAAAAACAAGAATTGCTCGTTTAAAGGTATTAGATTCATTCGTGGATTTCGCTCGTATTTGTAGTGAACGCGTAAAATTTTTCATACAAAATAACCTGTTTTAATTTTCAAATTAAGGGGGGAGGGTCTGGACATCGGATGATGGTAGCATGACGTAGGAGGAGACGGGGTCATTCGAAGCATAATTTTTGGATGATTTTAGGGAGGGGGGGGCAAAAATCGTCAAAAATCCACAGCCCCAAGGCTCCGGAGTGTATTTAGTTATAAGAAAGGATTAATACTGAATACAAGTTCAAGCCAAAGGTATGATTAATGCGAGTTTAAAACTTCTTTAAGTGGTAATAAATCTTTTCCATTCAAAGTTTTCGTCTAAAGTTACCTTGGAGCATTTAATAACTGGAGTCGCCTTTAAGAGCTTACCCCTCTGCCGAAAAACTTGCACAATAGGGTTTTACACTGCTTTTAAAAATATTATTTTACACCATGCATGAAATAAAGCACCAGATAATTATTAGAAAACCACAGATAGGAATTATTTTTAAACACAAGTTATATTTAATAAATCGGATAGAAATATAAAAAGTAGGTGAGTTGACCGTGACTAATCATTCTGATAGTTCTAAAAAAGTAACTGATTTGACTAGTAGGAAAATGCCTGTGCAAACTTTTATATGGACTGACATGGTTATTTGTACGTTACGTACAAACCATGTCGGAATAGCAATACATTTGACGTCCCCTCCCCCGCAAAAATCGGCAGACTGTTTCGTACAGAAAATGACAGCGATGACGTCTCCAGTTACTAAATGCTCCAAGACAGTTACATTCTGCCTAAACTGGGTTTATAATCCCTTTTGAGAGAGGTTCCGTGACGTAGCTTCATTAAATTTTCTGTTATAGTACATTACAATTGGCCACCTTTATGTTGTTGGGCATTAGACCCACCCCACAAATTACCAGTTCGTCAGGCCATATCAGCCTGTCAGTTGTTCGGAGCTGTCAACTTTTGACAGGCTGCTATCATCCAGCGAACTGGTAATCTATGGGCCTCTTTAACCTACCATTGACTTAAGTTAAACCAAGAGGTATCTATGTAAACAAAAGTCACTAGTAAATTAATCATTCTTTGACAATTTCAATATGGCGGTTTGTTATGTTAGCAAGTTCCATAGAATGACACTTTAATCAAGGTTTCATTTGTAAAGTTGGAATACACCCCCGTGTCCCCGCCTCCAATTAAATATTAATGAGATGAGGAACCTCAAAAGATATTTTTGAGCTAGCCTAATTAAAACTTAGCTTATCAAATATGGAACACGGGTAAACTAGTGTTGTGAGTCACGAGAAACCACCGCCAAAAAGCCGCTCCCATACATTTTTATTATTTTTAGCAAGCTCTTTTACCTGTGTATGATAAGGCCAAATTTTATGTCATCTATCTCTTTACATTTTTTTTTTAATTTATATTCTTAGTTTATATAGCACAACCGAGCTTTGAATCCAAGATTTTTGACCACCACACACATATGATAGGTAGGTTAAGGATTTATTTTTCACCTTACTTCTTTAGAATACCTACTTCAAAAAAATCGGCCAAGGGCGAGTCGGACTCGCGCACGAAGGGTTCCGTACCATTACGGAAAAACGGCAAAAAAACAAGTTTGTTTTATTCCCATAATAAAAATCACGTTTGATGTAAGGGAAATATTTATTTTATTTTGTTTTTAGAATTTGCTGTTGTAGCGGCAACAGAAATACATAATCTGCGAATATTTCATCACGATTCATGAGATACAGCCTGGTGACAGACAGACGGACAGCTTAGTCTTAGTAATAGGGTCCCGTTTTACCCTTTGGCTACGGAACCCTAAAAAGGTTTCAAGTACATTTCTTTTCTTGATCGCACGCTTGTGAATCATCACTAAATATAGAACGCTTAATTCTCCGCCAGTTTTCTAAATTTCCTCCCACCGTTCACCCGTGAAACGAAATCCGGAAAACATATTCAGGAAAACCGGAACACGATCTGATTGTCGGGCATTCCGGGATCCAGTGGCGGATTTGCAGTCTTTGCCGCCCTAGGCCCCAAGCCTTGTAGCCGCCCCTTTCTCAGCATCAGCACCCATCATATTGACTACATTTAGATCAGGCAACGAAAAGATACCTATATTATAGAGGGAAATGCTTGGGACACATTTTTTACTTAGTAACTTTTTTGGACTCGTTAGGAGGTGAACATATCAAAAGTCAAAAGGGGGGTTTGGTTTGAAGGTCACATTTTTCGGTTTTTCGCTTATCTCAGAAACTATACGTCCTTGTGACATGATCATAGGAACATAGGTTTTACGAAAAAAATAAGCAAATATTCATTCATTTTAAGTGACAGTTTTACCAATAACATTGACATTTTATGTACCTACAAAAACATTCAAAAAACTTTTTTTTGTATTTTCTTGAAAAACTGCTAAACTATTTATCCTAAAATTATAAAAAAAAAAGTTGAGATTCTTCCAATGAGCTCTTTGATTTGATATGTATAGTCAGACCGTAAAAAGTCTGCAGCGATTTTGATAGCCCACGCAGTGCTAGTGTCATTTTAAACGTCAAACTTCTATGAAATTATGACGTATACATAACACTTACACTGCGTGGGCTGTCAAATCCGCTGCAGACTTTGTTTGGTGCGACTATAACACGATATAGTTTCAAAAACTTTGTTTTTAAATTTTCTCATTTACCCCCCAAAAATGGCCTCCATATTTAAAATTCATTTATTTACGTTACACGTCCATCTTTGGGTCACAAACTTACAAATGTGTGCCAAATTTCAACTGAATTGGTCCAGCAGTTTCGGAGAGAATAGGCTGTGACAGACGGACAGCCAGACGCACGAGTATAAGGGTTCCGTTTTTTCCTTTTGAGGTACGGAACCCTATAAACGGGGAACAAGGCGCGAAGGCGTCAACAATATGCAAAATCGACGCCACACTCGCGTTCGCGGCTTCGCGCACGAGTGTAGGGGCCCTCCAGATGTCGTAAAAATTGTAGCTTGTAGCAAATTTAACCAACTTTCATTTTGTATAATGATCATGTCGTTAGAACGCATAGTTTCCGAGATATAAGCGAAAACTGAAAATGTGACCATCAAACCTCTCTCTTCCCCCGGCTCAAGGGCTACGGCCGGGGACTTTTGATATGTTCACCTCCTCCTAGATAGTCCAAATAAAGTTAGGCACAAAGTCAAAAATTGTGTTTCAAGCATTTCCCTTTATAGGTACCTTTTTTTGTGAATTCGTTGCCTGGCCTAATTTTGAGTTATTTTTTGTTATCATCGGCGAATTTTTTGTCACAATTTGCCGCCCCTAATATTTCGCCGCCCTAGGCCCGGGCCTACTGTGCCTTATGGGAAATCCGCCACTGCCGGGATCTAATATTTCATTAAGTTTCTTTGGCTTCGACAGATTTGAAAAAGACGGGCTTTTAGGTAAGCTTTTGTATCAATGCAAAAATTATTTCAACAAACCTACGAATTTTAATAATAGAAATGTAAAAGTTTCTTTTCACCACACCATCTCGTAATGGTTCCCCTTATTCATAAACGTTTACTAAAGTTGACAAGCCGATAATAATCGTTAGTCCCTTTCCGACGTATTGGTATGATGGAAAGGGACAAACGATTATCATCGGCTTGTCAACTTTAGTAGACGTTTATGAATAACGGGGTAAGTCTTCATAATTGTGCTGAGGCGGGAACCATTTCGTGGTAAACTATTTATTTATTTTATGTATAAATTTGTTTGTTTGCCGAAACGTGAGGTGGATGAGCTATCTGTATGATGACGAAGCCTGCGCTGTGGATCTGAAGTTACGTATGCTGTTATTATTATCTTGTTTTTTTTTAGGGGATTTCTTTATTATTTTATATTTGCGTATCTTATAGTTTATCACGAACAAATGCGATTTTTTTTAACTGTTAAGAAAGTTGTAATAATATCTACGAAAGTGGCAATAGAAATTTGTTTTATTTAGTCTATTGTTGTTTAACCGTTCGTGCTAATTAATGTTGATACCCGAGCAAGCGAAAGATACCAGAATAGAAACACGAGTGGTTCGAAAAGTGGAATCTTGAACGTTGCAAGGGTTTCAAGGCACGAGGGTTTTGCCACGTTTGCCGTCACGTTTGACGCCAATTTTGCCACGGAGTGAAACACAAAACATTTCACCGCACGCGAGGAAAATAATAATTTAATAAAATATTTTTTTATTTCACTCGGTGGCAAAGCTTGTTTAGCCCTCGCGCCTTTAAATCCTTGCAGCACTCAATATTTTAATTTAAATAAACATTAAAGTTTGCCTTTGAGGTTGTATATTTTACAAACAATAAATATTTGAGTACTTAGGTTCTGTATATAGCCTAGGTACCAGACTTTACCTGCTGGACCTACATTTATCTCGACCCTACTCTAACCGGCCAGACGTGTAGCTTTCCATCTAAACCTGTAATACATTTCCCTAGGGATTTCTACAAAAAGGGCCACTAATTTTAGACTTTGCTAAATGTTATGTTATTTCCACGCAGAACCTACGAGTAATAGAAAAAACCGGCTAAGTGCGAGTCGGACTAGCGCACGAAGGGTCCCGTAGCAATGACTCAAAAAACGACGGTATATTCACGTTTGTTTTATGGGTTTTATGGGAGCCTCACTTAAATAATTATATATTCTGTTTATTTTTTTTTGTTGTTATAGCAGCAACAGAATGATGTATAGAAATACATCATTTGTGAAAATTTCAACTGCCTAGCGTTCACGGTTAATAGATACAGACTGATGACAGACAGACGTACAAACGGACAGCAAAGTATTAGTAATAGAGTCCTCTTTTCCCTAAAAAGGCTAAATTATTAAAAACTCCTTTGAAAACACAATACTTAAATATATTGCTGCCCTCTCGAATAATCTACCTCAAACAAGCGAGTAGGACTTATCTAAATATAAGTACCTACACTTATCGTACAAATAAATTAAGTAAACAAAAATTAATTACATAAACGGAATTTCATTATTCACCATTTCTTAAACTTTCACCTCAAATATGCGCTAATAGAATTAATTTTACTAAATTAGAACTCAAAATATCTGTATAAATGCGAGTGTAAATATCGTGTAATCTTCATAATTGTATAAAAAAATAACTAAAAAACATTTAATACTATATTAAATCACATTTACTACCGGGTCTATCGCGAATTTATTTTATTAGGTACCTTTATTTAAAAATATGGATCTCATGGTCTGAAATAACCAATTTTTTTAAATATTTACCTACGTTTCGACACAGGTTTCACTGATCGTGGATGCGAAAGTTTTAAATACCTTCAAGAAAAGAGCGTACTCCCATCTTAAAGGCCGGCAACGCGCTTGCAACTCTTCTGGTGTTGCGGGTGTCCATGGGCGGCGGTAATCGCTTACCACCAGGTGATCCGTCTGCTCGTTTGCCTCCTATTTCATAAAAAAAAAAAAAAATACTATATTTAATACTACTTCTAAAAAAAAATACCTGTTAATATATCCCAGCAACTTCACAGTACTCGTTCACCACCTCAAATTCAAACCACACACTTCACAACACACAACTACGTTTTACTTCGCGATGTTTGTCCGCTAGTCACTCCACGTCTGTCCGCGAGCACGTCTGGACACTGACTGGTGAAGCGGTGCGCGCAGGTGGACCAGTGTAGAAGGACCCTTAACATTCAATGCTTGCGCGAGCTACGCGCTACGTTCGTACCACGCATTTTCCACTTCGTAGCAAAAAGCGCCTGTAGGCCAACTAGTTTCCAAGCGAAATTGGATTTTTTAACGAACACAAAATCATTAATGGCGTAATTGCAGTCTTCTTAAATTGTAAAAAATCTAATTGGATTTTATGTTGGATTTATTGGAGTCTTCTTAGAGTTAAGTATTTTTTTATTGTTTCTGAGATAAGATAATAAAGCTACATGAAAAGTTACAAAAAAATAGTACATTTCGATGCTAGTGCGGAAGGTATGTCATTACTTCACGAGTACCGAGATATCTCGCCACGAGCCGCCGGCGAGTGGCAAGACTCGGGACGAGTGAAGAATGACATTTCCGCACGTGTACCGAACGACGTTTTTTAATACAGTTGCGAAAAAATAAGAAAAACATTGTTAATCGTACACTAAACAAAAGTGGTAACAGTGACAGCTCGGTTAGACGTCGTCTTTAAGTATATTATATCTATGGGCGTTTGGCAGCTATTCCGTTCCATTCAGTCAACTTATTAAGAACGGAATTTTCAATATTGAATATTAAAAAATAAACGTGTTATAATGATGAAGAGGTAAGTAATTAAATATGAAATATGTAATATTTTTCGTATTCTTACATTAACGGTAGGTTTTTATGCTGATTACGACGTTTAAAGGAAACTAATATTAACACTCATCAATAAGTAGTCGTGAATTGGAACAAGTATAGATTTAAAAAAATTGGAAAAGTAAAAAGCACTAGTTCGAGATAACCAACTTTCCGCACGCTAAACAGCTACGTAAAGTAGCACTTTTTGAGCAACTGTATTAAAAAAATCTTGTTTTTTTTTTTTTTTTTTTTTTTTTTTTTTTTTTTTTTTTTTTTTTTTTTTTTTTTTTTTTTTTTTTTTTTTTTTTTTTTTTTTTTTTGTGACATGTTTACCAATATTATTTATTATGTTATTCATATATATGGTACAAAAACAAGTCAAAAAACAATAAATAAAAATAACTTAAAATTAAACTAAAATACAAACTATTCTAAAATAAAATAAAAGTAATCTAAACTAAATCTAAAAAAGGCCCCTGTGGCAAGGTCCCCAAGATGCTGGCTGCGTTACCCCGCTGAACTGCCAGACTAAAGCGTTGAGCGAGGTAACTGCCAGCTCTCGGGTCCCCAGTTGCGTCCCTGAGTCTCTTTGAAAGGTTTCCAAAGAGACTCAAGGCGCCAGGACCCCACGGACCCAGGGTCTCGACGCCGAAAGGAACGAAAATGTATTCGGCGCCGAGACCGCGATACTTCCCAACCTTTGCGTTTTCGGCCGCCTCCGCAGCAGCTGCCGCCCTCGCAGAGGTTCCGTGGAGATGTGACGGGGCCAGCGTGTCTACGCAGGTTGCGTCCCACACTAGCACCCGCCCCATACTCCACGGAATCAAGGACATCCCGTCAGGTCTCTTGCCGTCACTTCTCAATATGCCGGTCGGCTCCAATAGAGCAGGCACATTGACCGACGCAAGAGACCGACGGATGATGTCGTTAAGGGCGGCATGCCTGGAGAAGCGGCCCGCGCTCCGCTGGCAGGAGAGACCGTGGTGGCCTAACTCATCTACGTCCGCACCGCAGGGGCAACGATGAGGGGCACACACCGGGATACCCAAACGGAGGCAAATCGAGAGCCGGAGTGTGTTGGGCTCTAAAAAAGTTCCAATTTTAGGAGAAGGATGCGCGCGGAGCCAGTGCCCAGCCTCTCTAGTACCTACTGCCAAGAGTCTAGCTCTTTCCGCAGCGCCGCCGCACTGGTCAAGAAGGGTAGCTGAAGCCAATTTGCACACTGGGTCGTCCCAATTTCTTTGTGAATTTGGATGTTCAGGGAGGTCTTGACCGGGACACGCACGCAGCCACGCATTCTTTGCGTCTTCCAAGCCCGGGATCTCATAGTTTGTGCGAAGGATTTTACCTATGAGACCCAACGAACTGTGGACCGACGACAAAAAAGCTGGCAAAGCTACACCCGACATCCTACGGATGCCTAAGCCACCGTGCCTGATAGGAAGGGACCCTTGACACCATGACCGATCACTGAACTTAATGTTGAGGACTTTCTCTAAATTATTTTTAATTAAATCATCTACTCGCGATAAAAGATCTTGATTCTTCCACAAAGGACAGCAACGGAGCACATATGTTAACTTTGGAATGAAGAGACAAAATTTGATAATAGAGAGTGCATAGTGGGGACTAATTTCGAGTAAACGATGAGAATTATCCTGGAATTTTGATATAGAATTTTCAATGTAATCGGGATAACTTTCCTCGAATACTGGGGATCCTAGGAGGCAAAGTGTACGTCTATCGAGAATTTTAATATTGGGGGCCAGCTGATTGAATCGTTGTATCAAGCTATTGACATCGACGACGCAGGAATCTGGAATGTAAAGTTCGCATTTATCGAAATTTAAAGTTAGGCCGATGGATCTGAATTTATCGTTTATCAACGAAAGGTCGCCCAGTACAGAGTCCACGTCACCTCCTAGAGTCCCATCGTCCAAATACCATACATTGAATTTTGATGACAAATTTTTAATTATTTGGTTTATACCTAAACTAAAAATTGCCGGCCCCAGGGGATCTCCTTGCTGGCAACCGACTTCGGACGACAATTCGTTTGAACGATACATCAGTTTTGAAGGGTCCCTATAACAATGTAGTAGGTAATTGTATATTTCAGGGATGTGAGATTTTACCTTTTTCTTATAGGTGTACAGTTAGATATCATTAAGATATTGCGACTTTAATGCTTTAAAAACTCTGAAATTTGCATTTTTATCTCATTTATCTCCATCGTACAGGCAACGTAAACGTACCATAATATAACATATAACATATAATTCCATACATTACAACCTGCGTATCTATGTAAAGCCTCCTCCACACTCGTGCGCGAATCGAGCCGCGAAGCCGCGAACGTGAGTGTGGCGTCGATTTTCGCAGACAGCGAAATCGACTCCACACTCGCGTTCGCGGCTTCGCCCGCGATTCACGCGCATAGTCTGGAGGGGGCTTAACGAGTAGCCACTGTGCCGCGCTCCAAATGCATCTGGGCTATAACCGCGAAAATCGAAGTTCGCAAATTGCGGGGATTTTTCTCTATCACTCTAATTACGCCTTCGTTGGAGTAAAAGAGAAAGATCCCGCCATTTGCGAATTTCTGTTTTCGCGGTAGCCGCTCTGGTAAGTATTGACCTTTACACTGGTTCTGAGTCATACGTTAGCTAAGCATAATTAATAGCACCCAAACCCTTACGCTAATAAACTCAAAACGTCCAATCAACCATGTGAAACAATTGAAAAGTAACCATAATACATTGCATTAAGGTTAAAAATCAAACGCATTACGCTGCTTGTAGGATTTAAACACCTAAAAATGTTAGCCCATCTTGAATTCAATATACTTATTGGTTGTAAATAATTTAATAAGTTTTTTAATTATTTAAAGGACGTTTAGGAATCGAACCTTTTTGGGAGCTCATTATTTATACAGGGTTCTGTATTGGTTTGTAGAGGGTCATTTATTTCTGTAGATTTGATTACTTTAAGGACGAAAAAGGTTGAAGGATACAGGATACCTATACCTACATGGGTCGCCGGCGAACCTTACTGCCGTATTCGAACTTCATGATATTTACAAGAGACGACACGTACTAGATCCATCCTAGATACGTTATAGTTTAGATATCAACTAGTTCTCTTTTGCAGCGCAATTCGGGCAACAAATGTCACTTTTACGTTAGATAGAATAAGATATCTAGTAAATGGAATTGGCTCTCTAAGTCATCCTGTGGAAATCGTTCAAGAGTAATCTCCAGAATCACGCAAATGCCAAATTTGACAGGTTAGATCTTAAACATATCGTTATCGTATCTTGATGATGTCTAAAAGATATCTAATAGATGTCTATTTCAAAATCCGAATCGGGCCCTTAGTACCTGTTTCAAATTACATCGATTTTAGGCGATGTAATTTGAAACAGGTACAGTCACCTGCAATAATATGCTACACAAAGAAGCCCGCAAAAATATATTAAAACAGTACTACCTATGTATTTCCCGCACCAGTGCGTAAAATACGAGAGCACTTTTCGTGCGTATGTCAAAAGTACTGTGAAACGTTGCACGATATACGTGCGAATAGGTAATTCGCAACTCGTGTCGAATTTCCTCCTTTCCGCACTTGTATCGTAAATAACTATTTCAATAAATTGCAACATTGATAACGGGGTTTCATCATCATCATCATCTCAGTCATAAGACGTCCACTGCTGAACATAGGCCTCCCCCTTGGACCTCCATACGTGCCGGTTGGAAGCGACCCGCATCCAGCGTCTTCCGGCTTTGCTACATACAAAAGTAATACATCTTCCATACATTGTATAGCCATCATTTGTATGCAATCAACATCTATTGTTAGAAAAGAAAAGCAATCACGGGAGCATCTGAGGGCTTAGAGAAAATCGGGTTCCATTATAGGAGGAAACATCAATTACTGATTAGAGGTCATTGTGGCTTCTGTTTCCTCATTTGGCCAGGTAAAAATAAGGCTAATTATCTATTGAATATTATTGCGAAATATAAGTCTGCGAAACAAAAATTCGAAAAAATGTCACAGGCATCATAGATATGGCAAATATACATAGGCAGCTAACATAAATAACATCAAATAGCTTTTTAGAACATTTTTTTATATTTGAATTTGTGTTACCTATTTCAAGTAAAAACACTACTATATACATTATACACCGAGATATATTTTATATAAAAAAATAAATAAAAAGAATATAGAAAAACGAAGAAAGATATGCTACGATTTTGATGGCATACTCAGTGCCAGTGTTATTTATACGTCATAATTTCATAGAGGTTTGACGTTTAAAATAACACTTGCATGACGTGTGCTATCAAGATCGTTGCAGACTTATCTCGGTCTAACTGTAGGCACCTGACGCGATAGCAGAGGGCGCTGGGTCGATTCCAGCCCTGGGCACTGGAGGCCTAGGTCACTTTTTCTTCGTATATGACATCTATTTCGGTTTGCATCTCGCGCATGAGAGGAGTGGGACGTATAGGTTGAATTATTATTATTATTGCATCAAATAGGGCAAATAGTACATTGTGTATTAAGGGCGGGAAATAAGAAATTACGAACGAGTGTCAATTTTAAGCCCGACGCGAAGCGAGGGCTTAAAATGTTCACGAGTTTCTTTTTTTTTGAAATTTTCGCCCTAGGGCGGAAAAAATCTTTTCCGAGCAAGTGTGATGAAAAACACTTATTTACACGTAGGGCTTGCGGGCGGGAAGTTGAAATTTTCGCCCTAGGGCGGAAAAGTGTTTTATACAGAAGTTTGTTTTTATTAATTCTCCTTTTTTTCATTACAAGTGTGATGAAAAACATTGTGTGTGCCACGGGCGGTAAAGAAATTCCGAACTCGTGAACATTTTAAGCCCTCGCTTCGCGTCGGGCTTAAAATTGACACTCGTTCGTAATTTCTTATTTCCCGCCCTTAATACACAATGTACTATTTTAATACAGTTGCTCAAAAAGTGCTACTTTACGTAGCTGTTTAGCGTGCGGAAAGTTGGTTATCTCGAACTAGTGCTTTTTACTTTTCCAATTTTTTTAAATTTATACTAGTTCCTATTCACGACTACTTATTGATGAGTGTTAATATTAGTTTCCTTTAAACGTCGTAATCAGCATAAAAACCTACCGTTAATGTAAGAATACGAAAAATATTACATATTTCATATTTAATTACTTACCTCTTCATCATTATAACACGTTTATTTTTTAATATTCAATATTGAAAATTCCGTTCTTAATAAGTTGACTGAATGGAACGGAATAGCTGCCAAACGCCCATAGATATAATATACTTAAAGACGACGTCTAACCGAGCTGTCACTGTTACCACTTTTGTTTAGTGTACGATTAACAATGTTTTTCTTATTTTTTCGCAACTGTATTAAAAAACGTCGTTCGATACACGTGCGGAAATGTCATTCTTCACTCGTCTCGAGTCTTGCCACTCGCCTGCGGCTCGTGCATATCTCGGTACTCGTGAAGTAATGACATACCTTCCGCACTAGCATCGAAATGTACTATTTCATCTCTCCTGTTCGGAAAGTTTACCTTTCATAGGCAGATAACTGGGTGGAAAATTGCATTTCCCACCCTAGGGTGGAAAGTAATTTTTTTTAAATTTTTACTTCGAACAAGGGCTAACAGCAATATATGCCATATTATAAGCTCTCATATCAGCTTCCGCAGGGCTGAAATTGGCGCCGTTTACATTTTCAAGTGATTCGAGTGACTTATAGTTATGTGGTTTACCTATATATCTGTTAATAATTTGTTCTAAAGAATTATACTTACCAATAATAAACCTACATTTCTCGTGTTTAACTTTCCTCATAGTCGAAATGAAAAGTAGTGTTTAACTCGGGTAAAAGTAACCATCTCACCCTCGAACTATCGGCGCTCTCTCTTCGTTCGAGCGCCAAAATATATCGGGTGAAATGGTTCACTTTCCACCCTTGGTTATCAATCTACTATTTATAGTTAACATCCAGAGAGGAATATGGAGACTACGTTTGTATGGAGAAGCGGTAGTACAGTCGACGTCAAAGATATGTTTACACTTTTGTACCTTACTCCTTTGTAATAAGGTGAAAAGTGTAAACATATCTTTGACGTCGACGGTACACCACCTTAATACTACAAAGAGTTCATTAGACAACAGTAACAGTGCCAAGTCTCCAATTCCTCGCCGTAGTCGAGTAAAAGCCTATTAAATGTGTCCCAAAATATTTCTCTTTTGAACAAATTGTCTCTTTGAACAGACAATCAGGTGTCCGATTCAGAATTGACATTTTGTTACGGTTTTGGTCATTAAATTGTTTATACGACAACGGTGCACGAGTTGCAGTCGCCGCGAGCACTCGAGCCTGAGGAAGGACACCCGACGGGACCGAAACATGTCGTCTCAAACGAAAAATTCAAGTGAGTGAAACCGTGGTGTATAAACAATTTATTATTGGTTTTGGTCATATTTTGATATGACCTTTAAGATCCGTCACGCTGATTGATGCATGCGAAATTAAGTGAGAGCCGTACGTGATATGAGAGCCAATCACCAAGACGACCGTCAAGGTCATATCAAAACCAGATCAAGACCATAACACACACACACATACACACACACACAGCACAACACACACACACACACACACAACACAGCACAGAATAAATAATAGCACTACGTTACAGAAAAGAAACTTGCTACAAAACCGAAGTTTGACAGAGGTTTAGGATCGAATTATGCTATCCCTTTCTAATATATGGCACTATCCCTTTCGGCTATTTAGGGTTGTCAAAATTCAAGCGATTATCTTATCTGTGGTCGTGCACGCAAGGGGACGTCAAGTTGTGTCAACCCCAATAATTGCTCGGAGCAATGCTGAGCCGAACGGAGCCGAGTTTGCCGAGCAATTTTTGGGACAACCCGTAGAAAATTTTATACAGAATATTTACGTATAAGACGTTACAATTTTGTTATGGGCTACCGTTTACAAATTATTTACGGAAAACTATAAAAAGGAACCATTAAACCCGCCCTACCCGTTAGCCCCCCACCCTCCGTAACTTTTAGTATGTTATTTAATACATCATTTCCTACAACTATGCCAAAATACGCGACCACACATATTATTTCCCCCTTTCTTCCTTCGTCCTAAAAACCGTTTATTCGTGGCAAACGTTGAATGAATAACAATCGCGGTAAAAGAAGTCAATATTATGGAAAATGGAAAGTTTTTAAAGGGTTCCAATCCACTTCTACAGGTGTTCAAGTATTACCATTAACACGCCATTTCCATGTCGCGGAACTTAATTCAACTTAATCTAAGTTCCAGTATCGTGTTGCTACGTTGTTTGAAATTCCGGCTGAATGCGAAGTGTCTGTTATATTGCGGTTGTTTTGTTCTAAAACTGATTCGAACTGACATTCTGTTATAGTAGTTTATGTGACTTCTATAGATCGTGTCATTCACGATGACGCGCGAATTTGACAAATCTAACCTTTAACTGCTTGACAATACGAACCAAGGTATACATAATGAAAAGCATTACAATATTATAATTTACGAGGCTGGGTTTATGAAACGAAAGAAGTGAGTTTCATAAGAGGATCGTACACGAGTAGGTCGTATAAAACGTCATCTCGGTGATGTTATAATAGAAGTCTAATCAAATTGCTTTGTTTCTCAGAGTTGTTCTAAATTTCAATGTAATTAACATAAACATAAAGATACAATCGCAGAGACAGGTTTCTTAACATTGGCCGTTAGCTTAAATCGTTTCTGAATATATTATAGGGAGATTATGATATGTAGATAAAAATCTCATCATAAACTATAGGGCGGGGCGATTCGAACTTAGTACTTGATTGGGACATTTATATTAACATTTCCGGTTATTTCGAGGGCAGTACGAATTAATACCATACTGTAACACTCATTATCTATGCGGCCAAATGGTACAACTTCACCGCTTAAACACGAGATGGCGCTCTAAGACACGAATTAAGGTTAAGTACCGGAGACGCATTACGAGACCCATCTGCATAATAACAGTACATCACGATACAAGTGCGAAAAGTAGGAAATTTGCAACGAGTGGCGATAAATTGAAACACGACCGAAGGGAGGGTTTTAAATTCACAAGAGTTGCGAATATTTTAATTATTGAATCAGCTCACAAAATAATTGGTTGAGAATTTAAATTGAGACAAGTAAAGGAGAAAATCCTTACGAAAGCATTTTTGCGCAAGCTGAAACGGAGACCTTCGCTGACGTTCGGTAGAATACGGTAATCTTAAAGAGCGATACAGCAATGTATAAATAATAAGTAAAAAACCGGCCAAGTTGCTGTTATAGCGGCAACAGAAATACATCATCTAAGAAAATTTCAACTGTCTAGCTATCACGGTTCGTGAGATACAGCCTGGTGACAAACAGGTGGACAAACGGACGGACGGACGGACGGACAGACGGACAGACGGACAGACGGACAGACAGACAGACAGACGGACAGACGGACAGACGGACAGAGGGACAGAGGGACAGACGGACAGACGGACAATGGAGTCTTAGTAATAGGGTTCCGTTTTTACCCTTTAGGTACCACGGAACCCTAAAAAGCTACGGTCGGCACTACGGTCGGCCGCACCGTCCAGACTTTATCATTTTAAGATGAAGATATTTAAATGCACAGACATTGCGAAAATATAAACACTGTTTAAATGAAGCTCTTTAATGTCAAACTTTAAAGCCAGCGAGTCCCAGGAAGGGCTCAGCGAGTTTTGAGAGAATAATCCTTCGCGTCATACTGTATAATGAGATATTTTGCAGGACTCGCGACTAACTTACTATCCGGTATCCGGCCTATCTGGCCATTATTTTAACATCCGGCCGGATACCGGATAGGCCACTATAATCGTACTCGTTTATTATTTTAAATAGTATTTTATACAATCGTGATATAATAGAGAGCTTTTCAGTCGAGTACCGTGTTTAGGCAACGAAGCTTGCTGAGTTGCCTAAGTCAGGTACGAGATTGAAAAGCTTGATTATATTACTATTGTATACAATACTTTTTCTACGAGCCAACAAAAATAATACTTTTCTCAAACATGCAATGAAATATTGATGTTATGTTCCTTATAATAGGCTGCGAAGTATGACGTTTCAGGTGCGGCTAGGACAAAAGGTATTTAATGGAATTTCATACAAATCTTGCAGGCCTAGGCCGGCAAAGTCCTCTTTTTTAATTTTCATTTCACAGATATTTGTGACACAGCATCGTGGCATTCATCCATAAAAAAAACTAGAGGCAGTATTGGCTTTATGGTTCGTAATGACACTGCCACTACGCCTATAAAAAAAAACAAAAAACAATGTTTGCTATAATTTGCAGTTTTATTTGTATAAAATCAACATGAACTTAATAAATAATACATTATTAACCAAATTTTATAATTTAAATTATAAATTTAACTACACATATAAAAACATTTAAAATATTTCATCATCTAAACGTTAGCGGTACAAAGGTCTACTCAAACACGCGTAGTTATTTTTTTTAAAATTGTTATGGAGGTAAAGTTGAAAAATTTTCATTCTGTTTTATTGGATTTATGGTGCGTTGTTGATTTTTTGACTTTAATATGAGTTCCGACGAAATAATGAAATTAATTGTAATCGTAGGTGTTGGAATTGGCAGCGTAAGCAGAATTGATTTTAAATAACTTGCTGCCTCTGCCGCCAAGTCAAAGACGAAGTATGTATATGGTTGCTTATGGCAATTTTATTATTTGAGAAACTAAGAAAAATGGCTTACAGTTTATTAGAAACAGTTTTGTGGCATATTTTAAATGAATGTAACTACAAATTCGTCAACACTGTGGAAATTATAGTTATTTACTCCATGCATAAAGCAACGATGTATGTGAAATATGATATCAACATGAAAGGCTATGTAAACTTATTATGTGACGAAAACGATAGTCAGACGGATACAAGGTGAAAAAATCAAAGATACTTACCTAGTAAAAATACACGACTCGTGTAAAACATACGCGTGATAATGATATAGGTACGTGCTGGTTATATTTTGGGTGTAGTTTACTTTTAGTTTTTTCTATAAATAAAACTTGGGTTTCGTGGATTTTTTATTTTATTTATTTCATTGCATGTTTGAGAAAAGCACTATACATACCTCGGCGGGAAATGGGGTTGCCCGCGCTCAGACCTATCCGGCCTCGCTTCGCTCGGCCGTCTATATGTCTTCGGCCGGCAACCCCTTTCGTCCCGGCCTCTGTAGTAATGTACTATTAAACTAGTAGAATCATACAAACAAACCAAACCAAAAGTATACACAGCTAAGATACGCAAGCAGCCGCGGTACGCGCCCCGACCGCCGCGCCCGGCACGTTGGTCAACGACACCTTCTCGTAACTCATGAGGCCCTGGTACTTGCTCCGCGCTAAATTAAATTTTTAGACAGTTGTTTCCTCGATTTTGGCCACCCTAGCCTATGGAGACTAACAAGCAACACTAAGTGGTTTTTGTAGTCTATGGATGTTGCTATTTTAAGGGTGTCACATGCGCGTTTCTGACTTATGAACCAATTGTTTCTACTATACAACCTAAAATAAATAATTAATTTGAGCTTTGGTTTTGTTTCGTCCTGTGGATCGCGGACAGCTGTGATTGGTCAATTTCATTATAGTTGACTAAACTGTATCGTAATGAATATTATAGTTGAGTTGGGAGCCCATACATTAAAAATACCCAATTGAAGTTTGGTGTAAGAAATCTTAATTCAAGAATTATAGTCGACGAGTAGGAAAACAATTTTTCATATCTCATGCTCTGAAAGTGGGTCGTTGTTGTTCTAAAAGGTGCGCAGAAAGTGATACGTTTATGCTCTAGTGCAGAAAAGTGGTGTACTCCTCTGCGTCCCCGTCCCACGAACAACTGGGTGGAAACAAAATGGAAAAATAGTGTCTTTATTTCGTCGCCTGGAACAATTGTTAATTGTTTAATTTTACTTATCCCACGTTGATACTTTTTTTATAAAAAATGATGTAAGTGAATTGTTAAAAACAAATTATTCTTGATTTCTTTCGTTGAATTCTATTTACTCGATTTCATAAGGCGGGAACCGAAAGGAATACACCAAAAATATATTTTTAAACCTTACACTTGCGTAAATGAGCAAAGGCAGAATCTTATACAGCCACAGTTAAACGTTTGTACGATATTAAATTGATTTTTTAAAGTTATTTAGCACTATATTTATGATAATAAAATAAAATACAAGATAAAAATTACTTACTTATATTATTAATTAAATTGTTATTTAATATTTAAAATACTTATATTATGTTATTATGTGGCGCGGCGCACCAAGGTCGCGGTGCGGTCCGGTAGTCTGTTGCGGCTTTTAGAACGAAAAAGTATAAAATAAAAAAGTAAGAGGCAATCCCGCTGATTTTCAAAATAGAATGAACAAATCATTTTAAAAATTACTGCAGTTTGTTAAAAAATGTGTGTTTTCGTAAATATTGCAATCTAAATGATTTTCGCTAGGGGTTATTTATCTCCACACATGTAAAGTCTCCGATTGCAACTATTGCAAGTGAGTCCTAAGGAAAATAAATCATGGCCGTAGATTTATTAGGTACTTCTGAGGGTACTTCCATTACTGATTTTGCGAAAGTGCCTTGTCTTGTTTGGTTTCCTCGCATTCGATATGAAAAGTAGAGTGTTTAACTCGGGTGAAAGGCACCATTTCTGTCTCGGACTATTGGCGCTCTCACTGCGTTCGAGCGCCAAACTACCTCGACAGAAATGGGTGCCTTTCAACCCTTGGTTAACAATCTACTATAATCATTCCACTGACTTGCACGCGCACTCATTTCGAACCTAGAAATGAGTCCGCGAGAACGTTCACTACGAAACAGGTCAAAACCTGCACAATGCGCACCTGAAAAACTGTAATGTAGGTATGTATAGTTCCGCCGCGCCGCCAGCCGAATATTCGGCGGCCGGATACCGAACATTCGGCCGATGGTCAGGCCGAATATCCGGTATCCGGCCACACAACTATCCGTTGCATCTCTACTTGCGACACCTCGGCCGCCACAATACTTTATAAGCCGGAGGCCTAGAGAGGTATTATATAATTTTAAATTTGTTATGGTATTGTTATTGATATGTTGAGATCTCTCGCACTTGTTGTTAAAATTGTAAAATTTTAATACCAATCCTATTTGGGCCGATTTTATTTTGTTATCGGTGTTTTTTTGTTAGATTTGGATAAAATTTGGCTGGTTTGAAGAGCTCCTTCATGTTGGGTGGGATAAAAACAAAATCACACTTTCTAAATAAATATAAAAATATACAAAATCTCGTAACTCAAAGCAAAGATATATACTCCGTATAAGATAAATAAAGTCTAAGAAATAATGTTTAAGAAAAAAAAACCGACTTCCATGGGGGCCGATGAAAGATTACTGTAGATGGTACACTATCTAGAAAAGGAGGTAAAACCACCCACTTTTCTACTAGCATTTCGCTTCTGTATAATGGCTCCTCTACAGGATGGGCCAACGCCGGCCACTCCAAGGGACGCAGCCATGCGGTAGAATGAGATAGCAATATCACTTGCTCCCTCTAACGCATAAATGCGTCCCTTGGAGTGGCCGGCGTTGGCCCATCGTGAAGAGGAGCCATGAGGGTCGTAGTTCTAGCCTAACCTAATCCACTCCTCAGATAGCAGTTCGGTTCTGTGCGGATCGCAGTTCGAACCTAATCAAACCCACTTTTCAAGTAGCATTTCGTTTCTGTAAGGCTCGCAGTTCTAACCTAACCTAATCCTTGTTCGGTTCTGTGAGGATCGCAGTTCAAACCTAACCTAACCCACTTAATGGCGCATGCCGTGCGGTGTACCGTACGGGGGTTCAAGCGGGAGGGGCTAGTAAGATTGGCATCATCGTACTTTATACCTACATTAATTTTATGGTAGGTAATCATAGTTGTTTATTTAGTTAAGGTATCATAGTGGTTTTCTGGATCAAGGTCCGGGTCCGAGTCCGGGTCCGAATCCGGGTCCGAGTCCGGGTCCGAGACCGGGTCCGAGTCCGGGTCCGAGTCCGGTTCCGAGTCCGAGTCCGAATCCGGGTCCGAGTCCAGGTCCGGGTCCAAACCGGATCCGGGTCCGAACCGGATCCGGGTCCGAACCGGATCCGGGTATGAGTCCGAGTCCGGGTCCCAGTCCAAGTCAAAATCGAAATTCGTAATCACCAAACGTGTACCATGCGTCATTGAAGAGTTCTGTTCTGGTCATCATCAGCAGTTCCACTTCATCAAATGCGACAGTTTTTAATGAAAATGCTTGATTTTCTAATGTAAATACAAAAATCTCTATACGCATGCCTTTAAGATTTGAGGAGTTCCCTTGATTCCTCATGGATCCCATCATCAGAACTCGAGCTTGACAAAAATGTGGCTTAAAAACTTAACTTGCTTAACGAACATAACGAAAAGGAAAAATCGCCAAACGTGAACTATGCGTCGTTTAAGAGTTCTGTTCTGATCATCATCAGCAGTTCCACTTCATCAAATGCAACAGTTTTTAATGAAAATGCTTGATTTTCTAATGTAAATACAAAAATCTCTATACGCATGCCTTTAGGATTTGAGGAGTTCCCTTGATTCCTCATGGATCCCATCATCAGAACTCGAGCTTGACAAAAATGTGGCTTAAAAACTTAACTTGCTTAACAGACATAACGACGAGGACAAATCGCCAATCGTGAACTATGCGTCGTTGAAGAGTTCTGTTCTGATCATCATCAGCAGTTCCACTTCATCAAATGCAACAGTTTTTAATGAAAATGCTTGATTTTCTAATGTAAATACAAAAATCTCTATACGCATGCCTTTAGGATTTGAGTAGTTCCCTTGATTCCTCATGGATCCCATCATCAGAACTCGAGCTTGACAAAAATGTGGCTTAAAAACTTAACTTGCTTAACAAACATAACGAAGAGGACAAATCGCCAACCGTGAACTATGCGTCGTTAAAGAGTTCCGTTCTGATCATCATCAGCAGTTCCACTTCATCAAATGTCACTTTTTTGGGTGTATATGCTTGATTTGTTGATAAAAACCCAAAAATCACTATATGTTTGCCTTTAAGATTTGAGAAGTTCCCTCGATTCCTCATGGATCCCATCATCAGAACTGGGTTTTGACAAAAACGAGACCAATCTGTATGCATATACATTCAATCAAAAATAGTACATTTCGATGCTAGTGCGGAAGGTATGTCATTACTTCACGAGTACCGAGATATCTTGCCACGAGCCGCAGGCGAGTGGCAAGACTCGGGACGAGTGAAGAATGACATTTCCGCACGTGTATCGAACGACGTTTTTTAATACAGTTGCGAAAAAATAAGAAAAACATTGTTAATCGTACACTAAACAAAAGTGGTAACAGTGACAGCTCGGTTAGACGTCGTCTTTAAGTATATTATATCTATGGGCGTTTGGCAGCTATTCCGTTCCATTCAGTCAACTTATTAAGAACGGAATTTTCAATATTGAATATTAAAAAATAAACGTGTTATAATGATGAAGAGGTAAGTAATTAAATATGAAATATGTAATATTTTTCGTATTCTTACATTAACGGTAGGTTTTTATGATTACGACGTTTAAAGGAAACTAATATTAACACTCATCAATAAGTAGTCGTGAATTGGAACAAGTATAAATTTAAAAAAATTGGAAAAGTAAAAAGCACTAGTTCGAGATAACCAACTTTCCGCACGCTAAACAGCTACGTAAAGTAGCACTTTTTGAGCAACTGTATTAAAAAAGAATTTTCAAAATCGATCTAGTAATGACGGAGATATGGAGTAACAAACATAAAAAAAAATAAAAAAAATAAAAAAAAACATACAACGGAATTGATAACCTCCTTCTTTGAGATTTGGAAGTCGGTTAAAAAACATGCTTCAGAAAATCAAGAAAAATGTATGGTCGAAAAGATGGCGCCATACCTGCGGCCTATTCTCGTGTAGATTTAACAATTTTAACACATATCAGTGAAAGAACAAGGATCAAAGTTTGCGTTCTAAAAGTTTTTATCCTGTGTCGAAAGATGGCGGTAAATTTACTGTGACTATACAAAATTTACTTTGACAATACGCCTCTATACTAAATTACCTTTACTCAAGGATAATTTTGTAGGATTTAAGGTGAATTTTCATTTATATTGTACAGAAAAAAAAAACAGGTAGATAACTCTATCTATACAAAAACATCGACACCAAAATCATAATCAGCAACAAAAATACCTAAGCGAGCGTGGTGCTCAAAATAATCTGGACATAATTTAATTTTTTTTTAAACATTATTGTTCGCGGTCTCTACTGCTCGTATTTACTGACAAAACTGATTTCCTAATCCAAATTTTAATTTCGCTGGCCACAAATCCAGTCTGAAACTTAATTAAAATCAATTTATTGTTAAATTAGCGTCAGTACGGACAAGTTAATAATAAGGACATCAGTCACGAATATGAAGTTGCATTACTCAACATAATAAAACACTTTACTAGTTTACTGCACAATACAAGAAAGAGCAAAGGTGAAATTAGGTATTCCTCTAAGATTGTGGTGTCGCTTAAAGTCAGTAGCAAAAGTAAATAAGAGGTGAGTTGTCTAAAATGATCTAAACACAATATATTTAATAACACAAACGGGTCTACCGCGACATAATAAAAAAAATCATTGTTTTTGCTGAGCTGAGTTGCACCAGCTGTGGTCACGGAAAGTCTGACATCCTAGCAAATGTCAACGGAGATATACCTAAATAAAACACCATTAAACTACCCGAAATTAGTTTATAAAAATGTTCGGGGCATGTGTATAAAACGCGAGAGTTAAAAGTGTTATAGATCTAAACGCAACTTTTTGTCTAAGAAAATAAGATGCGCATATGATTTTGGACACCTAACACTGACACTGTATTTACTGGCTGGTACTTAAATGAAAACATGTTAATATTAATAGTCCTACAAATATTAAAAATAAAAATAAACTAACTTATCTATAAAACTAAAAATTAATACTAAATAAAATAAAATTAAATTAAAAAATGTCCAAGAAATTGGGCCCCTTTGGCATGGTGCCGAGGACGCTGGCAGCATTTCCCCGCTGTATTGCTA
The DNA here is from genome assembly GCF_963556715.1 of Cydia fagiglandana. NCBI lineage: Eukaryota > Metazoa > Arthropoda > Insecta > Lepidoptera > Tortricidae > Cydia > Cydia fagiglandana. Next base: position 642,601 of record NC_085950.1, on the reverse strand, counting down.
AGCTAATACGTTGAGCGAGAAAGCTGCCAGCTCTTCGGTCACCAGTGAAGTCTATAAGCCTTTTTGTGAGCTCTTTAAAATGTGATAGTCCTTATGTGATACCCGTCTCTGTCGCCGATGAAGTTGAAACAAGTTCCGACATCGGCCAATTAGGTATTCAGTCTATCGAGTTAAATTCCGGCAAGCTGGCGGATTTCGATGTTCAATACCAACAAGCAAAAGAACTGTTTACAATTCACAACAAGGGAACAAATCGAATTTAAACTGCTGTGAGACATACTAACATTTAATAATTTTACGGTTTAGACTCACTTGTTTTTAGTCACTCCCGCGACATGTTTCGGAGAGCCTAGGTCTCCTTTCTCAAGCACTAACAGTGCGAGCAGCGTTGACGACAGCCGAGGAAAATTATTAAATATTCAAGGAAACAAATGTTTTTTTTTTGTGTTTAAAGCCGCAAATGTATTTGGTACGTCTTTCTGGTTTAAACACTAAACTGATTTAGATGGTATGTATGCATGTACCTACTCTTTATTATACAAATGTATTACACAAATTTTAATTTTTTTTGGTTTCTTACATTAATTGCATGTAAAAAATACGCAAGTAAGTATAACGGGTTAGCACTGATTGACTAGCACTTATTTTTACGCGGATTAGCAAAGTAATAAGGTAATAGTAAGGTTTTAACACATAAATGTATGTCACAGGATAGGCAGTACAAAGGCGAACTTATTCCTTCAAGGAGTTTAAGGTGTTATATGGAGATAGTTTGAAGCCCGGTACCTATTATGCCTTCCCGGCCTATGTCCTTACATAGGATAGTTTTTATTAATCATCATGTTACGTAGATGAAGGCGGGCAGAAGCTAGTAGACATATAAAACCTAATCTAACCTACCCAGATTAAACTACACCACACAAAGCCTAAACTATCGATACGCACCGGCACAGCTCAGGCACTCGTTAGCGGCACACGCTGTATATACACCGTGAAACAGGCACACGGTGTATATACACCGTGAAACAAGCACAGTAGGCACACGGTGTATATACACCGTAAACAAACGCTAATTGGGAAGCTTCGTTTGCAGTTCCGATGGATGCCCGGTGCTCTATATCAAAGTGTAATTCGGACGTTAAAGATATTATATTGATTTGCTTTTGACTTGATTTTTAGGCTTCCGTCCCTCAAAAGGAAAAAACGCAACCCTTATAGGATCACTTTGTTGTCCATCCGTCCGTCAAGACCCTTTATCTCGGGAACACGTGGAGGTATCGAGTTGAAATTTAAACCATATACTTACCTACTCAGGTCTATGGTCCCGTGAAGCTGTGAAAAATCAAACTTCTAAGATAACGTACCTATAAAAAAGATACGGCCGTTTATGCCGCAAAAACGTACCTATATTTTCGAGACTCTCAAGGGAATCCAAATTGAAAGGGTACTTCCCGTTCACCTTTATAAATATTTTATAGTATTTATACTTCTATAAATACTTTGTACATTAAAATACAAGTATGTTACGTTGGTCGTTGGTCGTCACACTCGAGGCAATATTGTGCGCGCGAGCTGAAATACATAATTGGTAACTGTCTATCGGCGCGATTCGGGAAATGAATTAGAGATTAACTAGATACAATATAATAAAGATATATGTGACGTCCCACGGGTAAAGGTACCTTATGCCGGTTGGCGCTTACGCTATTATTAACGCCGCTCCAATATTATCGCGGCGCTATGCGACGTAAGCGCCAGCCGCCATAAGGTTCCCTTTACCGTGGAACGTCACATATCTTTACTATTTCATGTCTAGTCAGTCTCTAATTGATTTCCCGAATCGAGCCGTATTATAATAAATGTTATACATCTCTGTTATAGCTCTATAAGGCGCAGGTGTGCGCGTCACGGGCTGAGTGAAATATAACGTATATTATATTATACTTGGCTCAGACCATATCCCGTAGATCCAACTCTAAACAACACAGATGGGTGCGAATTTAGTCAAATGTAATATTTAGTCCTTAAATAATTTAGATGATAATAAATAAATATTTAATTTAATTTTAATTATACATATTGACAAATGATATACCTAAGTGATAATTTAATTGTTGATAAAATAACCAATAATGAATGCATGCAAAATTATGTACCTCAATTAAGGAATAAAAAGGCTTTTTTTTATTTATTCTTTTTTTTTATATTTAGTATTTTATGCATTATACAATACAATAAAATACAATACAATACAATACTCTTTATTGCACACCTCACATACACGTAGTTTACAATAAATGGACAATAACATAAACAAAGACAATAGAGGTAACAACAGGCGGTCTCATCGCTTAAGAGCGATCTCTTCCAGACAACCTTTGGGTATCGGAGACATACCGGAGCATTATGCATTATGTACCGTTGCATACAATATTTTTTCAAAGACAGCAGCAAACACCTTAAATAATAAATAAAGGCAAAGTAAACTTTGTATACCACCTGTTCTGTGCCCTTATTTACACATATAAATATTTTGAATTGAACTGAAGAACCTGCTATTTATATTTTCACGCAAAAATGCCCGAATTACGGAACAATTCCTAAATGAAAATTCCTAAAAAGAAATCCCAAATACCATAGTTATTGATATGTTACGTCTAGTGGCGGGTGATCTGTGCATAAGGGACTGTAAAGGAATGAAGCCTTTTGCTAGTTTGACTTAAATTTAGGCCAATTTGACGAAAATTCGAAGGCATCAAAGAAAAAGAAATATTCGTATTCTTACATATGTACCTACGTCTACTCGTATTCAATAGAAAGAAATAAGTTTTATATAATGTATTGGGATAACTTCGAAAGGGGGTAATTTTGAAAGTCACTGTGACGTATCCTGCTCTTGTAAAGAGGTTTTATACTGTGTTTTATATTCATAATTTATTCCTAGTACCTAGTACTATTATTTATTCTGTGCTAATAGCTTTTTCCTTTACAAAGCGGGAAAACGCTGGAATCTGCTACGAGGGTAGCGCTACGATAACGTTGTCAGTGTTGAATGTGTTTCTTTCATCTGTCATCCCGATATTTTTTTACTTTGGTTTGTCGTTTTTCAATGTACAATTTTCATCATGGCCCCCTTTTCCTATATCCCTGGATTATTTGTGACGTTTCACGGAAAAAGGTACCTTATGGCAGCCGGCGCTTACGTAGCACAGCACGGCCATATTATTGGTACATACGGCGTTAATAATAGCGTAAGCGCCAACCGCCATAATAGTACATTGTGCAACATGGGGCGTAAGTTGAATATTGCAAACGAGAGTAAGTTAAATTGCGACGGCTTGCTAGATTTATAGACTCGAGTTTGCAATATTATTACGCCCCGAGTTACACACAATGTTTTTCATCACACTTGCGATACAAATTTAAGTATAAAGACAAAAAACTGTTAATTATGGCACTAGAAACTTCATAACTCCCTAGGGAGAACGCTTTATCTGTAACTCCCGCTAAACCTGCGTGCAATTCCACATTTACTGAGCGAGTGTGATGAAAAGTATCTTTACGTATCTCCGTGGGACGTCACATTTTCTCCCCATTCAGTTACGGAACCCTAAAAATTAATCATTTCTACCCGAAATCCTTGAATCCTTATACTGTAAGCCACAATGTAAAATAATCTTAATCACAACTTAGTATCAAACACTTCCTATACCGTAGGAACGCCACGTAACGTTCAAATCATGATTGATGTGCTAGAGCGAGACGCACGGCGGGCAGAGCGGGACGCACGATCGCGCAAACACTTAATTAACGTAACATTTGGGTTTTGAGTGGAAGAGCACAGAAGTGTGAAGGGAAGAAAGTTCTTTTATGAAAAAAACCGGCCAAGTGCAAGTCCGACTCGCGCATGAAGGGTTCCGTACCATTACGCAAAAAACGGCAAAAAAAAATACAAAATACAAATCATTTATTGTCATTTGTTGTTAATTCTTATATTGAATATGAAACACCTACTGACATGACATACATTTATTAATTTCCGCTACCTAAAGGTTGTCTGGAAGAGATCGCTTTTTAGCGATAAGACCGCCTGTTTTTTAACCTCTTCTTACTGTATTATTTGTATTGTTTGCTGTAATGAGGTGTGCAATAAAGAGTATTTGTATTGTATTGTCAGAAAGTGAGTAATGGAAATGATGTTTATGTTACCTACATAAAGTGCCTCACAATCGGCCAGTATTTGGCGAACAATATATTGTATTAGTATACCTATTTGTATTTACCGGGGTTTGAACCCGGGACCATCAGCTTCATAGGCAGGGTCACACCCACTAGGCCAGACCGGTCGTCGGTAAAGATGAAAACTTCAAAGCCTCGAGTTTCATTGGAATAGTTGGTAAAGCTATTTTGTTTTGACAGACGATAGAGTTTAAGCTTAGAGCATTTAATAACTGGAATCGCCTTTAAGAGCTTACCTCTCTGCCGAAAAATTTGCGCAGTTGTGCAAACTTTTGTAAGGTCTGACATGGCTCTTTAGTACGTTACGTACAAATCATGTAGAACTAGCAATACATTTGACGTCCCCTCCCCCGCTAAAATCGGCGGACTGTTTCGTACAGAAAATGACAGCCATGATGACGTCACTAGTAACTAAATGCTCTAAGAGTTTAAGTGAACGTTTTTCAGCCAAGTGGCTCCGCTGTAGATTGCGCTGTGGCAGGCAATCAGCGTAGGCGGTACCTACGCGTGATATGTTACCTACGAGCTAAAGCTGTGGCTACACTGAACGGAGGGGGTAAAGCTGTGTCTACAACGACCAGAGGGGGTAAAGCTGTGTCTCCACTGAACGGAGGGGGTAAAGCTGTGTCTACACTGAACGGAGGGGGTAAAGCTGTGTCTCCACTGAACGGAGGGGGTAAAGCTGTGTCTACACTGAACGGAGGGGGTAAAGCTGTGTCTACACTGAACGGAGGGGGTAAAGCTGTGTCTCCACTGAACGGAGGGGGTAAAGCTGTGTCTCCACTGAACGGAGGGGGTAAAGCTGTGTCTACACTGAACGGAGGGGGTAAAGCTGTGTCTACACCGAACGGAGGGGGTAAAGCTGTGTCTCCACTGAACGGAGGGGGTAAAGCTGTGTCTACACTGAACGGAGGGGGTAAAGCTGTGTCTACACTGAACGGAGGGGGTAAAGCTGTGTCTACACCGAACCGGAGAAAATGACTAAGTGCAATCAATAATAAAGTTTTTCTTATATTTCTTGCCATTTTTATATATTGTGACCTTTTTTGCCACTTTTGTGTTATTTCTAGTCAGGATCGCGAGCCCTTTTCATCCTTATTGGAGAAAAAAAGTGTCCTAAAATTTCCATACATTTTGTAAACTTTCCTTTTTGTTACCGCCATACAAAGTAGGTAAGTACCTACATGGGGAAATGGTAACACAATAGGAAAAAAACTCAGCGACATTTTTTTAGCCCATTAGGATCGAAAGAGCTCGTGACTCTAAGTAGAAATAACACAAAGGTGGCAAAAAAGTTCAGAAAATATAAAAATGCCAAAAAATAAAAGAAACGCTCAATAACGATCATCACGGCTGGAGCACAATAATAACTCTGTAATATCTTTAGGTATTTAAATAAAAGTACACAAAATCTACCCTCAAATGGCTTCTTAAGCCAGTTGAGGGTAGATGAAAACATTACATGATCAAATAATGTAGTAACGTAGGTTAGCCAATAAATGTTATAAATACCCAAAACTATACAAATTATTTGTTTACTTTTATTTAAATACCTAAAGATACAGAGATAGTATGTGTAAATTCAAATCAAATGCATAGTTTCCAACTACATACAAACTCAATCATACAGACAGAGAGTGAAAACATTAGTATTTATAACTTCGCCATACTCGTGACCAATAGTTAGGATCCAACTCCAACTCAGGTTTATGGCTCCTCTACACGATGGGCCAACGCCGGCCACTCCAAGGGACGCAGCCATGCGGTAGAAAGAGATAGCAATATCACTTGCTCCCTCTAACGCATAAATGCGGCCCTTGGAGTGGCCGGCGTTGGCCCATCGTGTAGACGAGCCTAACAATACCTAGGTTTTACCACAGAATAAATAACTACTACTAATACTTTATACTTTAAATATACTTTTTAGGGTTCCGTACCCAAAGGGTAAAACGGGACCCTATTACTAAGACTTCGCTGTCCGTCCGTCCGTCCGTCCGTCCGTCCGTCTGTCACCAGGCTGTATCTCACGAACCGTGATAGCTAGACAGTTGAAATTTTCACAGATGATGTATTTCTGTTGCCGCTATAACAACAAATACTAAAAACAGAATAAAATAAAGATTTAAATGGGGCTCCCATACAACAAACGTGATTTTTGACCAAAGTTAAGCAACGTCGGGAGTGGTCAGTACTTGGATGGGTGACCGTTTTTTTTTGCTTTATTTTTTCTTTTTTTTGCATTATGGTACGGAACCCTTCGTGCGCGAGTCCGACTCGCACTTGCCCGGTTTTGTGTAATACGTTTGTATTAAATGTAGTTTTAGTTAGCCATGAATAAATGAAATAAAAGTAAAAGTAAGTAGTACTAGGTACAGAAGGTTCACTCTGAATATGCTGTGTGCAGAATTGACTGTAGGGGGCCCCGACATGCCCCTTAATCCGGCCCTGGCTAGACACCAAAACTGGTGTGGGCCGCATGTACTTGTAGCGACGCGACGAAATCACGGAGTGAGCCACGCCTGAACCACTACCAATAGTTTTGACATTGACAGATACGCTCGCGTCTAAGTAACTTACTTTTCACCACACCAGCTCGGAAAGACTTACTTTGCACTTCAAGAACTGATAGCAAAGTTGCATTTTATTCACATGTGAGGCAAAGTAATCAAATGCAAATTTTGAGTTGTTTTCTTATGTTAGCTGGTAGAATTTACTTTTAAATGATGATTATGGATGATAAATATTTAATAACATTCATTTGGATTTGATTTGGTTTGATTTTGTTTGATATTTTACATTTAATATTTGCCTCGGGTTGGTGTGGTGAAAAATTTTGTGTTTCACTCGGGGATAAATTTTGTTTAACCCTCGTGCTTTGAAACCCTCGCAACGCTCGAGATTCCATTTTTCGAACCACTCGCTACGCTCGTGGTTCAATTTTGGAATCTTTCGCTTGCTCTTGTATCAATATTAGCACGAGCGGTTAAACAACAACTTTGCCCCCTTGTAAAACAGATAACTATTCTATGCATCTCGCTCGTACTCGCATATTAGTGCAAGCGAGATGTATAGAAAGTAATTTACGTAGACGCGAGCGTATCTGTCAATGTCAAAACTGGTGGTAGCCGTTCTTGTTTTACTTTCTATTATATAAAGTAACTAAATAACCTAACCTAGACAGGGGTCCTGTGAGAGCTGTAGCGCGGGTCATTGAGGTCTGAATAATAGAGTCAATGTCAAAATTCACAACTCACGTTACGTATATTATGAATGAAATGTGTGGGTCAAGTCACAAGCGATTTGTAACCAGAGGCACTATAGCGAAAAACGAAAATCGAACTTTATCTGCCTCTCTATAATAGCTTGGCACATTCGAGTGATTCGACCGATACAGTTGCATAGCTAAAACTAGAAATTCCAGAAATTTAATCAACAAAACAATCCTTATACATATTATAGGTGACGCGGAAGTAACTCGGTTTGTCTGTTTGTTTTCTCTTCACGCTTAAAGCGCTGAACAGATTTAGGTGAAATATGTTATGGAGATACTTTTAGGCTATCAAAATATGATCACATTCATTTTGTTTGGGTTCGCTAGAATTGTCTCGGCGAGTATTAGGGGCCCACTGATTAACAGTCCGCCGGATAGTATCTGCCTGACTTCGGAACTGTCAACTGTCAACAACTGTGTGACGTTTGTACTCCCGGTTTATCATTGAACGCTTTAGACTATTGCACGTTGAGCGCTAATGTGACGTTTAGCGTCACATGTAGATAGAGATAGATAGGTTAGAAATGAAAGTTTAATTTAGAAAAGGTATTTAATATTATTTATAATTACAAGGGTCGTGAGTCCGTATAACTGAGCTGACACAGAGAAAGAAATATAGAAACATGTCCTTAAAAGGAGGCACTTTCCTGAGGCTCTACATCGTAGGCGGGCCGTTGTAGATGGCTCCGCGGTACAGCGCAGGAGTCCCAGTTGGTCCAGAGTAGACTAGGATGGCTTCCCGCTGTGGTTCAGGATCCCCAGCTCGGAACGGAAACCTTCCGGGATACAGAGCTTGCGCATAGCGCAACCCAGGGTAGTGCAGGATAGAGGGTTTTCAGGCAGGGTGCAGGCAATTTTCAACCCCAGACTTGATCCCTAGTAATATTGGGAATATTAGAACATGCACTCAATAATGACTGCTACATCCGGCCCACAAGGAAAGAAATATCAGGAAAGTTAACCTTTCAGCATTATTTTAGTGTTCACGGATGAAGCAGTCAGAAAATAACAGATTAGTTAACAGTATAAAAGAATACAACGTAAAATTATTCCTAGTAGTAACATAAATGAAATATTCACAACACTTACCCGATCCGGGGAAATGTACACAGCATAATACCATAAGGCACGATCTAGATAGATTAAGTTAGGTAAATTATATTATTATAGAGACATTTAGTATCTTATTTGCAAGAAATTGTCGTAAATGTTCATCAATTTTCTTCAAGTGACAGATTCCAGAAAACTATTTAAAAATGTTTTTAATTTTTTTTACAACCGGACAGCACAAAACGCTTAGCGCTAACGAGGTTTTATAGCAAACCGTTACAACTGACAGGCCGATTCCGTCCGGCGGACTGTTAATCAGTGGGCCCCTTAGATGCCTGTTGAAAGAACAGTACAGTTAGCCATAAAACTTGTGTAAAAATTAAATTTGTGGCTAAAAATCATGTCAAAACTTTAGCGAGTGATTTGAGCTACCCGCTGCCGCCTAAGGCTCGCACACTGCGTCACTGTCACAAGCTGCAGCGTGCTGTAAATAATTCCGTCTACACCTCGCCGGGAGACCGTGTCGCAGCCTCATTAAAGGCAGACACACCAGGTGCCTAGCACGGCGTAAAGGATGACTCACCGACCGACCGACCGATAGACCGGAACGAGCCCGGGCTATTTTCTACGACGACTGATCGGTGATCACGTGGTGCTTTCTATAGAAATCGAAGCGCCGGAAGCTCCGGCCCGGCCCCGGCCCGGTGTAGCGTGAGTCATCCTTAAGTAACAAGTAACAAAGGTGCTTTACGATATATTTGACTACTTTGGCCGTCACATTTATTTGATGTACATAAATATTTAGCTAAGTAATTCCAACCAAGGATGTTGCTGATGCAGATTTTTTGACATCCGCGGACGCGGATAGAGATGTTTAAAGGCTCACATTCGCGGACGCGGATGTCATGATTAGGTACTGAGGTCATGAGGAGGTAGGTAGGAAAACGTCAAATATTATATGTAAGTTATTCTTATTTAAAAAAAGGAAACTTTTAGTATTTGAACGGCGCGGAAACTTGGACCCTCAAAAAGGCCAACAGAGCTCGCATTGATGCGTTTGAGGTGTGGTGCTGGAGGCAAATGCTTCGAGTGCCATGGACAGCCCACCGCACAAATCCTACAAGAAGTGGAAGTTACTGTCTGGCTGTCAACCATCTGTCTTCGTAGAATTTTTGAATTCTTTGGTCACATAACAAATGCTTCTGGTAACGGGAAAAGTCCAAGGAAGGCGACCACGTGGAAGAAGCCCAATGCGATGGACAGATCAGATCCGCGAAGGCACTAAATCTAAAATCCACGATGCACTGCAGACTGCTGAAGATCGCAACAAGTGGAAGGAGTTAGTCCACAAAATAATTCGTGGAGGCCACGACCCTCAGCAATGAGGAATACGACACAAGGAGGAGTATTGGAGCAAGAATTTAGGTGCATTATTTTTAATAAACAGTAACTTGGCCGACTTTTCTGGATCTATACGATTTCGTTATAGATAATGACGAAATTACCTAGATGAATAGGTAATTAGATGCGGATTTTGGAAATAATGCGTAAGTTCCGCGGTTGCGGATGCGGATGCGAATATTCGCAACATCCCTGATTCGAACATCCATCTTGTGATTATCACTTACCTAAGATTCAACGTCAAAAAACCCTTTCCTCCAGACGTATAGGACGTTGGAAGTCAGTAATAATGTTGTTTCCGTGTTCATCACGACGTATGGAGCACTTAGTTAGGGGGCTGACTTCTAAGTCACCCTACTATGAGAAGTTTGCACATAGCGGAGAAAGACAAAATGAAATATGTATCTACTAATATTAAATACTTGTGGCTCTGTGACCATCTATAGTTAAACCTTCGCGATAGCTTCATAGGCTTAAAAATGTAATAAAAAATACTCACTTCGTTGAGTCATTACTTATTTATTTAACCTTTATTGCACAAAAGAAAACCTTACAGTACAAAAAGCGGACTTAATGCCATGTGGCATTCTCTACCAGTCAACCTTTAGGCAAAGCAGAGAGATTGTGTGCGGTGTACATTAACAACAAACAACAAATATAATATAGGAAATAACAAACCATACATACATACATAAAAATATACATACTTATATTCCTTAGGCCCACCTGCACCGTCCCACTAACCCGGGGTTAAGCGGTTAAACCGTTAACCCAGTGTCAAATTGTACTGGTAACCATGGTAACTCCAGGTTTAACCGGTTAACCCCGGGTTAGTGGAATGGTGCAAGTGGCGCTTATAAATATACGAAGCCATACGATAAATAATTAAAAATACAGCATAAGGGTTAAATAAGAAAATTAACCTGTATGGTATGTCCGCAAGAAGCACCTGCCGGCGTATTATGGATGGTTTTATCCATGTGATAAAATAACTGTCACTTTTTAACACCGCGGGATAGAAAGTGACGTATACTGTCTTATCACGCTGTCACGTAGTCAAGAATAACCATCATATCTGTACTGAACATGGTTTTCAGTTTAACCCGCCTGCTGTATTGTGTATACTATGTTAACTTTAGTTACCAAGTCCCGGGGCGAGCAAATAAATAATATATAATATGCCGTAAAAACAAACAGACACACAACTCTGACTTGGACGTATAAGTTAGGATTAACTTGTAAACTGAAGTTAATAAGTAAGTAACTATTAAGTAGGAGAATACTTACAGAGCATAGTTAATGAATAGGTAACTTTTAAAGTAAGTTTATAACATCAAAGTAGCTTAAACAAACTTTCACTTATGCCGACTACGAATTAACTAGTTAATAATCTGTGATGCCGACTTAATCATAAGATGTATGGCTTATAAAATAAATAAGATTAAAAAAACTTTCACTTATACCTTTTATCCGATGCTAAAAAAACGAATTATATAATATTTGCTTTTTACAGAATTTCATTCGATACCGGGACGTGACATACGCGTACAGGTTTGTCATTTAGGCACTTGTCCCACCGCCGACGATGAGCGATAAGCGAGTAGAACGATAAACTAGAAACGAGTGGGCGAGCGGCGAGAAGCGAGTGTTAGCTCCAATAGTTTTGTCGCTCGGCTATAGGCGAGTGTTCGAGTGCGACGTGCTATTACTCGCGTCACTCGCTCGGGCGGTGCAGCGCAGCCGAACACGCAGACGTCGCAGACTTGTCCAAACTACGAAACGAGCATCGCCGAGCGAGTACCGCTGAGCTAGTTTTATCTTATCGCGGCGACAAACTAGTCTACTAGTGTGAGTGTTTTCGCCGGCAGTGTGAACAGCCAGCGATGGACTATTAATATATGTGTCTTTTTTACCAATACAGGACCCTAATCTTTTGTTCGTTTCTTGAGCGAGAAAATCGCCGACAGTTAATCGCTTACTCGCTCTTGGTGGGACAAATGTATGGCTTAGCTTTTAGTATGGGATTTTGAGTTTCCAAATCAGTGTTCAATATCCCATACAAAAGTAGACATAACGCGAACGCTCGTCACACTATCGAATGAAATTTAATTGTAAAAAGCATCAAACATCAAACATCATCAAACATCAACATTTATTCAGCAAATAGGCCACAAGGGCACTTTTACACGTCAACATTGAATTTACATAAAAGCAAAAAGAATAACATCAACAATTTTATAAAATGTATATGGTCTCTTAATGTTGAATTACATACAAAATACAAATACAAAACACACACAAAAAAAAAAGCAAATATGTATTTTAAGTGTAACTTTATTCAAGCTACTTCAAAGCTACCAGTGTGGTGAAATAATATGAACACACATAGGTTCAGTATCTAGACACGCGGCAGCGTGTCAAGCCAAGTTCAAGCAAAGGAACTGGCTAGCCAGCGCCAAGTGTAATATTACACGAACCACTTGGTGCCACTTTTGACCCTTCTATAACTCAAAACATCTTTAACGTAAACACATAAAACTACGTGTGTTTAATTATATCCATAAGGACATCTAGAAGCCCAAATTTCATGAAGCTAGCTCAAACGGTTATAAAGATATGAAGGTCAAAAAGTCGTAAATTTTAAGACTGACTGACATACCTATAGTACCTAAACCTAACCTACTTCCAGATGACCTAGAAGGATGAAATTTGGAATCCAGCTCAGTTATTGTGTGAAAGCGTAGGAAAAAATCTAAAAATTTAAAAAAGTTATAAAATAGGGGGGGTCCCCATACAAAAAAACCATTTTTTATTGTGACTGACATATAAGTACCTAAACCTAATCTACTTCCAGGTGACCTAGAAGGATGAAATTTGGAATCCAGCTCGGTTATTGTGTGTAAGCGTAGGAAAAAATCTAAAAACAAAAAAAAGTTAATAAATAGGGGGGGTTCCCATACAAATTTCTTTTTTATTGTGACTGACATATAGTACCTAAACCTAACCTACTTCCAGATGACCTAGAAGGATGAAATTTGGAATCCAGCTCGGTAATTGTGTGTAAGCGTAGGAAAAAATCTAAAAATAAAAAAAGTTAAAAAATAGGGGGGTCCCCATACAAAAAACCTGTAATACGCGCTAAACAACCGGCCAACGGTGTGTCGTTGGCGGCGCGCGGCACCACATAATTAATACAAAGAACAGAAGTAAAAAACATGCAGCGGAAACACAAGAAAAAACATTAAATCTCAATACCTGCCTAGTTTTCTTTACAAAAAGTATTGATATCCCATCAAAAACATAAATGTAAAAAAGGAGAGCCAAGTTCAATACAAAAATTATGCTTGGCTGTGGGGTTCGCCGCAAAAAGAATGGAGATTTAAATGAGTGCCAAGTTCTATGCAAAATCCAAATATGTATTTATAGGAACAAAATAACATTATAAACAAGTATTAAACTCTATTTCTTTGCTTTATTGGATACCTATAACAATTGCTGTTATTTAAAAAAAATGTGAGATCTTAAAGTAGGTTAGATTTGGCTTGGCCAGTTTTTATCAGAATTACAAAATATATATGTTGAATAACTTTATAAAATGACTGATGTAATGAAAACTGGCCAAGTCAAATCTAACCTGCTTTAAGATCTCGCATTTTTTTTTAAATAACAGCAATTGTTATAGGTATCCAATAAAGCAAAGAAATAGAGTTTAATACTTGTTTATAATGTTATTTTGTTCCTATAAATACATATTTGGATTTTGCATAGAACTTGGCACTCATTTAAATCTCCATTCTTTTTGCGGCGAACCCCACAGCCAAGCATAATTTTTGTATTGAACTTGGCTCTCCTTTTTTACATTTATGTTTTTGATGGGATATAATAAACCAAATTGCCGCCACTCAACTAAGTGACGTTGAAAAACAGCCCTCGATCCGTTTGAGTTTGAATGACGCCGCCATTTTTATTCACGCAAATTGACAGCTGGCGTTTCATTCCCGGTAGTCTGAGAGCTGGCTCCGGATAAAGGCACACAATTTTATCAAAGAGACAGAAACTGAAAATCGTAGTTCAAGAGCAAAAAAAAAGTGACAATGTTGCCACTTTTTACCATCGCATCTTGTATTTATGTTCAAATAAGCGAATAAAAGTACTTTTTTTTAATCGTATGAGTAAAATTACCAATAAATAAATGATCTTAGCGTGTTTATTTATAAAAAAGGAATTTACTTATTTTACAAACAATTTATTGCAGTGGCAACATTCTTACTTTTTTGGTCTTGAACTACGATTTTCAGTTTCGTTCGTGCTTCGAATTTGACAGGTATTAAACGAGATGGCGCTGTACAACTCCATACATTTTGCGGTAACTCTGATCATCAAATTTTGACGTTTGACAATTCAGTGACCGCAAAACATATGGCGCAGTACAGCGCCATCTGTTTTGGATGGCGAACTAAGAGGCGCGTTTTTTTAGACTTTACCTCTCCATTACAATCAATTTTCTTTGATTTTGTAGAGTATCGAAACCCCTCTAGTTAAAACTATTTTATACGGGTAATTTTAAGGGTGCTTTTCCACTGAGGAATTCTCTTCTCCTCTCCGCTGGATCACAACCAATGATATTGGTTAACTCCCGCACGTCTTATATATCGATGAACACCGGTAGCATGCACTAAAAAGTGTCACGTTGTGGACAGATCTCCTCTCCATAGTAACGTTGTGGACAAATCTCTATGTTAACGTTTTTCATCAATGTTTTCTTAGGACGTTGTCACGCAAAATTATCGTCGGTAAACCGACTTTACAGACAACCAAATTTTTTTATAATATAGGAGGCAAACGAGCATACAAATCGCGTGATGGTAAGCGATTACCGTCGCCCATGGACACCCGCTACAGCAGAGGGGTTGCTAGTGCGTTGCCAGCGTTTAGGATGGGAGTACGCTCTTTTTTCGAAGGTTTGTAGGTCGTATCGGTCCGGAAACACAGGCGGCGATAGTTTGTTCCACACTTTTCGCTCTGCGCGAGGCAGGAAGTATTGAATATATTTCCAAACTCATTCGACTTGACTTATAGGGATAAGTTCGCCTTTGTTCATTGTATACTTTTTTTTAATTGTATCTTAACCTGTCTTAATGTACAATAAAGTGTTTACATACATACATACGTATGTACACATACATATAGGTACATACATACATAATATATTTGATATCAAACGCTAGAACACGAGAAAAATGCGTTGAAACATAAGAAAAAATATTTCAAAAATAAAATATTTTAGTATTAGGTTTTCCGATGCTAGCTCTTAGACTACTCCGTGTGTAATTGTGTATGTGTGAGTGTGAAATTTGAACCGATAAAGGTTGGACGTGTTTGGCAGCGGACGGTTTTCGATGCTAGCCCGAGGCTACACAGTCAACAGAAGAATAACAGTAGGACAATTGCGTAGTCATTTCCCAAAAATAACCGGAACCAGGCGTGGCTCACTCCGCGATTTCGTCGCTTTGCTATAGGTAGCTAAAAGTACATCCGTTCCACACCAATTTTGGTGGCCAGCCATAAGCCGCGCGTGGCGCTGTCGCCACCTAGCGGCCATATCTGTCCTGATTGTAACAGACGCCCTTTGTTAGAGAGTGAGTTTTTTGTACCTGGTACTATTATTTATTCTGCACCAGAACGCTTGACTTTAGGGGTTGCAAAATTTGACTAATTTATTTTAAAGCCAAAGTCAAAAAGCTACCTACTGTTGTAACTCTACCCACTGCGATGTCAACTCTCAAAAACGCAACAACCTGTATATCGGGGCTGCTATCTGGACTGCATCTACAACGTGCTCCAATTGCTACTCTACAGGGTGCTATGAATGCAACACATTTACAGGGTGCTACGAATGTAACACGGAACGTGTCACAACGCGCTGACGGACGTGGCTAAAAGGAAATATGAGTTCGGAATAAATATATGTAAAGGAATATAACCGAAGTGAGCGAAATGAGTAATACATATCACTGTGAGCGAAAGATATGAATCACGGCGCGATTCGGGAAATGATTTAGAGATTCACTAGATAATGAAATAGTAAAGATATGTGACGTTACACGAAAAAAGGTACCTTATGGCGGCTGGCGCTTACGCTATTATTAACGCCGCTTCAATATTCAGCCGGGGAAATGGTACCTTTTGCCGTTGAACGTCACATATCTTTACTATTTCATATCTAGTGAATCTCTAAATCATTTCCCGAATCGCGCCGTTGATCTCATAACCCAGTTCCCACACTCAATCCCCTATATCAGTAGATACCAACAAATGAACAGCAAACACCCCAATATCGAGGCAAACTAAACTAATACCGTGTGTACGTGCCTCGCGAGGCAAGTAGACGAGATGATACTAGCGATGCTGACAAATAGGAGGAATTACTGACAAAGTACAGATAGCGGCAGCCGTGTCTCACTCCACAATTTTGTCGCGTCGCAACAAGTAGCTACAAGTACATCCGTCCCACACCAATTTTGGTGGCTAGCCATAAGCCGCGCGTGGCGCTTGCGCCACCTAGCGGCCATATCTGTTCTAAACGTAACAGACGTGTTAGAGAGTGAATCTTCTGTACATAATAATATTATTTATTCTGTGATATCGGTGAGGTAGAGCGGGATAAAAGACACAATTTTTGTCTAATAGGGGGTATTACTGAAGCGCTATGGTGGCCTAGCGGTAAGAGCGTGCGACTTGCAATCGGGTTGGCCACCGTGTATAAGTCGGCGGCCGAACGTAAGATCAGGCAGATCGTAATGTTCCTGTGTAATGTTTTGAGGATAGTCACATTAAACCAATATATAGGTTAGGATATGTTCGTTAGGTTGCTTCAGATGCCGAAGGGCAAACTGCCCAGAAATAGGAGCCCCGCGTAGCGGGGCTCCGTCGACTCAGAGAACGAGTTAAAGATTTTCATGTTTCACGATATGCCTAGGAATTTCACGATATGCCTGATCTTACGATCGGCCGCCGACATATATATGTACTCGTATATATCTTTGACTATACTTCAATCTTAGTCCTATAGTCTTAATCTTATTACCAAATCATATTTCGACATTCAACCCTCGATATATTTTTAGAGCAGTCTCCGTGTTGACACAGAAAGCTCCTTTCGCAGGAGGGAGCAAATTGATAAGGGCTCCCTCGGGTCCCTCGGGCGGCAACCCGCTTTGAGACTACGCAAATCACAGGCACAGATAAACTTAATACGACAGTATTTGGTATCAGATGATATTGCAAAAATCGCTGGACAAAAGTGGACTCTAACAGCACAAGACAGATCTAACTGGCACTCTCTGGAGGAGGCCTTTACCCGAGAAGGGGTCCTTGCTTCGTAGGCATATGCTTAGTGTTTTTTGTTAGTCATCATCATCATCTCAGCCACAAGACGTCCACTGCTGAACATAGGCCTCCCCCTTGGACCTCCATTCGTGCCGGTTGGAAGCGACCCGCATCCAGCGTCTTCCGGCGGCCTTAATAAATTCGTCCGTCCATCTTGTGGGTGGACGTCCTACGCTGCGCTTGCTAGTCCGTGGTCTCCACTTGAGCACTTTTCGACCCCATCAGCCATCTTCTCTGCGCCCAATGTGGCCTGCCCATTGCCACTTCAGCTTGCTAATCCGGTGGGCTATGTCGGTGACTTTAGTTCGTCTACGGATCTCCTCATTTCTGATTCGACCACGCAGAGAAACTCCGAGCATAGCCCTCTCCATAGCTCGTTGAGCGACTTTGAATTTTGAGATGAGGCTGATAGTGAAAGACCACGTTTCGGACCACGCTTAGTGGTATTTTAATATAATTTTAATTATTTTTTTGTGAAAATAATGACATTACGAATTATTTTAACTATCATAATTATAATGTTTATTCCTCTTTAAAACTAAGTTGACTTTGTAACTACTTGCAAGAAATAAAAGGCTTTTTATTTAATTTATTTGGTATATAAATAAAGCATTTACTTTTCTTCGAAACAGTAAAAAATCGATAAACGTCAGTCCATACATTGTGTATGACCATTGGCCGCCTATTTTCGACAGAGGAACGCCTGTAACAGCCATTAACAGTTAATGGCTACTCCGTTTGGTTATATCCTCTATACCTCGTTTTTTTAGCATTAGAAAAAAGGTAAACAATCTTGATGTGTCTTTTAATTGAAAAACACATTTTAAAAATAAGTCACGGCAAATATGTAACAATTATAAATCTAATACGATCATTTATATTCTTCTGCTTTCATAAGTAATAGTTTTTAGTTTTTAAGAAGCGTTTTTCAATTAAAAGACATGTCAAGATCGCTTACCTTCTTGCAAGTTCTTTCTAATGCTAAAAAAAAGCGTTTTTTTTTAATGTTTATGTAATGATTTCAATACTTAAACTGTGTAACTACGCGTCGATAACGATATAGTAGGATCAAGATTGCGATGTTATTACATATCAGGATATCAGCAAAGTCAGGAGGGGGACTTATTACTTGTTTTTTCACCCAACTACAGGAAGTAGGGGACCTATTACATAAGTGCCTTGTTAATATTGTATAATGTATTAATATGTTGTCGTGCATTAAAATTACTGACCCGATTTTCGTGAACGAGTTGTTAATCGATTCGTGTTTGGGCGCATTTTTTACCGCATTATGAAAAAGATAAGGTACTTTAAACTAAAACAGTAGTGGGGTTAAACTTTCTAAAAGATTAAACATTTAAATGTTTAATATTTAAAACTTTCGCGTTTTGAACACATATTAACTCACATTAAATTTATAAACTCATTATCGCGAATTATTTTAACGTCTGTGTCGAAACGTCGGTAAATAAAGGGAATAAAATAACTTCGCGATGGACCCGACTATAAATGTGAGTTAATAGGTATTTAAATGTTTTTCAAGAATTCCTGGCATTTTATTGTGATACTTATGATAATTATTTTAATGACGTTTGTAGAAAACCATTTTAATTTTAAAAAGCGTGCTTTTGAAGAAATATATTATTTCTTTATTCAAAATCAGTAGGCCAGAAATCAATTTATAATTTATTTTCCAAGATGGATATACTAGTATTTTTGGTTCGATGTCTAGGTACTTATTTGATAAGAGCAAATGGATAATTATTTGCTTTAAATCAAATAAGTAGACATCAAACCAAAACTTGCCTTTCACCTCCATATAACTTTCATTCGCATCAGAGATATTTGCGCCTAAGTACATACCTACTCGTATTCATCATTAAAAGCCTCTTAGATTCAATATATCAAACCACTAGCTGTTGCCCGCGACTTCGTCCGCGTGGAAACTTATCTTCAACATTTTACATCTTTAGTACCTATAATTTTCATATCCAAGCAATGTTGAAATTAAGTACTTTTCTTTTTTAGCAAGTTGTATGAAGGTTTAAGTCAAGTGGATTTTGATGTTGGTTGCTGAAATTACTTTTCTTGTATTCTCATAATAGGTACCTATGCCCTTATACAAAGATTCAAGTTCCGCATTTCGCACTCACAAAATATCTGATCTCCATACAAACTTTCAACCTCTTTCTCACCACCTTGGGGGATGATTTTCAAAAATGCTTGAATTAGTTTTCATCTTTTTTAATTTATTACCTTTTTTTCCAAAAAGTTAAAGTTCCTAGCTTAAAATTAAATTTACACCCCAAGACGAATTTTCATCCCCTTTTTAGCCCCCCTTAGGGATTGAATTTCCAAAAACGTTGCAATTACTTTTTTTTTGTAATCGGCTATTATGTCTTTCTAAGAAGTTTCAAAGCATTTGTAATGGATTCAAACTTTGAACCCCATTTTAACCATGTTAGGGGATGAATTTTACAAATCGCTGAAATCATTTTTATTGTCTTCTAATAATATACCCAAATACAAAAATTCAAATCCCACGCCCGAAAAAATGCATGATATCCATACAAACTTTCAACCCCGTTTTCACCACTATAAGAATGAATTTTCAAAAACGCTGAAATTAGTTTTCTTGTATTTTAATATAATACCTTTTTACAAAGTTTCAAGTTCCTAGCTTCTAATAAAATTTGCACCTGAAGACGAACTTTCATCCCCTTTTTAACCCCCTTAGGGGTTGAATTTCCAAGAACGTTGCAATTACTTTTTTTTTGTAATCGGCTATTATGCCTTTCTAAGAATTTTCAAAGCATTTGTAATGGATTTAAACTTTGAAACCCATTTTAACCCTGTTAGGGGATGAATTTTACAAAACGCTGAAATTACTTTTATTGTCTTCTAATAGTATCCCCAAATACAAAGATTCAAGTCCCGCGCTCGAAAAAATGTTTGATATCCATACAAACTTTCAACCCCTTTTTCACCACCTTAGGGCATGAATTTTCAAAAACGCTGAAATAAGTTTTCTTGTATTTTAATTTAAAACGTTTTTACAAAGTTTCAAATTCCTTGCTTAAAATAAAATTTGCACCCGCAGACGAACTTCCATCCCCTTTTTAACCCCCTTAGGGGTTGAAATTCCAAAAACGTTGCAATCACTTTTTTTGTAATCGGCTATTATGCCTTTCTAAGAAGTTTCAAAACCATTTGTAATGGATTCAAATTTTCAACCCCTTTTTAACCCTGTTAGGGGATGAATTTTACAAAACGCTGAAATTACTTTTATTGCCTTCTAACAATATCCCCACATACAAAGATTCAAGTCCCGCGCTCGAAAAAAAATTTGATATCCATACAAACTTTCAATTCCTTTTTCACCACCTTAGGGGATGAATTTTCAAAAACGCTGAAATTGGTTTTCTTGTATTTTAATAATAATCTTTTTACGAAGTTTCAAATTCCTAGCTTAAAAGAAAACTTTAACCCCATACAAACTTTCATCCCCTTTTTAACCCCCTTAGGGGTTGAATTTCTCAAAATCGCTTCTTATCTCTTGTACACTTTATAAATGCAATCTGGTGTGCAAATTTCAACTTTCTGGCTTTTGTAGTTTCGGCTCTGCGTTGATGAATCAGTCAGTCAGTCAGTCAGTCAGTCAGTCAGTCAGGACACTTGCATTTATATATATAGATTACTAGCTGTTGCCCGCGACTTCGTTCGCGTGGAATCTTATCTTCAACATTTTACATCTTTAGTACCTATAATTTTCATATCCAAGCAATGTTGAAATTAAGTACTTTTCTTTTTTAGCAAGTTGTATGAAGTTTTAAGTCAAGTGGATTTTGATGTTGGTTGCTGAAATTACTTTTCTTGTATTCTCATAATAGGTACCTATGCCCTTATACAAAGATTCAAGTTCCGCTCTCACAAAATATCTGATCTCCATACAAACTTTCAACCCCTTTCTCACCACCTTGGGGGATGATTTTGAAAAATGCTTGAATTAGTTTTCATGTTTTTTAATTTAATACATTTTTTTTGCAAGAAGTTCAAGTTCCTAGCTTAAAATTAAATTTACACCCCAAGACGAACTTTCATCCCCTTTTTAACCCCCTTAGGGGTTGAATTTCCAAAAACGTTGCAATTACTTTTTTTTCTAATCGGCTATTATGTCTTTCTAAGAAGTTTCAAAGCATTTGTAATGGATTCAAACTTTGAACCCCATTTTAACCCTGTTAGGGGATGAATTTTACAAATCGCTGAAATCAATTTTATTGTCTTCTAATAATATCCCCAAATACAAAGATTCAAATCCCGCGCTCGAAAAAATGTATGATATCCATTCAAACTTTCAACCCCGTTTACACCACCATAGGGGATGAATTTTCAAAAACGCTGAAATTAGTTTTCTTGTATTTTTATAATATATATTTTACCGAAGTTTCAAATTCCTAGCTCAAAAGAAAACTTAAACCCCATACAAATTTTCATCCCCTTTTTAACCCTGTTAGGGGATGAATTTTACAAAACGCTGAAATTACTTTTGTTGTTTTCTAATAATATCCCCAAATACAAAGATTCAAGTCCCGCGCTCGAAAAATTTTTTGATATCCATACAAACTTTCAACCCCTTTTTCACCACCTTGTGGGATGAATTTTCTAAAAAGCTGAAATTTTTTTCTTGTATTTTAATAATATATATTTTACCAAAGTTTCAAATTCCTAGCTCAAAAGAAAACTTAAACCCCATACAAATTTTCATCCCCTTTTTAACCCTGTTAGGGGATGAATTTTACAAAACGCTGAAATTACTTTGATTGTCTTCTAATAATATCCCCAAATACAAAGATTCAAGTCCCGCGCTCGAAAAAAATTTTGATATCCATACAAACTTTCAACCCCTTTTTCACCACCTTGGGGGATGAATTTTCTAAAACGCTGAAATTAATTTTCTTGTATTTAAATTTGATACTTTTGTTCAAAGTTTCAAGTTCCTAGCTTAAAATAAAATTTGCACCCGAAGACGAACTTTCATCCCCTTTTTAACCCCCTTAGGGGTTGAATTTCCGAAAACGTTGCAATCACTTTTTTTTGTAATCGGCTATTATGCCTTTCTAAGAAGTTTCAAAGCATTTGTAATGGATTAAAATTTTCAACCCCTGTTTAACCCTGTTTGGGGATGAATTTTACAAAACGCTGAAATTACTTTTCCTGTCTTCTAATAATATCCCTAAATACAAAGATTCAACTCCACCACTCGAAAAAAATTTTGATATCCATACAAACTTTCAACCCCTTTTTCACCACCTTAGGGGATGAATTTTCAAAAACGCTGAAATTAGTTTTCTTGTATTTTAATAATATACCTTTTTACGAAGTTTCAAATTCCTAGCTTAAAAGAAAACTTTGACCCCATACAAACTTTCATCCCCTTTTTAACCCCCTTAGGGGTTGAATTTCTCAAAATCGCTTCTTATCTCTTGTACACTTTATAAATGCAATCTGGTGTGCAAATTTCAACTTTCTGGCTGTTGTAGTTTCGGCTCTGCGTTGATGAATCAGTCAGTCAGTCAGTCAGGACACTTGCATTTATATATATAGATAGATAGATAGATAAGGCTTCTATTAATTCAGATAAATAATGACTCGAATTCGAATCAGATAAATGTGTTACAATCAGCAGCCGAAGCAATAATATTATTAACTAGCGACCCGCCCCGGCTTCGCACGGGTTAACAAATTATACACCTAAACCTCCCTCAAGAGTCACTCTATTGATAGGTGAAAACCGCATGAAAATCCGTTCAGTAGTAGTAATATAATTTTTAGGGTTCCGTAGCCGAATGGCAAAAAACGGAACCCTTATGGATTCGTCATGTCTGTCCGTCCGTATGTCACAGCCAATTTTATACTGTTGAAACTTGGTAAATAGATGTATTCTGTGAACCGGATTAAGATTTTCACACAAAAATAGAAAAAAAAACAAAAAAATTTGGGGCTTGAATTCCCCATGCTTAGAACTGAAACTCAATTTTTTTTCATCAAACCCATACGTCAGGGGTATCTATGAATAGGTCTTCAAAAATGATATTGAGGTTTCTAATATATTTTTTTCTAAACTGAATAGTTTTCGCGAGAGACACTCCCAAAGTGGTAAAATGTGTGTCCCCCCCCCCGTAACTTCTAAAATAAGAGAATGATAAAACCAATAAAAAAATATATGATGTACATTACCATGCAAACTTTCACCGAAAATTGGTTTGAATGGGATCTAGTCAGTAGTTTTTTTAGTAATATTATTTTTATTAATATTTATAGTAATTTATTGTTACTTGCTGTTACGTAACCCGTTCTGGGCGAGTCCGACTCGCACTTGGCCGCTTTTTGTTCCATTCTAATTTCCTGGCTCCCCCCCCCCCCCTCTAAACTCCTGCTGCTAACCGTACAATACTAAACTATGCTAAAAGTGAATGTTACACTTGCCTACATTTGTTTGCTGAAATACGAGTGGGGCCGAAGTTTTCCAATTTCGAGGTGCGGCGAGATAACGATATTTAACGTTAGAACAGAGATTTGAAACAAGTTATAAGAGTCACACGAACGACGCCATAAGGCGCTCCCATACAATTCAAGATACTCTGAAAGAAATGTTTGCATAAGAGTAACTTTAACTCACATTTATTTAGACGGGTCTATCGCGAATTTATTTCATTACCGTTATTTACTGACGTTACGACACAGGTTTCACTGATAGCGGTCGAATGTCGAAACGTCGGTAAATAAAGGTAGGTCCTTAATAAAATAAATTGGCGATAGACTCGTCTATAAATGTGAGTTAATATTATGTGTTCAAAACACGAAAGGTTTAAATATGTTAGTAATAAAATATTTTTCACCACACTAGCTCTTAAAGGCTATCTTCATACTTCAGAAACGGATGAGCTACGAGTACCTACTTGTATTTTATTCATAAGATTGGCAAAGTAATTACACGCAAGTTTTGAGTTGTTGTCTCATGTTGACTAGTGGCATCGACATTTAAGTGATGATTTTAAGTTATAAGTATTTAACAACAATAATTTTCATTTGATTTGTAGTGCTTTAAGGTTAATAAGATCAAAAAAGTACTAAGCCTGGGTCATAATTTTGTGTAAAACTTCGATAAACTGACTCGTTTTTATTGCCCTGAAGTATACTATTAAAATAAACTAACTTATAATATGATAAGGTAAGTTTAGACGTAAAAAGTTGGCCATTTGCATGACAAACGAAACTATTCGATAAACCTTAACTTATATTAGTTTGTAAGTTTTATACGAATACGAGATTTAGATGACGTGGGAGGTAGATTCGGAGGTTTTGGAGAGGGGAACTTTTACATTAAAATATTGTTTTATTTTAACTAACGCCTTGAGACCCAGCGTTAAATATCACTACATCTTATAAAACAACTTATATTTTTGTTGAAGATTGGAAGGTCGTATAGACCGCGGGCCAGGAGCATATATCATCAGTCATCAGTCAAGTGTTTCGGTGGCTGCCATTCCTCAACCCACCAACGGAGCGGCAGCTGACGTCCACGAGGGGTATACGTAGCCGTTAACCACTATACGACTTTTCGCCCGGGAGGCGATTGGTCGTGGAAATCTGTTCCTGGCTCGCGGTCTAGTATCGGTTATTAGTTGCCAAGAGGACCATAGGCTCCCATGAGCCATGGCAAAAATCCGGGACATAAATTTAGGAAGATGATGATGATAATATTGAGTTAAAGAAAAAAAAACAAAAAAATATAAATAAAGGTTTGTACAAATTGGTCAAAAAAGTAGGCCCGATAGCAGACGGACTGCAACCCGACTGCAGTTATATTAGTTAGTACTAACGTTGCAGTTGGCGTGCAGTTCCCATAAAGTTGCAGTCGGGTTGCAGTCCATCTGTACACGCCCTTATATGTAAGTATCACCAACGCATCTAAATATTATTTTAATCATAACTTATCGGAAACTGTACGGTAAAGGTAAATAAGCAAAAAGTCTATTTAATTAAATGTTTCTCAACTCCTCTCTATATTGAAATGTCGGCCATTTTGGATTTGTTATGACGTCACAAGGGGAAAGGGAGAACGGACGTTGATGAAACTTTTATTTAGTTTTTGAGTGTTCTGTCAATAAATCATAAGTACTCATCTCTTAAAACATTTTTGAAGAACTCCATACTGTAGCCCCTTAGAGGATATATATAACCAAATGGAGACGCTATTTATGTCTGTAATTTTCTGTACAAAACCGTCTGCCGATTTTTGCGGGGGAGGGGCACGTCGAATGTAGGTAGGTATATAAAGTAAAAATAGCCATGTCAGATAAACGTCAGTCAGTCCACAAACGATTGGCCGCCTAATATTTTCAACAAAGAGGAATGCCTGTTAATGGCTACTCCGTTTGGTTATATCCTCTAAGTGTAGTCCCAACCAACCACTTTCCATCTTAACAACCATATATGATGTACTTACATACTTAATTACCAACTTACTTCTTACAAACTTTTCGAATTTACCCCATCATCTTCCTCGCGTTGTCCCGGCATTCTGCCACGGCTCATGGGAGCCTGGGGTCTGCTTCACAACTAATCCCATGTTAGACGTAAGCACTAGTTTTTACGAAAGCGACTGCCATAACTGACCTTCCAACCCAGAGGGGAAACTAAGGCCTTATTGGGATTAGTCCGGTTTCCTCACGAATCTCACGATGTTTTCCTTCACCGAAAAGCGACTGGTAAAACCAAATGGTATGTAAGTCGTACATAAATTCCGAAAAACTCATTGGTACAGTCAGCAGCAGAAGATGCTAAGCGGGCGAGGTGTTCAAAATTACCTTGACAGTTGACAGTGTTGACACGCTCTTATTCTCTCAAAAATAATTTCAGAAAGCAGAAATTATTTATTTGCATTGATACAGAAGCGATTCGAGTGAAGATCGTTTTGAACACCCTCGCCCGCTTAGCAACTTCTGCTGCTGACTGTATGAGCCGGGGTTTGAACCCGCGTCCTCCGGATTGAAAGTCGCACGCTCATACCGCTAGACCACCAGCGCTATTTTTCGAACTTACCCCACTGCACCCTATTTATTTTGCATACTAATCCCAATACCGTAAAGGCCTAACTGCAAATAATAGCCACGCTAATTTAAACTCTAAGTGCTCTGTATATATAAAGCACAGTTTTGAATGCACGTGGCCCATTGTTTCTACTGCGTGATCATTAGTTGGCGTTATTAGTGAAGCTGTTTGTTTGTTAACTACCCTCATTAGATGGCACAGAGTAGGAATGGGACAGAGATGGTGAAAAACAAGTCAATTTAAAAAACCGGCCATGTGCGAGTCAGACTCGCCCACCGGCCATGTGCGAGTCAGACTCGTTCCGTACTTTTTAGTATTTTTTGTTGTAGCGGCAACAGAGATACTTAAATACATGATCTGTGAAAATTTCAATTGTATATTAGCTATCATGGTTCATGAGTTGTGACAGACCGGACAGAAAGACAGACAGACGCACAGACAGTCAGACAGACAAACGGACAGTGGAGTCTTAGCCCTTACTGCCGTTGTCTCGTTTTTACCCTTTGGGTACGGAATCCTAAAAAGAAAGGATTTCCGTTGCGATATTTTTCAGGCACAGGGTTAAACTAGCAATGTACAAATTGCAGAAATTGCAGAAATGTTCTCGGATATTTCAGAGAAATTACATGAAAGAAACTTAGAAAGTTCTCTGTGAGAATGTTCCCATGAGAACTTTAACGTTTTGTGTAATATAATATCCCACCAAAAACATAAATGTAAAAAAGGAGAGCCAAGTTCAATACAAAAATTATGCTTGGCTGTGGGGCTCGCCGCAAAAAGAATGGAGATCTAAATGAGTGCCACTGCCAAGTTCTATGCAAAATCCAAATATGTATTTATAGGAACAAAATAACATTATAAACAAGTATTAAACTCCATTTCTTTGCTTTATTGGATACCTATAACAATTGCTGTTATTTAAAAAAATGTGAGATCTTAAAGTAGGTTAGATTTGACTTGGCCAGTTTTCATTATATCAATCATTTTATATATATTGTAATTCTGATAAAACCTGGCCAAGCCAAATCTAACCTACTTTAAGATCTCAATTTTTTTTAAATAACAGCAATTATTATAGGTATCCAATAAAGCAAAGAAATGGAGTTTAATACTTGTTTATAATGTTATTTTGTTCCTATAAATACATATTTGGATTTTGCATAGAACTTGGCAGTGGCACTCATTTAGATCTCCATTCTTTTTGCGGCGAGCCCCACAGCCAAGCATAATTTTTGTATTGAACTTGGCTCTCCTTTTTTACATTTATGTTTTTGGTGGGATATCAATACTTTTTGTAAAGAAAACTAGGCAGGTATTGAGATTTAATGTTTTTTCTTGTGTTTCCGCTGTATGGTTTTTACTTCTGTTCTTTTTATAATTATGTGGTACCGCGCGCCGCCGACGACACAACGTTGGCCGGTTGTTTAGAGCGTATTACAAGTTTTTTGTATGGGGACACCACTTATTTTTTGACTAAACTTTATTTTAATATAGCAAATATAATAATACATATATTGGGGTAGTTTCAAATATCTGCTTGTAACGGTTCCAACGCTACAATAAAAATATATTTTTTTGTATGGGGACCCCCCCTATTTTTTAACTTTTTTTTATTTTTAGATTTTTTCCTACGCTTACACACAATAACCGAGCTGTATTCCAAATTTCATCCTTCTAGATCATCTGGAAGTAGGTTAGGTTTAGGTACTTATATGTCAGTCCCAATAAAAAGTGGTTTTTTTGTATGGGGACCCCCCCTATTTTTTAACTTTATTTTATTTTTAGATTTTTTCCTACGGTTACACACAATAACCAAGCTGGATTCCAAATTTCATCCTTCTAGGTCATCTGGAAGTAGGTTAGGTTTAGGTACTATAAGTCATAAGTCAGTCTTAAAATTTACGACTTTTTGACCTTCATACCTTTATAACCGTTTGAGCTAGCTTCATGAAATTTGGGCTTCTAGATATCCTTATGGATATAATTAAACACACGTAGTTTTATGTGTTTACGTCAAAGATGTTTTGAGTTATAGAAGGGTCAAAAGTGGCACCAAGTGGTTCGTGTAATATTACACTCGGCGCTGGCTAAGCCAGTTCCTTTGCTTGAACTTGGCTTGACACGCTGCCGCGTGTCTAGATTACACGCCACATACCTAACAGTAAAGCGGGCAGGCGAAATATTGAAATGGCATGTGTCTAGGTCGGTCTTGGCACGATTAGATTGTTTATTAAATTTAAGTTCCAGAGAATATTGTTCATAGAAGTTTCGCAACTTAAGAAACTTCTCCTCGGTGCATTGCTAGATTAAACAAACTTGGATACCGAGTTAAACACCACATTTATCACCACACCAACGCAAGGAAAACACTTATCCAAATAAAATGTATTAAATATTTATCATTCCAAATCATAATTTTAAAGCCAATAGGTACTTTTAGCCAATATGTGGAAACCACTCAAAATTATAATTAACGTACTCTGCCACTCGTGAAATAGTAGTAATCACTTTATTGTACACAATCAGACACAACACAGGTTTACATACTTATTGTTACACTAACTCTCGCGTTTTATACACATATTTAATTACATAAACGGGTCTACCGCGATATAATTTAATTGTTTGTACCTTAAATTCCGACGTTTCAGCTGAGTTGCACCAGCTGTGGTCACGGAAAGAACTGACGTCCTAACAAATGTCAACGGAGATTTTAATAAAACAACACTAAACTACCCGAAATTAGTTTATAAACCTGTTATTTGTTTTTCGCGTTTCGAATTTTACTCATACATCTAAATTTCACGACTAATATGAGTACCAATTGTGCAACGTGTGATGAAGTGATAACGGACGGTGTTAAGTGTCCAAATTGCAAAGGATTATTCCACTTTGGATGCGCCGGGGTTCGTGAGGCCGTTCACAGGAAATGGGACGCCGAAAAGAAAAAGTCATGGCGGTGTTCTAACTGTATCGCCTCTTCGTCCCCCTCAGTTACCCAGGGGGCATCTCTCGACACGATACTTCACGAGCTACGAGAGACACGGAGTGACCTCAAGAACGAAATATCGGAAGTGAAAAACGACGTGCGTGACGTCCATGATAAGTTGGCTACATTTGACCAGCGTTTACTAAACCTAGAATCGCTAAAAGTAGAACATGAGGGTCTCAGTAAACAGGTACAAGAGATGACGTCGACTATCTCAGAGCTTCGTTGCCAAATTTCACAGAAGGAACAGCAGGATCGAATTAATAACATCGAAATTTCCGGAATTCCGTTCAAGAAAAATGAAAATTTAAATAATTTACTACACGTCATATGTACAAAAGTAGGTTTTGCATTATTGCCCGGAGATATTGACACCATTCATCGCGTACGTCGGTTCAAGGACTCCAAATCTGGACCCAGCCAAACATCAGAAAATGACGGTGGCGCGGATACCTCGCAACATGTACCTCACACAAATATACCCAGCATCATTGTTCGATTTACACAGCGCAGGCGAAAAAACGAGCTGATGTCGGCTGTACGGGCCCGGCGGGGCCTCACTACAGCTGATCTGGACTTCGATGGGCCTGCCAGGACTGTGTACATAAGTGAGCATCTGTCGCCAGAGAACAAACTTCTACTTCGTAAAGTGAGAGCCATCAGCAAGGAACGCGGCTACAAACATGTTTTCGTGAGGGAATGTAAAATCCTAGTTATCAAAAAAGATGACCAAAAGCCGGTTCTAATTGCCAAAGAAAGTGATCTTTCGAAAATATCCAGATGACTTTCATGTCTATTAATTACTTTTTTGGTTCTGGATACTCATGTTTCGATTTTTATTGTTGCTAAGTCGAGTTTGTTTTATTGTAACTTCAACCTTATGTTACTTATCCGTAAATACGATAATCTATTTGAGACAATAGTTGTTTACCACGCGCGCTCGGACGGAGCGATATTACTTGTTGCTATGTTATGTAAGTACTTATGCGTGCAAGTGCATCTGTTTAAAATAACTAATATTTTTTCCTGTTATAGGCGCGGCTGACTTAGATATATCAATTTATTACCAAAACGTGAGGGGATTGAGAACAAAATCAAATGAGTTTTTTAGTAACGTACTTAGTAGTTCCTATGATATTATATGTTAAAATTGAACCCCAAATACTTTTGGACTTACGTTAAATCAAAACAAACCTCTTCAGATTACCCACATAAGTTTGTCTATAAGGACCGAGATATTACTGATAGTTTAGAAATTTGTAACCTATTTAATAAATACTTTAACTCCGTTTTTGTAAAATCTAGTAATTCTGATACTATACTTACTAACGAGAATCCTAATTCACCCTTAAATATTAATTCAATAAAAATCAATTCTGAGATTGTTTTTCAGCAACTAAAATCAATTAATGTAAATAAAGGGGCGGGGGCGGATGGAATACATCCTCTTTTCATTAATAAATGCGCAAAGGAACTGACAATCCCAGTAACGTATATTTTTACGAAATCATTAACGTCGGGAATTTTTCCTGACCGCTGGAAACAAGCTTTAATAACTCCTATACCCAAAAACAATAGAAATGACGATGTATCCCAATACCGTCCCATCTCAAAGTTATGTATATTTGGCAAAATATTAGAAAAAATAGTTGTTAATGACCTATCCTTTGCAGTTCGCAACTATTTGTCTCCAAATCAACACGGTTTTTTCAAAGGTCGTTGTGTCGAATCCAATTTGGTCTCCTTCACAGATTTTTTACTAACCGCACTAAATAACAAATGCCAAGTTGATGTCGTGTACACTGACTTCTCCAAGGCTTTTGATAAAATCAGTCACAGAATCTTATTGGAGAAGCTCTGGAGTGCCGGAATACATGGCGACTTCTTCCGATGGATCAAGTCATACATCACAAATCGCTCACAAGCCGTTTCGATCAAAGGTTTCATGTCAGATTTTCTTTACATTCCTTCAGGTGTCCCGCAAGGGTCGCATCTCGGTCCACTGCTGTTTACACTTTATATAAATAATATTGGTGATGTAGTTAGCAGCAGTCATCACCTGTTATATGCTGATGATGCAAATTTTTTTAAGATTATTAACACAGTCAATGATTGTTGCGACCTTCAAGCCGATATTAATTCTCTGTCTGCATATTGTGAGAGTAATCAACTATTTCTTAATCCTGATAAGTGCAACATTGTCACATTTACACGTAATAAAAATCCAATAACATATAATTACATATTAAATAATCAACACATAAACAGGGTTGATAAGGTCCGTGACCTTGGGGTTATAATAGATGATAAACTTACATTTAATAATCACATAGATGTTGTTGTTCAAAGGGCTTACAAACAACTTGGTTTTATATTAAGGGTTTGTAAGCCTTTTCAACACGAAATGACATACAGGATATTATACTACAGTTTAGTCAGATCAATCCTAGATTTTGCGTGTATCATTTGGAACCCTTTCTTTAAGTGTCATATCAATAGGATAGAACGTGTGCAAAAGAAATTTCTTAAGTCCATCGACTTCCGTATGGGACGGGGTCGGAACTCATATAAAAACAGTCTTTCTCACTATGGATTGCTGACACTTGAAGATCGTCGAGCACAGTTTGATATAATGTTTCTTTACAAAATCATTAACAGCTTTATTGACTCCCCCTCACTTCTTGGTAGGTTATTATTTAAGACACCTCAACGCACTGCACGCCATAAGAAACTATTTGCTATCCCTTTCTCTCGTACAAAATATTGCTCAAATTCTTATTTCAACCGTTGTCTCAATTATTATAATATAAATGTATCCCACATTGATCTATTTTCGTATAAAACCTGTGAAAGTATTAAAAAACAAATTATTACTCACTTTAAATTGAAATTATAAACAATAACAAACTGTATATTTAAGTAGGTAACGATAATTAACGATAAAATAGGTATAATTGAAAATAACTTATGTATATTAGTTAGTATAATTTATGCACTCATTGATAACTTTGTTATTTAATGATAACTTTGTTTTCCGCTTACTGCTCCTACACTTAGATTAAAAATTGTTTTATTAAGATAGGGCACTCAAGGTCTATTAACACATATAATATTATTATATAAGTTTTTGTACAAGACTGTTTGTTGCCTAAATAAATAAAAAAAAAAAAAAAATGTTCGGGGTAGACAAAGAAATTATCGGCTAATAATTAGTTTTGTTATGAATGAGGGTTTCCGCGATTTTCACTAGATGGCAGCACCGTGGCGAGAGGTCTAGCTGTCGTAATCCACTAATCATGTTTAACCATGTTTTTTTTATTGGTGGATTTTGACAGCAGCTGTCATAAAGGCCCCTCGTCACGGTGCTGCCATCTAGTGAAAATCTCGATCGCGGAAATCCTTGTTTAAAAATTATTTCTCGCTAGAAATACATACAGATTTTATTAATGAGTTATGACAGAAAGTCAAACCAAACCCTCTGCCCCTCCCTACCCTGTGTTTTACATTATTAAATCGGTCCGTCCGTCCGTCTCGTTCCCCTTTGTACGCTCTATGAGTCCAGGTATAATAATCTGTTTCAAACATGGCAACTATACCTGCTAGGAAACAGACTATCCGGTTGATAAGCGTGCTTTTTACTAATAAGAGGTAAAAATTACTAAAACCTGCGATATTTCCGGACCGATACGACTTTCAAACCTTAAAAGCGTACTCCCATCTTAAAAGCCAGCCACGCACTTGCAACCACTCTGCGAATTTGCGAACCGTCTGCTAAAAAAATAGGGCAAGAAAATAACCAAATCAAAGATATCATTTTAAAATGTCACGCCGTTTCCGTTTGGTTAGATTTCGTTAGTTATCGTATTACTAGAGAAAAAATCTCTTTTGATATCGAAGTCTAGTTGTAATGTATGGAATTATATGACAGATGCCACATTGATCGCGATGCGTAATGCACGCAATATGTCACCCGTATCGTATTACAGGACAGGACACTCAACGAAGCATGTATTAATTATGTATTTATATGTATATATTATAGGTAGCTTCAAGTGTATCGTATCCAATATGCTGAAAATCTGTATAATATCGTCAATATTGTGTGTCGCCACATTGCATCGTCGCACCTAGTTACGTACGGATCTGATGCCATTTGAATTAATATGTACGGCACAAGGCATAGCAGGAAGAGATTAATATTTTTGCAATTTAACAATTGTTTTTGATATGTAAACGTTAGGTATTTAGTTTAAGAAGATATTTGTATTCAATTTCAGGATAAGTATAGGTACTAAATGTTACCAGTTACCACCCTCTCACCGCGAAAATAAATTTTGGCTGCTCTATATTGCACAGTTGTATGTTTTTATTTGCAAAAGATATGTGCAGATATATATAATATAATATCAAAACTTATAAACTAAACTAAACTAAATATCAATACTAACCTAAATTAATATATACAAGAATTATGTATTTCCGTAAAATAACGCCTGATTCTATTAATTGGTTTCATGTCAATTATATACAAGATATATATACAGTGGTACTATTAAACGAGCTTAAATCTAGAATAGACCCCTGAGGCATTGTACCAAGGATACTGCTGGTATTTCCTCGCTGTATCGCAATGCTGATACGTTGTGCGAGGTAGCCGCCAGCTCTTCGGTCACCAGTCGGCCTAGCCAAGGTTACAATCGCTATCGCTTCGACAACGAAAAGCATTCTGTCTCTCTATCACTCTTCCAAATTAGTGTGACAGTGACAGTTGCGTTTCGATCGCTACGGAGCGTAAGCGATTGACATCTTGGCTACGCGGCCTGTTACGTCAACCTGACGCTTCGCGATTTCTGCGAACAACTTGTGCGCGCTGGGACCTATGTTAGTATGAATTGTGACAGTTTAAATGCGATTATCGCTATGTCCTCTAACTTGCTCCACCCGCGCCGCGCCCCGTACGGGGACGGATACAACCGGAAGGGAGCCAAGACTATTAATCTAATTAAACCCCAAAAGGGATGAAAAACCCCCGCGGGCCGGCAAATTGAATCCGTTTCAATAATATGTGTACTTTAATTAGGTGAGGGATTAGATTGTTTGCCAATACACGTGTAGGTAATGGGATTGATTTTGTATGCCTTTAATTTTATTCGTTTAGGGTATTTTTTATTCTTTTTATTCCTTTGTAATATTTAATTCGAAAAATGAAAACATATATTTGACGTCGACTGTACATGATTTTTAAAACACAGAGTATGTGTTTTGCAAGAACAAAATTCCTCATGTGACAATCAAACTTCACTTAGCACTATCACAAGTTAAGATCCATAGTAAACCGTGCTGGTACCAAAATAAGGTTCATTTCTGATTGATTATTTTCCTGCAAGTTGTAACTTTTGGTTTTCATCTGACGAAATAATAAAGCAACATTACCGCATATTAAAAACATGATTTTAATGTATAATCTTTGTATGTTTTTTCTTTTAATTTATCCAACAACCAATGTCTTCGTGGTAAACTTTTTATGGGTAGCCAAGATTGAAGTACTTATCCCTAAGTTACGGAGCCCGATTCAAATTCATCAACTTGTTACGCATTTGATCTTAATTTGAATACGACCTTAAAGATCAAAATACGATCAAAACAGTAACAAGTTGTTAAATTGAACTCGGGCTTAGTTTATTTGCTAGAATGCAGTTTTTCAAAATAATACATTGATTGGTGCACTATTACTTAGTTACTTACTTGGTTGGCGCGGTGACCCAAAATGAGTCTTGGCCTCCAACACAAGAGCACGCCACTTTGATCGGTCCAGAGCGGTATCTCGCCAGCTTTCACCGACGCCGAGCTCACGGAGGTCTGCCTCCACTCTATCTGCCCAGCGGTATTTAGGACGACCAACAGGACGGTGCCCAGTTGGTCGACCTAAGTAGGCCCTTTTGGCTGCCCGATCTTCACCCATCCTTTCGAGATGGCCAAGCCAGCGGAGACGATGCGCTTTGGTCTCACCTATTATGTTCGGCTCGGCTATCAGGTGTTCTATATCGGCATTCTTTTGGATCCTCCAACTGCCATCGTCTCTTTTGATACACAATTGCACTATTCTTTTGGTGCACTATTGCATGAACACATTCTTTCCAATCGGCGCACGCGGCGGTATTGAAGGAAAACACCGTCCCGGCACGCTTTAATATTCTACAGGGAAGCCTCAAGCCTCGCGTCGCAGAAAAAATATAGGCAAGGTGGCGGGGAAATTAATTTCATTATATTATTAGAATATTGTATGCAGTTTCTGCAGTCGATGGCAGAAGAGCCGCCGTGATTAGAGTAAACAAAAGAGTCGGAAAAGAAAAGCTTCGCTATTTCTGCTCTACCGACTGTATGTAGTGTAAGTGGAATATGTGTGCAAGAGTTGGAAACGACGAAAGAGCTGCAGTTTTCGCGATAAATAACAGAAGAGCCTCCGTGATTGGAGTAAATAAGAGTCGGAAAAGAAGAGCTTCGCTATTTATGCTCTATCGACTGTAAGTACCTAGTGTAATGGCTCCTCTACACGATGGGCCAACGCCGGCCACTCCAAGGGACGCAGCCATGCGGTAGAATGAGATAGCAATATCACTTGCTCCCTCTAACGCATAAATGCGTCCCCTGGAGTGGCCGGCGTTGGCCCATCGTGTAGAGGAGCCATGAGGAGAATGTGTACAAGCGCAAGAGTTAGAAACGATGAAAGAGCTGCAGTTTTCGTGATAAATAACAGAAGAGCCTCCGTGATTGGAGTGAACCACAGACGGCGCGATTCGGGAAATGAATTAGACATTCACTAGATATGAAATAGTAAAGATATGTGGCGTTCTACGGCAAAAGGTACCTTACTGGGGCTGACGCTTACGCTATTATTAACGCCGCTCCAATGTTCAGCCGGGGCAATGGTACCTTTGCCGTGGAACGTCACATATCTTTACTGTTTCATATCTAGTGCACCTCTAATTCATTTCCCGAATCGCACCGAGAGTAGGAAAGGAGGAGTTTCGCATCCTCTGCTCTGAAGAACTTACCTTATCGTTACTCAACATTAAAAAACCGGGCAAGTGCGAGTCGGACTCGCGCACGAAGGGTTCCGTACCATAATGCAAAAAAAAAAAAAACGGTCACCCATCCAAGTACTGACCACTTCCGACGTTGCTTAACTTTGGTCAAAAATCACGTTTGTTGTATGGGAGCCCCATTTAAATCTTTATTTTATTCTGTTTTTAGTATTTGTTGTTATAGCGGCAACAGAAATACATCATCTG
This sequence comes from Cydia fagiglandana, assembly GCF_963556715.1. Taxonomy (NCBI): domain Eukaryota; kingdom Metazoa; phylum Arthropoda; class Insecta; order Lepidoptera; family Tortricidae; genus Cydia; species Cydia fagiglandana. Next base: position 605,856 of record NC_085950.1, on the reverse strand, counting down.
TGAAAATTTCAACTGTCTAGCTATCACGGTTCGTGAGATACAGCCTGGTGACAGACGGACGGACAGCGAAGTCTTAGTAATAGGGTCCCGTTTTACCCTTTGGGTACGGAACCCTAAAAAACAAGACCGAAGTGATCCCATAAGTGTTCCGTAAACAAAGTTTTGTACGGAACACTAAAAACACCAAAACCGCCTTGACGTATTAATAATTAATTTTTAATCTCATAACCGTCACAAACAAGTAAATATGACGCTTGTTCCGAGCCATTGCAATTTTTATACACTTTAAAATCATAAGCGCAGTTCAGTCATTTTAAAAGAAACCTTAATTACATAACTTAAGGTTGAAATTAGAACCACTGTAAAATACTTAAGACCATTTTAAATATTGAAACATGAAAGGATCTAACATCATAAGTGTAATATGTTAATTTTAAAGTGAACCTTATTTGAATAGCTTAAGGTTGAAAATAAATGTGTCCAAAAAGACTTAAGACCTTTCTAGAAGAATGTTAAAGCGTGGTTTGATTTCCCTAGAGTAGGCTTGACTTGGTGTTTAGTGCCAGAATAAACTGCCGTATTCGAACTTCAAGATATTCACAAGAGACGACACGTACTAGATCCATTCTAGATACGTTATAGTTTAGATATCAACTAGTTCTCTTTTGCGGCGCAATTCGAACAACCAATGTCACTTTTACGTTAGATAGAGTAAGATATCTATTAGATGTGAATTGGATCTCTAAGTCATATCCTCTGGAAATCGTTCAAGAGTATCTCCAGAATTCCGCAAATGTCAAATTTGACAGGTTAGGTCTTAAACATATCGTTATCGTATCTTAGTGATGTCTAAAAGATATCTAATATATATCTATTTCAAAATCCGAATCGGGCCCAAAGTTGTTATTGCTGAAGTGAGCAAGCAAGCCAGGGTCAGATTTCCATGGCCAATAGCATTCCGGGCGTAAGGGCTATGTGTAACGAACCCTCGTGGATGTCAGCTGCCGCTCCGTTGGTGAGTTGAGAAACGGCAGCCTCTCAAACACGTAATAAGAATAATAGATATATCAAACATTTGCTCGCTGCCCCTCTGGCCCACCGATTCGGATACATTCGGCAAATATGTCCCGTCCCGAATATAATTGAGTATTTTCTAGTCTTTCTACTTGCCTCTACCTAAAATAAATTATTTTACTCTGTGCACGAAATAAAGCACCAGATAATTATTAGAAAAACATAGATAACAGTTATTTTTATGCCCAATTTCTATTTAATCGCTCGCAAAATTGTACTGAGATGACATCTGCCAGCGGAGCGTACCCATCGAATTCGAAAAATAATATGCGGGCCAATTCGAATTTTAAATTTGCGATCTAATTTCGATACGATACTGATTTGTCATGGTCAAAAGTGACGTTTTTGGTTGGACATCAGTATATCGCACAGCTAACGGCGCGATTCGGGAAATTAATTGGAGATTAACTAGAAACGATATACTTAGTAATGATATTATTATCTTTACTATTTCATATCTAGTGAATCTCTAATTCATTTCCCAAATCGAGCCGTAAAACTCGAATTGGCCCGTATACTCCGTATAGTCTTCTCACATATCGCACAGCATCGCTTTAAGTGCAGTTAAGAAACTCGTAGGCGCCTACGGCGTAGCGTCGCTTCGTAGACCCGCTACGCCGGCGGCTACGAGACACGTTCAACTTTCAATACATTGGAAGAATTTTATTGAAGAAAACATGAGTACATACAGCGACACTCCTAACTGTATAGTCAGCAGCAGAAGTTGCTAAGCGGGCGAGGTGTTCAAAATTACCTTGACACGCTCTTATTCTCTTAACAATAAACTCGCGTCAAGATCATTTTGAACACCTCACCCGCTTAGCAACTACTGCTGCTGACCGTACATCGGTGGATCTTATTACAAAAGGCATAAGGCCCACCGATGTACAGTTAACAGTGTGGGCGATGGTACCTACGTTCAGAAATGTATATACAATTATAAAAAAAAAAAATAATAATAATAATAAGCCCGCAGGGCAGCTTGTGGCGAGCTGTTGGGGAGTAACGACCCCACGGACCCGAGTGCTCCCGAGAGTCGGTCAGGGTATCCGTCTCCGGCGTGTCTTCGTCGGTCGGAGTGGACCCCAAGGGGACCCGTAGGACTCTCAGCTCTGGCTTGCCTTCGTTGGCCGTCCAGAGAGGAGTCGCTAGAGCTATATGCTCCAGGGGTGGAAGTGTTAAAGGGCATAACGCCGCGAGTAATTTCGGAGAAAGCGCAGCACCACCTCTCGACACCCCTGAGCCGCTCACGCCGGTGTTCCGCCTGGCCGTCTTTACGATGGCGCATCAGGTGCCCATCTAACGAGTGGCGAGTCACCGCCTGCCTCGATAACACTGTATAACACAATGTTATGTTATGGCAGGTGTCCGAAACTTAGCAATAGCCCAGACTTATTTTCCACCCAAATTTAAACCATAGACCAGGACTCTTTCCATTTTTCTATAATAGCTCCCAATGCCTGCTGAAACCGGTTTACGGGTATCTATTTATGCACCCGTGAATGGGTTCCAGCAGGCGTTCTACATGACATCAAAGCTCTCCAAACGGCCTCTACGTGTTGGATCTATATCCCCACGCACGCCTTATAAATGACCGGGCTTAAAAACCCGAGAGTTTGTAACGGAGATACAAATAATAATAATCATTTATTTCAGACCTTGGTCCATGCCCATACACTTACATCGAAAAAACTAACTACAAACTAACTAAATTTAACTTAAAATAAAGTTTTGTTGAAATATGAACTAATTAAGATACATAGTGTTTGACAGGAGCCAAGCATATACACCGTAATATATACAATGTATGTATATATTATACATACATTGTATATATTATTGACTGAGTAGTCTATATTTTCTTTCCTGTCAAAAAAACCGGTTAAGTGCGAGTCGGACTCGCATTCCAAGGGTTCCGTACATTACTAAATTTTTACAATATATTTTTTTATGTGGAACGTGAATGAAATATCTTTATCTTTGGGGTCGGATCAAAAACTAAGTAATTAAGTCCGACTCACGCTTGACTGCACATTTCTAATAGATTTTCCTGTCATGTATAGGTAAAGAACTACTTTTTGTATTTTTTTTTTCAATAATTTTAGATCTAGTAGTTTCGGAGATAAAGGGGAATGGTCGGACAGACAGACGCACGAGTCATTCTAAAAGGGTTTTTCCCTTTGAGGAACGGAACCCTAAAAATGTGTCATCAAAACTGGCACCACATTGTGTAGTGCTCAAATACGGGTCCCTCTTTGTTCCAGCCGACACAGAGGTCCTATCTAGATGCCGTAATAAGACCCGCATGACCCACAATAGGACAAGTTGGAAACCATATAATTAGGGGACTTGTTAAGTAGAAGAAAAGCATACAAGTGAAGTAAAAAACCTGTCAAGTGCGAGTCGGACTCGCGCACGAAGAGTTCCGTACCATTATGCAAAAACGGCAAAAAATTACGTTTGTTGTATGGGAGTCCCATTGAAATATTTATTGTATTCTGTTTTTAGGGTTCCGTACCCAAAGGGTAAAAACGGCACCCTATTACTAAGACTTCACTGTACGTCTGTCTGTCACCAAGCTGTATCTCATGAACCGTGATAGACAGGCAGTTGAAATGTTCACAGATGATGTATTTCTTTTGCCGCTATAACAAAAAATACTAAAAACAAAATAAAATAAATATTTATGTGGGGCTCCCATACAACAAAGGTGATTTCTTTGGCGTTTTTTCTGTAATGGTACGGAACCCTTCGTGCGCGAGTCCGAGTCGATAGTGGCCGGTTTTTTAATTTATAGGGGGTGCAAATTTCGAAAATTACGACCATTTTAGAATCAAAGATAGCGGCCATCATATCTTGAGCGAGTTCTTGTGCACTCAAAGTGCGTTCAAAGTCGTCTAGATGTCACTGGAATATCAGCGCGCGCCCGCGGACGCACGAGATATCTACACCAAAGTCAAAGTTTACTTAAAACACACGGTTGTTACATTATAAACAGCATTTCAACTTTAACTACGAGTTTTTTTATCCTCTAGCCCAACGGTTCTCAAACTTTTTTGGTGACGGAAAGCGAAATATTTGACAGAACCCCAAATAAAAATTTTCGTTCACCACTGTGGATCAGATATACCTATAGAAGAGCTGGTTTTTTTCTTATTTTTAACCGACTTCCAAATCTCAAAGAAGGAGGTTATCAATTCGGTTGTATGTTTTTTTTTATTTTTTTTATTTTTTTTTATGTTTGTTACTCCATATCTCCGTCATTACTAGATCGATTTTGAAAATTCTTTTTTTGATTGAATGTATATGCATACAGATTGGTCCCGTTTTTGTCAAAACCCAGTTCTGATGATGGGATCCATGAGGAATCGAGGGAACTCCTCAAATCTTAAAGGCATACATATAGTGATTTTTGGGTTTTTATCAACAAATCAAGCATATACACCCAAAAAAGTGACATTTGATGAAGTGGAACTGCTGATGATGATCAGAACGGAACTCTTTAACGACGCATAGTTCACGGTTGGCGATTTGTCCTCTTCGTTATGTTTGTTAAGCAAGTTAAGTTTTTAAGCCACATTTTTATCAAGCTCGAGTTCTGATGATGGGATCCATGAGGAATCAAGGGAACTCCTCAAATCTTAAAGGCATGCGTATAGAGATTTTTGCATTTACATGAGAAAATCAAGCATTTTTATTAAAAACTGTTGCATTTGATGAAGTGGAACTGCTGATGATGATCAGAACAGAACTCTTCAACGACGCATAGTTCACGGTTGGCGATTTGTCCTCGTCGTTATGTTTGTTAAGCAAGTTAAGTTTTTAAGCCACATTTTTGTCAAGCTCGAGTTCTGATGATGGGATCCATGAGGAATCAAGGGAACTCCTCAAATCTTAAAGGCATGCGTATGGAGATTTTTGTATTTACATCAGAAAATCAAGCATTTTCATTAAAAACTGTTGCATTTGATGAAGTGGAACTGCTGATGATGATCAGAACAGAACTCTCCCTAATAGCATTTTCTTGTAGGGATTTTGTTGGGCCTTTGTTTACGTATTAGTTGGGCAACCGTTATATTTGGCCGTACGATTTGCTGGAGGGCCCTCGACAAAGGCCCTCCCGAAGATTCCCAACAGAGAGCCATAAGAGTAATTTTTTCGTTGGGCCTATTTAAATAAATCATACAATTATTCAACGGTGGTGGTTTTGGTTGAGCCGTGGTTGGGCCTATACACATTTGTTTGATGGTTGGTTAATTGTTACATTTGGCCGTACGATTTGCTGGAGGGCCCTCGACAAAGGCCCTCCCGAAGATTCCCAACAGAGGGCCATTAGAGTAACTTTTTCGTTGGGCCTATTTAAATAAATCATACAATTATTCAACGGTGGTGGTTTTGGTTGGGCCGTGGTTGGGCCTATACACATTTGTTTGATGGTTGGTTAATTGTTACATTTGGCCGTATGGCTTGCTGTAGGGCCAATTGCAAAAAAATAAAAAAGGGCAATTTTTTCGTTGTGCTTCTGTTTGCAAATTCAACAATTACCCAACGGCAAGTCAGGTAGGTCGGTAGGTAGTCGTGCACCAGGTTGAAGGCCCAACACAGCTTGTCCCACAAAGGGCCAACATTGTAACTTTAACATTGGGCCTTGTGTAGGATTCGTACAATACTACCGTAGGTAAATAGTTGTGTAATTTATAGTGTGCCTACAGTCTAATTATGTAATGGGCTTTTGTTTACGAGTCCTACAGTTACCCTACGTTAAGTAAGTGGTTGTGTAATACGACGTTGGGCCTTTGCTGATAAATATTACAATTACACTACGGTAGGCATTGGTTGTATCCACATGAAGGCCCTAGGCAGCAGTTGTTGTTAATCTTCTCTGTATCGTTCCAATTTTAGTATATGTACTGCCGAAGCAAGTACACTTACTATACACTCTAATTTGTATATATACTAACCGCCCTTCGAAACTTCGTAAGCGAGATTTATGTTTTTTGAGATTTAAATTGAGAAAATGTTGCAAAAAACAATTTTTTAAATTTATGTATAAATTTTATAGTTATAGCTATTAGATTTATAAGTTACTTTAAAAAAATATTATGATTATATACGGAATAATCGAGAAAATAACTATAACTTCGATGTTTGGAGACAGTAACGCCATCTAGTGACGCCACAAGCAAACTCAACTGGTATTGTTGGGCATCAGTACCACAGCCAATGTTGGTAAACGCGATATTTGTGCTCACTGGGCCAACGAATGTTATCGTTGTTTAGCCACCGGTACCAACATACACAAAGGCCCATTGTTAGGCGTCAGTGCCACAGCCAATGTTGGTAAATACGATATATGTCATCATTGGGCCATCGGATGATATCTTTGACTAGCCAACGTTGCCAAAATACACAAAGACCCATTGTTGGGCATCCGTGCCACAGCCAATGTTGGTAAATGCGGTATTCGTCACCATTGGGCCAACGAATGTTATCGTTGTTTAGCGAACGGTAGCAAAATACACAAAGGCCCATTGTTGGGCCTCAATGCTACAGCCAATGTTGGTAAATGCGATATTTGTCGTCATTGGGCCATCATATGATATCGTTGATTAGCCAACGTTACCAAAATAAATAAAGGCCCATTGTTGGGCATCAGTGCCACAGCCAATGTTGGTAAATGCGATATTTGTCATCACTGGGCCATCGGATGATATCGTTGATTAGCCAACGTTACCAAAATACACAAAGGCCCATTGTTGGGCATCAATGCTACAGCCAATGTTGGTAAATGCAATATTTGTCGTCATTGGGCCATCGGATGATATCGTTGATTAGCCAACGTTACCAAAATAAAGAAAGGCCGGGAGTCCGGTGATTAGTTCGGCTCTGAATGAACATTACATTATCTATAGTAATAAGTGGTAAGCGGTGTGGGCCACACATATTGTAGATATTATAGCAATTATAGTTAAATAAGTATAACTTGTAGTGGTTGTTTGTTTACCTAAATAAATGAAAAAAAAAAAAAAAAAAAAAAGGCCCATTGTTGGGCATCAGTGCCATCGCCAATGTTGGTAAATGCGATATTTGTCATCATTGGGCCATCGGATGATATCGTTGATTAGCCAACGTTACCAAAATACACAAAGGCCCATTGTTGGGCATCAATGCTACAGTCAATGTTGGTAAATGCGATATTTGTCGTCATTGGGCCATCGGATGATATCGTTGATTAGCCAACGTTACCAAAATAAACAAAGGCCCGTTGTTGGGCATCAATGCTACAGCCAATGTTGGTAAATGCGATATTTGTCGTCATTGGGCCATCGGATGATATCGTTGATTAGCCAACGTTACCAAAATACACAAAGGCCCATTGTTGGGCATCAGTGCCACAGCCAATGTTGGTAAATGCGATATTTGTCATCATTGGGCCATCGGATGATATCGTTGATTAGCCAACGTTACCAAAATACACAAAGGCCCATTGTTGGGCATCCGTGCCACAGCCAATGTTGGTAAATGCGGTATTCGTCACCATTGGGCCAACGAATGTTATCGTTGTTTAGCGAACGGTAGCAAAATACACAAAGGCCCATTGTTGGGCATCACTGCCACTGCCAATGTTGGTAAATGCGATATATGTCGTCATTGGGCCAACGAATATTATCGTTGTTTAGCCAACGGTACCAAAATACACAAAGGCCCATTGTTGGGCATCTGTACCACAGCGAATGTTGGTAAATGCGATGGTGGGCCAATACAAAATTAATGTTGGCTACGGAACGAACCTCATCCCAACGTTTTCCCTACCGTTGGCACCGTGGGCCCCAACGAAAATGCTACTAGGGCTTAAACGACGCATAGTTCACGTTTGGCGATTTTTCCTTTTCGTTATGTTCGTTAAGCAAGTTAAGTTTTTAAGCCACATTTTTGTCAAGCTCGAGTTCTGATGATGGTATCCATAAGGAATCGAGGGAACTCCTCAAATATTAAAGGCACACGTATAGATTTTTTTGTATATTCATTATAAAATCAAGCATTTACATTAAAAACTGTCGCATTTGATCAAGTGGAACTGCTGATAATGACCAGAACAGAACTCTTCAATGACGCATGGTACACGTTTGGTGATTACGAATTTCGATTTTGACTTGGACTGGGACCCGGACTCGGACTCATACCCGGATCCGGTTCAGACCCGGACCTGGACTCGGATCCGGATTCGGACCCGGACTCGGAACCGGACTCGGATCCGGACTCGGACCCGGTCTCGGACCCGGTCTCGGACCCCGACACGGACCCGGACTCGGACCCGGACTCGGACCCGGACCTTGACCCAGAAAACCACTATGATACCTTAACTAAATAAACAACTATGATTACCTACCATAAAATTAATGTACCTATGTATAAAGTACGATGATGCCAATCTTACTAGCCCCTCCCGCTTAAATCCCCGTACACCGCACGGCATGCGCCATTAAGTGGGTTAGGTTAGGTTTGAACTGCGATCCTCACAGAACCGAACAAGGATTAGGTTAGGTTAGAACTGCGAGCCTTACAGAAACGAAATGCTACTTGAAAAGTGGGTTTGATTAGGTTCGAACTGCGATCCGCACAGAACCGAACTGCTATCTAAGGAGTGGGTTAGGCTAGAACTACGACCTTCATGGCTCCTCTTCACGATGGGCCAACGCCGGCCACTCCAAGGGACGCATTTATGCGTTAGAGGGAGCAAGTGATATTGCTATCTCATTCTACCGCATGGCTGCGTCCCTTGGAGTGGCCGGCGTTGGCCCATCCTGTAGAGGAGTCATTATACAGAAGCGAAATGCTAGTAGAAAAGTGGGTGGTTTTACCTCCTTTTCTACATAGTGTACCATCTACAATAATCTTTCATCGGCCCCCATGGAAGTCGGTTTTTTTTTCTTAAAAATTATTATAAGTATATTTTCGCGGAACCCCAACAGAGGCTTTGCGGAACCCTAGGGTTCCGCGGAACACACTTTGAGAATGGCTGCTCTAGCCGCCCATACTTCAAACCTTGCCAAGCAAAATGAAATTTTATATTGTCAACACAAAGTTCAAATTAGAATGGAACAGGATACCTTTTTATTGGTCTCTGGGCGGCTAGAGGTAAAGAAATAAAGGAGACAAAGAAGCAGACGAATCACCTTAATTAAATTGTACAACGGGGCTTAATCGCCTAGGTATTTAAGTTTTAAGATTTACCTCTGACGTTTCGAGGAAGGCGTTGACCCCGTGGTCTCGGAGAAGACTGGCTAACGTTGATATCAACATCTTCTAGCCGTTTTTCGAACTGCCCGCACTTGGTCTTATTTATCAGTTTGAACGTTTTACGCACTGGGGATAATAATATATAAATAACAACAATTGATATGAACTTTAAGTGTAAAAAAATACAAAAAGTTATATCCCAGCATATAATTACTGGGGATCGAACCCAGACCTTCCGTGCAAACAAAAAAAGCGAACGTTTGCAAAATACACCATGATAGTTCTTACATGAGTTGACGAAATTTAGCTACTCATTCTCAAGTAAAAACTAAATATCTTAATACCTCCAAAACCAGCGAAATAAAATTTCTGAATATTTGGCCATTTAATCTGTAAACATGTTTTAAAAAGAATACACTCTTATGATACCGATACAACTATTTGTTTAAGCGCGAGCTATCACAACTTTTCCATTTTGAAAAATTTTCAAAAATTGGCTCGACAAAATTTTTTTATCGGTTCATAGAATTCGGTTACAAAATTTCAGGAGAATCGGTTAAGAATTGCGACCTGTAGAGGAGAACATCCGGACATACAAAACTAAATATCTTAATACCTCCAAAACCAGCGATATAAATTTTCTGAATTTTTTGACATTTAATCTGTAAACATGTTTCAAAAAGATGACTTTCTCATGATACCGATACGACTATTTATATAAGCGCGAGCTATCACAACTTTTCCATTTTGAAAAAAATTCAAAAAATATCTCGACAAATTTTTTTTATCGGTTCATAGAATTCAGTTACAAAATTTCACGAGAATCGGTTAAGAATTGCGACCTGTAGAGGAGAACATCCGGACATACAAAAACAAAACGCCCGAGTCAAAACGTAGACCTTCGCTTCGCTTCGGTCAATGAATATAAAATTAAAATATAAAAACACTTAAAAACAATAAAAAATACATATAAACACATTATAAAAAACCTAAACTAGGGTGCCACCGACAGCGGGGCAGGGCCCAAGCTTATATTACTTATTTTTTTATTTAATTTACTCAGTTTTAAGCTCTGCTCGAGAGGTCTACAGCTCACAGAGCCACTAGTATTATAAATGACCTAGCCTAAGAAGAAAGATAAATAAAGATAGTAATATAATATACAGATAAGATAATCACTTGAATTTTGACAACCCTAAATAGCCGAAAGGGATAGTCCCAAATATTAGAAAGGGATAGCAAGATTCGACCCTGAATCGCTGTCAAACTTCGGTTTTGTAGGAAGTTTCCTTTCTGTATGATAGTACTATTATTTATTATGTGATAATACAGTGTGTAGTATGCGATTGGTCTCGCGTCACAGGCGCGATTGGTCGCAACTAGTTGCGTTAAGCCCCCTCCAGACTATGTGCGTGAATCGCGGCGCGTCGTCGCGGAGCGAACATATCGCGAAGTTGACGTATGACTCCACACTCGCACACTTCATGGTGATTTCGCAGTTTGGTTAGCGGCAATATGGCGGAAAAGCATCAGCTGATCGAGTTTAACTGTTAGTTATCTATGGCATCATACGTGATTTAGCTGTTTTTCCATTTTGTTTTTATTGTAAAACCGTAAAATATAGCTGCTTAATATAATATAATCATAATATAGTTCATATTTATCTTGCCACAGAGGAGCCAAAATATTGTGTAATGTGGAGTCTTGCAAGTTCGCGCTTCGCGTCTCCTTTGACGCGGGCCGAAATACCGACAAAAAACGGAGAACAAGGCGCGAAGGCGTGAACAATCTGCGAAATCGACGCCATACTTGCGTTCGCGGCTTCGCCCGCGATTCACGCGCATAGTCTGGAGGGGGCTATAGTCTGCACGATTGGCTCGAATTCGTGAGTGACACCGCAGAACTAGCACCGTTCTAAGTGCCCGCAAGGCCCGTCCTTAAATATATCTCTATCTAAGTAATACCTTTAATCGAGCAATTCTTTTTTATTTATATATTTCGGGGATCTCGGAAACGGCCCTAAAGATTTCGATGAAACTTGCTATATGGGGGTTTTCGGGGGCGATAAATCGATCTGATGAACCACTACCAGCAGTAACTTACTTTCTATGCATCTCGCTCGTACTCGCATATTAGTGCAAGCGAGATGTACAGAAAGTAAATTACGTAGACGCGAGCGTATCTGTCAATGTCAAAACTGGTGGTAGCCGTACTAGCTAGGTCTTCTCTCTCGGAAAACGCACTTTTGTTTTTTTTTTATATATATTCCGATCAAAGCTCGGTCTCCCAGATGTGTTTGTGGAGACTGGTCTGTTTAAGCTAACACGAGCTATTATACTTAGTAACTTAATTTTTATTAATTAATTACAGTGAGACGCCTCATTCTGTTCTCGTATGTTTCTTTTCTCTTAATGAATGTATTAATTATACAGGATATTGACTCTTGGAGACCCTATACATCTCTAAGGATAATTCCTCGGATAGACAATTTTAAAGCCGTTTCAAGTTACTGGTGACTATCGGCTCGATGGGTAATGAAGTAGAGATTCACTAAACATGAAATAGTAAAGATATGTGACGTTCCACTGCAAAAGGTAGCTTATGGTGGCTAGCGCCGCGATTCGGGAAATGAATTAGAGATTCACTATAGTCCGTTTTTTAGCATTAGAAAGAACTTCGCAGAAGTAAGCTTGTGGTTCCAAATCCGGCACTTTTAGCGGTAACAATTTGAAGTAAATTATATTGACCATGCTACATTAGATAATTCAATAACAATTAAAGAGCCTGATAAAAACTGCACGCTTGCTTCTGTGGAGTTCTTTCTAATGCTAAAAAACCGGCCAAGTGCGAGTCGGACTCGCGTTCCAAGGGTTCCGTACTTTACTAAATTTTTAACAATATATTTTTTTTATATATGTGAAACGCGAGTGAATTGCCTTTAAAAAACCCGTAGGGGTCGGATCAAAAACTAAGTAATTGGTCCGACTCACGCTTGACCACATATTTCTAATAGGTTTTCCTGTCATCTATAGGTAAAGATCTATTTTATGTATTTTTTTCAAAATTTTAGACTCAGTAGTTTCGGAGATAAAGGGGGGGTATGGTCATTTTTTTGCCTATTTTCTTGAATTACTTCTAAACTGTTTATTTTAAAATTATAAAAAAAATATGTTTGAGATTCTCACATTGAGCTCTTTCATTTGATATGTAACACGATATAGTTTGAAAAACTTTATTTTTTGATTTTCTCATTTACCCCCCCCCCCCCCATGTTTAAAATTCATTTGTTTACGTTACATGTCCGTCTTTGGGTCACAAACTTACATATGTGTACCAAATTTCAACTTAATTGGTCCAGTAGTTTCGGAGAAAATAGGCTGTGACAGACGGACAGACAGACAGACAGACAGACAGACAGACAGACGCACGAGTGATCCTATAAGGGTTCCGTTTTTTTCCTTTTGAGGTACGGAACCCTAAAAACGAACTATATGTATGAAATAGTGACGATAATATATCTTTGTTTTACAAGGGGGCAAAGTTTTTGTTTAACCGCTCGTGCTAATATTGATACCCGATCAAGCGAAAGATTCCAAAATTGAACCACGAGCGTAGCGAGTGGTTCGAAAAATGGAATCTTGAGCGTTGCGAGGGTTTCAAAGCACGAGGGTTAAACAAAATTTGCCCCCGAGTGAAACACAAAATTTTTCACCACACCAACCCGAAGCCAATATTAAATGTAAAATATCAAACAAAAACAAACCAAATCAAATCCAAGTGAATGTTATTAAATATTTATCATCCATAATCATCATTTGAAAGTAAATTCTACCAGCAAACATAAGAAAATAACTCAAAATTTGCATTTGATTACTTTGTCTCACATGTGAATAAAATGCAACTTTGCTATTAGTTTTTGAATTGCAAAGTAAGCCTTTCCGAGCTGGTGTGGTGAAAATAACTATTACTATATCGTATCTAGTTAATCGCTAATTAATTTCCCGAATTGCGCCGAATATTAAAGCCGTGTCAAGTTACTGGTGAGCATGTTAGTGCTGCGCCGCCCGCATGCAGGCAGATTGACTAGCCAAAGTGCCGTCCATTGTTTATCTGCTGTAGGCCCTTTGCTGATAGCCATGTTGAAGTTCGGGCATGCAAATACGGAGCCATGGTGAACTCGTGCGGGTGAGGGCTAAGTTTACCATCGATCGGGCTCACAGTTTTTTAGAATACAGAATACAGATCTTTATTGGTAAAAGTAGATTTTACAGGTCACATTTTATACATATTTACAAAAAATATATGCTAGTAGGTAGGTACATACATATTTTCTTTAATTAAATTAATTATTTCATAACATTTTTTAAACAAAAACATTATTCTTATTACGTTGTTATTGTTAACATTAATACAATTAATTATGGTGCAGTAGTCAATGACCTCATCGAATATTTATAAATTCGTCAATGCTGTAGAATGCTTTTTCTATAAGCAGCAGTTTAAGTTTAGTTTTAAATACTTGGTCACTATTTAAGTTAAGTATATCTGAGGGTAACGAATTGTAAATAGTTGGTCCTATGACGCTGAGTGACCGTCGTGATTTGGCGAGTCGGCGCCTCGGGGCAAGTAGCCGGGGACGGCGCTCACTACTAGCACGTTTATAGTTATGTATGTTTTGCCTAACGTACATACACGCGGCCAGTATGTATACACAGGGTAGGGTAAGGATTTTATGTTTCTTAAACAATTGTTGTGCCGGATGGTCCACAGGCTTTCCATCAATTACACGAATGGCGCGTTTTTGCATTTTGAACGCCCTGTCCTTATCAGCAGCGGTAGCCCACAGTTCCACTCCCTGAACTAATATCGAGTGAAAATAACCATAGTAAGCCATCTTTAGGTTCTCGATTGATAGACTACCGGCTAACCGGGACAGCGCATAACATGCTGAGGCCAGTCTGTCACAGGTCATTGAAATATGAGACGCCCACGTCAGCCCAGAGTCGATCATGAAACCCAAGTACTTAGCAGTATCAACTTGTGGTATTATTGTGTCATTTAGTACTATATTAAGTTTATATTTTATTGAATTTCTTAGCTGAAAATGTATGATATTGGTCTTTTCAAGATTAAGTGACATGCCATTAGAGGTGAACCATTTTTCAACTAGGTTTATTACATGACCAAGGTTAGATTTTAAGCTATCAAAACTGTCGGCATTTACAATTATGCAAGTGTCGTCTGCAAATAAAACATATTCTACGTCAGGACAGGCTGTCGTTATGTCGTTTGCTAGTATTAAAAAAAGATTGTTTCCAGCGACAGATCCTTGAGGGACGGCGCTGTTACCAGTTGACTCAAGGTCTGATTTAGAGTCGAGCACGTAGGTGCGTTGCTTTCTGTTTTCTAGGAAGGAAGAAATCGTTTTATGAAAGGATCCTGTGACACCGTACTCAAACAATTTCTTAAGAAGAAGAGAGTGATCAATAGTCTCGAAGGCGCGCGACAAGTCGCAGAAGATGGCGGCGACCTGTCGCGAGTCCTCCAGGTGCCCTAACACTCTCCCCACCACGTCCCGCACGGCATCTGATGTCGAGCGCCCAGGCTGGTACGCATATTGCTGGCTATTTAATAATCTGTTAGATGTAAAATGATGCATTAATCTATTACTAAGTAGTCGCTCAAATATTTTTGAGATGATAGGAACGAGTGATATTGGTCTATAAGACTTAGGTAGACATAATTCGCCCTTGCCTTTGTTAATTGACAATTCGTTAACCTTCGGTATATTTTATATAAACTGAAATAAATGACCTAATATAGTTATACTAATGTACCTATACAAAGAAAACATGACTTGCTATAAAGTTTTAATATCAAGAAAGACTTTTTAGTAGTAAAGTATTTATTTATTTATTAATTGTAAGCAATAACGGATTGAAAACAAGGTTTAACAAAAGGATTTAATGGTGAATAATAATTGTAAGATTGTAAGTAAATAAATTTTATTTGTCTCAAAATATTTCAGAAATAGGTAAAGGAACCGTTTAAAACCTCAATACGCAATACTTTTTAAAGAAACACGTCAAAATTGTCACGTCATACAATGTTATGATTTCCACAATGTTTACAAAACTCAACTAAACAAACACAAACCATACAAAATGCAGACAAAATAACCGCGTGCAAATAATAATACTAGCTTAAGAAGCAGTGTTCAAACGTTTTAAATAATGCATAGCCAAAACCACTTGTTTATGTGAAACCTAAAAAAAATCAGACAAAGAACTTTATCTACCAGAAAGCCTGAGGATCTCCACAACAACCGGATACCCAACAGCTTCAATCTTCATATCACCAACATTTTTAGGGTTCCGTACCCAAAGGGTAAAACGGGACCCTATTACTAAGACTTCGCTGTCCGTCCGTCCGTCCGTCCGTCCGTCCGTCTGTCACCAGGCTGTATCTCACGAACCGTGATAGCTAGACAGTTGAAATTTTCACAGATGATGTATTTCTGTTGCCGCTATAACAACAAATACTAAAAACAGAATAAAATAAAGATTTAAATGGGGCTGCCATACAACAAACGTGATTTTTGACCAAAGTTAAGCAACGTCGGGAGTGGTCAGTACTTGGATGGGTGACCGTTTTTTTTTTTGCTTTTTTTTTGTTTTTTTTTTGCATTATGGTACGGAACCCTTCGTGCGCGAGTCCGACTCGCACTTGCCCGGTTTTTTTTTTTATAACACTGTTGTCCCACTGCTGGGCAAAGCCCTCGCCATTTGGTCCTTTATGTGGTTAACCAACATTTATTTCAAAATCTATTAACCCCTTGTATATGTACATCGCCCACTGTTAACTGTCAGTTCGTAAACCTTATTATGGCTCCTCTACACGATGGCCCAGCGCCGGCCACTCCAAGGGACGCATTTATGCGTTACAGGGGTCCCCAAAATATTTCACCTGAGGGCCATATAGCGCCTCAGAAACTTTCGCGCGGGCCACCGTCTGGTTGCTGCTGTTAGGAACAGTTCCACTCTCAGTGAATGCTGAACCCCTGGAGCCTGGCTCCCGCGGGCCGGACAGTGGGCACTCGCTTTGGGTGTCGGCGGGCCGGAACGGAACGCGTCGCGGGCCGGATTTGGCCCGTGGGCCGGGGTTTGGAGAGCCCTGCGTTAGAGATCTTATTCTACCGCATAGCTGCGTCCCTTGGAGTGGCCGGCGTTGGCCCATCGTGTAGAGGAGCCATTACATGAGGCATAAGGTCCACCGATGGCCAGTTAAGAGTGTAGCTGTTTGTGTGTATAGGACGGATCCTGACCGACTGACCTCCTAAGGCCCAAGGTGAATAAGTACTATAGGTGGGACCACCTATAGTACTTATTCAAGTTCAATGAAATTTAAGTCATATTCGATTGGAATAGAGTTGCTTTTGCTTTGTTTCGTTCAGTTTTTGAACAACGCAAAATCAACTCTATTTCCTACATTGTAGGTTCAAATTTCTGTGGCAAATTATGCATATTTCTGTTATATGACTGGGCCTTAGGAGGTTAAGTCAACTTCTTGCATATATTCAAGAACGAGTTTTTTACTCTACAGCACAACTGAAATTTGAACCCGATTTTTGACCACCCGTGAAAGGTTAAAATATCACCCATTTCCAAAAGCATGGCAAAACTATTCAATGATATTCCTATAAAGCCACTACCCCCCTCTATTCGGGAACGATTAACCCTGCAAACGTTACTGAACAACCCCCAACAATACATAAACAATATAAACTACGGTGAACTACGGAAACGACGTGATCGCCCACAATATAAAGAGGAGGTGAGCCGACTTTTTATTAAATATTCTGATTTGCCAAATTTCGGTAAAAATTTGTGTGATTAGGGAATATTACGCAAAACTCTGCTTAGGGGGCGCCACTACCAGAATACCACTCCATCACGATCTGGCTCCAATTTCACCACGGCATGTCGAGCGACAATTGTCAAGCGACAGGTGACATTACAATTTTATAATAGTTATTTGTTTTACAAGGGGGCAAAGTTGTTGTTTAACCGCTCGTGCTAATATTGATACCCGAGCAAGCGAAAGATTCCAAAATTGAACCACGAGCGTAGCGAGTGGTTCGAAAAATGGAATCTTGAGCACTGCAAGGGTTTCAAAGCACGAGGGTTAAACAAAATTTGCCCCCGAGTGAAACACAAAATTTTTCACCACACCAACCCGATGCAAATATTAAATGTAAAATATCAAACAAAATCAAACCAAATCAAATCCAAATGAATGTTATTAAATATTTATCACCCAAAATCATCATTTAAAAGTCAATCTTACTAGCAAACATAAGAAAACAACTCAAAATTTGCATTTGATTACTTTGCCTCACATGTGAATAAAATGCAACTTTGCTATCAGTTTTTGAAGTGCAAAGTAAGCCTTTCCGAGCTGGTGTAGTGAAAAATATTTTCTATAGAAATACTTAGAAACATGACAGGCAGTTTGCTACAATTGTATGTATTACAATTATGTTGTGAAACAAGAATTATTTTTTCTAGACGACATATCTGTAGAATTGTCGGTGAATCTTGACAGGAAATGAGTTATATGTCGGAATTTCGTTACAATTGTAGTGTTTCTTGTGACAATTGTCATAAACTTAGCAAGAGAAATATCCGTTTTTTTTCCGATATAATAGTTTTTTTTAATAATTCAATGATGGTGGCAAACAGGAATACGGCCCGCCCGATGGTAAGCGGTAACCGTAGCCCATGGATGCCTGTGACGTCAGCAACAGTGATGTTTTACAATTGTCGCACCTATCACCCTGGTGAAATTGGGGCCTGGGGGTCTACCGCGAAACAATAAAATCGACATTTTCGTTATTTATTTAATTTGCTGGTGACTACTGTAGTCACCAGCAAACAGAAGCAGCTGTAACAGCTGCTGCAACTCAGCTGAAACGTCGGAATTTAAAGTAAAAGACCCGTTTGCGTAATTAAATATTTGTTTTCAACGTTATAATAAGCAGTTTTAGCCAACCGAATAATCGGCCGACTATTCGTATTCGACAAAGTCCATATTCGGCCCATCTCTTGTCTCGAACTTACAGGCCGCGTAGCCAAGATGCCAATCACTTACGCTCCGTAGCGATCGAAACGCAAAAATTCTTCCATATTAGCGCGTCACTGTCGCGCTAATATGGAAGAGTGATAGAGAGACACAAAGCGTTTCGTTGTCGAAGCTATAGCGATTGTAACCTTGGCTAGGCCGGCAGCATCGCTCTAACAACTGAGCTACCGAGTCATACCCGTTGCCAGCGACTATTGTTGTTGTATAAAGCTCGTATCGGTGCAGGCGGTTATAGAAGAGAGACAGCCGCCGAGGCCTTCTGTGGTGAGCGAGAGGACGCAGACTAAAGATGTGCTGGATGCGGAGACCAATACGAAGATGGTGCGGTTATCGTGAGTATAAATATTTAGGGGTAACCTCTTATCGGCCTATGCCTTTTTCCAGGGGTCCCCACACTAGGCTAGGCCTGTACCGCGGGAGACCAAGTACCGTCTTTGACCCACATGAAAACCTCATGTAAAAGGGTCTAATAAAAAAAACGAAAACAAATAATTATAGTGCAATAATATAACCTGGACCGAGTAACGGCCCAATTCGAACTTTAGGATACGTCAGTTAATAGATCTCGAAAAGATATGGATTAGATATGTCAGTGTCAAACAAGTGTCAAAAGCGATGTTTCTTCAAACACAAATGTCACTTTTGACACTTGTTTGACACTGACATATCTAATCTCTTCTTCTTCCTCGTTCCCTCAATGCTGAGGATCGCGACCACATGCAACATCTCTCCATTGATTGCGGTCATAAGCCAAGTGGACCGCACGGTGCAGGCTGCCGCCACTCATCTTCTTCATGATTATTTGTTTTGTTGTTGTTAGATTTTTCGGACATCACCAATGCATGATATGGAGAAGTGGTCATCTTGGGGCGAATGATTGGCAAACTCGCTCAGGGTGGGGCTCGTAAGAGATGATATCTAATCTATATCGTTTCCATATCTATTATTTGACGTATCTTAAAGTTCGAATATGGCTGTAAATCTCAATCAATGGCCAAAGTTACCCTCTAGGGCTAAAGTAACCCGACTTTACGGCATGTGTTTGTACGTCATGAGTGACAGTTGTAATAACCGCGTGACGTTCGTATTTTTTGTTCAGAATGGTGGAGAGCCAGAAAAGGAAATTGAAGAGCAGATGTACGACAGCGTTGGTGAAGGGGGCTATCCTGGCGTCCCGCAGCCCCTATGTGGAGATAGCCAGGCGACTGAGACATGAGATGTGAGTCACAATTATTGCTTACCTCCTACATTACTGCACAATGCCGTTGGCGAGGCGCTACCCTGGCCTCCCGCAGCCCCTACGTGGAGATAGCCAGGCGACTGAGACATGAGATGTGAGTCACAATTATTACTTAACTCCTACATTACTGCACAATGCCGTTGGCGAGGCGCTACCCTGGCCTCTCGCAGCCCCTACGTGGAGATAGCCAGGCGACTGAGACATGAGATGTGAGTCACAATTATTACTTACCTCCCACATTACTGCACAATGCCGCTGACAAAGGGGGCTGGCGTCTCGATATATTTAAACCCAACGGCTGAAAAGAAATGGATCACTCAGTATAGACATTTTTAATAAAGTGACTCTTTTTTGTGTTACTTATATTGTTATATTGTTTACAGAGTCGACAAACAGAAAAGGACACCTTTTTCCAAGGATTCAATGAAACGAATACCTGAAGTCAAGCAACGACGCGGGTAACAAAAACGGACACTATTGACATTTATTCATAGAACGACCGTTTAATGATTGAAACGATATGGATTAGATATGTCAGTGTCAAACAAGTGTCAAAATTGACATTTCTTCAAACAAAAACGTCACTTTTGACTTGTTTGACACTGACATATCTAATCCATATCGTTTCAATATTATTTGACGTATCTCATTGTTCGAATACGGCTGTAAAACGACTATTATTTTCGTAGTCGACATCTAGCGTCAAGTAGCGGAATTAACACTACTCTTAGAGTATTTAATAATTGGAGTCGCTTTTAAGAGCTTACCCCTCTGCCGGAAACCTTACACAATTCTGCAAACTTTTGTACGGACTGACATGGCTATTTGTACGTTACGTACAACTCATGTAGAAATAGCACATTTGACGTCCCCTCCCCGCAAACATCGGCAGACTGTTTCGTAAAGAAAATGACAGCGATGACATCTCCAGTTACTAAATGCTGTAAGTCAGTTCTGCTACTCAATTTTAGAATGTTGTTTCCAGCATCCTAAAGAAGGTTCTAGAGGACATGACGCTGGAAGGCATGTGCTCGACCGGAACCACCACGGACAAGAAGCAACCCCCTCTCGACAAGATACTGAAAGAAAAACACAGTATGTGAGTTTACCCTTGCTAGTATTTCCAACTATAAATATTGGTTTTATTTTTACAAGCTTTTATTTACTTTCACCTGACCGTTGTCTGTCTGTAATCAAATCTTGCAAGTGAAATTTGGTACACATCCCGGTTTCCGATTGAGCTGAAATTTTGCATGCATGTATAAATCGGATGACAATGCAATATTATGGTACCGTCGACCTGATATGATGATGGTGACAGGAGGTGGCCATAGGAATTCTGTGATGAAACAGCGCAACCTAATTGTGTTAGGGGTTTTTAGAATTGTCTCTATGAGTATTAGTTATCTGTCGTAGGAAAAGTACAGTCAGCGATAAAAGCTTGTACCAAAAATGAAATTTTTGCCAAATACTTATTAACTAGCGACCCGCCGCAGCTATGTATAGGTTAACAAATTAACATAAGTACATATAAACCTTCCTCGAGAATCACTCTATTGATAGGTGACAACCGCATTAAAATCCGCGTTCCGTAGTTTTTGAATTTATTTTATAGGTAGGTAGGTACTTTGTTTTATATTGACGGGGGTTTCCAGAAAATATTGATTATAAGATAAAAACTAGAGTCCCCTGTTATTTATACAAAATTTTGGAGTCAGTTTGTGACGGTTCATTCAAAATGTATGTGGAAGTGCGTCACTAAACTGAATACTTTTTTCTTTTTAATCAATAATAGACACAACAACACAGCAACAGAGTAGTTTTAACAAAAATGATCTCAGTTGGTCCATAAAAATAAATGAAATTGAATTGAAATTTGAATTTCGAAAAAAATAAATGGAAATACACACAACGTAAATTGGTAATAAATGTTCCAGCTTCATGAGATACTCAAAAAGCTGCAAGGCGAA
This sequence comes from Cydia fagiglandana, assembly GCF_963556715.1. Classification (NCBI taxonomy): domain Eukaryota; kingdom Metazoa; phylum Arthropoda; class Insecta; order Lepidoptera; family Tortricidae; genus Cydia; species Cydia fagiglandana. The sequence goes on along the minus strand of NC_085950.1, from coordinate 584,190 downwards.
GAAGCGCGTGCGCATGGACAACAAACCGGCCTTCTTCTTCACCAAGAGAGACCAGGACTCCGTGCAGTCCTTAAACGAGGCCGCAGATAACGAGAGGCCTAAGCGAGTCCCCGATGTCAATGACAACTGTGAGTACATACTTCAATTATTAGGCAATTTATGAACTCTTTCATTTCCGCCTAGGGTTACCAGATGACAGGAATTTTCGTGACATGTCAGGAATTTTGGCCTTTTGTCGGGAATGGGGATTGGGAACGGAACACGAAAATGTCAGGATTTTTTTTTAATTGATATACTTTTTTATAAAGTACCGTAAAGTCGGGTTACTTAAGCCCTGGAGGGTAACTTTGGCCATTTGCACTATAATTATGGAAATATGCCATGAGTTTGGTTTTAGCTAAAATTAATAAAACGCGGCTATTGGCTCCAACGGGCTATTGCTATTGGCTAACGGCTAGACACAACCCCTCCCCCCCTCGCTGTCGTCAACGTCAAAAATATGAATGTCAGGAAAAATATTCGGAAAGCAGGAATTTTGTCAGGAAATTCAAAATTTGTGTCTGGTAACCCCTGGTATTTCCGCCGCCCTTTGCACTCTCTTCAGGGATGATTTCCGACATAAAAACTATCCTATGTCCTTCCCCGTCCTGTCCTTTCCTTGTCTGCCTCTCTATCGATCGAATAAGCAAGAGTGATAGAGAGGCAGAAACCGAACTTTCGATTGTCCTGTTTCTTGTGATTGAGTTAGTGACGCCCTCTACGCAGGGTTTTGCGTAATATTCCCTAATCTCTTTGTTCAGGATCATTAAGATTATGACAGATCTCTGTATGGATAGTTAGCATTTATATTAAAACTGAAGTCATTTTTAATCCAAAAGGCCTATTATTCCGTTGCTGAATTCTTGGATGAATAGCTCGACGATAACTATTATTTTTAAATTTTTATGACATTCTGAGAATTTTATTGTTGTATTTTTCAGAGCGCTGGTGGCCTAGCGGTAAGAGCGTGCGACTTGCAATCCGGAGGTCGCGGGTTCAAACCCCGGCTCGTACCAATGAGTTTTTCGGAACTTATGTACGAAATATCATTTGATATTTACCAGTCGCTTTTCGGTGAAGGAAAACATCGTGAGGAAACCTGCATAAATCTGCGAAGAAATTCAAAGGTGTATGTGAAGTCCCCAATCCGCATTGGGCTAGCGTAAGGATTATAGCCCAAGCCCTCTCGCGCTCGAGAGGAGGCCTGTGCCACAGTACACTAAGAACAGTAGTGAATCTAAGGCCGCTCGGCAAGTTATTTGCCTACTCTTGCGTTGGCGCTTAGGGTTGTCACTACTTTTTCTCAAAAATGGACGGCAAAGTCGACTTTGCCGTCTAAAAAATCGGTCGCGAAGCGCGTAGTTTATGGTTAGTCAAAAATTAAAAAGTTAAAAACATTGCAGTCTCGATTTTGGGACTGCAATGTTGCATACAAATTCCATTATTTGTTGAGTTTCAAACTTTTTAAAAGTTGAAATGGCCATATCAAATGAAGGCACAGGCCCAATAAACAGCCAAACAGATGTTTAGTACCGCGACTATTTAGGTGTCTCAAATAGGTTGGCGTATTTTTGGCAGAAAAATATACTTCTATTTTTTTATTAAAAAAATAAAAAGGCGGCAACGGCTTTTCTCTGTGAAAATATATACGGAAGAACGTTGCTTTTGTAAAATATTTCTATGATATTTATATTTCTTGCACCATTTTTGAGAAAAGCACTATATATGACTCGGCTGGAAGGCTACTTGCTGGCTTCGGATTCAATTAAACGGACTCCCAAGGTCGTCCGTTTAAAACGAATCCTCAGCCTGCAAGTAGCTACTTCCGAGCCTCGACAATAATGTACTATTTCTCAAAAATGGGCGGCAAGGTCGACTTTGCCGTTTAAAAAATAGGTCGCGAAGCGCGTAGTTTATGGTCACTCAAAAATTAAAAAGTTAAAAACATTGCAGTCTCGCTTTTGGGACTGCAATGTTGCATACAAATTCCATTATTTGTCGAGTTCCAAACTTTTTAAAATTTGATATGGCCATATTAAATGAAGGCACAGGCCCATTAAACAGCCAAACTGATGATTAGTACCGCGACTATTTAGTTGTCTCAAATAGGTTGGCGTATTTTCGGCAGAAAAATACACTTCTATTTTTTTATTAAAAAAATAAAAAGGCGGCAAGGACTTTTTTCTGTGAAAATATATACGTAAGAACGTTGGTTTTGTAAAATATTTCTATGATATTTATGTTTCTTGCACCATTTTTGAGAAAAGCACTATATATGACTCGGCTGGAAGGCTACTTGCTGGCTTCGGATTCAATTAAACGGACTCCCAAGGTCGTCCGTTTAAAACGAATCCTCAGCCTGCAAGTAGCTACTTCCGAGCCTCGACAATAATGTACTATTTCTCAAAAATGGGCGGCAAGGTCGACTTTGCCGTTTAAAAAATAGGTCGCGAAGCGCGTAGTTTATGGTCACTCAAAAATTAAAAAGTTAAAAACATTGCAGTCTCGCTTTTGGGACTGCAATGTTGCATACAAATTCCATTATTTGTCGAGTTCCAAACTTTTTAAAATTTGATATGGCCATATTAAATGAAGGCACAGGCCCATTAAACAGCCAAACTGATGATTAGTACCGCGACTATTTAGTTGTCTCAAATAGGTTGGCGTATTTTCGGCAGAAAAATACACTTCTATTTTTTTATTAAAAAAATAAAAAGGCGGCAAGGACTTTTTTCTGTGAAAATATATACGTAAGAACGTTGGTTTTGTAAAATATTTCTATGATATTTATGTTTCTTGCACCATTTTTGAGAAAAGCACTATATATGACTCGGCTGGAAGGCTACTTGCTGGCTTCGGATTCAATTAAACGGACTCCCAAGGTCGTCCGTTTAAAACGAATCCTCAGCCTGCAAGTAGCTACTTCCGAGCCTCGACAATAATGTACTATTATTGTACCTTCATACTGATACGCGACCCGGCCGCCGCGCCCCGCGCCCAACGGCGGGTTGGTCAACGACACCTTCTCGTAACTCATGAGGCCCTGGTACTTGTGCAGCGCTAAATTCAATTTTTAAAGAGTTTTTTTTCTCGATTTTAGCCACCGTAGCCTATGGAGACTAACAAGTAACGCTAAGCGGTATTCGTAGGCAATGGATGTTCCTATATTAAGGGTGTCACGTGTGCGTTTCTGACTTATGATGCAATTGTTCCTACAATACAATACGACCGCGGCGAGCTGTACTGAGGCCTACCGAGAGCAGACAAATGCGAGCGGGTGGGCAGCTTACTCGAATGCACGCGATCACAGTCGCGGTACAGCCCACACTGCCGCCACCGTATTCCCCCGTATTTTATGCTAATGTGTACGTGGCAGCGCGTGCGTACACGGCGTCCGGCGCGCACGCACACATTTAAGCCGGCAGCGGCACATTTCTATGAAGATTCACTACTGTTCTTGTACTGTGCCTGTGCCCAGCAGTGGGACGTATATAGGCTGAGATGATTATTTTTATTTTCTTTATTGGAGAAACAACAGAAGTAAGTACATAATAGTTAATGGTAAGTTATATAATTCAAAAGATGAACCTGATGATGGTATTCAAAAGATGATGATGAGAATGATGATGATGATGATGATTTTTCTTTTTGTATTAATGTATTTAGTTTGACATTCATCTTGCATACCTATGTACCTACCTAATTAACCTAAATAACACTGACAATGTATGATTAATACAAATAAAATTAATATGAATATGTTTTAGCATCAGATAATTCAGAAGACGACACTAGCCTTGAGCGTAAGCCGGCCCGGCTGGTACTGCGCGCGTCGTCCGGCAAACGGTCCGTGCCGTCCGTGTCATCCGGGTCGGACGTTTCGGACGCGTCGGATGACAGCTCCACGGAAGTCTGTAATAGGTCTAGCGTAAGTATTTTGATCATCATTATATCAGCCCATATCAGCCTTTTATCGCCCAGTGCTGAGCAACGAAGGAGTAGAGGGCGTGCATCCAGTAGATGGTCAGATGTGGTCGAAAATATTACCCAGACTTCGCTCCAAGCAACGACGCAGATGGCCGAAGATCGAGAGGCCTGGAGAGCAGTGGTAGGAAGAATAACCCATAGGAGTCACGTCCCTCAGACATGAGGTCACGACCATGAAGAAGAAGAAGAAGCTGAGCATAGGCATTTCTTCGAGTACGCTACTTATCCCGGTCCTGAGCCAATCTCATCCAGAAGTGACCCGCAATCTTCCGAATGTCGTCCACCCAACGAGCCAACGGACGCCAGGCACTTCTTTCGTCTAAAAGCGGCCACGATTCCGTTAACACATTCACTGCCACTAAGTGCTACGGGTTACGCTCGTAGCGCAAAGCCACGGTTTCGCCGTATGGAGCGCGTAGTGGCTACGAACAGTGTACCCGACAGTAGGGTTCCTGGCCCGGGAAGTGTTAACATTTGGGCCCACCTGCCAGCACTCTGCCTGGCGACATGTCCCGCCACTCCCGCGCAGCTCATGCATTCAGCATTATTTTCACACAAGCATATAATACGGGCACTTCTCTGATGAAAGCACCAGGTTGTCCGGCGTTTCTCGTATATCTAAAGTGATGTAGTGTTTAAGCGTGAAGAGGTAACTGACAGACAGACGGAAAGAGCGTTTGTAATGCATATATTATTAGGGATTAGGGATTCATTTGTTACACTTACCAAACCGCAGCTTAGCTCTAATAACTTCTCAACAACCGCCTCGGTTGAACGGTAGACCTACTACCACGAAACCAAGTAGCTTTTGCTATTTCTAAAATATTTTTGAAAGAACAACATTAATACAGACATACTGTAATCCCTTCGCGTCGATAAGCCCTAATTATCGCCGGGGAATCGAACCCACGTCCCGAGCGCTCCCCGGGGACCCATGTCCAAGAACCATGTATTACAATAGGGTACGCAAGTAAGAGCTAAACCGGCTAGCATGACTTGTCGCGCGCGCGACTCCATACATCCAGCGCGACTTCGGAGTCAAGCCACAGAATAAGTAAAAGTACTACCGTACAGAAAGGACACTTCCTACAAAACCGAAGTTTAACAGCGATTCAGGGTCGAATCGTGATATCCCTTTCAAACTTATGGCACTATCCTTTTCGGCTATTTAGGGTTGTCAAAATTAAATCTTATCTGTGGTCGTGCACGCAAAGGGACGTCAAGTTGTGTCAACTCTAATAATTACTCGAAGTCAGGAGTGTCTCCCCAATTTGAACAACGATTCTGAGATATTACTGCGGTACCACCCCCACTCCATCGCCCACATTCCTAATTGTACATCGATGGACCTTAATGCCTTTTGTAATAAGGTCCACCGATGTACAGTTAGGAATGTTGCTGTTTTGATGATACCGATCCTATCTCTCGGTGTCAAAAGTGACGTTTTTGGTTGACAAAATTAATGAAAAAGTTCCCTCTGTTTGAAATCGATTAAAAAAAAACACAAATCATAACAATAATTTTGATTTTGGTGAAAGATGCATAAGACGCGAGTTGGCACAGTGGCTGTTAACAGTCACTGGGTAGAAAGCGGCGCACACCTCTCGACACCCCTGAGCCGCTCACACCGATGTTGCTCCTGGTCGTCTTCGCGACGGCGGTTTCAGGGGCCCATCTAGTCAGCGGCGAGTCACCGCCTGCCTCGATGACGGTGTTAACATTGTTATGGCAGGTGTCTGGACCTCTTTTACAATAGCCCAGTCTCATTGTCCACCCAAACATCAATCCATAGACCGGAATACTGTTCACTTTTTCTACAATAGTCCCAATGCCTGCTGCGACCGGTTCATGGGTGTCTATTGTTGCGCCTGTGAACGGGTTCCAGCAGGCGTTCTACATGACATTAAAACTCTCCAAGGGGCCTCTACGTGTTGGATCTATATCTCCACGCAAGCCTATCAAAAGACCGGGATTTATAGGCCCGTGAAATCCAAAAGGAGACACAAAATTTTGATTTATTCCTAGTTACCAATGCTCGTCACAAAACTAGAATAACATCCTGAACTATCCCGACAAGTATCAGAGGTTATTGATATTGCTGGGAGTCACTTTTTAGGGGTCTCTGAGGACCCCTATACGGGTGTTGAAAGAATATGGGGGCTAATCGCTATTTACAGTGCAACCTTAGACTTAAAATAAATGTCTGTTTACGTGCAGACTTCGGATTTTAGGGGGCAACAATTTGTGCCATTTCCAACCAAAAGGGGTACTTATTGTCGGTTTCTATATATGTCGGCGGCCGACCGCAAGATCAGGCATATCGTGAAATTCCTAGGCATATCGAAAAACGTGAAAATCTTTGACTGCCTTAGTCGACGGAGCCCCGCTACGCGGGGCTTCTATTTCTGGGCAGTTTGCCCTTCGGGCATCTGAAGCAACCTAACGACCCTATATCTTACCTATATATTGGTTTAATGTGACTATCGTCAAAACATTACACATAGTAATTTAAATTTATATTAATAAACCTTCTTGTATTTTTTTGTACCATAAAATAATTACTATACCAAGAAATTGATATCCATTGTTTTTCCAAAAACTCCGCCACCCGTTTCCTTCGTTTCTGAACTTCGCTTAAGAGGGAAAAATAGCTTTGCGATCGTAACGAAATACCGGTACCTTTTTCTATGAAGCTCCTTTTCGGGAGGAAACTGCTCAGGCCTCAATATAGGCACGAGGGGTAAACGACAACTTTGCTCTTAGAGACCATACACTAGCGTCTCCCAAGCGTCAGCGTCAACTCTATGGCTGCTGCTAGACGCAACGTTGGCGCATGCGCAGCGATATGGTTTGCCATAACGCTGACTAGACACCGACCATAGACTGGGAATCCTCTAGACCGAGTTTAGAGCAATTATTCCATGCAACCGATGATGGCAAATATGCGGGGGTGCGCGGCACGAGGTGAGCGAAGCCCCGTGCCGTGATTGGTCCGTTCAAAGACACGGACGTCACACAATAGTACATTTCGATGCTAGTGCGGAAGGTATGTCATTACTTCACGAGTACCGAGATATCTTGCCACGAGCCGCAGGCGAGTGGCAAGACTCGGGACGAGTGAAGAATGACATTTCCGCACGTGTATCGAACGACGTTTTTTAATACAGTTGCGAAAAAATAAGAAAAACATTGTTAATCGTACACTAAACAAAAGTGGTAACAGTGACAGCTCGGTTAGACGTCGTCTTTAAGTATATTATATCTATGGGCGTTTGGCAGCTATTCCGTTCCATTCAGTCAACTTATTAAGAACGGAATTTACAATATTGAATATTAAAAAATAAACGTGTTATAATGATGAAGAGGTAAGTAATTAAATATGAAATATGTAATATTTTTCGTATTCTTACATTAACGGTAGGTTTTTATGCTGATTACGACGTTTAAAGGAGACTAATATTAACACTCATCAATAAGTAGTCGTGAATTGGAACAAGTATAAATTAAAAAAAAATTGGAAAAGTAAAAAGCACTAGTTCGAGATAACCAACTTTCCGCACGCTAAACAGCTACGTAAAGTAGCACTTTTTGAGCAACTGTATTAAAAAGACAGTTTCGACTGGGGACATCGAGTAAAACTACCGTATGCGTGGCAGAGGGGGTAGCGCAACTAAGCTCAGCCTGGAGGATGTTGTCTGTGACGCCGACGCTCGAAAGACGCTAGCGTGGAGAGTCTATTTTATTAAATTATTGTGTTTTCTAGGCTCCTCAGCTGTGCAGCTCGGATAAGTTCTCAAGACGTCCGCTTCAACGCCAGGTTAGAGTCAAGCAGTGGCGTAACCAGGCCCCAATTTCACCAGGCCGACAGGTGTGACAATTGTAAAACATCACTGTTGCTGACGTCACAGGCATCCATGGGCTACGGTTACCGCTTACCATCGGGCGGGCCGTATTCCCGATTGCCACCATCATTGAATTATTAAAAAAAACTTTATTATATCGGAAAAAAACAGATATTTCTCTTGCAAAGTTAATGACAATTGTCACAAGAAACACTACAATTGTAACGAAATTCCGATATATAACTCATTTCCTGTCAAGATTCACCGACAATTCTACAATATGTCGACTAGAAAAAATAATTCTTGTTTCACAACATAATTGTAATATACAATAATTGTAGCAAAATGCCTGTCATGTTTGTAAGTATTTCATATAGAAAATATTTTATAAAATTGTAATATGTCACCTGTCGCTTGACAATTGTCGCTCGACATATGTCACTGACAATTGTAGCCGTGGTGAAATTGGAGCCAGGCGTGGGCGAAGTGGGCCGTCGCGCACAGCCTCGCGCCCCAAGGGGGACCTCACGCGAGGCCCCTTCGGGCACAGTGAAAGAAAAGGGCCTCGCAGATGCGACTTCGCCTACAGCTACATTAGTTCACGCTACGCCACTGTAGTTCGTTTTTTTAGCATTAGAAAGAACTTGAAAGAAGGTAAGCGATCTTGACATGTCTTTTAATTGAAAAACGCTTTTTAAAAATCAATAACTATTACTTATGTAAGCAGAAGAATATAAATGATCGTATTAGATTCATAATTGTTACATATTTTTCAATTTAAAGACACATCAAGATTGTTCACCTTATCTCTAATGCTAAAATAAACGAACTATGGAGTCAAGCTAACCTAACTCTGCACCGTGTTTGGTAATTCATGCATCTATGAAACACTGAACATGTCATTTAAAATAACACTTGCACAGTCTGTGCTAGCAAATACTGATTAACTCATCAACTTATTACGCTTTGCCTTTACGACTGCATTATTGCTGCATTATTGGACGAAACAAATACCATCACTAGATTTGAACTAACCTACATAAAACATCAAACATCAAACATCAACATTTATTCAGCAAATAGGCCACAAGGGCACTTTTACACGTCAACATTGAATTTACACAAAAGCAAAAATAATAACATCAACAATTTTATAAAATAAAACTAACAATTCAATCTAACGTATTACAATTACAAAAAGTTATAATGTAATTACTTATACACGGTGGCCAAAAAAATAAGTGCATTCCCGTTGCCAGGGAAATTTTGGGATTATATTGAGCAACTTTTACTATGTGACCAACACAATGTAATACATAAACAATAATGAATCTTAAATATTTATATTAAAATGAATGTAATATAATTATATCTATATATATAAATGCAAGTGTCCTGACTGACTGACTGACTGACTGACTGACTGACTGATCCATCAACGCAGAGCCGAAACTACAAAAGCCAGAAAGTTGAAATTTGCACATCAGATTGCATTTATAAAGTGTACAAGAGATAAGAAGCGATTTTGAGAAATTCAGCCCCTAAGGGGGTTAAAAAGGGGATGAAAGTTAGTATGGGGTTAAAGTTTTCTTTTAAGCTAAGAATTTGAAACTTCTTAAAAAGATATATTATTAAAATACAAGAAAACTAATTTCAGCGTTTTTGAAAATTCATCCCCTGAGGTGGTGAAAAAGGGGTTGAAAGTTTGTATGGATATCAAATTTTTTTCCGAGTGGTGGACTTGAATCTTTGTATTTAGGGATATTATTAGAAGACAGGAAAAGTGATTTCAGCGTTTTGTAAAATTCATCCCCTAACAGGGTTAAAAAGGGGTTGAAAATTTTAATCCATTACAAATGCTTTGAAACTTCTTAGAAAGGCATAATAGCCGATAAGAAAAAAAAGTGGTTGCAGCGTTTTTGGAAATTCAACCCCTAAGGGGGTTAAAAAGGGGATGAAAGTTCGTCTTCGGGTGCAAATTTTATTTTAAGCTAGGAACTTGAAACTTTGTAAAAACGTATCAAATTCAAAAATAAGAAAACTAATTTCAGCGTTTTAGAAAATTCATCCCCCAAGGTGGTGAAAAAGGGGTTGAAAGTTTGTATGGATATCAAAAATTATTTCGAGCGCGGGACTTGAATCTTTGTATTTGGGGATATTATTAGAAGACAATAAAAGTAATTTCAGCGTTTTGTAAAATTCATCCCCTAACAGGGTTAAAAAGGGGATGAAAGTTTGTATGGGGTTAAAGTTTTCTTTTGAGCTAGGAATTTGAAACTTCGTTAAAAGATATATTATTAAAATATAAGAAAAGTAATTTCAGCGTTTTAGAAAATTCATCCCTCAAGGTGGTGAAAAAGGGGTTGAAAGTTTGTATGGATATCAAAAAATTTTTCGATCGCGGGACTTGAATCTTTGTATTTGGGGATATTATTAGAAGACAATAAAAGTAATTTCAGCGTTTTGTAAATTTCATCCCCTAACAGGGTCAAAAAGGGGATGAAAGTTTGTATGGGGTTAAAGTTTTCTTTTGAGCAAGGAATTGGAAACTTCGTTAAAAGATATATTATTAAAATACAAGAAAACTAATTTCAGCGTTTTTGAAAATTCATCCCCTAAGGTGGTGAAAAAGGGGTTGAAAGTATGTATGGATATCAAACATTTTTTCGAGTGTGGGACTTGAATCTTTGTATTTAGGGATATTATTAGAAGACAGGAAAAATAATTTCAGCGTTTTGTAAATTTCATCCCCTAACATGGTTAAAAAGGGGTTGAAAGTTTGGATCCATTACAAATGGTTTTGAAACTTCTTAGAAAGGCATAATAGCCGATTACAAAAAGAAAGTAATTGCAACGTTTTTGGAATTTCCACCCCTAAGGGGGCTAAAAAGGGGATGAAAGTTCGTCTGCGGGTGCAAATTTTATTTTAAGCAAGGAACTTGAAACTTTGTAACGTTTTAAATTAAGATGCAAGAAAACTAATATCAGCGTTTTTGAAAATTCATCCCCTATGGTGGTGAAAACGGGGTTGATAGTTTGTATGGATATCATACATTTTTTCGAGCGTGGGATTTGAATCTTTGTATTTGGGGATATTATTAGATGACAATAAAAGTGATTTCAGCGATTTGTAAAATGCATCCCCTAGCAGGGTTAAAATGGGGTTCAAAGTTTGAATCCATTACAAATGCTTTGAAACTTCTTAGAAAGACATATTAGCCGATTACAAAAAAAGTAATTGCAACGTTTTTGGAAATTCAAGCCCTAAGGGGGTTAAAAAGGGGATGAAAGTTCGTCTTGGGGTTTAATTTTATTTTAAGCTAGGAACTTGAACTTTTTGCAAAAAAAAGGTATTAAATTAAAAAACATGTAAACTAATTCAAGCATTTTTTTAAATCATCCCCCAAGGTGGTGAGAAAGGGGTTGAAAGTTTGTATGGAGATCAGATATTTTGTGAGTGCCGAACTTGAATCTTTGTATAAAGGCATAGGTACCTATTATGAGAATACAAAAAAGTAATTTCAGCAACCAACATCAAAATCCACTTGACTTAAAACTTCATACAACTTGCATATGAAAATTATAGGTACTAAGATGTAAAATGTTGAAGATAAGATTCCACGCGGACGAAGTCGCGGGCAACAGCTAGTAAATGTATACGTAATGAATTTCTAAATTGTAAATATGTCTGTCTAAAAAACCCTACCTTACCATGTTTGTGTATGTAGGTGAAAAATATATACTATATGTACTAGTTAACTAAACAGACTTGTAACCATTGTTACCAATAACCTTTCATTTTCATTTTCAACCCCGACTTAAAAATAATTACTCTCCCATAGAAAATGGACCAGCCAAAATGCATAAACCCACAATTTTTTTTCGTATTTCTGGTTTGGTCCCATAGTAAAAGTTGCTCAGTATAATCCCAAAACCTCCCTGGCAACGGGAATGCAGTTATTTTTTAGCCACCCTGTATACCTACTCGTAGGTACCTATGAAGTTTTTGACTTACCTCAAAACCACACTCGTGTATCAGTTGCATAGACTATTATTTCAGTTCGTTCGTTTTATCTTTGATAGATATTATTATATTCGCAAAGTATTTTTTGTTATTAAAAGTATTTACAATTGTATAGGTTCCTCAACTGAGTGTACGCGAGGAGTGCCGGCAGGATGCTCCGAAGAAGCCCCCGTGCAGAGTTCCTAAGGAACGATTGTATTTAAAAAACGTGGTAAGTTATATAATATAACTACCACACAGGGAGCAGTTAATACATTTACATGGTGTGTTACACTGACCATAGGGCTTGATTTTACTCGCTAAACTGAGCTACTTTTACTATGGGTCCAACCCTAAACACAGGGAAAAATTTTTGGTTTTTCCATAAAAAACGTCGACATCTGATAAGCCAAAATGTATGAAAAAGCAAAAAAAAAAATCGGGGTTTCGGGGTTGGTTGGTGCCATAATAAAAGCAGCTCAGATTAGCGAGTAGAATCGAGCCCTGGATTTAAAGCCCGATGGTCAGTAACATCCTGTATAATTACCACTTAACAGGGGGCAGCCCCCTACCAACTACAAGCAGGGGGCATTTATATCCTATTAGGAGGTATTTATTCCTGAGTCATGGGTGTTTTCTATGTATTTAAGTATTTGTATATTATATATATCGTTGTCTGAGTACCCACAACACAAGCCTTCTTGAGCTTACTGTGGGACTTAGTCAATCTGTGTAAGAATGTCCTATAATATTTATTTATTTATTTATATGCGTACCATCGCCCACACTGTCAACTGTACATCGGTGGACCTTATGGCTTTTGTAATAAGGTCCACCGATGTACAGTTAGGATTGTTGCTTTTGTACAAAGTCGCATGCAGAGGTTAGTTTATAATTCAAAAAAACCGGACAATGCGAGTCGGACCCGCCCGCCGAGGGTTCCGTACTTTTTAGTATTTCTTGTTATAGCGGTAACAGAAATACATCATCTGTGAAAATTTCAACTGTCTAGCTAATCACGGTTCGTGAGATACAACCTGGTGACAGGCGAACAGACGGACGGACAGCGGAGTCTTAGTAATAGGGTCCCGTTTTACCCTTTGGGCACAGAACCCTAAAAAAGATTTAATTCCAATTCCAAGCAAGTCAAGCGAAAAAATCCAATCCACAGAATGCCAGCGTTCAAAATAACGTTTTTTTTTTCATGTTTTGTATTGTTTCCGCTAGCTAAGTCAATATGACATGAAATATGAAAGTTTTTCGCCGCGCGTGTTAATGGACGCTTGAGTTTGACAGCTCAATCGAAAACAAAATGGCGGCCGGAACTCGCAAAATTGTATTGAACTGACACCTGTAGGCGTAACTATCGAGTTAGAATAGTACATTGTAGGAGAGGATGGAAAACCGCCAAAAGATGGACGAGTGAGTTCGAGGGCCGACACGTTAGTGGAGGCCCTCGAATAATACGAGTCCATCTTTAGCGTTTCCGGCCGAGGCATTACATAGTGCTTTTCACGACTACTGCAAGGAAATAAGAAAACATTTGCATAACTATAAGTACTAGCCCGCGATTTCTCTGGCAGCAAATTACTAGCCACTGCCTGTACTGTCTCTTGAATTTCAGTAGGCGTCAGCGTAAGAATATCATTTTCTTCACTAGAAGAACTCATTTTTATAGCGAGCGCGTTTCTTATATTTTTTAGTCAAACACAATTTACACTATCCAATTCAGTATTTTCAGATCCCGCCTTTTTTACTTTTTTTACCACTTTTTTTTTTTTTTTAACAATTATGGCCTGGATGCGAGTCCTTTAAGCCAAGTCTTTATTTTGCTATTGTTAGAACACTTCATTTAAAGAGTTAAATGGCAAAGAATGCACTAATAATTTTATTACAACACACTTCACTTTATATCTTCAACACTGTTGTTTTTATATACTTGTATAATGGAACGTAACTGTCAACATTTTTAAGAATATCGGTGAGGCGGCGGGGGACATTATTATCAAACACTTCACTTAATTCACTTGCAAGGATGAGTCTTTCAAACGCAAACACTTGGCATTTAAATATAAGGTGTTCAACATCTGCAACGCTACCATTCTGGCAGTGAGGACATATACCATCGGCTATAATCGAAAATCTGGCTAAGTGCGCTGGTGCACAGTTGTGACCAAACCTCAATCTATTGATGGTGGTAATAAAGCTACGACTTCCAATCTTTATCTTCTCATACCAAGGCTTTCCAGGTAAGTCGGTTTGAATACTAGCGTACCATCTTCCTTTTGTCTCTCTATCTTTGGTCCCTAAATCTATCCACATCTTAGCCACAACAGTCTTAACAGAAGCTTGACAATCAGTTAGTGGAATTCTAGTACTACATCTTACATCTAATTCGTTGATACCTAAATAAGCAGCTTTGTCTGCAACTTCATTCCCTGCTATACCAGTATGGGATGGAATCCACATAAAATTAATATTTACATTATTATTTTTCAGTTGTAATAACAACTTTTTAATTTGGTACAATATAAAATTATCTTTATAATGCAATTGATTATTCTGTAATCCATAAATTAAACTAAGTGAATCAGTGAAAATAAAGAAATGCTTATATTCTGACATTCTTAATATAACTTTCAGGGCTTCAAATACAGCATATGCTTCAGCCGTAAATATGGAACATAAATCATGCAACCTAAAGCTTTGTACAAATTTAGTCTGAGGATCATACACTGCACTTCGAACATGGGACTCTGCTTTACTACCATCTGTGTATAATTTGTAATAATTGGGAATTTGTGACAAGAAATGTAGAAAATCAGTATTATTATTGATAGATTTTGTGCATACTGTAATGTTTAAAAGTTTACTATTAAAGCTATCGTCATAACATGGCCAAATTTCATTTTTATATATATTACTAAACTTAGCTTCCACCTGTAAGAGTAATGCTGTTAACTTAGGAATTCTGGGATGACCCTTTATTCTTCTTATTATACTTTGATTATTTTTAGCATATATCTTAATTAAATATCTGTAAGCTAACAACACCCATCTGACAGGTAAAGGCATTGTTTTTGTCTCTACTTCCATTGCTCTTATTGGGGTTGAACACATTGCCCCCGATATTATTCGCATTGCCTTATTTTGAATTATTTGTAACTTATGTGTGTGATCAGTATTCATATGTACAAGAAAACTATAATCAAAGTGACTTCTGACTAGGGTTTTGTATAGTAAGGACAGTACTTTAGGGTCGGCACCCCAAGATATACCGGCAAGACATCTCATAATATTTAAACCTTTAACAGAATTACAAATTATGTGCTTAGCATGTAGCTCAAAATTTAAATGATTATCTATTACTACGCCTAGAAACTTATGAGAAGGAACTTCTCTAATAATCTCATTATTATATACTATATTTACATTTGTTGTGTCTTTGCTCAATATTAATAACTTGCTTTTGTCAGGATTTATCTTTAAGTGTAAATAATTATTGTAATAAACATGAAGTTCATTAAGTGCATTGTTAATGTGAGCTTTAGCTACATCTAGATTAGAATTAATAGAATATATTACAAGATCATCTGCAAATTGCAGTATACTAACATTAGAACTATTTACAAATGAGTTTATCTCGCTAGTGTACAAATTATACAGTAAAGGAGACAGCGTTGCTCCTTGCATTGTGCCTTTGGAAACTTGTTGTGGTCCATGTAATATGTTATTAAATTTTACATATAGCTCTCTATCATCTAAGAAATTAAATATCCATTTGCATAATTTCCCAGGGATATTAATATTAGATAGAACTTTTACTAGTATTGTAGGATCAACATTGTCAAATGCTCCTTGTACATCTAAAAATATACAAACAGCATGTGACTTGTTATATTTAGCTAATTTTAAATCAGAAACAAGAGATATGAAGCTGTCAGAACAGCTTCTACCTCGTCGAAAGCCGTTTTGAAATGGAGGCAATATGTTGTTTGCCTCAACATACCAATCAAGTCTAGTCTTTATCATATTCTCAAAAACCTTACCAATACATGATGATAGAGAAATTGGTCTATAAGAATTGGCCTCACTAGGAGGTTTATCTGGTTTCAAAATAGGTACTACACATTGTGTTTTCCAAGATTGAGGTATTTTGCCATGTATCCAAAGTAAATTCATAATTCTTAGCAAAACTTTTTGACCATTAACATGCAGCTTCTTTAAAAGTAGGTATGGTATATCATCTAAGCCTGGGGTAGTATTTTTCCTAGATTGCAGACTTACAATGAATTCCTCCCAAGTAAAAGGTTCAATAAGGTACTTAGACTCATTATTATCATTGTTACTTTCAAATAAACTTTCTATAGAGCTAGGATCGTTACTACAACCTTGGGTTAGTTTAGTTATAAATGGTTCTATAAATTCATCATTTTTAATTATCTGCTTAGATTTTAATCCCTTAAAACGTTTAATATTGTTCCATATTAACCCAATAGGTGTACATCGATTTAAAGAAGCACAAAAACTACGCCAACTACTAGTTCTTTCCTCTGCTATTGTGCGTTTTTTAAGAGCAACAAGTCTCTTGTACGTAATATAATTTTCTATGGATGGATTCGCCCTGTAATATTTTAATGCCTTGTAGGCTTTAATGACACTATCCTCACATTTTTTATTCCACCAAGGAACCGGCGGTCTGCTAATAAAGTTTGTATTTTTAGTAAGTTTTGGGATACATTGTATTTTTAATAGGTGGAGTTCAGAAGTAAATTTGTCATATAATTGTATAGGATCATTCTCATTTAAAGGAAAATCCGAAAATACCTCTTCTGAAAGCTCTTTATATTTACTCCAGTCAGCTTTAGTATATATAAATTTATCTATAGGGTCACTTATTTGATATTTTTCAAGAGAGGTCAATATACTAACTATAGTAGGGTAGTGATAACTGCCCATAGGGTCGTCGTGGACTTGCCACTCGCACAGAGGTGCTATGCTTGCACTGCAGAAGCTAACATCGATCACTGAAGGATTTCGATTAGGGTAAGTAACTGTAGTTGGGTTTCCGTCATTTAAGATACATAAGTCTAAGTCACTTATAATATCGAACAGTGTGTTACCTCGGGATTGGTTAGTAGCGCAACCAAACGCTGTATGATGTGCATTGAAATCTCCTGATATTATTATAGGTGTTGGTAATTTTTCAATTATATTTTTAAGTCTATTTAGTCTTATGTGTGGACGGTTTGGAGGACAGTACACACATAAAACTGATAAAGGCCCTCGGTCAGTCACAATTGAGATCGCTACATTTTGAATACTTTCATAAAAGTTAGTTTGTATAAAAGTATGTTTGTATATATTTTTAACAAGTATAGCAACTCCGCCATGTCCATTTTTACTATATTTGCAGTAAATATTATAATTAGGTATTCTAAAAGCAGTAGTTGGTTTTAACCAGGTTTCATTAAGAAGACAAACATCAATATTAGTAAGTTTTAGAAAATTAATTAGCAACGGTTTTTTATTTGAAACAGATTGAATATTGAATTGAGCAATACGAATGTGTGTAGGATCCATTATTTAATGTTTTTAATAAGCATATCTTTAATAGAACTATTAGTGATTGGGTTGGAATCGGTCTTGTTGGCTAATTCTATGAGAGTGCTAACCAGTGCATTCATTAAATCTGTATTCTGTAACAATTCTTTTTTAATGTCAAATTTCGGGATTTCTGCTGATGTAGAAGGAACAGGTTTTTGCGATTGTGTTTTTGGTGTTTTTTCAGGTCTTACAGTTTTGCTTTTGTCAGGTAACGCCGGAAACTCGACTTTTCTCGTGTCAGCCTTAGAAGCATATGTGATGTTTGTCTTCTTTTCCATTATTTTTTTAAGTTTTACAGGACAAGCTTTTGAAATTGCCAAGTGGGGGCCGCTACAATTGGCACAACATAAGTCATTCGGTTTGTCACAGTCCTTATAAAAGTGGTCGCCCGAGCAAATGGAGCAACGCTGTTTTCCGTTACATACTTTAGCTGCATGATTAAATTTAAAGCATTTGAAACACTGCAGTAGTGGAGGCACATATTCAAATACTCGGTACGAGAATAAATCGTACTGTACATTGTCCGGTAGTACATGCGACAAGAATGTAATGCTCACCGTCTGTAAGGGAACACGATCCTGTCCGATTTTTTTCGTGAAGCGGCGGACCGCTATGATCTCATAAATAGAGCTCAACTTTGTGTATAAATCCTTGTTCGAGATATTGACTGGCACGAATCGAATTATCCCAGTTTTTTCGATTTGGGTCGCCGGTATGTACGCCTTCATGTTGTTTTTGGTCAAAA
This sequence comes from Cydia fagiglandana, assembly GCF_963556715.1. Taxonomy (NCBI): domain Eukaryota; kingdom Metazoa; phylum Arthropoda; class Insecta; order Lepidoptera; family Tortricidae; genus Cydia; species Cydia fagiglandana. The sequence goes on along the minus strand of NC_085950.1, from coordinate 565,967 downwards.
ATGCAGTGTTGCTTAGAAAGTTGTTTGCATTATTATATTGCTTGAAAACGACTGCAATTTTGTTAGCGTTTACGCGCTGTATAGCTGTTACACCTTTTATGCCATTTGTGAATATGTGGTTGAGAAATATTGGACTTTTATTTCCCAATCTGTCCTTTGCGTCCACATGCTCTACAAAAACTTTAAACTCTAGTTTTCCCGAGTTCTCAGGGTATAGTCTTTTGTAGTCCGGTTTAAAGTACGGTAAATAAGCACTATTAGTTTGCTCACCCCCGCCGCCATCGTCCGTGCCGCCTTGGCCGTCGGTTTTGGAGCGCTTGAGGGTGGGCGGGTTTTCCCCGCCCCCCTCGTTATCTCCCATTGTTAAAACACTATCTATAATTATTTACTACTTTTAACATTAAATATATACAAGTTAAGTCAGTTTAAACTACTTTAAACTAATAAATAACAATTTTTAAAAGTTGGAGCGAAAATTTTCCGTCTACTTTTTTTAAATTCCCGCCAAAGAATCCCCTTTTTTACCACTTTTAAGGCGTTTTTCTGTTATTTGCTTCAAACCGACTCTAAAATTAGAAGCGTTTTTGCTAAAAAAAACCACAAACAGCTATAAAAGTAAAAAACGCCTTAAGCGTGAACTGAATGGATAATTGTTAAAAAAAAATGAAGCGAATGGTTTTGACATTTCTTTTTTTTTTAACAAGAAATTGGTTCTATAAATAACCTAATTTTATTTTTGAAGGAAAAAGTTGCGCAAAAAAAGACCTTTTATTGTTTTTTATGTTTTAAATTATACTCATTGCTGTAGCGAACTGTCACCAATGACAGATGATGATAACAATGAAACATTGTAGTAGTGGTAGTTCAGGTGCTACAGCTATTGCCTACTTTCCAGCTTGGTTTTAGACCATCTATTGCCACATTTCCGAACAGTGGCGTGAAAAATACTATAAGGTGCAAGGGCCAATTTAGACTGCGGGGTAATTTAAACTAATCGAAATATCATCCATGTTTTACATTATTAACCAGAGTCACACAAAACGCACACAACACATCTCTTTCGCTATCAGGACATATATAACTATGGCACTCTAGTTAATAATGTAGAACATGGAAGATATTTCGATTAGTTTAAATTACCCCGCAATCTAAATTGCCCCCCATGCACCTTAACAGATTTAATATATTTAATTAAGCTAAAATTTACATGTACATACGAGTATATTATATAATATTTTGTATCTTTGTTTCAGTTCTTATATTTTCCTTATATACACACACATAAGCGGTGATGTTGCAGTGTCACTCAAGCCCTATTATGGAAGAAATACAAGTGCAAAGTGTAATGTTCGTGTCTTTTAAATATACATATTTTACAGTACATATGGTCCTATTTTCCCGCACTAGTGCGTAAAATAGCACTTTACGTGCGTATGTCAAAAGTTTCAAGGGCCATATATATGTACTGTAAAACGTTGTACGATAGACGTGCGAATAGGTAATTCGCAGCTCGTGTTGATTAAAATCACTCCCTTTGGACTCTTTTCGTACTTGTATCGTAATGTACTATGTATTAGTAAATACTGTAAATACTTAGTCCTATGTGCTATCAAATACATTGTTATAATCTGAAATTCTATACATGACAGTACTGATGTTAATAATCTTGTAGAAAACGAAAAAAAATGTAATCTTTTAAGTGTTTTATTTATCCGCAAAACATATAATGGCTTTAGAAGTAAATCCAAGTTGTTCTAGTGTTAGATCAAGACAAGTCTGCAACGGTTTTGATAGCACACGCAGTGCAAGTGTTATATAAACGACAAATTTCTATGTATTTATGACGTATAAATAACACTTGCACTGCGTGTGCTGTCAAACTCTCTGCAGACTTTTCTTACTATTAGTTTAACCTATCCTCTCTGGTTTAACCAAGGATTAAAACCCCCTTATTCATAAACGTTTACTAAAGTCGGCAAGCCAATAATAATCGTTTGTTCCTTTCCATCCTACCAATACGTCGCAAAGGGACAAACGATTATTATCGGCTTGTCACCTTTAGTAAACGTTTATGAATAAGGGGGTAACTCTTATCACTTTATAAATATTTAACGCGTTGTCTAAGTGTGGTGATCTAACAAGGAAGGGTACCCAACTGTCCGACTCCGATTTGATTTATTTTGATATATGTTATAGAGTAGTCTAAAATAACGGATACGTATTTTTTTTAGCTGCCCAAACTCAACCTGTTAGGAGAAAATGGCCTTCAAAGTACTGCAAATTGACCAAACCAAAGTATTGCAAATTGAAAAAACTTTTTTCAAAAAAATTGATAATTAATTACTGGTTTCGTTATATGTTGGAGATTGGAGAACATGAATAAAGAATGGGGACGTATTTTGTCATTTCACCACAAACTCATTTTTTATATAATAAATAAATAATCATCAGCAGTTCCACTTCATCAAATGCAACAGATTTTAATGTAAATGCTTGATTTTATGATGAAAATACAAAAAATTCTATACGTATGCCTTTAAGATTTGAGGAGTTCCCTCGATTCCTTATGGATCCCATCATCAGAACTCGAGCTTGACAGAAATGTGGCTTAAAAACTAAACTTGCTTAACAAACATAACGAAGAGGACAAATCGCCAAACGTGAACTATGCGTCAGTAGGGTAAATATGAGAGATCTGCCTCAGTGTAGGTATTCAAGTCCCCCCCGCGGGGTGGGGGGGAGGGGAGGGGGAGGGGGAGGTTCCCCGCGGGGGTGGGGGGGAGGGGGAGGGGAGGGGGAGTGACCTTGACCTTGAGTGACCTTGACCTTGAGTGACCTTGACCTTGACATTGAGTGACCTTGACCTTGAGGGGCTTGACCTTGACCTTGAGTGACCTTGACCTTGACGGGGATTGACCTTGACCTTGGGAACATATATCAGCGTTTTCTTTAAACCATGTCGGTGGTAAACAAGCTGACGGTCCCCGCCTGATAGTAAGCAGTCATCGTAGCCTATGAACGCCTGCGAATTCTATAGTTTACACGGATGCACTTTTATTTGCGGTTGGTTTTGTCGCTTGTGCTTATCAATTGTATGGAGTTTATAGTTTACCAACTGCAAAGGGGATTTTCTTTTATGATACCACATTGGTGGCAAATAAGCATACAGTCCGTCTGATGGTAAGTTGTTACCGTAGCCTTTGGACGCCTGCAACTCCAGGGTGGATACAAGCGCGCTGCCGACTGTCCAAAGTTTCAATAACTTTGTTTTAAAATATGAGGCATATATCGGCGTTTTCTTTAAACCATGTCGGTGGTAAACAAGCTGACGGTCCCCGCCTGATAGTAAGCAGTCATCGTAGCCTATGAACGCCTGCGAATTGTATTGTTACCACGGATGCATTTTTATTTGCGTTTGGTTTTGTCGCTTGTGCTTATCAAATGTATGGAGTTTATAGTTTACCAACTGCAAAGGGTTTTTTCTTTTATGATACCACATTGGTGGCAAATAAGCATACAGTCCGTCTGATGGTAAGTTGTTACCGTAGCCTTTGGACGCCTGCAACTCCAGGGTGGATACAAGCGCGCTGCCGACTGCCCAAAGATTCAATAACTTTGTTTTAAAATATGAGGCATATATCGGCGTTTTTTTTAATACCACGTCGGTGGCAAATAAGCAGACGACCTCGCCTGACAGTAAGCAGTCACCGTAGCCCATGGACGCCTGCGAATTCTATTGTTACCACGGATGCATTTTTATTTGCGGTTGGTTTTGTCGCTTGTACTTATCAAATGTATGGAGTTTGTAGTTTACCGACCGCAAAAAGATCCAGATTTTTTTTATATATTACGTCGGTGGCAAACAAGCATCCGGCTCACCTGATGGTAAGCAGCCACCGTAGCCTTTGGACGCTTGCAAGTTCAGACTTTTGAAACCTATACATCATCATCATCATCATCATCATCATCATCATCATCATCATCATCATTATCATTATAAAGGCCCTCAGGAAAACTTCGACCTCCCCCTGCTCATGTAGTATTTGGGTTTCTAGCATACTTATTTGCGGTTGGTTTTGTCCCTTTTGGTTATCGAATGTAGTTTGTAGTTTGCCGACTGCAAAAAGGCCCAGATTTTTTTTATAATACGTCGGTGGCAAACAAGCATCCGGCTCACCTGATGGTAAGCAGTCAACGTAGCCTATGGATGCCTGCAACTTTAGAGTTGTTACATGCGCGTTGCCGACTGCAAAAAGGTTCAATAAGTTTTTTTTCTTTTTTTTATATACCACGTCGGTGGCAAACAAGCACACGGCCCGTCTAGTAGTGAGCAGTCACCGTAGCCTATGGACGCCTGCAATTTCGAGATGTTACATGCGCGTTGCCGATCGTTGAGATGTAGACCGTGACGTTCGGAAACAAAAAGACGTATGTGACTGTAAACTTCCATCCACCGTAGAATTTGACAGATAGAGAGAGTTTGATGTATTAAACTTTACCGTATTAAGAGTTAATAAGGTCTACTGGTCTTAAATTTTTGTATGAAATTATAAGCAAATATCAGCCGTCATGAATTAAGTATTGTAACCTTTGTCAGATAATGAAGCTTATTTTAAAGATTATAAACTCTAAGTACTAGAAATAAAGTAGATTTTACTAATGCTGTAATTCTGTAAAGCCACATGGTCATGAAACTCGTGCGATGTTGGGGGTATACTCTTCAATCTTTTCAATCGGAATGGTCAGAGGTCAGAAAGTCCGTGAGGGACAGAACATACGCAAAGTGACGAAATTGAAAACACGTTTTAATATACCTGAGAACATATCAAGCATGACCTACGTAACTTGATCGGGTTATTTGTTACCTAACATAAACCATACTAAATTCACTGTGGGGAATTTTAAAAAAATGTGAGAATGTGACAAGGACAAACAATAATAACGCTTTCTCTGCTACTCCTACTGAAAGATTACATAAGACTATCTCGTTTGGTCATTTCCCCCTCCCGCTCCCCCCACCAGTTCCAATTATAATATCATAAATGAGATCACAATACCTGCAACCTGTAACTGACGCATACGCTTTCTAAAATTAATTAAAAAATCAGAAAATAACAATGGAGTACGTCATTGAACTCGTTGCGAGGCTGTGGTTTAGTAACAAGGGGTTAGGGTACAATTATAAATGTGGAGATAGCGACGAAACAAATATTGCATTCATCTCATCAATCGAGGCGCTGGCACCTGACGTGGACATTTACAAGTGGGAGGCGGCCCGGATCGATCTCAAGAAGCTGATCAAAGTACTACTGGAGGAGAGGAGCATCCTTCAGTTACACTCGGGATACCATGCGGAGGGGCTTTTGCTGGAGGTGCTAAGAAAACACAACATTAGATCATTCCTCTCTGTGCCTCTTAAACAGAAAACTTTAATCTGGAAAGACGCGGGGGTGTGGTTCGTAGAGGTGACCAACCCGAAAATCATCAAGAGAACTTATGTGTTTTTTGACTTCGAATAAGTGTACGTCTGTGTATGTCTGAAATAAAAAAATGTTTAAAAGTGAATGACTATTTATTTATTTACCAATCATTTAGGTATTTTATAATGTTCCCAATGCGAGTACAAAAAAATTCCTTTGCGCTAATGACATTCGATCTGAATCCCTTAGTTTTCTAATGTTTTTGAAGTGAAAACTTCTTTAGCGGTGCTGGGCACTTTCTGAGACAGCGATCACGTGATCGTAACGTTTAGATGGCCACTCAAATAGATGGCAATTAAATCAATAAAGAAAAACTCAATGACATTACATGAAAAAGGTTCTAATCTTGTACGGGTTGAAATACGAGGATCTCACAGTTACATTCAAACTTTATATCACTCAAATATAATTCAATAAAGCTACATCTTGATGAAATCGCTAATAAAAGTGAACTCTAGTAATGGTGAATAAAACTCAAAATATCATGATCAAATATATTTAGATGCGAGATCTGCAATTTCTATTCTAATTTTAAACAAGCTCACTGACCAGCAATTTCGGACTAAAGTTTTTCAATAGAAAGGAGGATACATAGTGCTGCAGACATTTTGGCCTAGTCATTGAGTTTTCACTTCTGTCGGCACTCCCGGAGTGCAATCCGTTGTTTTTTTGTAGCTATAATAGCAACGACTTTTAGCAATATAGTATGCCATATTTACTTCAAAGTTCATTGTCTTCGAGATATTCGACATCAAGTTGAACAATTTTAGGCCAACAACCTGGTTTTCAGGCCATAGCTTTTGTGTTAATTATTTTAAAATTTACAACTCTGACCAGTTTTTAGAGACGTCAAAGACAAACCCAAATATGCAGATTTCGTACATGTAAGATCCTTCACAGCAATCCAGCTACGAAAAAAGTGTTATTTTTAGACAATGTTTAAAAAAATCATAAAAAAATAAGTATTCATTAGTTTCAAAATCCGGTAGACAAGAATGGAGATCAAAGATAGAAGAATCGGTAGCCATTTGTCTTATAATTCTATCTGAAGTGTAAATGTAGAAGTAACGGCTCAAACCTTGTCAAATATCGATGTAAACCGCGGGGAGCCCCTTAAGGTGAGGTTGTGTAGAGCAATGTTTCAGAGTTACTAAGCGTGTGTCATCATCGTCGTTAAAAATATATCAAGTTCGATTTCAAACAAAAACAAGACCTAACCTAATCAAAGCAAGTGCTATACCATCTACATATTATGCATAGTAGGTTCTGCCATCTTGTGGGTCCCATTGGAAGTATAAACGTCACATTTACGTCTCGCGCCAAAAATCAGATGGCTCCTATGCTGTATAGTTCATGCATGCTCCCTATTGTCAGTTCAGTACGGTGGCGCTTAAGCAATGTCAATGTGAAAACAAATCCGTTTAAAATTACAAGGAGGGATTTCATATCATCGCTAAGTAGGCGAAAGTGTGTCTGTCTGTCTGTTTGTCTGTTACCTCTTCACGCTTAAGCCGCTGAACCGATTTAGTTGAAATTTGGTATAGAGATAGTTCGAGTCCTGGAGAAAATCAGGGAAATCATTCCTGAAGAGAGTGCAAAGGCGGGTGGAATTGAAAGAGTTAATGGCATTGCCTAATAATTGAAGTAAGCAATGAGCATATTGAATGATTGCTATTAGCATTATCCAGGCGCTATACCTACTTTAGCTGCTGTCACTAACTCCACGCAGACGAAGTCGCGGGCAAAAGCTAGTATTTCAATATTTTCGCTAGGATTTTTTGATTGTTTAGTACAAAAATCAACTTTACTTAAATGTAATAAGGTTGACATCTGTTGCGGGGTAGCAGAACTTCTGTGATTGTAGCTCAACTATGCGACGCTAGATGGGCTACTCGTATCTTCAAAAATAAAAATCGTAGATGCAATTTCGACATAATTTCCTTTACTGTAAAGTTCAAATTATTGTAATGGGCTAGGGCTCATAGGATAATCTCTTTCGAAATAAGAAAATATGGTCAATCATCCTTTAGATAGCGTTGCGTTTGTAGTAGTGTGCATGTTGACGACATAGGTTTCCAGACCGCAGAGAAGCATTATATATTTGTTAATGCCTGGAAGATTGAGGCCTGTCTGCCCATGCTGATGCTAGCTCTGAGCTTATTGAATTGCCTTTCTTGGAACTCTTCAACGTACTTTCGGTCATTGGTTCATTTGTCTTAGAGTTTGGTAAAATGACATTCGGTGTATATGTTCAGTGGGCATGCTAAGGGTTATATTTGCAAAAACCCAGACGTTGAGTTTGGTTAATGCTTGAGAGCGCCATGTGCATTTGGCCTGTTTAGTGTCCATATTATGCAGACGCACTGCTTGCCACCATTTGAATGTTGTCTTTAGAGCTCTTTGCATTAGGTTGAATATCGTGTGGAAGAAGATGAAGTTTTGAGTAGAAACGATGTTAGACTAATAATGGACTGACGGATATAGGCTGTCAGTAGTCCTTTTTCCCTGCTTTTGCTATGAAGTTTACCTTGACCCGAGTCCAATTATCTGGTACGATTCACCACGCGAAACTTGCTCTGAATATTATGGCCAGATGCAGATTGCTGTAAAAGCGCCGCTGATTTAAATCAAAAAGTTTGGTCTAAAGATGTTTCTTGCTATATTCCAGTCGATATTGCGTGCCACTGTGGATTCGAGGATTCCTATGGGCGCAAAGCTGTGTTTATTACTGGTTGAGTATGAACCGGGGAAGTGGGTGTCTCTGAGCAAGTTCCTCTTCCGTGTTCATAAATGTGCCATCTAGTGTTTAAGGAGACCGAGATAGTTGGTTGGTGTCTTGGAGAGTATTATGTAAGTTCATGCTCCTTTATGAGTTTGGGCAATATCAGGAGGCACCCGTACATCGTAATCGTACGGGGTGCCTCCTGATATTGCCCAAACTCATAAAGGAGCATGAACTTACATAATACTCTCCAAGACACCAACCAACTATCTCGGTCTCCTTAAACACTAGATGGCACATTTATGAACACGGAAGAGGAACTTGCTCAGAGACACCCACTTCCCCGGTTCATACTCAACCAGTAATAAACACAGCTTTGCGCCCATAGGAATCCTCGAATCCACAGTGGCACGCAATATCGACTGGAATATAGCAAGAAACATCTTTAGACCAAACTTTTTGATTTAAATCAGCGGCGCTTTTACAGCAATCTGCATCTGGCCATAATATTCAGAGCAAGTTTCGCGTGGTGAATCGTACCAGATAATTGGACTCGGGTCAAGGTAAACTTCATAGCAAAAGCAGGGAAAAAGGACTACTGACAGCCTATATCCGTCAGTCCATTATTAGTCTAACATCGTTTCTACTCAAAACTTCATCTTCTTCCACACGATATTCAACCTAATGCAAAGAGCTCTAAAGACAACATTCAAATGGTGGCAAGCAGTGCGTCTGCATAATATGGACACTAAACAGGCCAAATGCACATGGCGCTCTCAAGCATTAACCAAACTCAACGTCTGGGTTTTTGCAAATATAACCCTTAGCATGCCCACTGAACATATACACCGAATGTCATTTTACCAAACTCTAAGACAAATGAACCAATGACCGAAAGTACGTTGAAGAGTTCCAAGAAAGGCAATTCAATAAGCTCAGAGCTAGCATCAGCATGGGCAGACAGGCCTCAATCTTCCAGGCATTAACAAATATATAATGCTTCTCTGCGGTCTGGAAACCTATGTCGTCAACATGCACACTACTACAAACGCAACGCTATCTAAAGGATGATTGACCATATTTTCTTATTTCGAAAGAGATTATCCTATGAGCCCTAGCCCATTACAATAATTTGAACTTTACAGTAAAGGAAATTATGTCGAAATTGCATCTACGATTTTTATTTTTGAAGATACGAGTAGCCCATCTAGCGTCGCATAGTTGAGCTACAATCACAGAAGTTCTGCTACCCCGCAACAGATGTCAACCTTATTACATTTAAGTAAAGTTGATTTTTGTACTAAACAATCAAAAAATCCTAGCGAAAATATTGAAATACTAGCTTTTGCCCGCGACTTCGTCTGCGTGGAGTTAGTGACAGCAGCTAAAGTAGGTATAGCGCCTGGATAATGCTAATAGCAATCATTCAATATGCTCATTGCTTACTTCAATTATTAGGCAATGCCATTAACTCTTTCAATTCCACCCGCCTTTGCACTCTCTTCAGGAATGATTTCCCTGATTTTCTCCAGGACTCGAACTATCTCTATACCAAATTTCAACTAAATCGGTTCAGCGGCTTAAGCGTGAAGAGGTAACAGACAAACAGACAGACAGACACACTTTCGCCTACTTAGCGATGATATGAAATCCCTCCTTGTAATTTTAAACGGATTTGTTTTCACATTGACATTGCTTAAGCGCCACCGTACTGAACTGACAATAGGGAGCATGCATGAACTATACAGCATAGGAGCCATCTGATTTTTGGCGCGAGACGTAAATGTGACGTTTATACTTCCAATGGGACCCACAAGATGGCAGAACCTACTATGCATAATATGTAGATGGTATAGCACTTGCTTTGATTAGGTTAGGTCTTGTTTTTGTTTGAAATCGAACTTGATATATTTTTAACGACGATGATGACACACGCTTAGTAACTCTGAAACATTGCTCTACACAACCTCACCTTAAGGGGCTCCCCGCGGTTTACATCGATATTTGACAAGGTTTGAGCCGTTACTTCTACATTTACACTTCAGATAGAATTATAAGACAAATGGCTACCGATTCTTCTATCTTTGATCTCCATTCTTGTCTACCGGATTTTGAAACTAATGAATACTTATTTTTTTATGATTTTTTTAAACATTGTCTAAAAATAACACTTTTTTCGTAGCTGGATTGCTGTGAAGGATCTTACATGTACGAAATCTGCATATTTGGGTTTGTCTTTGACGTCTCTAAAAACTGGTCAGAGTTGTAAATTTTAAAATAATTAACACAAAAGCTATGGCCTGAAAACCAGGTTGTTGGCCTAAAATTGTTCAACTTGATGTCGAATATCTCGAAGACAATGAACTTTGAAGTAAATATGGCATACTATATTGCTAAAAGTCGTTGCTATTATAGCTACAAAAAAACAACGGATTGCACTCCGGGAGTGCCGACAGAAGTGAAAACTCAATGACTAGGCCAAAATGTCTGCAGCACTATGTATCCTCCTTTCTATTGAAAAACTTTAGTCCGAAATTGCTGGTCAGTGAGCTTGTTTAAAATTAGAATAGAAATTGCAGATCTCGCATCTAAATATATTTGATCATGATATTTTGAGTTTTATTCACCATTACTAGAGTTCACTTTTATTAGCGATTTCATCAAGATGTAGCTTTATTGAATTATATTTGAGTGATATAAAGTTTGAATGTAACTGTGAGATCCTCGTATTTCAACCCGTACAAGATTAGAACCTTTTTCATGTAATGTCATTGAGTTTTTCTTTATTGATTTAATTGCCATCTATTTGAGTGGCCATCTAAACGTTACGATCACGTGATCGCTGTCTCAGAAAGTGCCCAGCACCGCTAAAGAAGTTTTCACTTCAAAAACATTAGAAAACTAAGGGATTCAGATCGAATGTCATTAGCGCAAAGGAATTTTTTTGTACTCGCATTGGGAACATTATAAAATACCTAAATGATTGGTAAATAAATAAATAGTCATTCACTTTTAAACATTTTTTTATTTCAGACATACACAGACGTACACTTATTCGAAGTCAAAAAACACATAAGTTCTCTTGATGATTTTCGGGTTGGTCACCTCTACGAACCACACCCCCGCGTCTTTCCAGATTAAAGTTTTCTGTTTAAGAGGCACAGAGAGGAATGATCTAATGTTGTGTTTTCTTAGCACCTCCAGCAAAAGCCCCTCCGCATGGTATCCCGAGTGTAACTGAAGGATGCTCCTCTCCTCCAGTAGTACTTTGATCAGCTTCTTGAGATCGATCCGGGCCGCCTCCCACTTGTAAATGTCCACGTCAGGTGCCAGCGCCTCGATTGATGAGATGAATGCAATATTTGTTTCGTCGCTATCTCCACATTTATAATTGTACCCTAACCCCTTGTTACTAAACCACAGCCTCGCAACGAGTTCAATGACGTACTCCATTGTTATTTTCTGATTTTTTAATTAATTTTAGAAAGCGTATGCGTCAGTTACAGGTTGCAGGTATTGTGATCTCATTTATGATATTATAATTGGAACTGGTGGGGGGAGCGGGAGGGGGAAATGACCAAACGAGATAGTCTTATGTAATCTTTCAGTAGGAGTAGCAGAGAAAGCGTTATTATTGTTTGTCCTTGTCACATTCTCACATTTTTTTAAAATTCCCCACAGTGAATTTAGTATGGTTTATGTTAGGTAACAAATAACCCGATCAAGTTACGTAGGTCATGCTTGATATGTTCTCAGGTATATTAAAACGTGTTTTCAATTTCGTCACTTTGCGTATGTTCTGTCCCTCACGGACTTTCTGACCTCTGACCATTCCGATTGAAAAGATTGAAGAGTATACCCCCAACATCGCACGAGTTTCATGACCATGTGGCTTTACAGAATTACAGCATTAGTAAAATCTACTTTATTTCTAGTACTTAGAGTTTATAATCTTTAAAATAAGCTTCATTATCTGACAAAGGTTACAATACTTAATTCATGACGGCTGATATTTGCTTATAATTTCATACAAAAATTTAAGACCAGTAGACCTTATTAACTCTTAATACGGTAAAGTTTAATACATCAAACTCTCTCTATCTGTCAAATTCTACGGTGGATGGAAGTTTACAGTCACATACGTCTTTTTGTTTCCGAACGTCACGGTCTACATCTCAACGATCGGCAACGCGCATGTAACATCTCGAAATTGCAGGCGTCCATAGGCTACGGTGACTGCTCACTACTAGACGGGCCGTGTGCTTGTTTGCCACCGACGTGGTATATAAAAAAAAGAAAAAAAACTTATTGAACCTTTTTGCAGTCGGCAACGCGCATGTAACAACTCTAAAGTTGCAGGCATCCATAGGCTACGTTGACTGCTTACCATCAGGTGAGCCGGATGCTTGTTTGCCACCGACGTATTATAAAAAAAATCTGGGCCTTTTTGCAGTCGGCAAACTACAAACTACATTCGATAACCAAAAGGGACAAAACCAACCGCAAATAAGTATGCTAGAAACCCAAATACTACATGAGCAGGGGGAGGTCGAAGTTTTCCTGAGGGCCTTTATAATGATAATGATGATGATGATGATGATGATGATGATGATGATGATGATGATGTATAGGTTTCAAAAGTCTGAACTTGCAAGCGTCCAAAGGCTACGGTGGCTGCTTACCATCAGGTGAGCCGGATGCTTGTTTGCCACCGACGTAATATATAAAAAAAATCTGGATCTTTTTGCGGTCGGTAAACTACAAACTCCATACATTTGATAAGTACAAGCGACAAAACCAACCGCAAATAAAAATGCATCCGTGGTAACAATAGAATTCGCAGGCGTCCATGGGCTACGGTGACTGCTTACTGTCAGGCGAGGTCGTCTGCTTATTTGCCACCGACGTGGTATTAAAAAAAACGCCGATATATGCCTCATATTTTAAAACAAAGTTATTGAATCTTTGGGCAGTCGGCAGCGCGCTTGTATCCACCCTGGAGTTGCAGGCGTCCAAAGGCTACGGTAACAACTTACCATCAGACGGACTGTATGCTTATTTGCCACCAATGTGGTATCATAAAAGAAAAAACCCTTTGCAGTTGGTAAACTATAAACTCCATACATTTGATAAGCACAAGCGACAAAACCAAACGCAAATAAAAATGCATCCGTGGTAACAATACAATTCGCAGGCGTTCATAGGCTACGATGACTGCTTACTATCAGGCGGGGACCGTCAGCTTGTTTACCACCGACATGGTTTAAAGAAAACGCCGATATATGCCTCATATTTTAAAACAAAGTTATTGAAACTTTGGACAGTCGGCAGCGCGCTTGTATCCACCCTGGAGTTGCAGGCGTCCAAAGGCTACGGTAACAACTTACCATCAGACGGACTGTATGCTTATTTGCCACCAATGTGGTATCATAAAAGAAAATCCCCTTTGCAGTTGGTAAACTATAAACTCCATACAATTGATAAGCACAAGCGACAAAACCAACCGCAAATAAAAGTGCATCCGTGTAAACTATAGAATTCGCAGGCGTTCATAGGCTACGATGACTGCTTACTATCAGGCGGGGACCGTCAGCTTGTTTACCACCGACATGGTTTAAAGAAAACGCTGATATATGTTCCCAAGGTCAAGGTCAATCCCCGTCAAGGTCAAGGTCACTCAAGGTCAAGGTCAAGCCCCTCAAGTCAAGGTCACTCAATGTCAAGGTCAAGGTCACTCAAGGTCAAGGTCACTCAAGGTCAAGGTCATTCAAGGTCAAGGTCAAGGTCACTCAAGGTCAAGGTCACTCCCCCTCAAGGTCACTCCCCCTCCCCTCCCCCTCCCCCCCACCCCCGCGGGGAACCTCCCCCTCCCCCTCCCCTCCCCCCCCACCCCGCGGGGGGGACTTGAATACCTACACTGAGGCAGATCTCTCATATTTACCCTACTTGCGTCGTTGAAGAGTTCCGTTCTGATCATCATCAGCAGTTCCACTTCATCAAATGCGACAGTTTTTAATGAAAATGCTTGATTTTCTGATGAAAATACAAAAATCTCTATACGCATGCCTTTAAAATTTGAGGAGTTCCCTCGATTTCTCATGGATCCCATCATCAGAACTCAAGCTTGATAAAATTGTGGCTTAAAAACTTAACTTGCTTAACAAACATAACGAAGAGGACATATCGCCAAAGGTGAACTATGCGTCGTTGAAGAGTTCCGTTCTGATCATCATCAGCAGTTCCAATTCATCAAATGTCACGTTTTTGAATGTATATGCTTGATTTGTTGATAAAAACACAAAAATCACCATATGTATGCCTTTAAGATTTACGGAGTTCCATCGATTCCTCATGGATCCCATCATCAGAACTGGATTTTGACAAAAACGGGACCAATCTGTATGCATATACATACAATCAAAAAAATAATTTTCAAAATCGGTCCAGTAATGACGGAGATATGGAGTAACAAACATAAAAAATAAAAAAAAAAATAAAAAAAATAAAAAAAATAAAAAAAAAAAACATACAACCGAATTGATCCTCCTTTGGGATTTGGAAGTCGGTTAAAAATATATTTATTATATATTTTTTTTTATATAAAAAATGAATTTGTGGTGAAATGACAAAATACGTCCCTATGTGGTGTTATATGTTGGAGATATAACGAAACCAGTAATTAATTATCAATTTTTTTGAAAAAAGTTTTTCAATTTTGAAAAATGTCAAAAAGGTTTGGTCAATTCTCAGTACTTTGAAGGCCATTTTTAACCGACTTCCAAATCTCAAAGAAGGAGGTTCTCAATTCGGTTGTATGTTTTTTTTTTTTTTTTTTTTTTTTTTTTTTTTTTTTTTTTTTTTTTTTTTTTTTTTTTTTTTTTTTTTTTTTTTTTTTTTTTTTTTTTTTTTTTTTTTATGTTTGTTACTCCATAACTCCGTCATTACTGGACCGATTTTGAAAATTCTTTTTTTGATTGAATCTATATGCATACAGATTGGTCCCGTTTTTGTCAAAATCCAGTTCTGATGATGGGATCCATGAGGAATCGAGGGAACTCCTCAAATCTTAAAGGCATACACATAGTGATTTTTGGTTTTTTGTCAACGACTCAAGCATATACATCCAAAAAAGTGACATTTGATGAAGTGGAACTGATGATGATGATCAGAACGGAACTCTTCAACGACGCATAGTTCACGGTTGGCGATTTGTCCTCTTCGTTATGTTTGTTAAGCAAGTTAAATTTTTAAGCCACATTTTTGTCAAGCTCGAGTTCTGATGATGGGATCCATGAGGAATCAAGGGAACTCCTCAAATCTTAAAGGCATGCGTATAGAGATTTTTGTATTTACATCAGAAAATCAAGCATTTTCATTAAAAACTGTTGCATTTGATGAAGTGAAACTGCTGATGATGATCAGAACAGAACTCTTCAACGACGCATAGTTCACGGTTGGCGATTTGTCCTCGTCGTTATGTTTGTTAAGCAAGTTAAGTTTTTAAGCCACATTTTTGTCAAGCTCGAGTTCTGATGATGGGATCCATGAGGAATCAAGGGAACTCCTCAAATCTTAAAGGCATGCGTATAGAGATTTTTGTATTTACATCAGAAAATCAAGCATTTTCATTAAAAAACTGTTGCATTTGATGAAGTGGAACTGCTGATGATGATCAGAACAGAACTCTTCAACGACGCATAGTTCACGTTTGGCGATATTTCCTTTTCGTTATGTTCGTTAAGCAAGTTAAGTTTTTAAGCCACATTTTTGTCAAGCTCGAGTTCCGATGATGGGATCCATAAGGAATCGAGGGAACTCCTCAAATATTAAAGGCATACGTATAGATTTTTTTGTATTGTCATCATAAAATCAAGCATTTACATTCAAAACTGTCGCATTTGATGAAGTGGAACTGCTGATGATGACCAGAACAGAACTCTTCAATGACGCATGGTACACGTTTGGTGATTACGAATTTCGATTTTGACTTGGACTGGGACCCGGACTCGGACTCATACCCGGATCCGGTTCGGACCCGGACCTGGACTCGGATCCGGATTCGGACCCGGACTCGGAACCGGACTCGGACCCGGACTCGGATCCGGACTCGGACCCGGTCTCGGACCCGGACACGAACCCGGACTCTGACCCGGACTCGGACCCGGACCTTGACCCAGAAAACCACTATGATACCTTAACTAAATAAACAACTATGATTACCTACCATAAAATTAATGTAGGTATAAAGTACGATGATGCCAATCTTACTAGCCCCTCCCGCTTAAACCCCCGTACACCGCACGGCATGCGCCATTAAGTGGGTTGTTAGATTAGGTTTGAACTGCGATCCTCATAGAACCGAACAAGGATTAGGTTAGGTTAGAACTGCGAGCCTTACAGAAACGAAATGCTACTTGAAAAGTGGGTTTGATTAGGTTCGAACTGAGGAGTGGGTTAGGTTAGGCTAGAACTACAACCCTCATGGCTCCTCTTCACGGTCACGCCGGCCACTCCAAGGGACGCATTTATGCGTTAGAAGGAGCAAGTGATAGTGCATGGCTGCGTCCCTTGGAGTGGCCGGCGTTGGCCCATCCTGTAGAGGAGCCATTATACAGAAGCGAAATGCTAGTAAAAAAGTGGGTGGTTTTACCTCCTTTTCTACATAGTGTACCATCTACAATAATCTTTCATCGGCCCCCATGGAAGTCGGTTTTTTTTTCTTAAAAATTATCTCCTAACAGGTTGAGTTTGGGCAGCTAAAAAAAAATACGTGTCCGTTATTTTAGACTACTCTATAACACATATCAAAATAAATCAAATCGGAGTCGGACAGTTGGGCACCCTTCCTTGTAAGTCTCAAATAAATGAATGCAGCTAATCAAACATTCAAACCGGGGGATTGAATTTGAAAAAGGAACGAATTTTGTAATTGGAACAAAGTGTTCGTTATAATTGGCCGCCATTTGTTTTGGAGCGGGACAGACGTTATGGACGCGATATTCATTTTGAATTGTTTTTATGATACTTAAAATAAGTTTTTGGCAAAAATTAAATTTTTGGTACAAGCTTTTATCGCTGACTGTACTTTTCTTACGACAGGCAACTAATACTCATCGAGACGATTCTAAAAAGCCCTAACACAATTAGGTTGCGTTGTTTCATCACAGAGTTCCTATGGCCACCTCCTATCTCCATCATCAGATCAGCTTGATGGTACCATAATATTGCATTGTCATCCGATTTATACATGCATGCAAAATTTCAGCTCAGTCGGAAACCGGGAAGTAGATGAAATTTAACTTGCAAGATTTGATTACACACAGACAGACAGATAACGGTCAGGTGAAACTAAATAAAAGCTTGTAATAATCCATAATTATTTCGTCGGGTGACAAGCAAAAATCACTAAGTACCACCACAAATTCATATTAGCCATAGTGAACCACATTAGTACTAAAAGAAGGTCGATTTTTGTATTATTTTTTTAATAATTAGTGACATTTGCTTGTCACCTGACGATTTATTATGTTCGATATTACGAATTAATTTTGCTCGCAAATAACAATCAATTTTTTTTCTGTAAACAAAACTCTTAGGTACCGTAAAATGGGGTGAGTATAGATAGGGATTGCGTGGAGAGTTGGGTTATGAATGGGGAGAGAAGGGATGCCAGGGGGATAATTCCGCTACTGGATGCTAGATGTCGACTACGAAAATAATAGTCGTTTTGGTACCAAAACAGATGTATGGAGTGAGCACTCTATTCTTACTATATTTCTCTAAATTGCTCATACTAAAAAGTTTTTGACCATACTACATTATAGTCGCTAACTCTTGTACTCGTAGTCCATACGCCTGAAGTCGATGGCAAACTGTTACTTTGCGACGGTTGGGTTTAAAATAATGGAACGGAGATTCATCATGGCGCCGAATTTAAATATTCATCGTATCCTCTAGCCGCCCATACGTCAAACCTTGCCAAGCAAAATGAAATTTTATTTTGTCAACACAAAGTTTAAATTAGAATGGAACAGGAGACCTTTTTATAGGTATTTGGGCGGCTAGAGGATATCTCACTAGAAGCAGAAAGGCGTATGTCGCTAAACATTTAATGTACTTACGTCTTCTGGATTCCCGAGGGTAGTTTAAAGAAGGGCGTATGTCGTTTAGAAACTTTATATACTTACGACTTTATTTACTAAGGTAGTTTTGTAATTTAAAATTCAACCAGGCGGACGGGTTTCTTTTGAAATAAATCTTAATTAATTAATTAATGTTATTGTATTCAGTTGGAATGTCGTGAGGCAATTTTGAAGCTACTTTTGTCACAGAATAATTAATAGTACTAACGTACTAAGTACAGAAGACTCACTCTCTAACAAAACGCGTCTGTTACGATCAGCACAGATATGGCCGCTAGGTGGCGACAGCGCCACGCGCGGCTTATGGCAAACCCCAAAACTGGGGCCGAACGGATGCACTTTTAGCTACCTGTAGCAAAGCGACGAAATCGCGGAGTGAGCCACGCCTGCTTTTGTTAAGAAGACGAGACGGGTAGGTAGAGGGACTTGCTATCCTTAATTCAATTCAATTCAAAATAGTTTACTCAAGTAAAATTTATGTAAATGTTTTATCTTAGGGCCACCACACACTAGCGTCTTTTAAGCGTCGGTGTTTAGTCAGCTCTATGGAAAATGGCGTCAACTTTCAGGGTTCAGATGTCATAATGCATTGCATAACGTTGCGTACGTGGGATAAGTGTGTCCATCCCTTAATGTACCTACGTATGAGCATTTTTTAAAGGGTGGGGCAGAACTAGGGTCTCTTCAGACCACAGACCAGGATGGGGCAACTGCCCCACCTTGCCCCACCGTGGGTACGCCTTTGCGTTCCTGGTATGTTCGCGATCCCAGGACGCCCCCCCAAACGGCATATTGTGGGAATCGCCGGTGTGGGTTAGTGGGTAGGCTCCTCCCCTCTTTTCATAATAGAACAGAGCTGGGAGATGAGAGTCCCACATACCCCCCATAATGAGCCCACCTCGGGACCAGGGGGACCAGTAACGGCATTCCCACATCGTCAAAAAAAAGAGTACGCCTCTGCGTGTGTGTATGTATGTGTGCGCATAATATGGGGGATATGTGGGACTCTCACCTCCCAGCTCTGTTCTATTATGAAAAGAGGGGAGGAGCCTACCCACTAACCCCACACCGGCGATTCCCACAATATGCCGTTTGGGCGGGTTGGTTGAATTTTAAATTACAAAACTACCTTAGTAAATAATGTCGTAAGTACATATATAAAGTTTCTAAACGACATACGCCCTTCTTTAAACTACTCTTTAATTTGAAATTTACGAAAAACTGGCATAGAAGTGAAAGAAAAAACCGGGCAAGTGCGAGTCGGACTCGCGCACGAAGGGTTTCGTACCATAATGCAAAAAAAAAAAAAACAAAAAAAAAAGTCACCCATCCAAGTACTGACCACTCCCGACGTTGCTTAACTTTGGTCAAAAATCACGTTTGTTGTATGGGAGCCCCATTTAAATCTTTATTTTATTCTGTTTTTAGTATTTGTTGTTATAGCGGCAACAGAAATACATCATCTGTGAAAATTTCAACTGTCTAGCTATCACGGTTCGTGAGATACAGCCTGGTGACAGACGGACGGACGGACAGCGAAGTCTTAGTAATAGGGTCCCGTTTTACCCTTTGGGTACGGAACCCTAAAAATTACGCCAAATTAAAAATTTCTAGGCCTGAGAAGATAGCAAATGACTCAACCTATCTGCCGTTTTAATTTGGCAAACGATGTACCAAACACCCTGTATATATAAAATGTATATATATGTATAATATATATTATATATATACATTTTTTAATACATTTTTAGTTTTAATTCTGTGTCGATAGATGGCAGTAAGTTTACTATGACAATAACCCTCTATACACTCTATTCTCTTTGATAAAACTAAATACCGTCGGGTGACAAGCAAAAGTCACTAATTACCACCACAAGTTCAAAGCCATAGTGAACCATATTAGTACTAAAAGAAGGTCGATTTTTGTTTAATTTTTTTTAGTAATTAGTGACTTTTGCTTGTCACTTGACTATATATTATGATAGTTCGTATACTTACGGCGCGATTCGAACTTTAAGATATCGCGCCGTTAGACATTCACTAGATATGAAATAGTAAAGATATGTGACGTTCCACGGCAAAAGGTACCTTATGGCGGCTGGTGCTTACGCTTATTATTAACGCCGCTCCAATATTCAGTCGGGGTAGTGGTACCTTTTGACGTGGAACGTCACATATCTTTACTATATCTTATCTAGTGCATCTCTACCTAATTCATTTCCCGAATCGCGCCGTTATTGTCTTGAGAAATATAAAACATTTAGGAATGAGAGTTTCCAACGCGCACGGTCCCTATAAGGCCAGAGAAGGTGTAGCTTTCGAAGAAGCAGGCCGCGTAGCCAAGATGCCAATCGCTTACGCTCCGTAGCGATCGAAACGCAACTGTCACTGTCGCACTAATATGGAGGAGTGATAGAGAGATATAAAGCTTTTCGTTATCGAAGCGATAGCGATTGTAACCTTGGCTAGGCGGACTTGAACACCTGGAACAAAGTGCCTTTAAGAGGCCGTTATCGATTTTAGAGCAGAAATGTGAAATTGATGTATTTGGTCGTTGAAAATGTACGCCTTTTGTTACGTAATATCTAAATAGCAAGTATTGGTTTCTATTAGCACGTCTTCTCATCTTGGCTTTTAATAATGAGGTCGCGAGCGTGCGTCACTGGTAATGCTTACATGACGAGAAGGGGCAGTTTTTAAAAATTCATCAAAAAGTTATGGTAGTAAATTATAAATGATGTATAGTTTCAGGAAATGTTGTAGATTGGTTAAGTATCAAAATTACGTTGAAATTAAGTCGATTTTCAAAGAAATTGTCACTTGTTTTGAAGTAATTTCTGGAGAAAATTGATTTCGTCTAACTTTCATTTACACTACTTCAAAGTCATAATAACAAAAATGTAGTCTACAAAAGTTCGAGTACAGGATATGTGTAATACAAATTTACCATTTTTAGCAGTCCAAACTTTACGAAATTTACAAATAAGATCGACAAAATCAGTGCTTTACGCGCGTTTACCTAAACGTCCTTCAGAAAAAAATTCATTACTAATTTAGTGAGTCTGTTTTAAAAAAAACCGGGCATGTGCGAGTCGGACTCGCGCACGAAGGATTCCGTACCATAATGCATAAAACGGCAGAAAAAAAAAACGGTCACACATCCAAGTACTGACCCCGCCCGACGTTGCTTAACTTCGGTCAAAAATCACGTTTGTTGTATGGGAGCCCCGCTTACATCTTTATTCTGTTTTTAGTATTTGTTGTTATAGCGGCAACAGAAATACTTCATGTGTGAAAATTTCAACTTGTCTAGCTATCACGGTTCGTGAAATACAGCCTGGTGACAGACGGACGGACGGACGGACGGACGGACGGACAGCGGAGTCTTAGTTTTTTTTTTTTTAATTTATTTATTCATAATACACTAAAATACATTGTACAAATAACATAAAAACTCGCCAAACTGTGAAGTTTGATGGCGAGATACGCTCTTTTTTATGCAAGTAACTTAACCTATTTGGGTCATACCCGTTTTATAGTATCTAGTACTTGAGACTCAAGTCATAAATAATAATAATAATGAAAAACGGGTTATATTATATGTACCAGAGTCGTTAACTTTTATCGTATTGTCCACATAAGTGACCTTTTCTAAAAACGTGTTTGACCCATTTACTTAATTCTAACAATTTTACAGTTGTTTCTGTGATTTACATTATAATCTCTAAATTAAGCAACAAACAAATGAGCATTTATTTTACCTATAGCTATTTGACGGTGACTCATTAGTCTCATTACCAAGCAGAAAACCCTTTAACTTAGACTTTAATACAGTTTTGCTTACTTTGGGAGTTTGCCGTAGTATACTAATGTTGTTGAATATTTTTGGTACTATATGTTTCGACATTCTTTTGCCATAATAGTTTGTAGTTTTTAATTGTATTAGTTTTTGTTCTCTTACACTTCTTGTATTATACTTATTGCTAATTTTTGTTTTGTGATCGTCACTGTAGTAATGCTCTAAACCTATTAAATATTCAACTTTTTTGTCACCCGGTTCCTTTCATATTTGTTGATCCGTCACTTACATTTGACATATTGAGGATTAAAATGTACGCAAATCGATTTCAAACCACGAAGAAAAATGTTGCCATGCACATTGCCGCCATTATTGAGTCGAGTCGAAACTTGGTATCTACAGGTAAAGTAAAATGAAACTTATTGTTTATGTTATAAGGTTCAATTTCGCATGGGCTTAAAGCGATTGATTTGGCGGTATACTTGGATCGGTTTGGCAGTTTTGCGCCGCGTCGATTTGCTAACTCAACGATTCGCGGCAATGACACGAAATCGTACGAGACCGCACGCTCTTTCCTGCTTGCTCGTATAGTGCTTTCCCGTTTTAGCTTTAGAAATTATAAAATTGTGATTTACCGCGCAACAAAACTAGAAAAATATTACAAAACTTTTAAGTCAAAATTTTTGCTGTCGATCGGAGCGAACAAAGCGTAAAATTGACAATTCAATTTCCTCAACTTAAAGACTACGGAGCGGTTAGAACTACTGATACTTAAAAACCGGGCAAGTGCGAGTCGGACTCGCGCACGAAGGGTTCCGTACCATAAAGCGAAAAAAAAACGGAAAAAAATGCAAAAAGAAAACGGTCACCCATCCAAGTACTGACCCCGCCCGACGTTGCTTAACTTTGGTCAAAAATCACGTTTGTTGCATGGGAGCCCCATTTAAATCTTTATTTTATTCTGTTTTTAGTATTTGTTGTTATAGCGGCAACAGAAATACATCATCTGTGAAAATTTCAACTGTCTAGCTATCACGGTTCGTGAGATACAGCCTGGTGACAGACGGACGGACGCACTTGTCCGGTTTTTTCGTTACTAATTGCTCGCACTTGTCCGGTTTTTTCGTTACTAATTTCGCCTTTTGGAGTAAAAGAGAAAACGTAAAAGGGAACGCTGGTGGCCTAGCGGTAAGAACGCGCGACTTTCAATCCGGAGGACGCTGGTTCAAACCCCGACTCGTACCAATCAGTTTTTCGGAACTTATGTACGAAATATCACCCCCCTTCCCCTCCCCCTCTTGGTCTCCTTTTTTAGTCATTCGTAAATTTACGTTCCCACATTCATAGTATTTTGTATTGAGATTACTCTGACTCACGCTTAATATAATTTTTAATACAGTTGCTCAAAAAGTGCTACTTTACGTAGCTGTTTAGCGTGCGGAAAGTTGGTTATCTCGAACTAGTGCTTTTTACTTTTCCAATTTTTTTAAATTTATACTTGTTCCAATTCACGACTACTTATTGATGAGTGTTAATATTAGTTTCCTTTAAACGTCGTAATCAGCATAAAAACCTACCGTTAATGTAAGAATACGAAAAATATTACATATTTCATATTTAATTACTTACCTCTTCATCATTATAACACTTTTATTTTTTAATATTCAATATTGAAAATTCCGTTCTTAATAAGTTGACTGAATGGAACGGAATAGCTGCCAAACGCCCATAGATATAATATACTTAAAGACGACGTTTAACCGAGCTGTCACTGTTACCACTTTTGTTTAGTGTACGATTAACAATGTTTTTCTTATTTTTTCGCAACTGTATTAAAAAACGTTGTTCGATACACGTGCGGAAATGTCATTCTTCACTCGTCCCGAGTCTTGCCACTCGCCTGCGGCTCGTGGCAAGATATCTCGATACTCGTGAAGTAATGACATACCTTCCGCACTAGCATCGAAATGTACTATTTCACCTCACCAGCTCGGAAAGGCTTACTTTGCACTTCAAAAACTGATAGCAAAGTTGCATTTTATTCACATGTGAGGCAAAATAATCAAATGCAAATTTTTAGTTGTTTGCTGGTAGAATTGACTTTAATGTTTAATAATATTCATTTGGATATTATACTTCGTTTTTTTAGCATTAGAAATTAGGTAAACAATCTTAATGTGTCTTTTAATTGAAAAACACATTTTAAAAATAAGTTATGGCAAATATGTAACAATTATGAATCTAATACGATCATTTATACTCTTCTGCTTTCATAAGTAATAGTTTTATATTTTTATAAATCGTTTTTCAATTAAAAGACATGTCAAGATCGCTTACCTTCTTGCAAGTTCTTTCTAATGCTAAAAAAACCGGGCAAGTGCGAGTCGGACTCGCGCACGAAGGGTTCCGTACCATAATGCAAAAATAAAACAAAAAAAAAGCAAAAAAAAAAGCAAAAAAAAACGGTCACCCATCCAAGTACTGACCACTCCCGACGTTGCTTAACTTTGGTCAAAAATCACGTTTGTTGTATGGGAGCCCCATTTAAATCTTTATTTTATTCTGTTTTTAGTATTTGTTGTTATAGCGGCAACAGAAATACATCATCTGTGAAAATTTCAACTGTCTAGCTATCACGGTTCGTGAGATACAGCCTGGTGACAGACGGACGGACGGACGGACGGACAGCGAAGTCTTAGTAATAGGGTCCCGTTTTACCCTTTGGGTACGGAACCCTAAAAACGAACTATAGGTTTGATGTTGTTTGATTTGATATTTTGCATATAATATTTGCTTCGGGTTGGTGTGGTGAAAAATTTTGTGTTTCACTCGGGGGCAAATTTTGTTTAACCCAGGCAGTAAATATGTCGCCACTGTATATTTACTGCCATCTTTCGGCACAACATAAAACTGATAGAACGCCATTTGACTTTCTCCATCGGAAGTGGATTTTGTTATCTGCCTCTCTATCGATCGAATAGGCAAGAGTGATAGACAGGCAGAAACCGAACTTTCGATTGTCGCGGTAGGCCCTGTGATAGCGCTTGTGATGCCCTCTACGCAGAGTTTTGCGTAATATTCCCTATTTACTTGTACAGAGATAATTACAAAGACACACCGAGAGATGGCGCTGCAAACTAGCGAACGACGTGCCGACGTAGATTCTACTTAGTCTCAGTAACACAATTTTATTCTTGTATGTTTCTTCAATTTTCCAATATTTTACTCTAATTTTTAGGGGCCAGTGTCCGATTTGAGACGCTGGTGAATACTGATGAGGCAATGAGGGTTTACAGGATCGAGATTATCACTAGATGGCAGCACCGTGACGAGAGGTCTTTTTGACAGCTGCTGTCAAAATCCACCAATGAAAAAACATGGTTAAACGTGATTGGTGGATTATGACAGCTAGACCTCTCGCCACGGTGCTGCCATCTAGTGAAGAACTCGATAGCGGAAACCCTCATTATTTTATTTTTTATTTATTTATAATAACGGTACAGCTATCATGGAATCATTTCGCCCAAAGATATACAGGGTGGCTAAAAAAATACTGCATTCCCGTTGCTTGGGAGGTTTTAGGATTATACTGAGCAACTTTTACTATATGGGACCAACGTCAACTGGGCTTTTTCTTGATTTTTCGAGGCGCGTTTTTACGTTGACTGTTGAGTTATAAAATATACAGGGTGGCTAAAAAATAAGTCCATTCCCGTTGCCAGAGAGGTTTTAGGATTATACTGAGTAACTTTTACTATGGCCCAACCCCGAAATCGCAAAAAAAATTACCCTCCCATAGAAAATAGAACAGCAAAAATGTGTTTTATATTTTTAGCGATTTCGACGTTGGTCCCATAGTAAAAGTTGCTCAGTATAATCCTAAAACCTCCCTGGCAACGGGGATGCAGTTATTTTTTAGCCACCCTGTATATTATGTAACTACGTATAAGATAAGTCTAAGAATAAAACGTGCTTCGAAAAATTAAGAAAAATATACTCTCGAATAGATGGCGCCACACCTTTGGCCAGTTAGGCCTATGCTCGTCTAGATGGCGACACCGTTTGATCTGCCCTCCTAAGCTAAAAAGCGGTATTTGCATAAAATTTTCGTTGAAAATACGTCCTTCCCTCCTAAGCTAAAAGGACGTATTTTCAATGAAAATTTTATGCAAATACCGCTTTTTTGCTTAAGTGGAAGAACAATGGTCAAAGTCATTCTAAAAATATAATAAAAATAAAACCAGCCATCATTTATCCATTTATATGGAAAATTTTATATGGTGCAGTCAAGCGTGAGTCGGAACCCTTGAAACGCGAGTCCGACTCGCGCTTGACCGGTTTTACCCTTTGGGTACCGAACCCTAAAAAAATAAGCTTCAGATCAAGAAATTGAAATCAGAACGGGCTTTATAGTGAAAAGTGCGATTCAAGGCGATGATGATGATGTAATAGTTCCTTAGAGATGGTTAATGGGGTTGGCAACTGTCAAAGGTCTGCATAGATGGCGCCATCATAGCTTGCCCCTTTTTCTATGAGATTTGGTTTAAAGGGCTGGCATTTAGGGTATTAAAAAAAAAAAAAATTGACACAATTCTAGAGATTGACAGGGCAAGCTATGATGGCGCCATCTGCTAAAAACATCCACCGGCCAACCCCCTTACGAGTAGCAATATTGCTACAGCGAAGTTGTTAAGACACTCCGTCAGATGGCGCTGTACCGTATGTAAACTGGCGAACGATGTGTCCACGTAGATTCTATAAGATATACCGCGTCACGTTATTTTGAAGGTTGAGTCCACTAACATAGTGACAAAATAACTAATTTTTGAAAACCAGAGTCCGACTTGAGACTCTGGCACTGAATAAGTAAATATCACAGATAAACCCTGGGGACAAGCGCGAGTCGGACTCGCCCACCGAGGGTTCCGTACTTTTTAGTATTTGTTGTTATAGCGACAACAGAAATACATCATCTGTGAAAATTTCAATTTTATCACGGTTCGTGAGATACAGCCTGGTGACAGACGGACGGACGGACGGACAGCGAAGTCTTAGTAATAGGGTCCCGTTTTACCCTTTGGGTACGGAACCCTAATAAATACTAGTACTAGGTATAGAAGACTCACTCTCTAACAAGACGAGTCTGTTACGATCAGCACAGATATGGCCGCTAGGTGGCGACAGCGCCACGCGCGGCTTATGGCTATAGTCCGTTTTTTTTAGCATTAGAAAGAACTTCGCAGAAGTTCGCTTGTGGTTCTAAATCTGGCACTTTTAGCGGTAACAATTTGAAGTAAATTATATGTATTGACCATGCTACATTAGATAATTCAATAATTATTAACAATTAACGAGCCTGATAAAAACTGCACGCTAGCTTCTGCGGAGTTCTTTCTAATGCTAAAAAATACGAACTATAGCCACCAAAATTGGTGTGGGACGGATGTACTTGTGGTACCTGCTGCAAAGCGACGAAATCGCGAAGTGAGACACGCCTGGTAATACGTAGTACTATCGTACAGAAAGGACACTTACTACAAAACCGAAGTTTGACAGCGATTCAAGGACGAATCATGGTATCCCTTTGTAATATATGGCACTATCCCTTTCGGCTATTTAGGGTTGTCAAAATGCAATTTTAGTAGGGTCAGTAAGGTCATTTAACATGCACTTTAGTCTCAGGCGATGCCGCTTGGTGCGATTGTTCCTTAGGTCAAACAAAATTGATTTGGCCCGGTAGACAGGAGATCGTACCATGCAGACCCCCCAAAAAGGGGGGGTGAAAGGGTCGGCGCCCCAGGTCCAATCTATGCTATATTCCTTCCTAGTCTTAGCAACTAGGTCAAGTTATATATCATTTTCGTATAAATTAGAGACGAGGAATTCATTTTTGAAAGAATTATTATGACTTTCCATACAAAAAAAATGATTTTCGTATAAAACATGAAAATGTTATGTAATTTTTTGTGACAATTTTGGATGGTACAATCACAGTGTGACGATTTGCACTAAATAAAAAATTGGACAATGTAGCCCATGTATTCTTTATTCTGGAAAATATCACTTTAAAGTAGGCATTCATACATTTTTTTGTAGTAAATAAATAATTTATAGCGCGTGGCGGTAACGATTTCCATACAAATGGAACTATGCCCAAAGTCAAAGATTAAAAATGTTTACTAAAACACTGAGTTTGGCATTTTAAAAGTTTAAATATATTGTTTGAATAATTTTTCCATGCGTTTTTGCCCTTTTTTGGTACAAATTTGTTGTTTTTATTTTTCTTCCATACAAACTTTCTCCCCCCGATTTCCCCCCTTAAGGCTAGATATTTTTAAATTTGTTTTTATAACTAACTTATACCTTTTATAATTAATCGATGTTCAAGCTTTCAGGTTAAAATGTTCAGTAGTTTGGGATCTACATGTGTTTGAGCTAAAGACATTTTAGTTCATAATATCCCATACATTATAATATCTAACAAAACTCTGCTTACTTCCAGACATCATACAATCTAAACCCCTGAAGATATAAAGCTGAAATTTTCAACATCAATTAAATGCAACAGGTTTAAGTTTAAAATGAAATAAAATTTTATAAAATCAACGCTTAAGGGGGGCAAATAAGGGGGAGAAAGTTTGTATGGAAGAAAAATATAAACAACAAATTTGTACCAAAAAAGGAGAAAAACGCATGGAAAAATTATTAAAACATGATAATATAAACTTTTAAAATGTCAAATTCAGTGTTTTAGTAAATATTTTAAATCTTTGATTTTGGGCATAGTTCCATTTGTATGGAAATCGTTACCGCCACGCGCTATAATTAATTTTTTTACTACATAAAAATGTATGAATGCCTAATTTAAAGTGATATTTTCCAAAATAAAAAATACATGGGCTACATCGTCCAATTTTTTATCAAGTTCAAATCGCCACACTGTGAATGTAACATCCAAAATTCTCACAAATTATTACATAACATTTTCATGTTTTGTACAAAAATATTTTTTTTTGTATGGAAAGGCATAATAATTATTTCAAAAATTAATTCCTCGTCCCTAATTTATACGAAAATGATATATAACTTGCCCTAGTTGCTAAGACTAGAAAGGAATATAGCATAGATTGGACCTGGGAGCCGACCCTTTCACCCCCCCCCCCCTTTTTGGGGGGTCGGCATGGTACGATCTCCTGGCTACCGGGCCAGATCAACTTTGTTTGACCTAAGGAACAATCGTGCCAAGCGGCATCGCCTGAGACTAAAGTGCATGCACTTCCATACATTTGTGTTCCTTACTAACCCTACTAAATTAAGTGATTATCTTATCTGTGGTCGTGCACGCAAAGGGACGTCAAGTTGTGTCAACGCTAATAATTGCTCGGAGCAATGCTGAGCCGAGCGGAGCCGAGTTTGCCCGAAGTCAGGAGTGTCTCTCCACTGAGAAGTATAATCGCGATGCAAATGCTCCACATAATAGCTCGCCTACGGCAACCAGTAGCATTCCAACTTAAAATTCTGATTTTGACTTGATATTTATTCATTGAGCGTTTCTTTAATTTTTTGCCATTTTTATATATTGTGACCTTTTTTGCCACTTTTGTGTTATTTCTACTTAGAGTCACGAGCTCTTTCGATCCTAATCCTCGTACGATAAAAAAAATGTCCCAGAGTTTTTTCCTATTGTGTTACCATTTCCCCGTATGGCGGTAACTAAAAGGAAAGTTTGAAAAATGTACCTATGGAAATTAATAGGACACTTTTTTTCTCCTATAAGGATGAAAAGGCCTCGCGATCCTGACTAGAAATAACGCAAAAGTGGCAAAAAATGGTACAATACATAAAATGGCAAAAAATAAAAGAAACGCTCTATTAATAGTATTTTTCAACCTCTATGGGTACGCTTACAGATGTCATTTCAATACGATTTTTTGCGAAAATGCCAAATCTCGCAAAATCGCATTGAAATGACATCTGTAAGCGTACCCATAGAGGTTGAAAAATAGAGATTAGAGAGAGAGAGACGATCGCGAAAACCTTGTCACGAAAAAATTGTCAGAAATCGGTGACGTAATTTATGGACAGCTCCCTAAGGGTGTTTTAAAGGCAGTTCATTCACGCTCCACATTAAAAATGCATTGTTAAAAATTGGTTAATGTACGGAACCCTTGGAACGCGAGTCCGCCTCGCACTTGACCGGTTTTTTTTCTCCTCTTCTGCCGATTTTAAAATCAGTTTGAAATACTATATCAAATCACGACGCATTTTTAAAGTGGGAATGCGGCACGCGCCGATATTTGAACTATTAAACTACGAAATTAAATACGGCGCCTGCTTTTGAACGGACGTGCGGTTAAGGTGCCGTGGGTTCAGGTTATCTCTTAAATGTCGGTGGGAGCAGCTATTTTTACAAATTTTTAAAATGGGGGTCGTCCATTAATTACCTATCCCATCAAAAACATAAATGTAAAAAAGGAGAGCCAAGTTCAATACAAAAATTATGCTTGGCTGTGGGGTTCGCCGCAAAAAGAATGGAGATCTAAATGAGTGCCAAGTTCTATGCAAAATCCAAATATGTATTTATAGGAACAAAATAACATTATAAACAAGTATTAAACTCTATTTCTTTGCTTTCTTGGATACCTATAACAATTACTGTTATTAAAAAAATGTGAGATCTTAAAGCAGGTTAGATTTGACTTGGCCAGTTTTCATTACATCAGTCATTTTATAAAGTTATTCAACATATATATATATATATATATTTTGTAATTCTGATAAAAACTGGCCAAGCCAAATCTAACCTACTTTAAGATCTCACATTTTTTTTAAATAACAGCAATTGTTTTAGGTATCCAATAAAGCAAAGAAATAGAGTTTAATACTTGTTTATAATGTTATTTTGTTCCAATAAATACATATTTGGATTTTGCATAGAACTTGGCACTCATTTAGATCTCCATTCTTTTTGCGGCGAACCCCACAGCCAAGCATAATTTTTGTATTGAACTTGGCTCTCCTTTTTTACATTTATGTTTTTGATGGGATATCAATACTTTTTGTAAAGAAAACTAGGCAGGTATTGAGATTTAATGTTTTTTCTTGTGTTTCCGCTGCATGTTTTTTACTTCTGTTCTTTGTATTAATTATGTAGTGCCGCGCGCCGCCAACGACACACCGTTGGCCGGTTGTTAAGCGCGTATTACAAGTTTTTTGTATGGGGACACCACTTATATTTTGAGTTAACTTTATTTTTATATTTCTTTTATATAGCAAATATAATAATACATATATTGGGATAGTTTCAAATATCTGCTTGTAACGGATCCAAAGCTACAATTAAAAAATATTTTTTTGTATGGGGACCCCCCCCTATTTTTTACCTTTTTTATTTTTAGACTTTTCCCCCTACGCTTACACACAATTACCGAACTGGATTCCAAATTTCATCCTTCTAGGTCATCTGGAAGTAGGTTAGGTTTGGGTACTATATGTCAGTCACAATAAAACAAAAACTTGTACGGGGACCCCCCTATTTATTAACTTTTTTTTTATTTTTTTATTTTTTTCTACGCTTACACACAATAACCGAGCTGGATTCCAAATTTCATCTTTCTAGGTCATCTGGAAGTAGGTTAGGTTTAGGTACTTATATGTCAGTCACAATAAAAAATGTTTTTTTTTGTATGGGGACCCCCCCTATTTTTTAACTTTTTTGTATTTTTAGATTTTTTCCTACGCTTACACACAATAATCGAGCTGGATTCCAAATTTCATCCTTCTAGGTCATATGGAAGTAGGTTAGGTTTAGGTACTTATATGTCAGTCACAATAAAAAATGGTTTTTTTGTATGGGGACCCCCCCTATTTTTTAACTTTATTTTATTTTTAGATTTTTTCCTACGGTTACACACAATAACCAAGCTGGATTCCAAATTTCATCCTTCTAGGTCATCTGGAAGTAGGTTAGGTTTAGGTACTATAAGTCATAAGTCAGTCTTAAAATTTACGACTTTTTGACCTTCATACCTTTATAACCGTTTGAGCTAGCTTCATGAAATTCGGGCTTCTAGATATCCTTATGGATATAATTAAACACACGTAGTTTTATGTGTTTACGTCAAAGATGTTTTGAGTTATAGAAGGGTCAAAAGTGGCACCAAGTGGTTCGTGTAATAATACACTCGGCGCTGGCTAGCCAGTTCCTTTGCTTGAACTTGGCTTGACACGCTGCCGCGTGTCTAGATTAACATCACACACGATTCGATTTTAGACAAACTAATACGAATTCCGTTTTGAAGTCAATATAATATGATACCTTTGGGCGTGGAGATTTACGCACACTGGCGCCCCCAACTCTCCGCCTGACGTAACCCCCCTTTTTAGCATGAAATATGTACCGGTTGATAGGGTTGCGTGAGGGGGGGGGGGGAGGCGGTGGTGTCAGCGTTGCAGTTGGCATGCAGTTCCCATACAAGTTGCTGTCCGTCTGCATCAGTTCTAAAGCTCCATACTCGTAGGTATCATATTGCATTACAGGCCAATTCAAGTTTTAGTTATTCCATCTGTTTCCAACATGATAGTCATGATACTAATCTGTCAGTATCAAAAGTGACATTTATTTAACCAAAATACGTCATCAGTATCATATCGGAAACCTTCGAGCAACACCGGCTTCCGACACGTCAGAAGGGAGGGGCCCAAGCGATATCTCACCGTACAAATCATTCTGCCATTTTTCGCGGGGGGAAGGTGCACACAGTCGCACTTCTCACACACTTACATACAAAATCCAATCAAAGGCCCTACCG
This sequence comes from Cydia fagiglandana, assembly GCF_963556715.1. Lineage (NCBI taxonomy): Eukaryota > Metazoa > Arthropoda > Insecta > Lepidoptera > Tortricidae > Cydia > Cydia fagiglandana. The sequence goes on along the minus strand of NC_085950.1, from coordinate 533,013 downwards.
CGAACCACGTTCGACGTATTGCCTCTCTATGGCACTTGTAAATTCATACGTAAGTGTGACAGGGAGGCAACACGTCGAACGTGGTTCGCGGTAGGCCCTCTGTAATGACGACACAAATACATAGAAAATGACACACGTCAAAGACAAATCTTGCAAACCTCGATCTCTTTTTGTGTACGGACGAGTGACTAGTGTCACAACACGCACACTAACACATTTTCGTTGAAGTATGTCATTGTATTCTGAGAGATGAGAAGTCGGATTTGTCGGTCGACCGATCCGCAATTTGTACTGAGCGAGCAAAATCGATAAATCCAACAATTACTTGAGACTAAAATATAATAATTGTATTTAAATGTAATTAAACGTATGATATGTAAAAAAAATATTACATGTGAAATGTAACACTTTCATTTTGTAAATTTGATGTCCCCGACCTCTTTTTATAACAAAAAACCGAGCAAACAGGCATTTTTGTGCAGCAGTGTTCACGCGCGCGTCTGGACTCGATCTAGTGAAAAATCCAAGTGCAACTAGTTTTATTACCCGCGCTAGATTAGATTGACGTGCTAATCTTGTACCTCGGCAGAGGGGAAATAGTGGGAATGCCGCCTCCCTTCCGTGTTGCTCGAAGTCGGAAACAGATTGAATACCTAGCTACTCAGAATTAAATTTGACCGAATCATAATATTCTGCTGACCAACACAGATGCATTTAGAACAATTTGACAGCAGACATTTTAGTAGCAGCAACAGTTTTGACAGCTAGGATATTCCGTACTCCCAAAACGGGCCTTTCTAGGGTTCCGTACCCAAAGGGTAAAAACGGGACCCTATTACTAAGACTCCGTTTGCCCGTATGTCCGTCCGTATGTCTGTCACCAGGCTGTAACTCATGAACCCCGTGACAGCTAGACAGTTGAAATTTTCACAGAAAAAACAAAATAAAATAAATATTTAAGTGGGGCTCCCATACAACAAACGTGATTTTTTCGCCGTGTTTTCCATAATGGTACGGAACCCTTCGTGCGCGAGTCCGACTCGCACTTGGCCGGTTTTTAGATCTACATATCAAACTTATAACATAGACTCGCTCTGACGTCCGACAGGATTTAGCCGAATAATTTATGTGATCCTGTGTGTGTCGGATTAGAGCCATAGAGGATACTTCTTACTTTTATTTCGTTTGAGACAGACAGATTCGGCTTAAATTTGGTTTAAATTTCTGGTTAATTAATGGTTGGCGGTGGTGTTCGCCGAGACCCATACAGACGATTTCCATGCGGTTATGCGAAAGAGAATCGTCTCGATGATGGGTCGGCTTAGAAGCAGTACCAACAGCATTCTGGATGTCATTGCAGAAAGGCCTGAGAATCCTATACTGGATTCACGCATTGGATTCGCCAAGTTATAGGATTTCTTAAATTTAGAAAATAGTTTAGGTTATAGTTTAAATTAGTGTCCGACCGAAACATGTTTTTTTGCCGAAACCGAAACCGAAACCGAATGTTCGGCTTTGGCTCTAGTTTCGGCCGAAACCGAAACCGAAACCGAAACTTTTGTAGACTTGTTAAAATCGTTGAAAAAATGTCCTAAAACCACTTTTTTACACTTATTATGGGGCTGTCAACACCCAATATCCTTGAAATGGATGTTACTTAAGCAGTTTTTTTAAGAAAATTACTAGAGTTAGACCAAGATAAATCTGCAACGATTTTGATAACACACGCAGTGCAAGTGTTATTTTAAACGTCAAAACATCTATGAAACTATGACGTATAAATAAAATTTGCACTAGTTGCACTGCGTATGCTATCAAAATCATTGACAGAATTTTCTTAGTCTAACTCTATTCATTCACCAGTCAAGTTAACATGTAGATACAGGGTCATCCAAAAAACCAACTAAAACCGCCAGCGCGAAATTTTTTGTTGACAATATCGCAAGGCCGGGTACCAATCTTCACCTGGGCCTAAAAGTCCGAAGTACCCCAGTGAGGCGAAGTCAAAGCCGTGCTTCAGGCTTCAGGATAATAAGTAGTTAGCACAGACTCCAACCAATGTCCATTGTATTAAAAAGCGAGACCGCAGGCCGAGCATGGCGCAGCGAGGCCAAAGGCTAAGCTGAAGTAGAGGACATGTGGAACACAAACCAATAGTAAATTGAGGTAAAATCACTCATTCACTCCGAAACAATTAGACAGTGTGCGCGTTATAGGTATTGACAGCCTCTTAAGACTGCGTCGATGGTCAATTGATTTCTGTACCTATACATGAATCAGTATAATATGTAGGTATTAATATTGTTGTCCTACTTATTCTCCAACTTTTGGTCTTATTCCGAAGTACCATTTCGTAACGTATTCCCCAACTTTTGGTCTTATTCCGAAGTACCATTTTGTAAGTTTCGGCCCGGCCGAAAGGTTCGGCCGTTTTTTGGCCGAAACCGAAACTACAGCCGAGACATGATTTTTTGGCCGAAACTGGCCGAAACCGAAACCGAAACCGAACCTTCGGTCGGACACTAGTTTAAATATATGTACATATACTAGGTGTAAAAATTAACATTAGTTCCTAAGTTATACTAACAAATATGGATGCAAATCTGAAATAAATATTTTCAATTTCAATTTCGATATTAAAGGGCACGAAGCCACGTGACCCCTTCTCCATACATACGTAGAGTTGGCCCGAGAAAAAGTCTGCAGCGATTTTGATAGTCCACGCAGTGTGTTATTTTAAAAGTCAAACTTCTATGAAATTATGACGTTTAAAATAACATTTGCACTGCGTGGGCTGTCAAAATCACTGCAGACTTTTTTTGGACAAATATTGTTATAATAATAAAAAAATATAATTAATCGCTCTTTTGACAGTGTTTACAACTACTCACCGATAGATGGCGCTGTAACCCTCACAAACTGGGTAACGGCGTGTCGCCATACAATAATAAAGAGACTATCCTGTCACACTAAATTTGTTTAATTGCATCTCCCAAAATAGTTTTCCTAGAACTTTAAACAGTTCGTACAGCAATTTTTGGAGCCTACGTTTTGTTTAAGTCGTAGGTTTATTAATTAATAGAGACAGACCAAGAAAAGTCTGCAGCGGATTTAATTGCCCACGCAGTGCAAGTGTTATTTTAAACGTCAAACTTCTATGGAATTATGACGTATAAATAACACTTGCACTAGAGATGGGTAACTCAGGAGTGATAGATAAAAAAGATATATATCTTTCTCGTTTCATGAATCACTCTTCTTGTCTTTACGAATCCGAATGTATCAGTATATCCGTACCGCTCACTCCCTCGGCAACGATTTACTAAAGCGAAAGCGATGTCTCGGTCGCGCGTCGACCGAATGAACGAGCGACAGCGGTCGTTCAGGCGGATTCGGACGCGTCATTCGCTATTCCGCGGGAACGAGATGTAGATAGTATAGTATTTCTCGCTCCCGCAGGATGCAATGCAAATTGCAATGATGAGTTATTAATTCGGTTAATGAGTTAAATTGCATTGCATTTAATAAAATGTAAACAAAAAGCAATAAGGTATTTTATTAGGCAAATATATTCTTTAATTAAATTTATTTATTTCGATGTGTGAAAACTTACAGAAGTTTTAATAACAATTCTGTCTCTCTCTCATTCATAAGATGACGCAAAGTCAGTAAGTGTCGATACAGTTACGAGCGGGACAATGATACACATGGATATAAAGATATAAAAGAGTGATACATATCCCAGTGGTAAAAAGATATATATCAATCTTTTCCCTCTACTGACACATTTCGCCCATCTCTAACTTGCACTGCGTGGGCTAGCGATGGGCGAGTCGAGTTATCTGATTCGAATAATCCGAATCAACCTACAGATGAGTTGATTCGAATCAAGACTATTGGCAATCCGAATCAACTCGGCCACTAAACTGACTGGTAACTTGGTATCCGATCCGCTGACTCGGCGAATGAATCGCCAATTCACCAACTCTCCGAGCCGAGTCAACGCTACGCTAAGGCCATTCAAAAATAAACCTTAATTCGATAGCCCGAAGGTTCTTTTTACAACAACTGCCGCTTGATTCGCCGTTTCAATCCGAGTTGACTGGTACTATGACCATTCAAAAATAAACCTTAATTCCGTAGCCCGAAGGTTCTTTTTACAACAACTGCCGCTTGATTCGCCATCCCGAGTCGAGTTCACTGGTAGTATGGCCATTGAAAAATAAACCTTAATTCGGTGTCCTGAAGGTTCTGTTTACAACAAATGCCGCTTGACTCGTTTGCGGCTCCGCGGCCCGTGACCTTGTCGCGAACCACGCAAACCGTCGAGTCGAGTCAGTTCGAATTTCAACTCGGATCAGTGGCCGAATCGATTCGAATGATTCGAATCGAAAAAAAGTGGACTCGTCACATCGCTAGCGTGGGCTATCAAATCCGCTGCAGGCTTTTCTTAGTCGGACTCTTATCAGTTGTTATTTATTAGTCAGTGTTTTAACGTAAATCACTGAACATTCAAAAATTTTTCGTTCATTTTGTTCGTCATACGAACTGTCAGTGCGGACATCAACATCTCTAAAGTAATTGTGGAATTTGCGTCGACCCGCCGTTACTCAGTTCGCGGGCGGTACAGCGCCATCTGTCGCTGGCAATAGTAAACTCTGCGAGAACCTGTGGCAGGCGTGGCTCACTCCGCGAATTCGACGCTTTGCTACAGCAAAAAGAATAGATAGTATAGAGGGGTATTTACTGCCCTCTATCGACACACGACTAAAACTCAAAACGAAAACGTATAAAATTATCAAAATAGTGTATAATATGTCGGCGGCGGATCGTAAGATTAGGCAGATCGTAATGTTCCTGTGTAATGTTTTGACGATAGTCACATTAAACCAATAATCAAAAAAAAAAATCAAAATATACTTTATTCATGTAGGCCTAGCAACAAGCTCTTATGAATCGTAATTAATCTTAATCTAATTATCAGAGCAATTTATTGATGTTAATATTATTCCATAATAAAATTGGATTATTATACATGTCAAATTTAACACTAAGAATTTCACAAAAGGATCGTCAAACATTAAAAAAAATTGTATAAAAAAATACTAGTCTAGAATTTCTAGAATAAAATCTAAATGTCAAAAAAAACATAAGTAACAAACAAGTAGATAGTATTACATCGGAATATCCATTTCCTCATCAATAATCAAATATACCTAATAAATAAATAATCATTTCGAATAACAATTAATCCCACGTTGTATTATCATTCATGTAGTCCTGTGTGGTATAATAAGCTTTGGAAATAAGTTTACGCTTTACATAATTCTTAAATTTATTAATAGATAATTCAGTAATATGGTTTGGAAGTTTATTATAAAATCTTACACAATTACCCATGAATGATTTTTTAATTTTATGGAGCCGAGTGAAGGGCACTGCGAACTTATGTTTATTTCTAGTATTAATATTATGGATTTCACAATTTTTCCTAAAATTTACAATATTTTTATGTACATACAGAATATTCTCATAAATGTATTGACAGTGCACTGTCATTATGTCAATTTCCTTAAATTTATCTCTAAGTGAGTCTCTATGGTTCATTTTGCATATTGCTCGAATAGCCCTCTTCTGCAGAACAAAAATGGTATTTATCTCTGAAGCTCCGCCCCACAGTAAAATACCATATGCCATAATGCTATGGAAGTAACTAAAATATACTAATCGAGCTGTTTTCACATCAGTTAACTGACGGATTTTGCTCACTGCAAAAGCTGCAGAGCTCAGTCTATTCGAAAGAGTAGCAATATGGGGACCCCACTGGAGTTGGAGTTTAGAATCTAAAGTTAATATATAGGTAGGATGGGTTCGTTAGGTTGCTTCATATACCCGAAGGGCAAACTGCCCAGAAATAGGAGCCCCGCTACTCCGTCGACTCAGAGAATGAGTCAAAGATTTTCACGTTTCACGATATGCCTAGGAATTTCACGATATGCCTGATCTTACGATCGGCCGCCGACATATATATGGATAAATGATTTTATTATTTTTATTTCATTTTGATCCATGTTTATTCACTGATATCTATGTGTTAAAATTGTTAAATATGAAACGGTGTCGTCACGCCATCTAGCCGAGAATAGGCTAAAGGTGTGTGCGCCATCTATCCGAGAATGACTTTTTCTTGATTTCCGAGGCACGTTTTTTCCTTAGACTTTATTCATCTTATACGAAGTTACATGTCTTTGGCCACAAGTTCTCGCGGAGTTTACTATTGCCACCGACGGATGGCGCTGCACCACCCGCGAACTGAGTAACGGCATGTCATCTTTCACAATCTAGTCTGTCTGTCACATTTTAATTACATTCTTCTAATTCAGATTTTTTGCTCTTTACCAAAGAACGAAATTTTTGAATGTCAGTGTATTTATAACACTGGCTTAAAACCGGACAAGTGCGAGCCGGACTCGCCCGCCGGGGGTTCAGTAGGGCTACCGCCAATACCGAAAATCGAGGAATGCGGGATTCTTCTCTGTCATTCTAATTACGCCTTCATTGGAGTAAAAGAGAAAGATCCCCGCAATATGCGAATTTCAGTTTTCGCGGTAGCCGCTCTGTACTTTTTAGGGTTCCATACCCAAAGGGTAAAACGGGACCCTATTACTAAGACTTCGCTGTCCGTCCGTCCGTCCGTCCGTCCGTCCGTCCGTCCGTCTGTCACCAGGCTGTATCTCACGAACCGTGATAGCTAGACAGTTGAAATTTTCACAGATGATGTATTTCTGTTGCCGCTATAACAACAAATACTAAAAACAGAATAAAATAATGATTTAAATGGGGCTCCCATACAACAAACGTGATTATACAACAACAGTAATTGGATGGGTGACCGTTTTTATGGTACGGAAACCTTCGTGCGCGAGTCCGACTCGCACTTGCCCGGTTTTTTTTAACATTAGAAATTAAGTAAACAATCTTGACCTGTCTTTTAATTGAAAAGCACATTTTAAAAATAAGTTACGGCAAATATGTAACAAATATGAATCTAATACGATCATTTATATTCTTCTGCTTTCATAAGTAGTACTTATTGATTTTTAAAAAGCGTTTTTCAATTAAAAGACATGTCACGATCGCTTACCTTCCCTCAAGTTTGTTGTTGTAGCGGCAACAGAAATAAATCAACAACAAACGGAACTCTATTAGGGTTCCGTACCCAAAGGGTAAAACGGGACCCTATTACTAAGACTTCGCTGTCCGTCCGTCCGTCCGTCCGTCTGTCACCAGGCTGTATCTCACGAACCGTGATAGCTAGACAGTTGAAATTTTCACAGATGATGTATTTCTGTTGCCGCTATAACAACAAATACTAAAAACAGAATAAAGTAAAGATTTAAATGGGGCTCCCATACAACAAACGTGATTTTTGACCAAAGTTAAGCAACGTCGGGAGTGGTCAGTACTTGGATGGGTGACCGTTTTTTAGGGTTCCGTACCCAAAGGGTAAAACGGGACCCTATTACTAAGACTTCGCTGTCCGTCCGTCCGTCCGTCCGTCCGTCCGTCCGTCTGTCACCAGGCTGTATCTCACGAACCGTGATAGCTAGACAGTTGAAATTTTCACAGATGATGTATTTCTGTTGCCGCTATAACAACAAATACTAAAAACAAAATAAAATAAAGAAATAAATGGGGCTCCCATACAACAAACGTGATTTTTGACCAAAGTTAAGCAACGTCGGGAGTGGTCAGTACTTGGATGGGTGACCGTTTTCTTTTTGCTTTTTTTTGTTTTTTTTTTTGCATTATGGTACGGAACCCTTCGTGCGCGAGTCCGACTCGCACTTGCCCGGTTTTTTAGCATTATAAATTAGGTAAACAATCTTGATGTGTCTTTTAATTGAAAAACACATTTTAAAAATAAGTTATGGCAAATATGTAACAATTATGAATCTAATACGATCATTTATACTCTTCTGCTTTCATAAGTAATAGTTTTATATTTTTATAAATCGTTTTTCAATTAAAAGACATGTCAAGATCGCTTACCTTCTTGCAAGTTCTTTCTAATGCTAAAAAAACGAACTATAGGTTTGATATTGTTTGATTTGATATTTTGCATATAATATTTGCTTCGGGTTGGTGTGGTGAAAAATTTTGTGTTTCACTCGGGGGCAAATTTTGTTTAACCCAGGCAGTAAATATGTCGCCACTGTATATTTACTGCCATCTTTCGGCACAACATAAAACTGATAGAACGCCATTTGACTTTCTCCATCGGAAGTGGATTTTGTTATCTGCCTCTTTATCGATCGAATAGGCAAGAGTGATAGAGAGGCAGAAACCGAACTTTCGATTGTCGCGGTAGGCCCTGTGATAGCGCTTGTGATGCCCTCTACGCAGAGTTTTGCGTAATATTCCCTATTTACTTGTACAGAGATAATTACAAAGACACACCGAGAGATGGCGCTGTGCCGTCCGCAAACTAGCGAACGACGTGCCGACGTGGATTCTACTTAGTCTCAGTAACACAATTTTATTCTTGTATGTTTCTTCAATTTTCCAATATTTTACTCTGATTTTTAGGGGCCAGTGTCCGATTTGAGACGCAGGGGGCCGATTTTTGAAATTCGACTACTCGATTTCGTGTATTTCGTTCAATAATATCTCCACTACTAGGCATTTAAATTCTACTAATAGAATTGAAAACGAGTGGTCAATACCACTCGATTCCCAATTTCTATCGCTAGTATTTCAAAAATTAGCATTTCGCCGTTTTCCACCGATTTCCGAATGACGAAATCGAACGATCAAATTTCAAAAATCGGCCCCCTGGCTGAATACTGATGAGGCAATGAGGGTTTACATTTACAAGATTATCACTAGATGGCAGCACCGTGACGAGAGGTCTTTTTGACAGCTGCTGTCAAAATCCACCAATGAAAAAACATGGTTAAACGTGATTGGTGGATTATGACAGCTAGACCTCTCGCCACGGTGCTGCCATCTAGTGAAGAACTCGATCGCGGAAACCTTCATTATTTTATTTTTTATTTATTTATAATAACGGTACAGCTATCATGGAATCATTTCGCCCAAAGATATACAGGGTGGCTAAAAAAATACTGCATTCCCGTTGCCTGGGAGGTTTTAGGATTATACTGAGCAACTTTTACTATATGGGACCAACGTCAACTGGGCTTTTTCTTGATTTTTCGAGGCACGTTTTTACGTTGACTGTTGAGTTATAAAATATACAGGGTGGCTAAAAAATAAGTGCATTCCCGTTGCCAGAGAGGTTTTAGGATTATACTGAGTAACTTTTACTATGGCCCAACCCCGAAATCGCAAAAAAAATTACCCTCCCATAGAAAATAGAACAGCAAAAATGTGTTTTATATTTTTAGCGATTTCGACGTTGGTCCCATAGTAAAAGTTGCTCAGTATAATCCTAAAACCTCCCTGGCAATGGGGATGCAGTTATTTTTTAGCCACCCTGTATATTATGTAACTCTGTATAAGATTAAGTCTAAGAATAAAACGTGCTTCGAAAAATTAAGAAAAATGTACTCTCGAATAGATGGCGCCACACCTTTGGCCAGTTAGGCCTATGCTCGTCTAGATGGCGACACCGTTTGATATTTAACAGTTTTAACACATCTGCCCTCCTAAGCTAAAAAGCGGTATTTGGGGTCATCCATTAATTACGTCACACGTTTAGGGGGAGGGAGGGGGTCAAGAAAATGTGACATATTGTGACATGGGGGAGGGGGGAGACACAAACTTTGTGACGTCACTTTAACTTCATCAGTAACCGAAAATTTATTTAAATTATTTAGTTCGCTGTACATTTAAATAACAAGTTTTTAAAACGAAAATAGTTTTTAATCGTTTAATTTTCTGTCCTAAGCAGTTTTGGGTTATAAAATTACTAATATTTATATGGTCAAAAATATTTTGATAAAATATTAATAATACTTAGGTACTTACTTAATTCGATTTGGCGATTTCGTAGAAAAAATGTGACGTCACACTAGGGGGGGGAGGGGTTTGCCAAATGTGACCAAGTGTGACAAGGGGGGGGAGGGGTCAAAAAACCTAGAAATTGGTGTGACGTAATTAATGGATGACCACTTTGCATAAAATTTTCGTTGAAAATACGTCCTTCCCTCCTAAGCTAAAAGGACGTATTTTCAATGAAAATTTTATGCAAATACCGCTTTTTTGCTTAAGTGGACGAACAATGGTCAAAGTCATTCTAAAAATATAATAAAAATAAAACCAGCCATCATTTATCCATTTATATGGAAAATTTTATATGGTGCAGTCAAGCGTGAGTCGGAACCCTTGAAACGCGAGTCCGACTCGCGCTTGACCGGTTTTACCCTTGGGATACCGAACCCTAAAAAAATAAGCTTCAGATCAAGAAATTGAAATCAGAACGGGCTTTATAGTGAAAAGTGCGATTCAAGGCGATGATGATGATGTAATAGTTCCTTAGAGATGGTTAATGGGGTTGGCAACTGTCAAAGGTCTGCATAGATGGCGCCATCATAGCTTGCCCCTTTTTCTATGAGATTTGGTTTAAAGGGCTGGGATTTAGGGTATTAAAAAAAAAAATTGACACAATTCTAGAGATTGACAGGGCAAGCTATGATGGCGCCATCTGCTTAAAACATCCACCGGCCAACCCCCTTACGAGTAGCAATATTGCTACAGCGAAGTTGTTAAGACACTCCGTCAGATGGCGCTGTACCGTATGTAAACTGGCGAACGATGTGTCCACGTAGATTCTATAAGATATACCGCGTCACGTTATTTTGAAGGTTGAGTCCACTAACATAGTGACAAAATAACTAATTTTTGAAAACCAGAGTCCGACTTGAGACTCTGGCACTGAATAAGTAAATATCACAGATAAACCCTGGGGACAAGCGCGAGTCGGACTCGCCCCGGCCCACCGAGGGTTCCGTACTTTTTAGTATTTGTTGTTATAGCGACAACAGAAATACATCATCTGTGAAAATTTCAACTGCCTAGCTATCACGGTTCGTGAGATACAGCCTGGTGACAGACGGACGGACGGACGGACAGCGAAGTCTTAGTAATAGGGTCCCGTTTTACCCTTTGGGTACGGAACCCTAATAAATACTAGTACTAGGTATAGAAGACTCACTCTCTAACAAGACGCGTCTGTTACGATCAGCACAGATAATGGCCGCTAACAGCTTATGGCTAGCCACCAAAATTGGTGTGGGACGGATGTACTTGTGGTACCTGCTGCAAAGCGACGAAATCGCGAAGTGAGACACGCCTGGTAATACGTAGTACTATCGTACAGAAAGGACACTTACTACAAAACCGAAGTTTGACAGCGATTCAAGGACGAATCATGGTATCCCTTTGTAATATATGGCACTATCCCTTTCGGCTATTTAGGGTTGTCAAAATGCAATTAAGTGATTATCTTATCTGTGGTCGTGCACGCAAAGGGACGTCAAGTTGTGTCAACGCTAATAATTGCTCGGAGCAATGCTGAGCCGAGCGGAGCCGAGTTTGCCCGAAGTCAGGAGTGTCTCTCCACTGAGAAGTATAATCGCGATGCAAATGCTCCACATAATAGCTCGCCTACGGCAACCAGTAGCATTCCAACTTAAAATTCTGATTTTGACTTGATATTTATTTATTGAGCGTTTCTTTAATTTTTTGCCATTTTTATATATTGTGACCTTTTTTGCCACTTTTGTGTTATTTCTACTTAGAGTCACGAGCTCTTTCGATCCTAATCCTCGTACGATAAAAAAAATGTCCCAGAGTTTTTTCCTACTGTGTTACCATTTCCCCGTATGGCGGTAACAAAAAGGAAAGTTTGAAAAATGTACCTATGGAAATTAATAGGACACTTTTTTTCTCCTATAAGGATGAAAAGGCCTCGCGATCCTGGCTAGAAATAACGCAAAAGTGGCAAAAAATGGTACAATACATAAAATGGCAAAAAATAAAAGAAACGCTCTATTAATAGTATTTTTCAACCTCTATGGGTACGCTTACAGATGTCATTTCAATACGATTTTGCGAAAATGCCAAATCTCGCAAAATCGCATTGAAATGACATCTGTAAGCGTACCCATAGAGGTTGAAAAATAGAGATTAGAGAGAGAGAGACGATCGCGAAAACCGCCTTTTAAACCCCCGGTGCATAAAGAAGTTTGTTATATATTTGACGCCAAATATCTGTATCTGTCTGTCTGTCTGTCTGTCAGAACGGAACGGAACTCTTATAGGATCACTCGTGCGTCTGTCTGTCTGTCCGACCATTCCCCCCTCCCTTTATCTTTGAAACTACTGGGTCTAAAATTTAATAATAATACACAAAATAGTTCTTTATTACCTATGATACAGGTAAACCTATTAGAAATGTGCAGTCAAGCGTGTGTCGGACTTAATCAGGTTTTTGGTTTTTGATCCGAGCTCTGGGGGCTATTCATAAATTGCGGGGGGGGGGGGGGTCAAAAATTGTCAGAAATCGGTGACGTAATTTATGGACAGCTCCCTAAGGGTGTTTTAAAGGCAGTTCATTCACGCTCCACATAAAAAATGCATTGTTAAAAATTGGTTAATGTACGGAACCCTTGGAACGCGAGTCCGCCTCGCACTTGACCGGTTTTTTTCTCCTCTTCTGCCGATTTTAAAATCAGTTTGAAATACTATATCAAATCACGACGTATTTTTAAAGTGGGAATGAGACACGCGCCGATATTTGAACTATTGAACTACGAAATTAAATACGGCGCCTGCTTTTGAACGGACGTGCGGTTAAGGTGCCGTGGGTTCAGGTTATCTCTTAAATGTCGGTGGGAGCAGCTATTTTTACAAATTTTTAAAATGGGGGTCGTCCATCAATTACCTATTAGCATCACACACGATTCGATTTTAGACAAACTAATACGAATTCCGTTTTGAAGTTAATATAATATGATACCTTTGGGTGTGGAGATTTACGCACACTGGCGCCCCCAACTCTCCGCCTGACGTAACCCCCCTTTTTAGCATGAAATATGTACCGGTTGATAGGGTTGCGTGAGGGGGGGGGGGAGGCGGTGGTGTCAGCGTTGCAGTTGGCATGCAGTTCCCATGCAAGTTGCTGTCCGTCTGCATCAGTTCTAAAGCTCCATACTCATAGGTATCATATTGCATTACAGGCCAATTCAAGTTTTAGTTATTCCATCTGTTTCCGACATGATAGTCATGATACTAATCTGTCAGTATCAAAAGTGACATTTATTTAACCAAATACGTCATCAGTATCATATCGGAAACAGATTGAATACCTAGCTACTCAGAATTAAATTTGACCGAATCATAATATTCTGCTGACCAACACAGATGCATTTAGAACAATTTGACAGCAGACATTTTAGTAGCAGCAACAGTTTTGACAGCTAGGATATTCCGTACTCCCAAAACGTGCCTTTCTAGGGTTCCGTACCCAAAGGGTAAAAACGGGACCCTATTACTAAGACTCCGTCTGCCCGTCTGTCCGTCCGTCTGTCTGTCACCAGGCTGTAACTCATGAACCCCGTGACAGCTAGACAGTTGAAATTTTCACAGAAAAAACAAAATAAAATAAATATTTAAGTGGGGCTCCCATACAACAAACGTGATTTTTTCGCCGTGTTTTCCATAATGGTACGGAACCCTTCGTGCGCGAGTCCGACTCGCACTTGGCCGGTTTTTAGATCTACATATCAAACTTATAACATAGACTCGCTCTGACGTCCGACAGGATTTAGCCGAATAATTTATTTGATCCTGTGCGGTGTCGGATTAGAGCCATAGAGGATACTTCTAACTTTTATTTCGTTTGAGACAGACAGATTCGGCTTAAATTTGGTTTAAATTTCTGGTTAATTAATGGTTGGCGGTGGTGTTCGCCGAGGCCCATACAGACGATTTTGCATGCGGTTATGCGAAAGAGAATCGTCTCGATGATGGGTCGGCTTAGGAGCAGTACCAACAGCATTCTGGATGTCATTGCAGAAAGGCCTGAGAATCCTATACTGGATTCACGCATTGGATTCGCCAAGTTATAGGATTTCTTAAATTTAGAAAATAGTTTAGGTTATAGTTTAAATATATGTACATATACTAGGTGTAAAAATTAACATTAGTTCCTAAGTTATACTAACAAATATGGATGCAAATCTGAAATAAATATTTTCAATTTCAATTTCGATATAAAAGGGTACGAAGCCACGTGACCCCTTCTCCATACATACGTAGACTTGGGCCGAGAAAAAGTCTGCAGCGATTTTGATAGTCCACGCAGTGTGTTATTTTAAAAGTCAAACTTCTATGAAATTATGACGTTTAAAATAACATTTGCACTGCGTGGGCTGTCAAAATCACTGCAGACTTTTTTTGGACAAATATTGTTATAATAATAAAAAAATATAATTAATTCGCTCTTTTGACAGTGTTTACAACTACTCACCGATAGATGGCGCTGTAACCCTCACAAACTGGGTAACGGCGTGTCGCCATACAATAATAAAGAGACTATCCTGTCATACTAAATTTGTTTAATTTCATCTCCCAAAATAGTTTTCTTAGAACTTTAAACAGTTCGTATAGCAATTTTTGGAGCCTACGTTTTGTTTAAGTCGTAGGTTTATTAATTAATAGAGACAGACCAAGAAAAGTCTGCAGCGGATTTAATAGCCCACGCAGTGCAAGTGTTATTTTAAACGTCAAACTTCTATGGAATTATGACGTATAAATCTTAGTCGGACTCTTATCAGTTATTTATTAGTGTCGTGGCTTCCGACCTCCGTGGCGACCTGACATAGACCGATTGACTGACATACATATTTGGAACCTTTGGAACTCGGACTTTTAAATTCAAAATTAGACATGACAGCAACAAGACAAAACCAGACCAGTTCACGACAGATAGCCGACGAAGACACAACAATTAGTCAGTGTTTTAACGTAAATCACTGAACATTCAAAAATTTTTCGTTCATTTTGTTCGTCATACGAACTGTCAGTGCGGACATCAACATCTCTAAAGTAATTGTGGAATTTGCGTCGACCCGCCGTTACTCAGTTCGCGGGCGGTACAGCGCCATCTGTCGCTGGCAATAGTAAACTCTGCGAAAACCTGTGGCAGGCGTGGCTCACTCCGCGAATTCGACGCTTTGCTACAGCAAAAAGAATAGATAGTATAGAGGGGTATTTACTGCCATCTATCGACACACGACTAAAACTCAAAACGAAAACGTATAAAATTATCAAAATAGTGTATAATATGTCGGCGGCCGATCGTAAGATTAGGCAGATCGTAATGTTCCTGTGTAATGTTTTGACGATAGTCACATTAAACCAATATATAGGTAGGATGGGTTCGTTAGGTTGCTTCATATGCCCGAAGGGCAAACTGCCCAGAAATAGGAGCCCCGCTACTCCGTCGACTCAGAGAATGAGTCAAAGATTTTCACGTTTCACGATATGCCTAGGAATTTCACGATATGCCTGATCTTACGATCGGCCGCCGACATATATATGGATAAATGATTTTATTATTTTTATTTCATTTTGATCCATGTTCATTCACTGATATCTATGTGTTAAAATTGTTAAATATGAAACGGTGTCGTCACGCCATCTAGCCGAGAATAGGCTAAAGGTGTGTGCGCCATCTATCCGAGAATGACTTTTTCTTGATTTCCGAGGCACGTTTTTTCCTTAGACTTTATTCATCTTATACGAAGTTACATGTCTTTGGCCACAAGTTCTCGCGGAGTTTACTATTGCCACCGACGGATGGCGCTGCACCACCCGCGAACTGAGTAACGGCATGTCATCTTTCACAATCTAGTCTGTCTGTCACATTTTAATTACATTCTTCTAATTCAGATTTTTTGCTCTTTACCAAAGAACGAAATTTTTGAATGTCAGTGTATTTTTAACACTGGCTTAAAACCGGACAAGTGTCAAGTGCGAGCCGGACTCGCCCGCCGGGGGTTCAGTAGGGCTACCGCCAATACCGAAAATCGAGGAATGCGGGGATTCTTCTCTGTCATTCTAATTACGCCTTCATTGGAGTAAAAGAGAAAGATCCCCGCAATATGCGAATTTCAGTTTTCGCGGTAGCCGCTCTGTACTTTTTAGGGTTCCATACCCAAAGGGTAAAACGGGACCCTATTACTAAGACTTCGCTGTCCGTCCGTCCGTCTGTCACCAGGCTGTATCTCACGAACCGTGATAGCTAGATAGTTGAAATTTTCACAGATTATGTATTTCTGTTGCCCCTATAACAACAAATACTAAAAACAGAATAAAATAAAGATTTAAATGGGGCTCCCATAGAACAAACGTGATTTTTGACCAAAGTTAAACGTCGGGAGTGGTCAGTACTTGGATGGGTGACCGTTTTTTTTTTTGCTTTTTTTGTTTTTTTTTGCATTATGGTACGGAACCCTTCGTGCGCGAGTCCGACTCGCACTTGCCCGGTTTTTAGTATTTGTTGTTGTAGCGGCAACAGAAATAAATCATCTGTGAAATTTTCAACTAATCTATTAGCCATCATAGTTCATGAGATACAGCCTGGTGACAGACAGCGAATTGCTCTCACTCTCTCATTAAGCAAAATGTGACGCTAAATACACATTCGATCAAGAAATTGACATCTAGCATCGAGTAGCGGAATTATCAGTACCGCTATACCTCGTTGTTTTTAACATTAGAAATTAGGTAAACAATCTTGACGTGTCTTTTAATTGAAAAGCACATTTTAAAAATAAGTTACGGCAAATATGTAACAAATATGAATCTAATACGATCATTTATATTCTTCTGCTTTCATAAGTAGTACTTATTGATTTTTAAAAAGCGTTTTTCAATTAAAAGACATGTCAAGATCGCTTACCTTCCCTCAAGTTTGTTGTTGTAGCGGCAACAGAAATAAATCAACAACAAACGGAACTCTATTTTAAACTCCTTCTGCTTTTAACATTAGTTGTAAATTGTTGTTCAATACAATTTTCGTGAGTCGCGACACTCGAGTCATCTAGTATCAAGTAGCGGTACCGATCATACTGCTACTCGATGCTAGATGTCGACTGCGAAAATAATAGTCGTTTTGGTACCGAAATTGATGTATGGAGTGAGCACTCTATTCTTACTATATTTCTGCAATCTTTCGGAAACAGGTTATGGAAGTTCTTTGCCATCGATCACCATTACATTAAGTTTCATTAATGTCTTTAATTTCCTCAATGTTTTGTGCCTAAAATTGTATTATTGTGTAATTAAGTTAGTTTGTATAGTAGTCTTAGTATAGTTGTAGTTTTCGCTCTAATATTTGTTTCATGATGTGCATACATGCTTTGGATGGCATTCCCAACCAAAAACCTGCTCTGAAAAGAATTATTCCATGTAATAAATGTTATCTGTTTTGTGTGCCTAATAAATAAAATAAAATAAAATAAATAAAATTTCTCTATGGCTCGGTCAATAATACAAGTACGTGTGTTAGCAGCGTTTATTTCCTCTTGAAGGTTTTCTGCAGTTACAGTAACGGAGCGTTCTTGCTTTTTCTCTTCTCTCGCTTTAATTCCCCTGACTCCAGCGCTTTCTTCATTACCTGTGGAACAAGAATAAAATAATAGGGAATATTACGCGAAACTCTGCGTAAGGGGCGACACTACCACTATATGTCACAATCTGGGGGTCTACCGCGAAACAAGAATATCGAAATTTCGTTATCTAACCTCTCTATCACTCTTGCATATTCGAGCGATAGAGAGGCAGATAACTAAATGCCGATTTTCGCGTTTCCCGGTAGGCCCTTGTTAACAAACCGCCTTGATGCATCAATGTCATATTTTATTGTCTGTGAAAACTTGTCAAAAAACAGTTTAAGGCACAGTATGTATAAGTTACTGTATGAGATTACTAGAGGCGGTGGTGCTGCACTCTGGCGGCAGAACATTGCAATAATATCCCGTATTATACCTAATTCAATATTCAAAAACATATTGTGTCAGTAGGCCTTAAGAGCTCTCGCGTAAGCCAATACATGGCCTGCTTTAAGTGAAATGGGCTAACTTAAGGTACTTTCCCTCCAGGGTCCATTAAGGCGTTGTCTGGTGACCCCAAAAGTGCAATAGACCCATTCAAAGTGGGGTACTTACTTAAAGGAGAACCCAATAGGGAACACCATAATTTCTTTGTTTAAAAAAAAAAATGCATTTAATTCAGACAAACATAGTCCATGTTTTGTTTTGTTTTGTTGTTCTAATTATCTTATTTCTTTCATCTTTTTGTCCTGTGTATGTGTGTTTTATGGAATAAATGTCTTTCTTCTTCTTCTTCTTCTTCTGAATGCCTGCTTATCGTGGTTATATCTCCTTAATATTTTGCTATGGCCTAATAATATGGGGTAATACTTACCCACATTTGACAAGCAATATTCACCCAAAAAATGATTTATATACCTGTAAGGCGTTGTCCTGTGTTCCTGAAAGTGCCGCAGGCTCGTTCAGAGTGGGGTACTTGAAGGAGAACCCCTTCGGGAACACGGGCCGGGCTAGCATGGCGTTCAGCTGCTTTTGTTTGATCTTGACTGCCTTCTCGATGCCAGGGTCTACGTCTTTCACGGGTCTGAAATGATATAGAATATTTGAGAGTATTGCGTATAAATACATAAAAAAACTTATGATTTAGGAATGTTGATGATGAAAGTGGTGGTAGCCGTTTAAGATGTACGACACTCTTACGGTAGATGTCGCTAGGGCCTCCCTAAGACTCATGTATGAAATATTCGCTTTATCGGGTAAGGTCTTGGTAGAACTACCAAAGGTGGGCAAAGTTATGTTAAAGGGCAAAGTTTTATACTGTTACGGTACTAACGCATCATCATCCACGATCATGTCCATCTCCCTGGCGGCCCTCTCCCTCCCCCCCGCAGCCTGGGCCGCCCTTCGTCTCTCCGGCTGCAGCGCGTCCAGCTCGCGCGCTGTACTCACGAGTCCAGCCCGCGCGGCACGGGGTGAGTCCCGGTAGCACGAGTGTATACTAACGCGTCATCATCATCCACGATCATGTCCATCTCATCATGTCCATCGTCCATCATGTCCGGCCCTCTCCCTCCCCCCCCGCAGCCTGCGCCGCCCTTCGTCTCTTCAGGAGTGCGTCCAGCTCGCGCTGTACTCACGAGGGCCTTGAGAGTGCAGCCCGAGGGGCGGCAGGGGGGGAGTCCCGGTAGTAGGAATGTATACTAACGCGTCATCATCATCCACGATCATGTCCATCTCCCTGGCAGCCCTCTCCCTCCACCCTAAAGCCTGGGCAGCTCTTCGTCTCTTCAGCAGGAGCGCGTCCAGCTCGCGAGCTGTATTCACGAGAGCCTTGAGGGAATCCAAGCCGAGCGGAGGCACGGGGAATGTTGGCAGCTCCGACTCTGGAATATTATGTATATTATTTATCACACCACCAATTCGAAGAAGGCCTTTTTCTTCCCTGCTAGGAGGAATCAAAGTGGCACTTTTCTGTTCTAACACACTATTCTTACATTTTTTTGCACATTATTTTTTAGCTGAAATAATCTGTTTAAGCATCATAATTCCCTCATAGGAGATGTAAAAAGCAGTATGCGTCACACGGTATCAAAATTAATTCGTCGTAAATATATCATTTTGATCCCTTGTAACACAAACTACTATTTCACCACACCAACTCGGAAAAGCTTACTTTGCACTTCAAAAGCGGATAGCAAAGTTGCATTTTATTCACATGTTAGGCAAAGTGATCAAATGCAAAGTTTGAGTTGTTTTCTTATGTTTGCAGGAAAGATTCATTAGTATTGTAAGTATTTCATCGGCTGACGAATATTTTTTTGGAATAAACATGGTAAATACTTTGTTATTGAATGATTGCGAGTAAGTAAATATTCACTCTTATTAAGTGTGACACACAACTTGGCATATCTCAGGACTTAATCGTTACTTATTGTCTGATTAATTGATTTAATTACCTGCTCACTATAATTATCTAATTCGGACATATAACTTGGCATATCTAAAGCCTTACTCTATCATAAGTACTTACTATATCTGATCATTCCTTATTGATTGGGATTAGTCTCGGATTAATTAACAATGGAGCCGCCATTAACAGGCGTTCCCCTCTGTCGAAAATAGGCGGCCAATGGTCAACCACATGTCAACCATATGTATGGACTGACGTTTATCTGACATGACGTACCTATACATTTGATGTGCCCCTCCCCCGCAAAAAACGGCAGACTATTTTGTACCGAAAATTTTAGACATGGCGTCTCCGTTGGTTATATCCTCTAAGGGATTAGTTGTCAAGCGGACGCCAGGCTCTGATGAGCCGTGGCGAAATGCCGGGATAACGCGAGGAAGAAGAAGAGATATCTAAAGCCATCATAAGTACTTACTATATTTGATCATTCCTTATTGATTGCTTACTTTTATACCCATATCTATCTGCAAGCCTCTCGCTCCATCATCAGAATAGTCAGACCTTCCTTACTGTCTGATTAATTGATTGAATGATTGAATACTTACTCTTATTAAGCGTGATACACAACTTGGCGTATCGGAAGGCCTCCTGGGGCTCCATCATGAGGATGGTCAGGCCTTCCTTGTTGGCTCGAGCCGTGCGACCGCTTCGGTGGACGTAGTTCTGTAGACAGGCAGACAAATATACATTTATATAGGAAGCGGTATAGCTACGGCTATAGTCAAGGCGCTAGAGTGCGCGTTAAGATATTTGTGAGCGCCTCGCCCGTTCCGATATATCTGGTGGCGACTGTAAATTGACGAACGCTACTGTAGAAAGCATTATAGGTAGCTAGAACAAGAATGAGTTATGCGGCCGAGCTGGAGCGAGTCCTTCTGTAACTCGAGACTAGCACGGAAGTTAAACATGTCAAAAAATGTATTTTTATATCAATTCCTTATAGGGGGTGTTACTGCACTGTTCTACCGCCAAAGTG
The DNA here is from genome assembly GCF_963556715.1 of Cydia fagiglandana. Taxonomy (NCBI): domain Eukaryota; kingdom Metazoa; phylum Arthropoda; class Insecta; order Lepidoptera; family Tortricidae; genus Cydia; species Cydia fagiglandana. The sequence continues at coordinate 511,982 of NC_085950.1, read as the reverse complement.
CAACACTAGCGCCTCTAGGAAACCATAGAGTAACTTATACACACTGTACCTTAAACTGTTTTTTGACAAGTTTTCACAGACAACAAAATATGGCATTGATGCATCAAGGCGGTTTGTTAACAAGGGCCTACCGGTAAACGCGAATATCGAAATTTAGTTATCTGCCTCTTTATCTCTCGAATATGCAAGAGTGATAGAAAAGTTAGATAACGACATTACGATATTCTTGTTTCGCGGTAGACCCCCAGATCGTGATGGATTATGGTAGTGGCGCCCCCTACGCAGAGTTTCGCGTAATATTCCCTACTGTCCAAAAAAAGATTTTTTTTATATTATTTTTTGTAACGACATTTACTTGAAAGCAATAGTTATAATAGACGCCAAACGATCGTTCCGATTGGGTAATAAACCGCGCTGTCAACAAGGATGCGGCTAAAGTCGATATTGCTTATCTATGAATTACGCTGGCTCGATGAAACAGTAGTATATATTACATCTGCATTTATTTTATTATAGTACCGATGGATTCATTAATAATTTAGAACCGTCTGGTAATAAATTTGCAAGGATGACAGTGATACCGACAGTTCCAATGACGAAAACTATGTTAATTAAGTTCATTGTTTAAGTCTTTATTCATTGATATTTGTTGTGTTATTTCTTTTTATGGTATTTGTTACAAAGTTATAAATTATTAGCATATTTTTTTAATACAATGAGTTCAAAACTAACATAATCAATTATTATTATAAATACCACCATCGATAATCTGTGAAGGTTGTGACACGCATCCCTGCAAGCAGGTAGTAAAAGGGGCGGGCGGGCCTAAAGATTTATGGCCTCATCGGAACGATCCTTTGGCGTCTACAATAGTATCGAAGTGAACTTACCTCAGCGGTCCTGGGCACTTGATAGTGTATCACGTGGTCGACATTCGGTATGTCCAACCCCCTCGCTGCCACGTCGGTCGCTATCAGGACCCCGTGCGGGTCGTCTCTGAACCTACCAACAAATTACATTAACCCTTCACTGCATGCCATATAAACATTATTAATTTAAATTTAAAACTCAGTAGCTGTTAATATAGTTGAATAATACCTGGGAGACCGAGTATAGCTCGGAAAACATATAAAAACTTAAAAAATGCGCGTCTACCCGGAGATAAGACCTAGCTAGATCGATTTTTTGCCCCCAATAACCCCCATTCTTGAGGTTTTATATATTTTCCGAGCAAAGCTCGGTCTCCCCGATATTATACTTGACACTGACTGCACACGGAAAACATATCATCGGCCACGCTGTTAACTGTACATATGTACACCTTACGCCTGTAATAATGTCCACGGACGCACAGTTAGCAGTGTAGCCGTTTGTACCTCTCTAGGTTTTTGAGTCTCTGCCGCTGCTGCAGGCTGGCGTGCAGCTGTAGAGGGCGGCACTGCAGCAGAGACAGCAGCTGGGCTAACCTGAAAGAAAAAACACATACATATTGTACATATTGGTACAGATATTTTGAGTCCCGAGACAGGATAAGATAGTTTTTATCTCAAAACCGGCCAAGTGCGAGTCGGACTCGCGCACGAAGGGTTCCGTACTATTAAGGTAGAAGTACTAGTGCTCGACGCTGCACTAGTATTCGACATAGGCACTTTATATCAAATTGACACGGATTAAATTTGAATACAGAAAAATTTTCGCCGTTCAAATTTAACCTATATTACTTTGACATAAAGTGCCCATGTCGAATACAAGTGCAGCGGCTAGCACTAGTACATACTTCTACCTTACATAGAGTTGTGTATTACATGAACATTGGCATAGAGTTGCCAGCCTCGTTACTAAACGACCTCGCCTCGGCGCACTACCAGCCTCGGCCGGCAATTGCATTTCCCGGCCTTTAACCTTTTTAACGCCAATGAGGAAATATCCGCACCGTAGGTCCAACGCCGGAGACGGATTAATCCGTCATATAGACCACAGAGCAACATAGACTTACGTGCATATGCATAAAGTTCAACTTCAGTTTTGCCACTTCGGTGACGTGGCGTCCGAGTGACAGCTTTTATATAACACTTTACATTACACAAATGGGTCTACCGCGATATAATTTCATTGTTTTTACCTTAAATCCTTAATTTATTTTGCTGGGACGTCAGTCTTTCCGTGACCACAGCTGGTGCAACTCAGCCGAAACGTCGGAATTTAAGTTAAAAAATAATGAAATTACATCGCGGTAAACCCGTTTGTGTAATTAAATATGTGACAGCTTTTGTGTGTTTTGAATTTCAATTTTGGAATCTTTCGCTTGCTCGGGTATCAATATTAGCACGAGCGGTTAAACAACAACTTTGCCCCCTTGTAAAACAAATAACTATTTAAACATAGTAGCAAGATTGATTTGATTTAACTTACCGTTGGACACAGCCGATGGCGTTGCAGAAGACTATAGTCCTCCCGGGGTGCCGTTTTAAAATGTAGTAGAGGTAAGCGTCCTTGTGTTCAAACGCGCAAGCTATCTTACATTCCGTCAGGGTCTCCGCTGTGCCTGTTAAATTAAAAAACTCATAAGTAGTTATACTAAAAATTTGTGTAAATTTAATTTGTGTGATGACCTGATGACTGATGAGCATGGTTCCTGACTCATGTGTGTTTTCTATGTATTTAAGTATACATGATATATGGGAGATCGAGCTTTGCTCGGAAAACATATAAAAACTCAAAAATGCTCGGTTTCCTGGAGATAAGACCGAGCTAGATCGATTTATCGCCCTCGAAAACCCCCATGTAGCAAATTTCATCGAATGGTTAGAGCCGTTTGCGAGATCCCCGAAATATATAAATAAATAATATAGGTACACAAGAATTGCTCGTTTAAATATGAAAATATTACGACATAATTATTTATAAGTGTAACATACATACAGGGTGTAATCGTTAAGTGTAATGTCGATAATTCCGTAAATATAACTGATATCAGAAAACTTCAAATTGATATCGAAAGTGCGTTACCCAATGAGTAAAATTACATTAATAACTATTTTAAAATAAAAGCAGAAATATCCCAAAAATTAACTTCAAACCCTCCCATACATTTAGTACGACGACTCACCCCTCAAAGAACGTCGGTGTCGTAAAAGATACAACTGCTTGAAATTCATTATTTGCGATAATAAACTGCAATAAAATAATAAAACTACCGTTTATGAAATAATAATCTAACATTTATTTTTCTGATATCTGTTATATTTACGGAATTATCACCTGGCTACACTTAACGATTACACCCTGTATAAGTATATACTATACTAAGTATACTAAGTATATACTTATAGTATATATTATACTAGATTGGATTTAAAATTTTATGTTATCTTTGACTTGTAGCCTAATGTTGTTAATAAATTTTCATTTTCTGAACACAATTTTACGTTATAGGTATAGGTATAACCCAAAACAGCTTTCGTGCCAAACAAAAAATGCGTATGTAACCCGTTTTAACCAGGGACCGTTACCGGTATAACTAAAAATCTAAATATCTCATAGCTTTCACATTATTTCTTTGATATTATAGAACAGTATTTAGGTAAGGATAATGATTAACCAGATTAACTAAATTAAGTGCAAAAATATAGGTACATAAACAACCAAGATACCGAAATTGAATACCGGTTAATTTGTATGAAAAATAAGTTTTTGGCAAAAATTTCATTTTTGGTACAAGCTTTTATCGCTGACTGTACTTTTCTTACGACAGGCAACTAATAACCCATCGAGACAATTCTAAAAACCCCTAACACAATTACGCAACCTAATTGTTTCATCACAGAGTTCCTATGGCCACCTCCTGTCTCCATCATCAGATCAGCTCGATGGTACCATAATATTGCATTGTCATCCGATTTATACACGCATGCAAAATTTCAGCTCAATCGAAAACCGGGAAGTGGATCAAATTTAACTTGCAAGATTTGATTACAGACAGACAGACAGACAGACAACGGTCAGGTGAAACTAAATAAAAGCTAGTAATATACTGGTTATCGGTCCCTGGTTTTAACATACATAATACAGGTGTGTTTCACACTCACCCAGATTGTCTGAAGTGATGTCGACGACTTTGGGTTCGGTCATGCCGATGAGTGAGACCAGCCGAGCGATCTTCTGCTTCGGCGTCATCTTCTCGATCTTCCTGTTTATTATCTTGCCGCGTTTTGTTACCTGTAAAAAATACAATAAAAACGTATTTTTTTGTTGCTAACATGTTGACTAACTAATAAATACCTAGTTATATGCAATGAATGTGTCCTTGGTTTTCTGTGATATTTCCCTAACATTTCCGACCGAGAACATATAGAACTTTTTGGAAACATTTCCACAACTCTCACATCTGTATAGTTCGTTTTTTTAGCATTAGAAAGAAGTTGAAAAAAGATAAGCGATCTTGACATGTCTTTTAATTGAAAAACGCTTTTTAAAAATCAGTAACTATTACTTATGAAAGCAGAAGAATATAAATGATCGTATTAGATTCATAATTGTTACATATTTGACGTAACTTATTTTTAAAATGTGTTTTACAATTAAAAGACTCATCAAGATTGTTTGCCTTATTTCTAATACTAAAAAAACGAGCTATAATATTAATAAAAAAAGTAGTAAATTGCGTGTCTAGTGTTTCCATTTTGTCAATAGTTTGTTATTACGACCAAAAAAACTCACATAGGTTTAATAAAAAGTGTATTTCCTTCTGTGCAGTCAAACAATCAATCAGACTAAATGATAAAATAGAAGTATTTTATAAGTTAACACATTATTTCTATTTAATAGAAAAAAAATTGTATATATTATTTTTTGAACACAATACTTGTTGGCAAATTTAAAGGTCTATTGGTCAAATCTATTGTTTAGTAAGTTCACTTGATAAGACACCATAAACTTATTTTGAATGAAAACGATTTGCCAATGATTTCTTATTTTAATTGTTTATTTTTACATCAAGTTTCATGTAAAAAGAGTACAAAATATATATCCTACCTTCTTTCCCTTCATATGCGCCGGCAGGTCGTGGACTAGAGTCAACGTGGCCGAGAAGACGAAGTTCTGTCGCGAGTTTCTCTGTGCCTCGTCGTAGTTCAGTCTCTCGAGTAACGGATGAAGCTCCTCGAAGTGGTTCCGTTCGATCATACGATCTGTCTCGTCGATGGCAAGGAATCTGTCAAGAAAATAAAGTAGGTTACACGGAGTTTCCAAAAAGTTGCGCAAAGCTACCAAGAAGTTGGTAAAATTCTCGAAAATTTCAAAAATAAACTTTAATTTTGATAACGTCTAAACGTCCGTCTGTCTGTGTGTTACACTCACTTGACACTCGGTAACTGCTGTAGATGTGGTTCCCCACTGGACACCAGCTCCCACAGTCTCCCCGGAGTGGCCACCACTACTCCAGGGTATATGTATGTCTGTCTGTCTGTGTGTTACACTCACTTGACACTCGGTAACTGCTGTAGATGTGGTTCTCCTCTGGATATCAGCTCCCACAGTCTCCCCGGAGTGGCCACCACTACTCCAGGGTATATGTCTGTCTGTCTGTGTGTTACACTCACTTGACACTCGGTAACTGCTGTAGATGTGGTTCCCCACTGGACACCAGCTCCCACAGTCTCCCCGGAGTGGCCACCACTACTCCAGGGTATATGTATGTCTGTCTGTCTGTGTGTTACACTCACTTGACACTCGGTAACTGCTGTAGATGTGGTTCTCCTCTGGATATCAGCTCCCACAGTCTCCCCGGAGTGGCCACCACTACTCCAGGGTATATGTCTGTCTGTCTGTCTGTGTGTTACACTCACTTGACACTCGGTAACTGCTGTAGATGTGGTTCCCCTCTGGACACCAGCTCCTACAGTCTCCCCGGAGTGGCCACCACTACTCCAGGGTATATGTCTGTCTGTCTGTGTGTTACACTCACTTGACACTCGGTAACTGCTGTAGATGTGGTTCCCCTCTGGACACCAGCTCCCACAGTCTCCCCGGAGTGGCCACCACTACTCCAGGGTATATGTCTGTCTGTCTGTCTGTGTGTTACACTCACTTGACACTCGGTAACTGCTGTAGATGTGGTTCCCCTCTGGACACCAGCTCCCACAGTCACCCCGGAGTGGCCACCACTACTTCAGGGTATATGTCTGTCTGTCTGTCTGTGTGTTACACTCACTTGACACTCGGTAACTGCTGTAGATGTGGTTCCCCTCTGGACACCAGCTCCCACAGTCTCCCCGGAGTGGCCACCACTACTCCAGGGTATATGTCTGTCTGTCTGTCTGTGTGTTACACTCACTTGACACTCGGTAACTGCTGTAGATGTGGTTCCCCTCTGGACACCAGCTCCCACAGTCTCCCCGGAGTGGCCACCACTACTCCAGGGTATATGTCTGTCTGTCTGTCTGTGTGTTACACTCACTTGACACTCGGTAACTGCTGTAGATGTGGTTCCCCTCTGGACACCAGCTCCCACAGTCTCCCCGGAGTGGCCACCACTACTCCAGGGTATATGTCTGTCTGTCTGTCTGTGTGTTACACTCACTTGACACTCGGTAACTGCTGTAGATGTGGTTTTCCTCTGGACACCAGCTCCCACAGTCTCCCCGGAGTGGCCACCACTACTCCAGGGTATATGTCTGTCTGTCTGTCTGTGTGTTACACTCACTTGACACTCGGTAACTGCTGTAGATGTGGTTCCCCTCTGGACACCAGCTCCCACAGTCTCCCCGGAGTGGCCACCACGACTCCAGGGTATATGTCTGTGTGTTACACTCACTTGACACTCGGTAACTGCTGTAGATGTGGTTCCCCTCTGGACACCAGCTCCCACAGTCTCCCCGGAGTGGCCACCACTACTCCAGGGTATATGTCTGTGTGTTACACTCACTTGACACTCGGTAACTGCTGTAGATGTGGTTCCCCTCTGGACACCAGCTCCCACAGTCTCCCCGGAGTGGCCACCACTACTCCAGGGTATATGTCTGTGTGTTACACTCACTTGACACTCGGTAACTGCTGTAGATGTGGTTCCCCTCTGGACACCAGCTCCCACAGTCTCCCCGGAGTGGCCACCACCACTTCAGGGTTCCGCTTGAGTTCTCTCTCCTGCTTCACGGCCGCCATGCCGCCCACCACCGTCGCTATGCGGATACCTGTTGAAATAATGTTCACAAAATTAGTGATGTCGGTAGTGTTTGGAATGTGGCAGTTTTTTATGTTAAATAATTATATTAAATATTTATTTATAAGGTAGATACAAATATTAAAAATAAAATAACTTATCTTTAAAATAAAACTAAATTAAAACTAAAAACTAATACTGAATAAAATAAAATTAAATTAAAATATGTCCAAAAAATTGGGCCCCTTTGGCATGGTGCCGAGGACGCTGACAGCATTTCCCCGCTGTATTGCTAAGCTAATACGTTCAGCGAGAAAGCTGCCAGCTCTTCGGTCACCAGTGAAGTCTATAATCTTTTTTGAAAGCTCCTTATAAAGTTGTACAGCTTTTAAATAATTAAATATTTTGTACTTTTATTTTAATTTAATGTGTCCTTACCAACATTAGCATATAAAGATCAGTTTTATTGTATTACTAACAAATAATATGGGATTATTGTTGATGTAAGTTTTTATCACTGACTGTAGTTGGCCGATTTATTATCATTAAATGCTTAAAAAAAGATTAACCTGGTTTTCTCCATAAACTGTAGATTTTAGTAGGTAAATTAAGAAATGTATACGTAGTAAGTTAGTATCAATTAGTATACAATAGCCAGAACAGCGCCATCTTCTGACCGCTTCAATAACTATAGTTCCGCTCCTCGCCGTTGGATGCCGTTAGTAGTACTATGTTCTGTAGCTACTTTAGTTTTAACGCTCACCGCTTGATGGCGTTAGTAGTACCGTGCTTCCTATGTTAAAAATTTCAAAACACACGGATTTGCATGTATATTGTGTAAAACAGAAAAAACAGAAAAAGGGAAACATTATTTTACACTAACACATGTAATCTTAACCCTTTTTCTGCAAATAAATTATTATTAGAACATTTCAAATCTAATTATCGTCACAATTTTACCATACCACAGAATAAATAATAGTACTAGGTACAGAAGACTCACTCTCTAACAAAACGCGTCTGTCACGATCAGGACAGATATGGCCGCTAGGTGGCGACAACGCCACGGGCGGCTTATGGCAAACCCGAAAATTGGGGTCGAACGGATGTACTTTTAGCTACCTGTAGCAAAGCGACGAAATCGCGGAGTGAGCCACGCCTGACCATACTACATATTATTGTACTATCAAAAGGCGAATAAATGGTATTACATATTTGTATATAGGGTATTTCGCCAGTAACTGGCCACCCTAAACAAACAATGAATTCTATTCACCTATAAACAGAATTCATTTTAGTATAAGGTTTCTATAACTGGCCGGCCATCAATAACTAGCTACCTTATACGAAAATAAATTCTGTTAATAGGTGAACAGAATTCATGTTTAGTTTAGGGTGGCCAGTTATTGGCCGGTGGCCAGTTACTGGCGAATTACCCTGCACGTGGTATGAAATACCTGTATACTTGGCAACAGCCTTCAAATGCTGGGATATCTGCATGGCCAGCTCCCGCGTGGGTGTTAGAATGAGAGCGTAGAGCGGACTGCCGGTGCGGACCACCTCTGTCCCCGGCAGCTCTATGTTGTCTATCACTTTCACACACCCCATGCCTGGAAATAATACATTTGTGTTAGTATGTACGTACGTATGTATGTAAGTATGCCATAACCAAGGGAAAAAGGGATTCATTTTTATATATTAATTTAATTTTAAATTACTTAATTTTAATGTTGTTTTGCCTGTGTAAATGGGGCTGTCCATAAATTACGTCATCGATTTTTGAAGATTTTTGCCCCCCCCCCCCTATAATCATCCAAAAATCATGCTTCAAATGACCCCATTTCCTCCTACTTCATGCTACCGTCATCCGATGTCCAGACCCCCCCCCTAATTTGAAATGACGTAATTTATGAATAGCCCCAATGAGTAAAATCAATATACATATAGATAATTATATGTATCTAATTTTTGGTTTATTATTTTTTGTGTATTTTTTCTTTTTAGGTTATTAGGCCGAATAGTAGACAACATTCGGCTGAATACCGAATATTCGGCAAAGTGGCCGAATATTCGGCAACTATTCGGTAATAGTTGCCGAATATTCGTGGCATCTTTAGTTTTTAGACCCTTAGCAAAAAAAAACAAAAGTAGATAAAACTTACCTTCCTCATCACCATCAACTTCATCTTGACTCTCCGTATCTTCACCACTTCCGTCATTCACAATTACATCATCATCATTATTTTCTGATTTTTCACCCTCATTCTCATTTCCATCATCAGAATCGTCATCACCATCAAATATGTCAGAAAGACGCACGTAATCCGCACTGTCGTCGCTATCGTTCCCTTCATCCGTTGATAACTCCTTCTTTTTAACTGGCACATCTAATTCTTCTATAAAATCATCATCATTTTCATCTTTAAGTCCCTTATCTTTACTTTCTTCATTTTTATCTTGAAATTCCTCATCTTCTCCACTACTGTAGCCATCTTCTGATGAAGTCTCTTTTTTATTCTTATTCTTCATTTTATTCTTTTTCTTTTTAAATTGCTTCTTCGGAGGCGGAGGTTCCGATTTCTTCTTACTGCTCTTTTTGTATGGGATCTCGTACACGTCTAGGCCTTTCGCTTGTGCTTTCTCTTTGAGTTTTAAGATGCCGGTGAGGATGGGCAGGCCGAAGGCTAAGGTTTTGCCGCTCCCCGTCTCAGCTGCACCCAAGATATCTCTGCGGCCTGAAATATACAGAGATTGTCATGATCAATGGCAATATAGAACATAGTAGGGTGACTGTTATAGTTGGCCACTACAGAGTAATTGGCCACTCCATAACCTGGTTAAATTAGTTTTCATCACACTCGCTCAGTAAATGAGGAATTGCACGCAGGTTTAGCGGGAGTTATAGAAAAAGCGTTCTCCCGAGGGAGTTATGAAGTTTCTAATGCCATAATTAACAGCTTTTTGTCTTTATACTTAATTTTTGTATCGCAAGTGTGATGAAAAACATTGTGTGTAACTCGGGGTGTAATAATATTGCAAACTCAAGTCTATAAATCGCTCCGGCAAGCCGTCGCAATTTAACTTACTCTTGTTTGCAATATTTAACTTACGCCCCATGTTGCACAATGTACTATAATGCTATAATTTAAAAAAAAGCTGTAACTCCCTAGGGAGAGTGACAGACAGATGGACAGTGGAGTCTTAGTAAAAGGATCCCGTTTTTACCCTTTGGGTAGAGAACCCTAAAAATTGTGGTTTCCAACCTCAGTTGTGCTCCAAGTGCAGAAACAATTTGTTCTAAAAAAATACATAAAGATTACTTACTGACAAATCGGCCAGAATCCTTATCATGCATAGACAAGGATTCATTTAAATAAAAAACCGGGCAAGTGTTTGTCGGACTCGCGCACGAAGGGTTCCATACCATAATGCAAAATATGGCAAAAAAAAAAATGGTCACCCATCCAAGTACTGACCCCGACCAATGTTGCTTAACTTTGGTCAAAAATCACGTTTGTTGTATGGGAGCCCCACTTAAATCTTTGTTATTCTGTTTTTAGTATTTGTTGATATAGGGGCAACAGAAATACATCATCTGTGAAAATTTCAACTGTGACAGACGGACGGACAGCGAAGTCTTTGGGTACGGAACCCTAAAAAACGTCACAAATTATAGAATTACAACTTCTTTTGGTAAAAGTAGTCAATAACATACCATGGATGGCAGCAGGCAGTGACAGCTGCTGTATCTTAGTAGGCTGCTTGAAGCCGAGCTCCATGAGAGCCCGCGTGATCTCCTCCGGCAGCTTGAACTCTGCCCACGAGAGCATGTCCTCAGGCGTCAACTGTGACTCCACCTCCGCTACATTCTCACCGAGTTTCTTTCTAGTTTTACCCTTTTTGCTAGGTGGTAGAGTTTTATTATTCTTATTTACTTTACTGTCTGTATTATCTTCATTTGTAAGAGATGGTGTGACAGTATCGCAGGACTCCACAACGAAACCGTTGCTAAGTTTCGTTTTTTTATTTGTAATCTGTTTTTGTATCGTTTCATCGATGGATTGAGTGTTTTTGCGTTTCTTTTGCTCCTTTTTCTGAAAGTGTGAGACAAAAACGTGGTTAAATGATGTTTTATAATCGTTTTTCGTAACTATTATGACTGAGGGTGAGGAGGTTATCAGCCGATTGTTTTTTTTTTACCACAAAACTGCAGCATGTGAGACTTCATAGCACAACACATATAATTTTGATACATTATTTAATAATATTCAGTAGAATTTCCCAATCGATGTCTGTTAAATAACTTAAAAACATACCTTTTTATTGCGTGGTCTTTCTTTATCGAGACTATAACTTGTACACTCTTCCAAGCCTATAAAACCCTGTAATTTGTCTCCCATAGACGCTGGAAAGCCATCTAAAGCTACGGACTGCCATTTCAAATCTTTTAACTTTTTACTCATGGTTTCAATAAATTAATAAGCACTTTGAAACTGATTTTATAACCTCAAACAACAATGTGAATTTGACAATTGCAGGAGACCAGAGGGCTGGCCAGTATTTTGCTCAACGCATAAGTATTGCCATACAACGTGGCAATGCGGCCAGCCTTCTGGGCACACTGCCCATCGGCAGTGACTTGGGGGACGTTTTTTATTTATAGGCTTTTTATTTTAAGTTTATTTAGTTTAGAGATAGTTTGTATTATTATTTGTAAGCTAATTTAATGTTTTATATTTACTTAATTATTTGTGAATTAAAATTTAATAAAATATAATTTGACAATTTTGACATTTGATTGACGTAGCCTAGAGTCGAAGCAAAACAACCGACTACCGGTTTTCAACAGTAAAAACATCTACAGTTGCCTCCAGAAACTCGCGAACTAAATTGACATGAGTTTGACAAATAAAATGATACCAGGAATAGCAAAGAAAAAATAGTCAGGGGTATTTGTCGATAAAATGATATCGATAAGTAAGATGCACCTACTACCCATGTGATAATTATAAAGGGGTCACAAACGATTTCGATTTGTATGAATGTGACGAGAAAAGTGGTTGATTCGATTGTAAGATTGTGACGTTACCAATCAAATCAAGAGGTGCGGATGTGAAACTAACAAATTTCAATGTTAAGACGAAACAGGACCTGAGTTTTAAATATTTTAGGTAAATATACCCATCTCGCTAACGGAAACGGCTCCTAAACTAGTGCGATAAGGACAAGGCGAAAAATCCTGCGTAAAAATCTCAAAAATCGAGGTTTCGTACTCGACTGTTTCCTCCAAAACTTAACCAGTCATAACCAAATTTGGAAATCTAAATGATTATGAAATTATCTGTGCCGGACCGTTTTGCTTTTTTGGCTAATTGATATCAGTTTTGAATACTACGCCTCTCATTGCGGCATAGTCAAGGAGCCCATTTTGGCCATTTTTGAAAGGCTCTAGCGCCTTAAAAAAATACAAAAATATCAAAAAAGCAAAACGGTCCGATAGATATTGACAATATTAATCTGTGTTGAAAAAATCATTGCTCTAGCATCAAAACCCACGGAGAAAACAGTCGAGTACGTTTGTATGGAGAAGGCCACTCCAGTTGGCTCTTAATATGCAGGTTTGGGGGCAAGTTGTTTATATCAAGAGCTCGCGGTTGTAGTCATAAATCTAAAATTGGTGATTTAATTTTATACAATGTGACCGGTAGATGAGATTGAACGATAATTAAAGTTAGAGCAAGAAAAGTCTGCAGCGATTTTGATAGCCCACGCAGTGCAACTGTTATTTATACCTCATAATTGCATAGAATTTTGACGTTTAATTTTTTAATACTTGCACGTACGTTAATACTTGCACTGCGTGGGCTATTAAAATCGCTGCAGACTTTTTTTTGTCTAATTGTATTTAAATTCTGACCTAATTGTCAACTTGAATGTCCAGTTTCCAACGTCCCTAACGTTTTAATTTTTACGTCCACACCACACAAAATAAATGAGGAATCTTATCTTATTTCGCCGTCTGGGCGAATATATAAATAAGGCTATTTGTATTTTGAGCCAAGATCACGGTTTTTATGTTATCACATACAACTTGTTACTCTAGCTGTAATTTTTCCTAAAGCCCGCTCCACACTCGTGCGCGAATCGCGGCGCGAAGCCGCGAACGCGAGTCTGGAGTCGATTTCGCATATCAGCGAGCTAGACTCCACACTCGCGTTCGCGGCTTCGCCCGCGATTCACGCGCATAGTCTGGAGGGCGCTTAACAAATAAAATAAAATAAATAAAATTAAATATTTATATAATTAACTACAATATGTTTATTCAATATCCTTGTATCTATTACTATAAGATTGCACAATTATCGAAATACCAAGTAACATTTGTAAAATAATTTAAATTACTTAAAGATACTTTTTAACTGACCGCGCAACAGTAGCGCCGCTAGCGGTGAATTCTCGCGATATTCTCTAATCCAAACTTTTTTGAAAATATCGATATGTACAGCACTGGCCAAACTGTGGTATCATTTGTGCACATTGACCTGTCAATTTAGTTCGCGAGTTTCTGGAGGCAACCTTAGTTAGTGTGAACGAAGCTTTATTGTCTATGGAAATTTGTTTTAACAAAACAATTTTTTTTTAAATAATTTGAATTTGTTTATTGAAGTGCTCATTTTAAACATTTTTAATTTATTTATTTTTAAATAAACAGGCTTTTATGGCTGTTACCAACATTTTCATTGCTCTATTGCAGACGAAAAAAAACAAGTGCACGCTGCCGCCGCTGTGTCCATAGACAAATCGAAGGAGGGAGGAAGTTTGTGAGTGATCGATTTTGCACCGGCCTCCCAAAACTCACGACACGGGCATTTTCTTTGTTTGCCCGGACGCTTGTGTTGTGCACAATAAGCTAAACAGTAGCCGCGGTAGTTGTGATAAAATGGCGAACACGTTTCGCGCCGTGACGGTCTCAGCCGTCAACAATGACGGCGCCCTGACGCCGCGTTTTAATTTCCCTACAAACGTAAACGTGGATTACGACCCTCAAGGGTTGAGTGTTAAAGTGATCCGTGCGGACCCGGTGCTGGCGCAGGAGGTCCTGGAGTTCCCGGTGCACAGCCAGAGCGAGTGTTCGCGCGTGGCGGGCCAGAGTTACATCTTCACGATAGACAATGAAACGCTCTTCTTCAAATTCGCATCGGACGTCGATTGCCAGAATTTCCACCTGCTGGTCAGCAAAATCAAAGCTGGCCGCTCGTCGTCGGTGTTCACGGTGCGGACGGAAGACTCCTCGGCGCTCCAGTATTTCCAGTTTTACGGTTACTTGAGCCAGCAGCAAAACATGATGCAGGATTACGTACGGACGAGTACATATCAGCGCGCCATTTTATCGAATATTAACGACTTTAAGAATAAAGTGGTGTTGGACGTTGGAGCCGGGTCAGGTATCTTGTCGTTCTTCGCCGCCCAGGCTGGTGCTCGCAAGGTTTACGCGGTGGAAGCCAGTAACATGGCGCACCACGCGCAAGCTCTAGTTCGCGCGAACGCGCTCCACGACCGGATCACGGTCGTAGCCGGAAAGATTGAAGAGATAGAGCTTCCTGAGACTGTAGATGTGATAATTTCCGAGCCTATGGGCTATATGCTGTACAATGAACGGATGTTAGAAACCTATTTGCATGCTAAGAAGTGGCTGAAACCTAATGGAAACATGTACCCCACTAGAGGTGACTTACACATAGCACCGTTCACCGATGACGCTCTCTTCATGGAACAGTACAATAAGGCTAACTTCTGGTACCAGACGTGCTTCCACGGGGTAGATTTAAGTGCTCTCCGGACTGCAGCTATGAAGGAGTACTTTAGACAGCCTATTGTAGATACATTTGACGTCCGCATCTGCATGGCGAGATCGGTGAGACATGTAGTTGACTTCCTTAACGCTAATGAGACGGATCTGCATCGCATTGAAGTACCATTCCGATTTGAATTGACACAATCAGGAACATGCCACGGACTTGCCTTTTGGTTTGATGTGTTATTTGCCGGCAGCACACAGCCCATCTGGCTGTCTACAGCACCCACAGAGCCTCTCACACATTGGTACCAAGTGCGCTGTTTACTTGAAACTCCAATTTTCGCGAAACAAGGCCAAGCTTTAACTGGACGAGTGCTGTTACTAGCAAATAAGCGACAGAGTTACGATGTGACAATGGAAATAAACCTAGAAGGCACAAATATTACATCCTGCAACACATTGGACTTGAAGAACCCTTACTTCAGGTATACGGGTGCGCCAGCGGCGCCTCCGCCGGGCGTAAACACCACGTCACCGAGTGAAGCATATTGGAGCACTGTAGACACAGGAGCGCTCAGCAACGGGCAACAAGTGCTGCTAGAAACGCCTGCGTTTGGCGCAGCGCCCGACCTGTCCTACCCTCAACACCCAAACATGATTAAGACAGTGATGCTGCAGGAAGAGTTCATCAAGAGGATCGGAATCAGTCAGAACGGGGACATATAATCCGCGCGGTCGCGCCGGGCGCGCCTGCGGGCCCTGAGGCGGCGTCGGTTGTGATCCGGACGCTCTAGTGTGTAAGCGGACTTATTTATTTCGAACACATCACAGTGCGGCCGATTTGACCTGGAGCTGGTTTTTCTGGGTTTGGTTCTGGAAGACTATGTTGTTTTTTGCCTTAATAACGTAAATTCGATTAGTTGTACAGTCTTAGGGCCCCCCCACATCTGGCGTCTTTCGAGCGTCGGCGTCTACAATTCTATGGCCGACGTCGACGCAACGTCGACGCGGCGTCGACGCAACTGCGCAGCGACGTCATTTTCCATAACGCTGGACCGACGCCGACAGACGCCGACGCTCGAAAGACGCCAGATGTGGGGGGGCCCTTATTTGACGAAAACAGAAGAATGACTTATGCTGAAATTTTTGGGCCATGTAGGGTCCAATACTTCCCTGTGAAATGCCCATTGTAAAGTTAAAATAAGTTCATGACTGTATGAACAGTAAGTAAGAGTAAATGGATCATTAAAATATGTCTAAATCTTAATAATAAGTTCAATTCTTGATCAATTAAATTGAAAAATGTCACTTTTCACTTTGACAAAGAATTGTATAATCATCATCATAAGCATGTTATCGACTATAAACAGGGTGTTATTTCAACCCTTAGTCATATTTTGCGAGGTGAATTATATAGCTCATATTCAGCAACTTTTACAACGGCCGAACCACGAAATTGCGAAAAAAATTGGTAAATTAACCTCTCATATGCTATCAAATATGATCATTGAAAAAATAAATATGATCAATTAAAACAATACATTTAAATTCCCATGCGGATCAGTGTCTAAGCATACAATGAGAATTAAAAAAATCACAATTTTGGGGTTGGTTGGTCCCCTAGTAAAAGTTTCTGGATTGACCTATATTCACTTAGCAAAATTTGGCTATACATTGAAAAACTGCCCCATAGGCAAAATTCAACTTAGTCTTTCATATTAACAAGTATGCTTTAAACACTGTTAAAGTCTGTGGGCCTACTGTGAACCACGTTTGATGTGTTGCCTCTCTGCCACACATACGTACGAATCTACAAGTGCGATAGAGAGGCAACACGCCGAACGTGATTCGCGGTAGGCCCTCTGCTTCTTAAGCAGTTTGTAAATACCCTGTGGGGGAAGGGAAGGGGGCGTTTCAGGGCAAAAGGCAGCTCCAGCCTAGATAAGATAGTGCAAGTACATTTATTAGTGTTACGAGTTATGCCTGAGCCTTGAAGGCTTGAGAAATGTTTTTGTTATGTTGGTTTTCAGAAAATAGTGTACCATTTTTTTTTAATAATTGATTAATATTGGATTATTTTCACGGAGAATTGTGAGGATTATAGATTTAATAATGACCAGATTTTCATACAAAATTAATGGGTCACTTTGTGACAATACAAATAAAATTTACAGTCAAAGAATTTAATTTCCGTATCATTTTGTGCCTTGTCACAGTGACGATCAATGTGAAAGTCGCTATAGTCAGACCGTAAAAAGTCTGCAGCGATTTTGATAGCCCACGCAGTGCAAGTGTCATTTTAAACGTCAAACTTCCATGAAATTATGACGTATAAATAACACATGCACTGCGTGTGCTTTTAAAATCATTGCAGACTTGACATCATACGTATAAATAACACTTATGCTGCGAGGGCTATCAAATCCGCTGCAGACTTTTATTGGTGCGATTATAGGGACCTCATACTATTGTCACTGTGACTGTGACTGAACTGAAGTTTATATTCCTTGACCATAAGTAAAATGACGTCACAAGCCTGACAATTTTTTTACACTAATTGTACAAACTGCAACACTATTAACTGTACGTCAGTGGACTTTATTACATAAGGCATAAGGTCCACCAATGGACAGTTAATAGTGTGGGAGATGGTACTTGTTATTCTCAGTAGAAATAACCCAAAACTTTCTATATTTATAAATAGATGGTACATTTTATTCTAAAAATGCCCTAAAGAAAGCTAGCAATACACTGGAACACTCAAGCCTTGAAGACTTGGAGGCTTGACTCGCACCACTAAGGGCCCGCCACATCTGGCGTCTTTCGAGCGTCGGCGTCTACAATTCTATGGCCGACGTCGACGCAACTGCGCAGCGACGTCATTTTCCATAGCGCTGGACCGACGCCGACAGACGCCGACGCTCGAAAGACGCCAGATGTGGGGGGGCCCTAAAGTTAGCGTAGTAAGCTTAAGTGTAAGGCTTCATTGTCAATACTCATAGCTCATCGGTGGGAGTTTTTGGAGAACATTGATATTTTGTAACAATTACTTTATGAGGAAGAACAATATTTTTTTTACAGTATTTTCAGTTGAAACAGGCAGTTAAATTTCTGCTCTGTGATATATTCACTCTTGCTAAAGATATATGATAGAAATGAAACTTAGTTGGTAATTGCAAACATTGGATGTACACGCGCCATCAAATACATCGGAGCAGCGTAGGTGTTCAAAAATAACTGTACATGCACTTTAACCTCTTTAAAATCTATTTTCAAGACATTAAAGTGCATGTTAAAGCTTCTAGGCTTTGTTCATATATTTGTGACCACCTTGGCCGTTCCTATATATCAGATGGCGACTGTACGTTTGCCCCATAGTTGCAATTGCTTACTTGAAATAGCATGAAACTCATGTGCAATTTATAATAAATAATAATCATTTACTAAATCACTGCCATTATGTACTAATTATGAAAAAAAAAATAACATTGATCAGATGATTCAGCCCGGAATTCAATTATGTGACAGACTCTATTTGATTTTTGTATGACTTCATTAAAAATTATGAAACAACATAATATTTCATTTTATTTCCTTAGGAGGCCGGAACACCGGCGAAGCGAGTAGTGATCTACTGTCTTTTCGCACAAGAAACACATATAAAAAATAATCACACTATTTCAATGGATTAAGGTGAAAAAATGTATAGCTATAGTTGGTCGACAAAAAAAATATAGATGCATATACATATTAATACTTGATCGAAGATAGAGATGTCTTCATAATGATAGCAAGATTTTTTTTTAAAAAGAGACTTCCTTATTAACATGGGTCACTCACGTTTTATAAGTCGAGATTCGACGTGTTTCATGACAGCCTGCCAACGCGTAGGGCTCCAGTTGAAGCTGCGCGTTATTTTTTGGAGCAAATTTCGACTTAAACATACGTGAGTGACCCGTATGTTTGAGCCTCACATTTTGTTATTAAATTCACTTAGCTACTCGTTCGTCGTCACTAGTAAGGCGGCTGCCTACATAAATAATATTTTTGCAGTATAATACAATTAATAAATCGAATAGGCGATAAAGTAATTAATTAATTCAAGGTTTTTTGCACAAGGTTACTGCAATAATTAATTACAAGTAATTATACTATTATTTTTATTGAGTAATCTTTTCAGTGATATCAATTTTCTCCAACAAACCCTATACTAAGTATCAAGTAATCATTAGGTAGAACGTGTACAGTAAGCCTGCCGTCCTGAACGCGGACATAGCTTATGATGATGATGGACGTTTCCAGAAAAATGTTTGTTTTTTTACTTTTTTCAAAAAGGAACTTAGAAATTTAATATTTGGGGCATCACGAGTACCTTTAATAAAAATAAATGTCTAGATTTAGACTAAGATAAGTCGCAATGATTTTGATAGCACACAGTGCAAGTGTTATTTTAAACGTCAACAAACTTCTATGAAATTATGACGTATAAATAACACATGCACTGCGTGTGCTTTTAAAATCATTGCAGACTTATCTTGGTCTAACTGTAGGTACATTTTTTACGTATAAAATTGGAATCAGTTTTGTGATGATCCATACAAAATATATGTATATGAGATATGTCACAAAACGTGCCAAAAAATAATATTTTTTTGGCAATATAATTTATTTTTTGAATAAGTATAAGATACGTTTTTCTGAAAACGCCTACAGTTGTTGTTCCTTTTACACTGGCAGTAGTTCTGCTGGAAAACTACCATAATTCTGAAATACTTTATCAATATGACAGAACTATGAAGTGCTGTCAATTTAATATCTCTATTTCTGGTTATAGAGCGCGTAAAGTCCAAAACATACCCGCTTTGGCAGCTAAACTAGGTGGCGCTACGAGTCTGTACGTAACCAAGCGCCTTTATGACGTCGCGCCATCGCCGCCGTCTGCTAAAATATTTTGGACTACTCGTACTTTACGTGCCTTAGGGCTCCGCTACACGATGGGCCAACGCCGGTCACTCCAAGGGACGCAGCCATGCATAGAATGAGATAGCAACATCAATTGCTCCCTCTAACGCATAAATGCGTCCCTTGGAGTGGCCGCCGTTGGCCCATCGTGTAGAGGAGCCATTTGCCGTTCGCTTCAAGTTGGCGGTTACCTGGGGTCGCACCACGCCGCCACCCAGGCCCGCTTACTACTGACACAGAATAAATAATAGTACTAGGTACAGAAGACTCACTCTAACAAAACGCGTCTGTTACGATCAGCACAGATATGGCCGCTAGGTGGTGACAGCGCAACGCGCGGCTTATGGCTAGCTACCAAAATTGGGGTGGAACGGATGTACTTTTAGCTACCTGTACAAAGCGACGAAATCGCGGAGTGAGCCACGCCTGGTGCTGACATGACTGACGTCATTATGGAATGGCCAACTCAAAGCGAACGGGTAGTAACTAGGCAATGAGTAATTTTGGTACCTATCCGTGGCGGCGCGTCCATAAAAGCCGATTCCCACCGGCTTGCCTGTTTTTGGACGTTAGGAAATATGTAAACCAAATTAGCCCCGGCTTGCCTATGGATATATTTGACGCGCCGCCACTGGTACCTAGACAAGTCAGTATTAAGTTACAATTGTAAAAACTAAAATGTATGAAAAAAAAATCAGAGTTAAGGTATGTTTCCAGTTCCGTCTGCCACTTCAAGCAATAACGTAGATTTAGGGATCTGTCCATATCCGTATTCGGTGTTGCGTGTAAATATAGTATAAATAGCATGTATAGGTACCCACCGAGGTTGTGGCACATTTTCTTATGTTAATACCTTTGTAAAAGATTTACCTGAACTAGATGCCATACGGAAGAAAATGTGACCAAGCCTAGAATCGAACCAGCGTCCTCTGCATTCGCTAGAGGCGTAGACCGCTTGGCTACCCGGGCCACGGAAGCATGGCTCGAATTTTCTCAAGTATTGAGGGCCTACGGCGCACTTTGTCACTTAAGAAAATGTGCTACAACTCAATTCATACCACTATGATGGGGATAATAACGATTAGCTTGATATAAAGAATTTTCATAGTTTCACCTTGACTAAACCTTATTATAGGTCAAGTCAGGTCACGTGTAGTTTTGCAACTAAGAACATTTTGATCATTCAAATATAGAATCTTGGCACAGATTTTGGGTGTCTGCTATATTTTAGATTGAAGCAAAATAGGCGCTAAAATCTCCCTGTTGCGATATCTATTTTTTTAGAAGAACGTCTTATACTTTTTTTTAGAAAAAGGTTTAAGTCCAATTTTTAATTTACAAATTATTCGAGAAAAAAGAGTTAACGTTTTCTAGGTCTCAAAAGATTTTAAGCACCAACCAACAGATGTCGCTGTGCCGATTATTTTTTTAAATCGCTGACTATATTGTAATGTATTGATTTGGTGCTGTCTCCGCGCACAACTAGGTTACAAATAACACGACTACCTCATTTTGGCATTTTGGTTGCTGGCTAAAAAATTATTAAAGGCGCCAAAAAAGGAAAATAAATAAACAAAATTCGAGGCTAACGCTAATTCAGTTTTGTATGTGAAAACGTCACCCTAAATTATATGTTACACAGAATTACTACTTTTTTTAAACTAGTACTTATTTTAAGAAGAATTAACTGATAATTTTCTAGAAAATAAATTCAAATATTCATAAAAATGCCAATGGCACCTCTTTTTTAGCCAACAGCCACAAATATTCTCAATTTGTTTACGACAAGCCACACCAAACTCCGAATAAACTTGCCAATTCGCTGAATACTTTTATCATTGACTGACGAAAAGCCAGATTTTAGCAAACCTACTCGCGTCACTGAGTACTGGAGCTATTACTCGTCGCGTCATCTGTATATGCCTGTATTGCCTGATATTATATTTTATCGTTCTTGACTGTGTTTGTACATACATATAGAGTACGCTAACTTTACACTGATTTCATCAGAGCAAAGTGAGGGGGTCTCATAAACGTTACGACGTATATATGAAGACATGTTTTTATAGGCATTTGACATTGCCACAATTGGTCATTGCACATAGGTACATAGGTACCATGTAAAGCTTGGTCAGGCTTTATTTCTTTTGCACCACTTAATAAATTGACTGAAATATGGTGGCTATATTAAAACTAGAAAGTGTCCTTTTTTGGTAGACTAACTTATAATTTGCCATAATTTTGTTGGCTTCAAAAACTTGTTAAAAATTAATTGCTTGACATACAACATCCGTTCAACGAATCCATTTAGCATGTCTGCAAAGTCGGGTCACTCACGCTTTCGAGATCTGTACAGCTCGATAAGAATTTTGTGAGTGACTCGCGACGATAGCCCAGTGAATACTAGATGATGATGATGATGAATACTAGTAAACCTGAGTGACCCGATTTGAATATCTTAATACGAGAGTTTGATATGTATTTACATTGATCATGTCATGTCGAAATGTGAGTTGCATATTGTATAGTTTTTCCAAACTGATTTTATTAAGTGAAGTACTGTTTTAAGATTAAGAAGTAATTGAAGTGAAAAAATGACAACTATACATATTACTGCATTAGTTCTGTCAACATAACTGTAATAGGGTAAAATACCCAGTTGGCGCCATCACACCATACTTGACACCTTAATTTAAGGATTTTAAGGCATAAAAACTTGCAAAATTAAGTGCCAGTGATTGGTAATCATTAACTCATTATATAGTTTACTAGTTTTTTTAAGTTATTCAAGTATCAAGAGCAATATGGTTGTGTATAGAATACTGATTCAGTTACCGTCGTGTATTGGTTAGACCTTAAGTCGAAACGTTAAGGTGCATTATTGTACTACATTGGGCAAGCCTAATAAAAACAATGTAATGACATGGAAAGGATCCGAATAAAACTAAAATCTTGTAATTAAACATTGTTTTGTATGGCAGATAATATCTGTCAGATACTAAAATGATAGTTCCATGATATTTGTCCAACAAAGTAATTTTAGTAAAAACGCTGGGTTTTTGGGTAAATTTACTACTCGAACAGTCATTTTAATATTTAAGCAATGTTTAGAATTCGAAGTATTATTTTTGTTTGGATCTTTTTTAAGCAATGTCTAAAATGTATTTGACTATTATGGACATTATCCAATATGTCCTAATCTATAGCATGGACAAGGCAATACTAGGACGTACAGTATTGTAGCCGCAAATAGCTGAAATAGAAGGTGCTGTGCGGTGTCAAACATTAGCGCTTGTCAAGATTGAGTTACTTAAGACAGCTTAATGTACTTGGCAGTATAGCACCATCTACTTCAACTGTTTTTGCGGCTACAAGATGCTGTATTCCTTTACGCTTCTAGTATTGTTTAGTCTATGCCTTACTAGAATCCTAAGGTCACGTAAGATTTTTTTTTTAGTTTTTTGGTATAACGTGATTGTAGAGGGGTCTCCATAGATTATGAACTTATAAATATAATACTAGGGCTAGATTAGGATCGAATACATAGACAATATTTGTAAATTGCTTAATGTAATAGACACTATCTCTATCAAAATCTAGTCACAAAAATTCTAATTTGTCACGATACTTCTATGATATTCGGGTTTAATAACTTTCTAGCAACTATGAAAGAAAGAGACACAGTCATGCGTTCATAGTATTTCAAGAGTGGCTAGGTTTTGGTATGCCATAGTTATTTCAGTATTACTAAGGTACTATGGTCGTATTAGAAATGGTGTTCATTCAAATTTATTGTCTTGAACAATATGACACTTAGTAACCATCGGGTTCTGAACTATGGTCATTGAATATTGACTGTGGATTCAGTAACTATGGATATTCAGATACTTAATTTAGGATCATGTGGGAAGAGATATCGTGGTTCTAGAATTCATGGAGTCGCCATAATAAAATAATTTTAAGTCAATATCTCCAACTTAAAATTAAATGAAATGACATGCCATTTCCAATACAATTTCCGTCCTTCGCTAATTTGACAGTAATGTTTGTATATTTTTGTTTCACAGAGAAAGAGAATGGATAAAATGAGATGAAGCAAAATAAAAATCTTTAAAAGCATTATTACTGTTTTAAAAATATGGTCCTATAAAGTCGTGTGTAAAATGACGTAATTTGTAAAAATCCGAAAATGAACCTTATCTTGAACCAGGTTACTTTTACTTTTAATTGACAACTATATCTTGCTGCGTCTATAGTTCTTTATCCATTCTTCTTTCTCTCGGTTCTTCGTGTTTTATAGCATTGAAAAGAACTACATATAAGTAAGCACGAAGGTTTTATCAGGCACTTAATGTGATATAATTAAACAATTTCCAACACAATGATTACTCGTTATTTACTTCTGTGTCTGATTTAGAACCTCGTAGTTACTTTTCAGTTATTTCTGATAAAAAAAAACGGTTGATTCGAATTAAATGAACTATATTTTGTTTGTAATATTATTCTTACCAGTGCACTTTCTGTAGGGACAGCATGTGTTAAATATATTAGATTGGGTCACTCACGTTTTTGTCCAAGATTGCTCGAGTAAAACCGTGAGTGACTCGTTTTAATATATTGAATGTCCGAGTCTCACGAAAGTTTATCATTTCATTGTGTACTGTATAATTTAGTTAAAATAAAATGACAAGTATGCGAACGTGATTTTGAATAATTAAATCAATTCTAATCTATGTAAGGAAAGGCAGTTTTTATTTTATCCTTTATTGACCTAAATAGTTTCATTTTAGAGCTCCTATATAATATTTACTCTATGGATAGGGTATCTATTTAAATAAAACTGGAGTTTGGATACATCGTTTTATATTTTACTTTCCAGGGCCCCATGATAAAGGCTCAGCCTAGTTTGGGTTCCGCCAGACATTTTTTTTATGTAAAAATTGTACCTACTGTTAAACAATAAAAAAAAATTTGAAATATTTGATATATTTACAGAATATTTTGGAATATAACTTGAATTACATAAGTTAAGCTATTTACACAGTAATACAGTGTAAATAATTATCTAACAATTATAACTACCTACGTAAAATAACATATGAGTTAGCACAATATTAAAAACTGACTACATTTTATCAAATGTATTTCAGCCTAAACTGCAAAACGTAATTCAAGACCAAAAAAGTAATACAATGTTGCCACTGCATTAATTTGTTTGTAAAATAGTAAATTCCTTTTGATAAATAATCACGCTAAGATAATTTATTTATTAGTAATTTTACTCCTACGATTTAAAAAAGTACTTTAATTTACTTATTTTTACATAAATACAAGACGCGCTAGTAAAAAGTGGCAACATTGTCTTACTTTTTTTGGTCTTGAATTGCGTTTTGCAGTATAATCTCGCATATCTTATATGGTGGCCAGATTATATGGTTAGGTTTGACTTTTTCATGATCAATTCTAAAATCGGCCAAACAACAGATATTGCTAGCTTATACAATAGCATTCCTTTATTTTTAAAAAGAAACAAAACTGCATTCAAAGATTTTCTAAAACTTGCTTGCCTCGCCCGGGACTCGAACCGACTAAAAATTCGACTAAACACTCGCAATTTTATTCTACTAGTCGATACCGTTAATGTTAATGATAACGTTTCTCCAAGAAACATTAGGTCTTACACTCGTCTGTCATACAAAATATCCATAAAATCGAATATTTAGTACTCAAGATTTTTTTAGACAAGCCAAATGGAAGAAACACAAGAAAAAATTTTGAATGCAGTTTTGTTCCTTTTTAAAAATGAAGGAATGTCTCGTTTAAGTAAAATGAGCCAGCTTAAGGATTTAAGGTAGTTTCCCTCCAGGGCCCGACTTATCTTTCCACACTGTATACCTACTCTGCTAGCTTGGGATTCAAAAGGCATATTCATAATGATAATAATGACGTTTTTTACCACGACGTATATGTATGTCTTAACTAAGTTTCAAGCACTCCATAACATTGGGAATAGTATCGCTCTTATATTTACATAGCATTCTGAGTAGATTGAGTTTTTTGTCCATATTTTTGGAAGATTCCAGCTCATACAGGGTGCACAGGTTGAGGAGCAGGTGTTCGCTGAGGCCGCGCTCCGGGGCGGAGTTGATCGCGCTCTGGAGCACGGAGATCGCTTCCTTGAGGCGACCCATGTAGAGGAGACACACCGAGAGGTTGTTCGCCACCTCAAATAAAATAATATCATTATATTAATAATATATTTATATAATAATATGTCTTTGGCTTCCGCGATGGATGTTCATAATTAAAGATAGACCAAGAAAAGTCTGCAGCGATTTTGATAGCCCACTTAGTGCAAGTGTTATTTTAAATGTCAAACTTCTATGAAGTTATGACGTATAAATAACACTTGCACCGCGTGGGCTAACGAAATCGCTGCAGACTTTTCTTGGTCTGTCTCTAGTTATTTACGATAGAAGTGCCAAAAATAGGAACACGATTTAAACACATTTTATCGTACAACGTTTCAGAGTACATTAAGTACATATGGCCCTTTAAATTTTCGACGTAGTTACGTAATGTGCTTATTATATCACGGGGTGTAGTAATGGAACAACAGATGTACTATAAGATATAATAACAATTTAAATTAATCACATCGCGTATAATTCGAGCTCTTTGCCAGCACTCGAAGTCATCGGTGGATCGACAAACAATGATCTCATTATAAAAATAACATTGCATAAAACTTACTGGTTATCGTAATTCGTAATGTAGTACTATTACCATGATATTAGTGGGTTCCTGGTCGTTGGCCTTGATGAAGTTTTCGTAGGCCTCCTTGTACCGTCCCTGGGCGACCTCCAGGAGGCCTAAGTCCACGTACTCTCGCACGTCGGGGGTTGGACATCTGAGACATTTCAAACGTAAAACACCAAGCAAAGTTATTGAAAAACAAATCGATTAGGTACACTTCTTTACAACACAAAATCAGGAATGAAATCTACCTGATGACTTCTTAAAAATTATCCACACAAATTGTATCATACAAATATACTATGATTATTAAAAATAGTTTGAAAGAAATTATTAATATATATAAACGATTTACACAAACATTAAATATATTAAACCGAGTCACTCACGATTATAAAATCGATGAGTGCTCGACGTGAGTGACCCGGTTTAATATATTTAATGTTTGTATAAATCGTTTTTAAGTAATTATCATGTAAATTTTATCCTAAACAGTCCTGTCATCCCCATTTCTCTCGGCTAACGGTACAATACAATATAATAGTACATTTCGATGCTAGTGCGGAAGGTATGTCATTACTTCACGAGTACCGAGATATCTTGCCACGAGCCGCAGGCGAGTGGCAAGACTCGGGACGAGTGAAGAATGACATTTCCGCACGTGTATCGAACGACATTTTTTAATACAGTTGCGAAAAAATAAGAAAAACATTGTTAATCGTACACTAAACAAAAGTGGTAACAGTGACAGCTCGGTTAGACGTCGTCTTTAAGTATATTATATCTATGGGCGTTTGGCAGCTATTCCGTTCCATTCAGTCAACTTATTAAGAACGGAATTTTCAATATTGAATATTAAAAAATAAACGTGTTATAATGATGAAGAGGTAAGTAATTAAATATGAAATATGTAATATTTTTCGTATTCTTACATTAACGGTAGGTTTTTATGCTGATTACGACGTTTAAAGGAAACTAATATTAACACTCATCAATAAGTAGTCGTGAATTGGAACAAGTATAAATTTAAAAAAATTGGAAAAGTAAAAAGCACTAGTTCGAGATAGCCAACTTTCCGCACGCTAAACAGCTACGTAAAGTAGCACTTTTTGAGCAACTGTATTAAAAATATTCTTTTTAATACAGTTGCTCAAAAAGTGCTCAAAAGGTACTCGTGAAGTAATGACATACCTTCCGCACTAGCATCGAAATGTACTATTTTAATACAGTTGCTCAAAAAGTGCTACTTTACGTAGCTGTTTAGCGTGCGGAAAGTTGGTTATCTCGAACTAGTGCTTTTTACTTTTCCAATTTTTTTAAATTTATACTTGTTCCAATTCACGACTACTTATTGATGAGTGTTAATATTAGTTTCCTTTAAACGTCGTAATCAGCATAAAAACCTACCGTTAATGTAAGAATACGAAAAATATTACATATTTCATATTTAATTACTTACCTCTTCATCATTACACACGTTTATTTTTTAATATTCAATATTGAAAATTCCGTTCTTAATAAGTTGACTGAATGGAACGGAATAGCTGCCAAACGCCCATAGATATAATATACTTAAAGACGACGTCTAACCGAGCTGTCACTGTTACCACTTTTGTTTAGTGTACGATTAACAATGTTTTTCTTATTTTTTCGCAACTGTATTAAAAAACGTCGTTCGATACACGTGCGGAAATGTCATTCTTCACTCGTCCCGAGTCTTGCCACTCGCCTGCGGCTCGTGGCAAGATATCTCGGTACTCGTGAAATAATGACATACCTTCCGCACTAGCATCGAAATGTACTATTTCTCAAAAATGGACGGCAAAGTCGAGTTTGCCGTCTAAAAAATAGGTCGCGAAGCGCGGAGTTTATGGTCAGTCAAAAATTAAAAAGTTAAAAACATTGCAGTCTCGATTTTAGGACTGCAATGTTGCATACAAATTCCATTATTTGTCGAGTTCCAAACTTTTTAAAAGTTGAAATGGCCATATCAAATGAAGGCACAGGCCCATTAAACAGCCAAACAGATGATTAGTACCGCGACTATTTAGCTGTCTCAAATAGGTTGGCGTATTTTCGGCAGAAAAATACACTTCTATTTTTTTATTAATAAAAAATAAAAGGCGGCAAGGGCTTTGTTCTGTGAAAATATATACGTAAGAATGTTGCTTTTGTAAAATATTTCTATGATATTTATATTTCGTGCACCATTTTTGAGAAAAGCACTATATATGACTCGGCTGGAAGGCTACTTGCTGGCTTCGGATTCAATTAAACGGACTCCCAAGGTCGTCCGTTTAAAACGAATCCTCAGCCTGCAAGTAGCTACTTCCGAGCCTCGACAATAATGTACTATTTCTCAAAAATGGACGGCAAAGTCGACTTTGCCGTCTAAAAAATAGGTCGCGAAGCGCGTAGTTTATGGTCAGTCAAAAATTAAAAAGTTAAAAACATTGCAGTCTCGATTTTGGGACTGCAATGTTGCATACAAATTCCATTATTTGTCGAGTTCCAAACTTTTTAAAAGTTGAAATGACCATATCAAATGAAGGCACAGGCCCATTAAACAGCCAAACAGATGATTAGTACCGCGACTATTTAGATGTCTCAAATAGGTTGGCGTATTTTTGGCAGAAAAATACACTTCTATTTTTTTATTAAAAAAAATAAAAAGGCGGCAAGGGCTTTTTTCTGTCAAAATATATATGTAAGAACGTTGCTTTTGTAAAATATTTCTATGATATTTATATTTCTTGCACCATTTTTGAGAAAAGCACTATATATGACTCGGCTGGAAGGCTACTTGCTGGCTTCGGATTCAATTAAACGGACTCCCAAGGTCGTCCGTTTAAAACGAATCCTCAGCCTGCAAGTAGCTACTTCCGAGCCTCGACAATAATGTACTATTATTGCATACCTTATTGCGGAAAACAATACAAAGATGAAAGAATACAGAAAAGAAGAGGTACAGTCGCCTGCAATAATATGCTACTCAACGAAGGCAGCAAAAATATGTGACACACTCTTATGGCTCTACAAATAAGATCGTGTCAGATATTTTTGCGGCCTTCGTTGTGTAACATATTAGTACTTACAGATGCTGCCTCAGGTCTCTAGCCTCTTGTAAGTGCTTGGCGGCGGCCCGACAGTGTCCGCCGAGTAGCCACAGCCGACATAACGCACTCGCCAGCGCTCGCCGCTGCGCCGGGCTCGACGCTCGTTCTTGGAGACCGGAGATTATCTTACTGGCGAGACGGTAGTCCTGACAATATAAACAAGTATTATCACTACTCCTTATAAAACAAAGTCCCCGCCGCGTCTGTCCGTTTGTGTGTTTGTTCGCGATAAACTCAAAAACTACTGAACGAAATTTCATGCGCTTTTCACATATTAATAAAGTGATTGAGGAAGGTTTAGATGTATAATTTGTTAACTCGTGCGAAGCCGGGGCGGGTCGCTAGTAGGAAAATATTACATAAATCGTCCTAGTCCCCAAAACAGACAGTAAGCTCAATAAGGCTTGTGTTGCAGCACCGGTGGTATACGAGGTTACTACAAATGGAATGATATTCTTACAAAAGTAGATGGTACTGCATTTTTCTCAAATATGACGGCAAAGTAGACTTTGCCGTCTAAAAAATAGGCCGCAAAGCGCGTAGTTTATGGTCAGTCAAAAATTAAAAAGTTAAAAACATTGCAGTCTCGATTTCGGGACTGCAATGTTGCATACAAATTCCATTATTTGTCGAGTTCCAAACTTTTTAAAAGTTGAAATGGCCATATGAAATGAAGGCACAGGCCCATTAAACAGCCAAACAGATGATTAGTACCGCGACTATTTAGCTGTCTCAAATAGGTTGGCGTATTTTCGGCAGAAAAATACACTTCTATTTTTTTATAAAAAAAAAAAATACGGCGGCGAGGGCTTTTTTCTGTGAAAATATACAAATTTTACCTTCCAATAAAATTGGTATTATGTTTCCTTCCACATCGAAGATCTTCATTGTTTCATTGAGAGAGTAACGCGATCGTTGACCGATCGATGCCGCTAGCGTCTATGCAGTCGCTCCGCTCCACGCCGTGACGTAGTTCCGCTTCCCGTCCCTGCCAACCATTGCTCGCTTCCCGCTAATCGCCGCCGCCATGTCATTGTTGAGGAGAAGTACCGTCGGCATAAAAGTAGCCTAGTAGCCTGCCAGGAAGGCATTACTCAGATCTTCGATGTGGAAGGAAACATAATACCAATTTTATTGGAAGGTAAAATTTGTATATTATGTGTTCCGTACTCCACATCGAAGATCTTCATTGAGACCTGTTTATTATCTCCTGGTGGCGAGTTAGCGGGCGCGCAAGCGATAGGGCTACACCTACTGTCATAGAACTCAGAGAAAGAATAAATATGTATACACCATATTGCAACCCATGAAATCACAGTGACTCGTTATAATGTGAATTACAGGAAATTGAGAATTGAAATTGTAATCTCAGGTTCGAATCTGACGTTAAACTGGTTAAGAGATTTCTCATTCGAAAATCGCATCCGATCCGCAGAATCTCGGCGAGTCATGTTCCCAATTAACATAAGCGAAAATATCGCTAAGTAAATAGCTTTCCAGCCAATTTAGTTATTAAGTACAACGTGGATCGAAAGCAATCGTAGGCGAGGCCGGCTTGGATGAGACTGTGGCTGAAAGAAATAAGCGAAGTGTCCCCTAACATTTTGTGTAATTCTCGCAAGGTGACGTACCCATCAGACTACCTACTTATACTGGGTCTATACTTTATTCCGGAGCTTCTAAGAGTCCAGTCGGTAAGACACGTTATCTGGTTTAGAGCCGAATTTCGGACACAAAATAATAGCGTTAAAGTTATCTATGTAATTGCCCGGGCTACAGTGTAAGGTCATTGACCCTGCGGCCTGATGCTAACAGCAAAAGTGCGGCAGCTCTTCTATCGTACTTCTTCTAACGTACCTAACGTTGTAGGGCTATTTAAATTAGGGCAAGTAGATGTCTCGCGTCCCAAGCTGGTGCTTTGGGAGGCGCTGGTCTCGCTATTAATGGCGTTGGAAGAAGGCATAGTGTCCGATAGTGGTTCATATACAGCACTTGTGAGAGGCTTATGAACGAGTATCGTTCTGAAAGCTAACATGGATAATAGAAATAGACGTCTGAGATAGCTCGCTACTTCACTGGATAGAGGTACCTGGCAGTTGATCTTATTTTTGATGCACCATAAAGACCATTTCTACATTGTGGCCGTACATGCCGCCTAGACAAGGGGACGATCTAGGGGCTCCCGTTACTGGTTTTCTATACACAGTACCGGAATCGGGAATATCCGGTTCTTCCATATTAGTGAGCCAGTGACAGTTGCGTTTCGTTCGCTACGTAGCGTTAGACCTTGGCATGTTATATGCATGCGCCAGTCACGCCAGTAGCGGACTTCACTCCTGATCCCGCCAGCTCGGTGTTGGAGCGTCCTATCTGACAGGAGCTACGCCTCATTCTTAAGGTCGTTGACTCGTAAGAGAGGGCGGTCTGACGTTGTGTTCACTAGGACCGCCAGTAAATTGCAAGCTTACCACAGCTCTGCTGCTTTAAGACTCTCCTTATCACGCCGTCGCAGTACACAGACTAGGCTGGGAGGTGGAGACATCCATGCCAAGTCTCACAGGCAGCTGCCAAACGTCGTGGTAGCAGTTCAATGAGTCTGTTAAGAAATACCGTGGCACAGTGCGAGGGCTCTCGAAAGCGGAGGCCGGCCAACAAGGCGCCTGTCAGGCGAAGACAGTCTCGGCGGCTGCTGGGCGCAGCTGCCACTCGGGCGCGCAGTGACTTCTTGATAAACCGTCGCCCTCGGGGGTTGTACCGACCTGGCAAGTAGCAAGCAACCAGCGCGACCTGTAGACGATCTGCTGGCATCAGCAGTTTTTTGCGACAGCCGTAGTAACGGAAGGGATGTAGTGTCGCCGTCGTTTTATGTATACTGTACCGGTGCGGTTGCATGTTTACACTTCTGCCGTCAGCGCTGCAGATGCGGCCCGTTAACGGTTACTCTTCGCTGAAAGGGCCTTACCTCGTACATTGTCTACCAATATTGGAGATTGTAACGGACTGCTTGCATAAGATGAGGAAGAAAGTGGTGCGAGGCTTTCGGCAGCTCCGTGTTGCTGGGGACTGCGAAGGCTTCACCTTCCTCCATGAACTAAAGTTTGCGAATTTGAGACTGAACAGAAGGCATTGAGTCTCATTTCTGCGAGAAACTCTGCAGCAAGGCAGGCCTGTATGTCGCGAAAATGAAAACTTTCAATCGGGGTGTTGTGCCGCGTGTCCCACGTGATGTCTAGGAGCGTGATGGTCTAATTCGCTTTATCCGAAGAGACACCCTATATCGAGTTAGTATAGGGCATCGAGTTAGTAGCATGCTTTTAAGGAAATCGAACTGATGAAATCAAGTCTAAAATCGATTTTGGCGCTTTGCGTAACAAAACTGTTTCGATAAAGTCGAATACAGACAGATGGAAACTGCTGGAGTCCTCCTGGCCCCTTTCTCTTAGCACCGGAAACTCAAGGTTGTTCAGGCGCAGCGGGTTTATTCGTCCCATTTTGTTTATTATGGGCTTTTCGCACGAGTTCGTCTTTGTAAGACGGAACTTAAGCTGGAGAGCGCGAGCAAGCAGAGATAATTATGTGAAGTCTGCATACCTTTTCGATGCCTTTCACCTCGGTTTCGAGCGGTCGCACAGGGCCTTGTCGCTAGCTGTTCTCCGGTTGGACCACTCCATGGCCTCGAGAAGTCGTAGGAACTTCGAAGCGACACAGCGAAGTCGATCAGCACCTTTATGAAGCCCGGGAACACGACGTATTTTCCTCTGAGTATCGACATATCTTACCGCTTTCAACTCCGGGCAGTCGAGCCGCGCTAGGACGGGGCTCTTTACGACCTTGTCTGCCATCGCCGGAGGATTCTTTAACCGAAACCAAGAGCTTAGCGGTCTGTTCGTGCTGTACCATACCATACCTATACCTGCACCATAGCTATAGGCGCCTGCGTATCTCAATGGAACCACGTGGACAGGACAAAACTGATACTGTGGCGCCCAGCGAGCAAGGGATCGTAGTTGCAGCATCGGTGGACAGCATCGGCGTGATTGTGGCAACCGCCGCCGCTCGGGAGGCGCCGGTGCGTGAAGCTAGGGGCGCCATCGTGGTGGCCGGCTCGGGGGGGGGGCACCGGTGCCTGAGGCCGGGCGGCTCATGGCGGCCGCCACTGGTTCGGGAAGCGCTGGTGCGTGGGGCGAGGACCCATAGTGGCGGCCCGCTCTAGAGGCGTTGTCCCGTGAGGCGGGCGGCTCCATCGTGGCGGCCGCCGCCACCGGCTCGGGAGGCGCCGGTGCGTGAAGCGAGAGGCGCCATCGTGGCGGCCAGCTCGGGAGGCACCGGTGCATGAGGCGGTCGCCGTCTGGCTCGGGAGGCACTGGTGTGAGGCGAGAGGCGCCATTGTGGCGGCCAGCGCGAGAGGCGCCAGTGCGCAGGTGGTGGTGCCATCGTGGCGGGCGGCATCATCGTGGCGGGCAGCACCATTGTGGCAGCTGCCGCCGCCGCGTCGATGCGTAATGCGAGAGGCGCCATCGTGGCGGCCAGCTCGGGGGGCAGGCGGCGTCATCGAGCGGGCGGCGCCATCATGGCGGCCACCGTCGCCAGGCTCAGGTGCGTGAGGCGAGAGGCGCCGTTGTGGCGGCCAGCTCGACAGGCGCCGGTACGCGTGACGGACGTTATCGGCACGGGAGGCGCCGATGGCTAGGCTCGTAGCTGCACGCATTCACGGTGATGCTGTTGCCCTCGGCGGTGCCATCGTGGTGGCCACCACCGGCGCGTAGGTCACCAGCGACGTCATGACGGGCGGCAACTAACGCGGCGATCGTCGCTGTACTCGTAGCATTTCCACTGCTTACACGTAACTTACCTTCCTTCCGCTCGAGCAGTCGGGACGCAGAAGCGGTCCGCCTTCACCTTGGCGCGATCCACCCGCGATGCGCCCGCAGCTGCAGGAGCGGGCGTGTGACGTCTCGCAGAGCCTCGCGGATCTCTCGGAGTCCCGCTGGACTGGAAGCGTCCGCACCGCAACTATACAGTGATACAGTGATACAGTACTTTATTGGTAAAAGAAACATATACATTTACACGTCATTTTGTTACTTAATTACTATTTACATTTTACTTATTATAGGTACTGTTGAGATTTAAAATTGCCGCATAAATGTACATACTATAAATTAATTACTGAATTGATCGCTAGATGTCTCTTTTTAAAATGCAAACTAGCTAACGGTATGTTTTCCAAAAACAATGGAGTCAAACAGTTTCCATGGTCAAGTCAGTAACCAAAAATAAAGTGACAGTGATACAGTGAAGTAGTAGTAGTAAAAGTAACAGTGTTAAGTGATAGGAAAGTGAACTTTAAAGTGCAGTGTATAAGTGCGGATTTACAACAGCCAGGTGCGAACAGGTACATATGTGTATACAATTTACAATATAGTTAATATAATATTTGGTACAGCGCTGGGTCAATGATCTTACCGTATACTACTTACTTAGTAAATTCATCGATGCTGTAATAAGCTTCATCTAAAAGTAACATCTTAAGTTTCTTTTTAAATATTAAATCTGTTTTTGAGTCTTGTATCTCATTCGGTACTGCATTATATAGATTTGGCCCCATGATACTGAGTGACCGTCGCGATTTGGCGAGTCGGCGTCTAGGAGTAATTAACCTGGGTCGCCTGCGCATTTGAGACCCACTGGCATGAGTGTTAGATTTATACATATCTATATTCAATCTTACATGCATGCATGCCGTGAGTATATATATGCACGGTAAAGTGAGTATCTTATGTTTTTTAAACAAACTCTGTGCTGGGTAGTCTACAGGCTTTCCATCGATTATACGCAGGGCGCGTTTTTGCATCCTGAATATTCGGTCGCGCTCAGCAGCCATGCCCCAAAGATCCACACCCTGCAATAAAATCGAGTGGAAATACCCGTAGTATGCCGTTTTTAGGTTTTCAGCAGACAGACTGGGTGCTATTCTGGACAATGCGTAACACGCGGAGGCTAATTTGTCACATGTTGTCTGTATATGTGGGGCCCAAGTCAGTCCGGAGTCAATTTGGAATCCTAGGTACCTCGCGGAATCAACTTGCGGAATTTCGGTGTTATTTAGCACAATATTGAGATTAGGTTTGTTAGTTTTTTTTAATTGGAAATGCATTATACTAGTTTTCTCTAAATTTAATAGCATGCCATTGGCGGAGAACCATCGTACCATTTGACTTATGACATTGCAAAGTTTAGATTTTAAGCTCTCAAAATCGTTAGCATTGACAATAATACAAGTGTCGTCGGCAAACATGACATACTCCTGACCTGGGCAAGCGGTCGTGATGTCGTTGACGAGGATCAAGAATAGGTTATTCCCGGCGACCGATCCCTGAGGGACTGCACAGTTACCAATCGACTCCATTTCTGACTTCGCGTTCAGGACGTAAGTACATTGCTTTCGATTATTTAAAAAGGATGAGATTGTATCCAGAAAGTTACCAGTAACACCATAAACGGCAAGCTTTCTGATAAGAAGGGAATGGTCTATCATCTCGAAGGCGCGCGACAGATCGCAGAAGATCGCAGCAACCTGCCGCGCGTCTTCCAGATGCCCCAACACTCGCATCACAACGTCTCTAGCGGCATCTATTGTCGACCGACCGGGCTGATAGGCGTACTGCTGACGATTTAATAACCTGTTACCAGTAATATGTTGCATAAGTTTGTTGCTAAGCAACCGCTCAAATACTTTAGAGATGACCGGTACCAGTGATATTGGTCTGTAAGACTTGGGCGAGTGCAGTTCGCCCTTACCCTTGTACACCGGCTGTACCTTTATCAATTTTAAGATATCTGGATATACACCAAATTTAACGCAGTCATTAAATACGGACAAAAATAGGGACAAAAATAGGGCACTTACAAAAACTGCAGCAATAGGAGCGGGCGTGTGACGTCTCTCGGAGTCCCGCGGACTGGAGGCGTCCGCATCGCGACTGCAGAAACAGGAGCGGGCGTGTGACGTCTCTCCGAGTCCTGCGGACTGGAGGCGTCCACCGTGGCCCGCAGCGTCGCGGTGTCTCGGAGTCACCTTGGACGACAGCAGAAGACGCGGCGCGCGCGGGCGGGGGCGGGCGCCGGGGGACGGGGCGCCCCGGGCGCGCCGCAACTAACAACACGAGGTACTCCCAGGCTACTGCCTGAGAACCCTCCGCGAGTGTCGAAGTAACTTCTGAACGCCAATAAAATTAGAATATCTTAAACTGGCTCACCGGATGGTTCGAGACAATCCAAACCTCCTTATCGGCGAAGCGCGGCACCCGACAGCGGCGCGCGCAGGCCGTCCGCCGCCGCGCCGCCCGGGCGCCGCCGCCGCCGCCGCAGGCCCGATGACCGCGCGTTCCCTCTCCGATGCGGAGCGACTTGTTACCGCTTGTTAACAAAAACCACTGACGCACTTCCTACTTCGATCTCGAAAATGCGAGTTAACGGTAACGATTTTAGCAGCATGGAATGTGAAAATTAATTTAGCGAGAAAAAAGTGGGTAGAATCGAAAAGCACCGTTCGATGACTTCGATCGCGAGACCGCCAAAAGACTAATAGTAGCGATCTCTGCCATATCTCACTATTTAATCGACCGAGCTTTGGATCGGAAATGTTAAAGCACCATGCTGCAAAAATATACGCAAAAAATATTTGCGGACCATCGGTCAAGACGGTCGACGAAACAATGACATGGCGGCGGCGATTAGCGGGAAGCGAGCAATGGTTGGCAGGGACGGGAAGCGGAACTACGTCACGGCGTGGAGCGGAGCGACTGCATAGACGCTAGCGGCATCGATCGGTCAACGATCGCGTTACTCTCTCAATGAAACAATGAAGATCTTCGATGTGGAGTACGGAACACATAATATTAATACGTATGAATGTTGCTTTTGTAAAATATTTCTATGATATTTATATTTCTTGCACCATTTTTGAGAAAAGCACTATATATGACTCGGCTGGAAGGCTACTTGCTGGCTTCGGATTCAATTAAACGGACTCCCAAGGTCGTCCGTTTAAAACGAATCCTCAGCCTGCAAGTAGCTACTTCCGAGCCTCGACAATAATGTACTATTAGGTTTATTAACACAAAGTTAGTATTACAAACCTTCAAAGCGATAGCGCAGTTGACTATAGAGTGCTGCACTCGCGTTTCGCGGCCGCTCCACAACCGGATGGACTCGGCGCGGTCCTGCTCCGACGGCAGGGTGGCCGTGCCGTCCTCCGTTTTACCGGCGTTCAGGTTCACCAACATCTGAAAATTAAATATATTAAAACGAGTCACACACGTTTTCAAGTCGGAAATTACTCGAGATGTTCTGCTCTATTCTATAACAACAACCCATTTAAGGATGATATTCCATCTGTCCAATATCTTGGTCCATTGTATAGAATAGAGCAGAACATCTCGAGTAATTTCCGACTTGAAAACGTGAGTGACCCGTGTTAATATATTAAACATTTGGAACACAAAATTAAAGTGCCTTATAAGAGCTCGTTTTACTCGGTCGTATAGAAATAAAAGAGAAAGAAAATACCACTTAGTACAGACACCACAAATTAGACGCTAAAACAGGATCCTTACTCAGCAGCAGCATATTGCCACGGCAAGCCATAGCGCTGGGACCTAAAAGAGTGCTAACACTCACATCAAAAACAGGGTACGCGAATAACAATTTCAAGAAAATAAGAATAATTATTTGTTTTACAAGGGGACAAAGTTGTTGTTTAAGCGCTCGTGCTAATATTGATACCCGAGCAAGCGAAAGGTTCCAAAATTGAACCACGAGCGTACCGAGTAGTTCGAAAAATGGAATCTTGACCGTTCCGAGGGTTTCAAAGCACGAGGGATAAACAAAATTTGCAAACACCAACCCGAAGCAAATATTAAATGTAAAATATCAATCAAAATCAAACCAGATCAATGTTATTAAATATTTATCATCCAAAATCATCATTTAAAAATCAATTCTACGAGCAAACACAAGAAAACAACTCGAAATTTGCATTTGATTACTTTGCCTCACATGTGAGTTAAATGCAAATTTGCTATCAGTTTTTGAAGTGCAAAGTAAGCCTTTTCGAGCTGTTGTGAAATAGTACATTACTACAGAGGCCGGGACGAAAGGGGTTGCCGGCCGAAGACATATAGACGGCCGAGCGAAGCGAGGCCGGATAGGTCTGAGCGCGGGCAACCCCATTTCCCGCCGAGGTATGTATAGTGCTTTTCTCAAACATGCAATGAAATAAATAAAATAAAAAATCCACGAAACCCAAGTTTTATTTATAGAAAAAACTAAAAGTAAACTACACCCAAAATATAACCAACACGTACCTATATCATTATCACTCGTATGTTTTACACGAGTCGTGTATTTTTACTACCCGTATATTTTCATGTATCTTTGATTTTTTCGCCTTGTATCCGTCTGACTGTCGTTTTCGTCACATAGTCTTTCATGTTGATATCATGTTTCACATACATCGTTGCTTTATGCATGGAGTAAATAAGTATAATTTCCACAGTGTTGACGAATTTGTAGTTACATTCATTTAAAATATGCCTCAAAACTGTTTCTAATAAACTGTAAGCCATTTTTCTTAGTTTCTCAAATAATAAAATTGCCATAAGCAACCATATACAGTGAAACCTGGATAAGTGAGATCTCAAGGGACGAGCAAATTTGTCTCACTTAAAGAGGTTTTCCACTTACCCAGGCTCCCAGTTAGCCAGGTACAAATAAATTTCTGACTCATTTACTGAGGGTCTCATTAATAGAGGTGAGAATAGAGGATTATATCTCAGTTATCAGTCAGTTATAGAGGTGGTATTTTGTAAATATCTTTAAATGTTTATCCCTAAATATTTTTTAAGTCTGTTTAAATATTTATTTGAATTTAATTTGAATGATTTTCCAAAGGATAGCTTTTTTCAATTAATTTTGATACGGACTTCATTGCGTCTTAGAAATTTAATAAATAAAAATTTATTTTTTCGTGTTATTTATCAAAATTTCAGCTTTCATTACGATAGTTTTAAGTACTTACATAAATTAACTAAATCAAACTTGAAGTTGTTTAGACACAATTAGGCAAATGCGGAATTTTGTGGATAGACTAAGAGTTAGTAAGAATACGGAAATTGTTCAATGAAGTCCAAGTTAGAGAGGTCATAGATTGACGTTATCTCAGATACAGAAGTCAATTCCCTATAAAATTCTAAAAAACAATTAGGAAAATGTAATCTTATAAATATAGTCTCAGTAAAAGAGGTAAAATACACTCTCTGTCTCAATTATAGAGGGCAATGTGACTATAAAATCACAACAACGAATCCCAGTTATAGAGGTTCGTTTTTTCTCAGTAACAGAGGTAATTCAGTGCTAAAGTGTCGGGACCGCACCATGAGTCCCAGCTATAGAGGTTTCTCACTTATCCAGGTCCCACTTAACCAGGATTCACTGTACATACTTCGTCTTTGACTTGGCGGCAGAGGCAGCAAGTTATTTAAAATCAATTCTGCTTACGCTGCCAATTCCAACACCTACGTTTACAGTTAATATTAATTTCATTATTTCGTCGGAACTCATATTAAAGTCAAAAAAATCAACATACAACGCACCATAAATCCAATAAAACAGAATGAATATTTTTCAACTTTACCTCCATAACAATTTAAAAAATATAACTACGCGTGTTTGAGTAGACCTTTTTACCGCTAACGTTTAGATGAAATATTTTAAATGTTTTTAAATTTAACTACACAATTAAATTTATAATTTAAAATTATAAAATTACAGAATGTATTATTTATTAAGTTCATGTTGATTTTATACAAATAAAACTGCAAATTATAGCAAATATTGTTTTTTGTTTTTTTTTATAGGCGTAGTGGCAGAGTGTCATTACGAACCATAAAGCAAATACTGCCTCTAGTTTTTTTTAATGGATGAATGCCACGATGCTGTGTCACAAATATCTGTGAAATGAAAATTAAAAAAGAGGACTTTGCCGGCCTAGGCCTGCAAGATGTGTATGAAATTCCATTAACGACCTTTTGTCCTAGCCGCACCTGAAACGTCATACTTCGCAGCCTATTATAAGGAACATAACATCAATATTTCATTGCATGTTTGAGAAAAATATATTACCTGTTGTACTACAGCCAAGACGGCATAAAGGCTCGGTAGAGCTTTCTCCGGTTGTCCCGCGTGCGCCGGCATCTCCGCGATGAGCAGTCGCAGAGCGAACGGCACCAACGAGCCCGTGCGGTTCTCGTACTGGTCCGGGTAGAACTAGACACAGAGATAGGAAAGTTTATTAAAATGGGTCACTCACGTTTTATAACTTTTATAACTCGAAAATCTAAAGACCAAAGCGCATCCTCTCCACTGGCTTGGCCATCTCGAAAGGATGGGTGAAGATCGGGCAGCCAAAAGAGCCTACTTGGGTCGACCAACCGAGCGCCGTCCGGTTGGTCGTCCTAAATACCGCTGGGCAGATAGAGTGGAGGCAGATATTCGTGAGCTCGGCGTCGGCGAAAGCTGGCGGGATACCGCTCTGGACCGATCAAAGTGGCGTGCTCTTGTGTTGGAGGCCAAGACTCATTTTGGGTCACAGCGCCAACCAAGTAAGTAACTCGAAAATCACGGAAGAGATTCAGATGGAATTTTAGTCATTAAAATTACAGATTGAAACAGATTATACGAATTTACAAGTATTATCATAATATCCGCATATTAAATACTGGTATCAATAATGGTAGTTCTGGCTGGTACCTATGACTCCTTACGTTATATTTTTTGATATTTACCAGTTGCTTTTCGGTGAAGAAAAATATAGCGAGGAAATCAGACTAATCCCAATAAGTTTCCCCACTAGGTTGGAAGGTCAGATGGCAAACGCTTTCGTAAAAATTAGTGCCTACTACTAAACGTCCTACGTAAAAATTAGGTGTGGAAGCGAAACAGCTATAGTTGGAGAAAGACACCTCGTAGTATCTCTACTTCTAAGCTTGAACATTAAAATTTGATGGCGTGACCTGGATTTTGCTATTGACAGCTTTTATACACAAATTATTCCATAGTATTTGTAAGTGAAGGAAGCTTACTTCGTAATACATGTCAGGTTGGCCGCAGTCCCCGAAGGCCTCGGCCTCCTGCGCGGCCTGCGCGGCGAGGCGCACGCGCAGCATGGCGCAGAAGCGCGCCAGCCACAGCTGCAGCGCCCGCGCCGAGTGCCGCGCGCCGGGGAGGCGGCCACAGCGACCCGCGCCTGGACAGGGGAGCTTTTTAATATCGTCTTCAATTGAAATCCAATTTTAAACTTTTAACATCGTGAACGATGAATTTAAAATACATCCCGACGCCTAAACCCGGGTAGACTCTTCGGTCGGCCGCGCTACACCGAGGTGCGTGATTCGAGTGTGAGTGACTCGGGAGCATGAGTGACCCGTGAAATTAAGTGGCCAATAAGAGTGAGCGGCCGATGAGAGCTCGAGATCAATCTGGGGTAGTAGTGACATGGGAGAGGCCCGTGAGCGTGAGTGACTCGTGAACGTCGATGACCCGTTTTAATACATACTAAATTACTAGCTTATGTGTGTACCTTGTTTATGCTGAGCCAGTAGCGTAGCGGCCAGATTAATGGCGGCTCTGCGACACCTTGTCCGGGGCAGCTCCCGGAGCCCTGCCTCCCCGCGGCACGAGTCCGTTCACACCGAGGTGAGTAACCCGCGAGAGTTAGTGACCCACGAGAATGAGTGACCACTCGGCGTGGGTGACCGGCAAGAGCTATTGTTGTGTGAGTGACCCGGTGCGAGTGAGTGACCTGTTTGTACCTTGTTTATGCTGCGCCAGTAAGGTAGCGGACAGGTTGATGGCTGCCCGGAGACAGCCGGTCCGCAGCAGCTCGCGGAGCCCCGCCTCGCCCGCGCCGCGGCAGGAGTCGGCGCGGGTCATGCCGCCGCGCCCCGCCGCGCTCACGCCGAGATACTTCACCGCTACTGCGTGGAGGGAATCAGGCTAAAAAGGAAATTGAAATAGTTATTTGTTTTACAAGGGGGCAAAGTTGTTGTTTAAGCGCTCGTGCTAATATTGATAAGCACCCTAGCAAGCGAAAGATTCCAAAATTGAAAAATGGAATCTTGAGCGTTGCGAGGGTTTCTAAGCACGAGGGTTAAACAAAATTTGCCCCCCGAGTGAAACACATAAATTTTCACCACACCAACCCGAAGCAAATAATAAATGTAAAATATCAAACAAAATCAAACCAAATGAATGTTATAAAATATTTATCATCCAAAATCATCATTTAAAAGTCAATTCTACCAGCAAACAAAAGAACATAAGTCATAATTTGCATTTGATTACTTTGCCTCACATGTGAATAAAATGCAACTTTGCTATCCGTTTTTGAAGTGCAAAGTAAGCCTTTCCGAGCCGGTGTGGTGAAAAATTAATGATAATGACTTCGAGCAACACCGGCTTCCGACACATCGGAAGGGAGGGGCCCAAGCGATATCTCACCGTACAAATCTTTCTGCCATTTTTCGCGGGGGGAAGGTGCACACAATCGCACTTCTCACACACTTACATACAAAATCCAATCAGAGGCCCTACCGCGAACCACGTTCGACGTGTTGCCTCTCTATGGCACTTGTAAATTCATACGTAAGTGTGACAGGGAGGCAACACGTCGAACGTGGTTCGCGGTAGGCCCTCTGTAATGACGACACAAATACATAGAAAATGACACACGTCAAAGACAAATCTTGCAAACCTCGATCTCTTTTTGTGTACGGACGAGTGACTAGTTTCACAACACGCACACTAACACATTTTCGTTGAAGTATGTCATTGTATTCTGAGAGATGAGAAGTCGGATTTGTCGCTCGACCGATCCGCAATTTGTACTGAGCGAGCAAAATCGATAAATCCAACAATTACTTGAGACTAAAATATAATAATTGTATTTAAATGTAAGTAATTAAACGTATGATATGTAAAAAAAAATATTACATGTGAAATGTAACACTTTCTTTTTGTAAATTTGATGTCCCCGACCTCTTTTTAGAACAAAAAACCGAGCAAACAGGCATTTTTGTGCAGCAGTGTTCACGCGCGCGTCTGGGCTCGGTCTAGTGAAAAATCCAAGTGCAACTAGTTTTATTACCCGCGCTAGATTAGATTGACGCGCGAATCTTGTACCTCGGCAGAGGGGAAATAGTGCGAATGCCGCCTCCCTTCCGTGTTGCTCGAAGGATAATGATGATATGTATATATCTTAAGTTTTTTTTATCATAAATAAATATGTACCTATGTGTTATGAAATAGTAACATTAAATGAATGATTGTTTATAATTTTTGAAATACCCAAATGTCTACTGAACTAGGCATGCTTTATATCTTCTTACTCCATTTGAATCTCAATAAAAAATATAGGTACAGTCACGCTCCGTGATTGTCGAGTCATGTAGGGTCCTAGCTATAGCTAAAATAAATTAGTTGTCAATAGTTACGCCACGGAATGTCCTCTTTAGCTAGAACCAATTACAAAACATCTACCATAGCGGAGTCAGTTATAAAGTTGACCCAAAAATGTTTTATTAAGCTATGAGCTTCATCACATATGTTCCTTGAGTAATTCTAAGCATTTCAAGCCTGGGAGGCAATAAGAAATGTGTGTCTACTCGGATTTGTAATGGATTCAAACTTTCAACCCCTTTTTAACCCTGTTAGGGGATGAATTTTACAAAACGCTGAAATTACTTTTCCTGTCTTTTAATAATATTCCTAAACACAAAGATTCAAGTCCCGCGTTCGAAAATTTTTTTGATATCCATACAAACTTTCAACCCCTTTTTCGCCACCTTAGGGGATGAATTTTCAAAAACGCTGAAATTAGTTTTCTTGTATTTTAATA
Organism: Cydia fagiglandana; assembly: GCF_963556715.1. NCBI lineage: Eukaryota > Metazoa > Arthropoda > Insecta > Lepidoptera > Tortricidae > Cydia > Cydia fagiglandana. The sequence goes on along the minus strand of NC_085950.1, from coordinate 467,235 downwards.
ATATATCGTTTTACGAAGTTTCAAATTCCTAGCTTAAAATAAAACTTGAACCCCATACAAACTTTCATCCCCTTTTTAACCCCCTTAGGGGCTGAATTTCTCAAAATCGCTTCTTATCTCTTGTACACTTTATAAATGTAATCTAGTCTGCAAATTTCAACTTTCTATCTTTTGTAGTTTCGGCTCCGAGTAGCAAAAATCTCCAACCAAATTTTTCACCTTTTTACGTTTTTCTTGTAAAATTACTATGAAACTGAAAAAAACAAATATCAGCAATGAATTCTACGTCTTTGGTTTATACGAAAATGATACCAAACTTGCCCTAGTACCCACCAGGATCAGAATAGATTTTTTTAAAGATGACGGGTGGCGGCCGTCTTTGTACCCCACCCTCCCTCCCTACCCCAGGCTAGAAATGCTTAGAATTACTCAAATATCAGATGTGATGAAGCTCATAGCTTAATAAAAAAATTTTGGGTCATGTATGGCAGCGTTACATAACTGATTCCAGTACCAGACTGAGCATAGTTGCGCTACCCCCTCTGCCACGCATACGGTAATTTACTCCATGTTCGAGTCGATAGTGTCTTTGTGTGACGTCCGTGTGTTTGAACGGACCAATCACGGCACGGGACTTCGCTCACCTCGTCCCGCGCACCCCCGCATTTTTGGCATCATCGGTTGCATGAAATAATTGCTCTAAACTCGGTCTAGAGGATTCCTAGTCTATGGCTAGAACCCTTGGCTCAACAATCACGGAACGTGACTGTCCCTATGGGCCCCCCCATATCTGGCGTCTTTCGAGCGTCGGCGTCTACAATTCTATGGCCGACGTCGACGCAACGTCGACGCAGCGTCGACGCAACGTCGACGCAGCGTCGATGCAACTGCGCAGCGACGTCATTTTCTATAGCGCTGGACCGACGCCGACAGACGCCGACGCTCGAAAGACGCCAGATGTGGGGGGGCCCTATAGACTAGCGTCAGGCAAACTGAGATATATAGATTCATATCCATTGGTTAAGTTGACAACCAGTGAACTTAACAACTCGGTAGGCTCGTGCCGCCCATCATACACAATTATAGCCAAGGAAATTAGAATCTAGTAGGTATTTTCAATTAGGTTGAATTTCATATGTTAGAAAATTTTACGAGACAAATGAAATGCTACCTACTTTGTTTTTAGGGTTCCGTACCCAAAGGGTAAAACGGGACCCTATTACTAAGACTTCGCTGTCCGTCCGTCCGTCCGTCTGTCACCAGGCTGTATCTCGCAAACCGTGATAGTGTGATAGTGACCACGCTCGACGTTGCTTAACTTTGGTCAAAAATCACGTTTGCTGTATGGAAGCCCCACTTAAATCATTATTTTATTCTGTTTTTAGTATTTGTTGTTATAGCGGCAACAGAAATACATCATCTGTGAAAATTTCAACTGTCTAGCTATCACGGCGGTTCGTGAGATACAGCCTGGTGACAGACAGACGGACAGACGGACGGACGGACAGCGAAGTCTTAGTAATAGGGTCCCGTTTTACCCTTTGGGTACGGAACCCTAAAAACTAAACTTAAATATAAGCAAAATAATATAGACAAAAAAAGAATTAAACTAATTAACTAAAAGTACCTAAAAAGTAAAAAAACCTACAAATAAAATATTGGCCCCAGGTCCGTGCCCTCCGGTAGGGTGCCCAGAAGGCTGGCGGCGTTACCACGCTGTACGGCAACGCCGATGCGTTGGGCGAGGTAGGCTCCAACCTTCCGGTCACCCGTTGCGTCTATAAGGCGCTTGGCCTAGGTAGTGAATCTCATAAGTTAATAATGATAACTTATCAAGCATCGACCAAAGAAACTATAAGTTAAAATAATTGCGGATAATAGATTTACAAACCAATTCTTCCTCAAATATGACTCCGGGCAGCGTGAGGGCTTCCCTCTCTGGGAAGAAGGCTCCTTTCGGCACCGACTGAGCCTAATAATTAAGAAATAACATTTGATATACAGGAAAGTTTCAGTGAGGCGGTTGGTAAGAAGTAAGAACAATGGCATAGAGTGAAGCGAGGCCCTTTTCAATGTGCTTTCTCGCGGTAATAAAAGGGTTGGCTTTGCAAGGCACGCCTAAGTGCGAGGCCGCGGGCGAAGGCCCCATTCGCCTAAAAACGTGTCTCCATATTGCGCGGCAAACTATCGAACATTGGCTCGCGAGGCAGCCGCGCGCAATGGATACCGGGTTGACAACTCGATCAGATCGCGTTGGCTCGCGAGGCAACCCGGTATCCATTGCGCGCGGCTGCCTCGCGAGCCAATGTTCGATAGTTTGCCGCGCAATATGGAGACACGCCTTTAGCCTAGCTACACCACTGGGTAAGAAGTCATTATGATCAGCTATGGATTTGTTCAAGGCTAGACTGCATGGAGCTATTGAAGCTGATTTATCTCATGTTAATATGTGACGTTCCACGAAAAAGGTACCTTAAGGCGGCCGGCGCTTACGTGGCATAGCACCGCAATGATATTGGAGCGGCGTAAATAATAGCATAAGCGCCAACCGCCATAAGGTACCTTAACCCGTGGAACGTCACATATTTCATTAAATTTTCACTTCTTTTAACATGGATTTTATTGATCTGGATCTTGGTTTTCATTCACTCAAATTTCAATAACAAAACTTCCGTGAAACACAGACATATTAAATATATTGAGAACGGGTCACTCACGTATTTTAAGTCGAAAAACATGTAGAGCGTTACGTGAGTGACCAGGTCTTAATATATTTATTAATTAAAATTATAGCCACGTACGACTTCGTGCCCGTCGCTGTCGAGACAGCTGGGCCCTGGGGATGGGAGGCACGAGAGCTTTTCAGGGAGCTTGGAAAGCGCCTCAGAGAAAAGGGGAATGACTCCCGTTCCGAGTCATGGCTTGTCCAACAGGTCTCCATCGCCATACAGCGGGGTAACGCTGCTAGTGTGATGGGGACCTTTGGACCTGGCATGGCTCAGAACGGGTTTAGTTTCTTAAGTTTTATACATACATAATATGTCAAATTTAATAAATTATATATATTTTCATTAAAATTGTTTTAAAATTTATGACATATTTTAATATAAATGAACATAATTATTTAATTTGTAATTTTATGGGAATGCCCCCATGGCACCCACCTTAAGTAAGACTTTTTTAGTTTCCTCGTTAGGTATCCAGGCATCTCGGCGCCTGTCAGCCTCCTTGTCCACAGGTTGGTCCTACGAAAGGAAAAACCACTAGTAATATTATAACCCCATAAGACCCACCCTACAAATATTCCTTATTTTTAATTTGAAGCTTGATTGATAGTAGATTAGGGTGATTTTCGTTGATTTTAAAAAACAATGAAACAAAAGAAATTGTACTTTATTCAGTTTATAAAAGGTTCAAATTAAATTGAAACAGAGTGTCCATTGTAAAGCACACTGGGCCTTACGAGGCTATAACAAATCTTGATGTGTCTTTTAATTGCAAAACACATTTTTAAAATAAGTCACGGCAAATATGTAACAATTATGAATCGAATACGATCATTTATATTCTTCTGCTTTCATAAGTAATAGTTACTGATTTTTAAAAAGCGTTTTTCAATTAAAAGACATGTCAAGATCGCTTACCTTCCCTCAAGTTCTTTCTAATGCTAAAAAAACCGGCCAAGTGCGAGTCGGACTCGCGTTCCAAGGGTTCCGTACATTACTAAATTTTTAACAATATATTTTTTTATATATGTGAAACGCGAGTGAATTGCCTTTAAAAAACCCATAGGGGTTGGATCAAAAACTAAGTAATTGGTCCGACTCACGCTTGACTACATATTTCTAATAGGTTTTCCTGTCATCTATAGGTAAAGACCTATTTTATGTATTTTTTTCAAAATTTTAGACCCAGTAGTTTCGGAGATAAAGGGGGGGAATGGTCATTTTTTGCATATTTTCTTGAATTACTTCTAAACTGTTTATTCTAAAATTATAAAAAAAATATGTTTGAGATTCTCACATTGAGCTCTTTCATTTGATATGTAACACGATATAGTTTGAAAAACTTTATTTTTTGATTTTCTCATTCATTCATTTAAAAGTGGCCTCCATGTTTAAAATTCATTTGTTTACGTTACGTGTCCGTCTTTGGGTCACAAACTTACATATGTGTACCAAATTTCAACTTAATTGGTCCAGTAGTTTCGGAGAAAATAGGCTGTGACAGACGGACAGATAGACAGACAGACGCACGAGTGATCCTATAAGGGTTCCATTTTTTTCCTTTTGAGGTACAGAACCCTAAAAAACGAACTATAGTGCATATCAGAGTCTTACAACCACTGCAACTGGAGGGAGGTTTGATATTTTGATGATAATATTCGATTGTTTGGTAAAACACTTGTTTCTGAAAAACCTTATTAGTTTTACTATCAAGATTATTCATGTTTTGAAAGTGATTAAACATTAAAAGTGTTTGTAGTCTGGATTAGGCTTACAACTTAAAAATGCAGGTTCAATTCCCTTTCAAGCCAAAGTTTTAGATGTTTGGTAAAACTTGAGGGCATCTATCAAACAAGAATTAAATGCTATTCAGTGTTTTGATAAAAACATACCAAAAAAGGTGCTTGAAACATAAATAATTAAAACATGCTATACATAAATTGTCTATAATCATAAGATACAATGAAAATAAAACTAAACTGTAAGTATTAGGTACCTTGACAGCAAGACCGTCCATAGCCTCACTCAATATATTGGGAGTAGCAATCCCACTCATCGCCATTTGCGGCTCCGGACCAATCGTGTCGAAGAACGTCGAAGGGTCCGGCAGACTAGTCGCGGGCAGGGCTGTAGTACCGCTCACAGTCGGCACTACGCTTCCGAACTTCATTTCATCGCTCACTTTCAACTGAGAGAAAGACGCGGTCATATTTGTGGGAAACAGATTAGATGCTGCCGGTTGACTCACTGAAATCAACAAAGCGGGTGTTAGATGCACTGTAGCGTGTATAACATATGGTAATTACGCTTTAAATAACAGTAAAAGCAGCCGAAATGATACCTTCACTTTCGCCCAGGTAAACGCTCTGTATCATATCAGAGGGCGATGTCCCGATTTCGTCGAAGAACTGGGAGGCGGGCGGCACTTCCGTCTCGCCAAAATACTGGCTTAATGACGGTTTATTGTCCATTTTATGATTATTTTCTTATCTGCCCTTATCTCAAAAATTATCATCATCTGACGGTTTTAAAGTGTTTTTCGCATAGATTAACCTCGAACATGGTTCATACATTTTGAAAGAAAAACACATACATGGTTATAAAACTACGAACGTCTCTGTCAGTGTTACTAGCACAAAAACACAACGAACGAATAACAGATGAATAACAGTTAATTTTTTCCTTGTAAATTATATTATTTTATGTTTAACAAAGGTTAAAATATGATAAATTAAATGGGATTTATTGCTCAATTTTCATTTTCATTTGCTACATTATTAACTTGAATTTTGGTACATCCTAAAATATTACCCCGGTCACCCTAATGAACGCAGCTGTCAGTTGAATTAAAAAGTCAACAACACCCACAAGAATTCCCATCAAAAATCTCTTATCAGCATATTTAATTCGCGACTTTATTGTTGATACACGTTGCAGGTGCGTTCGTAATGCGTCTAGACCGCATTCCGCGCGAGTCTAGTCAGCATGATGACTGTTAACCACCCGTTTCTGTACATTTGGTCGAATGTTAGTTTTGCACTGTTAGATGGTTATTTCTCGTTGTTTGCCGATTACTGAGCGGTTTTCTTGTATGTTTGTGTGCAGGCGCAGATGACGAACCAGGCGTCCCCCGTCGAGGAGCAGGAGAAGCTGCTGGACGAGGCGCTGAACGTTGTCAAAGTCCAGGTTCAATTCGTCAATTGTTTCTATTTAAATCTATTGACCTAAGTGGGAACGGTTGACGGAAGCTATTGAGGGGCGTTCGTCAGTGGCGTGCAGTGGAGATAAGACTTAAATCGGGCTCTAGAAGAGTCATTCTTGAAGGAATGTAACGCAAACTATAAAAATCGGCAACTTTTTTTTTGGTCATTTTGTATGGACTGCCTACCCTAGTGCCTACCTTTTTTTGTATGCACTGCACGCCACTGGCGTTCGTTCATCAATATTGCTTCTATAACCATAAAATATACCTTTCAATGTTATCATAGCACTTTATTATGTTTATCTTAGTGAATCATTGTCGAAATATACTGATATTAGAGGACTATATGTTGCTTACTGCAAATCCATGTTTTGCATCTTTCTGATGTGTAAATTACCACTTATTCTTTGTTATTTTCTTACTAAAATATCACAGACAGTACCACAATCAATAAATCAATATCTCGGGACATCTTACACAGATCAACCTAGCCCCAAACTAAGCAAAGCTTGTACATAATGCTGCTAGGTGACGATATATATACTTATATACTTACATACAAAACACCCATGACTAGAGGGCGGAGTACCGGTGGCAAATTTCACACAAAAGGTATGGAGTCGTTTTTATAATTATTATTTTAGGCTTGAATAATAAAATTATTCATTTACCTAATGTACTTAGTATGGTACCTACTCGTAAATTGGAAGTAAGTACTTAACACTATGCACTAAAATTCCGATAGAAGAAAGTTTTCTGGTAATAGATATAGTTAGGACTATTTTAAGCCTCCAAGGAAGTGAAACCGTGTGAAATAAACTCGAATTGGTTCTAGATAGAAACCCAGATGCTTACGAATTAAGGAATATGATTACAATGGAAAATAATAAACAAGTCCTTAAACATGCAACCATGACATCGGTAGATGTAGAGCGATCGTTTTCCACTCATAAATGGATCTTCAATAAATTAAAAAACCGATTCACTCCGAAAAACCAGGAACATGTGGCCATAGTCCAGTCATTTTATAACATGGATACGCACTTAAGTGTAGATTGTGAGGAGGACCTCGAACACATAATTCCAGTCCTCAATTGTAATTGAATGGTCTTGAAAATAATATATCGTTTGGCAGGTATAACTTCTTAGTCTAGTATTTAGTACCTAATGATAATGTTTTGATAAGAAAACATATTATTATGTATTATAGATATTAACAACATATTACATTATATTTGTATGCTCGTAAGATAATTTCTATAAGTTGCTAAAAATTATTATGCAAAATTAATCATTTATTCGTTATTTATTTAATCATAAGAATACTTAGGCGACTCCATACATTTAGTGTGAAATTTGCCACCGGTACTCCGCCCTCTAAAGTCCATTCCAATAGAACTTGCTAACTTTGTAAACAAAAGACGTAACTTTGTTTTGTCACTGTTTCTCCTTGAATTTTCACATCATCTCATCAAACACCATTGAAACACATACACTATACACTATTAAAGCGGTCGTACCGTAAAATACGACAATATATAACTGTATCTTGGATATTTCATTAAAAGTTTAAAATGGTTTCATAAGTTAGGTTATTAGGCCCTGATGTAATGACGTTTTTGTTTCTTTTACATTCTACAATTGTCTATGATGGGTAGTGTTGTGACTAAAGTTGGTGATATACTCGTAAAGCCGCTATACACTACGCGACACACGGTCTGTACCTGCCAACGCGGTTATATACACTACGCGGTAGTTTGACAATTTTAATTTCAATAAATATGTAAACTCAGATTAATCGTTTTAATTCCTTTTTTTTAAATAACCTTTTCCATTCTTTCGCATTATTTTTAAACATTATTTTTAAACTACGGAAAATTATAACTGGTCGTTTTGGACTGTTCATACATAAAAATCTACCCTACATTTGACAAAATAATGACTGTTGAATGATTGACGGTTTCAATATTATTTTACTCGTTCACTGTTTTTCTTGGCATGTACGCGTATCTTACTTCTTTGTTATTGAATTTAAGAGATATCTGTTTCTCGCTCTCACTTATGGATGCGACGCACCAAGTTCGTGATGCAGTGCGATAGTGTGTTGCGGCCTTAAGTAAAGGACTAAGTAAGACTCTTGCCCATCACTAGCAAATTCATCATTCAGAGACAATTTCAATATGGCGGTTTGTTTACATAGGTTGCAAGTTCTATTGGAATGGACTTTACCCATGACTCAAGAACAAAATAAATATTTGTGCTCATCACACAAATAAATGCCCTTACCAGGATTCAAACCCAGGACCATCGGCTTCACAGGCAGGGTAACTACCCACTAGGCCAGACCGGTCGTCAAAATCACCTAAAATGCAATACCATCCATCTTTCTGGGCAATAATAATTGTGATTTCAGTTGTTGTTAAATGAGGGTTTCTTTGCAGGCATTTCAGATGAAGCGATGCCTGGACAAGTCGAAGCTGATGGATGCCCTGAAGCACGCCTCCACCATGCTCGGGGAGCTGCGGACCTCGCTGCTCTCGCCCAAGAGCTACTACGAACTCTGTATCCTTTACATGGAACCAATAAACTAGAATAACTATAGAGGTCTAACTAGAACTCCAAATGTATTGTGCCACGAGTGACTCGACAATTTTTTTTTATGCATCTGAAAGTTAGAGCATTTAAAAAAACTAGAGTCACCTTTAAGAGCTTACCCCTCTGCCGAAAACCTTGCACATTTGTGCAAACTTTTGTATGGACTGACATGGCTATTTGTACGTTACATACAAATCATGTAGAAATAGCAATAGATTAGACGTCCCCTCCCCCGCAAAAATCGGCAGACTGCTTTGTCTGATCTGAAATCTTTACTGCTTTGATTAGAATGATTAGTTTGGACTGGTTTATCCATGTTATTCTCACATATTTATTACGATGTAGTTTGAAAAACTTTATTTTTTAACTTTATCATTTACCCTCATGTTTACAATTCATTTGTTTACGTTACATGTCCGTCTTTGGGTCACTAATTTACATATGTGTACCAAATTTCAACTTAATTGGTCCAGTAGTTTCCGAGAAAATAGTCTGTGACAGACGCATGAGTGATCCTATAAGGATTCTGTTATTTCCTTTTGAGGTATGGAACCCTAAAAAAAATATTATTATATCTATAATAACTATCTCTTTTATAACCGAATCTCTCATCTCTTTCACCATCGTGTACCTAATTGGCTCCATTGTTGTAAACTACCAGCGACCATAACCAAACTGCACACGGTCTAATAAACTCGACACTCGCACAGCTATAAATTAAGTAAGAATTAACTTACTTTACAATGGTGGAGGGTAGAATAAGTTTTCTGCCGACAAACTGCTATGCAGTTTGGCAGATAAGTAACAATAATTAATGTAACTTCTCTTTTAGTTATAAATAAATTTAATAAGTTTTTGGCAAAAATTTCATTTTTGGTACAAGCTTTTATCGCTGACTGTACTTTTCTTACGACAGACAACTAATACTCATCGAGACAATTCTAAAAACCCCTCACACAATTAGGTTGCGTTGTTTCATCACAGGGTTCCTATGGCCACCTCCTGTCTCCATCATCAGATCAGCTCGATGGTACCATAATATTGCATTGTCATCCGATTTATACATGCATGCAAAATTTCAGCTCAATCGGAAACCTCCCGGTGGATCAAATTTAACTTGCATGATTTGATTACAGACAGACAACGGTGAGGTGAAAGTAAATAAAAGCTTGTAAAAAAAAAAAGAACTCGACACAGCAATGACAAATGTTACGTGTCCAGAATCACGGCCACTTCTTTCCGCATGAATTTCCACGCGACGAAAATAGAAAAACTAGCGTACATACATTTTCTTAGCCCGCCCACCCAGACATGGCCATAACGGACGAGCTGCGTCACCTCGAGCTGTACCTGCTGGAGGAGTTCCGCCGCGGGCGCAAGGTCGCCGACCTGTACGAGCTGGTCCAGTACGCGGGCAACATCGTGCCGCGACTCTACCTGCTCATCACTGTGGGCCTCGTCTATATCAACACTAATACTAGCCTGCGCCGAGACCTGCTCAAGGTAAGTCTATTTCCTTCTCAACGAGTGTAAAAACGTGACGTCGAATTAAAAAAATACGAGTAGATGACTTAAGAAGAAGAAGAATAATTTGTTATAAGCTTAATAGCACCGTTCGCAGACGTTTGTGCTTGTTAAAAATTAAAATCAACAATACTTGTTGTAGGATCTGGTGGAGATGTGCCGGGGCGTGCAGCACCCGCTGCGCGGGCTGTTCCTGCGCAACTACCTGCTGCAGTGCACGCGCAACGTGCTGCCGGACTCCCACGAGCCCGAGAACGAGAATGAAGGCACCGTACGTTTTATAGCCATTAGAGCTCCCACCGACGCACTGGAAGACATAACTTCCTCTGACTATAATAGGGGATATTACTGCAATGTTCTGCCGCCAGAGTGCAGCACTACCGACTCAGTAAATTCATAGACTAACTTATACATACTGTGCCTTAAACTGTTTTTTGACAAGTTTTCACAGACAATAAAACATGACACTGATGCATCAAGGCGGTTTGTTAACAAGGGCCTAGCGGTAAACGCGAAAATCGAAATTTAGTTTCTGCCTCTTTATCGCTCGACTATGCAAGAGTGATAGAGAGGTTAGATAACGAAATTTCGATTTTCTTGTTTCGCGGTAGACCCCCAGATTGTGACAGATAGTGATAGGGGCGCTACCTACGCAGAGTTTCGCGTAATATTCCCGCCCACTTGCTCCATCTCAATAACCCGAGGTTAAGCAGTTTAACCGGTAACCCAGTGTCAAATTGTACTGCTAATCATGGTAACTCCAGGTTTAACCGGTTAACCCCATGTTAGTGAAATGGTGCAAGTGGGCCTAATTGACCAGGCGGATCGAAGGTCTCCGTTTCACCTTGTACACATTTTTTGTCGTATATACAGTGACAGTAAGTATTAGCTACATTGAATTCGCCTTATTTCCTCAGGTTCGTGACGCGATCGACTTCATCCTGATGAACTTCGCGGAGATGAACAAACTGTGGGTCCGCATGCAGCATCAGGGGCACTCGAGGTAATATAATAGAAAATAGAATTACAATGTAGTCGCGAGTGAATTTAATCGCCCATAAGGTTACTTCTGATCACGAAAATGACCTCATACAAGTGCGAAATTATATCGGACTATCCAAAATCAACAAATAAAAATCTCGATGCAATCAAATGTTATCATTGCGGCGAAATCACCGAATTAAATGGATTCTACGATTGGATTGATAACCAAACCAAGATCAAAACATTGAAATGCAAAAAATGCAGCAAGCATACAAGCGTAAAGGTATTTATCAACACTATAATAAAGAAAAATCAAGTCGGTTTGCCCACTTGCGACACAAAATATTACATTTACTCAACAGATGAGTCTAAAACTAGGCAGGGCAGGGGCCCGCTCTGCAAAGGCTCGAACTGCAAACAACCAACATTCACGAAAGTTATCGACCAGGATCGATTTCTTAACAGAGAAATAATAACTTGTCAACATTGTGGCATTATAAACGAGATTACTGCAACCAGTTCTTCGCTTCGAGATGCACCGATTGGCAAAAAAGTCGGCGAATGGCTAACACAGAATAGACTAGAAAAATCGCGTCAAGAACAAATCCAAAAAAACCTAAAAAGGTTCGACCAAATACATAACCCAAAAAGAGCTAGAAAGCAAGACAATGTGGACACGAAAAACCGTACTATGCCCACGATTGAAATATCAAATAGCTTTCAAGGTCTCCCAACCGATAATGAAGGAACTGTTACGCCAACAATTTCAGTGGCCGACGAAAGTGAGCGTAAGGCAGATGACTACGCGAGTGACTCAAGCACCTACAGCAAACGCAAACATCGAACAAGCCCGTCGTTCCAATTTAAGACAGCAAAGCGAAGGCGTCCCCAGGAGCCTAAAAATGCTCGTGAATCAGTAGTTATCAACCAACATACCGTAGATAAGCCCACAGTTAACAATGAAAAACAAAATACAACGAAACGCCTTCCGGCAGTAATCTGCACCAATGACTTATGGTTGGATTCCGCCACAATATTTAGAGAAATTCTGCAGCTCGCTCAAAAATATAATTGTGGCGTAAAATGTGACCGCGAATCGGGTAAGATAACCTACACGCCTAAAACCCTTGAAAACAGATGTCAACTTATAAATGAACTGAAAAACAGAGCAGACTTTGAATATCACACGCATGGAACTAAGCTCGAGAGGCGTCCGTCGAAAAAATTCGTTGCTAAAGGTATACTTTCAAGTGGATATACCGAAGAGGAAATAATACATGACATTGAAACTAGATATGGTCTAAAACCAGAACGGGCCGTACCGCTCAAAAACTCAGCGCTCCTCCTCATATTTAATGGGGACACAGACACGCGTGATATAAAATGCATCTCGACAATACTCTGTCAAAAATCAAAAATAGAAAAGTACAAAGTAAAGATAACAGCAGTAACACAATGTAAACGTTGTCTTAATTTTGGCCATGTACAAGCACACTGTGGTATGAAACCCCGCAGTGACACTGAAAACGTAATAGACAACGAAGGTAACACATCACAGGTTTGCTCAAACTGCCGTCAGCCTGGTCACACGGCAAGACAAGCCAAATGTCCCCTATTCCAAAAAGAAATAAACAGGCAACGTGAAAGACGTCTCCAATTAATAAATGCTAATAAACAACGCAACACATTTATATCTAATCAAATACTTTCAACAACCCGAGCGGGTACATCATATGCAAATGCTACGAATGCTACAACAACAGGACAACAGTCAGACAACACACAAAATGTTACATTGACAGCTACACAAGGAAAAACCAATGTGACCTTGGAAAAAGTGTTAAACATTCTCCAAATAATGCAACAGCAAATGATGCAACAAATTGAGCAGTTGACAATGATCATAACCGAAAATGCATAACTTAAATCCAACAGCTAAAATAAATAAACTTCGCATCTTACATTGCAATGTGTGCGGATTGAAGAAAAAAATTATGGAAATCAAACATTTAATACAAAAATATGAGCCTCATATAGTAGTACTCAATGAATGTAATACAGATTTTGACAAGTATATGTATATTATATCGAATTATGACAAATTAACTGATACGACACAACCTCACCTAGGCACAGCTATGTATATAATAAAAGGTCTGCGATGGAACCAAATACAGCTTATACCTGGGTTTGACGATGGCGAAAGAAAAATAGAAGGAGTCGCAATCAGACTATGTACAAATCATACAACTGGAAGCCAAATTACGATTAGAGGGCTTTATATACCACACGTCTCCTACGGGCACATAAAGAGACAATTACAACACCTACTTGAAGACGATAATTGCATCAATATTGGTGATTTGAACCTAAAAATGAGGTCACTCAAACATCGCAGAACGGTAGGAGCAGGACTAGCTATTCAAAAATACGTTGATGAAGGTCACTGCAAACTAATTCATACAAATAAACCTTCAAGACCAAACTACGCTGGCGAACAAATCCTAGACGTCGCTCTCGTTACTGGTTCCATGCAACATGAAATTGGTGAGGATTGCCGGCAGATCGAGTCGATATCATCAGACCACATGCCGTGGTTGTTCACAATGACCTTACCCACAGAATTACAAATACAGAAGTTTAGATGTATGAAACTACTCCTGAATGACAAGAAGACGCAACAACTATATAAAAAAACTATCGAAGATGGCTTAGATCCAAACGAAACTATTGGAAACGACAGAGCGTTAGAAATGTATATTCAAAAACTTGAGGATGTAATCACCAATGCCTTAGATCTAACAGCACCGGAAAAGGTTATAAAACAGAAAGATAGTCTTCCGTCTAATATTCAAAATCTTATACTCTGGCGAAATGAATTAAAACAAAACGTTAAAAAGACACGCGGTCATCCTATTGCAAAACAACTTTATAACGAAGCTAAGGCACAAGTGAGAACATCATTGGAATTGCACAGGGAAAATGGCTGGAAGAAAATTATCGAGAGCAACAATGATAACAGAGCTAAATTGTGGAAAATACAAAGAACACTTAAAAAACCAATACCTAAACTACCTATGCTACCAAGTTGCACGACTGAAACTGACACTATATAGTACATTATTGTCGAGGCTCGGAAGTAGCTACTTGCAGGCTGAGGATTCGTTTTAAACGGACGACCTTGGGAGTCCGTTTAATTGAATCCGAAGCCAGCAAGTAGCCTTCCAGCCGAGTCATATATAGTGCTTTTCTCAAAAATGGTGCAAGAAATATAAATATCATAGAAATATTTTACAAAACCAACGTTCTTACGTATATATTTTCACAGAAAAAAGCCCTTGCCGCCTTTTTATTTTTTTAATAAAAAAATAGAAGTGTATTTTTCTGCCGAAAATACGCCAACCTATTTGAGACAACTAAATAGTCGCGGTACTAATCATCTGCTTGGCTGTTTAATGGGCCTGTGCCTTCATTTAATATGGCAATTTCAAATTTTAAAAAGTTTGGAACTCGACAAATAATGGAATTTGTATGCAACATTGCAGTCCCAAAAGCGAGACTGCAATGTTTTTAACTTTTTAATTTTTGAGTGACCATAAACTACGCGCTTCGCGACCTATTTTTTAGACGGCAAAGTCGACTTTGCCGTCCATTTTTGAGAAAAATACTTTAGTTGATGCTGCTATAGTCAAAAATTCTATAATCTCAGAAACTGATTCTGGAGTTGAAATAACAACCCCATTTCAACCATTGGAAGAAGCATCACCAGAAGAGGTTAAAAAGGCTATATTCAGTTTTAAAAATAAAAAAGCTCCAGGTCCCGATCGAATTAAAGTGGACGCTATTAAATTAGCCGGCCCAGCATTTTGGAAAGGACTAGGAAAAGCTATCAACTACGTACTGTCTACAGGATACTATCCAAACAAATGGAAACTTGGCGAGTGCATATTCTTGCATAAATCAGGAAAAAACCACAAAGACCCTAAGTCATACCGACCTATCACATTAATAAATATAATGGGCAAAATCTGTGAACGAATTATGTACAAAAGAATAATGGATGTATGTAGTGTACTAATTCCCAATTTCCAACACGGATTTATGAGCGGTAAAGGAACCAGCACCCAGATCCTAAGGACATCCAAGTTCATCTGTGACGCACTGGCTGAGGGTCACAGTGTGGCCATGATATCAACCGACCTAAGCAAAGCTTTTGACTATTAACCATAAAGGACTCACACGTAAACTCCAAGATGCTGACATACCAAATAACGTCATCAAGCTTATTGAAAACTATCTTGCCAATCGAAAAATAAGAGGCAAATACAGAACGGTTACAGGAGAAGAAAAAATTGTGCCTAACGGTGTACCCCAGGGGTCTATATTGGGACCAGTGATATTCAATCTCTATGTGCACGACCTACCGAATACAAAAATCGCGGGACAAATGCTCTCCCAATACGCGGACGATCTTTGCATATTAAACACATCTGAAACACCTGACCATGCTACGACAAGGGCTACATGGGCGGCTGAAGAAATTATAGACTACTATGAACGATGGGGTTTACAGTGCAATGTGGATAAAACCGAGTGTATAATGTTTACAAGGAAACAATCCAGAAGCACTTCGAGAAAAGGCTACAAACCGACTGTGAAGCTTAAAGGGTCAGTACTAGAATATAAGGAAAGCGTAAGATATTTGGGCGTGATACTGGATAAGAGACTTAGTATGAACGAACATGTTAAGAAGGTAATCGCTAGAGCTAAAAGTGTGAGGGGAATGCTTTCTCCAATAATTGGATGGTATTCTAAAGTAAATATAGAAACAAAATTAACCGTGATTCAAGCATGCCTACTACCTATTATCGATTACGGTATAGTACAACTACTTCCTAGAATTAGCAAGACGAACCTTCAATCAATTGAGCGTCAGTACAGAATGGCATTAAAGTCGGCTGGCAACTTCCCTAGATCACTTCCAACATCTACCCTATGGGAAATGCTTGATGAAGACCCATGGCACATAAGAGTACATGACCTACACCATGATATGATACGGAGACTGGATAAACTGTGCATTCAAGGGTTAGATACTCCAGGTCCAACGTACACAAGATACGGTCAATTCAACCCAATGTTGCTCAGCACAAGAATCGGGGAAGTGCCATATATAGATAAGCTAGGGAGGGGTAACCGCGTCAGCAAGCGTAATATTCCTCCTAGGGCTCCTTTGTTATGAATGAATTCTGAATTCCTCCATAACCTAATATGTAAAATATACACATAGATTAAATTACTAGATCTTTAAGACATATGTAATTTTACCCACACCCGCTAAGCGGACATAATTTGTAACAAAAAGATATACAATAAATATGTTTCTATTCTATTCTATAATAGAAAATAATAGACATAGCTATGCGTAGGTGGCACCACTAGCACATACAGTAAACATGATGTGTGATCATGCGTCACTAGGTCAATCACATGGCCTACCGTGAAACACGACAATCGAAAGTTCGGTTTCTGCCTCTCTATCACTCTTGCTTAATTCGATCGATAGAAAGGCAGATAAAGAAATTTCGACTTTCGCGTTTCGCGGTAGGCCACCTGTAAACAAACCGTCTTGGCCCTTGGTGCATCAATGTCATAGCGAAAACTTCTTAAAAGACTGTTTAAGGCCTAGTATGTACTCTATAGTTTACTAAACAAATTAGTGCTGCACTCTGGCGGCCGAACATTGCAGTTATAGGGAGTATTACAAATACAATCAATTAGCTATAAAACACTCCCTCCCTGAAAAACTTCTGCTTATGACTTTTCTTTGACAAAATATAAGTTAAATGAGATTTTTGGAAATTTTACGCAATCTCAATACAAATTTCAACTTTTTTTAATACCACGTCGGCGGCAAACAAGCATACGGTAAACAGTCACCATAGCCTAAGGTCACCTCTTCCAGGGGTTACATGCGCGCTGCCGACCCCTTATAAATCTGTACACATCTTTTTTCAAATGTTTGTAATCAACTATTTGTAACATTTTAATTATAGTATTTGATTTTTAACAGAGAAGCATTAATTAGTATTAGTAATATAGGGTAATTGCGTCAGTTTACCGTCCGGTGTCAGTTTCCGTCCGCTTGACGGATTAGTAAATAATACATTTCATTTTTAATTGGCTATACTTGCAAATATAATTTTTATGTATGTAATTGTTTAGATATTAAGTATGCAATAAGTCCAAATTTGTGCAGCAATGAAGGTTTATACTGAAATTTCGTCAAGTGGACGGAAACTGACACCGGACGAAAACTAGCACAAGGACCCTATTGTCATTTGTCCAGGGACAAGGAGCGCCGTGAACGCGAGCGCTCCGAGCTGCGCATCCTCGTCGGAACTAATCTGGTGCGCCTCAGCCAGCTGGAGTGCGTCACGGTGGCCGAGTACAAGCGCTGCGTGCTGCCCGCCATCTTGGAACAAGTCGTGTCGTGTCGAGACGCTATAGCGCAGGAATATCTACAAGAATGCTGTATACAGGTATTTATATTCAATATACGCATGATACATTTTCAACTCACACAAAAACTAACAGATAATCGAAATCTAACCCTTGGAACGCGAGTCCGACTCGCACTTGGCCGGATTTTCTGATTCTGATTGTTATTAATTACCTTTTGGGTACGGAGAAACAAATCAAAATGTCAACATGCGTTTGATCCATTTCCCCGGTGTTAAAAATTAAAATGTAAATAAAGTAACCACCTTCATAAAAAATAAAACAAATCAAAATCAAATCTCAAGGCCCCAGTACACAATGGGCCATTGCCGGCCACTACAAGGGACGCAGCCATGCGGTAGAATGAGATAGCAATATCACTTGCTCCCTCTAACGCATAAATGCGGCCTTTTATATATTTTTTTTATAGTTCCCTTTATAGTTGCCGCAGCGCAAAATGTAATTTCGTCATTTATTTTAGAGATGCAACGGATAGTTGTTTGGCTGGATACCGGATATTCGGCCAGACCATCGCCCGAATATCCGGTATCCGGCCGCCGAATATTCGGCCAGCGGAACTATACCTACATTTCGGTTTTTCAGGTGCGCATTTTGCAGGTTTGACCTGTTTCCTAGTAAACGTTCGCGCGGACTCATTTCCAGGTTCGAAATGAGTGCGCGTGCAAGTCAGTGGAATGATTAAATTGTTTTAAAATAATAAATAAGTACGATTATGACCGTTGATTCGGTCAAATTGTGTTTTTTGAAAAACTAATTATAGCCAGCATTCTATGAATGTAGTATGATACCTTTGGGTATGGTGCTTTACGCAGGCTAGCGTCCCGTCCCCTCCCCCTGACGCAACCCCCCCCTTTTAGCATAAATATGTCCCGGTTGGGAGTTTTTTTTGTTTTTTGGGGAAAGTATACAATATAGGAAAAAAGTGTCAATGAAAGAAATGTTCCCTATTAAATTCTAAACAAAAAAGGTTATATTAATTTTTTTGATACGACGCACCATATTCATGTTATGGCTTGATGAACTTCGACAAAATTTAACCGTTAAAAAACTTGCAGAAGATCAATATAACATAGTACGTGATAGTACTAAAAGAAATCATACAGGACAATAACCTTGCAAGCTTATTTTCCGTATAAGATTTTTTTCAGTACTATCACGTACTAACTTATAATGCACTTCAACAAGTTAATACATGAATATGGTAAGTCTTACTAAAAAGTTGTATATAACCTTTTTTGTTTAAAATTTATTAAGGATTATTTCTTACCTTGACACTTATTTCCTAACTCTAATACTTTTCTCAAAAATAAAAAAAAACCGTAAACCGGGACATATTTCATGCTAAAAGGGGGGGTTGCGTCAGGGGGAGGGGGAGGGACGCTAGTGTGCGTAAAGCGCCATACCCAAAGGTATCATACTACATTCATAGAATGCTGGCTATAATTAGTTTTTCTTGCCCATACATTAGAACATAATTTAACCGAATCACGTGTCTGTTTCTTAAATCCAATTTGTTTACTCCGAAATCAAGCAATGTTACTATCCGGTATCCGGCCGGATAGTAAAATAAGGGCCGGATAGTAACCGGATATCCGGTGCATCTCTAATTTATTTATTTAAAGGTGTTTCCCGACGAGTTCCACCTGGCGACTCTCCAGCCCTTCCTGAAGTCCTGTGCGGAACTGCAGCCGGGCGTCAACATCAAGAACATCATCACGGCGCTGATTGAGCGCTTGCAGCATTATAGCCAGGTAGAACTGATGGATGATATACAGGGTGCTACTGACCATGGGGCTTTAAATCCAGGGCTCGTTTCTACTCGCTAAACTGAGGTACTTTTATTATGGCACCAACCCCGAAATCGCGAAAAAAATTTTTACATTTTCATACATTTTTTCTGATCAGATATCGACGTTCTTGACCGATCAAAGTGGCGTGCTCTTGTGTTGGAGGCCAAGACTCATTTTGGGTCATCGCGCCAACCAAGTAAGTAGTAAGATGTCGACGTTTTCTAAGGAAAAGCCAAAAAAATTTCCCCGATTTTAGGGTTGGTCCCATAGTAAAAGTAGCTCAGTTTAGCGAGTAAAATCAAACCCTGGAATTAAAGCCCCATGGTCAGACACATATTGTATAAAATATGAAGTTAACATTATGTTTAGTAGTAAATAAAATAAATCATTTAGCCTATATACGTCCCACTGCTGAGCACAGGCCTCCTCTCATGCGCGAGAGGGCTTGGACTATAGCCCCCACGCTAGCCCAATGCGGATTGGGGACTTCGCATACACCGTTGAATTTCTTCGCAGATGTATGCAGGTTTTCTCACGATGTTATCCTTCACCAAAAAGCTTGTGGTAAATATCGAATGATATTTCGGGCATAAGTTCCGAAAAACTCATTGATACGAGCCAGGATTTGAACCCGCGACCTCCGATTGAAGGTCGGACGTTATATCCCACCCTGCAACCACCGCTATTTGTACTATTTTAAAAATTTTCTAAAACATAGATGTGACATGATATTGACATGTAATATTTTAAGAATATTATGAATAAATGAGTATGAGTATGAGTATTAAAGGCTGCCTCATATGTGTTGAAATGTAAACCATTTTTTAGGGTTCCGTACCCAAAGGGTAAAACGGGACCCTATTACTAAGACTTCGCTGTCCGTCCGTCCGTCTGTCCGTCTGTCTGTCACCAGGCTGTATCTCACGAACCGTGATAGCTAGACAGTTGAAATTTTCACAGATGATGTATTTCTGTTGCCGCTATAACAACAAATACTAAAAACAAAATAAAATAAAGATTTAAATGGGGCTCCCATACAACAAACGTGATTTTTGACCAAAGTTAAGCAACGTCGGGAGTGGTCAGTACTTGGATGGGTGGCTGTTTTTTTTCCTTTTTTTTTTGTTTTTTTTTTTTTGCATTATGGTACGGAACGCTTCGTGCGCGAGTCCGACTCGCACTTGCCCTGTTTTTTTGTCATGATATCAAAATCTTTTTATGCTGGCAAAATAATTTATCTGTGGGTCTTGTTTGCTGACCAATCTGAATAACGGCAGATCAAATATATTCTTTTGAACTGCTGTTAAATGTGAGAGACATATTTAATCCTTGTTACATATTTCGCAGCGAAGCGAGAACGGAGTGAATTTCGTGGTGACAGAGGACGGGCAGGAGCAGCAGGTGCAACTGTTTGAGGTGTTCTCCGACCAGGTGGCGGCCATCACACAGGTACTACCTTATTATAGCTGGAATTGTTGTTGTTATGTTCATTGTACTTTGTGATGTAAACTATTTTCCACATAAAAAAAATTGAAATTGAATTGCTCTGTACTTAGGAAAAAGTTGAATAAATATTGTTTTGACGCGAAAAATATTGTATGGGTTGGCCGACTGGGAAGACCTGGTCCATAGATTTTTTTTACGTCATCATAGTTTTTTGCTATTTTTTCCTAAGCAGAATATAAAACCGAATATATCCTTAAATAGATCCCACTATTTTTGTTACACCCTGTATTAGTATTTGAAATATGAAAACAGAGATTTTAGTGAACTGAAATTTTAACTTGATGAGGATTGTCACTCCAACAGAATAAAATTATGCTATCTATGGCATATGGCATGTGTTCTCTCGTTATCCAAATAAAATAATGTATGTTTACAAACTAGGCAATGCATTCATAATATTGTCTGCCAACAGAGCCGCACCGACATGCCTCCAGAAGACACACTAAGTCTCCAACTCGCACTGCTGAAGCTCGCCCAGCGCTGCCACCCGGACCGGCTCAACTATGTCGACAAAGTTCTGGCCCATACAGACACCATCTGCAAAGATATTCTACAGAACAGGTAAGTTGTTACCCAGAGCCTATGCTATAACAGTTGATGGTGACATTTTGATCTTTATGAAAAGGAAATAGGGTTTATTATGCTAAGATTTGAATTATCCTGGTCACGGCACCTAAATGTAACTACTCCACCTTTAATGCCGTTATAAGAAATCCTTTGAACTTTTTAATTTATCTACCTTTAGGCAGAAACGTGTTTATTATAATTATTAGGGGTCCGGACCGTCCTTCCGTCCGTCCGTCCGTCCGTCCGTCCGTCCGTCCGTCCGTCTGTCACCAGGCTGTATCTCACGAACCGTGATAGTTGAAATTTTCACAGATGATGTATTTCTGTTGCCGCTATAACAACAAATACTAAAAACAATAAAATAAAGATTTAAGTGGGGCTCCCATACAACAAACGTGATTATTGACCGAAGTGAAGCAACGTCGGGCGGGGTCAGTACTTGGATGGGTGACCTTTTTTTTGCCTTTTTTTGCATTATGGTACGGAACCCTTCGTGCGTCCGACTCGCACTTGCCCGGTTTTTACAATACAATACAAATACTCTTTTCTCAAACATGCAATGAAATATTGATGTTATGTTCCTTATAATAGGCTGCGAAGTATGACGTTTCAGGTGCGGCTAGGACAAAAGGTCGTTAATCGAATTTCATACAAATCTTGCAGGCCTAGGCCGGCAAAGTCCTCTTTTTTAATTTTCATTTCACAGATATTTGTGACACAGCATCGTGGCATTCATCCATTAAAAAAAACCCAGAGGCAGTATTTGCTTTATAGTTCGTAATGATTGATGATACGCCTATAAAAAAAAAACAAAAAACAATGTTTGCTATAATTTGCAGTTTTATTTGTATAAAATCAACATGAACTTAATAAATAATACATTATTAACCAAATTCTATAATTTTAAATTATAAATTTAACTACACAAATAAAAACATTTAAAATATTTCATCTAAATGTTAGCGGTAAAAAGGTCTACTCAAACACGCGTAGTTATTTTTTTTAATTGTTATGGAGGTAAAGTTGAAAAATTTTCATTCTGTTTTATTGGATTTATGGTGCGTTGTTGATTTTTTACTTTAATATGAGTTCCGACGAAATAATGAAATTAATATTAATTGTAATCGTAGGTGTTGGAATTGGCAGCGTAAGCAGAATTGATTTTAAATAACTTGCTGCCTCTGCCGCCAAGTCAAAGACGAAGTATGTATATGGTTGCTTATGGCAATTTTATTATTTGAGAAACTAAGAAAAATGGCTTACAATTTATTAAAAACAGTTTAGTGGCATATTTTAAATGAATGTAACTACAAATTCGTCAACACTGTGGAAATTATACTTATTTACTCCATGCATAAAGCAACGATGTATGTGAAACATGATAGCAACATGAAAGACTATGTAAACTTATGTGACGAAAACGACAGTCAGACGGATACAAGGCGAAAAAATCAAAGATACATGAAAATATACGGGTAGTAAAATACACGACTCGTGTAAAACGTGCGAGTGATAATGATATACCGAGGTACGTGTTGGTTATATTTTGGGTGTAGTTTACTTTTAGTTTTTTCTATAAATAAAACTTGGGTTTCGTGGATTTTTTATTTTATTTATTTCATTGCATGTTTGAGAAAAGCACTATACATACCTCGGCGGGAAATGGGGTTGCCCGCGCTCGGACCTATCCTCTATATGTCTATATGTCTTCGGCCGGCAACCCCTTTCGTCCCGGCCTCTGTAGTAATGTACTATTATTGCACACTTCAATAAAAGAACACAATACAAAAGAAAACAGAAATACAAGCAGAGGTAAACAACAGGCGGTCTTATCGCTAAAAAGCGATCTCTTCCAGACAACCTTTGGGTAGCGGAAATTAATAAATTAACATAATGTCAGTAGGTGTTCCATTGCAAATGCAATGAAAGAAACCTATCACTAAATATATCGAAAACAGACAAATTACCATGCAAATAAAAATGAACTAAATAAAAATACATATACAATACATACACATACTTATACACGGTGTAACATGAGTAAACCGAATAATTTTAACAGGGTATTTCTGATCCTGGTCCTGATCATATTTAGAGACAAAAATGTCCTATAAACTTTTTTGAAATTCGCCTACTTTCAGAGATATTATTAATTTAAAAAATAAACAAGTTTTTATTGTTACATAGTGTAAAAGGCCTTTTTGATGGTGATGTTGCTGCTATGGGACGTAGTCTAAATATCCTTATTGATAGATGTCAAAAAATTACAAGTTACACTTTGCAAAAAGTAGGTTCTACCAAAAAAAAATGTAAATATCAATTTTAAGTGACAAGTTTACCAATAATATTTAGTTTTTATGTACAAATACATTCAAAAAATTGAAAAAACAAAACAAAAATAAAATTTTTGTTTTGGCGAAATTGACCTAAACTCATATTACATTTTTTACTTCTTTTGACCTCAGAAATGCGTGGTTAAAATTATTCGGTTTGCTCATGTTACACCGTGTATATAAATACATAATTACTTACGTAAACAGGATAAATTACTTGGACTTTTGTTTTTACTGACCCCTTTCATATGTTAAAGTTGGCCTGCGGGCCGTCTTCGCCCTTCCCTGGCTTAAACAATAAATCATTAAACTATGGTTTGTTCCAGCGGCAAAACGCACTTGGAACAGAACACCCCAGTGTTCAAAGAGCTGATGAAGATCCTGAAGCTTCCCGGCGAACAGTACAAGGACGTGCTCACCCTAACCAAGCTGCAGCACTACAGGCCGCTTATCGCGCATTTACCTCATTCAGGCAGGACCACTTTGGCAGCGCATCTGGCGTCGCTGCTGATTGATGCGGGCACTGTTGTGTCCACTCCTGAAGACGTAAGTATTAAAAATCTGGTATTGTAGTCAAAAAATAAAATACTTATCTTGTGGTAATGTACTGCCTATTTACTATTTATTTTGAAATTATAGAAAGATTTTTGAGATTCCTTTATTTACGTTGAACCAGTGGGATGACACTCCTCCTTTCGGGCAAACTCGGCTCCGTTCGGCTCAGCATTTCTCCGAGCAATTATTAGGGTTGGCACAACTTGACGTCCCTTTGCGTGCACAACCACAGATAAGATAATGACTTGAATTCCGAACCCTAAATGGCCGAAAGGGATAGTGCCATATATTAGAAAGGGACAGCATTGTTCGTCCCCAAATCGCTGTCACACTTTGGTCTTGTAGGAAGTGTCATTTCTGTACGGTAGTTCTATTATTTATTATATGGTTAAATTTCCGTTTTTAGGCCACTAGCTTGCATATACATATGTACCAAATATCAACTTTTTTAATTTATATCCAGGTGGAGTCAGTGTTGTCGATGTTGGACGTGTTGGTCCGCGACCAGCCCGACCAGCCCGCCAACCCGGACCCGGACGACTTTGCCGAGGAACAGTGGCTCTTAGCTAGGTAGGACCTGAAACTATGTTTAGATCGTTATTATAATAATAAGCAAATTGATCGCCATCAATAATCGTCCTGATAAATGCCTACTAATAAAATTGTAAATGCGAAAGTAACTATCTGTCTGTCTGTTACACCTTCACGCTTGAACCGGTCACACTATATGAAAATATGTACTAAAGAGCTGATTTGTTTTTCGCGTTTTTTGGGTTGGCTACATAATCAAAGAAATTAATGTTGACGTACACCCCTCAGTACACACTTACACAGTCACCTCTCAAGAGTATGGGTTAGATTACAGAGTGTGCTCTGCGGACCCCTAGGGCTCCGCGGCCTCCGCGAGAATGCTTGTAATATTCAGAAAAAAAATACAGCTCTTCTATAGGTATATCTGGTCCACCGTGACGATCGAAAAATTTTAATTTGGGGCTCCATCAAATATTCCGCTTACCAAAATGTTTCCGCCCCCAAAAAAAATTTGAGAACCGCTAGGTTAGAAATAACAAAACCAATGTGTTTTAAATGTGAATATCATCATTATCTTTTCAGATTGATTCATCAATTCAAGTCGCCTTCCGCGGACCAGCAGTACCTGATACTGAGCGCGTGTCGCAAAGCCCTGCAGGGCGGCGGAGCGGCCAGGATACAACACACCTTCCCACCGCTCTTGTTCCACGCTTACAGATTAGCTGAGCAGTATAAAGACGAGAAAGATCAGGTAAGTAGTAAATTGAAAGAACATTTAAAAAATTCTGGTGAAAAAACTGTAATGGGAATCCTGGTCACGGCACCACACTGAAATTAAAGAATTATTATATGGTACTGAGACCGACACAAGGTGAACTGATGACCTGGTTAAGGTCGCAGGAGTCCGCTGGATGCGGGTGGCGCAAGACCGGTCATTGTGGCACTCTTTGGGGGAGGCCTATGCCTATGATGATGATGTTGACTGAGACCGAGCTCCAAGTACAATTCGAATGTTTTACGCAGTCTGTCGGATGCGATAGCTGTTTGCTAAGAGTGGATTCCTTTGTCGATTCATAATCCCATATTGTGGATACTGTTTCTGTGCAGGACGAGATGTGGGAGAAGAAATGTCAAAAGATCTTCCAGTTCTGCCACCAGAGCATCAGCATGTTGGTGAAGGCCGAGCTAGCGGAGTTGCCTCTGCGGTGAGTTTAATATGTTATACGTTTAACTTTTAGTACCTACTTTACGATGAAAAGGTCAAGAGCCCATCAACGTGCACACTAGTGCCACTGCTAAATAATCGTGCTTATTTAAATTTAACGAAAGATATTTAAAAAAGGGGGGCCGCTACGTACTCTATTTTGTAGTTAAGTACTTTTCGAATACATCAAACTAGCTTTTACTTTGCTGGATTCGTCAATCTATGCGTCCAAAGTTAAAACGGCCGATTTGTTTTGAGTTCATAGATCAACGAACCCAGCAACATAAAAACTAGTTTGATGTATTCAAAAGGTACTTAACTACAAAATAGAGTACGTAGCGGCCCCCCTTTTTAAATATCTTTCGTTAAACTTAAATAATCACGATTATTTAGCAGTGGCGCTAGTGTGCATGTTGATCCGCTCTTAAGAAAAAATATGATTTCGGGGTTCGTTGACAGTAACAGACGAGACGGTACAGACTATAAATTTATGTATAAATTCTCAGGTTGTACCTACAAGGAGCTCTAGCGATCAGCGAAATAGGCTTCGCGAACCATGAGACGCTCGCCTACGAGTTCATCGCTCAGGCTTTCTCGCTCTACGAGGACGAGATCCCGGACTCCCGAGCGCAGCTACAGGCTCTAACTCTGCTGATAGCTACGGCTGAACAGGCCCGCTGCTTAGGTAATTAAAAACTTTATTTAAATAAGTTTCTAGGTTGTTTGAAAAAATCCTGGGCACGGCACCAAATTGTAACGACATTATCGCTAACGACGGTTTCAGCTGTCATTTTGAAAAATAACCTATTAACCTAAAAACGGGTTCGAAATACATAACCCGTTTTAATTTTGTATTGCGCAAGCCTTTTTGCTCTCCGAGGACGAGAAGGTTCAAAATAGAAAGGGAAGGAATATTTTATCGAAGGCCTATTCGAACGGTTAGATACGGCGAAAATTAGTGTAGGTAGATGAAGTACATAAGGGTGAAATTTTAATTACCAGCCATACTTAGTAATTTTATAGATCATACTGAACAACTTTTGTTATGGGACCAATGCAGAAAACGCAGAAAAAAATGGCTGGTGAAAAA
This sequence comes from Cydia fagiglandana, assembly GCF_963556715.1. Lineage (NCBI taxonomy): Eukaryota > Metazoa > Arthropoda > Insecta > Lepidoptera > Tortricidae > Cydia > Cydia fagiglandana. The sequence continues at coordinate 440,106 of NC_085950.1, read as the reverse complement.
ATTTTCAATCTGTATATAATAACGATGATATATTTGGCAGGAGCTGAGAACATGGAACCACTGCGTACATCGTGTGCCCTCGCGGCCGGCAAGCTGCTGAAGAAACCCGACCAGGCCAGGGCCGCCGCGCTCTGCGCACATCTCTACTGGAAGAGGGACAAAGATGGCAACCCGGTATGTATTCATTTATTTATCTATTATTCATTTTGAATTTTATCGCATATAAAGAACTAAAAAGCATAATATGTGGAGTAAATGTATTAAAGTATTCTTGATTAATATTATTAATAATATCTATTCAATTGTAAGAAGGTGAGAACCGAGTATGGCAAGACGCTGAAAACGGACGAATAAATTCGAAAAATAATTAATTTGCACAAAGTTGCCATCCCGATAACTTAAAAACTTAACGTGCGCCATTTGAAGGGATAAATGTTTAACTATAGGATCATTTTGTTGCTTAATATATGAACGAAATTTGTTCGTGTCTTATACAAATATAACCTGTCAGAGCGTCCTTATGGCAAGCGACAATGTAGTACTTTTTGCTTAAAAACAACACATATTTATGAAGAAGCTCGATCGAGTTAGGTCAGGTTACGAAATCGCGGCCAAAGAATCCTGTTCGGGAGACGTTTACCATTTTTTTTTTAATTAATTTTTATCTTTAAAAGTTTTCGAAATGAGATTAAAAAAATTAATAGTTTAAAAAACACGCTTTTCAATATATAATAGGTTTGTTATAACCTTGAAACCTAATCGTGTTCAAAGTCCATTACGTGACCTTTCTCACAAGTGCAAACACGACTATGATACGATATTCCATCATGGAGTGCCAGTGCCTATCTTCCGGCTCCATCATCAGATCAGTTCGACAGTACCATATTATTGTATTGTCATCAGAACTACATACAGCTGCCAATTTTCGTGACGCTACGATCCTTGGAAGATGGTTAAATTAGTTACCTTAGATTCCATTACATAGTTACATACAGGTCGACCTAATAAAAGCGTGTTAATAATAAGTTTGTTGTTTTCCCAGTGGCCCCTGAGCGACGCGGGCCGCGCTCTAGAGTGCCTGCGCAAGGCGGCCCGTGTGGCCGCTCAATGTATGGACGGCGCCGTGCAAGCACAGCTACTAGCTGAACTGCTCGGCAGATACGCTCTGCTCAGGACCAGGAGACACCCCGGCCTCACCCCGCAACTCATACACACCGTAAGTTATTATACTAGTGTATACAACATACTGTAACTTTAATCATGTTACGAAATCCTAGTGATCAATTCAGTCACAAATTGCATTTACATTTTGCCAAGTTTTTATCATGACACTAAAATAAATGGCAAAACGTGTAAAAACGAAATAAAATAAACATAAAATTATACTTAGGTAGGTACATATTGAATTCCTTCTTTCCATCCTTTTATATTCAAGTGCCTAAAGTGTTAACACATATTTTTAAAAATACTCTATTATCAAAATTCCGCACACTTTTGAAAAATGTAACCACTCTCTATTGGACCGCGAGCCACGAATAGATTTCATGACCAATCGCCTCCCGGGCGATAACTCGTATATTGGTTAACGGCTATATATGATGATCCCTCATGGACGTCAGCTGGCGCTCCGTTGGTGGGTTGAGGAATGGCAGCCACCGAAACGTGTAAAAAAATAAAATAAATTTTGTCATCGCCTCCCGTTTGATACTTTGTCAGAAGATAGTTTAGATGTTATTATAAATAAAAACAACCGTCAGCCGGTTGTATAGCGGTGGAAAGACCGTCAGCTACTTGCATAAACATGTAAAAAATAAGCGCTGTACCTTTTTATTATAGTAATAACTAAATTTTATTTTTATTTTATTTAGAACGGACAAATGATCAACTGACGGTCTTTCCACCGCGATACAACCGGCTGACTATTTTTTTAATTCATGATAGCATCTAAACTATCATCTGACAAAGTATCAAGCGGGAGGCGATGACTGACGATACTTGCTCCTGGCCCGCGGTCTATATACACGACTGTACACGACTACATTTTAGATGGGTTTTATTTGATACGGTTTTTACCGACATTTGTGTTTGCAGGTGATCGCGAAAATTCGCGAAGAGTTAGGCAACGTGGAGGCGAGCGAGGAGGCCGAACAGATAGCGAGGCACTTCCACAACACGCTGCGACACCTCCGGAGATCCGCGCCCGACCTGCCGGCTCTAGACGACGCGCTATTGCAGTAGACAGACAGACAGACATACAGATAGTCAAGCTATTGGCCGAGCAGAGCGAGGACCTTAAACAGTACGCTGCGATATACCCAATCTGCCGAAATTAAACGACGACATACAGCGAGGCGCGCTAGCGGCCGAGCAGAGCGAGGCCCTTACACAACTTCTGTGTCATCCCTAAACTGACGGCTTGGCTTAAATATTATTCTCGCTCTTTGAAAACTTCACATTTATTCTGATTTCGTAACCAACGTTGACATGAGCTTTTCATTTTCGTAACTGGTTACGAAACATATCTAATTATGTATATAAAACATCTCTATATTTATTAATTTAATAAACTATACATTTTATAAATTCATTGATTGTTGACGATCAAGATATTATTATTAGCAGTATTTTCTAAGATTATTATTTAAGGTGGCATATCCCCAATATTTCTGGTTACTTTCGATTATATTTTCTATCTATTCTAGATTTTTTAAGCAAACACCTCAAACCGACGGGCATACCTCGCCTTAAGATGTAGCTGACTAAATAGGCCGATGCTTTTGGTAAAGTTAATGCGGTTTACACACTGAGCGTCAAATTTAACAATGTATGCGTCGGCGGCTGATCGTAAACTCAGGCAGATCGTGAAATTCCTAGGCATATTGTGAAAATCATTGTTCCCTGGGTCAACGGCTTATTTCTGGACAGTTTGCACTTCAACGAACCTGTCCTACCTATCTATTGGTTTAATGTGACTAGTCAAAACATTACACAGGAATTTTACGATCGGCCTGATTGTATGATCGGCCGCCGACGTATGCAAGTCCATTAGTTTGTCAATAATTTAGTAAAAAAACGCCGAGGGTAATATATTAGTCTATATTATTTCGTTTTCTTTGGCGTTGATAACTAATAGACATTGTAAGAATAAGAAATAGACTTTTAGTGAATATTATTACGTTATAAATATGTAAGTGGTTTTGTAAAAGCAATATTGTAATGTTAATGGAATAAATGGAATTTATTTAAAAATGTTTTTAAAATTAAAAAAGACCGGCCAAGTGCGAGTCGGACTCGCGTTTCTAGGGTTCAGTACATAAATCCGACTCACGCTTGACTGCACATTTCTAATAGGTTTTCCTGTCATCTATAGGTAAAGAACTATTTTGACTATTTTTTTTTTAAATTTTAGACCCATTAGTTTCGGAGATAAAGGGGGGAATGGTCATTTTTTGGCTATTTTCTTAAATAACTTCGAACTTATGTATTTTAAAATTATAAAAAAAACATGTCTATCTTTGGGTCACTAATTTACATAGGTATGTGTACCAAATTTCAACTTAATTGGTCCAGTAATTTCCGAGAAAATAGGCTGTGACAGACGGACAGACAGACAGACGCACGAGTGATCCTATAAGGGTTCCGTTTTTTCCTTTTGAGGTACGGAACCCTAATTAATGTCTTTAGGGCCACCCCACACTAGCGTCTTTAAGCGTCGGCGTCTAGTCTGCGCTGTGGTAAATGGCGTCGCTGCGCAGCTGCGCCAACGTAGCGTCAAGCGGCAGCCATAGGGTTGACTATACTGTATGCATTATTATTTGCGTTATTTGACATCTGTCACTCACAACAGCAATACAACGTAAAATGTCTTGCACATCGAAATCACAAAGGAAAACAATTGCACTGCGAACGTTTACGTTCTACGTCTTTTTTTTTTTAATTTTAGGGTTGGCCGGACACCACCGTTATGAATCGGTAGTTGTCTAAGTAAATCGATATGAATGTTTCATTTTTCTTATAATAAAAGCAAGGAAAAGGTGGATAATTAACTGTAAATATGGATATATTTATCGTCACCTAACAGACAACAAATTTGACACAGAAATAACATAAATAAACTTTAAAAATAGATCCCCAGTTAGTTTAGATTTTGACGATGGGTGCGACCTACTCGGTCGGTGTATTAAATGCATTTACCTTGCGGGAAAACCATATAATTCTAGCTTTATTTAAATCACAAATAAAAATTCATTATACGTCACAATTCGATACCTCAGTCTACGTGCCATCCAATCGTAATCGCTTGCTGTGACAATCGATTTGGGTTAGTTACATCTCTATATACGTCAGTCACAATGTGTCAAATAACGCAAATAATAATGCATACAGTATAGACGCTAGAACTTGTATGTAATACCAAAGAGAATCGAGTGTATAGAGACGGATTGTCAAAGTAAATTATGTAGCCACTGTAAATTTACTGCCATCTTTCTACAGAACATAAAACGGTTAGAACGCCATTTGACTTTGATCCTTATCTTTTCACTGATATGTGTTAACTTATATATATTAATATTAACGCCATCTACACGACTATAGGCCAAAGGTATGGTGCAATCTTTTCGAGCGATGGCGCCATAACCTTCAGCCTCCTCTCGAGTAGATGGCGTTAATATTAATATTTAACAAGTTAACACATATCAGTGAAAGAATAATGATCAAAGTTAAATGGCGTTCTAACCGTTTTAATCGTCTGTCGAAAGATGGCAGTAAATGTACTGTAGCTACATAATTTACCATGACAGTAACCTCTCTATTTCAAATTCTCTTTAGTAATACTTATCCAACTAAGTAGATTTTAGCTATTATTTTTAGCTACGAGTATTGTTATGAGTTATTTGATATTTCCATTTAAGTAGCTAGTATGACCGGGCATTAAAATCTAAAATGACTGGAGTATGAGATCAGAACTAATCTCCGCGAAGTCTGTAACTAATCTACATGTAAATGGTTCAGATTTACCGTGGATTTATCAATGTAGTTAAAGATGAGTGTTTATTTTACTTGCAGTCAGTCGCAGGATGTCTTCCCGAGCTGTGCTCATGTGAGTTTCTCGAAATATATCGACGCTGGAAAGGAGAAATTGGATAAGCGACACGCAGCTAACTTTACAGGGGAGCCAAAAAACTGCAATACTTTCTAAAAAAAATCATTAAAATTCCTAATGATGACGAATTTCCTGAATGAGAAATTTTATATGGTTATAGTGATGTATTCTACATTATCCTATTATTATTTTACCTTCAAATGAGTTATTTTAGAATTTAGTGTCGCTTAAGCAAAATGGTCGTAAAAATAAATTTTGGTAAATTTATCTTACCAACATGTTTCACAAGAAATTATATAGTCAGGTAAAAAACTCCAAGCTAAATTTGTTGTCAAAATTGATCGAGTAAAAGCTATCTTATTGCAAAGTTTGCTTATTTTATAGTCAAGCAAAAAAGTATATATGTACGTAAAATTTGACAAAAAACAAATCAAGATAAATTATCTAATCACTTTTTGGAGCAATTTCAAACTCGATATGCGACACATTCAACCTATGATACATCTATATTCTATAAGTTTTATAGTTATCAACTACAAGGAAATGATTGTCATACCTACGCATATAAAAAAATATATTAGCTTTATTTCAAATAAGAAGTTATGTAACGAGTCTTAAGATAACAAGTGTACCATTTCTATTTGAGATCAAAATTGCTTATAAGGGACAACAATTACGAGGTACCAGTAAGAATGGGAAATTTATATTTGAAACCAAAATAGGAAAAAATATTATCTCGTGTTTCATACCTTAGATTAACATAATTTTATTTTATTTTATCTATTTATTTCCCTTACTTGGCATTTTCTGATATTATGAAAAATAACAACAAAAATAAAGTACCTACTTAAGTTAAAAAAAATACTAGGTAACTTCCAACAAATTTCAGGTAAAATGGAATAAACGACAAAATTTTTATATCTGAAATTAGGTAAATGATGATAAACGCCAATAGTTCACATTTGACAGTTAAGTAAATTTATCCATATGACATTAAAACCTATTATTCGGTCAGGTAAAAATAGTTAACCGACAGTGAAAGGTTAGTTGTCATAAAGCAAAATTATCCAATTTAAGGTTAAGCTGAACTGGCAAATATTTAAAAAACTCGAAGGTTCATCAAATCGAATAACTTTTCATCTAATCTCCATTTTTCGAAAATTTGTTGAAAACTAAGTCGTTTAGTAACTTAAATGTACCACAGTGATTCTTCAAATCACCGACTGAATAAGCGACACTAAAGTCGTCAGATGGGTACCCTAGTCCATTCGATGCAGAAAAATCTGGCGATTCCAACGATGTATATAACTCAATATCTCTGAAAATGTCGCTTATCCAATTTCTCCTTTCCAGCGTCGATATTTATTATTATATCGCGTGTTAGAATGGATTGTAAGAAATGTACCTAGCTACATAGTGACTACATATTTAGTTAGAGAACTTTAACTAGAATGAATTTATTGAATTTTTTGAATGAAACGTCGGTAAATAAATAAATAAATTCCCGATAGACCCGTCTATTAATGTGAGTTAATAGATGGTTAATAGAATGAATTTTATTGATTGAGTTACCAAAAGTAGTTGTAAAGTCGCCTTTTTTGCTCAAGTAAGTTATTTTTAACCAGCTTCTGCCCGCGCCTTCGTCTGCATATGATTGATCTGTCTGGATTGGACTGTGATTGTCTGGATGATGATTGATAAAAACTACCTACCTTATGTCATTTCACGGGTCTCAAACTATCTCCATACCAAATTTCATCTAAATCGGTTCAGCGGTTTTATCGTGAAAAGGTAAGAGACGGACAGAGTTAGGTACTTTCGCATTTATTGACCGAAGCGTTAGGGAAGGTCTCCGGTTTTAACTAGTTTTAACACGGGCAAAATGCTTTTGTATGTCCGGATGTTCTCCTCTACAGGTCGCAATTCTCAATCGAATCTCGTGAAATTTAGTAAAGGACTTAAGGGTCTATGGCGCTTGAGACCATTGTGAGTTCACTGTGATAACGACTCAACGAACTACGTCATTTTCACTTGTTTACATTATCTAAGCTTATCGCGAGATCTACACCACCACACACACAGAGCCACCAGTAAATAATTAGTTAGCAAGTAGGTATACAATGTTTAATTAGCGATTTCCGTCATAAAATGTACATCTGTGTAAATAGTGCATAATCTTAAATTTAGCCTGAATCCTGGGTCGACGACACTTATTTATATCTACATACGAAAGTATAAGTATTTTTGTTTTATACGGATACAATCAAAAATTGTGCTTATATTAATAGGCAGGAGGCCGGAGAGACGTGTACTATTTGCTATAATATGTATGACCCTTCTATGCTATTAGTGTTCTAGCGTTGACTCGCACGCTGGAGGTGGCGTGCCTGAAGACCTTTCCTCCAGGATTCCGGTTTGGAGCTGCGTCAGCCGCCTACCAGATAGAAGGAGGATGGAATGCCAGTGGTACCTAAGTATTATTTAACAAAACCGGCCAAGTGCGAGTAGACCTCGAAGGGTTCCGTACCATTACGCAAAAACGATAAAAAAATCACGTTTGTTCTATGGGAGCCCCACTTAAATATTTATTTTATTTTGTTTTTAGTATTTGTTGTTACAGCGTCAGCAGAAATTATACATCATCTGTGGAAATTTCAACAGTCTAGCTATCACGGTTCTTAAGATACAGACACCCCACCTGACAGCCACCTGGCCTGTGACAGACAGACAGACGGACAGCGGAGTCTTAGTACATAATAGGGTCCTGTTTTTGACCCTTTGGGTACGGAACCCTAAAAATGTCTTCTGTCTTCGCGTATTATTTATAAATATATCCACCTATTTTATTACATTTTCAAGCCTATTTAATTGATTTACCTGCCGTCTGTTCAGACGTGACTTCACGGCTATAGGTACATCAAATTAATTTAATGTACCTCTATCCATGTCTTAGCTAAGTAGTAAATTTAAAGCGTAACTAGGACCATTAAATGTATTTTTAATTACGTCATGGCAAAATGACGCACAGCTAGTTAGATTTTATATGTCTAGTAGCCCACCATACAATGAATAAGTAATATACAGGATGATTCATGAGACGTGAGCAGGACTAATCCTGCATACTCAGTAACTGATAATTGATCGATCACCGTCGTATTTACGTGAAACAACCACACTTTTTCCTATTTTTTGACTTTTTGGTGAGGGCAAATTTAATTCTCTACAATCTTGGTCACCCTACAAAACCTAGTTAATAAACATAAAACCTCTAACTGTAATGACAGCATTTTGATTACGAAGAAAATAAACTGTCAAACTTGAGTGAGATACGAGTTTTCAAAAGTAATCAGACCGTGATGACAGTGATGACATTCAATTTAACACAGAATATCGGTAGTCTGAAAAACGTAATTCAAGACCAAAAAAAGTGAGACAATGTTGCCATTGCAATAATTTGTTTCTAAAATTGTACATTCCTTTTGATAAATAATCACGCTAAGATAATTTATTCATTAGTGATTTTACTCCTACTATTTAAAAAAGTACTTTTATTTATTTATTTGTACATAAATACAAGACGCTCTAGTAAAAAAGTGGCAACATTTCTTACTTTTTTTGGTCTTGAATTACGTTTTGCAGTTATAGTATTCTAATTTTAGGGTGACCATGCATGTCGTAAATAAATTAACAACTTTTTTTTTTCAACACGACTAGAAAATTAACGTTAACCTCACTAATACTGATACGAAACAGTTGCTTATATTTTACGAAATGCGCAGTGTTAGTCCTGCTCACGTCTCCTGAATCACCCTGTATAATATGTAAGCTGTAAAAGGACAATGAGTAATTTTGGTCCATATCCTCAATACTTATGAAACCTATGCCAAATGATAGCTTCAATGCTATCATTTATTTCATACTATGACAGTTAAGTCGAAGTCGCGGGCCAACATGGTCTTTTTTATATAAATAGAACCCAGTACGGCAACGGTTTCATCATAGTATGTTTTATTATAATAGAAAGAAAACGACACGTTCAGACTCCATACTAAAGTGCCCATGGTCCTTTGAAAATCTTTCTACTTATATTCATGCCCGCGGGGGTTAGATCGGCTACGTCAGCCATCTTTGGGCGCACGAGCGCCGAACTAACCAGGAGTCGAAGTGGTCGCCATGGCCGAAATCAGGTGGAAGGATCGATCCTTCCAGCCGATATCATCATCATCATCAACCTCATGACCGTTTCGTCTGTTTGCTAGACAAAGGAGAAAGCGTCTGGGACCGCATCGTGCACACCCGACCGGACTTCATCGCGGACCGCAGCACCGGCGACGAGGCCTGCGACTCCTACCACCTTTGGGAGGAAGACCTCAAGATCCTTGAGGAGTTGGGGGTGGACTTCTACAGGTAAACCAAAGGAGAAAGCGTCTGGGACCGCATCGTGCACACCCGACCGGACTTCATCGCGGACCGCAGCACCGGGGGGGACGAGGCCTGCGACTCCTACCACCTTTGGGAGGAAGACCTCAAGATCCTCGAGGAGTTGGGGGTGGACTTCTACAGGTAACCGAGACAGACAGACAGAAAGCTTACGGGTGGATCAAGTATTTTTTGATAGGTAATAGGTAAGATTAGGTTACATTTGTGCTGATCTATCTAAAAATCCATGGGTTAAATTTTACACGGTTAAATTTTAGCTACTTTTTCGCAATTAAAACTATGAAACTTATTTATTAATATTGTAGACCCAGCCCGGAGCCCAGGGGGGATCCACTGGATTATATGTTAGATTTGTGATCCTTCTGAAATCCGGTGGTTGTTGAAAACGAGTTCGGTAAAATGAAAATTTGGCTAGTTATTGAAAAATCTCACAATAATTTTCTGGAGTATGAAAAATTTATCAGTGGACTACAACTCCATACACCTTTGGGAAGAGAATCTTAGGCCGATTGATGGATTAGGGATAGGTATAATGTATTGTACCTACCTATCTATCTACAATATGTACATCTATAAATATATGCACATACAACCAAGTAAAAATACTAAAAAGGTTCCATGAAATTAAAAAAAAGAAATATATATTTATTACGATTTTATTTTTCATGCCCATAAATAGATCGCGCAAGTACCTACAGTCGCCATCATATATATATCAGAGCGGTCAAGACGCTCACAAATATCTGAACACGCCTCCATTGTCAGGGCGTTAGAGTGCGTGTTAAGATATTGTGAACACCTTGGCCGCTCCGATATGGCGACTGTACCATGTTAAAATAGTAAAAAAAAAAAATCCACAGGTTCTCCATAAGCTGGCCCCGTCTCCTTCCGAGCGGCTTCACTAACCGCATCAGCGAAGACGGTTGCCGCTACTACAGTGATCTGATCGACGGTCTACTTGCCCGGGGGATCGCCCCTGTAGTCACCCTGTATCATTGGGACTTGCCACAGAACCTACAGGACCTTGGTACGTTATGTTTAATAAAACTGTTCTTAGGTTTTTACTAGACCCTGAGGGCTTTAGGTACGAAGATGGCTGCCGCTATACTACAGCGATCTGATCGACGGCCTACTTGCCCGGGGCATCGCCCCTGTAGTGACGCTCTACCATTGGGACTTGTCACAGAACCTACAGGCCCTTGGTACGTTATTTTTAATCAAACTGTTCTTAGGTTTTTGCTAGACCCTGAGGGCTTTAGGTACGAAGATGGCTACGGCTACTACAGCGTCTAAATCGACGGTCGACTTGCCCGGGTCATCGCCCCTGTAGTGACGCTCTACCATTGGGACTTGCCACAGAACCTACAGGACCTTGGTACGATCTTGTTGGTAACAAATGTGATGGCCTACTCCTTACTTCCGGCATCGCCACGCAGTATCTTGCTGAGATCCTTTATATACCCTCTTCGGAAAGAAATCGTTTCCACAGCGAACTAATCGACGGCCTACTTGTCCGGGGCATCGCCCCTGTAGTAACCCCTTACTATTGGGACCAGCTGGTCCCTTCTGTCCTCTCTGGTCTAGACCAGAGGGGACAGAACCTTCAGGATCTTGGTACGTTATTTTTAATAAAACTGATAGCTAATATTGCTCGCCATGGTTTCTTAGGTTTCCTAGGCGGCAGCAACCTTAGTATGGAGCGAGACACAGTGATCTGAGTGATCGCCGGACCTTATGTTACCACCACCTATGGTTGTCGCCGCCGCCAGTCGCGCAATGTCTCTGCCGGGCCGTTAAAGTGCCACTAGTATATTTAAAGGGGCCCACAGATTACTTCGCCGGACGATTTCAGCCTGTCAGTTAAACGCAAAATTCGACAGCTCCGAACAACCGACAGGCCGATATCGTCCGGCGAACTGGTAATCTGTGGGTCCCTTAATTTTGAAATCTGACGGAACTCCTTCATCTCCTAGGAGGCTGGACGAATCCCCTCGTGGTGGAGTGGTTCGCCGACTACGCTCGTGTGGTGTTCGCTCTGTTCGCCGACCGCGTCCACACCTGGATCACCATCAACGAGCCTTGCTTCGTCTGCGACGGCGCCTACAGGGACATGATCGCTCCAGGGCTGAAGGTGAAGCTCTTCTTAGACACATATATCACATGGACGAACCCCCTCGTGGTGCGGTGGTTCGCGGACTACGCTCGCGTGGTTTTCGCTCTGTTCGCCGGGCGCGTGCGCACCTGGATCACCGTCAACGAGCCCTGCTTCGTCTGCGACGGCGCCTACAGGGACATGATCGCTCCAGGGCTGAAGGTGAAACTCTTCTTAGACACATATATCTCTTGGACGAACCCCCTCGTGGTGCGGTGGTTCGCGGACTACGCTCGTGTGGTGTTCGCTCTGTTCGCCGGCCGCGTCAACACCTGGATCACCATCAACGAGCCCTGCTTCGTCTGCGACGGCGCCTACAGGGACATGATCTCTCCAGGGTTGAAGGTGAAGCTCTTCTTAGATACATGGCACACCAAGAATAAGCGGGCATCTCGGTCGTTTCTAGGAAGAACCACAGAATATTTCTGTACCTACTACCGTACAGAAAATAAACTTCCTACAATACTGAAGTTTGACAGCGATTCAGGGACGAACCATGCTGTCCCTTTCTAATGTACGGCACTATCCCTTTCGGCTAATTAGGGTTGTCAAAATCAAGTAATTATCTGATCAGTGGTCATGCACGCAAAGGGACGTTAAATAGCTTTATTATTATTAACCTCATGTTACCTAAGGAAGAGCGGAGGCTCCCAACACAAGCTATTTTTGCTTACAGGGAGGCTCCATCCCTTAGCTTATATTTATCGTGTAACTTACAAAAATAAAGAATTTTGTATTTGTATTTGTATTTGTAATAGAAGCGCTGGTGGCCTAGCGGTAAAAGCGTCCGACTTTCGCTCCGGTTCGGTTTGAGGACCAATGAGTTTTTCGGAACTTATGTACGAAATATCATTTGATATTTACTCGTACTAGTCGCTTTTCGGTGAAGGAAGACATCGTGAGGAAACCGGACTAATCCCTAACAAGGTCTAGTTTGCCCTCTGGGTTGGAAGGTCAGATCAGATGGCAGTCGCTTTCGTAAAATACAGTGCCTACGCCAATTCTCGGGATTAGTTGCCAGGCGGGCCCCAGGCTCCCACTCCCATGAGCCGTGGCAAAACCCAGGACAGCGCGAGGAAGAAGAAGAATAAAGTCCGGGGAAATACCGCGGGTGACAGTTCACTCACCCAGGACAGCGCGAGGAAGAAGAAGAAGAAGGTCCGGGGAAATACCGCGGGTGACAGTTCACTCCAGAGTTTAGCTTTTAGTTATTGAACCTTCTTGTTTCCAGGACCACGAGATAGGGGCGTTGTTGTGCACGAAGTACGTCCTGCTCGCGCACGCTGCGGCGTACAGGATATACGACGAGGAATATAAACATAAATATGGCGGTGAGTTGCAACGAGCGGTGCATTCAGATATTATTACTAGGTAAATATCTGGAAGGCCGAGGTGTGCTCGGAAACAGATAAAAAATCAAAATGCGCGTTTTCCCAGAGATAAAACCTAGCTAGATCGATTTATCGCCTCCGAAAACCCCCATATACTTAGCAAACATCGAAATCGTTAGAACCGTTTCCGAGATCCCCGAAATATATATATAAATACCTATAAATTTATTAATAAACAAGAATTGCTCGTTTAGACTTTTAAAGGCATTGGATAGATATTATTACTATACAGAAGCCATATCTACATTATACATTTATCTTATCTCCGAAACTACTGGGTCTACAATTTTGAAAAAATACATAAAATAGTTCTTTACCTATAGATGACAGGAAAACCTATTAAAATATGCAGTCAAGCGTGAGTCGGGCTTAATTACTTAGTTATTGATCATTCACGTTCAATTGTATGGCGGCGGCTAGGTCTGTGTGACTTTAAAGTAGGTACCTCTATGTTTTATTTGGCAGGCGAAGTGTCTATCACCAATCAGGAGTTTTGGTTGGAGCCGAAAACTGAAGCTGACTTGGAGTTGATGCTATTGGCCAGAGAATATGCTGTAAGTCTTACCTATAGGACACATAACATACAATCACGTACTTACATTACGGATACAATACAATCACATACAATCACGGACAATAACATACTAATACAAGGTAGTAGAAATAACGCATGTTAGATTAAGTATTAGATATAGTCAATATTCAGACACAATTGTAATATTGTTAATGAATAAATAAATAATAATAATAAAATCACTCATAATCTCAATCGTTTTCTATGGAATGACTGCGTGATCACCGATCAGCCGTCATAGAAAATGACATGTTGTACGCCTCGGCCCGGGCCCGACCCGGTCTAGCGCGTGAGTCATCCCGTGAAATCCTGCTAAGAAAATCACCGAGCAATTGTTTTACCAACGCCCCCATCAGCCAACATGAGGAAACAACTTATAATTAGCTTTGCCCCTCTTGCGGATAAAATACAACTTTCTCAACAGTTAGTCAGTTATATAAGAATAAATAGAGCCTTTACGAACTGGTGTGGTAAAAAGATTGCCTAATATGTTCTCATCACTTTCTAATTTAAATATTTTCTCGTTAACTTCAGTTCGGCCGCTACACTTACCCCATTTACTCGGCGGAGGGGGGCTGGCCGCCCGCGCTGGAGGCCTACATGGCGCTGAAGAGTGAGAAGGAGGGCTACCCTCGCTCCAGGCTGCCTCCTCTTACTCCTGAGGAGATCCAGCTGATAAAAGGTAATACTTAAGTTAAGTAAAGTACTGAAAATTCCTGGACTGGCCACTTAGAAAAAAACCGGGCAAGTGTGAGTCGGACTCGCGCACGAAGGGTTCCGTACCATAATCCAAAAAAAAAAAACAAAAAAAAGCAAAAAGAACGGTCACCCATCCAAGTACTGACCCCTCCCGACGTTGCTTAACTTTGGTCAAAAATCACGTTTGTTGTATGGGAGCCCCATTTAAAACTTTATTTTATTCTGTTTTTAGTATTTGTTGTTATAGCGGCAACAGAAATACATCATCTGTGAAAATTTCAACTGTCTAGCTATCACGGTTCGTGAGATACAGCCTGGTGACAGACGGACGGACGGACGGACGTCATCGTTTTGAGGATGATGTAACATAGCGCCAGCTAGTGGTTTTGGTGGAACTTCGTTGTTTCTGTTATTTCTGTTAGTGCTAATTTCTTTTTAGAAATATTGAACATGATTTAATTTAATTATATATATAGTTTAATTACAAATAGAAATATTTGTATTTCACCTTTTTTTCTTGATATTGTGTCGTTGAGTAAGTAAACCTATATGTTTTAAAAGGTAGCACAATATGACTGGCAACGTGAGTTCGTGTTGTAAAGAGCACTAAATTTGAAATGGAAGAAAAATAGAATGAGAAGAAAAGACGGCATGGATTAGTGTTAGAACATAATATTGGTTGTTACAAAAATTAAAATATATTAATATAAAACTCAGCGTGGAAATCCATTGTCGCTGTATGTGTATATAGTTCCGGAGATACATATTTTGGTTACTGGGTAAGTAATTCTCGCAATGTTGTGTTTTCACGGCAAACCGGCTAAATCCAAACTCGGTAAAGACTAAGTTATTTATTCTTTCCAGGGTTTAATATGTCGTGGCAAATGTTGCTTTCCTTTGCCATGTTGCTGAAGAAAGAGGTGCGTGCCCTTGAGCGTAGCAAGCTGAGGTAAGAGACGGGTCTTCTCAAGATCGGGACGCCTTCATGGTCATTTGTCACGAGTTCCGACCCAAATGCTATTCTTGACCGCTGCAGACTTTTCTGTAAGTGTTACGATTCGGTTCAGTGTTCGGGTGTCTGTCAGCAGTTGTGCACAAAGCTAAATCTCATGATATTTGTGATATTTTTTAGATCGTCTGTCTCGTTCGTCTGGCGGAATGCAGAGGAGTTAACTTGGAGGAATTAACGTCGTCTGTGGCAGCAGGTATGTGTTGGCCCTTAGGTAGCCCATAGTAAGCTCATAGTTTACTTGAAGTTCATGTTTTGTTTTGTCATAGATCGGTAACCTTTTGCTTTTGTCACATTTATAATGAATAACTTTAATATCATAACCAAGGTTTACTGTGATCTAATGGACTGTGTTACTTGCCAATTAGATGCTCAGGGCCCAGTTTTATAAAGTTACAAGTTACAGGTTACAAGAGTACAGGCTACAGGCACCTGTAATGCACTGTGAACGGCTACAGGTGTTTTATAAATACACATAAATAATTACAGTTGTAAAGAACCACGGTCAATCTCGATTACATGTGAAATCTACAGGTGTGAAGGACATCACTATTTTTAAAAAAACGTGTGTCATAGATACTCGGTTCTCTACTAAATTATGTGTTTTTGTTTGCTGTAAAATATTAATTACTGGAAAAATGGCCAGAAATGAAGGAAAAATCGAGTGGTTGAGAGCGGCGTTCCATGCCAAGGATATACTTTTTGGGCCGTTTTCAGATTCAGATTAAGTTAGATTTAATTAAATATTTACGTAATAAGTAAATAACATGTAAATAAGTAGGTACTCTTTCACATTCTTACATTAAAATGTATCGTTTCGGTAGCGGCTCAAAGATAAATACGGTGTGTATCGAAAATTATGAATAGTACACTTTACCATAATGTGAATGCACTATACTTATATAAAGAGACGAATGCTAATAAATCAACGACAAATATCGGCAATAATCCCTTTCCATTTCCTAGTAGATAAAATAAAACGAATCGTCAATAAAATCAATATCAAATATATTGTCACTTTATTTCCTATTTACTATATAGTAACAGCACCAGTCATGGGACATTTAAGAGGGAATTTGGAGTATTTGTGATATTTCCCTGATACATGTGAATGTTCTACCGCTTAGCGTATTGAAAGATGAAAGTCCTACCCGTCTTTCATGTTTCAGGCGTGTTGTATCAAAGATACTGCAATGAGTTTCCACATACTTAACAAATTAAAACTATGCTATTTTTCTCCAGTCATGGACACCAAAGCTCCAGTAATGGGCCCCCCAGTAATGGACACTGCTCTATCAGTATAAAATATTGAAATAGGTCATCAGATCTGGTCCATGTTATCATAATATTGCATTATCATCCGATTTGCATATTTAATTACGAATACAAAATTTCAACTCAATCGGAAAACGGGAAAGTGGCTCAAACTCGGCTACCAAGATTTGACCCACACTAAAAAACGATATTAATTTATCCGAAGTCCGAGCATACCTCCTGGTTGACATATTTCGTAACTACATTTTACTTCTGTATTGTTTAAACATGAAATGATGGCATGGCAAGCATCATTATGTAAATTGCCCATTATAGGAGGTATGCAGTTTTACAGCTCCTATAATGGGATTGGGCCAAATACCACTATTTTTTTACATCTGTGGAGTCACAACATAGTGTGATGATTCTTTACTAAATGAGGCTAAATTAGAGTAATTATCTTAATATAACGTCGCTTGATGATTTGTAGTGTCGTTTAAGTCAGTTTTAATACCCTGTGTAAAATAGTTTTAATAAGTAATTTAAAAATGATGGAACTTGTATGATTTTTCTTGATGGCAACACTGATTTATGGCTGATCGATGAAGCTGAAATGCTGTAGAGATTTGAAAATATTTCCGAAGATTATTGTTAACGTTAGTTGGAGTAACAATTAGTGATTGTAAAGAAATAATTGTAATGTCCTAACAATGCTATAATAAAAGTGTTTGAAGTTATGTAAAACAGAGTTTGAATTATGAAAACTCAGCAGTGGGAATGATCTACGCGCAAAAGAGGTACGTTTCCGTACGTTTATTTATGAAGAATTTTGATTTCAAATTTCAGCTGAAGTGTACAATATTACGTTGTTTTCCCTGTTTTTACTTAAATTTACATTTTTTTTGCTGATGAATTCATTCATAATCCAACTGGATTATTTCGATTTTGTAAGCGTTTTCATGAGAATATCACACCTACCGTTCGGTTTTGTGTATGGACCAATTTAGTAATAAGTGTGTGGACCATTTCACATACTAAAGCTGGCTTCTTCTGAGAGCATTGAACATTATTGAATGCGAATGATTGAAGTGTGTGACTTACTATATTTATATTTCATTTAATTGGAATTTGCAAGTTGAGGCTATCCTTAAAATAATTGTTTAAATTACATTATTAAAGTAAAAAGGGAAAACAAAAATTGAAATTTACCTTATATTAAGAGCAATTGGTTATTAGACCATATTTTATTATACATTTTTATCCGAATCGTACTGATGACACTGAATTGATCTACGTTCTTTTAAGTTGGGTCCCAAATGAAATGTAATTTGTTCGAAGTTGGTTCTTGAATTAGATTTCTAATTCAAGTCTATGTGTAAGTATGTAATCTGGGTTGTTTTAAATTGACTTGAATAAAGTCTAAGTCGGCCTTATTGTTCATAAGTTAACTTCAATTAAGTAACTCCTGTTATCGACATCGATACAAGTCTTATTGTAAGTAGAGTCTACCATTTCTAAGTCGACTCTATTATTTATAAACTGAGTCTAAGTTGTCTCTAAGTTCGTTCAATTCAATTCTAAGTTATTGTAAGTCGAGTCTATCATTTCTAAGCCGATTCTTTTAGTTATAAATTGACTCCAAGTTAGTTTAAAATAATTCTAAGTTAGTATAAGTCGACTATATCACTTCTAAGTCGACTCTATTAATGAGACATTGAGTCTAAGTTAGTTTAAATAAACTCTTAGTTAGAGTAAGTCGACTCTATCACTTCTAAGTCGACTCTATTAATTAGGAATTGAGTATAAGTAGACTCTAGGTTAGTTTGAATCAACTCTAAGTAAGAGTAAGTCGACTCTATCACTTCTAAGTCGACTCTATTAATTAAAAATTGAGTCTAAGTAGACTCTAAGTTAGTTTGAATCAACTCCAAGTAAGATTAAGTCGACTCTATCACTTCTAAGTCGACTCTATTAATTAGAAATTGAGTCTAAGTAGACTCTAGATTAGTTTGAATCAACTCTAAGTGAGGGTAAGTCGACTCTGTAATTTCTAAGTTGACTCTATTAATTAAAAATAAAGTCTAAGTTGACTCTAAGTTAGTTTGGACAGCTCCATGATATATAAAGTTGAGTCTATGACTTCTAAGTCAACTCCATTAATTATAAATTGAGTCTTAAGTTGACTCTACGATAGTTTAAATTAACTCAGTTAGAGAAAGTCAATTCTATCACTTCTAAGTTGACTCTATAATTTCTAAGTGAATGCTATTATTTCTAATTTATCTCTAAATGAGTTTAAATCGATTCTTAACTAATTTTATGGTCTCTAAGTTGACTCTATATTTTCTAAGTCAACGTTATTATTTCTAAGTCAACTGTAAATGAGTATAAGTTAACATTTAACTGGTTATATGGTATCTAAGTTGCATTTATAATTTCTAAGTCAGTTCTAAGTAAGTCTAAATTGACTCCACGTTTGCCTAAATTGACATTTCACTGACCTAAACCTACCATATCACAGTTATGTCGACTCTATCAGTTCTAAGTCAACTTTAAACTAGTATAATTTGACTATAAGTTGGTTTAAACAATCTTCAAGTTGTAATATGTTGACTCTTTTATTTATATATCTCTAAATTAGAGAGAGAGAGAATCTAAGTCCATTTAAATGAGTCTAAGTCAACTCAAAGTTGCACTAAAATTACTTTAAGTTAATCTAAGTTGACGCTAAATCAGTCTAAGTCGACTTTAATAACGTCTTAACAAACTCTTAAGTGTGTCTAAGTCGAGTCTAAGTTTTTTATGTTGACCTTAAATTATTATATACTTACAGCAAAGTTTAGGAAGCCATTTGTGCTTTAATGGAGCTATGTAAGTTCCATAAAAATGTCAGGCCAGGTGTGTCTGAATGGAGCTATGTATGTTCCATAACAATGTCAGGCCAGGTGTGTCTGAGTGGAGCTATGTATGTTCCATAACAATATCAGGTCAGGTGTGTCTGAACGGAGCTATGTATGTATGTTCACTAATACTATCAGGCCATGTGCGTCTGAACGGAGCTAAACATAATAGCTTAATAAGTATTGTGCTGGGCCTTGTGTGCCTTAGCAGAATTATAATTTAATAATGTGCATTATTGTTTAATTTTACTTAAATTTATTATTATTTTAATGAGTTGTAATTCAATTGTCGTCGCCGTTATTATTACATTTTTGACATATAAACTTTTAATATTCATGATTGAATGAATAAGAATATGTATGTCACGGGATTGTATCAGGCCATGTGTGTCTGGTGGAGCTATGTAAGTTCCAAAATTGTAAGGAGACCGTCTGCCGTATTCGAACTTCAAGATATTCACAAGAGATGACACGTACTAGATCCATTCTAGATACGTTATATAGTTTAGATGTCAACTAGTTCTCTTTTGCAGCGCAATTCGGGCAACCAATGTCACTTTTACGTTAAGTAGATAGAGTAAGATATCTATTAGATGTGAATTAGATCTCTAAGTCATATCCTGTGGAAATCGTTCAAGAGTATCTCCAGAATCGCGCAAATGTCAAATTTAACAGGTTAGATCTTAAACACATCGTTATCATATCTTGGTGATGTCTAAAAGATGTCTAATAGATGTTTATGTGTGTCTCATCGTCGGTCTGCTCCAAGTACTTGGCCACTTGACAGTTTTTTGTAAATAATGCCAGTTGTATTTGATTTTCCTGAGGATCAAATGTCTTTAAAGCATGACATTAACCTCCTGAGTCTAAATGTATATTTCAATGTACATATTCATTGCAATCTAACCACCACTTAAAGTAGCATTTCTGTGGCTTAATAGATTTTTTAAACAAACGTAATTCATTCAAATTTACTTATAGAACAAGGTTCAAATAATATGTCGAGAATGTAATTCATTTTCTATGGTCGGTCTAACGAGGACACAAAGGTCAGAAATGAGATTTAAAGTCTGATGTTCGCACTCGACGATTGAAACGCCTCTGACTAAACTGATATTGTGATGTGACGTCACATTACTGTAGTCTGTCTTAAATGTACTCTGAAAAATGGCGTTTATATATATAGTTATTCTACAATTTATTTTTCAATAAAATGTAAGGAATCGAATAATACCTTTGTTCTTTTTGAAAGTACAAAAAAAAATATTTTTGAGACTGGGGTCTTGTATATTTTTTACAATCTCAATATACCTTTTTAAATTCCAATTTCTGATATTGGATGGCTCATTTTCTATCCATTTACCTAAATTTTGTTATAATATTCAACATGTGTCAAGTACCCAATTGGTGACATAGGACTCGCGATGGAACGAGCTACATATACTTAGACCCACTACAACTAAAATGTATTGAGTACGAGAATAGTTATCGATAATTGGACAAATTTTGTTTGTCATTTCAAATAACTAATTCGTTCTTTTGTTTTTCCGAGACAATGGAGAATGATGAGGATACCGAGAGGCAAAGAGGACGGAATCGTAAAAGGAAGGGGTGTGACGATCCGCCGCCTTTCTTCAATGCCAAACGCTGTTACAAAACGGGCTAGGATGTCCTTGCTACAGCGTGGGCATATAATGAGTTCAACCCAGCGCAGTGTTGACTGAGTCGCAGCGCCATTAGACTTGAGCAGGCTACGCTACGTCGCAGCCCGATCTGGTAACGTCACCGGCAGAATCGAAGACTTCACGGCTGGCGCCTGCATACGACAAGCCGGTTACTGGCTTCACGGTAGATGAGATTACTGAAGTTCGTGTCAGAGATAGTGAAAAAGTGAAATTAAATCAGTTAATTATAATAATTCATGGTAATAAATCTTACCCTTAAATGTCATATAAAGTCCTTGCAGTTATAATCATGTCAATAACAATACCAGAGTTTGATTCGTATAGTAAACCACAAAATATTGGAATTTGGCTGCGAATGGTTAATGAATGTTCTAGTCTATATATGAAGTGAATCAGAAAGTTTCGTGTTTGTAAAGTACAAAAGTAATTCGTTGGACAATGCATTCATTTTTATAACAAGTTACCTGACTATGCTTTAACCCTTTTCCTAAGCCCTTTCCAACTCTTAAGAATTACTTAGAAAAGTCATTGATGTTGAAGGCTTGTTACAGAGTCGAGGACTACTTGTCAGATGCGTGGTTCAAACCAGAAACTGTAATAAAAACAAGTAGCAATTAAAATCATTGTATTATGTGTAAAGTTATAGGTGACACATCCTAGGTAACGGGCACATCAAATATTTGATGTAGGTATTGTAAAACAATCAGTCAGATTCATATATTCTCATTTCTTTTATTAATTTTGTGTTCTTATGCTTTTGTAAGAATATGACATAATTTCTGAAAGAGCTGCGTAATTGTACGATTTAAGCACATATACATGCCTAAATTGTTAAATCATCTTTATATATTAAAGAAAAGTACCTACTGTATGTAATTGCATGAATTCTATGGTAATTTAAATTGCATTTTTGGGTTATTAACTCGTAATGCAAGTTAATTATAATTGGGAGGGGTAATCCAAATGCAGTTAGTTCACTAAATTGTGCAAATTTGTCCATCCGTGTACTTATATGTATTAATCTTTTGGACGCCAATGACCAGTATATCCGCACCGCAGGTTCAACGCCAAAGACCGATTAATCGGTCACAGACCACAGAGCAACATAGACCTACGTGCATATGCATAAAGTTCAATTTCAGTTTTGACACTTCGGTGGCTTGGTGTCCGAGCTTTTGTATTTGACACGGCGTCAAAAAGGTTAAGGATAAAACTAAAAATCTTAGGTCTGGCCATTTTACATCCCTTCCAGAAAGTTCCATACGGTTAACATTGACCACCTGGGGCCATTCATTAAAACATGTGGTACAAGGTATATGGCTTCACTAATGTATTTATGTTTGTTGTTTCATGTGTTTGTAAAATCTGTGAAGGACAATGCTTTCAATGTTCTTGAAAGCATATTTTAGATAGCTTTCTTAAATTATTTCTGATAGTGGGATTTTAAAAGTTTTGTGGCCTTCACGGAATAAAACACGTGGGTATAATATAGTGGGGCATTAACAATACCTACTGTTAATGCTACTACTACTCAAATTACTATTTGGCTGTAAGCTTCCAGACGGTTTGGCCATTAAAATCAGCAATTGGTGCTGATGATTTTTCATAATCTCATAAATTTACTCGTAAACATATGTTTTCATAAAGTAATTTGTCAACTCTCTGTTTGAAGCGCATAAGTATGGCTTTGTTTAAGTTTATGCGTGAATTATTCTTATTCAGCGAATCAATTTTATTTATGGTAACTTCTAAAGATAGCATTTTGAGTATCTAAATATAATCGTGCTATCATCAGTGAAAAGTATCATAGAATGTTGTGCAAAAGTAATGGGCCTAGTATGCCTCGAGGCACTCCGTATTTAATTTTTATCATGTTTCGACGAGACACATAAATTACAGTTTTCGATTTAGTACAAATTTTGTTTATTCTCACTATTTGGTTTCTTCCAGTTAAACAAGATTTTATGTGATCACGAATGTTCAAAAAAAAAAACATTAAATCAATTAGATATGGCGTTAGTGCAATACATATACATATAGGTATTTACAACGCCGCCGCATGTGCCGTACAACGTAAATAATAATGTAATGTACCTAATGTTATTGTATTTTTAAATGTAATGCAATATAATCTTAATTGAATGTTATTATAATTTTTTAATGTGTTTGTTGAGATTGTATCAGTTTTCTTATTATTTCATTTTTAGTCATGCAATTTTGACCTGATTTGTGTGTAATTAATTAGTATTTAAATTTGAAAATGTTAAAATGTATTTTTAAGTTTTCATTTTAATGTGACATTGTTATTTTATGTTTTTATCTATTTTATTTTTATTTTTGCCTGAAAGATTTTTGATTGATTAATAAACAGAAACAGTAGTTTAATATATTTCGACAGTCATTAATATATTTCTTTATCTAAACTATAAAAACAGCGTCAAATGTCCACAAGGGATTAAAGTTATAGACCGAATGTGATGATTATTGTAAAATATTCTTTGTTTCTCTTTTCCAATATTGTATGTGTAGTGAAATGTGAATTTATATTGTAGCAGAAATTTAACCATTTGTACTCTGGCACAGCAGTTTTGTTGGTTGACAAGGGCGGCAAATAAAATAAAACGGATGCGCAAAGAATTGACTTTCTATAAATAATTTTAATTTCGCGCCTTTTTCTACTGACAAGTTGAGTATATCGTAAATACATTCGTATCTTAACTTTTTTGCAATATGTTCATAAACGATGCGCTAATGGCGCTAATTACATTGAAATTTCGAACATCTCATTTCGAAACAAAGCAATTCGATATAAGTCGAGATGACGTTTTATTTAATTGAAATGAAGTGTAGATTGCAAATAATTTTGTACCTTCACGTCATTAGTTTCATAAACACTCCTGTTTTAAATAATACCTTTCATTGTGTTGCTATCACATTATCTACTGAGCTTAAGCATTAGACTTAATCATGAGTGCTGAGCTAATGCACCGGGAGTTGCACTTGTACGGATGGCCGAATGTGATGATTCTTTACTAAATGAGGCTAAATTAGAGTAATTATCTTAATATAACGTCGCTTGATGATTTGTAGTGTCGTTTAAGTCAGTTTTAATACCCTGTGTAAAATAGTTTTAATAAGTAATTTAAAAATGATGGAACTTGTATGATTTTTCTTGATGGCAACACTGATTTATGGCTGATCGATGAAGCTGAAATGCTGTAGAGATTTGAAAATATTTCCGAAGATTATTGTTAACGTTAGTTGGAGTAACAATTAGTGATTGTAAAGAAATAATTGTAATGTCCTAACAATGCTATAATAAAAGTGTTTGAAGTTATGTAAAACAGAGTTTGAATTATGAAAATAGTATGTTGTATACCTTATCTCATGGTAAATGCAATTAACAAAACACATTCTAGTTTTCATCAAGTATTAATTAATTAAAATTTAATAAATTAACTCACCTCTCTTAGCGAAGTTGTTAAGAATTCGTAGTGGTATTTTTTTTCAGTGACACGACAACTTTTGGGTTGACGCCAATTTCTTAAAAAACAACCCAATTTAATAAAAATTCAAACTGAAACAGCTCTAGGACTCTTATTTATGATAATATACAGGCAGTGTTTATAAACTACTTTTAGACACTTATTTTACAGGATTTGTGGTTTTTTGTCCCATTACTGGTTCCACGCCCATCATAGGGTACACTACTATATATTTCAGATACATTAACAAAAACTGATAAGGTCAGTGCATGGAAAAGTATGCATGCCCTGGCACAATCGTTGGCGTTGGTGCTTAACAATAAAGAGTAAAGTTTGAAATCTCTCAGAAAACGAGTCTACAAGTAACTGCTGTTGTGATGTTACAGGACTCAAGACGTATGTAAGTTTTTGTTACAAGTGTACCAGTCTACACTTGTAATTTACAATTTTTTTATAAAACGCCTGTTCGATTATGAGTTTAAAACTATAAAACTCCCGTATTTTCGTCTATGGTTGAGCTACAGGCACTTGTACCTGTAACCTGTAAAATTGTAACACAGTACTTTTATAAAACGCAAATTGTAAAAAACGGAGCAAGTGTTGCCAGTAAACGCCTGTAAACTTGTAACTTGTAACTTTATAAAACTGGGCCCAGGTGTAACTTTTCGTGTTATAATTATCTGAATAAAATTTAATTAAACAACTAGTTTGTTGGTGGTTTATCCTAAGTGTAAGAATACAGATATTAATGAACCAACAGCTCTACCGTTAGCAGTCTGAGCTAGAAGACGTAATTTTAGGGTATGTAGGAGTTTTGAGAGAAGAAATAAAACAGCTATCAAGTGGACTCTTGTGTGTTCTTTCCTTTATTACATCCCTAGGTATTATGTAACCAGCCGGGTACATTTTCATAGGTTTACAGGTTACAATGACGGTGTTGCTGGTGTGGGCCAGCTCTTCGCTACCGATCGTTTATCCATATTCACCTCGGTTGACGGTATGTACTTACTGCCGTAATACTGTATGTACTTTCTTTCTAATTATTTATTGTTATATCATTTTATTTTATAAAACCTTAAACATAATTAAAAACAAACTTAGAATAAAATTAACCTAAAATTATAAAACTACCTAAAAAACTAAAACTAATACCTAAAAAAATATATATAAATAAATAAATATTACAGGACATTTTTACACAAATTGACTGAGCCCCACGGTTATATATATAACATAATGTGGGTGATCTAGCCGAATATGTATATATTAGGCTAGATCACCCAGGTCCGAACCCTGTGGAAGGGTTCCCATAAGGCTGGCTGCGGTCCCCCTTTGGATGGCTATGCCGATCCGTTGGGCGAGGAACGAGCCAGCCCTACGGTCCCCGGTGACCTCAAATATTTTTTTAGAAAGTTGCCGAACTAGTTTATGGGCCCCTGGGCACCACGGTCCCAGAGTTTCGGCTGCAAATGCCGCAAATATATGCCGGTCAGTGAGAGCTACTTTCTTTCTTACATACAAAGTTTGATTGCAGGCTCGTTCGACTTCTTCGCCCTGAACCACTACACGTCGCGCACAGTGCGCGCACTGACGCCGGGCGAGCAGCCGGGACAGTACATGTTCGAGAGTGTCGAGGAGGTCGGCGCGGTGCTGGAGGGCAGGGAACAGTGGCCCAGCGACGGCTCAGGGTGGCTCAGGGTAGGTTAGGCTCATGTACACTGAACCACTACACGTCGCGCACAGTGCGCGCACTGAAACCGGGCGAGCAGCCGGGACAGTACATGTTCGAGAGTGTCGAGGAGGTCGGCGCGGTGCTGGAGGGCAGGGAACAGTAGCCCAGCGACGGCTCAGGGTGGCTTAGGGTAGGTCGGGGGTTAGTTCCGTTCATGTACAGTGCAAAGGGGCAGAAAGGTTCTCGAGTGGCGACCAGGTACTGGAAGACGCAGCGTGGGAAGGCCCCAGACTAGAGGGACCGACGATCTGGTTAAAGTCGCGGGAACCTGTGGGTTGAGGGCAGCGAATGACCGTTCCCTGTGGATCCTTGGGGGAGGCCTTTGTCCAGCAGTGGACGTCTTTCGGCTGAGATGATGATGATGATGACAGTGCAGAAGTCGCTCCTTAATTCGCCTTAAGAGGCGGTCCGTGGACGCCCTGGACCACTACACGTCGTGCTCGGTGCCACAGAATAAGTAATGTACCTACTACCGTATACAAAAGACACTTCCTACAAAACCGAAGTTTGACAGCGATTCAGGAACGAATCATGATGTCCCTTTCTAATGTATGGCACTATCACTTTCGACCATTTAAGGTTGTCAAAACTCAAGTCATTATCTTATCTGTGGTCGTGCACGCAAACGGACGTCAAGTTGTGTCAACGCATACCTAAATGCGTCCCCCAGACTGGCCCATTGTGTACAGGGGCCTTAATAATTGCTCGGAGCAATGCTGAGCCGAACGGAGCCGAGAATGCCCGAAGTCAGGAGTGTCTTCCTATTGCCAGCGGCTTCTGACTTGGATGCAATGATATTTTTCAAACGTTTTATTTGTTATATGATAAAGGTGAATCCTGAAGGTTTCCGGCAGAACCTGAACCTGACGCGTCAACTGTACGGCGACGTCCGCGTCCTAATCACCGAGAACGGGTGCTCCAGCGACGACACCTTGAACGACACGGGCCGGGTCCACTACATCCACGACTACTTGGAACAGGTTAGCCTCACCATAGTCATTCACATGTTATACCATGCTGAACCTGACGCGTCAGCTGTACGGCGCCGTCCGGGTCCTGATCACCGAGAACGGGTGCTCCAGCGACGACACCTTGCACGACACGGGCCGGGTCCACTACATCCACGACTACTTGGAACAGGTTAGCCTCACCATAGTCATTCACATATTGTTATACCATGCTGAACCTGACGCGTCAGCTGTACGGCGCCGTCCGCGTCCTGATCACCGAGAACGGGTGCTCCAGCGACGACACCTTGCACGACACGGGCCGGGTCCACTACATCCACGACTACTTGGAACAGGTTAGCCTCCTGAGTAGATCACATGTTATACCATGCTTAACTTGTTCGCCTATTTCTAGAGCCCCTAGTGTACATTTCATTCGATAGCGTGACGTGCGGTCGCGTTTATGTCTATTGTTGTATGGGATTTTGAACAGCGCGCCAAGCGGGGCGATTTAGAAACTTACACGCTATCGAATGTACACTAGGGGTACAGTCAGCAGCAGAAGTCGCTATACACTCGAGGTGCTCAAAGAGAGGTAAACGTTTAAACTGTCAAAGAGTTGTTGACTGTCATGGTAGCATTTACTTGTGAGCGCTCAACATGTCACAAGTATCTTAACAGTCGCTATTCATTAATTTCTACACTTACAACAAATCATTGATACCTTAGCTGTCAAAAAACCACTGGTATCTAAGCGGTCAACGTGTCAAATATATCTGAACAATATGGAAAAATAGACGTTTAAAGCATACATGTATGGTCGTATATTGAATGAATAATAGCCATGCTAATTTCAGGTAAAGCGTTTTGACAATCATCGAAAGCAGTACAGTCTTGTCATCACATACATCTATCTCACGTTTTGCCCTTCAACCATTGACAGGGGTCACAGGGGCCTGTCAGTCAACTTACTGCAAACTATTTCTTTTATTGAATAGAATCATCGAAACGAATGAGTGACACATAGCGAAAACTAACTGAAGCCGAATTTAGAGCCAATTGTCAAAGCACGTTGTGGTCTTGTTACTAAGGCGTTTGCTTTTCAAAGCAGAGACCACGGGTTCAAATCTCAGTCGGACGCACCTAGAGATTACAGCTTTTTTTGGGTTTCATTTCTATTATTAATTTGTGGTTTTATATTAATTTCGCATTAGTTTATATGTTTTTTGAAGATATGTCACATGTAGCGTATGTACGACTTTCTAACAGAACGTTGTAGGTTTGAACCCGCAGTGGGCGTTCCTTAGATTACTCCTGTGCGGAATGCCATTTGATGTTTACTGCTAGGTTATACTAACAATAAGTTCAAAGATATACAGTATGTATCAGAACGAAAGGCCAAGAAAGAGACCCATTAATGTTTAGGTCATACTGAACAACTTTTACTATTGGACCAACCCCGAAAATGCGGAAAAATAATTGGAAGTTTCATACATTTTGCTGGTCTGATATTGAAGTTTTCTATGGGAGAGTAAATTTTTTTCCGGGTCCCATAGTAAAAGTTGCTCAGTATGACCTAACAATTAATGGGGTCTCTTTCTTGGCCTTTCGCTCTGATACCTACTGTATATAACTCCGTATACTCTATCCTCTCTGCTAAGTTGTAAAAACTTCGTCATTCCTATGGTCAACAGTTAGCATGTTGCGTAGGTATATGCATGGCAGTGATGGTTTTATCGCATAGGTACATCTATAAAAGAGGAGGCACCGTTCTTGCGGATCATGAGAGTCATAGTTGGATATGCTTAACACCTTTACTGCCCGTGCTCCTCACGTGGGGCCACGGCTAGCCTCTATTACAAAGCCATAAGGTTTATATGTCAGATTGGGACAGTGAACGTGTTAAGTTCCAATTCTATTATTTTCTCCTTCGTTCTTTGATCGATTCGGAGCATCGTATTTTAGTACTATATAGTATATTTTAGTACAATAAGTGGGCTAAATAAATATATTAACATATAATATGCTCTACGATTTGGAAGAACGGCCGCCTATGACAGTTAAAATAAAAAACCGATCATTCTCGTAGAACCTAAATACTTATTTATTGTCTAAGTTTGACACTTGACGATAAAATACTTCTTTAAGAAAGGAGGTGTCAATTCGTAGTAACTACAGTATTTTTTTAAAAGTTAAACAGATAAAATGTTGATGCTTAGTTACCATTGAAATAACAATTGCTTAGCAACTGGTGGCACCCTGGCTGCTGACGTACGTGATTGGCAGTGCGTGTAGGTATTAATGACAGCAGCTTGAATTTGAGTGCTTAGTTACCACTGACTTTGTAACCGTTATTGACATTGTGATTAAATAAGGGTGTATGTGTTAAAGAAAAACTCAGACGTTAAGATATATGTGACAAACTGAAAGCCTACGCTAAAATGACAACTTAGATGTCCTTATTTTTGTGACGATTAAAGTGTATATGTTTTCTTGGACACCTTGTGTCGTCAAGCTCACCACAGGTTGTTAACCTATCGAATGAGATGATGCCTGTACTGAGATTGGTCAACGATATGTAATCATACGACATACCTATATGAGGCCTGGACGTTAGTGAGATGACGATTCACTCATTGCTGGTGTCCTACTTTATTACCTGCATATAAAATTAGTTTCACCTGATTATCCACCTGGTTTCCTGAACTTCGTAGTCGCCTCCAAACCTCCCCTTATAGCGACCCCATTCCTCACACTAGTTTACCATAAGTTCATATTAGCCATCAACAATTCCCTCGGATCACTGTTCACTCTGATTACTGATATACGCTGTTCACAATTTACAAGAGACACATCATTAATATAATAACACCATAAGAAACTCGTTGAATTGATCCAAAAGCAAAATTCTCCCTCCGTAGATTTGTTCGCACATAACCTCCTCCTTATCCCTATCGTTCGGCGTCTACCCTCTTGTCTCCCCAAAAAATCACCATAACCTAGAAGCGGTTATTTTAACTTAAACGTGACTGCGAGCGCCATCTACCCCATGACGCTGGCAGCTATTAGCCGGTTCGCGATATGTTCGCGACACTCCCGCCCCGCAGGAAGAAGCTACTCTTTTAATTGGAATTAGATGTTCATAGGCAAACATGTAAATAAATCAACAATTAGATGATAAGAACACTAATGTGAATAATAATGTATTTGAGATTTTCATCCTCTGAATGCCTCTCTAGGCTTTGGCGCTGTGAATCGGCATGACCTGAGATTTCGTACAATTTCTGATGATGTTATAGATATGTGCTGAGGTACACCGTTTCTGAGACTGATCCGATTGTTCATCTGTATTTGTGCTGAGCTGATAAAGAACAAGATCCTGAGACTGGTCTGAGCATTCATCAATGTTTGTGCTGAGCTGATTAATAATTTGATCCTGAGATTGGTCTGAGCATTCATCAATGTTTGTGCTGAACTGATTAATAATATGATCTTTGATATGATAATTATATGATTAATTGATATCTGTGCTAAACTAACTGATCTCTGATCTGAGACTGAAAGCAGGATCCTGAGATTGGTGTGAGCGACTAAGCCATCGGATCATCAGACACCGTAAGCACGATGTCTGAGCTGAGCTGAGTAGGATCACGGCTGCGATTTGTCATCTCTGGTCCGTTACTGATCTCTCTGTCTACCTATGACTATTACTATTGTATTTCCCATAATCTCGCGCGTTCAGTTCCAAATTGCTCCAAGCAGTCCTTAATTACAACGTGGCAACACCGATTTCATACCAAACCTAGACTATTAAACTGAAACCCACCATATGACAGATGCATTTGAGATGTGGTACTGGCGAAGAATGCTTGAACGCAGTAGGTGAAATTGCATCAAGTCTCGACGAACCCAACATGAAACCGAGGTTATCCACTATTTGTACTCATCGCGCACGTACTTTCTTCTGCTATCGAGGCAGAAGAGGACCCTATAGTCTGGAGAAGCTCATAATCACTGGCCACATGGCAAGGAAGCGTAGGGATAGGGATGAACGTATGGCCACACGGTGGGCGAACAGAAAAATATTAAAGACAAAGCCACATTACAGGCTAGCATATCTAGGTACTGATGGTGAGCACTGGTGAAGAACCACACAGGACAGGTGTCCAACTGTACACTGTGACTCAAGAGGATAGTGCAACGAATAAGGCTGATAACTGTCTTGTGACTATTGCTCCTGTAGTAGTCGTACATAAAACAAATACCATTTCCTTAACACTCCGATATTTCACAGCAATATTAAAATTAATGAAGACAGATACCTATTGTACTTCATTATATGACATCTGATTTTAATTGTGATTCTGATTCTTGTGTAGCTGCAGCCTGCATTTTATATCTCAATATTCTGATTAAATCTGATAATCAAGCTAACAGTTGATGCCACGATCATAACTACACCAATAATTACTTGGCTCATGATTAATCTCTTCCTTTTACTATAACATAAAAAGTTTAATACTTAATTGAAGTTACCTATCACCCTTTCCTTCCTTCTTCACAGGTTTAAATCAACACATTTTGTGTTAAAAATAATGTTCACTCGCATCACAATGTCTGCTGTGATAGACGACAGACAACTATATACGTTCCAAAGGTAAGCCTTTGCAGTTTTCAATAACAGGCAATACAGGCATTATAACTACATAATATTACAATCACCGAATGTTGGTACACACTGTATTATCTATACTATTTTATTAACATCTAAGCAAAAGCTGTGTTGACAGACGAAATAAGATATTTAGCCAATACGCTGTTGAGCCTGGAATAGATACTATATGATATGATATAAAAAGCTAATTTCTAGCCTAGTGTTGAAATTTATAAAATTATTATTTATTATTAATGTTTCGTCTAGACCGTCTAGTATTATTACAGTTTACCACACAACATCTATCGTGGCCCATTTTTATTGTAAATATGATTTTTAAGGCAAAAGAAACGTGAACAAAATAACTGAAAAGTATGTGAATTGACAGAAACACTTGCTTGCAAACTTGTCATATTTAGCCACATCAAGCGCTGAGTTTGTTTCGGCTCCCCCCACCACTTGCTTTGCACGCAGCGAATACCTGCTATTCCTTTTCGTTACCTATACATAGGTAATATACTCTGTAACAAATGCTCTTGTGTTGACTTAGCGGCCTGCTTCGCAGGCGGAGGTAAGCAACTGAAAAAGGTTCGCCACATGTCTTTGTCATTATACCATCATTTAATTTTATAACTACTTGCACTGAGTGGGATAATGACTACTATCATTGTTAAAAATACTTTATTACATTTTTTTTTTAAATAACCGAATACTTAAGAATTCCTCTTATTCAGAAACCTATCCACCATGGTCTTACTACTGTCTCTATAATTATTATGAATATGTAGGGTCGTATACTTTAGTATTTAGTATCTCGATTGGGTAGGCGATATCAATTAATATGTGTTGCTTGATTCCAATTCATTTAACAAAATCATATTAGTTATGCATGGCTATTCATTAAATTATCTCCCACTCCCTTATCTATTTCTGTTCGAGTAAAAGTAAAGTATGTACTTAAAAAACTTTTTACAAAAAAAAGAAAACCGACTTCAAAAAGGATGAAATAAAATATTATCCTTTTTAAGTCTATGCGTTACCAACTGATATGTTTGAAGTCGGTGCCAAGCCAACTTTTGAAGCATACCATGATTTTGGTGCGATTCGATAAGGTTGTACGTTGGATTGCCTTACACGACGACAATGAACGTACTTTCTGTAGGTACAGTCGACGTTAAAAATATGTTTACACTTTTCGTCTTATTACAAAGGAGTAAGGTGCAAAAGCGTAAACATATCTTTGACGTCGACTGTACCTAAGAACACACCCCAGAACACACGATCAAACCTTCTTGGAACAGTCCGTACCATGTTTGTCGGCACGCAAGCGTGGGATTGGGACTGAGTTATTTCCCGTCCCTTATTCAGAGGACTACATTTCAAAATATAAAACAATTCAAGGAATTTACGTTCTTGCCAAATTTCACCTAAAGCGGTTCAGTTGTTTAGCCAAGTAAAGACGACAAAGAGGCAGACAGAATTACTTACACATTTATAATAGTTATTAGTACAGTTCCAATGGGATTTATAGTCATAAAGCTGATTATTTTTGACGGGTATTGTTACTACTTGGCTTGGCACCGACTTCAAACATATCAGTTGGTAACGCATAGACTTAAAAAGGATAATATTTTATTTCATCCTTTTTGAAGTCGGTTTTCTTTTTTTTGTAAAAAGTTTTTATTTTTCCATTTTTAGTTTTAACGCATTGTTAAGAGCGCGACGCATGAATGAAAAACAACATCATGATTAACACTAAATTCGTGTAGTAACTACTTTAATAAATATGTAATCAGGGATTTTCTCGAGTCCGTCTGGGAAATTATAATTCCTGTCACTACACTAAATCCATCCTTCGCCCCGCCACTGACCCAATCCCTCAACCCCCCGATCACTCTACCTCACAGCGCATCAACCCCTGATCCATAAACCCCTCGACCTTGAACCAGCAGCCCTTCAACCGCCATTCCCCGACCCCTTAACTCCTAACCCTAACCCCCGATCAGTAGCCTTACCAGCTTACCAAAAGTTCGAGATTGAATTATTCGCTAGCGTGTGTGTAACTTACTTTCTTTGCATCTCGCTCGTACTGGCATATTAGTGCGAGCGAGATGCATAAAAAGTAAGTTACGAAGACGTTAGCGTCCGTAACTTAGCGAATATGTCAATGTCAAACTCGTGGTAAGGCTACACTTGCATTACATCAAATTGGCGGTTTTCGGAAGCAAATGCTCGAGTTACTTTAGAAAACACCGAAATCACTTTACACGTGCCTATAAAAACTGAGGAGTTCCCTCAATTCCTCATGGATTCCATCATCAGACCAGAACCAAAAATAATACGGAGACACCTTGGAGGTAACTCCTTCCAAACAAAAAAAGAATTACTCAAATCGGATCACAGGTGCCGGAGTAATCGCCGAACATACTACATTTAAAAAATCATCATCATTATCATCAAAACAATCATCATCATCAGGTGTACTTCATCAAAGTGGTGGTTTTCGGGAGAAAATGCTCGAGTTGCTTAAGAAAACACCCAAATCACCATGTATGTGCCTTTAAAAATTGAGGAGTTCCCTCAATTCCTCATGGATCCCATCATCAGAACAGAACCAAATTAAAATGGGACCAACTCGGAGGTAGCTCCTTTCAAACAAAAAAAGAATTACTCAAATCGGACTACGGATGTCGGAGTAATCGGTGAACGTACATAGAAAAAAAAAAAAAAAAAAATAGCCACAACCGAATACAGAACCTCCTCCTTCTATGAAATGGAAGTCGGTTAAAAAGTATCTTAATCAGTTAGCAGATAATATAGAA
Source organism: Cydia fagiglandana (assembly GCF_963556715.1). Classification (NCBI taxonomy): domain Eukaryota; kingdom Metazoa; phylum Arthropoda; class Insecta; order Lepidoptera; family Tortricidae; genus Cydia; species Cydia fagiglandana. The sequence continues at coordinate 405,258 of NC_085950.1, read as the reverse complement.
ACCAGTAGGCCATTCAATAAGTATGCCTTTTATTGGGAGTCTTTTCAATAATAATTTATTTTAGCATTTTTAACCCTTTAGGTTTGGGTCATCGTCTCATCGTATGTACATATATACACAATTCAGAAGTTTCGTTAATCTTTATCGAAGGTTAGCTGGAAGAGATCCCTTATAGGGATAAGTTCGCCTTTGTACTTCCATTACTGTAATTTATTTTTGTAAACCTGTGTTGTGTACAATAAAATGATTACTACTACTACTTTATCTAATCACTAATCTATGGACTTTCCACACTAAGAATCAATGGTTCAGTAATAATAGGAAGTCACTATATCTTAGGGTATTGCTCAAGTGCAAACGTATTGGTGGTGACTTATACTAAACAGTTTTGCCTTTGTCATTTACCGTTATCCAAGTAGATATTTACTGACTCTCTGATAACAATCTATATTGGAATGTTAATTGGGAATAAATTGAGATACTATACTTTGTTACATCAACAGACAAGTCTTTGGAACCTTAATGTAACGCTGATATACGCAATCCATAAGTAAAGTAAGTGAATATTGTTTAAATTAATTCGGCAGTTTTTTATTCGTTTACAATCATTTTACCCGTTTATCTTTCAGAACAGAAATATCATGCATGCCAATTGAGTATGTTACTATTGTTTAATCTAGCGAGTGGCATTTTTGGCACTTTGCTGGTACCATTGGAATGGCTGAGTGATTCTGATTGAGTTCCAATGATGTTCCTAGTCCTTTGAGTTTGAGTAGTATGTACATTGTACGAGTACATATGACATCAAATTGTAATCTGATTTGAATTGCCTCCTGCATTTTCATCCAGGCACATTACAACTAAATTATATCGACTTCTAAGAAACCAATCCGTTACAATTCCTTACGATTGTAACAACAAACAACGACGAGGCAAGGAATTCCAAATTAACATCTTATGATATGAGTGGATCTAGTCCTTCAAACTAGGTGAGTGTAAAATTCGAGTTTTTAAATAAACTCAATGATTCTGATTAAAGCCCAGTGAAAATATGGATCCGCAAAACATACCATTATAATAGCCTGGTTTGCTTGTCTGGAAGATATCAATCTTTTAGCGATAAGACCGCCCGTTCTGCACAATAGTATAAGTGATGTGTTAAGTTCCTTTACATATGTAAAGAATATTGTGTTGTTGTAAAAATATTGATCATATAAGTATAAGGCTAATACGTTAAACATGATACATTCGTTTCATGAAAAGATACGCAGTATAAATTGTTGTCAATTCACCACGCTTGCGCTCACAACTAGTTTAATCATGGCTGAGCTGATAATTTGTGATGAAGCGGGTATTCTGCAAGCAATGCATGTTCTAGAAAAGCATGCAATCCAATAAGAATTAACTTGGCGTGGAACATCATGATCACAAAATATTGTTTATCACCAATTTAACTAGATACCGATGTAATAGAAAATACACAAGATCGGAGGTCAGACCTAAACTGGTTTGTAAGCAACAACAGTTGGTAAGCCATAATATCAACTACCCGCATTAAAATAAACTTTCAATTTGGTTCTAAAACTATTCGGCCACACAGAACAATGAATGTGAGATTATGATTATGATTATATGATTATTATTTTAATATTAAGATCTTAACTCCTGCAACGTTACAAACAAAATTGCAAAGGCATAGATGCCAAAAAAAAATCGAGTATAATTATTTTAACAGATCTAATCATTTATGCGATTTCTTTTATGTCTTACATTGAATTGTTTGAACATTACATTTAACATTGAAATATGAATTTATATATATATATTTTTTTTATAAATGTAAATATAAAATGTTTGTTTAGTTATAAGTACATCCTCTGTTTTATAAGCTGTGTTACTGACTATTATTATACCATGCTATGTACTATTCTGATCGCCTGCCGAGCGCGGGCAAGTTAATGGCGCACCCGAGCTAGCTCAGTAACCATGATCTCCAACACACATAGTCGCTACGCATTCCGCGATCTGTAGTACTGGTTAGCCTGAGACCTCGCGCCTGCGCTCGCGCATGGGAACTAATATAAAGCGTACTTACTTGTGTAAGTTGCTGCGGGCAAAATAAATAAAAAATGTATACCTACCTACATATATATTATTTTTGAGTCAATTTTGCAAGAACTTTTCACTTAATATTATGTAACAAATAAAAATGTACTCGGCAAGATAATTAATTCTTAATATAAGTATGTTAACTCATGTAAGTGAATTGTAATATTCTTATGAGTATTAAAATTTCTTTAAACCTAATTAAATTACGAAAAAGGTCCTAATCGTCACTTAAGACCCAATTTAAAAACAGATGTACTAATAATAATGCAGATGTAGTAATGTTAAATTGTTGGTCAACTGCATAATTTGAATCTTCTAGCTCAGGTGATAGAGTCGTTGTTTGAGAGGATCCATGCTGGTTCACAAATCGACCAGCAAACTTTAATTCAAAATGTATTTATATCGACCGGGATATGAACCGTGATTACCTTTCCCTTAACCGTGAATCATTTAAGACTTATTTGATCCAAAATGTCGTAAATTTTTATTAGTGCATGATTTTATCAAAGATTGGTCAGGTAACTAAATCTAAACAAGTAAAGCAACTTGTCAACTACATCATCAAACATAATAAATATCAAAATGAAACTATGTTCTTGTGAACATAATCATAACAGAAACCTAAATATAGATTACGATTAAACCTCCTGTTCAACTTAAACTTATTAGGCATGAGCGGGTATGGTAACGGTACCAATCATATGATATTTAAGAGAACAATGAGATTATTCACAACTTTGAGAAAAAATCAAGTTATGTTTATCAAATATTGGCTTCTTCACCTTTTCTTTGATACATGACATATATGTATTTCAGTTTCTATTGGATTATTACTGATACGTGTAAAGTTTCTACTGCTTAGGGCGTTCAAACTTGAGTTGAATGTCCATTTCGTCCCCCACGTTTTTAGACATGTTCAATGAAAAATGTACGTAATGGTTGGTTTCAAAGTAATGAAATCTGAGACTTAAGCAGTTCCATGGCTCTTGTTGAAGGTAGTGTTACTAAGCTAGTGTTTAAAAACTGATTACAAACACCTCTCTGACAGAATTTATAGTAAACATACCAATATTGTACTATCTTTTCTGATGTGACAATCTTTGCCACTCTCTCATTCTTATAACATAGAAATGTTGGAATACTGAGCGTTGCGACTGGTTCAAGGCACGTAGGTTAAAAACAAACTTTGCAGCCCTGGTGACACAAACATTTTTATCACATCAACCAGTGACAAATACTTGCTGTGAAACGTTAAATATATAACTTAATGCTTTCAAATACATATTTTTATCATTCCAAACCATCACTTGGAATTCCATTCTACTGCTTATCATGAGGAATCAACTCCAAATTTGCACTCTATAGGACTGATTAATTAACACACTGCTTTCAAAGATTAAAGCGAGCTTTTTAGTATTTTGTATTACAAGAAGAATTTTTGAAACTATATTATTGCATTTAAATAATATACCAAGGAAATTCATGTGTTTAGATACCTTTTTTTAAACTATGTATATATATTTACTGACATTTACAATCTCTTGTATATCAAAGAGCAAGAATGTTCAATAAAATGTAGGCACTTAATTGCATATGTGCTCCGCTGAAACACAAACATATTCGCCAGCTTAACGCCTTTTTGCAAAAATAGGATTACATAAATATGGGCTTCATTTCAAGCCTGAAAAAAAACATTAAATTGACCTGAACCAACAAAAAAATTAACTCTTAAGTTGTACGTGCATAATTACATAAATTGACTTTTCATATGTTACTTTTGATGATGATTATGCATGTGCATAAATAATCCCAGCATCTCCACCATGTCGTCAAGCTCACCACAGGTTGTTAACCTATCGAATGAGATGATGCCTTTACTGAGATTGGTCAACGATATGTAATCATACGACATACCTATATGAGGCCTGGACGTTAGTGAGATGACGATTCACTCATTGCTGGTGTCCTACTTTATTACCTGCATATAAAATTAGTTTCACCTGATTATCCACCTGGTTTCCTGAACTTCGTAGTCGCCTCCAAACCTCCCCTTATAGCGACCCCATTCCTCACACTAGTTTACCATAAGTTCATATTAGCCATCAACAATTCCCTCGGATCACTGTTCACTCTGATTACTGATATACGCTGTTCACAATTTACAAGAGACACATCATTAATATAATAACACCATAAGAAACTCGTTGAATTGATCCAAAAGCAAAATTCTCCCTCCGTAGATTTGTTCGCACATAACCTCCTCCTTATCCCTATCGTTCGGCGTCTACCCTCTTGTCTCCCCAAAAAATCACCATAACCTAGAAGCGGTTATTTTAACTTAAACGTGACTGCGAGCGCCATCTACCCCATGACGCTGGCAGCTATTAGCCGGTTCGCGATATGTTCGCGACACCTTGCCCGCTCAGGTATATCTGCTGCTGACTGTACTGTAGACATCGCAAAGTTAAACGAATCTAAAGTTGCCCCCCTCCCCCCGCCCCTAAAATCATGCTTCGAATGACCCCGTTTCCTCCTACGTCATGCTACCATCATCCGATGTCCAGACCCCCCCCCCCCTAATTTGAAATGACGTAATTTATGAATAGCCCCCAGGCGGGTTATATTTTTTAACCGACTTCCAAATTTCAAAGAAGGAGGTTATCAATTCGGTTGTATGATTTTTTTTATTTTTTTTTTATTTTTTTTTATGTTTGTTACTCCATATCTCCGTCATTACTAGATCGATTTTGAAAATTCTTTTTTCGATTGAATGTATATGCATACAGATTGGTCCTGTTTTTGTCAAAACCCAGTTCTGATGATGGGATCCATGAGGAATCGAGGGAACTCTTCAAATCTTAAAGGCATACATATAGTGATTTTTGGGTTTTTATCAACAAATCAAGCATATACACCCAAAAAAGTGACATTTTATGAAGTGGAACTGCTGATGATGATCAGAACGGAACTCTTTAACGACGCATAGTTCACGGTTGGCGATTTGTCCTCTTCGTTACGTTCGTTAAGCAAGTTAAGTTTTTAAGCCACATTTTTGTCAAGCTCGAGTTCTGATGAAGGGATCCATGGGGAATCAAGGGAACTCCTCAAATCTTAAAGGCATGGGTATAGAGATTTTTGTATTTACCTCAGAAAATCAAGCATTTTCATTAAAAACTGTTGCATTTGATGAAGTGGAACTGCTGATGATGATCAGAACAGAACTCTTCAACGACGCATAGTTCACGGTTGGCGATTTGTCCTCGTCGTTATGTTTGTTAAGCAAGTTAAGTTTTTAAGCCACATTTTTGTCAAGCTCGAGTTCTGATGATCGGATCCATGAGGAATCAAGGGAACTCCTCAAATCTTAAAGGCATGTGTATAGAGATTTTTGTATTTACCTCAGAAAATCAAGCATTTTCACGGTTGCAAGCATTTTCAACGACGCATAGTTCACGGTTGGCGATTTGTCGTCGTCGTTATGTTTGTTAAGCAAGTTAAGTTTTTAAGCCACATTTTTGTCAAGCTCGAGTTCTTATGATGGGATCCATGAGGAATCAAGGGAACTCCTCAAATCTTAAAGGCATGCGTATAGAGATTTTTGTATTTACATCAGAAAATCAAGCATTTTCATTAAAAACTGTTGCATTTGATGAAGTGGAACTGCTGATGATAATCAGAACAGAACTCTTAAACGACGCATAGTTCACGTTTGGCGATTTTTCCTTTTCGTTATGTTCGTTAAGCAAGTTAAGTTTTTAAGCCACATTTTTGTCAAGCTCGAGTTCTGATGATGGGATCCATAAGGAATCGAGGGAACTCCTCAAATATTAAAGGCATACGTATAGATTTTTTTGTATTTTCGGACTCTGACCCGGTCTCGGACCCGGACCTTGACCCAGAAAACCACTATGATACCTTAACTAAATAAACAACTATGATTACCTACCATAAAATTAATGTAGGTATAAAGTACGATGATGCCAATCTTACTAGCCCCTCCCGCTTTAACCCCCGTACACCGTACGGCATGCGCCATTAAGTGGGTTAGGTTAGGTTTGAACTGCGATCCTCACAGAACCGAACAAGGATTAGGTTAGGTTAGAACTGCGAGCCTTACAGAAACGAAATGCTACTTGAAAAGTGGGTTTGATTAGGTTCGAACTGCGACCCGCACAGAACCGAACTGCTGTCTGAGGAGTGGGTTAGGTTAGGCTAGAACTACGACCCTCATGGCTCCTCTTCACGATGGGCCAACGCCGGCCCCTCCAAGGGACGCATTTATGCGTTAGAGGGAGCAAGTGATATTGCTATCTCATTCTACCGCATGGCTGCGTCCCTTGGAGTGGGCGGCGTTGGCCCATCCTGTAGAGGAGCCATTATACAGGAGCGAAATGCTAGTAGAAAAGTGGGTGGTTTTACCTCCTTTTCTACATAGTGTACCATCTCCAATAATCTTTCATCGGCCCCCACGGAAGTCGGTTTTTTTTTCTTAAAAATTATTCAGTACCTACCTGAAACTCAAATAAGAGAAACGGGATATTTAACTTTTATTGTATTTTCCACAGAGGTGACCTTTTTCTAAAAGTTTGACCCAGAGTCCCAGCCAGATACAAGATAAATATTAAAAGAATGAAATCATCAATGACTTATATATATTACTTCGTAAAGATAGGCCTTATGGGCACTTAGAATGGTGCCAGTACAGCGGTGTCACGCACACGAATTCGAGCCAATCGTGCAGTCGCGCCACAACGCGATTGGTTGATGAGTACACATCACGCGCGCGATTGGTCGCAACTAGTTGCGTTAGACTGCACGATTGGCTCGAATTCGTGAGTGACACCGCTGAATCAGCACCATTCTTAGTGTCCGTAAGGCCGGTCTATGGAAGTCATCATGGTTCATGAAGCCATGTAAATATTGGAGTGAAGTTATATGAGTTTTCAGGTACTGCTAGCCATAGAGGACGGAGTGAACGTGGTCGGCTACACGGCGTGGTCGCTCATGGACGACTTCGAGTGGGTGGATGGATACCAGTAAGTAGACCAGCAGTAGGGGTGCGAGACTCCTGACTTCGGCCAAACTCGGCTCCGCTCGGCTCAGCATTGCTCCGAGCAATTATTAGGGTTGACTCAACTTGATGTCCCTTTGCACGACCACAGATAAGATAATGACTTGAATTTTGACAACCGTACATAGCCGAAAGGGATAGTGGCACATATTTCAAGTTTCAAGTTCTTTATTTGCGTTCATGTTGTACATATGGGTATTAAATAACAAATGAGTTGTTTTAAACATGAGCCCTGCAAGGGCATAGCATTATTACTTAACCTAACTTATACCTAATACAAATAAAAATTTAAAAGTGGAAAAATTACTGTCTTGGTTGAGACTTGAACTCACCCAACATCGCATTGAGCATCGTTCGCAGACGTTTCTGCTTGTTAAAAATTAATACAAATAAAAATGTGAAATAATTAAATATTAGAAAGGGACAGCATGATCCGACCCTGAACCGCTGTCAAACTTCGGTTTTGTAGGAAGTTTCCTATTATTTATTCTGTGCTAGCAGCACAATTCGATCGTACACCGATTGATGTCAGTTATCAGACTAATGTCATTCAGATAGTGTGCATTTCGCTTGTAAACTCGTCATCAAATATATCGGAGCTGCCGAGGTGGTCAAAAATATTTGAACACGCACTCTAGCGCCCTGCAAAATAGAGGCGTGTTCCGATCTTCCGATATTTGTGAGCACCTTGGCCGCTCCGATATATCTGATGGCGACTGTACTTGTACCCATTGTATGTATGTACAGTCAGCGAAACTATATTTATCCGGTTTTGACGAATAAGGTAAAGAGAGAGCCTTTACAAGCTGTTGAGAAATAAATTTTCATATTTCTTTGACATTTGTATTCTTGCTAGTGTCCGACCGAAGGTTCGGTTTCGGTTTCGGTTTCGGCCAGTTTCGGCCAAAAAATTATGTTTCGGCTGTAGTTTCGGTTTCGGCCAAAAAACGGCCGAACCTTTCGGCTGGGCCGAAACTTACGAAATGGTACTTCGGAATAAGACCAAAAGTTGGGGAATAAGTAGGACAACAATATTAATACCTCTAAATATTATACTGATTCATGTATAGGTACAGAAATTAATTGGTTTATTATAAAACACAATTCCACTAATGAGGGCGCCACTGGACGGTCGACGCAGTCTTAAGAGGCTGTCAATACCTATAACGCACACTCTAATTGTTTCGGAGTGAATGAGTGATTTTACCTCAATTTACTATTAGTTAGTGTTCCACATGTCCCCTACATCAGCTTAGCCTTTGGCCTCGCTGCGCCATGCACGGCGTGTGGTCTCGCTTTTTAACACAATGGACATTGGTTGGAGTCTGTGCTCAACTACGTATCCTGAAGCCTGAAGCACGGCTTTGACTTCGCATGAAAGTTCGCCTCACTGGGGCACTTCGGACTTTTAGGCCCAGGTGAAGATTGGTACCCGGCCTTGCAATATTGTCAACAAAAAATTTCGCGCTCGCGGTTTTGGTTGGCCCTGTATCTACATGTTAACTTGACTGGTGAATGAATAGAGTTAGACCAAGAAAATTCTGCAATGATTTTAATAGTATACGCAGTGCAACTAGTGCAAATGTTATTTTTATACGTCATAATTTCATAGAAGTTTTGACGTTTAAAATAACACTTGCACTGCGTGTGTTATCAAAATCGTTGCAGAAATATCTTGGTCTAACTCTAGTAATTTTCTTAAAAAACTGCTTAAGTAACATCAATTTCAAGGATATTGGGTGTTGACAGCCCCATAATATGTGTATAAAAGGGGTTTTGACATTTTTGCAGCGATTTTAACAAGTCTACAAAAGTTTCGGTTTCGGTTTCGGCCGAAACTAAAGCCAAAGCCGAACATTCGGTTTCGGTTTCGGCAAAAAAACATGTTTCGGTCGGACACTAATTCTTGCTAACCTCCGACCAAGAAGTCTGCAACAATTTTGATAGCATACACAGTGCAAGTGTTATTAATACGCCATAATTTCATAGAAGTTGCGTTGTGCTATCAAAATCGTGGCAGACATATCTTGGTCTAACTCTATGATTATCCCGTTTCCTTATTACAAACACCATACAGTCTATATTTGCTTGCAGGACCCGGTTCGGTCTGCACGCGGTAAACTTCACGGACCCGCGGCGCACGCGCACCGCCAAGGCGTCGGCCAAGTACTACAGGGACGTCATCCGTTCCCGCTCGTTACGCGCAGATCATGACATCAAACTATAGACTTAAGGCCTCGTGGCTCCAGGGTCTTCACTCGCTCTCAATGGGCGTAAGCTTGAGCGAGAACCCTATTCTAATAGGTATCAGTCGAGATTAGAATAGATGTCAAATCAAATTGCTCAATAAATACAAGCAAAAAACTGAAAAATAAAACGATTTCTAGTTTGCTAGACATTAATTCTTAGACAAAATCTAATTTGATTCTCCTATATGGAAAATTCAAAAACTTTTTGACGGCAAATCAGTACTCCAAACAATAAAACAACATTTAAATACGTATATTTATTGCTTATTCCTAAACTACAGTATCCGGTTCCCCTGAACATTATTCCTGTTGTTCAGCAAGATCTTCTCCTGCCTCTTCTTCTCTTCTTTAAACGCCTCCTTGTTGGCTTTCTTCTCTACTCTCCGTTCTTTCCTGTATTCTTTTAGGAGGCGTTTGCGTTCTTTTTTCTCTTCTGGCGTCTCGTCTTTGGGTCTGTGAAGGATATCATGATGTGTGAAAATAAAATGAGATTATAGAATCTTTCGCTTGCACGGGACTCAAAATAAGCACTCGAAGAAATATCAAACTTTGATCTCTTGTTGTACAAATAACTATTGAATAAGGGGGATACACTGTGTGGGGTCCCGGGTTCGAATTCCGGTGGGAGCATTTATTACCCGACTACGGCAACGCAAAAGGAGGGTTATGATACTTATGATTTATGGGTTTATCACGATATTCCCGAGTTATGAATCCATACTAATAAAGGGGAAAGTGTGTCTGTCTGTCTGTTACCTTTTCACGCTTAAGCTGCTGAATGGATCTAGTTGAAATTTGGTATAGAGATAGTTTGAGTCCCGGGGAAGGACATAGGATAGTTTTTATGTCGGAAACCATCCCTGAAGAGAGTGCAAAGGGGGTGGAATTGAAAGAGTTAATGTATTACCTAATAATTGAAGTAATCAATGCGCGAATTGAATGATTGCTATGAGTATTATCCAGGCGCTATACCTACTTTAGCTGCTGTCACTAATTCCATGCAGACGAAGTCGCGGGCAAAAGCTAGTGTTATATAAGTACATATGTATTATATATGTGCCGCCTAGTACCCATCTGCAGGTAAACCAGCACATTCGGCCAGCGTGGAGACTATAGCCAGTGGGACGTATATAGGCTGAATCATTATTTTTCACCACACCAGCTCGGAAAGGCTTACTTTGCACTTCAAAAACTGATAGCAAAGTTTCATTTTATTCACATGTGAGGCAAAGTAATCAAATGCAAATTTTGAGTTGTTTTGTTATGTTTGCTGGTAGAATTGACTTTTAAATGATGATTTTGGATGATAAATATTTAAAAACATTCATTTGGATTTGTTTGGTTTGATTTTGTTTGATATTTTACATTTAATATTTGCTTTGGGTTGGTGTGGTGAAAAATTTAGTGTTTCATTCGGGGGCAAATTTTGTTTAACCCTCTTTCTTTGAAACCCTCGCAACGCTCAAGATTCCAATTTTCGAAAGTAAACGAAGTTAAATTCGAATTCAATTTTGGAATCTTTCGCTTGCTCGGGTATCAATATTAGCACGAGCGGTTAAACAACAACTTTGCCCCCTTGTAAAACAAATAACTATTTATTTACTGACCTTAAGGATAACACGCTGAGGGTAGACAGCACGGTCTCGGCGTTGGTCTCGGCATCATCATCATCATCGTCCCCCGCGTGTTGCAGCGCGTTGAACTTGGCCAGGGACCTCGCGGTCAGCTTGCTGTCGGAGCCGAGCACGTCTTTAGGGATGCCCGTCGCGGGGTTGATGCGGATCTTGCCGGGTTTCTGGATATTGTATTCAAATAAAGCGTAACCAGTACGTATGAATCCAAAAAGAAGCTAAAATAGTTCTAATACAAAAAAACCGTAAAAGTGCGAGTCGTACTCGCCCACTGAGAGGGTTCCTTACAAATTTAACGTACCTATTTTTATATACTAATATATACTAATATACGGTAGGTCAACACTTACAGTTAGATCAAAACCAGTCTTCAACGATTTTGATAGCACACGCAGTGCATGTGTTATTTTAAACGTCACACTTCTATGAAATTATGACGTAAAAATAACACTTGCACTGCGTGTGCTATCAAAATCGTTGCAGATTTTTCTAGTCTTTTATATAGGTCTAACTCTATAGTCTGTATCTTTAGGTATTTAAATAAAAGTAAACAAACAATTTGTACATTTTCAGGTACCTAGTTACAACATTTATTGGTTAACCGACCAAATACAAAACCGCCTGGATCTGTCACTGAGCGGCCTGACTTTAACCTACATTATTTGATCATGTAATGTTTTCATCTACCCTCAACTGGCTTAAGGAGTTTACTTTTATTTAAATACAGAGTAGTTAGTACATTGTTTTAAATGTCCGCCTGTACCTTGGGTTCCTCGATGATCCTGGGATGGTTGTAGAGGTTGGAGTAGGTGGAGAGGATGGTCTCGCAGTCCCACCTCTCCTCGCGGGGCTGCTCCACCGTCTCCAGCTCCTCCTCCGACTCCTCCTCGATCTCCTGCAGACGCTGGATCCTGCGGGATAACGATTCAATCGTTTCATTACTTTGACCATAAATAAATACCGGGTGTGGCCTGTAATATGAGCAAAAAATTAAACCGTAGGCTGTACTGCTCATACTGACCAACATTTGTTCAGCGACTTTTAAAAATAACTAGTGGTTTGATTTTTAATACACTTTAAAGTTTATTCTAAGACGCAATGTATTGCGAATTTTGTTATGTTTAAGGCGTGACAAGCAACGTCAAACACAATGATATGGCGTGGCGATGGCGTCCATTAAGAATAATATTTATTTTGTATGAAAAATAGGGAGTTTAAATACTTCATAATTTTTAAAAGTTGTTGAACAAAAGTGTCACCGTGTGAGGAGTACAATCTATGTTTTAATTATTTGCTCATGTTACAGGCCACACCCGGTATAAGTAAGGAAAGAGTGCTAACTCCATACATCGGTGTTCTACCAATACGCGAGTTATTAGTTACAATGTCATAGTTAATGTCAAATTTTTACTGAAATATGACATTTATAATGACACTTCCTCACGTTGTTCCATTAAAATCGGTGCAAAGTTACCGTAGATACACTTTACGTTAGTAATTACATATATGTGACGTTCCACGGTAAAAGGTGCCTTATGACGGCTGGCGGGCGCTTACGCCACATAGCGCCGTAATAATATTGGAGCGGCGTTAATAATAGTGTAAGCGCCAACCGCCATAAGGTACCTTTACCCGTGGGACGTCACATATAGGCTGCTTTGGACAGAGTAGCATAGCGGTCTTTGGTGTCGGAGGCCAAGATCCACGTCGGGTCGCTGCGCCTCAGCAGTAAGTAATGATATAGACTGACCTGGCGACCTCCCTCTCCTTGTCGAGTTGCTGCCTCCTCCGGGACTCCTCGAACTCCTCGGCGGCCTGCAGCAGCATGGCGTGCGACTCCGGCATGAAGCCCTCTATCTCCTCGCAGTCCAGCGCGCCGAGCTCCGTGTCGTCGTATTCCGAGAACATCTACAACATACCAACAAACACTTTGAACCAAACCATTGATTGTATTTTAGTTGTCTTAAGCACACACACGCGCGCGCGCACACATACGCACGCACACTAGTAGATTCGTTGTTTCATAACCTTTAGACGACGGCAAAATCTGACACATACATATTTCGCAATAGTATGGCTCGTGACGGCAAAATCTTACACTTTTTTTCGCGTAGCCCCACGCGCCAACCGTCAACTTTGTTCCAAAACCGAATATATGAATAATAAGAAAGTTATCAAGAGAGCCGTCTCCGTTACCTTCTCGAAGCGGTCGTCGAGGAGCGTGAGTCCCTGGTTACGTCTGATGACGCTCGAGGACATGGAGTACTGCGAGAAGCGGGACCGCGTGTCGTGCTGCCCGCGGTCCCACGCCGGCATGCGATCACCCCTCCTCTCCTGCACACAAACATATAACATTAATAGTTGTAAGGTGTTATCGGCTACTTTTTGACCCCCTCTCCCCCTTTGGTGATATTTGGTGAGGTTTTTGGCTACCCCCCTACTCCCATACAACATCACATGTATTTTTTTGAATTTTTTTATTCAACCTAATTTTAAGATAAATAGTATTTTATATAGAAAATCTTGTTTATTTTTCTATTTTCGTTAAATACAATCGCTATTTTGAAGTGCAGCTGCAGAGTGACGATTTATACAATACAATACAAATACTCTTTATTGCACACCTCAATAAAAGAAGACAATACAAAACCAAAAAAATATGTTTAACGAAACCGAGAAAAAGTATCTACTCATGTGATAGGTTTTTCTTTCTTAGTTTCGTTCAATGTAGAAAAATACACGTGAGATTTTCTTATACCACGTTCCAAGGGTATCCGTTATAAATCAGACATACCTGTGGGTTGGTGTCGTCGTCCGAGTCCAGGTCTGAAGCGAAGGCCTGGTCCGAGTCGTTCTCCATGCTCTCATCATCCTCCCCGTCTTCTTCGTATTCTTCGCCGTCTGAGCCTGACCAAAATAAACCTCATCAGGCAGTAGCTCACAAAAAACTACTTACTATATGTCTCGAATGATGGTCTCTACCTTAAATCACTTTATCCGACAAATATTTCGTGACTAAATAGATAAATTCAGCCAATCAAAAGAAAAATGTGGTATTTATGTATGGGATACACACACAGACACAGACTACACAGTTACTGCTTTTTAATTTTGAGTAGCAGTGCGAGTACGAGATTTTTTCAAAGTAGTGACGATTTGCTACAATAATATAGGATGATAATGAATGAATGAAAACATTTATTTTCAGGCAACTATTAGCCCATAGATAAATACCTTAAAACTATAGTTCGTTTTTTTTAGCATTAGAAAGAACTCCACAGAAGTAAGCGTACAGTTTTTATCAGGCTCTTTAATTGTTAATAATTATTGAATTATCTAATGTAGCACGGTTAGTACATATAATTTACTTCAAATTATTACCGCTAAAAGTGCCGGATTTGGAACCACAAGCTTACTTCTGCGAAGTTCTTTCTAATGCTAAAAAAAACGAACTATAGCATACATATTAATACAAAATATATCTTAAATCTAAAAACACAATTAAGTTCCCAAAAACTCATTGGTACAAGCCGGGTTTTGTGCCCGCGACCTTCTGATTGAAAGTCGCTAGGCCACCAGCGCTTCGTATGTGAAATTATGTTTCTCTTACCCTGTCTGACGTTATACCAGACTGACCGTCTCCGCCATGGCCAGCTCTATAAAGTTGTCCCCCAGCTGGTTGTCCGGGTCCTCGAAGTCGAAGTCCTCGTCCAGAGCCGCCACCACCTCAGGGTCCACCTGACCTTATATGTACTAGACTCACCGTCTCCGTCCGCCATGGCCAGCTCTATGAAGTTGTCCTCGAGCTGGTTGTCCAGGTCCTCGAAGTCGAAGTCCTCGTCCAAGGCCGCCACCACCTCAGGGTCCACCTGACCTTATATGTACTAGACTCACCGTCTCCGTCCGCCATGGCCAGCTCTATGAAGTTGTCCTCGAGCTGGTTGTCCGGGTCCTCGAAGTCGAAGTCCTCGTCCAGGGCCGCCACCACCTCAGGGTCCAGCTCCAGGCACAACCCTACACCAACACATTACAATATGTTAGGTTTTTTGGTTAATGGCTTTGGCCAGAGTGGCATGGCGGTCTTCGGTGTCAGAGGCCAAGATCCACTTTAGGTTGTTGCGCCACAACAGGAAATAAATATATATATGTAAAACAAAATGGACAACTCGTTTAAATTTCTGAAAGAGCTTATCTAACTAAATTTAAACATTCATTGTATTTTATTTTATTTAGAATATACTATTAAAAATATCCAAAAATCTAAAGGTATGCTAATAATATTTAAAGACTATCCTTGACACTACTCCTTTGTATTCAGACCCTGATCTAAAAGGGACAAGAGGCAGCCACTCACAGCCAAAAATTCACAGAACATTCATGAAAAGCAGATCCTTGATTGACAACCTTCTTGAGTCTTAGTCTTAGTTGGTTAATCTTTGGGAGTATACAATTTTAAGGGTTCCGTACCCAAAGGGTAAAAACGGGATCCTATTACTAAGACTCCACTGTCCGTCTGTCTGTCACCAAGCTGTACCTCATGAACCGTGATAGCTATTAGACAGTTGAAATTTTCACAGATTATGTATTTCTGTTACGGCTATAACAAGTAATACTAAAAACCGGGCAAGTGCGAGTCGAACTCGCGCACGAAGGGTTCCGTACCATAAAGCAAAAAAAAACGGAAAAAATTCAAAAAGAAAACGGTCACCCATCCAAGTACTGACCACGCCCGACGTTGCTTAACTATGGTCAAAAATCACGTTTGCTGTATGGGAGCCCCACTTAAATCTTTATTTTATTCTGTTTTTAGTATTTGTTGTTATAGCGGCAACAGAAATAATCATCTGTGAAAATTTCAACTGTCTAGCTATCACGGTTCGTGAAAAACAGCCTGGTGACAGACGGACGGACGGACGGACGGACGGACGGACAGCGAAGTCTTAGTAATAGGGTCCCGTTTTACCCTTTGGGTACGGAACCCTAGAAAGTACGGAACCCTCGGTGGGCGAGTCCGACTCGCACTTGTCCGCTTTTAGATTATGTATTTCTGTTGCGGCTATAACAAGTAATACTAAAAAGTACGGAACCCTCAGTGGGCGAGTCCGACTCGCACTTGTCCGCTTTTTTAAAGGATCAGATACGCTCATAATTATTAGCCTTTCACTCTGTAACAATCAGGTCGCACAGAACCGTGAAGAGCGGCGTAAAATGTAGGAGGCCTACACCCGAGGGTAGTGAAAGGCCCCCCCCCCCCACACATCTAGCGTCTTTCGAGCGTCGGCGTCTGTCGGCGTCTGGTCAGCGCTATGGAAAATGACGTCGCTGCGCAGTTGCGTCGACGCTGCGTCGACGTTGCGTCGAGCAGTGGCCATAGAATTGTAGACGCCGACGCTCGAAAGACGCCAGATGTGGGGGGGCCTAAAGAGAGATAGAGAGAGAGAGAGAGAACAATCATGATACCTTGTGTAGCAGCCTTGTTGAGTAAGCCCACATCTTCCTCGACAGCGGACGCGAACACAGAGCTCGGCAGATTCAGTTTCTCTACCACGGGGATCACCGGCTCATCCCCTTCGGCCGACGGCTGACATTTCTCTTTCCGCTTGTGTGTTGCTTTCTAAAATATACAGAATTCACTTCAATTATTTACAACAGGCGTTTTACAAAACATTAAAGAAGTAATTAAAGTGACAGAATAAGTAGGAAAAAACTGTTTAAAAACCGGGCAAGTGCGAGTCGGACTCGCGCAAGAAGGGTTCCGTACCATAATGCAAAAAAAGGCAAAAAAAAAAAATGGTCACCCCTCCAAGTACTGACCCCGCCCGACGTTGCTTAACTTCCCCCACTTACTTAAATCTTTATTTTATTCTGTTTTTAGTAATATTTGTTGTTATAGCGGCAACAAGCAACTTGGAAAGTTATTAATGTGGAGACTGGTCGCTCGAAACACACAATGAAAGAACTAAAACTAAATATTGATAACAAAATTATAGATTCCAATTTAGAAGTAGCTACTGAATTTGAAAAAAATTTCACCGAGGTACCAGTATCCACAACTAAGGATTTAAATTCATCACCCTCATCTGCTGTTACATTATTAAAAGATAACGCTCCAGAGTGTTGTAGAGACCTTCATTTTGAACATGTTTGTACCTCAGATGTAATAAAGGCGTTTAAATCAATTAATGTCAAAAAAACGAATGACCTCTGGGGAGTCTCTGTCCATGCTGTCAAATCCTTAGTAGAAATTGTAGCGCCTGACTTGGTAGTTATATTTAACAACAGTGTCGATTGCGGCGAGTTTCCTGATTTAATGAAACATAGTAAAATAACTCCTTTGTTTAAATCTGGTAGCAGCTCTGACCCCACACTAACTAGTTAGACCGATATCTGTGCTACCAACATTCAGCAAGATTTTTGAAAAATTAGTTCTTTCACAATTAGTACGACATTTTAACGGCAATAATTTAATGCATAATAAGCAGTTTGGTTTCACACGGGGTCGCTCAACAACCGATGCTGGTGTTGAGCTAATTAAGCATATTTTCGATGCCTGGGAGGAGTCACGAGATGCTTTAGGTGTCTTCTGTGATTTGTCTAAGGCGTTCGACTGCGTTTGTTATGAAACATTGATCAGGAAACTACACTATTATGGAGTTAGAGGATCGGCACTGAATTTACTTAAGTCCTACTTAAATGGTAGAATACAAAGGGTCGATGTGAGTGGACAGCGATCACCGGGGTCATTGGTCTCTATGGGTGTACCACAGGGGTCAATATTGGGGCCTTTCCTGTTCCTTATCTACATAAATGACTTGCCATTCCTTGTAAAGACCCACCATGACATAGTATTGTTTGCAGACGACACCTCACTTATTTTCAAAGTCAAACGACGGCAACAAGCGTACAATGATGTAAACGATGCTATTTCAAAGGTAGTAAATTGGTTCAATGTTAATAATTTATTGTTAAATGAGAAAAAGACTAAATGTATTCAGTTTGTCACTAGTAGTAACGTAAGGCATGTGCAAACAAGTGTCATTGTGAAGGATGAGGAATTGGAATTAGTTGATAGTACAGTTTTTCTTGGTATAACTTTAGATTCTAAACTTCAGTGGGGTCCCCATATTGCTACTCTTTCGAGTAGACTGAGTTCTGCAGCTTTTGCAGTGAGCAAAATCCGTCAGTTAACTGATGTGAAAACAGCTCGATTAGTATATTTTAGTTACTTCCATAGCATTATGGCATATGGTATTTTACTGTGGGGCGGTGCTTCAGAGATAATAGTACATTACTACAGAGGCCGGGACGAAAGGGGTTGCCGGCCGAAGACATATAGACGGCCGAGCGAAGCGAGGCCGGATAGGTCTGAGCGCGGGCAACCCCATTTCCCGCCGAGGTATGTATAGTGCTTTTCTCAAACATGCAATGAAATAAATAAAATAAAAAATCCACGAAACCCAAGTTTTATTTATAGAAAAAACTAAAAGTAAACTACACCCAAAATATAACCAACACGTACCTATATCATTATCACGCGTATGTTTTACACGAGTCGTGTAGTTTTACTACCCGTATATTTTCATGTATCTTTGATTTTTTCGCCTTGTATCCGTCTGACTGTCGTTTTCGTCACATAAGTTTACATAGCCTTTCATGTTGATATCATGTTTCACATACATCGTTGCTTTATGTATGGAGTAAATAAGTATAATTTCCACACTGTTGACGAATTTGTAGTTACATTCATTTAAAATATGCCACAAAACTGTTTCTAATAAACTGTAAGCCATTTTTCTTAGTTTCTCATATAATAAAATTGCCATAAGCAACCATATACATACTTCGTCTTTGACTTGGCGGCAGAGGCAGCAAGTTATTTAAAATCAATTCTGCTTACGCTGCCAATTCCAACACCTACGATTACAATTAATATTAATTTCATTATTTCGTCGGAACTCATATTAAAGTCAAAAAATCAACAACGCACCATAAATCTAATAAAACAGAATGAATATTTTTCAACTTTACCTCCATAACAATTTAAAAAATATAACTACGCGTGTTTGAGTAGACCTTTTTACCGCTAACGTTTAGATGAAATATTTTAAATGATTTTATTTGTGTAGTTAAATTTATAATTTAAAATTATAGAATGTATTATTTATTAAATTCATGTTGATTTTATACAAATAAAACTGCAAATTATAGCAAACATAATGTTTGCTTTGTTTTTTGTTTTTTTTTTATAGGCGTAGTGGCAGAGTGTCATTAGTGTCATTACGAACCATAAAGCAAATACTGCCTCTAGTTTTTTTTAATGGATGAATGCCACGATGCTGTGTCACAAATATCTATGAAATGAAAATTAAAAAAGAGGACTTTGCCGGCCTAGGCATGCAAGATGTGTATGAAATTCCATTAACGACCTTTTGTCCTAGCCGCACCTGAAACGTCATACTTCGCAGCCTATTATAAGGAACATAACATCAATATTTCATTGCATGTTTGAGAAAATACCATTTTTGTTCTGCAGAAGCGGGCTATTCGAGCAATATATAAATTGAACCATAGAGACTCACTTAGAGATAAATTCAAGGAAATTGACATAATGACAGTGCACTGTCAATATATTTATGAGAATATTCTGTATGTACATAAAAATATTGTTAATTTTAGGAAAAATTGTGACATTCATAATATTAATACTAGAAATAAACATAAGCTCGCAGTGCCCTTCACACGGCTCCATAAAATTAAAAAATCATTCATGGGTAATTGTGTAAGATTTTATCCCACCAAAAACATAAATGTAAAAAAGGAGAGCCAAGTTCAATACAAAAATTATGCTTGGCTGTGGGGTTCGCCGCAAAAAGAATGGAGATCTAAATGAGTGCCACTGCCAAGTTCTATGCAAAATCCAAATATGTATTTATAGGAACAAAATAACATTATAAACAAGTATTAAACTCTATTTCTTTGCTTTATTGGATACCTATAACAATTGCTGTTATGTAAAAAAATGTGAGATCTTAAAGTAGGTTAGATTTGACCTGGCCAGTTTTCATTATATCAATCATTTTATATATATTGTAATTCTGATAAAACCTGGCCAAGCCAAATCTAACCTACTTTAAGATCTCATATTTTTTTAAATAACAGCAATTGTTATAGGTATCCAATAAAGCAAAGAAATAGAGTTTAATACTTGTTTATAATGTTATTTTGTTCCTATAAATACATATTTGGATTTTGCATAGAACTTGGCAGTGGCACTCATTTAGATCTCCATTCTTTTTGCGGCGAACCCCACAGCCAAGCATAATTTTTGTATTGAACTTGGCTCTCCTTTTTTACATTTATGTTTTTGGTGGGATATCAATACTTTTTGTAAAGAAAACTAGGCAGGTATTGAGATTTAATGTTTTTTCTTGTGTTTCCGCTGTATGGTTTTTACTTCTGTTCTTTGTATAATTATGTGGTGCCGCGCGCCGCCGACGACACACCGTTGGCCGGTTGTTTAGAGCGTAATACAAGTTTTTTGTATGGGGACACCACTTATTTTTTGACTAAACTTTATTTTAATATAGCAAATATAATAATACATATATTGGGGTAGTTTCAAATATCTGCTTGTAACGGTTCCAACGCTACAATAAAAAAATAATTTTTTGTATGGGGACCCCCCCTATTTTTTAACTTTTTTTTATTTTTAGATTTTTTCCTACGCTTACACACAATAACCGAGCTGGATTCCAAATTTCATCCTTCTAGGTCATCTGGAAGTAGGTTAGGTTTAGGTACTTATATGTCAGTCCCAATAAAAAATGGTTTTTTTGTATGGGGACCCCCCCTGTTTTTAAACTTTATTTTATTTTTAGATTTTTTCCTACGGTTACACACAATAACCGAGCTGGATTTCAAATTTCATCCTTCTAGGTCATCTGGAAGTAGGTTAGATTTAGGTACTTATATGTCAGTCCCAATAAAAAGTGTTTTTTTTTGTATGGGGACCCCCCCTATTTTTTAACTTTATTTTATTTTTAGATTTTTTCCTACGGTTACACACAATAACCAAGCTGGATTCCAAATTTCATCCTTCTAGGTCATCTGGAAGTAGGTTAGGTTTAGGTACTATAAGTCATAAGTCAGTCTTAAAATTTACGACTTTTTGACCTTCATACCTTTATAACCGTTTGAGCTAGCTTCATGAAATTTGGGCTTTTAGATATCCTTATGGATATAATTAAACACACGTAGTTTTATGTGTTTACGTCAAAGATGTTTTGAGTTATAGAAGGGTCAAAAGTGGCACCAAGTGGTTCGTGTAATATTACACTCGGCGCTGGCTAGCCAGTTCCTTTGCTTGAACTTGGCTTGACACGCTGCCGCGTGTCTAGATAATAAATTCCAAACCATATTACTGAATTATCAATTAATAAATTTAAAAATTATGTAAAGCGTAAACTTATTTCTAAAGCTTATTATACCACACAAGACTACATGAGTGATAAAACAACGTGGGATTAATGGTGACTCGAAATAGATAATTCAATGTATGTACTTCTTTGTTAAGTTTTATTGACATTTGTTATTGACATTTAGATTTTATTCTAGAAACATTCTAGACTAGTATTTTTTATACAATTTTTTTTTATGTTTGACGATCTTTTTGTGAAATTCTTAGTATTAAATTTGATCTGTATAATAATCCAATATTACTATGGAATAATATTAACTTCAATAAATTGCTCTGATAATTAGCTTAAGATAATATATTATTATGTAAAACGTTCATAAGTGCTTGTTACTAGGCCTACATGAATAAAGTATTTTTGACTTTGACTTTGACAGAAATACATCATCTGTGAAAATTTCAACTATCTATCTATCACGGTTCGGGAGATACAGATTGGTGACAGACAGACGGACGGACGGACAGCAGTCTTAGTAATAGGGTCCCGTTTTACCCTTTGGGTACGGAACCCTAAAAATGAAATTTCGTTCGAATATTATGCTGTTGTCATAGGTACAAACATCAACACTCTTAACTGACCATCGGTAAACCTTATGCCTTATGCGATAAGGTCCACCAGTGAACAATTAAGTGTGGGCGATGGTACTATAAATAAAATGGCTACCGAGTGGGACCCACGGAACACCAGCAATGGTGCAAGCCGGGGTTCAGGCAGACCGAAAAGGAGATGGCAGGACGACTTGGACGCATTATATTCGGATTGGCAGGAAAGTATAAACAACAGGGTTCCTTAGAGGAGAGGAAGGGAGGCCCTTGCCCAGCAGTGAAACACAAACTAGGCTAACAAAATAAAAAGTAGGTAAGTTTAAGATCATCTCAGCCATAAGACGTCCACTGCTGAACATAGGCCTCCCCCTTTTTTGGGGGGTGAATGCCATAATCGCCACGGTTGGCAGGCGGGTTGGCGATCGCAGTCGAGTACACCGAATTTGAGGGACGCTGCTGCCCGTCCACCGGTGGTCTTGGACGTGGTTTAAGGACATACCCGGGTCCTGGACGTGGTTTAAGGACATACCCGGGTCCTGGACGTAGTTTAAGGACATACCCGGGTCCAGTTCAAAATAGAAACAGGTTACTTAGCTTATATAAATATAAGAAGATGCGTTTCAGAATCAGAATCAGAATCAGAAAAATATTTATTGCCACAAAAAATACCTTATCAACTAAGTACAATATATAAAACTTAAATACTAAAATAGGTACAAATTAATTAGAAAGATAGGTAATTATAATAATATACGAATGATTGGGCAATGGGCTCCAATCTCAGCATATGCCAAGCACTCCAAGCAGAGGGCCTAGCGCTGGTTTTCAGACTGGACCCTTGAGATCGGTTGGTCGCAGTTTAACAAAATTACCGTGCTTTGCTAGGCTTAACAATTACAATAAATTCAACAAGAGTACTGGAGTCAGTTATGTAACGCTGCCATACATGACCCAAAAATTTTTTATTAAGCTATGAGCTTCATCACATCTGATATTTGAGTAATTCTAAGCATTTCTAGCCTGAAGTGGGGGGGAGGGTGGGGTACAAAGACGGCCGCCATCCGTCATCTTTAAAAAAAATCTACTCTGATCCTGGTGGGTACTAGGGCAAGTTTGGTATCATTTTCGTATAAACCAAAGACGTAGAATTCATTGCTGATATTTGTTTTTTCAATTTCATAGTAATTTTACAAGAAAAACGTAAAAAGGTGAAAAATTTGGTTGGAGATTTTTGCTACGCGGAGCCGAAACTACAAAAGATAGAAAGTTGAAATTTGCACACTAGATTACATTTATAAAGTGTACAAGAGATAAGAAGCGATTTTGAGAAATTCAACCCCTAAGGGGGTTAAAAAGGGGATGAAAGTTTGTATGGGGTTCAAGTTTTATTTTAAGCTAGGAATTTGAAACTTCGTAAAACGATATATTATTAAAATACAAGAAAACTAATTTCAGCGTTTTTGAAAATTCATCCCCTAAGGTGGTGAAAAAGGAGTTGTAAGTTTGTATGGATATCAAAAAAATTTTCGAACGCGGGACTTGAATCTTTGTATTTGGGGATATTATTAAAAGACAGGAAAAGTAATTTCAGCGTTTTGTAAAATTCATCCCCTAACAGGGTTAAAAAGGGGTTGAAAGTTTGAATCCATTACAAATCCGAGTAGACACACATTTCTTATTGGCTCCCAGGCTTGAAATGCTTAGAATTACTCAAGGAACATATGTGATGAAGCTCATAGCTTAATAAAAAATTTTTGGGCCAACTTTATAACTGCTTCCGCTAGAGTAGAATACGGATAACATAAAATAAGTGTCATTCTATGCATACTAGTAAGTAGAATAAAATCAACCAATATATAAATATATATATAAACTTGTGTGCGTGTGTCTGTGTCAGTGTGGTATGAGTTAAGCATGCGGATATATGTAAGTGCCAATTGTGTGCCAAATTTCGTGTCTTTAGGGGGGAGCGAAAAAGCGTGCGTTTCGCGACTCGATCTTGGGACATGCGGGAGACGTGACCGCTCCATCGTAGCTGTCGCCTCATTAGGTAGGCCTCTGTTCCGGCGACATCAGCACGTCTAAGGATCTCCGTGTTCCGAACACGGTCGGACCAGTGGACGCCCATAGTGTCGCGGAGGCATCTTAGGTGGAAGCTGTCCAATGAGCGAATATGCTTCCGATATACGCACCACGTTTCTGAGGCATAAAGGAGATTTGGCAGGACAATATCCATGTATACAGCAACTTTTGTAGAGAGCTTTATGTCGTGGGACCGAAACACCTTGGAACGAAGTTTTCCGAACGCTGCTGCAGCGGCTCCTATTCTGCAGTTTATTTCGTTGTCCAGGTGGCACTTGGCTGTAATAGTGCTACCCAGGTATTTAAACTGCTCTACATGCTTAAGCGAGTCCCGGCCGAGTTTAATGTCAATCTGGGAATTGGCAATGAAGAGAGCTCATATAGAGCCATCAACATGGGAGACACTAGCTGGTGACCGTCCACACTGGAGGCATATTGTGCAGACGCAGGTGCGTGAGTTTGAAGCCAGGCGACGCATAGTGTTCGACGTTAAGCGTGACGCTAAAGGCCAGACCACCTGTGGCCATCACGTATAATTACGTCGGAGGGGTGCTGACATGCAGCGAATGTGGCCGCACAATTGCTGCAAGGATTGGTTACGTAAGTCACCTGAGAGCGCACCAGCGACGCTCTCAGCTGTAGCATAGCAGTCGCTGTAGCCGAAAACGGCTAGGAGGATGACGATGATGATAAATATAAGAGACTCGTCTGGTTTGAGTGAAATACCAATGTAATTTGTTTGTAAGCACATTTCTTGCATA
This sequence comes from Cydia fagiglandana, assembly GCF_963556715.1. Taxonomy (NCBI): domain Eukaryota; kingdom Metazoa; phylum Arthropoda; class Insecta; order Lepidoptera; family Tortricidae; genus Cydia; species Cydia fagiglandana. The sequence goes on along the minus strand of NC_085950.1, from coordinate 380,335 downwards.
AACACTTGAAACAGGTTTTACTAAAACAGGATAGCAATCATTTAAATTATATAACCCATCCATTCATTAATTTTACCAACATCATATAAAGGCGCGTCTCGATATCGCGCGGCGGCCGCGCGAGCAATGTTCGACCGCGGCAAACCTGTATTTTGGTTCGCGAGCCAATTTCGGCACCATCTTGAACTTATGCGCGGCCGCCGCAGGCGATCCGACGATCGACCACATTATATCACAAAAATTAATTATTCGGAACGAAGTATAGCCAAATAAAAAAATGATCTGTTGCGATAATCACTACATTTACTGTTCCATAGAAACTGTTTAGTATAATTCAATTAAAGTACGACACTTTTCATAATCCATGTATGCGGCCGCGAGAGCCAACTGAAATATATACACGCCCGTCCCAACTGCGCGCGAACATTCCTTTGCCGCGCGTCGAAACACCGACAGTGAATGGTTGTGTGTGTGCGCGGCGCGGGGCTCGCGCGCCCATGATCGAGTTGGCGCGCGCGGCGGCCCGGTATCCTGCGCGCGGCTGCCGCGCGAGCCAATGTTCGATAGCTTGCCGCGCAATATGGAGACGGGCCTTTATATGTAGCAGCAGTCGCTTTCGTAAAAACTAGTGCTTACGCCAATTCTCGGGATTAGTTGCCAAGTGGACCCCATGCTCCCATGAGCCGTGGCAGAATGCCGGGATAACGCGAGGAAGATGGAACATCGTAATAAGTAGGTTACAAAATAACTCACAGGTTGCAGGACGCGCGTGATCTCCTTGGTGTCCTTGAGATGCTGCAGGTAGTTGTAGTCATCGTCGAAGTAGACCCCGTACTTGCGCTGCTCCTCTCTGCGCTGCTCCGGTGTTAGCTCCTACAGTAACATGTAGCAGTACTCACAGGCTGCAGGAGGAGCGTGACCTCCTTGGTGTCCTTGAGATGCTGCAGGTAGTTGTAGTCATCGTCGAAGTAGACCCCGTACTTGCGCTGCTCCTCTCTGCGCTGCTCCGGTGTTAGCTCCTACAGTAACATGTAGCAGTACTCACAGGCTGCAGGAGGAGCGTGACCTCCTTGGTGTCCTTGAGATGCTGCAGGTAGTTGTAGTCATCGTCGAAGTAGACCCCGTACTTGCGCTGCTCCTCTCTGCGCTGCTCCGGTGTTAGCTCCTACAGTAACATGTAGCAGTACTCACAGGCTGCAGGAGGAGCGTGACCTCCTTGGTGTCCTTGAGATGCTGCAGGTAGTTGTAGTCATCGTCGAAGTAGACCCCGTACTTGCGCTGCTCCTCTCTGCGCTGCTCCGGTGTTAGCTCCTACAGTAACATGTAGCAGTACTCACAGGCTGCAGGAGGAGCGTGACCTCCTTGGTGTCCTTGAGATGCTGCAGGTAGTTGTAGTCATCGTCGAAGTAGACCCCGTACTTGCGCTGCTCCTCTCTGCGCTGCTCCGGTGTTAGCTCCTACAGTAACATGTGACCAAATAATAATACTTTAATAATCTTCATCCCTGGAGTGACTAATCTTACTTAGCAGCATTTAAGTAAAATAATATAAAAGTGAAATGGAAACATTATAAATATTTACAAAGAAATTAAATTTTTAGTACTGCACACTCAGATTACCAAGTTAAGTGGGCAGGTTTAAGATAGAGACAGGTTACTTAGCTTACATAAATATAAGAGACTCGTCTGGTTTGACCAATGTAATTTGTTTGTAAGCACATTTCTTGTATAAACACTTGAAACAGGTTTTACTAAAACAGGATAGCAATAATTTAAATGATATAACCCGTCCATTCATTAATTTTACCAACGTCGTAATATGTAGCAGCTGTCGCTTTCGTAAAAACTAGTGCTTACGCCAATTCTCGGGATTAGTTTCCAAGCGGACCCCAGGCTCCCATGAGCCGTGGCAGAATGCCGGGATAACGCGAGGAAGATGGAACATCATAATAAGTAGGTTACAAAATAACTCACAGGTTCTTTATCTTTCCTTGGTGGTACTGCAGCGTTGACGGGCACCAGGACCCTCTGCGGGGCGCTCTCGTCCGCGGCCAAGGGGTCCCGCTGCGATCTGTGCACTAGGTTGAACGTTACAGCCTTCTTTCGGTCTATGAACTTCTTCTTGGTTTTAGGCTGGAAAGGTTAGAATTTATTGGTTATCTAGAAGCTAATGCGTAGTTTAGTAACAAAAATAGAAATAATATTTATATATACCATCTTAAATGCACTGTTTTAGTTAAGGGGCACGGGAATTAAAAATATTACACGATAATGCACAAAACATGTGTTGTTTTGGAAAACGTCAGTGACAAAGGAAGAGTAGTTTGAAGTCGTTCAGAGTTCTGAGCATATTAATGGAAAGACATGGAGAGCATTTACGAAATTAAATTTTTTTTTTATTGTATATAACTAATATGTACAAATAAAACAAATATTTTTAGTTTGACTTAAAAATATAATATACAGGAAACTAAAAAATGTGTTTCATCAATGTAAATCACAGATAAGTTCTTAACTTATGGTCACATACAAAAGGTTTTAGAACGCCGTAGCCATCTTAAGAAGCTACCAACATTACAAATCTTTACGTCAATGTCACGTATGTCATCTGCAAAGTACAGAGCATAACATAACCTAAAAACTATGTTATGCAGTAGAAATTTAAATGTTTTACACACATATTATAAGAAAACCATAATAAAATGGGTTCCAATAGGACTCGTGCGAATGAAAAGTTCCGCTGAACCGAAAACGAAAACATACTCTCATACAATTCTATTCCCAAAAACAGACTTTCCTGCGCGATCTAATAGTGCAAGGAAAGATGAGATTCAAAAGGTAAATTGCATATAAAATTGATTACATATAATTATTTGCTCCTTTTTAACTACTTATTTAAGTTAACTCTTAGTAGTCAAACCGATTTGCATTTGAAAAAAGGCTTAAACCCATTGAAGAAAGTCCTTGTATATTTTTAGGCCGCGAAGTTTTCCGAGCTCTACAACTGGCAGAGGGAACACCTGAAAGGGCCAGAGTTTGTACTGCACGATGGCCCGCCGTACGCTAACGGAGACTTGCACATGGGACATGCTGTTAATAAGGTATGTAAATACTTTTTTACGTTTCACAAAACATCACGAACATTGAATGCAATTAAATAATCAAGATGGTTGCCTGTCTTTATTCTTGCAAAGTATTAAAGGATACATTATACCCATGGTTTGAGTGCATAGCTTAATTTATTTTATTACTACTTACTTAGTTTTTGTTTCCTGATAACTCCTAAATATATTATCAAATATTCATATATTGTCTTTGATATTATAATCATTTCTTCGTAAAAGTTTGAATTCCCTGAAAAGTAGCATAAGAAAGCATTTAGTACTAATGAAACAATTCAATAATTTGACAAGGTCTTGTTATCATTCATACAATAACATAAACAGTGAATCCTAGTGCCTAGCTGTATAGGCACAATATGCCTGTGACACTGTTGTGTTGCAACCAAACTACTTGTGTTTCCAACAATATTGACATAATCAAAAATATTTTTTAAATATTCAATCAGTAACGACAATCAACTACATATAATTTCCCATTTTCCAGATAATCAAAGATATAAACAACCGGCACCACATCCTCCTCGGCAACAGGGTCCACTATGTCCCCGGCTGGGACTGCCACGGCCTCCCCATCGAGCTCAAAGCCCTCCAACAAACCGAAAAGTCGAAAAAATCAGCACCATCTACTGTTGAAACACAAAAGCAAGAGACAATGCCATCTAGTGCGGTTGAAATACGTCAAGTGGCGAGGAAGTTTGCATTGGAGACTATAGAGAGGCAGAAGGCACAGTTTCAGAGCTGGGGAGTGATGGCTGACTGGGACGGGCAGTGTTACAGGTATGTGTCTATCAGTGGTGGCCAGGTTGCCTATATAAACTAAATCAACATAAATATTATACATAACAACACACAAAATTTCAAGAGAATTGGGTGAGTGAAATCGTAAAATTAATTAGCTTCATCCTGTCCTAGCCGGTTTCGGCCTCGGCGACTGGGTATTTACTGGCTAGTGAGAGCGACGATCGTGAGCTCTCAGGTGGCTGACGTAGCCTATTTTTGCGGTGAATGTAGTCCACACTCACCGCAGGTCAGCAACCCTCCGACAAAATTGTAATTTATGACCGCAGGTGGTCGGGCCTTTAACTCGTCACGCTTCGCGTCGAGTTCCACTCGCCTCTGCTCTTCAAGGGCTTGCGCTTTTGTACTCACTGTATGCCTCGACTTTGGCCGATCTTGTGCCGAAGTCTCCCAGTGCGATGGTTCAATGTCACATCTCCGCATGTGACGCTTCAGCACATCTTTGTAGCGCAAAAGTTGGCCGCCCTGTTTCCACTTGCCACTTTGCAACTCAGAGTAGAAGATGCGCTTTAATTAGCTTAGTGTTAGTATGTACTTTACCATATGTAAAGGTCCACTTTTACTTCTAGTGCGCAATAACTTCTTATGTATAAAATAGGTAACTTGCCCAATAAAGTACTCATTCATATCCTTACACTCGCCTAATAATTATATTACCCTATACCCCGACTCTGCCCCAGCTTCAGCTTTCCGTCATCAGCATGACATACCAATTAGCAAGAAAACTCTTGTTATTGTAAGTATGAATCACAACAGTTTAAACTCAATAATAAAGAGTAGATACTTGTATATGTTCCAGGACCCTGGATAACAGCTATGTGAAGAGCCAGCTGGAGCTGTTCTACGAGATGTACGAGAAGGGGCTCATCTTTAGGGCTCTCAAGCCCGTTTATTGGTCGCCGTCTTCAAAGTGAGTCTTGTAGCCTACAAGCCAGTACGGATATGATGATCGTTCTTTCCCATAAAGTTTTAAGTTATAATGCATTGTTTGTCATATTAATAATTAAAATGAAACCGTTAACTTTTCAGGATTTTCGTAAGGTTATTCTATATATAGGTTAGGTTAGGTTTGTTTTATGGCAATCCTGAAAAGTTACGCGTTTCTGAGAAAAACCAATTATAACTAACGAAACATTACATTATGACTTAAGGCCTGAGTTACACTTGTAAGTTTTACTTACGTAAGTAGGGACACGGCTATACTAGAGAATGAGAGATGAATATCGTTATCTTGTTCTAACAAATAGCTTTGTCCCTACTTACGTAAGTAAAACTTACAAGTGTAACTCAGGCCTAAAACTATTTGGGAAACAATGGGGACCCCTACATGACAGCGTGATAAAACGGTTTCCGTCACTTTCTATCCCACGGTGTTAAAAAGTGACAGTTATTCTATCACGTGTATCACGTGTATAAAGATGGATCAACCATCCATAATACACCGGCAGGTAGGTCAGCTAGCCTAGTGGCATACATTATACAATTTGGCTTGCGATTTGTCGTTGGCCACGCCCCCAACTTGGACATGATTTAAACGTTTCGTTTTACGACGTTTTGAACCGGTGTATTTTTATTAGTAATTATGAGATATAAAGATTTATTTATTTGTAAACTAGCTGTTGCCCGCGACTTCGTCCGCGTGGAATCTTATCTTCAACATTTTACATCTTTAGTAGGTACCTATAATTTTTATATCCAAGCAATGTTGAAATTAAGTACTTTTCTTTTTTAGCAAGTTGTATGAAGTTTTAAGTCAAGTGGATTTTAATGTTGGTTGCTGAAATTACTTTTCTTGTATTCTCATAATAGGTACCTATGCCCTTATACAAAGATTCAAGTTCCGCATTCCGCACTCACAAAATATCTGATCTCCATACAAACTTTCAACCCCTTTCTCGCCACCTTGGGGGATGATTTTCAAAAATGCTTGAATTAGTTTTCATGTTTTTTTATTTATTACCTTTTTTCCAAAAAGTTAAAGTTCCTGGCTTAAAATTAAATTTACACACCGAGACGAATTTTCATCCCCTTTTTAGCCCCCTTAGGGATTGAATTTCCAAAAACGTTGCAAGTACTTTTTTTTGTATCGTTGAAATCACTTTTATTGTCTTCTAATAATATACCCAAATACAAAGATTCAAATCCCGCGCTCGAAAAAATGCATGATATCCATAAAAACTTTCAACCCCGTTTTCACCACCATAGGGATGAATTTTTAAAAACGCTGAAATTAGTTTTCTTGTATTTTAATATAATACCTTTTTACAAAGTTTCAAGTTCCTAGCTTCAAATAAAATTTGCACCTGAAGACGAACTTTCATCCCCTTTTTAACCCCCTTAGGGGTTGAATTTCCAAGAACGTTGCAATTACTTTTTTTTTGTAATCGGCTATTATGCCTTTCTAAGAATTTTCAAAGCATTTGTAATGGATTTGGATGGATTTGTAATGGAACTTTGAAACCCATTTTAACCCTGTTAGGGGATGAATTTTACAAAACGCTGAAATTACTTTTATTGACTTCTAATAGTATCCCCAAATACAAAGATTCAAGTCCCGCGCTCGAAAAAATGTTTGATATCCATACAAACTTTTAACCCCTTTTTCACCACCTTAGGGGATGAATCGTCAAAAACGCTGAAATAAGTTTTCTTGTATTTTAATTTAAAACGTTATTACAAAGTTTCAAGTTCCTTGCTTAAAATAAAATTTGCACCCGCAGACGAACTTCAACCCCCCTTTTTAACCCCCTTAGGGGTTGAAATTCCAAAAACGTTGCAATCACTTTTTTTTTAAATCGGCTATTATGCCTTTTTAAGAAGTTTCAAAACCATTTGTAATGGATTCAAACTTTCAACCCCTTTTTAACCCTGTTAGGGGATGAATTTTACAAAACGCTGAAATTACTTTTCCTGTCTTCTAATAATATCCCTAAATACAAAGATTCAAGTCCCACATTCGAAAAAATGTTTGATATCCATACAAACTTTCAACCCCTTTTTCACCACCTTAGGGGTTGAATTTTCAAAAACGCTGAAATTAGTTTTCTTGTATTTTAATAGTATATCTCTTAACGAAGTTTCAAATTCGTAGCTCAAAAGAAAACTTTAACCCCATACAAACTTTCATCCCCTTTTTAACCCTGTTAGGGGATGAATTTTACAAAACGCTGAAATTACTTTTATTGTCTTCTAATAATATCCCTAAATACAAAGATTCAAGTCCCGTGCTCGAAAATTTTTTTGATATCCATACGAACTTTCAACCCCTTTTTCACCACCTTGGGGGATGAATTTTCTAAAACGCTAAAATTAGTTTTCTTGTATTTAAATTTGATACTTTTTTACAAAGTTTCAAGTTCCTAACTTAAAATAAAATTTGCACCCGAAGTCGAACTTTCATCCCTTTTTTAACCCCCTTAGGGGTAGAATTTCCAAAAACATTGCAATCACTTTTTTTTGTAATCGGCTATTATGTCTTTCTACGAAGTTTCAAAGCATTTGTAATGGATAAAAAATTTCACCCCCTTTTTAACCCTGTTAGGGGATGAATTTTACAAAACGCTGAAATTACTTTTCCTGTCTTCTAATAATATCCCTAAATACAAAGATTCTAGTCCACCACTTGAAATTTTTTTTGATATCCATACAAACTTTTAACCCCTTTTTCACCACCTTAAGGGATGAATTTTCAAAAACGCTGAAATTAGTTTTCTTGTATTTTAATAATATATCTTTTTACGAAGTTTCAAATTCCTAGCTTAAAAGAAAACTTTAACCCCATACAAACTTTCATCCCCTTTTTAACCCCCTTAGCTGTTTCTGGCTTTTGTAGTTTCGGCTCTGCGTTGATGAATCAGTCAGTCAGTCAGTCAGTCAGTCAGTCAGTCAGGACACTTGCATTTATATATATATAGATTATATTCTAAAATAAATTCGTAAGTTCTAAAATAAGGTTAGTAAATAAAACAACTACTTATTTTACGTTTTAACTTTAAATAAATATTTTGTAATATACTAGTGGCTCTTTGAGCTGTAGACTTCGCGAGCAAAACTTGAAACTGAATAAATGTATGGCTACGCTGATTTTGAAAAAAGTCCAAAAACTGAATCGACATGTTTATGATACTGACTATGTATTAACAGTATAAGTGTCTTGGCATCTTGCACCTGTAAATTTATACCTAGTGTTTGTCTGAATAAAGAATAATAAAATCTATTTAATCATAATCATCGAACGTTCTCTCAGAATTTCACAAGAATCGGTTCAGAATAGGGGACAACTGGTCGAATAAGTTTATTTTGTCGAATTATCAAAACGATTTTCAAAATTTATATGAAACACTAGCATGTGACGTCACGATCAAATTACCTACTCTTTATAGTTTTATATGGGTTTAAAAATAGAAATTGTGTTTAATAATAACTGCTGTCTACGTTTCTCTATTAATATTCTGGTGGTTTCTTGAATGGTGTAAAGTATTTTATTTTAAATGTCAACTAGTATTTAATTTGCAGAACAGCACTAGCGGAAGCGGAGCTGGAGTATGACCCTCAGTTCCAGAGTACAGAGGTCTACGTCAGCTTCCCTCTGGACTCCGTGCCCGGGAACATCAGAGATGCTGTGAACGGGTAACTTTACACATGTTACTTCATTTTTAAGTAACTTAATTTTGACGACCGGTCTGGCCTAGTGGGTAGTGACCCTGCCTGCGACGCCGATGGTCCTGGGTTCGAATCCCAGTAAGAGCATTTATTTGTGTGATGAACACTAATATTTGCTCCCGAGTCATGGGTGTTTTCTATGTACATAAGTATGTATTTATCTACATAAGTATGTATATCGTCGCCTAGTACCTATAGTACAAGCTTTGCTTAGTTTGGGGCTAGGTTGATCTGCGTAAAGGTGTTCCCAATATTAAAAAAAAAATTTAGAACTCCTTCCTTTCTTAACGACCTCCTAGCCTAGTCGGTAGCACAGTACATGAACAGTCAGTGGCGGATTTGCAGTCTTTGCCGCCCTAGGCCCCAAGCCTTGTAGCCGCCCCTTTCTCAGCATCAGCACCCATCATATTGACTACATTTGGATCAGGCAACGAAAAGATATATTATAGAGGGAAATGCTTGGGACACATTTTTTACTTAGTAACTTTTTTGGACTCGTTAGGAGGTGAACATATCAAAAGTAGGGGGGGTTTGGTTTGAAGGTCACATTTTTCGGTTGTTCGCTTATTATATCTCAGAAACTATACGTCCTTGTGACATGAAGGTTTTACGAAAAAATAAGCAAATACTTATTCATTTTAAGTGACAGTTTTGCCAATAACATTGACTTTTTATGTACCTACAAAAACATTCAAAAAATCTAAAAAAGAAACATAAGAAAAACATTGTATTTGCCTATTTTCTTGAATAACTGCTAAACTATTTAGCCTAAAATTATAAAAAAAAATATTTGAGATTCTTACAATGAGCTCTTTGATTTGATATGTAACACGGTATAGTTTGAAACCTTTATTTTTAAATTTTCTCATTTACCCCCCAAAAATGGCCTCCATATTTAAAGGAGAAAATAGGCTGTGACAGACGGACAGCCAGACGCACGAGTATATATAAGGGTTCCGTTTTTTCCTTTTGAGTTACGGAACCTTATAAACGAGGAACAAGGCGCGAAGGCGTCAACAATATGCGAAATCGACGCCACACTCGCGTCCGCGGCTTCGCGCCGCGATTCGCGCACAAGTGTGGAGGGCCCTCCAGATATCGTAAAAATTTTAGCTTGTAGCAAATTTAACCAACTTTCTTTTTGTATAATGAATAATGATCATGTCGTTAGAATGCATAGTTTCCGAGATATAAGCGAAAAACTGAAAAATGTGACCTACAAACCTCTCTCTTCCCCCGGCTCAAGGGCTACGGCCGGGGACTTTTGATATGTTCACCTCCTAGATAGTCCAAATAAAGTTAGGTACAAAGTCATAAATTGTGTTTCAAGCATTTCCCTCTAGGTACCTTTTTTTGAGAATTCGTTGCCTGGCCTGATAAATTTTGAGTCATTTTTTGTTATCATCAGCGAATTTTTTGTCACAATTTGCCGCCCCTAATATCTCGCCGCCCTAGGCCCGGGCCTACTGTGCCTTATGGGAAATCCGCCACTGTGAACAGTAGTGAATCTTCATAGAAATGTGCCGCTGCCGGCTTGAATGTGTGCGTGCGCGCCGGACGCCGTGTACGCACGCGCTGCACATAGGTCGGAAATCACGATTTAGGCCGCCAAAAATATTTTATTGCATTTTTGCGCTTTATATACGATTTCGAACTAAGAAAACATATTTTTAGATAATTACAATTATTATTTTTAAATTTTGGGCCTTTTTTCCAAAAAATGTTGATTTTGATCCTCCTCGCTTGATTATTTAATATAGGTAACGAGTATTAATGATAGATAATATAGTAAATAAATATGTATTTTCTTCCATTGAACATACAAATAATAAAATATACATATATTTATACATATATATTATATTTAGGTATAAGAGTAACATATGTATTACAGAAACTAATAGAAATATACAAAGGTTGTTATCTAATATTATTACGATTGATACATTTACCCAAAAAGATTAATATAAATAAATAAAACCCTCGCCACATTTAATCATCATCATATCTTAAAGAAAAATCCAGCATCGCTTGGATAGCATTGATCATTCTCCGCTCTCGCCTTATGTGGTTCAGCAGAAATCAATAGCTGCATAGTTTCTGACAGAAATAATTTAACTCGAGGTTTCGTTATCTTTCTCGTAGGTACTGCTGATAAGCGGATCGGAGGTCAGAACCAACCTATGGTAAATGTCCAGGCAAAACTTTCGGGCATAGTTTAAACGATATGGCCGAAAGTGTTTGTTTCGGGCTTCTGCAGCTTCCTCCGAAAGATGTCCTAAGGGAACTATTAAGTTTTCAATAATATGTAATTCTGCCATGGATCAGTATTTTGTGCATTGTCGGTGTCATCGGATGCCACTCATACAAATTTATATAAAGCTTTGCCGTTTCCAGAGCGTATGAGCGGAGCGGCGGAGCTTCCTTCCAACCAAGATTCATTAGATATCAGAAAATTTTCCACAATGCCACGTGATCTAATCCATCTCTTTTTAAATTCTGATTCAAAATGTGAAAATTTACGCTTCATGTTCTTTTTTTCTTCATCTCCGTCACCTGAGCGCATAAGGAGATAATTTTCCAAAAAGTCCAATTTTTCAGTTATTGACTGAAAATTCTGTTCATATAACTTATCAGACAGATATTTTCAAGCCACAACTTTTAACCTAGAACCTAGAATAACAGAAAAGACATTTTAACGCTAATGAACACAAAACGTAATAATTTGCCTTTTCCGAAATTTTTTTTTGAAACTCGATATTTTACAAAGTGCCCAAAAGTGCCCTCCAATTTTTTCATAAAATGTAAAGATATAGTTGATTTATAGAATGACATAAAAAATATAACTGGGACGTGCCCGGAAGTATAGTATTTTCACAATTGAATATGAAAAAATAACAAAACTTTCATCAAGAAAAGGGTCATGTTTAGTGGGTTATGTATATATCATAAAATAAATATTTCTAATTCAAAATAATTTAAAATAATAGAAATTTACCTGAATTTTTGATATTCATCACTTTCACTGACAAATAAACTCCACAAAAATAAATATTGGCTTAGAAATGTTTGCTTCGGATAACAGTGCTAAGAATCGCGCGTGCAACGTTTGTGATGACTGAGGTTTGAGAACCTGGTAGATGACCTACGTAACTGATAAGGGTGATGGTGGGGTGGGATTAATTCCGTGATAGTGTGGTGTTTTTCGAGAACTAATTAGTTTTGCGATAAGCCGACTTTTAGAAAGTTGACTTTTGGCGGCCTAAATCGCGATTTCCAACCTATGTGCGCTGCCACGCACACATTAGCATAGAATACGGGGGAATACGGTGGCGGCAGTGTGGGCCGTACCGCGACTGTGATCGCGTGCATTCGAGTACGCTGCCCACCCGCTCGCATTTGTCTGCTCTCGGTAGGCCTCAGTACAGCTCGCCGCGGTCGTATTGTATTGTAGGAACAATTGCATCAAAAGTCAGAAACGCACATGTGACACCCTTAATATAGGAACATCCATTGCCTACGAATACCGCTTTGCGTTACTTGTTAGTCTCCATAGGCTACTACGGTGGCTAAAATCGAGAAAAAACTCTTTAAAAATTGAATTTAGCGCTACACAAGTACCAGGGCCTCATGAGTTACGAGAAGGTGTCGTTGACCAACCCGCCGTGGGGCGCGGGGCGCGGCGGCCGGGTCGCGTATCAGTATGAAGGTACAATAAAAGTGACAACCCTAAGCGCCAACGCAAGAGTAGGCAAATAACTTGCCGAGCGGCCTTAGATTCACTACTGTTCTTAGTGTACTGTGGTAGTGACCCTGCCTATGAAGCAGGAGGTCCCGGGTTCGAATCCTGGTAAGGGCGTTTATTTGTGTTTTCATCACAAATATTTGTTCCTGATTTATGGATGTTTTCTATGTATATAAGTATTTATATATAAGTGTATATTATATACATTGTCGTATAGTACCCACAACACAAGCCTTATTGAGCTTATATAAAATATTTATTTCTTTATTTCTTCGAGAAATAACTATCACATTTCAGCGAAAGCGTCTCTGTGATAATCTGGACGACGACCGCTTGGACGCTGGTGGCGAACCGCGCCATCTGCTTCAGCGCACAGCTCATGTACAGCGTGGTGAGGATAGAAGGGCTGGTGGGGCTGTTCCTCGTAGCCGCCGAGCTGGTCGAGCAGCTGGAGAAGACTCTAGAACGAGGGGTGCAGAAGATCGCAGAGGTTGAAGGTACAGTACCCAGCTATCGACAAAAGTCTTCAAACTATGGTTCATAATGTTCTATATAACTATTGTATTTTTTAAACTCGTCGGGTAGGGTTATTTTTTTGCTGTAAGTATCTTTTTTTCCTATTATTTACAGGATCACAGCTCACAGGTGGTCGCTACCACCACAAGATCCTGAACCAATCGTTCCCCCTCCTCCCCGCCAATCATGTTTCGGCCTCCAAGGGCACCGGCCTAGTGCACACGGCCCCCGCACACGGCCCTGAGGACTTCCTAGTGGGGCTAGAACACAATATACCAGTGGTGAGACACATTATATTACATAAAATAACTCAACAAAAATAAATATTTCAGAATTGCAACGTCGGTATCCATAACAGTACAATGGCCGCTTACCATCAGCGTAGCCGTATACTTGTTTGCACCGACATGGTTTAAAAAAACCGCTCAGTACGAGTGAGACTCGCGCTCCAAGGATTCCGTACATTACCCAGTTTTAACAATGTATTTTTTATGTGGAACGTGAATAAAATGTCTTTAAAAAACCGTACCTAGGGGTCGGATTAAAAACGACTAACGATACGATAACGATAAGTAATTAAGTCTGACTCACGCTTGACTGCACATTCCTAATAGGTTTTCCTATCATCTATAGGTAAAAAACTATTTTGTGTATTTTATTTTCTCAAATTTTTAGACGCAGTAGTTTCGGAGATACAAGAGGGGGGGGGGGGGGTCGGACAGTCGGACACTCAGACAGACGCACGAGTGATCCTTTCAGGGTCCCGTTTTTTCCTTTTAAGATACGGAATCCTAATAAGCGTTACAGTAGACAAATATTTCAGGAATGCAACGTGGACGAGTCAGGGCTGTATTGCAACCTCGGCTCTCTGGACGGCCTCTCCGTGCTCGGCCGCGGGCAGGAGGCCGTCATCGCTCTCCTCGGAGACCAGGTGCTGAAGCGAGGTACCTGTCGCCCGTTTACTGAGTGCCGCCTAGCCCATCCATCCAGTGGCCTTACTGGATGGTTTGGTTTCATTTCACCTTAATTTCGTCATATCCATTTACAAAATCCCTAATTAATTTTTTTTATATTTATTTTAAATCTTTGGGTATAATGAAACCAATGCTGAGTGAGGATCATTTACCGCAATATTTAATTTTGTGTAATTATTTTTATGTAGTTTTAATTTAAAGTATTATGTATGTATGTGTGTGTGTGTGTGCTATTGTCTCCGATCGCCAAATACTGTCTGGGAGAGATCGCTCTTAAGCGATAAGACCGCCTGTTGATACCTTTATTGTCTTTGTTTATGTTACTGTACATTTATTGTAGACTACGAGTATGTGAGGTGTGCAATAAAGAGTATTGTATTGTATAGTTGTTTCTTATATGTTAGGTGTCCACACGCACTCGTACCCTTTGGACTGGCGGACTAAGAAGCCCGTCATATTGAGGGCCAGCCACCAGTGGTTCATCAACACTGAGGCGTTGAAGGAGAAAGCTTTAGTAAGTATCCCACTACTATTAATCTAATGTTAACTCTGTGAGCTGACGACGTCTATAAATCTGTCGTTTTGAAATAAATTATGATTAATGATTAACTCTTAATTTTCGGAAAATTTCACGAAAATCGGTGCAGAAATGCAACCCGTACAAGAGAACATGTCCGGCAGTTTTGTTCAAGCTGAAACTGAGACTTTTACTCTCGCTCGGTCGATTTATATGTTCTGTTCCAATTGCTACGAAACATTAAAAAATGTAGAGTCAGACCAATAAAAGTCTGCAGCGGATTTGATAGCCCGCGCAGTGCAAGTGTCATTTTAAACGTCAAACTTTATGAAATTATAACGCATTAATAACACTTGCACTGCGCGGGCTATCAAATCCGCTGCAGACTTCTTGGTCCGACTCTAGTTTCGTTGTTTTTGTATTAGGAAGCATTGGAGCGCGTCCAAATCCTTCCCTCCTCGACCGCGCAGCAATCCCGGCAGGGCTTCAGGGCCCGCATAGAGTCGCGCCCCTACTGGTGCATATCACGGCAACGCGCGTGGGGCGTACCCATACCCGCCCTGAATTATCACGGGAAGCCTATACTCCACAGGTAACGTTCTTCTTTACACTTGATGCTATCTAGAAAATCGCTGATAAATGTAAGAAACAAAATAAGACCTAGATTGGATCCCTGTGGTACACCAGAACTAGCCTCAAACGGAAAGGAATGTATTGTAACTTCTCCATACTGTATCGATGTAAATAAATAATTTCAGATTTCTGAATAATAGCCGCGGACGCTGACAAGTTGTAAACGATTTCGGAGTTAAAAATGTGTAAATCCTTTGTCTTTAGTGTAGAGGATGTTGTGGTCAACTTTGTCAAATGTTTTAGCGAAGTCTGGGTAAACGGCATCGATTTGGGTGCATTATGAGTGAGAAAAACCAGACAAATCAACTCTCCCTTTTATGATGTTTTTGATAAATTGGTCGTTTCGTATCAGGTGCCCAAGGATCTTTCCTCAGTTTCCTCTTCTATTATCTAATTGTCTATAGTTCTTAACAAACTCCTCCTCTCCTACTATATGTAAAAACTCCTACTCATGTAACATACCAACATCTGGAAGACCGAGCTTTACTTTTGCGTTTTCCTAGAGATCTAAACATCGATTTTTCGCCCCCGAAAACCCCCATATATGTAGATTATACACATATAAATTATATATTTCGGGGATCTCGGAAACGGCTCTAACCATTTCGATGAAATTTGCTATATGGAGGTTTCCGGGAGCGAAAAATCGATCACTTTTTATAATAAATATATAAAAATTGCTCATTTAAAGGTATGTATAAGATTATATATATTTGAACAGGCGTTTCATCGACCGGGTGTGTCATCTACTGGACCGCGGGCCAGACGTGTGGTGGGCGGCCCCGGTGGCTGACCTGCTGCCACCAGGCCTGGCCCGGGAGCTCGGGGTTGACATACAACAAGTCACCAAAGGAGAGGTATGGTCTCGTTGTGAACAGTGTCATCGACCGGGTGTGCCATCTTCTGGAGTGCTATCTTACGTCATTTTTATCGACATCGACTTATAGTAAGTTTCAGTAGGTAGTCCTCGCAATAAGTTTACATAAATAAAATATATTTTTTATTTTTATTTATTTAGGCGATATCTTACACAGATCACCTTAGCCCCAAATTATAGTTCGTTTTTTTTAGCATTAGAAATAAGGTAAACAATCTTGATGTGTCTTTTAATTGAAAAACACATTTTAAAAATAAGTTATGGCAAATATGTAACAATTATGAATCTAATACGATCATTTATATTCTTCTGCTTTCATAAGTAATAGTTATTGATTTTTAGAAAGTGTTTTTCAATTAAAAGACATGTCAAGATCGGGTACCTAATGATTCTCCGAGAAACTTTTAGCTGATCATCGATTCGCCGACAACGATTTGCCGAACATCGTTTCGCAGAGTCATTTATTTGTCAATGTAACTTTTGGACTAACGTTACGTAAACTCTTGGTTCACATACCGTTTAGTTCGCTTCTGTGTAAATTAGCAGTAACTATTATTGGACGATTTCCATTTAGCAGAGTAATCGTTTCGTTTAAGCAATGTTTAGTCGAATAACGTTTCACATTTTATATAGTCGTTATTTTCGAAACAAAAAATTTTTGCAAAAATAAAGAAAACCCACAACCAAAAGGATGAAATAAAATATCCTTTTTTAAGTAAATTAATAAAAATATTTATTGATAAAAACAAAGTAAATTATGGTTTATAACAATCATTATATTTATATGGTTTAGCTTTGTTTTGCTGGCAATTTTTCTAAAGATTTTTGTTTCACAGAAAAAAAATCAAGTAATTTCAAAATAATCTTTACACAATATTTACTTCAAATAATTTTAGTTCGGATTAGTTATGGTTCACCAAAAAATTAAAACATTGGTTTAGTTTCAAGGAAAATTTGTTCATGTAATTTCATTTCACAGAATCATGGACCTGTAGAAAAGTTACTTCTTATAAATACAGTTTATAAGAAGAATCTTAAGTTTTTACCAAAATTTAAGATACAGACGAATTTTATTTATTGAGTCGTTAATTTAACGCAATCAGATTTTCTGGAAAGAATTAAATTTTTAGGGGTCGCAGTTCTAACCTAACCTAACTAAGTTCGTTTTTTTGGGGGGCGTAGTTCTAACCTAACCCAATTTTCTGGCAACAGTTCGTTTTCTTGGGGGTCGCAGTTCTAACCTAACCCACTTTTCCAGCAACGGTTCGTTTTCTTAGGGGTGCAGCTCTAAACTAACCTTAACTGCTTTTTTAGCAATTTCGATGAATACTACAAGTATGTGAAAGTTAATTTAGTAAAATAATACATTAGAGAGAAGTTTTTCTAGTCAATATTAATGCCAAATGAACATTCGACCTATTGTGTTTCGACTAATGGTTTCTCGGGTAATTATGACAGTTACTAAATGATTATTCTACGAATAGTAAACATGCGTATCAATGTTCTGCTTATTGACTACTCTCGCAAACGACTACTATGCGTAATGAGATTCGGCCAATCGTTACTCCGTCAAAGAACCCGTCGGCGAACCGTTGTCGGCGAAACAAAAATCGGCGTATTTTTTTTCGGAATATCAATAGGGCACCGTTCATCACACAAATAAATGCCCTTACCGGGATTCGAAACCAGGACCATCGGCTTCACAGGCAGGAGGTAGGGTCACTACCCACTAGGCCAGACCGGTCGTCAATATAATAAATTAAAGTAATAAATAATATTTTAACCAAATTGCAGGCGACAAACGTGTGTGTTTATATTGTTTGTTGGTAAGTTGAAGTTGAGGACTATATTTCAGGACATAATGGACATCTGGCTGGACTCGGGGTCGTCGTGGCGGACTCTCCCGGCCTCTCCGGCCTCCCTGTACAGCGAGGGCGTGGATCAGCTGACGGGATGGTTCCAGAGCTCCCTGCTGACGAGCGCAGCCGTCACCGGCCGCGCACCATACAAGTATGTACAGTCAGCAGCAGAAGTTGCTAAGCGGGTGAGGTGTTCACAATTACCTTGGCACGCTCTTATTCCCTTAACATGATGAAGTGTATACCATGTTTACATTTTTGACAAAAACTTATTAACTAGGAATCGTTTTTTCTGAATATGGTTAGAGGGTAATGTAACAATATGTACTCGGAAGATTTCGCGGGCAGATACTAGTATTCTTTATACCTATTTAATAATAATAATAAAAACCCTACGCTATATGCCAAGAAAATCCAATTTATAACAAAAATGCCTTGGATTATTTGGAAAAGCGTTGATACTCTTCAAACTGCTGTATCAATTTCTATACTTACCTCGCTTTCACCTAAAAAAAACCGCATCGAAATCGGCCCATCCGTTGGAGAGCTACGGTGCCACAGACATTTGCCGTCAAACGTATAATACCCCTCTTTTTGCGTCGGGGGTTAACAATACTATATATAACACTTTAAACTCTCGCGTTATTTTTTTTTATTCAGAAACAAACAGTCTTAAAATAAACATATGAACAAGTTAGCTAGTAGGTAATTTTGGTATATACCTATAGTTAGTTCCCTAATTTACAGAGATAATTTACAAATGTATAAAATTAGTGTAAACTTATAGTACCCAATTACATAAAAATGGAATAGATGTAAAAGAGAAACGAATCAAATTACAAGTATCCGGTTGCTTGCAACATATCACACTTATTTTACTTCAACAAAGAATATACAGTTTTCTTAAACAGACCTAATGAACTGCCAAAGAAGTCTGCGTCCATACATTTTTCATTGTACTGCCTACATGCGCGCCCAATATAAAATAGTAAATTCCTTTTCATAATTATAATCATAATCATAATATATTTATTGTGACTATAGGTATACATAAAAGGTGTTACGTTTCATAGGTACTAAAACCATAGTCTACCATCTTAATGGTGTACAATATTTGTTACTTAAAGCTAGAAACAATATCTAATGTCAATAGACAACATAATAAGTAGGTATAATAACATAATTACATTTGGCTAAGCATAATAAATTATAACTTAAACTAATTGACAATCTCATTTTATAAATAAACACGCTAAGATAATTAATTAATGGTAATTTTACTCCTACGATTTAAAAAAAGTAGGCTGTTATTTACTTATTTTTTCTCAAACATGCAATGAAATATTGATGTTATGTTCCTTATAATAGGCTGCGAAGTATGACGTTTCAGGTGCGGCTAGGACAAAAGGTCGTTAATGGAATTTCATACACATCTTGCAGGCCTAGGCCGGCAAAGTCCTCTTTTTTAATTTTCATTTCACAGATATTTGTGACACAGCATCGTGGCATTCATCCATTAAAAAAAAACTAGAGGCAGTATTTGCTTTATGGTTCGTAATGACACTCTGCCACTACGCCTATAAAAAAAAAACAAACAACAATGTTTGCTATAATTTGCAGTTTTGTTTGTATAAAATCAACATAAACTTAATAAATAATACATTCTATAATTTTATAATTTTAAATTATAAATTTAACTACACAAATAAAAACATTTAAAATATTTCATCTAAACGTTAGCGGTAAAACGGTCTACTCAAACACGCGTAGTTATATTTTTTAAATTGTTATGGAGGTAAAGTTGAAAAATATTCATTCTGTTTTATTGGATTTATGGTGCGTTGGTGATTTTTTGACTTTAATATGAGTCCCGACGAAATAATGAAATTAATATTAATTGTAATCGTAGGTGTTGGAATTGGCAGCGTAAGCAGAATTGATTTTAAATAACTTGCTGCCTCTGCCGCCAAGTCAAAGACGAAGTATGTATATGGTTGCTTATGGCAATTTTATTATTTGAGAAACTAAGAAAAATGGCTTACAGTTTATTAGAAACAGTTTTGTGGCATATTTTAAATGAATGTAACTACAAATTCGTCAACACTGTGGAAATTATACTTATTTACTCCATGCATAAAGCAACGATGTATGTGAAACATGATATCAATATGAAAGACTATGTAAACTTATATGACGAAAACGACAGTCAGACGGATACAAGGGGAAAAAATCAAAGATACATGAAAATATACGGGTAGTAAAAATACACGACTCGTGTAAAACATACGCGTGATAATGATATAGGTACGTGTTGGTTATATTTTGGGTGTAGTTTACTTTTAGTTTTTTCTATAAATAAAACTTGGGTTTCGTGGATTTTTTATTTTATTTATTTCATTGCATGTTTGAGAAAAGCACTATACATACCTCGGCGGGAAATGGGGTTGCCCGCGCTCAGACCTATCCGGCCTCGCTTCGCTCGGCCGTCTATATGTCTTCGGCCGGCAACCCCTTTCGTCCCGGCCTCTGTAGTAATGTACTATTACATAAATACAAGACGCGCTAGTAAAAAGTGGCAACAGTCTTACTTTTTTTGGTTTTGAACTACGATTTTCAGTTTAATAACATTAACCTCCAGCCGCCCATAAGTTAAACCTTGCCAAGCAAAATGAAGTTTTATTTTGTCAACACAAAGTTCAAATTAGAATGGAACAGGAGACCTTTCTATAAGTCTCTGGGCGGCTTGAGGTTAATTATATGTATGTTGTCAGATGCATCTTTGTGCACGGGTTTGTGGTGGACGCGGAGAGGCGCAAGATGTCCAAGTCTCTCGGAAATGTGGTCGCGCCGGAACAGATCATACACGGAGGCGGCAAGCAGCCCGCGTACGGCATCGACACCTTGAGGTAACTTACTTAGGTGTCATTTCAATAACAAAACTTTCGGGAGATAAATACATATTAAATATATTAAGACTGCGTCGAGCAAAATCAGCAAAAAAGGCAGTCACCGTTTAGGCGCTAGCGTTCACATCTCTTGATGAAAAAAAAAAAAATTGTCATTATTATCCCAAAGAGTGTGTTTACGACGAATCACACTTGAAAATCTGAAATCTTTTACAATATAATAAATACACTTATGCAAAGTTGTACCTAAAATAAGATGAACGAATGTCAGCGTTTAGTAAAATTTGTATAAAAAAATCGATGCTCAAGCTATGAAAGCGAGTGATTTTGAAAGCCAGATAAGTGGACTACAACGAATCAGCCTTATCTTATTTTTCCTCTTAAAGGCAACAGAGAAATTCAAACGTAAATGTAAACTTTCGTAAAATTTCCATACATCCGCCATATCTGTCAAAATCCTCCTTTGATTCAGATGCCCGCTGGGGCTCGTGCGGAGCGGTCGTGTACCTGGGCGTCCCATTTTGACATTTCGTTTTGGCATATATACTGACAGAAATTCATGTCCGTATACGAATGATGATACCAGTGAAAACCTGTGGTCAAAATAAATAGGGTAAATAAATATTGTCACATGGAGATCTAGAGTCATTAAAATTTTTATTTATTTTTATTCACAAGTCATACTACTTAAAAAATATAACAAATTATTTATAAAGTATACAACCAAATCAGTGTAATGAGTAATTTGACAGAATCTGAAAATTTATCCTCATCTACCCCCTCTTAAGAACGGGTCACTTACGTATTTTACGTCGAAAAACGCACGACATGTTTCACTCCTTATCGAGGGGTTCATTAGGAGCTTGCGTTGACGGTGACAGACCGACGCAGACTGCACCTGCAGGCCGCAGCCCTCCGAATACAGAGGTGTATTTCGCCAGGGAACCAAGCTCAATAATTACAATACAAAATTAACCCTTTGATTGCTAAAGACGTCAACCGGCGCACGCGCCTACAACCCAATGTCAACCTTCGTGTATTCCGACAATATTCCGCCTCAAAGGTTCAACAATCAACCTTGTTTTGATACTACCGTGCGGTTCAACTTGGCTCTGAACTTGTAGTAGTTGGTGAGTTCTGGTTGTCGCCTGGCGATGTACAGTTGCCATCAGATATATCGGAGCGGCCAAGGTGTTCACAATATCTGAACACGCACTCTACCGCTCTAACAATAGATAGGTGGAGGCGTGTTCTGATATTTGTGAGCGCCTTAGCCTCTCTTATATATCTGATGGCGGCTGTACAGTGTGGTGCCGAGACCAGGATTCATCTCTAGTATTTTAATATTTGTTCATTTAATTTGAAACATGATTATAGGTGGTGGGTGGCCAGCCACGGCACACAGCACACACAGATCATCGTCAGCAAGAAACTCCTCGACGACTGCCAGGCAGAGGTCATCAGGATTCGCGCCATCTTCAAATATCTACTAGGGGTCGTTGACCTCCCCCCACTCAACCTCCCACCACTGAACTACTTCGACCAATACATGGTCGCAGAAACCTATAAGTTTTTAAAAGATGTACACGAAAATATGAAAGAGTTGAGATATAACAGTGCAGTTCAAAATATCCTCTATTTTATTAGTAATAAGGTATCCGCTTTATATTGTCATTGCGTTAAAGATAGGTTATATTGTGCTCCTAAAGAGTCAGAAGGGAGGATAGGGGCACAGCTAGTTGCTCACACGATTCTAGTCTCTCTGTGTAAGGCGATAGCACCTATTATGCCGCATTTAATAGAAGAGGTATGGAAATATCATCCTTTATATGAAAAGCCGTTCTTTTTCACTCAAAATATACCTGTTTTAGAGAATCAAAGCGTAGACACAACGAAAATGGATTTGGTTTTAGAATTAAAGAAAGATATAACAGCTTTAACTAAAAACGAAAATTTAAAGAAATTCTCTGTTGATGTAAAATTAAATCCTACATTATATTCCACACTGATTGATTTAAATTATCTAGATGAAACTAATGAAAGTGTGTTGAATGAGATTTTAGAAGTGTCCGAGGTGTGTCTGAGTGTCGAGAGTGTGGAGAAGTGGGCGGTGAGTGTCGGCGAGAGCGGCCGAGAGCAGTGTCTGCGGTGTCGCAAGTATAACGCGCAGACTAATAGTGATAAGTGTTTGAGATGTCAACTTGCTATGGCGTCGGTGTAGAAACTGAAAGGTAATTTATTTTTCTCCAATATGCTCGGAAATGTTCACCTTACTGTAGCAAAAATACTACGGGAAGTTCTTCGTTAATGTCAAACTCTAATTAAAAAACATCAAACTATCGCTGTCCTGTTCTAGCGGACGGGAAGTAAAAAAACACTACAGTAATAACTTATTACTGTAGTGTTTTTTACTTTTTAATAATAAAATACGCAAACGGCCAATTATTATTGCCGCGAGCCGCTTCTACACGACCCGATCAGCTATCATTTCACGTGTTTGATCGTGCAAATACTGCTTAATAAAATCAAAGATTATTTTTATATTTTTTTTAAATCTCATCCGTGTTCATGAAGCTTATATAGTTTGTCAAAGGACTTTCTCATTTCAAACATAGACAAAGAGAATCATACTATCTTTGTCTTACACTAGTACTAGCACCCAAAAGAAAAGGATGGGTATAGTTTTCCTGGTTCTTACTGACTGAAAAGTTGGTTTGACCAACTATATTGCACAATTATATTGAATGAACGAATACTGAATGGCAGAATAAGTTTGTAACTTTAACTTTTAAAAATTAATTAAAGAGGGAAATTGTTTTTGACATTTTGGATGTGAAGGTTTGATTTGAGTGATGCTTGATGGTTAAATAATAATTATTTTAGCTTATTTCCTCGCATGTTTGGAGAAAAGTACTATATATGCCTCGGCAGGAATAGCAATTCGCTTCGCGTCGTCCGACAAAATCGAAACTCATCCGCGAATTGCCCTTTCCCGGCCTCTGCAATAATGTACTAATTTTAGCTGTAGTTAATATTTAGATATTATAACAGTGTAAATAAAGTTTTTTTTTTTTAAAGTGATAACTGTTTTTTATTACACTTTTAATTCATGATTTTAGAGTATCTTATACCTTATACCTTATATCTTGAGCAAGTCTTGTACATATATGTATTTCGAGGATCTTGGAAACGGCGATATTTCGACGAAATTTGCTATATGGGTGAATTCGGGGGCGAACAATCGATCTACCTAGGTCTCATCTCTGGGAAAATGCGCATTTTTGAGTTTTATATGTTTTCCGTGTAAAGCTCAGTCTTCCAGATATTGTTCACTAAAGTATTGTGCGTATGACACTTATTGTAAGACTTTAGTCATTTTGTTTGATAATGCGTGTCCTATAATATTTATTTATTTAAGACAGCTGCCACACGCACAATAAAAAATTCATTTATTTCGGACCATAGAATCCATAGGTATATTGTAACTAAATTACATTAAATTTAAAAAAAAAAAATTATAACTTATAATATTGTCCGAATTACAATTAAAATAAATTACAACCAATAAAATTAAAAAAATACATACCTACAAATATATTTTTTTATAATAAAACTAAATATATTAAATTAGATTAAATTTATTATTAAGTTGAGACTAACGTGCATGGAGGACCAGTGCTTCAAAAGGCCGCAGCCCTACCTACGCCTGGTAGGCCTCAGTGAAAATGCTTCCACGTAACAACAATAACCGACCAATACAGTAAATACCGGACAAGCGCGAGTCGGACTCGCCCACCGAAGGTTCCGTACAAGAAGCTTATGAAATAATATGTGTTTAAAAAAATGGTTTAGAAATACTCGTTATGCTCATGGTTCAATTTTGTAATCTTTCACTTGCTCGGATATCAATATAAATGATAATAAGAACAAGAGATAAACAACAATTGCATAATTGTATAAAAAAAGCGGCTAAGTGCGAGTCGGACTCGCCCTTGAAGGGTTCCGTAGCCGCAAGTAACATAATAAAATTGCGGTTTACGATTTATGACGTATTAAAAAATACTACTTACTTGACCTCGTTCAACCCAATTTTCGGTGGAAGTTTGCATGGTAATGTACATCATATATTTTTTTAGTTTTATCATTCTTTTATTTTAGAAGTTACAGGAGGGGAGGGGGGGCACATTTTACCACTTTGGAAGTGTCTCTCGCGCAAACTATTCAGTTTAGAAAAAAATGATATTAGAAACCT
Source organism: Cydia fagiglandana (assembly GCF_963556715.1). Taxonomy (NCBI): domain Eukaryota; kingdom Metazoa; phylum Arthropoda; class Insecta; order Lepidoptera; family Tortricidae; genus Cydia; species Cydia fagiglandana. The sequence goes on along the minus strand of NC_085950.1, from coordinate 355,475 downwards.
CAATATGATTTTTGAAGACCTATCCATAGATACTAGGGTTTGATGAAAAAAAAAATGTTGAGTTTCAGTTCTTAGTATGGGGAGCCCCCAAAAATTATAGTTTTTTTTTTGGATTTTTGTGTGAAAATCTTAATGCGGTTCACAGAATACATCTACTTACCAAGTTTCAACAGTATAGTTCTTATAGTTTCGTAAAAAGTGGCTGTGACATACGGACGGACAGACAGACATGACGAATCCATAAGGGTTCCGTTTTTCGTCATTTGGCTACGGAACCCTAATAACTGGTAGGTACCTATTATATTTATTATGTCACATCTTAAGTATGTACCTATTTATTTACATTCAATGAATTAAAGATAAATATTTTCCGCGGGACGTTATCGTCATGATTATTTTTTGCGATCTAAGATAACATGTAGTTCGGTGATCAGTCGAAGACATGGCTTGCATGAAGGCGGTAATTATCGGGTAAGTATATAAAACTTAATTTACAATAGGCGAACATAATGCCATGAGGCATTCTCTACCAGTCAACCGTAAGGCAAAGCAGAATTATAAAAATAGCGTGAAAGTCATGTAAAAGTAAATTAAATCATTTACGGGAATGACATTTACAATCAGCCTGAAAACGTAAAATGTTGTCGTTGTGGAGTTCCCTTGTGGTCTTCATCAGGAGTTCCGCTTTACGAAATAGCACTGGTTAAATCGTTGTTGGTAATACTGATGGCAAAAGGTCACGGGGCCGTTCACCAGCACGATGGACTGACCAACTCAAAGGCGAGGAACCATCTCAGAAATTCTATGACGTGGTGAGGAAAGCGATGGACCGGAATCGATGGCGAGAGTGTGTTCGTGCCCGAACAAAACCCACCAACCACGATCATCAGTCATGATGGATGCGACCAAGAAGGAAAATGCGCATACTTGATTTATAGATAAATTACAGTAATCCCTTAGTAATCTATAAAATTGAGTTTCTTCAATCCTCGTGGATTTCATCATCAGAACTGAAGTTTGACAAAAATGGGGCTAATCTGACGTTGCCAAGCTCAAGATGTTAAAGGTCTCACCATGACTATAGTCATCATCATCATCATCCTGTCCTGGTCGGTTTCGGCCACGGCGACTGGGATTGGACTAGTTATTGAGAGCGACGATCGTGAGCTCTTAAGTAACTGACGTATTAGCCTATCTTTGCAGTGAATGCTCGACCGCACTCACCGCAGGTCAGCACCCCTCCGACAAAATTGTAGTTGATGACCGCAGGTGGTCGGCCCTTTAACTCGTCACGCTTTGCGTCGAGTTCCACTCGCCTCTGCTCTTCGAAGGCTTGCACTTTTGTGCTCACTGTATGCCTCCACTTCGGCCGATCTTGTGCGGAAGTCTCCCAGTGCGATGGTTCAATGTCTAACCTAACTTGTGTATGTATGCAGTGCGGTGCTGAGTGTGGCGGCGGCGGAGCGGCGCTTCCCCGCCGGGTTCAAGTTCGGCACGGCCACCGCCGCCTACCAGATCGAGGGGGGCTGGAACGCCAGCGGTAAATGATTTCTTTATTCTTCAAAAACTGATGCGCAGCTTACATTTTATCCACGAGAGTAGCAAAGTAATTGAATGTAAATTTTGATTTTTTTCCTCATGTTAGCCGATGTAATTTATGTACATATGTGATGATTTGAATGATAAATATTGAATGGTCGATCAGACAAGGGCGAGAGCATCTGGGACCGCTTCGTGCACACCAGACCGGAGGCCGTCAGCGACCGAAGCACCGGCGACGTGGCCTGCGACTCCTACAACCGATGGAGGGAGGACGTTCAGCTGCTCGAGGACCTTCATGCGGACTTCTACAGGTACATACATGACTCTTACAGTCACCATCAAGATACCACCTTCCTTGAAGAACGTATAAAAATAACCTAATTTCGTCTCATATTTGTGTAACATGGTCAGATTCTCAATATCGTGGCCGCGCCTGCTGCCGACGGGGTTCGCGAACCGCGTGAGCGAGGACGGCGCGCGCTACTACGGCGACCTGATCGACGCGCTGCTGGAGAAGGGCATCGAGCCTGTGATCACGCTCTACCACTGGGACCTGCCGCAGACGCTCCAGGACTTGGGTAACACCAAACAAAAGGTTTTCTGGTCTTCATCATTTTCCTCGCGTTATCCCGGCATTTTTGCCACGGCTCATGCGATGGAGATCCTTGGGGTCAATTTCCAGCGAACGTCTTTTGTCTAATACAATTCAATTGATATAATCACATAAAATGTGGAAGACATAAGTTTTCTGTAATGTAGGTAAATCAAAATTCTTAAAATGCCTTTGTAAACGCTTCAAAATGCCGTGTCTGTGTAGGTCAGTGGTTCTAAAACAAGATTGATTTCCAGGGGGTTGGACCAACCCGCTGATCTCGGACTGGTTCGCGGACTACGCCCGTGTGGTCTACGACCTGTACGGAGACCGCGTGAAGACCTGGGTTACCATCAATGAGCCTACCGTCGTCTGCGACGTTGGGTAAGTATGTGGTTTGATAGTATATCTAGGCTGGACCTATGTGGAAACAGGCATGAGGCATCTTATGAAAATCTCCAGAATTTTTCTGGAATGTTGAGAATATTCTGGAAGTGGCACATCCCCTAGTAGCATTTTCGTTGGGGCCCACGGTGCCAACGGTAGGGAAAACGTTGGGATGAGGTTCGTTCCGTAGCCAACATTAATTTTGTATTGGCCCACCATCGCATTTACCAACATTCGCTGTGGCACAGATGCCCAACAATGGGCCTTTGTGTATTTTGGTACCGTTGGCTAAACAACGATAATATTCGTTGGCCCAATGATGACATATATCGCATTTACCAACATTGGCAGTGGCAGTGATGCCCAACAATGGGCCTTTGTGTATTTTGCTACCGTTCGCTAAACAACGATAACATTCGTTGGCCCAATGGTGATGAATACCGCATTTACCAACATTGGCTGTGGTACGGATGCCCAACAATGGGCCTTTGTGTATTTTGGTAACGTTGGTTAGTCAACGATATCATCCGATGGCCCAATGATGACAAATATCGCATTTACCAACATTGGCTGTGGCACTGATGCCCAACAATGGGCCTTTGTTTATTTTGGTAACGTTGGCTAATCGACGATATCATCCGATGGCCCAATGACGACAAATATCGTATTTACCAATATTGGCTGTAGCACTGATGCCCAACAATGGGCCTTTGTGTATTTTGGTAACGTTAGCTAATCAACGATATCATCCGATGGCCCAATGAAGACAAAAATCGCATTTACCAACATTGGCTGTGGCACTGATGCCCAACAATGGGCCTTTGTTTATTTTGGTAAAGTTGGCTAATCAACGATATCATCCGATGGCCCAATGACGACAAATATCGCATTTACCAACATTGGCTGTAGCATTGATGCCCAACAACGGGCCTTTGTTTATTTTGGTAACGTTGGCTAGTCAACGATATCATCCGATGGCCCAATGACGACAAATATCGCATTTACCAACATTGGCTGTAGCATTGATGCCCAACAACGAGCCTTTGTTTATTTTGGTAACGTTGGCTAATCAACGATATCATCCGATGGCCCAATGATGACAAATATCGCATTTACCAACATTGGCTGTGGCACTGATGCCCAACAATGGGCCTTTGTTTATTTTGGTAACGTTGGCTAATCAACGATATCATGCGATGGCCCAATGACGACAAATATTGCATTTACCAACATTGGCTGTAGCATTGATGCCCAACAATGGGCCTTTGTGTATTTTGGTAACGTTGGCTAATCAACGATATCATCCGATGGGCCAATGATGACAAATATCGCATTTACCAACATTGGCTGTGGCACTGATGCCCAACAATGGGCCTTTGTTTATTTTGGTAACGTTGGCTAATCAACGATATCATACGATGGCCCAATGACGACAAATATCGCATTTACCAACATTGGCTGTAGCATTGAGGCCCAACAATGGGCCTTTGTGTATTTTGCTACCGTTCGCTAAACAACGATAACATTCGTTGGTCCAATGGTGACGAATACCGCATTTACCAACATTGGCTGTGGCACGGATGCCCAACAATGGGCCTTTGTGTATTTTGGTAACGTTGGCTAGTCAAAGATATCATCCGATGGCCCAATGATGACAAATATCGTATTTACCAACATTGGCTGTGGCACTGACGCCTAACAATGGGCCTTTGTGTATTTTGGTACCGGTGGCTAAACAACGATAACATTCGTTGGCCCAGTGAGCACAAATATCGCATTTACCAACATTGGCTGTGGTACTGATGCCCAACAATACCAGTTGAGTTTGCTTGTGGCGTCACTAGATGGCGTTACTGTCTCCAAACATCGAAGTTATAGTTATTTTCTCGATTATTCCGGATATAATCATAATATTTTTTTAAAGTAACTTATAAATCTAATAGCTATAACTATAAAATTTATACATAAATTAAAAAAATTGATTTTACTAACATTTTCTCAATTTAAATTTCAAAAAACATAAATCTCGCTTACGAAGTTTCGAAGTGTGGTTAGTATATATACAAATTAAAGTGTATAGTAAGTGTACTTGCTTCGGCAGTACATATACTAAAATTGGAACGATACAGAGAAGATTAACAACAACTGCTGCCTAGGGCCTTCATGTGGATACAACCAATGCCTACCGTAGTGTAATTGTAATATTTATCAGCAAAGGCCCAACGTCGTATTACACAACCACTTACTTAACGTAGGGTAACTGTAGGACTCGTAAACAAAAGCCCATTACATAATTAGACTGTGGGCACACTATAAATTACACAAGTATTTACCTACGGTAGTATTGTAAGAATCCTACACAAGGCCCAACGTTAAAGTTACAATGTTGGCCCTTTGTGAGACGAGCTGTGTTGGGTCTTCAACCTGGTGCACGACTACCTACCGACCTACCTGACTTGCCGTTGGGTAATTGTTAAATTTGCAAACATAAGCACAACGAAAAATTTGCCCTTTTTTATTTTTTTGCAGTTGGCCCTACAGCAAGCCATACGGCCAAATGTAACAATTAACCAACCATCAAACAAATGTGTATAGGCCCAACCACGGCCCAACCAAAACCACCACCGTTGAATAATTGTATGATTTATTTAAATAGGCCCAACGAAAAAATTACTCTAATGGCCCTCTGTTGGGAATCTTCGGGAGGGCCTTTGTCGAGGGCCCTCCAGCAAATCGTACGGCCAAATGTAACAATTAACCAACCATCAAACAAATGTGTATAGGCCCAACCACGGCCCAACCAAAACCACCACCGTTGAATAATTGTATGATTTATTTAAATAGGCCCAACGAAAAAATTACTCTTATGGCCCTCTATTGGGAATCTTCGGGAGGGCCTTTGTCGAGGGCCCTCCAGCAAATCGTACGGCCAAATATAACGGTTGCCCAACTATTACGTAAACAAAGGCCCAACAAAATCCCTACAAGAAAATGCTATTAGGGTCACGGCTAGCGAGTCAGTGGTTGAAATCAAACATTGGGAAGATGTGAAAATACTTGCACGAATTGCTTTGAAATTGTATTAAATATCTTATAAGTTGACTGGAGGTTATTATCATACCGGGACATCTTAAATAGCATAAAATGGACCGATACAACCGAGGCCGGTAATTCACTTGCGTCTTGCGTGTCCATGGGCGGCGGTCATTGCTTGCCATCAGACGATTCATCTGCTTGTATGCCTGCTATTATCTATATAAAAAACCTAGAATATGATTATATATGATGTATTGTCCAGGTACACGGGCTACATAGCTCCAGGGCTGGAGTCGGAAGGGCGCGGGTCGTATCTGTGCACCAAGCACATCCTGCTCGCGCACGCGAAGGCCTACAGGCTCTACGAGGCGGAGTACAAGCCTCTATATCAAGGTAAGGCGTAGAAAAAGTGATCGTGTTGGTCAACCCTAATAATTGCTCGGAGCAATGCTGAGCCGAGCGGAGCAGAGTTTGACCAAAGCCCCGCCCCCCCCCCCCCCCACATCTAGCGTCTTTCGATCGTCGGCGTCTGTTGGCGTCTGGTCAGCGCTATGGAAAATGACGTCGCTGCGCAGTTGCGTCGACGCTGCGTCGGCGTTGCGTCGAGCAGCGGCCATAGAATTGTAGACGCCGACGCTCGAAAGACGCCAGATGTGGGGTGGGGGCTAAATATAAAGTTTAAAAAAAAAAATGTATCTTAAGTTTTTGCATATACTACTTGTTTAATAATACGGCCCGGCAACGGCCGCAGTCCAGATGTTCAGAGATTGTTTTGCTATTCATCTTTTGTTTACCTTGTCGTCATGTTAAATATTACGTTTCTACTATCTTGTAATACAAATATGTAATAGTACATTACTACAGAGGCCGGGACGAAAGGGGTTGCCGGCCGAAGACATATAGACGGCCGAGCGAAGCGAGGCCGGATAGGTCTGAGCGCGGGCAACCCCATTTCCCGCCGAGGTATGTATAGTGCTTTTCTCAAACATGCAATGAAATAAATAAAATAAAAAATCCACGAAACCCAAGTTTTATTTATAGATAAAACTAAAAGTAAACTACACCCAAAATATAACCAACACGTACCTATACCATTATCACGCGTATGTTTTACACGAGTCGTGTATTTTTACTACCCGTATATTTTCATGTATCTTTGATTTTTTCACCTTGTACCCGTGTGACTGTCGTTTTCGTCACATAAGTTTACATAGTCTTTCATATAAATTCTGTTAAATAAATTAAAATAAAAAAAATATATATATCATGTTTCACATACATCGTTGCTTTATGCATGGAGTAAATAAGTATAATTTCCACAGTGTTGACGAATTTGTAGTTACTTTCGTTTAAAATATGCCACAAAACTGTTTCTAATAAACTGTAAGCCATTTTTCTTAGTTTCTCAAATAATAAAATTGCCATAAGTAACCATATACATACTTCGTCTTTGACTTAGCGGCAGAGGCAGCAAGTTATTTAAAATCCCACCAAAAACATAAATGTAAAAAAGGAGAGCCAAGTTCAATACAAAAATTATGCTTGGCTGTGGGGCTCGCCGCAAAAAGAATGGAGATCTAAATGAGTGCCACTGCCAAGTTCTATGCAAAATCCAAATATGTATTTATAGGAACAAAATAACATTATAAACAAGTATTAAACTCTATTTCTTTGCTTTATTGGATACCTATAACAATTGCTGCTATTAAAAAAATGTGAGATCTTAAAGTAGGTTAGATTTGACTTGGCCAGTTTTCATTATATCAATAATTTTATATATATTGTAATTCTGATAAAACCTGGTCAAGCCAAATCTAACCTACTTTAAGATCTCACATTTTTTTAATAACAGCAATTGTTATAGATATCCAATAAAGCAAAGAAATAGAGTTTAATACTTGTTTATAATGTTATTTTGTTCCTATAAATACATATTTGGATTTTGCATAGAACTTGGCAGTGGCACTCATTTAGATCTCCATTCTTTTTGCGGCGAGCCCCACAGCCAAGCATAATTTTTGTATTGAACTTGGCTCTCCTTTTTTACATTTATGTTTTTGGTGGGATATCAATACTTTTTGTAAAGAAAACTAGGCAGGTATTGAGATTTAACGTTTTTTCTTGTGTTTCCGCTGTATGGTTTTTACTTCTGTTCTTTGTATAATTATGTGGTGCCACGCGCCACCGACGACACACCGTTGGCCGGTTGTTTAGAGCGTATTACAAGTTTTTTGTATGGGGACACCACTTATTTTTTGACTAAACTTTATTTTAATATAGCAAATATAATAATACATATATTGGGGTAGTTTCAAATATCTGCTTGTAACGGTTCCAACGCTACAATAAAAAATGGTTTTTTTGTATGGGGACCCCCCCTATTTTTTAACTTTTTTTTATTTTTAGATTTTTTCCTACGCTTACACACAATAATCGAGCTGGATTCCAAATTTCATCCTTCTAGGTCATCTGGAAGTAGGTTAGGTTTAGGTACTTATATGTCAGTCCCAATAAAAAATGGTTTTTTTGTATGGGGACCCCCCCTATTTTTGAACTTTATTTTATTTTTAGATTTTTTCCTACGGTTACACACAATAACCGAGCTGGATTTCAAATTTCATCCTTCTAGGTCATCTGGAAGTAGGTTAGGTTTAGGTACTTATATGTCAGTCCCAATAAAAAGTGGTTTTTTTGTATGGGGACCCCCCCTATTTTTTAACTTTATTTTATTTTTAGATTTTTTCCTACGGTTACACACAATAATCAAGCTGGATTCCAAATTTCATCCTTCTAGGTCATCTGGAAGTAGGTTAGGTTTAGGTACTATAAGTCATAAGTCAGTCTTAAAATTTACGACTTTTTGACCTTCATACCTTTATAACCGTTTGAGCTAGCTTCATGAAATTTGGGCTTCTAGATATCCTTATGGATATAATTAAACACACGTAGTTTTATGTGTTTACGTCAAAGATGTTTTGAGTTATAGAAGGGTCAAAAGTGGCACCAAGTGGTTCGTGTAATATTACACTCGGCGCTGGCTAGCCAGTTCCTTTGCTTGAACTTGGCTTGACACGCTGCCGCGTGTCTAGATCAATTCTGCTTACGCTGCCAATTCCAACACCTACGATTACAATTAATATTAATTTAATTATTTCGTCGGAACTCATATTAAAGTCAAAAAATCAACAACGCACCATAAATCATATAACATAATCATAAATAATATATGTATGTATTATTAATCTATATTTATGTATTAATGCCATATTTATTAAAGAATCGTGTGATATATGTATGTATGTACATTGTATATATTTTGTTTCTAGATAAGTTCTCTTTTGGTTTTCTAATGCACCGCCTACAATATTTTCTGCTTGGCCTTAAGGTTGACTGGTAGAGAATGCCTCATGGCATTAAGTTCGCCTTTTGTACATTAAGTTATTCTTTTGTGCAATAAAGTTTTAAATAAATAAATAAATAAATCCAATAAAACAGAATGAATATTTTTCAACTGTACCTCCATAACAATTTAAAAAATATAACTACGCGTGTTTGAGTAGACCTTTTTACCGCTAACGTTTAGATGAAATATTTTAAATGTTTTTATTTATGTTATTAAATTTATAATTTAAAATTATAAAATTATAGAATGTATTATTTATTAAGTTCATGTTGATTTTATAAAAATAAAACTGCAAATTATAGCAAACATTGTTTTTTGATTTTTTTTATAGGCGTAGTAGCAGAGTGTCATTACGAACCATAAAGCAAATACTGCCTCTAGTTTTTTTTAATGGATGAATGCCACGATGCTGTGTCACAAATATCTGTGAAATGAAAATTAAAAAAGAGGACTTTGCCGGCCTAGGCCTGCAAGATGTGTATGAAATTCCATTAACGACCTTTTGTCCTAGCCGCACCTGAAACGTCATACTTCGCAGCCTATTATAAGGAACAGAACATCAATATTTCATTGCATGTTTGAGAAAATATTATAATTGCTAAGCATAAAATAAATGTAAGGACAGTGGATCCTGGCCCACCGTGATACAGTTCACACTAGTACGGGGGTCAGACGACACTTACTTGCCTTTTGGTTTTGTACCATAATACAATGTAAGTTATGTAAGTAGTTTAATCACCTTTATTAACTTAATAAAATATCTTTTTCTCAAACATGCAATGAAATATTGATGTTATGTTCCTTCTAATAGGCTGCGAAGTATGACGTTTCAGGTGCGGCTAGGACAAAAGGTCGTTAATGGAATTTCATACACATCTTGCAGGCCTAGGCCGGCAAAGTCCTCTTTTTTAATTTTCATTTCACAGATATTTGTGATACAGCATCGTGGCATTCATCCATTAAAAAAAACTAGAGGCAGTATTTGCTTTATGGTTCGTAATGACACTCTGCCACTACGCCTATAAAAAAATAACAAAAAACAATGTTTGCTATAATTTGCAGTTTTATTTGTATAAAATCAACATGAACTTAATAAATAATACATTATATAATTTTAAATTATAAATTTAACTACACAAATAAAAACATTTAAAATATTTCATCTAAACGTTAGCGGTAAAAAGGTCTACTCAAACACGCGTAGTTATATTTTTTAAATTGTTATGGAGGTAAAGTTGAAAAATATTAATTCTGTTTTATTGGATTTATGGTGCGTTGTTGATTTTTTGACTTTAATATGAGTTCCGACGAAATAATGAAATTAATATTAATTGTAATCGTAGGTGTTGGAATTGGCAGCATAAGCAGTAGAATTGATTTTAAATAACTTGCTGCCTCTGACGCCAAGTCAAAGACGAAGTATGTATATGGTTGCTTATGGCAATTTTATTATTTGAGAAACTAAGAAAAATGGCTTACAGTTTATTAGAAACAGTTTTGTGGCATATTTTAAATGAATGTAACTACAAATTCGTCAACACTGTGGAAATTATACTTATTTACTCCATGCATAAAGCAACGATGTATGTGAAACATGATATCAACATGAAAGACTATGTAAACTTATGTGACGAAAACGACAGTCAGACGGATACAAGGCGAAAAAATCAAAGATACATGAAAATATACGGGTAGTAAAAATACACGACTCGTGTAAAACATACGCGTGATAATGATATAGGTACGTGTTGGTTATATTTTGGGTGTAGTTTACTTTTAGTTTTTTCTATAAATAAAACTTGGGTTTCGTGGATTTTTTATTTTATTTATTTCATTGCATGTTTGAGAAAAGCACTATACATACCTGTAGTATACTGCACCGGCAGGAGTGGGGGTAGTTGACTGTTAACCGTGGCGCCAAGTGGTCGTGCCGAGAGTGGTTCTATGGTGTTATTGTGTATTTTACAAGTGGCGAACGAGGAAAATGTAAGTACATTCAGGAAAACTACTTAATTGTTTAAAGGAAAGGGAAGGAACACTAAGTAGGTACCTAAATACTTAAAATCTAAAACTTGTAGGTACGAATGGGAAGCGAACTTTATATCGAGGTGTTGTTTATTGGCTATGAAATTAATATTAAAAGTAAACAATTACGACTATTACCCATAATTAACGGTTCAGTTGATGGAAAAGGTGGTAACTGTCTTGTTTACGATATTTGCACCGGCTGGCGTGCAGCGTGGAGCAATGATTCGATGCATTATTGTGTTGTTTACTTGCATTGCGACCATAAGTACCTACCTAGATGGAAATCAGCTAACTTTAGTATGATCGGAAAGTACCTACCGTTAATGAATGATGAGATAATTATTACTCGATTCCTTTAGTAGTATCCTCTAGTACTTACCAAGGTTATGATTAAGTATTAAAAAAAAACTTTAATAATATACATATTTACTACATTAAAATACGGATTAAATTAACGGTGCTGTAGTTAATTTGTGGTGCTTAATTACAACTACACCGCTATTTGTTGTGATGACGCGTGCTATCAAACGGCTAAATAATAGAATGGTATTCGCTTTCATAAGCAAGATATGCTTACGAATGTTATAAAAAGTAAATTCCGGTATGTTGTTGTACATATGAATGACTGTATTTAAATAAATAAAATCTTAGGGTAGGTATGGTGGTAATATTGATCGTTTGGTTTAAGAGGCCGATACGACGGGCCATGCCATGCCGGTACCTACCTATGGCGGGTGTACAGTTACCTACACGTAAGGTCAATATGATAGACCATAGTTTCACTGTTGTTATTGTTTTGTTATACGGGTATGAAAGGTCAATTTGACAGACCATGTAGATATTAAAAGTGTTATGGAATACTTTATATGTATGAAAGGTCAATACGATAGGCCATGGTTTTGCCCGAGTTAGAGTTATACATGTGAGGTCAATTTGATAGACCATGTAATAATAAAAGTGATTTGGAAGACTTTTATATGAAAGGTCAATATGATAGACAGTGGTTGCTGTGATTAAAAGTAACAGTGGGTTATTAGAGGTCAATTTGACAGGCCGCATTTAGAAGTGATTTGGAAGACTTGTACGAGAGGTCAATATGACAGACCTGGTTGTGGATGTTTACGAGATATGGTGGTCATGATGTGTGATGTGGTTCATGTGGTCATGTGGTGAATGCTGACTAGGTGCTCAGTGGATCCTGTGTAGTTGCAAATTAAACTATACAGAATCACTTGTTGTTACAGATCGCACCAAAATGGCACAAGTAACATCAACCATTCCAAGTTTAGACCATTTCGACTGTGGTGGCGACCCGGTTTCCGTCGGTGTAAGATGGGAAAAATGGAAACGGGCTCTTGAGATATACTTTCTGGCCGCTAATATTGAGGAAGATGTGGTCAAGCGGGCCACTTTATTGCACCTTGGTGGCCTTGCTCTGCAAGAAGTCTATTACAATTTGCCAGGGGCTCACGCCGAAGAAGCTGATGACGTGGATGTCTATAATGTGGCTATGGAAAAATTAGACGCTTATTTTTCTCCTAAGCAGAGTAGATATTATGAACGCTACATGTTTAGACTTATGAAACAAGATGAAGGCGAAAGGTTTGAAGCTTTTCTTGTGAGACTTCGTCAACAGGCTGACAAATGTAAATTTACGGCAAAGGACGAACATTTAACCGATCAAATCATTGAGAAAGGAAATAGCTCTGAATTACGGAAAAAGATTTTGTCGGCCGGCGATAGTGTCACTTTACACCAAGTGATCACTATAGCTACCACACTGGAGACTGTCAATAGGCAACTAGACACTTTTGGGAAAACTGGATCATTTAAGGCGGGTGACACGGATAAATCGGACGTCAATAAAATTGATACTAAGAAATTACCAGCTAGAGGTACCTCAAAGACCTGTTACCGATGCGGTAACAATAAACATTTGTCTTTTGCACCCGAATGCCCTGCTAGGGACAAAAAGTGTCTGAAATGTGGGATTGTCGGACATTTTAAAGATTACTGTTAAACTAGAAAACTAAAGCGGAAATTTGAACACAAAAAAGATGAAAAATTTGATAAAGCAATAAGGCAAAAGTTTGACCATCCACAAAAGGATACCGAAGAAGTGGACTATGTATTCCATCTAGATAACGATGACGTTATCAACTGTCAGGTCGGTGGTGTCACTGTTGAGATGTTGATAGACTCTGGATGTAAGTGCAATATCATTACTGATGAAACGTGGGAATATTTCAAGAGCCATAACGTGAAAACCTCAAATCAAATCGAAAATCCTGACAAGACATTAGTGCCTTATGGCAGTCAAACGCCACTGGATGTAATGGGGAAATTCGAGGCACAGATATACATTCGCGATGGACTTGAAACAACGGCTACCCTATATGTCATTCGAAACGGATCGCGTAACCTGTTGGGAAGGATACCTGCAAAACAGCTCGGTGTCCTTCAGACTGGCATACCGGTTAACAACATCAGTAAGACATTTCCCAAATTCAAAGGTGTTAAAATTCAAATCCCAATCGATGATAAGGTAAAACCGGTTATCCAACCGTATAGAAGAATACCGATACCTTTGGAAGAAAAAGTAAATTCTAAACTGGCAGAACTCCAAGAAGCTGATATCATCGAGGAGGTGAACGGGCCTTCGCAATGGGTATCGCCTATGGTGCCCGTGCTCAAGGAGAATGGCGACCTTCGAATTTGTATCGACATGAGGAGGGCTAATGAAGCTATTATAAGGGAGAACCACCCTCTTCCTACGATGGATGAATTGCTACCCCATTTCAGACAAGCGAAATACTTTTCTCGGCTTGACATAAAAAATGCTTTTCATCAACTAGAGATTGACGAAGACAGCAGGCACATTACAACCTTCAGTACCAGTAAAGGATTATTTCGGTACAAAAGGTTAATGTTTGGAGTGTCATGCGCGCCGGAAATGTTCCAAAAGGTGCTAGAGAAGATGTTGTTAGGATGTGAAGGTACCGCCAACTTCATCGATGACATAATTATATACGGATCTAATGAAAAACAACATGATACACGGCTTAAGAAAGTCCTACAGGTGTTGAAGGACAACGACGTCCTGCTTAATGAAAGCAAATGCATTTACAAGACTGATAAAATTGAGTTCCTTGGCCATGAACTCACTGCTAAAGGGGTAAAACCACTTGATAAATATATCGAAGCCATTCAGTCGGCGAAAAGACCAACCAATGTGGAGGAGATTCAAAGTTTTCTCGGGTTGGTTAATTATGTGGGGAAGTGGATCCCTAATTTGGCATCATTAACGGAGCCCCTTCGTCAGTTTGTACGACTTAAATTGAGCAAAACGACCGACCTTGGCAAATATTGGACTAGCTTCCAAGAACAAGCGTTTGATACTTTAAAAGCGAGGTTGTCCAATATATAAACGCTGGGCTACTATAACCCAGCTGACAGAACGCAAATAGTAGCTGATGCATCTCCCGTGGGTCTTGGGGCGGTACTGATACAAATAGGTAAAAATGGCCCTCGTGTCATAGCGTTCGGTAACAAGAGCCTAACTGATTGTGAGAAAAGGTATTGCCAGACCGAGAAAGAGGCCTTGGCCCTCGTCTGGGCTGTCGAACATTTTAAAACGTATTTGTTCGGCAAAGAGTTTGAGATTATAAGCGACCACAAGCCCTTGGAAACCATATTTGGTCCCAGATCTAAACCGTGCGCACGTATTGAGCGCTGGGTTCTCCGCTTGCAGGCTTACAAGTACAAGGTGATTTACCGGCCAGGCAAAGACAATATTGCCGACCCTATTTCTCGGCTTTGCCAATCAATCAGTCCCAAACCGTTTGACAATGAAAATTATATTAATGCGATCGTACAATACAGCAAGCCTACAGCAGTACCACTAAAAGAAATTGAAGCCGTCTGTGCCACAGATGAAGAAATAATGGCGCTTAAAAGTGGAATCTATGAAAACAAATGGCATGAATCGGTCAGCGCTTATAAAGCTTTCCAAGCTGAGATCTGTTTTCAAGGAAATATTGCTTTGAGAGGGAACAAATTGATTATCCCCAAAGAACTTCGAGACAGAGTACTGGAAGCGGCACATCAAGGTCATCCCGGCATTGTAGCCATGAAAACTCGTCTCAGAACTAAAGTGTGGTGGCCGAAGATAGATCGAGACGCTGAAAACAGAGTAAAGGCCTGTAAAGGATGTACACTCGTTTCGGCACCTAACGCCCCACACCCTAGTAAGAGACGAGAGCTTCCAGTCGAACCCTGGATCGATGTTACGGTTGACTTTTTAGGACCTCTGCCATCAAACGATTACTTACTGGTTCTCGTCGACTACTATAGTCGCTACAAAGAAATCAAGATTATGCGAAGTATCACGGCTGTAGACACGGTTAGAGTCCTAAAAGAAATATTTTCCCGTTTGGGATATCCTGCGACTTTGACATGCGATAATGGTAATCAGTTTACCAGCGAGACCTTCAAGACCTTCTGTAAGGAATGCAATATTGTAATATACAAAACGATTCCGTATTGGCCGCAGATGAACGGCGAAGTCGAACGCCAAAACAGAGATATACTTAAACGGCTGAAAATCAGCCAAGTAGAAAAAAAGAACTGGAAAGATGATCTCCTAGAATACCTAATTATGTACAACAGCACTCCACACTCCACTACAGGTAAAACACCTTCAGAACTCTTCTTCCGAAGG
The DNA here is from genome assembly GCF_963556715.1 of Cydia fagiglandana. Lineage (NCBI taxonomy): Eukaryota > Metazoa > Arthropoda > Insecta > Lepidoptera > Tortricidae > Cydia > Cydia fagiglandana. Next base: position 339,767 of record NC_085950.1, on the reverse strand, counting down.
CAGTTCCGAGACAAAATACCCACAGCGGCTGATATGGAGTGCAAAATTCTCGATTCAGATGTAAGAGACAGGGATAAAGAAAAGAAAGAAAAGGGACGGGAATATACGGATAGGAAGAGGAAAGCAGCAGATAGTAATCTAGAAATCGGTGAAAAGGTCTACGTAAAAAACTTAATAAAAGATAACAAACTTAAGGTAAAGGGCCCCTGTTTCGGCAGGTTAAGGCTCTTGAGAGTGAGTTGAGAGTTTGTGTATTTTTTTTAAATATTACTAAACATATCAATACCTTGAAAGCTTTTGAATATGTTATATTAGTTCTTTGTTAATAATTTAATGTATAAACTGTAGGGTTTTAGTTGAAACTTTTGTTTATATGAATTTTTTCGTGAACCTCTTATTTGGCTCCCATTTCGTGATACAAATTTAGGTCAGCTCCTAAATTCGTGAATTCGTGTCCCCTGTTTCGGCATAAAGTTTTCTTAGAGTAATTGGTGATAAATTGATAATTTGCTGATAATCATTTTAAATATTTAACGGTCTTACCTACTTACGAATAATTGTAAGGTCAAATTAAAAATAATAATAATAAAAAATGTTAAATTGAGAGCTAGCTGAAAGTTTTTTGTACTCGTCGACTTTAATGGTTGAATTAAGACTTAGGTAAATAATATGGGTACTTTAATACTTGATTAAAAGTCAAACTATTTAATTTAAATAAAAAATAAAAAAATAAAATTAAAAAAATTAAAAATAATTAAAAATAAGAATTATTACCAAAAAAAAATTTACTATCTTATACGTTAAAAATAAACATACACAAAAATAAATCAAATTTCAATAATAAATAAACTTGTGCTAGTAGTTAATATGAGAATATACGTGGAACATACCTAAAAATTTTTAACTCGGGTCACATTCAAACTCGTTTTATGAGAATTCTAGTGAAAAAAACATATACCGAATTTCGCTCATACGAAACTTCATGAAATACATTAATTGTTTTCTAATTTATTTTTTTAATTATCTTTGTTGTTATATTTAAAAACAAGCACTCAAAATGTATCTAGAAAATCCTTGATTCGTTAGTGGCACGAAATAGGAGACACACGTAAGATAAAATGACCGCTATTTCGTGAGTCGATTTATTGCAATTTTAAGTTATTTCTATGCATATATTCAATCTTTTTTCTTATCAAATCAATTACTAAGGAACCCACAGAAACACTCCCAAAAACTTTTATTCGAATGGGTTTAGCTTTTCCTTCCTATAAGCTTAACAAGTGAGAGCGCGCACCTTACGCCTAAAAAAAGTGCACCCATACAACACAGCTATTCGCGGCCGTCTAACAGTTTCGACCGTCGTATTACTCTTCGTTTAATCACTAAAATATTGGTTATCATTTTATTGAAGAGATTAAATGATACAGATTTTTTTCATATGTATAATTTGAATAAAAGATATTTGAATTCCTTATTATTTGCGCCATAAAAAAAACTAACGAAATAACGTACTAACACGAACTTGGGGCCGTTTACCTTACTCCCAACTTTAATCCTGAGTCGCACACTGTTACAGACGTAACCGGTGGTGATGTTAGAGTAAGGAATGACGTGACTGGAAAAGAATATCGCAGAAATGTTGTTCACCTCAAGAAAGCTGAAACTGGTGAATGGGCTGTTATAAATAAAAATAGCGAAAATGCACCCCACCCGGACCAAGATCAAAATGAAGATTAATATGATTGTCGTGTGGAATCTATAATTAACTGGAATATAAAAATGTATCGATTTCCAAATAATTGAATGATTATAAGTCAAAACAAATCAGAACTCTTTTATTTTCGTTAACAAGGAAGGGATGTAGTATACTGCACCGGCAGGAGTGGGGGTAGTTGACTGTTAACCGTGGCGCCAAGTGGTCGTGCCGAGAGTGGTTCTATGGTGTTATTGTGTATTTTACAATACCTCGGCGGGAAATGGGGTTGCCCGCGCTCAGACCTATCCGGCCTCGCTTCGCTCGGCCGTCTATATGTCTTCGGCCGGCAACCCCTTTCGTCCCGGCCTCTGTAGTAATGTACTATTTCTCAAACATGCAATGAAATATTGATGTTATGTTCCTTATAATAGGCTGCGAAGTATGACGTTTCAGGTGCGGCTAGGACAAAAGGTAGTTAATGGAATTTCATACAAATCTTGCAGGCCTAGGCCGGCAAAGTCCTCTTTTTTAATTTTCATTTCACAGATATTTGTGACACAGCATCGTGGCATTCATCCATTAAAAAAAAACTAGCAGGCAGTATTTGCTTTATGGTTCGTAATGACACTCTATAAAAAAAAAACTAAAAACCATGTTTGCTATAATTTGCAGTTTTATTTGTGTATTAGTATAGTATTATCATTGTTTATACGACAACGGTTTCACTCACTTGAATTTTTAGTCGCTATTGGCGACATGTTTCGGGCCCGTCGCCAATACATGTCGCCAATAGCGACTAAAAATTCAAGTGAGTGAAACCGTTGTCGTATAAACAATTTAAAAGTTTAATAGTAACACGAAAGTTTAATATCGAGTATTATCATTAATCACGTATTATCTCACACAATCAGTAGGCTGATGCTGACGTTTATAATTTTTTTTTTATTAATTGTTTGTTGTAATTAGGTATGTTTTAAAATATTTAATACTATTATGTGTAATTTAATAGCCGTTTTAAAATATTTTTAGGTACTTACACAATTTTTTAATCGGGGCTTAACTGCCTTTGATGCCTAACCAAATAATGAAAATATGGCGGACGAAGGTTTGAAATGTCAACGTATTTAAGAATGATTTCGCTCTGTTTTTTTCTTCGCAAGGATGTAAGGGTGTTACATTGTGTGTAACTCCCGGGGTAAAAATACTGGGAACCTGTGTCTTTAATTTTGACAGCCGCAGGCTGGGGATTTATCACCCTCGTTTCCAATATTTCCAATATCTCACTTAGGGCTTGTGCACAAATCACGCGAGGTTCGATAGAGGGTTGGGGGGTCATGAAAAAAATCACGACAGATCACTTTAGGGGAGGGGAGGGAATCACGTTAGGGAGACCATACGTGTATTTTTCTACAGTGAATGAAACTAAGAAAAAATACCTACCGTAGATACTTTTTTAGGGTTCCGTACCCAAAGGGTAAAACGGGACCCTATTACTAAGACTTCGCTGTCCGTCCGTCCGTCCGTCCGTCCGTCTGTCACCAGGCTGTATCTCACGAACCGTGATAGCTAGACAGTTGAAATTTTCACAGATGATGTATTTCTGTTGCCGCTATAACAACAAATACTAAAAACAGAATAAAATAAAGATTTAAATGGGGCTCCCATACAACAAACGTGATTTTTGACCAAAGTTAAGCAACGTCGGGAGGGGTCAGTACTTGGATGGGTGACCGTTTTTTTTTTACTTTTTTTTGTTTTTTTTTTTGCATTATGGTACGGAACCCTTCGTGCGCGAGTCCGACTCGCACTTGCCCGGTCACTCCGCACTTCAAAATAGCGAGTCTATTTTGGAGCGGGTGGCCTTGACCGGTCGGATGGAAAATTTTCAAAAAAATACACATGAGGTTATGTGGTTTACCCAAACACCTCACCAAATATCACCAAGGGGGAGGGGGGTCAAAATGTAGGCAAAAACACCTCGCGTGATTTGTGCACAACCCCTTACCCCCCTTGTTGCTCAAGGTACTCTATCACATTATAGAGACAAGAAGTTAAGTACCTAATCTGTTTTGACGTGTACGTGAGATGGTGATATCTGACAAGTTATCATATCATAACAGTTCTACTGTATCTTGTTATGTAACATTGAGCCAACTCTTGAAAATAATCGGAGATAAGATCACTGATCAGATGTAATAAATAAGAAAAAATGGAGTGTCGGGAAATTCCAAAAAAACCGGCCAAGTGCGAGCCGGACTTAAGTTCCAAGGGTTCCGTACATTACCCAATTTTTAACAATGTATTTTTTGTATTGTGAAACGCGAGTATATTGCCTTTAAAAACCCGTAGAGGTCGGATCAAAAACTAATTAAGTAATTAGTCCGACTAACGCATGAATGCATATTTCTAATAGGTTTTCCTGTTATCTATTGTAAAGACCTATTTTGTATTTTTTTTTTTCAAAATTTTAGATCCTGTAGTTTCAGAGATAAAGGGAGGGGATAGTAATTTTAGGTACTTATTTTTTGGCTATTTTCTTAAATAACGTCTAAATTATTTATTTTAAAATTACAAAAAAAATATATTTGAGATTCTCAAAATGAGCCAAATTTCAACTTAATTGGTCCAGGACTTTTGAAGAAAATGGGCTGTGACAGACAGACAGACGCACGAATGATCCTATAAGAGTTCCGTTTTTAGGGTTCCGTAGCCAAATGGCAAAATACAGAACCCTTATAGATTCGTCATGTCTGTCTGTCTGTCTGCCTGTCCGTCCGTATGTCACAGCCACTTTTTTCCGAAACTATAAGAACTATACTGTTAAAACTTGGTAAGTAGATGTATTCCGTGAACCTCATTAAGGTTTTCACACAAAAATAGAAAAAAAAACAATAACTTTTGGGGGTCCCCCATGCTTAAAACTGAAACTTACAAATGTTTTTTTTTTCATCACACCCATACGTGTGGGGTATCTTCGGATAGGTCTTCAAAAATGATATTGAGGTTTCTAATATCATTTTATCTTAAAAAAAAAAAAAATTTAAAATTTAAACTGTTTATTATAAATAAAATTTACAATTTTTTTAAGGACTAACTTAACCTAATCTACATTATAATAGATTATTAGCTAAGTGAGAGGTTTTTTACATCATTGACATTATTATTACTATATTTTAATCTAATTTATATAATGTGTATTTATTTTAAATTAGCTTTTGACTAACTTAATCAGTTCAAGTAGTACTTTTTTAACATTAGTTTCAGCTTATGAGGCTTATCTTGTAAGTTATCTATTATATGTCTAGGAAGACTATTTAGGATGTGTGGCAAGTAACTCGACCAGACTCTTTGTCCATAATAGTTGTTACTACTTGGTATATTGAAATGTTTTTTATTTATCAGTACTCTAAGGTTATTTGGCCTATCATACCTATTCAGACTTCCCAGTTTATGTCTATATTCTAATATTATCGCTAGCTTCACTTTATCATATACATTCATTATTTTGCAATGCTGAAATAACTCTTCATAATTATGTTTATATTTATATTTAATTTTTAGTGGTACAATGGATTTAAGAATTCTTACCTGTAGGCTATATATTCTTTGTAGGTGAGTTTTGTGGGTTCTACCATAGCTAGATATCCCATAATTTATTACAGAGTCAGCCATAGCCATGTATATCAGGCGGAGTGTATTATACGGCATTTTGTTTTTAAGTATTGTTAGATTACTGAATACAGCTCTTCTAAACTGTATAGTTTGCGCGAGAGACACTTCCAAAGTGGTAAAAGTGGTGGTGGTGGGCCCCTGTAACTTCTAAAATAAGAGAATGAGTAAACTAAAAAAAATATATGATGTACATTACCATGCAAACTTCCACCTAAAATTGGTTTGAACGAGATCTAGTAAGTAGTTTTTTTAATCGTCATAAATCGTAATTCGCGATTTTATTATGTTACTTGCTGCTACGGAACCTTTCATGGGCGAGTCCGACTCGCACTTGGCCGCTTTTTTCCTTTTGAGGTTCGGAACCCTAAAGAAGTTTTCAAATGCGACAGGGTGATGGCATCCTAGCGCCCGTGTGGGTCCGCGTGCGGGCACCAACGCACTCCTGAAGGAGGTTGCGGAGGGTGGATACCCCTCTCATCACTCATTGGATGTCTGTGCATAGATACGATCCAATGAGCACTATCCTTTGTCGTGGCCAGTGGTGGATTTGCCGATCCGTCCCGGACCTAGGGCGGCAAGTTTTTTTGGGGGCGGCAAAATGTGACAAAAAATTCACTGATGATAACAAGAAATAACTCAACACGTAGTCAATATGATGGGTGCTGAGAAAGGGGCGGCTACACCGATACAGGGCCTGCGGCCTAGGGCGGCAAAGACTGCAAATCCACTGGTCGCGGCATGCCGAGAGTGTGCGCCGAGCCTTAGCTTTTGAGTTCGCTTTCGAAACTGCAGACGGTTTATTACAGATGTAGTGTATCATTATTTTCACGGAAGTGTACGAACGGGTCTTGCTATTTCAGTGTCTCGGTACAAAAAGTACTGAGGTTGACTGAATGACAAATACGAACGTTTCCGACGAAATACGAAAGAAAACAATAATGCAGTACATCTGTATGTATTGTCAGGCGTGGCTCACTCCGCGATTTCGTCGCTTTGCTACAGGTAAAGTACGTCCGTTCCACACCAATTTTGGTGGCTAGCCATAAGCCACGCGTGGTGCTGTCGCCACCTAGCGGCCATATCTGTCCTGATCGTAACAGACGCGTTTTGTTAGAGAGTGAGTTTTCTGTACCTAGAACTATTATTTATTCTGTGGTGTTGTACAGGACAGGTGTCGCTGACCAACCAGATGATGTGGTTCGAGCCGGAGAGCGACGAGGACGCAGAACTCACGGAACTCGTTAAAGCCATCTCGGTAAGGGCAGAGATAGTCTTAATTCTCTTTGGTAAGGGGAGCAACGCTCGAGGTGCACCTAATATCATCATCATCATCATCAGCCTACTCTCGTCCACTGCTGGACATAGGCCTCTCCTATTGCACGCCATTGAGCACGATTTGCGGCAACTCTGATCCAGCTCTTGCCAGCCGCCTTGCGAAGGTTATCGCTCCATCTAGTGTGAGGGCACCTAATATGGTTATTTGCAAACCCCCAGCGATATAAACATATGTATATTTTTGAATTCGGAAAACGGTCCATGTGACTTACACTTATTTGACACATATATTGAATTACTATCGTTTCTCCATTTATTAGGTACTCACTAATACACCATTTTCCACAATTAAAAAAGTCGTCAATAGTCTATAAAATTTTTGATTGGCCAAATATAAATTCTAACTATTCTAAGTATATTGGACGTTGTCACCATGCGCGCAGCACAGTGGAGTAGTCCGCGGCGTAATACGAGCGGGGTTAAATAATAATGTAGATACATTGAACTATTATTAGGTACTAACGTATAGAACCGGCACGGAGAACCAGTATTTTGCACCATGAGTTGATGTTGTTTTGACATCAGACCATAGAAGCGGATCGTCAATCTCGTCTCGCGACCTAAACGCGTAAGCGCCATGGACTTTACGGCGCGTATTGGTTATTTATGAGCTCTAGTCGAACTATAGTTGTTTTAGTTGGCGTATGTGTATATATGTCAGATCGACCGGTACTGCCACCCCATCTTCTCGGCGGCGGGGGGCTGGCCGCCGGCGCTGGAGCGCCACATAGCACAGAAGAGCGCAGAGGAAGGCGAGCCGCGCTCCAGGCTGCCGCCCTTCACGCAGGACGAGATCGACCTGGTTAGAGGTAAGTATTGCAATGACAACAGAAACTAGATTATATTTATTAACAGAAGTATATTTTCAGTGCAATCGAGACAAGAGGTAAAAAGATAAAACCGGGCAAGTGCGAGTCGGACTCGCGCACGAAGGGTTCCGTACCATAATGCAAAAAAAAACAAAAAAAAGCAAAAATAAAAACGGTCACCCATCCAAGTACTGACCCCTCCCGACGTTGCTTAACTTTGGTCAAAAATCACGTTTGTTGTATGGGAGCCCCATTTAAATCTTTATTTTATTCTGTTTTTAGTATTTGTTGTTATAACGGCAACAGAAATACATCATCTGTGAAAATTTCAACTGTCTAGCTATTACGGTTCGTGAGATACAGCCTGGTGACAGACGGACGGACGGACGGACGGACGGACAGCGAAGTCTTAGTAATAGGGTCCCGTTTTACCCTTTGGGTACGGAACCCTAAAAAGGTATTCACGCAGCGCACCACATCCTTTGTCCCCTTCTAATTTAAATGTACCTTCCATAAAAACCTTTATTTACAGCAGAAAAGGGGTCCTCATGCACATGAAGCATAAGGACCAGTTTTTGTAGGAAAGCCACAAATAATAAAGCATTGGTACGTTACAGGGTCATACGACTACCTGGGTCTGAACCACTACACGACGCGCACGGTGCGCGGCGCCGCCCCGGGCGAGGAGGCGGGCACGTTCCTGCTGGACGGGTTCAAGGAGCTGGGCGCCGTGCTGGGCGCCAGGCCGGAGTGGCCCACCACCATGTCGCACTGGTTCATGGTGAGGACGCCATATCCCTCTCCTTGTCCTACACTACACTACACGCCGCCCCGGGCGAGGAGGCGGGCACGTTCCTGCTGGACGGGTTCAAGGAGCTGGGCGCCGTGCTGGGCGCCAGGCCGGAGTGGCCCACCACCATGTCGCACTGGTTCATGGTGAGGACGCCATATCCCTCTCCTTGTCCTACACTACACTACACGCCGCCCCGGGCGAGGAGGCGGGCACGTTCCTGCTGGACGGGTTCCAGGAGCTGGGCGCCGTGCTGGGCGCCAGGCCGGAGTGGCCCACCACCATGTCGCACTGGTTCATGGTGAGGACGCCATATTCCTCTCCTTGTCCTGGCCTTTGCCACGGTTCATGGGAGCCTGGGGTCCGCTTGGCAACTAATCCCACAAAATGGCCAAAGCACTAGTTTTTTACGAAAACGATTCCCATTGCCACTATTTGGCACTGACACTAGCCCTTATTGGGATTAGGTAGGTGTTTGACAGTTCAGACAGTCTGTACAAGTATTATTTACGGTCGTCATAATGCCGCAGCAGTTTGACGTTTAAAAAAACACTTGCACAGTCTGGACTAGCAAAATCGCTGCCAACTTAGCTTGGTCTTACTCTAATGATATACCTATCGTAAGTAGCAGAAACCTCACAGGTACTACGAGCCGGAGTTTAATCCCACGACCTCGATAGTACGCTTTGCTTCACAAACTCCACGTATTTCTTCGAGAGTTAAAGAGGCGGGTCATGCTCGATGCTTTTGGTCAGCCATTCTCAAAGACTCCAATCAAAATCGAGCTTTTCTATATGGCTGGTCCACAGTTCAATGGTGACAAACGAAAATTTTTAGTTTCCTCCTCCGCTCCGTAAAATATTTCGCTTTTCAAAAAGGTTCCGTCACCAAAAGAGTGTCAAAACCGCTTCATAGGCCACAGTAAATACCGGAAAGGTCTTGACCCCCTTATTTGTTGATCCAGGTGCACCCCGAGGGTTTCCGCGCGCTGCTGTCGTACGTGAAGCAGCAGTACGGCGACGTGCCCATCTTCATCCTGGAGAACGGTCTGTCCGACGCCGGCACGGCCCTGGACGACCAGGACCGCGTCGACTACTACAGGAACTACCTGGAGCAGGTACTGGCCAAGTCTCCGCGCGCTGCTGTCGTACGTGCAGCAGCAGTACGGCGACGTGCCCATCCTCATCCTGGAGAACGGTCTGTCCGACGCCGGGACGGCGCTGGATGACCAGCCCCGGGTCGACTACTATAGGAACTACTTGGAACAGGTACTGGACAAGTTTTCAAGTCTTAAGCCCTATTTAGACGACGCGAGGACTCGCATGCGAGTTTCATTACATTGTGATTTTTAATCTGTCGGTTGAATTGCACGTAACCAACAATCCGCAATGTAATTAAAATCGCATGCGAGTTCGCGCGCCGTCTAAATCAGCCCTTAGGACCAGATCTCACCAGGACACCGCGGCGCGCTGGCGCGCGGCGCTACAGTCACCGCGACCTTCAATAATAGTACATTATTGTCGAGGCTCGGAAGTAGCTACTTGCAGGCTGAGGATTCGTTTTAAACGGACGACCTTGGGAGTCCGTTTAATTGAATCCGAAGCCAGCAAGTAGCCTTCCAGCCGAGTCATATATAGTGCTTTTCTCAAAAATGGTGCAAGAAATATAAATATCATAGAAATATTTTACAAAAGCAACGTTCTTACGTATATATTTTGACAGAAAAAAGCCCTTGCCGCCTTTTTATTTTTTTTAATAAAAAAATAGAAGTGTATTTTTCTGCCAAAAATACGCCAACCTATTTGAGACATCTAAATAGTCGCGGTACTAATCATCTGTTTGGCTGTTTAATGGGCCTGTGCCTTCATTTGATATGGTAATTACAACTTTTAAAAAGTTTGGAACTCGACAAATAATGGAATTTGTATGCAACATTGCAGTCCCAAAATCGAGACTGCAATGTTTTTAACTTTTTAATTTTTGACTGACCATAAACTACGCGCTTCGCGACCTATTTTTTAGACGGCAAAGTCGACTTTGCCGTCCATTTTTGAGAAAAAGTAGTATACATAGCAATGTGGAAGTTGCACAAAAAATTTTAAATTTACATTTGAGAAAATTCTCATGCAATTTTTAACCGACTTCCAAATCCCAAAGGAGGAGGTTATCAATTCGGTTGTATGTTTTTATTTTTTTATTTTTTTTATTTTTTATGTTTGTTACTCCATATCTCCGTCATTACTGAACCGATTTTGAAAATTATTTTTTTGATTGAATGTATATGCATACAGATTGGTCCCGTTTCTGTCAAAACCCAGTTCTGATGATGGGTTCCATAAGGAATCGAGGGAACTCCTCAAATCTTAAAGGCACACATATAGTGATTTTTGGGTTTTTATCATCAAATCAAGCATATACATCCAAAAGAGTAACATTTGATGAAGTGGAACTGCTGATGATGATCAGAACGGAACTCCTCAACGACGCATAGTTCACGGTTGGCGATTTGTCCTCTTCGTTATGTTTGTTAAGCAAGTTCAGTTTTTAATGCACATTTTTGTCAAGCTCGAGTTCTGATGATGGGATCCATGAGGAATCGAGAGAACTCCTCAAATCTTAAAGGCATGCGTATAGAGATTTTTGTATTTACATCAGAAAATTAAGCATTTTCATTAAAAACTGTCGCATTTGATGAAGTGGAACTGCTGATGATGATCAGAACAGAACTCTTCAACGACGCATAGTTCACGTTTCGAGATTTTTCCTCTTCGTTATGTTTGTTAAGCAAGTTAAGTTTTTAAGCCACATTTTTGTCAAGCTCGAGTTCTGATGATGGGATCCATAAGGAATCGAGGGAACTCCTCAAATATTAAAGGCATGCGTATAGAGATTTTTGTATTTACATCAGAAAATTAAGCATTTTCATTAAAAACTGTCGCATTTGATGAAGTGGAACTGCTGATGATGATCAGAACAGAACTCTTCAACGACGCATAGTTCACGTTTGGCGATTTTTCCTCTTCGTTATGTTTGTTAAGCAAGTTAAGTTTTTAAGCCACATTTTTGTCAAGCTCGAGTTCTGATGATGGGATCCATAAGGAATCGAGGGAACTTCTCAAATATTAAAGGCATACGCATAGATTTTTTTTGTATTTTCATCATAAAATCAAGCATTTACATTAAAAACTGTCGCATTTGATGAAATGGAACTGCTGATGATGACCAGAATAGAACTCTTCAACAACGCATAATACACAGTTGGTGATTACGAATTTCGATTTTGACTTGGACTGGGTCCCGGACTCGGACCCAGAACCGGACTCATAGCCGGATCCGGTTCGGACCCGGACCCGGACCTGGACTCGAACCCGGGCTCGGACCCGGACTCGGACCCGGACTCGGACCCGGACTCAGACCCGGACTCGGACCCGGACCTTGACCCGGAAAACCACTAGGATACCTTAACTAAATAAACCACTATGATTACCTACCATAAAATGTGTAAGTATGATGATGCCAATCTTACTAGCCCCTCCCGCATAAACCCCCGTACACCGCACCGCATGGGCCGTTAAGTGGGTTAGGTTAGGTTTGAACTGCGATCCTCACAGAACTGAACTGCTATCAGAGAAGTGGGTTAGGTTAGGCTAGAACTACTACCCTTACAGAAGCGAAATGCTAGTAGAAAAGTGGGTGGTTTTACCTCCTTTTTAACCGACTTCCAAATCCCAAAGGAGGAGGTTATCAATTCGGTTGTATGTTTTTTTTTATTTTTATTTTTTTTATTTTTTTTATTTTTTATGTTTGTTACTCCATATCTCCGTCATTACTGGACCGATATTGAAAATTATTTTTTTGATTGTATGTATATGCATACAGATTGGTCCCGTTTTTGTCAAAATCCAGTTCTGATGATGGGATCTATGAGGAATCGACGGAACTCCTCAAATCTTAAAGGCATACATATGGTGATTTTTGTGTTTTTATCAACAAATCAAGCATATACATTCAAAAATGTGACATTTGATGAAGTGGAACTGCTGATGATGATCAGAACGGAACTCTTCAACGACGCATAGTTCACCTTTGGCGATTTGTCCTCTTCGTTATGTTTGTTAAGCAAGTTAAGTTTTTAAGCCACAATTTTGTCAAGCTTGAGTTCTGATGATGGGATCCATGAGAAATCGAGGGAACTCCTCAAATTTTAAAGGCATGCGTATAGAGATTTTTGTATTTTCATCAGAAAATCAAGCATTTTCATTAAAAACTGTCGCATTTGATGAAGTGGAACTGCTGATGATGATCAGAACGGAACTCTTCAACGACGCATAGTTCACGTTTGGCGATTTGTCCTCTTCGTTATGTTTGTTAAGCAAGTTTAGTTTTTAAGCCACATTTCTGTCAAGCTCGAGTTCTGATGATGGGATCCATAAGGAATCGAGGGAACTCCTCAAATATTAAAGGCATACGTATAGATTTTTTTGTATTTTCATCATAAAATCAAGCATTTACATTAAAAACTGTCGCATTTGATGAAGTGGAACTGCTGATGATGATCAGAACAGAACTCTTCAACGACGCATAGTACATGTTTGGTGATTTCGAATTTCGATTTTGACTTGGACTGGGACCCGGACTCATACCCGGATCCGGTTCGGACCCGGACTCGGACTCGGACTCGGACCCGGACTCGGACCCGGACTCGAACCCGGACTCGGACCCGGACCCGGACCCGGACTCGGACCGGGACTCGGACCCGGACTCTCACTCAGAGACCCGGACCTTGACCTGGAAAACCACTATGATACCTAAACTAAATAAACCACTATGATTACCTACCATAAAATGTGGGTATGATGATGCCAAACCCCTCCCGCTCAAACTCCCGTACACCGCACCGCATGCGCCGTTAAGTGGGTTAGGTTAGGTTTGAACTGCGATCCTCACAGAACCGAACAAAAGTGGGTTAGGTTTGGTTAGAACTGCGAGTCTTACAGAAAGGAAATGCTACTAGAAAAGTGGGTTTGATTAGGTTCGAACTGCGATCCTCACAGAACCGAACTGCTATCAGAGAAGTGGGTTAGGTTAGGCTAGAACTACGACCCTTACGGAAACGAAATGCTACTAGAAAGTACTGGTTTTACCTCCTTTTCTACATAGTGCACCATCTACCATAATCTTTCACCGGGCCCCATAGAAGTCGGTTTTTTTTTTCTTAAAAATTATCTACATAGTGTACCATCTGCAATAATCTTTCACCGGCCCCCATAGAAGTCGGTTTTTTTTTCTTAAAAATTTTTTTTTTTATTATTTTTTTTTTTATTATGTTTGTTACTCCATATCTCCGTCATTACTGGACCGATTTTGAAAATTCTTTTTTTGATTGAATGTATATGCATACAAATTGGTCCCGTTTTTATCAAAACCCAGTTCTGATAATGGGATCCATGAGGAATCGAGGGAACTTCTCAAATCTTAAAGGCATACATATAGTGATTTTTGGGTTTTGATCAACAAATCAAGCATATACATCCAAAAAAGTGACATTTGATGAAGTGGAACTGCTGATGATGATCAGAACGGAACTCTTCAACGACGCATAGTTCATGGTTGGCGATTTGTCCTCTTCGTTATGTTTGTTAAGCAAGTTAAGTTTCTAAGCCACATTTTTGTCAAGCTCGAGTTCTGATGATGGGATCCATGAGGAATCGAGAGAACTCCTCAAATCTTAAAGGCATGCGTATAGAGATTTTTGTATTATCATCATAAAATCAAGCATTTACATTAAAAACTGTCGCATTTGATGAAGTGAAACTGCTGATGATGACCAGAACAGAACTCTTCAACGACGCATAGAGTACACGTTTGGTGATTACGAATTTCGATTTTGACTTGGACTGGGACCCTGACTCGGACCGAGAACTGGACTCATACCCGGATCCGGTTCGGACCTTGACCCGGACCCGGACCCGGACCCGGACCCGGACCCGGACTCGGACCCGGATTCGGACCTGGACTCGGACCCGAACTCGGACTCGGTTTCGGACCCGGACCTTGACCCGGAAAACCACTATGATACCCTTAACTAAATAAACCACTATGATTACCTACCATAAAATGTAGGTATAAAGTATGATGATACCAATCTTACTAGCCCCTCCCGCTTAAACCCCCGCCGTTTAGTGGGTTAGGTTAGGTTTGAACTGCGATCCTCACAGAACCGAACAAGGGTTAGGTTAGGCTAGAACTACGACCCTTACAGAAGCGAAATGCTGGTAGAAAAGTGGGTGGTTTTACCTCCTTTTCTACATAGTGTACCATCTACAATAATCTTTCACCGGCCTCCACAGAAGTCGGTTTTTTTTCTTAAAAATTATACACTTAAAAAGTGCCCGTTCAGATTAGGAATTTTTACTCAAAGTTCTAACTGATGACGACTGTCGCTCATTGACGTCTATTAGAAGTATAAAATCGAAAAAACTGTAAGAAGATTTGGCATTTGCAATTTTTGAACATTCTCTTTGGTACCGTCGCTGTTAACTCTCTGTATTGTACATCAGTGGACGTTATACCTTTTGTAATAAGGTCCACTATGTACAGGCGTGTTCGTTGATTGCTAAGCCGGAGTTATAATGCGTAACTTGTGCAGGTGCTGCTGGCCATGGAGCAGGACGGAGTGAACGTGGTGGGCTACACCGCCTGGTCGCTCCTCGACAACTTCGAGTGGATGGACGGATACCAGTGAGTACTGACCTCGAGTGTGAGCAGTGCAGCTGGCCATGGAGCAGGACGGAGTGAACGTGGTAGGCTACACCGCCTGGTTGCTCCTCGACAACTTCGAGTGGATGGACGGGTACCAGTGAGTACTGACCTCGAGTGTGAGCAGTGCAGCTGGCCATGGAGCAGGACGGAGTGAACGTGGTGGGCTACACCGCCTGGTCGCTCCTGGACAACTTCGAGTGGATGGACGGATACCAGTGAGTACTGACCTCGAGTGTGAGCAGTGCCGCTGGCCATGGAGCAGGACGGAGTGAACGTGGTGGGATACACCGCCTGGTCGCTCCTGGACAACTTCGAGTGGATGGACGGATACCAGTGAGTACTGACCTCGAGTGTGAGCAGTGCAGCTGGCCATGGAGCAGGACGGAGTGAACGTGGTGGGCTACACCGCCTGGTCGCTCCTCGACAACTTCGAGTGGATGGACGGGTACCAGTGAGTACTGACCTCGAGTGTGAGCAGTGCAGCTGGCCATGGAGCAGGACAAGTGAACGTGGTGGGCTACACCGCCTGGTCGCTCCTCGACAACTTCGAGTGGATGGACGGGTACCAGTGAGTACTGACCTCGAGTGTGAGCAGTGCAGCTGGCCATGGAGCAGGACGGAGTGAACGTGGTGGGCTACACCGCCTGGTCGCTCCTCGACAACTTCGAGTGGATGGACGGATACCAGTGAGTACTGACCTCGAGTGTGAGCAGTGCAGCTGGCCATGGAGCAGGACAAGTGAACGTGGTGGGCTACACCGCCTGGTCGCTCCTCGACAACTTCGAGTGGATGGACGGGTACCAGTGAGTACTGACCTCGAGTGTGAGCAGTGCAGCTGGCCATGGAGCAGGACGGAGTGAACGTGGTGGGCTACACCGCCTGGTCGCTCCTCGACAACTTCGAGTGGATGGACGGATACCACCCAGGTAGCATTTATACGTCATTATGACGTCCGTTTACGGTACTTCTCGACGTAAGAGACGTCATTTCTTGACGTCGGGGGTCCCAGCAGATGACGTCAATTTGTCACAGCCTCAAGACGTCAGTTTACAGACGTAAGACAGACGTCATATACTGACTTCACAGGGACGTTACTGGGCCGTACATATAAGGGCAGCCACTGACGTTGGAGTGACGTCATATACTGAGTTCATGGGGACGTTACTGGGCCGTACATATTAGGGCAGCCACTGACGTTGGAGTGACGTCATATACTGAATTCATAGGGGCGTTACTGGGCCGTACATATTAGGGCAGCCAAGAAATTGGAGTGACGCCCTCTGCCGTCGAATCCTAGAACCGAATAGCCAACTATCCGGTTCGAAGGACCATGTACGAGGTCCAACAATAACACTACCAAAGCTACCACTTTATTTACTATTTACACTACTGTTGTTCCTCGAACCTTATATATAAACCCGGAAAAATCTTAACACCGCGTTGTAGAACAGACGCTTTGGGAACAAAGCGCCATCTCTTGACTTATTTGGTAATTAATGGTAAGGTACGTCCTGATAGTGACCCCAAATAGACGTCACTGAAACGTCATGTTTGTGACCAAAAATGTACATCCTGATAGTGACCCCAAATAGACGTCAGTGAAACGTCAACTTTGTGACTAAAATGGTACGTCCTGATAGTGACCCCAAATAGACGTCAGTGAAACGTCGTATTTGTGACCAAAAAGGTACGTCTTGATAGTGACCCCAAATACACGTCAGTGAAACGTCAACTTTGTGACTAAAATGGTACGTCCTGATAGTGACCCCCAATAGACGTCAGTGATACGTCGTATTTGTGACCAAAAAGGTACGTCCTGATAGTGACCCCAAATAGACGTCACTGAAACATCATGTTTGTGACCAAAAAGGTACGTCCTGATAGTGACCCCTAATAGTCGTCAGTGAAACGTCAACTTTCTGACTAAAATAGTACGTCCTGATAGTGACCCTAAATAGACGTCATTAAAACGTCAATTTTGTGACTAAAAGGTACGTCCTGATAGTGACCCCAAATGCACGTCAGTAAAACGTCTACTCTCGACGAATAAATGACCGACCTTATTATGACCTATAAATGACGTTGCCTGTGCGTCGCTGACGTCAGTTTGCTACCTGGGCAGTGAGTACTGACCTCGAGTGTGAGCAGTGCTGCTGGCGATGGAGCAGGACGGAGTGAACGTGGTGGGCTACACAGCCTGGTCGCTTCTGGACAACTTCGAGTGGATGGACGGATACCAGTGAGTACTTCATATATCTCTCTCTCTCTTCCTTCCCTGCCGTATCCGGAAATGGCGACTCCATCAACAATTCTTATCCGGATTATGAAATGCCCTGATGTGGCTCGCAAAACCAAACTTTGTCTTGAAGATGCGGTCACACGATGTGGAGTTGTCCAGTCGAGTTCCGGGTGTATGTGTAGTATGGCTACCATCAGTTTGGCATTGACATAAACGCTATCGAGAACGTAATATACTTTCTATGCATCTCGCTCGTACTGACATATTAGTGCGAAAGAGATATATAGAAAGTAAATTACGTTCACGATAGCGTTTAAGTCAATGCTAAACTGATGGTAGCCGTATAGGAGGGCTTAGGTCGCGTCTTGCGGATAAGACGCTTAGCATCTAGGTCTTCCAGACGCTGCTGCTCAAATTGATCTACTTTCTTATGAACACTAGAACGCCATTCCGATCTTTGTAAGTATTGTAGGTTAGTATTCATGCATGCGAGCGAGACGCAGGGGCGAATGTGAACAAAATTACATTTATTTAGATATCCTTTTGATGTCAGGTGTACGTTTAAATTGGCCTCTTAATTGTCTCATTGTGTCAGGTCTCGCTTCGGTCTGCACCACGTTGACTTCTCGTCGCCGCAGCGCACGCGCACGGCGCGGCGTTCGGCGCGCTACTACGCAGCCGTCGCGCGCACCAAGGACCTCGACGCAGAATACCAGTTCGACAACATGGCCGACGAGCTGTAGACAACATGGCTGACGAGTTGTAGACAACATGACGCTGGTTGAAAGTAAATGATAAATTTACTTTCTTGTCCAGCGAATTGGCTACTTTCCTCCTTGTCAAATCAGCTTCTTTTTTAGAACTGTCAAAACGTTTTTCTCTTATGGAATTTATATGAAAACGTGTGTAGTGACGTCTCGGTCAACTCTCCTAATTTTTATATTTCAATCCAATTTATTAAATAGAAATAGTATTTAAAAATAACTGCTATCTATGTTTTTCTAATAATTAAGTATCTGGTGCTTTATTTCGTGCACGGTGTGAAATAATTTATTTTAAGTAGAGGAAAGTACCCAATTGGCATTGCCATTTAGCGCGGCAATACCACCAGCCTTCTGGACACCCTACCGTCCGGCACCGAGCTAGCTCCCATTGTTTATTTGTAAATAATATGTATATAGTTGTTAGAGTTTAGTTTTAATTTTAATGTTCAGTTTACTTATTTTGTTAATACTATATAGAAGTAAATGATGTTTTTTAAAAATTATTATATTTATATGTTTTTTTTAATGCATTCTCTTCCTCTTGTTAGTTGACTACATAAGAATCACATACTTACATCCTGCTGCCGTTGTTAGTTTGTGTCACAAAAATATAGTACCGGTATAGAATATATACCGTGATTGTTTCTGGTTCGGGTTTTAATCATTTTTTACCTAAAATATGAACTAAAGAATATGTGGTTATATTGTATCTATGCAACATATATTTTAATTTTATGGTAATTTGTGTGCCTACGTGAAAATAAGTAGATAATTAAATGTATCTAAAACCATGTTTATGAGACTCAAACTATAAGTTGTTGTGTAGGTAAGTCATGTCCTAGTCTAGTTATAAATGCGAGAGAAGTTCTGCTAGTTAATATTAATGCCAAATGAACATTCGATCGATTGTGTTTCGACATGATAGTAAATATGCGTATCAATGTTCTGGTACTCTATACTCTCGCAAACGACTAAGGCCCGACTAGAACCCATATATGTATATAGGATCACTTTGTTGTCCGTCCGGCCGTCTGTCTGTCTCAATATAAAGAGTCTTGACATGACAGAGCGCGGCAAAACCGACAAATAATGATTGTCGAACGAGCGAGCGAAGATGAGAGGTCATGTTTTTCTGGTCATTTTATTTGCAAGAAACATGGTCGAGTTTAGTATCAAATGAAAGTGCTCGGTTTACACTTTAATAATATCGTTTTTAAATTTACCATTTTGAAATAATTAGCAAGATAAAAATAAAATAAAATAAACATAATATAAGTATATGACATTTGACAGGAAATATTTCATTTTGGCACACATACAGTTTATTTTAATCTCTATGGTGGTGACTTAAATCCAGGGGAGGGACAGCCGTACTTATACAAAGCCTTTTATTCGAAAAAATAGCGCCATCTATATTACTTAACGGTAAAAATTTTTTTTAAATATGGCTTTATTTTGGTGGTGCTGGCGCAAAATGTTGGGTATCTCGTGGACAGCGCATCGCACCAACGTGTCTATTCTGAACGAGCTCAACATAAAAACCCGTCTCTCTACTATCTGTCTCAGGAGAATCCTCGGCTTCTTTGGGCACTTGGCCCGGCGGGAACCCGACAGTCTAGAGAAGTTGATGATCGGTGGCCAGGTTGAGGGCAGAAGAGGCAGAGGCAGAATACCCACACGTTGGTTTGATGCCATCGAGGAAGTCCCACATGTCAAGTTCCAAGGCTCTATGCGGAAGGCAGAAGATCGGTCAGGTTGGAGAGCAATATATCCAAGTTAAAGCGACTTATGGTGGTCACGACCCTCAGTCATGAGGTTTCGACGAAGAAGAAGAAGAGATGGCTTTATTTTATTTCGTCATAACATCTTAAAAGTCTTGTATCTAGGGCATGAAACAAACAAAAAAACATCTGATAGAACACATTATTTATGGCCATCGTTGCCATGGAGGCGATTGTCACAAAAAAACAACTTTGTCAAATAAAACTCAAAATATTATAACACCGTATTTATTGTCTGTACTACGACATAATTCAGATAAATAAAAATACTTTAGGTTTTACAATGTTAAAAGAAACAAAGTTTTCATTCGCCATCACAGTTGCTGAGAACCATATACGAAGTATCAGAAAATTCAGAAACAACCATGACGGGTAGATTCATAACCTGCTGCGTGTAATGGGTTTCGTGGTCAATTGTGTGTTATTCCAGCCGTGTATGATAGGTACTTTATTTACATCAACAGTCAAGTTAAAAGTACCAAATCTGTTTCGTGTATTAATAAATATCCTGAAGCCTTTCTTCAAAGTGGAAGTTTTTTACGTTCGCAACATACTTAGACGCTATTTATGCCCCTTCTCCCCTGATATTGAAGTTGATGTTTCTGGTTAAGAATTACAGATGGCGCTTCAAAATTGAGACGAGAGGGCTCTCTTTGTCCTATATATCAAGCAAATCTTGTCAGTATAAAAGGCACGAAATTCAAAATTTCTAGGGACGATATCCCTTCGCGCCTACGTTTTTCAAATTTACCACCTTTTTCTACTGACAAGATCTGCTTGACCAACTATATTATACATACTAGATCTATCAGTAAAGTTAAGGGCTCCACAGACCTTGCAATAAATCGCGATCTTTGATCCCTTGCTGCATATAGTGCGACATAAAATAAAATAAAATGGAACTCAAAAATGTCCATACTAAATTGTTGCCATGTGTAAGCATTTTACGTCAAATATATGACAGTTATGTACGTAGAAAGTGGCGCCGTCATTTATTTTCCATTATTTTATGTCGCACTATACGAGTACCTAAGTAGGTGCAACAAAGTCAATCGCTAGGTAAGTATATAATTATTGGTTAGCCGCGAGTTCTCAGTTCGGGGCGAACTACTAGTTAACTTAATTGTAGTTGTAAGCTTCTTATTGTTGGTGGTTTTATTGAAGTGGGTTTAATAAAAAATGTTGTATTGTTTTAATCATTTATTTGAACTATTTATAAAGTAATTTATACTATAAGTAGGTACTATTCATATTTACACAATTATTTGTACATGTTAGCAATAACTCTAAGGTTACGAACTTAATTATAGATTTTATTAAATTATAATTAAATAAATCTTCTGATTATATTTAATTAATCAAATCTCTATAACGCTAAAAACTTTCGCGTTTTGAACACATACATAATAACTAGACCCCGACGCTCAAAAGACGCTAGTGTGGGGTGGCTCTTACAGTATCAGCAAAGACGAATATGTAACTCCGTTTACGATGAATAAAGTCTAAGAAAAAAACGTGCCTCGGAAATCAAGAAAAGTCATTCTCGGATAGATCGCGCACACACCTTTGGCCTATGCTCTGCTAGATGGCGTGACAACACCGTTTTATATTTAACAATTTTAACACATAGGTAAAGTGTGTACAGTGAAAGAACATGGGTCGATATAAAACTAATAAAATCATTTATACATATATACAGCGTGATTCAGGAGACGTGAGCAGGACTAACACTGCACATTTCGTAAATTATAAGCAACTGTTTCGTATCAGTATTAGTGAGATTAACGTTAATTTTCTAGTCGTGTTGAAAAAAAAAGTTATTAATTTATTTACGACATGCATGGTCACCCTACAATTAGAATACTAAACTACCGATATTCTGTGTCAAATTGAATGTCATCACGGTCTGGTTACTTTTGATAACTCGTATCTCACTCAAGTTTGACAGTTTATTTTGGTTCGTAATCATAATGGTGTCATTACGGTTACAGAGGTTAATTTTATGTTTATTAATTAGGTCTTGTAGGGTGACCATGATTGTAGAAAATTAAATTTGCCCTCGCCAAAAAGTTAAAAAATAGTAAAAAGTGTGGTTGTTTCACCTAAATACGACGGTGAGCGATCAATTATCAGTTACTGAGTATGCAGGGTTAGTCCTGCTCACGTCTCATGAATCATCCTGTATATAGGTACATTTTTTTGATAATTGTTTACATTTTCATTTTGAGTTTTAATAGTGTGTCGATAGATGGCAGTTAATTTACTGTGACTATAAAATTTACTACTAGCTAATGACGGTATCTATTCTCTTTGGTATTGTTCGTAAATGTGGTTGGCATTGGCAACTGTCAAAGTTTTACATAGATGGCGCCATCATCATAGCTTGCCCCTTTCTCTACTTGATTTCTATGATAATTTGGCTTAAAGGGCTGACATCCAGGGCATAAAATTCTATAAAAAAAACAACGGGTTGCACTCCGGGAGTGCCGACAGAAGTGAAAACTCAATGACTAGTCCAAAATGTCTGCAGCACTATGTATTATAATTGACCCATCCTCCTTTCTATTGAAAAACTTTAGTTCCGAAATTGCTGGCCAGTGAGCTTAAATTTGTAGCGTTAATTGTTTAAAATTCGAAAAGAAATTGTAAAGTTACCTTGTAGACCTCGCATCTAAATATATTTGGTCATGATATTTTGAGTTTTATTCACCAGTACTAGATTTCACTTTTATTAGCGATTTCATCAAGATGAGACTTTATTGAATTATATTGGAGTGATATAAAGTTTGAATGTAACTGTGAGATCCTCGTATTTCAGTCCGTACAAGATTATAACATTGAGCTTTATTGCTTAAAATAAAAGTCCAGTTTTAAATAATTAACCTGATTATGATACGTTATGACTAAAGTTATTTGGTGAATAACATTGTCCGTTACACATGACGTCAGCGCATTACGCGTTACGCGTTATGCTGTCTAGACAGTCTAGAGTTAATCATTTTTTTCCCCACCTCAAAAAGTGCTCAGTAGTGAGGTAAGCAGTGTCACCCAATGTATGGGACCTGCAAATTTTGGTATCGGATGAATTCACTTGGCACAGATGTAGTATACGTAAAGCTTATGACACTACTTCCCAGGCTACAGCGCCGCTAAAGAAGTTTTCACTTCAAGAACAAGAATTTGACACAATTCTAGGGATTGACAGGGCAAGCTATGCTGGCGCCGTCTGCTAAATACTTCGCCCGGCCAACCCCATTAACCAGCGCCATGTTGTCTACAACTCATCGGCCATGTTGTCTACAACTCGTCGGCTATGTTTTCGAAGTGGTATTGTGCGTCGAGGTCCTTGGTGCGCGCGACGGCTGCGTAGTAGCGCGCCGAGCGCCGCGCCGTGCGCGTGCGCTGCGGCGACGAGAAGTTCACGCGGTGCAGACCGAAGTGCAGCCTGACACAATGAAACACTAGATATTAGCTGAGCCCCTAATCAGATTTGAGAATTTTAGGTAAATATCTCCGTTGCGCTGACGGGGTCGGCTTCTTAAATTAGTGCGATAAGGACAACTGCAGCATAGGTGAAAAAACTTGCGCATAATCCTCAGAAATCGAGGTTTAGTTCTCGACATTTTCCTCCTCCAAAACTGAACCAATCGTAACGAAATTTTGGGAACGAAATGAGAATGATATTATCTGTGATTTTTGCGTTTATTGTTGCCGATTTTGTATAATTATTTAGCGGATTTTAGCGCTATTTGAAGTAATCTAGTTATTATAAAAACAAGAATATAATAAAGCAAAATTTACCGACACAGGTGCTGGAAATGATCAATTGATCATGGGATTAGTTGACAAGCGGACCCCAGGCTCTCATGAGCCGTGGCGAAATGCCGGGATAACGCGAGGAAGAAGGAGGAGAGGTGCTGGAAATATTTAACTCATGTAAAATACTCGTCTAGGGCCAAAGTGCAGAGAGGAAAATGTCGAGAACGTTTGTATGGAAAAATTACCATTTCAAACTTACACCTGACATCAAAAAGAAAGAAATCCCTTAAAGGGATAAGTTCGCCTTTGTACTGAATATCCTGTACCATACATTTGTGTTTTGTACTACAATAAAGAGTTTATACATACATACTTATGTACATACATAGATAGGTACAAAAGGATATCTAAATAAGGTAAAGGGTGTTTCGGCAGGTTATAGTCCTGCAGCGCTGGCTATATTTTGAGCCCTAACTTAAAGTATTATTAAAGTCAAATTTTGTTTCGCTTACGAATGCTGTTTTAAGCTGTTAATCTTACATTTTGTTTTGTGTCACAGATATTATTTGCTTTTTAAGTTATTTAATAATTTGTGGTAATCATTTTTATTTTGAATTATTTTGGAGAAAAGAATATTCGAGAGAAAACATGTAACTGTGTCGCATTTAGGATAGTTTTTTTAATGTGAAAACATAGTTTGTGTCAATTACGTCCATTGCAATCGGATACTATGTCATACTATTCAAAATTACTCAAAAAATAATTAAAGTTAAAAAAAATTGCTGACGTCGCATTTAATCGTGTCAATATGGACATTACATGTTTTTGTGTCTTATTGAGGCACAGCTTCATAAGATTTTTGATAATTTTGTTCTAACAAGCTATTACCATAACAAAAGAATATTAAGGGTACTAGAGTTCACACCTTATTAATATAAAAGGCGGGATAAATAAGAAATATGAATTTGTGTCAGTTTCATCCATTGCATAAACAAATAATACAAAAATAATGTTCGCGTTCATACGACGCTAGCGGGTGGCTCTTAACGGGCAACGCGGGCCATGCACGGGGAGCGGGCGCGGCGGGCGCGGCGCGACCTTGGCGCGGCGGGCGCAGCGCGACCTTGGCGTGACGGCGGGTAAGGGCCTCTCTCTAAAAACCACACGTTGCGTACGCAACGCATGTTTACTTCGCCTGCGCGCCAAATTAACGCAACTTATGCAAAGTTATACTACTACAAAGAGAACTTATAAATATTGTACAATGTCACCATTTATCAAAAGAACTGTATCTGTATCTGTAACTGTAAAGAACATCTTATTGCGAGAATTAAGGTCTGTTTATAAATCTATACACATTATGGTTACGCATCATATACTTGTGACAATGACAGGGAATAGGTACCACTTGAGTAAAATTTGCTTATTAATACCGTGACTTGAGGTAACTTTCATTCTTTGATAAAAATATTACTTCTTGAACTTAATTTATATTAATGTTCTCAAAATTTTGATTTCTATATCTAATCAAGTCTAACTTCAATATATCTTAATTATATGGACTAATAAATTTTAATATAATAATTTTTTTTTTCATTATAAATAGCACAAACCAGTCTTTCCATACTTAACGTAAATTATGCACATTATTTTTTTAATGTATTTTTTGTTCTTAGCATTTTTTTATAATAGATATTATTAATTATGTACACGTATTGAGGTTATTTAATGCCTGTTTATTCTGATGTTTTGAATACATTTACCTTAAATCATAATTACCAACACTTTTGATAGTTCAAGGTTCTTGGATAATAATTACCTTAGGGTTCAATTGGCGTAAAGGACATTTTGGCGAAAATGAGTTATATCCACTACCGTAGCCTCAAAGGGTTTAACTGACAAAACGCCAGGATATCTTTCCAGGAGAGCCAAAAATCAGTTTTGTTTTGAGAAAAAAATCAGACCTTTTTTGTTTGTTTGAATTAACTGATGCCTGTATGTGGCTTATTCCTAACTTTTTGAGGTCTTTAAAACTGATTTCTTGAATACAATGCTTATTTACAAAAATAGCATGTCCGTTACGCCAAAAAACACGACTATTGTTAAAAAGGCGTCCCTTACGCCTCTTCTTTAATGTTTATCTTATCAGAAACAGGGCGTAATATACTAAAAATTAAACTGTTTTAGTACCATTTGGCGTAAATTCAACAATTTCATGGCAATATTCGCAACTTGCATTTAGGGAACACTGTACTTCTAAGTACTATAATTTCCATTTTTTATCTGAAAAATTATAGAGATGTATGTATTCACTGTCAAGTTTTCCCCATTTTTGTTATTTTGGATACTTAAACGTGGAAAAGGTCGTTTTTAAGAAAACAATGTTTTTTTACACACTACATAAACAATGTTTTTTTTTTATTTGTTTATATTACTTCAAGTATATTAATTAAATTAAATTTGGTAGGTGAGAAGAGATCTCTGCTAAAAACAATCGAAAACCGAAGGGGAAACATGTTGGGGCACCTGATACGTCACGATACTTACTAAAAATCTATAATTGAAGGCAGAATAGAAGAACAGAGAGGCAGAGAAAGACCGAGACGTGCATATATTGACCAGGCCAAAGAGAAAATTAATGTAGTGACGTACCATGAGCTCAAAACAGTGGCAGAGAAAAGAACGGAATGGCGAATACTCCACCGACAAGAGCTAGGCTCTTAAGAACAATGATGATGATGATTACTTCAACATAATCACTGCTGTCCTACCATTTATACAGGGTGTCCAGTAATTAATGGACAACCTTCTAACCATCGACAGGGCACCTTAGGCTGGTCCAGAAAATGCACTTATAGGTTTAGTAAAAGTTTCGTGGTTTTCGAGATAATCGCACTTTTCTAATTTTGGTTCCTTGTTTCACTGTAATGATCGCTTAGGACATAAATGAAAAGATTTTTACCTTCTGTTTTTTGAAAAATATTCTCAAATAGGCCTGCTAACCGAACCGATAGGCAATACAGTTTTTCCATAGCCAAGGTATATTTTTAGAAGACCTTAATCCAAAAAAATACATTGGACTCTAACATTTTTAAGAAGTCTGATCGCTTGTGGTGAAAAAAAAAAACGTATGGAGAACAGAGTGGCCAACTTTTTTAAAAATAGTTTATCTAATACTGATTCTAAAATGGTATCACACATGCTATTTACATTTCTACAAACAAAGATTATGGCCTAGATGGTGGTTAAAGTGAAGTATGGTGCTAACTAGTAAAAAGACATAAAAGTGCGATTATCTCGAAAACCACGAAACTTTTACTAGACCTATAAGTGCATTCTCTGGACCAGCCTGAGGTGCCCTGTCGATGGTTAGAAGGTTGTTCATTAATTACTGGACATCCTGTATATATTGATATACAACAATTTGTAACAAATTAATTTTACTATAGAAAGTATTACGCGTTATTTCTGTTTGTAATGTTAATTGGATTATAAATTTTACTTTTATACATACTAAAGTACTATTAGGTACAGTAGTGGTTTTGAAATTTCGTATGTCTATTCAGTAAAACTTATTGAATATGATCGCATATTTATGACATTATATTAGAGTAGAAAAAGGCATGCGGCCAGGCTTACGTACTTCTATGGATTTAAATGCAAACGTTATACCTAGACAGTAACTTTCATAAGGTTAATCCTGTAAATTAGGGTTTAAACAAAAAAATATTAATATGACGTCTTAATCAATATTACCAATGACCCAGTCACAAACAAAACTAATAGTTATCAGTCTAACCTTAATTAAACGCCATAATTATCATTTGAATATAGTCATGTTTTATTATTTTTATAAAACTGATGAAAAAGTACTAGAGATGCAAGGGATAGTTGTTTGGCCGGATACCGGATACCGGATATTCTGCCTGACCATCGGCCGAATATCCAGTATCCAGCCGCCGAATATCCGGTCAGAGGAACTATACCTACGTTTCGGTTTTTCAGGTGCGCATTCTGCAGGTTTGACCTGTTTCCTAGTAAAAGTTCGCGCACACTCATTTCTAGGTTCGAAATGAGTGCGCGTACAAGTCAGTGGAATGATTAAATTGTTTTAAAATAATAAATAAGTACGATTATGACCGTGTCTGTTTCTTAAATCCAATTTTATTACTCCGAAATCAAGCAATGTTACTATCCGGTATCCGGCCGGATAGTAAAATAATAGCCGGATAGGTCAATACCGGATCGTAACCGGATATCCGGTGCATCTCTAAAAAGTACCCACTAGTTCAGTTTAAATTGTCAAAATTTAGTAACCCTATAAATAAAGCAATGAGCACATGAGCAGGTAATGCAAGTACCTACTTAACAAAATAATTTGGCCAAGCCCGAGATAGCTCGAGGCATTTAGTGTTCCGTACGGCTACCATCAGTTTGGCATTGACATAAACGATATGGTGAACGTAATTTAATTTCTATATATCTTTTTTGGACTAATATGTCAGTACGAACGAGACGCATAGGCATAGAAAGTAAATTCCGTTCACGGTAGCGTTTATGTCAATGCCAAACTGATGGTAGCCGTACCGCTCGCATCGTTACATTTTACAATGGTTGTTTTGTTTGCCTGTTTTTGGGATACCGTATTCAACTACCCTATAGGAACCCTTATAGTTTCGTCCCTTGTAGTTTTTACTACATATTTAATATATTTATTTATGTAAATATTGAATTCGAAATATTACTAAAAAAAAAAAAAACGAAGACAGGCTGTATCAGGGACACAGCCGCTATGGGTGACGTGAAACGTGGTGTAGACAACTATTGCGAAGGCCGATGGCCGAGCTCCGCGTAGGGCCGAAGGCCCGAAGCGTCCAGGATGCCAGTGCTTAAACAAAGAACAATAGTACAAGTGTCTAAGTGCGGAGGCCGAAGGCCGAGCTCCGCGTAGGGCCGAAGGCCCGAAGCGTCGAGGCTGTCAGTTCTGTGTTTAACCACTGACATCTTGCAGGCTTCGGGCCTTCGACCCTAAGTACAGCTCGACCTTCGGCCTTCGTATTTAGACACTTGTACTAATGACCTGTGTTTAGAACTGACCTCGTGGATGCGTACGTGCTTTCGGCCCAACGCGACTTCAGCCTTTGGATCTTACGATTTAGATACTTATATATATACATTAAAATACTTGGAAAAGTTACGGGAGGCGCGCGTCTTTCGGACGCTTCGGACCTTCAAATCGGTCCTACGCAGAGCTCAGCCTTCGGCCTTCGCATTTAGTTAGACTCTTGTACTATTGCTTTGTGTTTGAATACCAAAGTCGTGCATCTCGCGAATGCTTGATGTATTATAATAATTTTGAGTAATAATATCTTAAATGTATACTCCTTCAATTTGAATTTATATAGAACTCATTATTATTTTTTTATTTGATTTTGATTCTAGTTCCATGCCATAATATAGACTTTAATATTATTTAGAACTGCTAAAAAATGTGGAGTCCGTCTAAGCTAACAAAGTAAGAGTGAGATAAACGTCATATTTTCATAGAAAATTGACATTAATGATGACACAGTCACACTTTGTCATTGCAAATTCCATACAGAGTTAGCTCGGTCCAATTCTATCAATAATTGGATGTAGTTTTTTAGGGAAAAGAATATACTTAATCCACGATAATCTGTTAAATTAAAAAACAAAAGCCATTAATTTAAATGACGTAGTTTATGGATGAATCCTTTTCGCTAAACTACGTTCAATTGATACTTACTAAACTCAGTCCGAGTTTATATAATTAGAGTTAGACCAAGAAAAGTCTGCAGCGATTTAGATAGCACTCTCAGTGCAAGCATTATTTAAACCATGAAACTTCTATGAAATTATGACGTATAAATAACACTTGCACTGCGTGGGCCATCAAAATCGAATCGCTGCAGACTTTTCTTGGTCTAACTTAAAGTTTTTATAAGTACTTCTATTTACACTAACCTTATTACTCTACTTAAGCTGACAAAAAATACAAGTTATGAGTATGAGTCAGTTATTAATATTTTCTGCACGTCTTGAATTTTGGCCGAGGAAACTTGTTTTAATAATTTAAGAAAAAATATTTTAGTAGAACATTCATGAGTACCAAATAGACGTGCGCGCCGCCGCGGCGCGCCGCCGCCATAAGGAGTCAGCGCGCCGCCGCCGCCGCCGGTAGTTTAACATTTGCGCCGAGATAAAGCCCGCAAGAGTACAAATTTAAAATCAATTGACATAAAGCGCGTGCGACGTGCCTAGCTTTAGCGTTCCGACTGTTCCGTTTTATTTTAATCCATTGCTTGATTTATTTTAACCCTTAAATCGATAACGTCCACTATAATGGACATCCCAAGAAAAAATTCTGCACCAAATATTAAAGCATAGCGTTACTTTCCTCTGATAGCGTACTTACACTACCAGGAAACTACTAATACTACTTGAATGATATGTTATTTTTAAGTATGAGTATGTAAGAAAATATTGGGAACCAGTGTGAACATAATATTTTTGTCAAAGTCCTACAGAACGCAGAACTTGCAAGGAAGCATCTGACAGACTGACATTTTACCCATATTTAATTTTTTTTATATGACAGTATATTAAGCAACGTTAAAATAAAATAGATCATAATACTGACCAGTTACTGGTCTGTTCATTACGTGGCAATATGATATACATAAGAATGTTTTTTGTTTATGGGTAAAACGAGTGTAAAAAGTGTAATGTCCAGTATTTTGCCCGTTGTAATCGACAACACGGCACTTTTGCTAAGTCCAATATGTTAGACGTTGCCAAGTATGCAAAGAGTAAAATTATTAAATTTTCTGGTAGTTTTTGTAGTAAATAAATTAATTTTAAAAAGTCATTACTTGCCGTATTATGTAATGAACCAAATAGATAAAAAATATATTTTTATGGATTTTTTCCCTGTGAATGTGGTGTGTGTGTTTGTTTCCTGTTTGTGTGTGGATTTGTTTTCATTAAGAGACAGACCCGATTTCATTTGAGATTTGTTAGGAAAATTTTGATAAAAGTGCATGCATTATTGTAAAAACCATTGCTTAGATGTTACTGCTTCCTAGGATAACCCGCTCTTTGATTTAATGTTAAATAAATGACGTCAATGACTGGTAAAATTTTACCACCTACAAGCTATAAAGTTATTCCAAAAATATAAAATAGGTTTTACTTCAATTCATTACATAAGTTGACATTATCAGTAAGTGTATTTCTAATTAAAATATGCAATTGTTCTATATTTGTTTTAAAAAACATGAATTGGACTAAAAACAAACCTTATGCACATAAAGTAGGTACTCATACTCGGCAATGTCCAAAATAATGGACGTCTTTTCATTACGCGGCGTATCTTTTTATTTACACCGATCCTGGCAACGTCCAACATACTGACATATGTTTTTTCATGATATTTCTACAATAAACCAAACAAACGATGTAACACAGTTTTTTTGATATTTTACCCGTGTTGATTTAAGAGTTAATCTTGGTTGCTCATTATACGTATATTGAAAAGTTGAAAATCCCACGCCGCCGGCGTTACGCCGCCGCCGTGGATTTTTTCGTGGCGCGCCGCCGCCCGATTTTTTTCGACCGGCGAGCACGTCTAGTACCAAATGATAACTGACATTTTTGTATCTGCGCTGGCTGTAAGGTTGACGAAATATAAAGTTAGCCGATCTCTCAAACAAGTTTGAACAAGATAAGCCGATCGATAAGATATTGTTGATCTAAATGATCTATTATATACAATGAACACATTAAAAAAAATGTTATGGTTCTTAATGAAAAGGAATATTGTGTAATATTGTTTCGTCGAATCAGATACTCTCAATAAAATCTATAGACGAGGCCATAGCTGTTAATAAATATTAAATGACTTTATTATTTCTATACGTCTTACTAACTCTATGTGTCCTATTGTCCAAAAAAAAACACAACGACAGTGAAGAACGGAATTCTTAATTTGAATTTTTCAGATTTTTGAGATACCGATATCGATACCTAGTCAATTGGTTGGAAAGCCCGTTCGAAATTTAAACTTATTTGCAATGTAATAAGGTTGTATTTTGTAAATCTCTCTCATACTTATAGTAGGCTATTCAGATAAAATGAAATATCCCACAAAAATAAGCAAGCAGAATTAAACTTTGTGTCAAAGACATAAGTCATAAATTTCAATGCCAAAGTATTAACTAAGGCTCTTTCTAGCGTAAATTACTTCCTAATATGAATGACCAGTGTAAGCATCAGTTAGCTAGCCCTAAGCAACCAAAGATCAGGCTGCAGTTCAAAAACTAATAAAGATAAAGTTATCCTGATAATTTTCCCGCCGTCTCCATGCTTATTTCGGTTGGATATTGACTGGTCAGCTGCCTGTGAGCTATAGATTTCGCGAAAATCGCCAGGACAGAGGTGAAAAGTTTTGTATGAAAACTTGCAACTTTAAATGCATTTTTTGACGAAACTATTGCAGTCTAAAATGAAGTCAAAATCAGTCCATCGACTCAATTTTTTGCAAGCTTTCTAATGGTACCCCACACGATTCTTACAAATAAAAAAAGTTTCAGCCTACCCCTCTCAACCCCCTAAATTTCCCCCTTAAATAAGAAATAAGCAGTTTTGACTTATTTACAATATGAGTGGTGGTAATTGCTATAACTGTTCCAAATTTTAGGTACCTACGTCAAACGGTCTCTGAGAAAAACGCATTTAACCGATTTGCAAGACCGAAGTGATCCCATAAGTGTTCCGTGAACAATGTTTTGTACGGAACACTAAAAATTGACAAGGAAAGTAGGTAGGTATAACTAGGTCATCCCACGTAAACACAAAAAAGCAACAATTATAAACCCGAAATTATACATAGTATGGGGGCGCAGGCGTATCTCTTACATTGAATCTCTCTCTCGCATAAATATACAATAGTTATACATTTTTTTTACATTAGTTGTGGGCGTAACGTACATTTAGCACTCAAAAATTTCCGATGCAAAATGGCGTATCCTACACAAAGTTGGGAGTTACGCCAAAATGTCTCACAACATTTTTTTGAATTGATACGGCCAAATGCGTTGGAAAACTGTGTTCAAGCATTGATTTTTCATAGGGCTTAACGGACATTTTTTTCAAGTTATCAATACGTTAAATATACTATTCGATAGAGAAAAAAATACTGAGTATAACAGCATTTTTGCAATTTTGTCCCTTACGCCCTTTGAGCCTACGGTAGTCGTTATACGGTAGTCGGTTTTGTTCAGAATGCCAAGCGCTTTCGTTCTGTATAGTGAAATTTTTTATATCCCTTAAAAAGTTGCCTTTACGACCAAATTTTTGCACTATGAGCTTGTAAAAACAGCTTATCTAAAGGGGCGTAAATGACCAGTTATAAATTAGAAATTCCTAGATATTATCCTTAAGGTTACCGCTAAATATAAATATGATTGTAAATGACTTACATGTATTTTGTCGTCCTTTAAGCCCTTCATTTGTCTTGATGATTTTTCATATCGTATCTCGTATGGTCAATATGGTCGTAAAGGACATATTTTACTATTGACAATTTTTATTTTACTTGCCCTTTATGACCCGCCCTAAAATGATTTTACCATAAGTATATGAAGCGAACAAGGTTGTAAAGGACTTTTCTAATATTTGTATCGTTTACTACCACGAATTACTTTCTAAACTCTAAATTTAAAACAAGTAACATGGACTTAGCGAAACGGACTTACATTTCTCTTCAAATTAAAAACCTCAGCTCGGTGTTTTTCAGCAACTATCATCGTTTTACTCGCAGTGGAATTTCTTATAGTATATTATATATATACATAATTTCTTATATTCTATAATATCGTTGTTTATCGACTAAGCCAATCTGTGTAAGAATGTCCTATAAAATCATTCATTCATTCAATTGTTTCATAATCGTTCTAACAGAAAATATTCTGCTCCTCAAAGGAACATATTTTTTTCAATAACTTTTAAAATTTATGAAGTTTTGTATTCAATGTACACCATCATCATTGTAATTGGCGTTGCTTGCCACGCTTTATACATCACAAAATTAGCAATACATTGCATCTTAATATAATCTTAAAAAGTGTACTAAATATCGAATAAAAGTTATTTTTAAAAGTTGCTGATGTAACATTTTCATTCAAAAGGTAGGGACCACTTTGTCCTTTACCATAAAGACGAAATTTTATTGTATCTTTATACAAATAACCTGTCAGAGAGTCCTTATGGCAAGGATAAAGTGATACCTTTTGATTGCGAACGTCACGAATGTTGGTCAGTATGAGGAGCCTACATTTTATTTTTAAATATACTTACAACATACCTACTCCCACACTATGAAAAGACTTAATATAAGAATTATGCCTCCGAATGAAATAAATACACTGTAATGGCTCCTCTACACGATGGGCCAACGCCGGCCACTCCAAGGGAGCAAGTAGGTATTCGCTACCCGCGTAGGTAGCCTTCCCCGCGTACGCCGTTCATGCAAAGTTTTATTTTGCCAAATAGTAAAAAACCGTTGTTGAAAATGACCCAAATTATGAATGTTGTCTCGATGTGGCATTATAATAATGTAGACATAAACTTAATAACATGAATTTTTTTTTGTGGCAGATACATGAAGTTTATAAGAAAAAAAAAGATTAAAAATAAAAGCGGTGGATGAATTTGACACACATTTGTTTGAATAACATATTTTAATATCCTGTGAAGTACAACACTTCACTTACCGACTATAATTTTATTTTAGGCATTTTAGGTTCACTATTAGGTATTTATTAAATGTCATTATATCCGTGGATGAAAATGACACAAAATGCGTGTGTACGTCAGAAGCCACTTTGCTTTTACAGGGAAACAAAGAATTTCATCTCGAATATTCTTTTTACCGAATGCTGTTTAAAAAAAGAAATACCTAAATTTCTACCTAAGCAAATACCTAGGATGACACAAATTATTATTATTAGGTTTAGTATATGGTCTGAAAACTATATGTAAAAAATAGGCAACATTAATAATCTTATAACTTGAAAAGTTATTGCTATCGGACTAGTTAAGGCTCTTGAGAGTGAGTTGAGAGTTTGTGTATTTTTTTTAATATTACTAAGCATATCAATACCTTGAAAGCTTTTGAATATGTTATATTAGTTCTTTGTTAATAATTTAATGTATAAACTGTAGGGTTTTAGTTGAAACTTTTTTTTATATGAATTTTTTCGTGAACCTCTTATTTGGCTCCCATTTCGTGATACAAATTTAGGTCAGCTCCTAAATTCGTGTCCCCTGTTTCGGCATAAAGTTTTCTTAGAGTAATTGGTGATAAATTGATAATTTGCTGATAATCATTTTAAATATTTAACGGTCTTACCTACTTACGAATAATTGTAAGGTCAAATTAAAAATAATAATAAAAAAAATGTTAAATTGAGAGCTAGCTTAAAGTTTTGTGTACTCGTCGACTTTAATGGTTGAATTAAGACTTAGGTAAATATGGGTACTTTAATACTTGATTAAAAGTCAAACTATTTAATAAAAAAAAAAATAATAATAATAATAATAAGCCCGCAGGGCAGCTTGTGGCGAGCTGTTGGGGAGCAACGACCCCACGGACCCGAGTGCTCCCGAGAGTCGGTCAGGGTCTCCGTCTCCGGCGTGTCTTCGTCGGTCGGAGTGGACCCCAAGGGGACCCGCAGGACTCTCAGCTCTGGCTTGCCTTCATTGGCCGCCCAGAGAGGAGTCGCTAGAGCTATATGCTCCAGGGGTGGAAGTGAAAGATGCATAAGACGCGAGTTGGCACAGTGGCTGGTAACAGCCACTGGGTAGAAAGCGGCGCACACCTCTCGACACCCCTGAGCCGCTCACACCGATGTTGCTCCTGGTCGTCTTTACGACGGCAGTTTCAGGGGCCCATCTAGTCAGCGGCAAGTCACCACCTGCCTCGATGACGGTGTTAACATTGTTATGGCAGGTGTCCGGACCTCTTTGCAATAGACCAGTTTCATTGTCCACCCAAACTTCAATCTATAGACCGGAACACTGTTCACTTTTTCTACAATAGTCCCAATGCCTGCTGCAACCGGTTCATGGGTGTCTATTGTTGCGCCTGTGAGCGGGTTCCAGCAGGCGTTCTACATGACATTAAAGCTCTCCAAAGGGCCTCTACGTGTTGGATCTGTATCCCCACGCAAGCCTATCAAAAGACCGGGATGTATAGGCCCGTGAAATCCAGAAAGGAGATACAAATAATAATAATAAGCCCGCAGGGCAGCTTGTGGCGAGCTGTTGGGGAGTAACGACCCCACGGACCCGAGTGCTCCCGAGAGTCGGTCAGGGTCTCCGTCTCCGGCGTGTCTTCGTCGGTCGGAGTGGACCCCAAGGGGACCCACAGGACTCTCAGCTCTGGCTTGCCTTCATTGGCCGTCCAGAGAGGAGTCGTAAGAGCTATATGCTCCAGGGGTGGAAGTGAAAGATGCATAAGACGCGAGTTGGCACAGTGGCTGGTAACAGCCACTGGGTAGAAAGCGGCGCACACCTCTCGACACCCCTGAGTCGCTCACACCGGTGTTGCCCCTGGTCGTCTTTACGACGGCAGTTTCAGGGGCCCATCTAGTAAGCGGCGAGTCACCACCTGCCTCGATAACGTGTACTAACATTGTTATGGCAGGTGTCCGGACCTCTCAGCAATAGCCCAATCTTTTGACCAGCCAACATTCATTACCATAACCAGCACTTTTCTCCACTATATTTACAATAGCCCCTACGCCTGTTGGGACCGATTGACGGGTATCTATTTGTACCCGTGAATGGGTTCTAGCAGGTGTATTACATAACAGCAAACTTCTCCAAAGGGCCTCTACGTGTTGGATCTGTATCCCCACGCACGCCTATCAAATGACCGGGATGTATATACCCGTGACTTCAAAAGAGATACAAATAATAATAATAATAATAGTGATCTTGGACACGGCGCGGATAGTACGTCGGTTCCTCTCTCTGCAGCCCTGACCACCGGTAGCTTGGGCCTTGCCCCGCTGCTGGCGGCACCCTAGGTTAGGTTTTTTATAATGTGTTTATATGTATTTTTTATTGTTTTGTAAGTGTTTATATATTTTACTTTTATATTATTATTATTTATAATAATATAATAATACTAATACTTTTATATTAATATTATAAAAACCCTAGCCTAAGAAAAATGATGAATAAAGATAATAAAAAATAATAATTATTTACAAAAAATAATTTACTATCTTATACGTTAAAAATAAACATACACAAAAATAAATCAAATCTCAATAATAAATAAAATTGTGCTAGTAGTTAATATGAGAATATACGTGGAACATACCTTAAAAATTTTAACTCGGGTCACATTCAAACTCGTTTTATGAGAATTTTAGTGACAAAAACATATACCGAATTTCGCTCATACGAAACTTCATGAAATACATTAATTGTTTTCTAATTTATTTTTTTAATTATCTTTGTTGTTATATTTAAAAACAAGCACTCAAAATGTATCTAGAAAATCCTTGATTAGTTAGTGGCACGAAATAGGGGACACACGTTAGATAAAATGACCGCTAGTTCGTGAGTCGATTTATTGCAATTTTAAGTTATTTATAGGCATATATTCAATCTTTTTTCTTATCAAATCAATTACTAAGGAACCCACAGAAACACTCCCAAAAACTTTTATTCGAATGGGTTTAGCTTTTCCTTCCTATAAGCTTAACAAGAGAGAGCGCGCACCTTACGCCTAAAATAATTTTTAAGAAAAAAAAACCGACTTCCATGGGGGCCGATGAAAGATTATTGTAGATGGTACACTATGTAGAAAAGGAGGTAAAACCACCCACTTTTTTATTAGCATTTCGCTTCTGTATAATGGCTCCTCTACAGGATGGGCCAACGCCGGCCACTCCAAGGGACGCAGCCATGCACTATCACTTGCTCCCTCTAACGCATAAATGCGTCCCTTGGAGTGGCCGGCGTTGGCCCACCGTGAAGAGGAGCCATGAGGGTCGTAGTTCTAGCCTAACCTAACCCACTCCTCAGTTCGAACCTAATCAAACCCACTTTTCAAGTAGCATTTCGTTTCTGTAAGGCTCGCAGTTCTAACCTAACCTAATCCTTGTTCGGTTCTGTGAGGATCGCAGTTCAAACCTAACCTAACCCACTTAATGGCGCATGCCGTGCGGTGTACGGGGGTTTAAGCGGGAGGGGCTAGTAAGATTGGCATCATCGTACTTTATACCTACATTAATTTTATGGTAGGTAATCATAGTAGTTTATTTAGTTAAGGTATCATAGTGGTTTTCTGGGTCAATGTCCGGGTCCGAGTCCGGGTCAGAGTCCGGGTCCGTGTCCGGGTCCGAGTCCGGATCCGAGTCCGGGTCTGAGTCCGGTTCCGAGTCCGGGTCCGAATCCGGATCCGAGTCCAGGTCCGGGTCCGAACCGGATCCGGGTCCGAACCGGATCCGGGTATGAGTCCGAGTCCGGGTCCCAGTCCAAGTCAAAATCGAAATTCGTAATCACCAAACGTGTACCATGCGTCATTGAAGAGTTCTGTTCTGGTCATCATCAGCAGTTCCACTTCATCAAATGCGACAGTTTTGAATGTAAATGCTTGATTTTATGATGACAATACAAAAAAATCTATACGTATGCCTTTAATATTTGAGGAGTTCCCTCGATTCCTTATGGATCCCATCATCAGAACTTGAGCTTGACAAAAATGTGGCTTAAAAACTTAACTTGCTTAACGAACATAACGAAAAGGAAAAATCGCCAAACGTGAACTATGCGTCGTTGAAGAGTTCTGTTCTGATCATCATCAGCAGTTCCACTTCATCAAATGCGACAGTTTTTAATGAAAATGCTTGATTTTATGATGTAAATACAAAAATCTCTATACGCATGCCTTTAATATTTGAGGAGTTCCCTCGATTCCTTATGGATCCCATCATCAGAACTCGAGCTTGACAAAAATGTGGCTTAAAAACTTAACTTGCTTAACAAACATAACGAAGAGGACAAATCGCCAACCGTGAACTATGCGTCGTTGAAGAGTTCCGTTCTGATCATCATCAGCAGTTCCACTTCATCAAATGTCACTTTTTTGGATGTATATGCTTGATTCGTTGATAAAAAACCAAAAATCACTATGTGTATTCCTTTAAGATTTGAGGAGTTCCCTCGATTCCTCATGGATCCCATCATCAGAACTGGGTTTTGACAAAAACGGGACCAATCTGTATGCATATACATTCAATCAAAAAAAGAATTTTCAAAATCGGTCCAGTAATGACGGAGTTATGGAGTAACAAACATAAAAAAAAATAAAAAAAATAAATAAAAAAAAAAACATACAACCGAATTGATAACCTCCTTCTTTGAGATTTGGAAGTCGGTTAAAAAACATACAACCGAATTGAGAACCTCCTTCTTTGAGATTTGGAAGTCGGTTAAAAAGTGCACGCATACAACACAGCTATTCGCGGCCGTCTAACAGTTTCGACCGTCGTATTACTCTTAGTTTAATCACTAAAATATTGGTTATCATTTTATTGAAGAGATTAAATAATACAGATTTTTTTCATATCTATAATTTGAATAAAAGATTTATTTTTATTTTTATTTTATTTTATTAAGGTTCACCAACAATTGTTGACATCAAAACATTTAAAACGTACAAGCTATACATGAAAGGAGTGATGTCACAATCACTTACAGGTAAACACCGCATGCAAAACATATATAAGTAAACAACTAAAGAAATATCTAAATTAAACTTATTTTCTAATTATTTATGTTTAAGGAAATATTTTCGGACAGATGTTATAAATTTATTTAGTGGGTCATAGTGCATATCCGCCTTGTCACAGCAACCATTAGCAATTTTACATAACCTGCATATTGGAGAGTTAGTGCCTAAAACTGATCTTCTAAGCGGGGCGTAAAGAGGGGTGATAGCATTACGGGGAAACGAGACGGAGCACGAAAGTTCAGCAATGTCAGTAGTTGTGGACAATCTATTTTGTGGTTCACTAACTTGTACAAAAAAGTTGCATCCAAGAGCGCCCGTCGGTCTTCTAGGGAATCCATCTTGAAATATTGCAGTTTCCTTTGATAGGATATTGATCTTTTAGCCATAACACGTGCCTGAAAAGCTAAGTGACGAGTGAACCTTTTTTGAACACGCTCTAACCGTAATGAGTGAGTAGCATAATGCGGCCGCCAGACAACGCTGCAATATTCCAAAATACTCCTCACCAGACTATTATATAGTAATATTTTGGTTGCGCTACGCTTAAATGATCTAGTGTTTCTTATGACAAAGCCCAAAGTCTTAGATGCCCTTTTGACAATATTCTCTATGTGAGGGATAAACGTTAATTTGTTGTCGAAAAGAACTCCAAGATCGCGAGTGTTCTCAACTTCGTTTAGTTTGCAATCGTCTATATAGTAGTCGGACTGTGTTACATTTTGTTTTCGGGTGAATTTTATATGTATGCATTTTTTGATATTAATGTGCATTAGGTTATGCTTACACCAATTACTCAGTCTTATAATATCGCTTTGAAGTAAGGTGATATCTTCAGTTGTGTTAATAACGCGTGCGAACTTAAGGTCATCTGCATACATAAAAACCGTAGAGTGGTGGAAGCATTCAGTTACGTCATTAATAAATAAGTTGAAAAGGATAGGACCTAAATGCGAGCCTTGGGGTACGCCAGATGTTATATTATGATAAGACGATTCGTAGCCATTTACCACCACATAGAAAACCTTTTCAGTTAAATAAGACTGTAACCACTGTAACACATTGCCTGATACACCATATGCTGATAATTTGTACATAAGTATTGAGTGAGAGACCTTATCAAAAGCTTTACTGAAGTCAGTATATATCACGTCCGTTTGTTTACCTGCGTCCACAGCATTTGTTAGTAACTCGGTAAATGATACTAAGTTTGTACATGTCGATCTAGAACTCACAAATCCATGCTGATTGTCAGTCAAATAAGGTTTAAGATGTCTTTGTATATAAGGGTAGATAAGGGATTCTAAGATCTTAGCATAACACGATAAAATCGATATTGGTCTATAGTTTGAAACTATGCTATCGTCGCCTGATTTAGGAATAGGGACAACCTTAGCGATCTTCCAAGCTATAGGAAAGACTCCAGAGGAAAGTGATTTGTTAAAAATATGCC
Organism: Cydia fagiglandana; assembly: GCF_963556715.1. Lineage (NCBI taxonomy): Eukaryota > Metazoa > Arthropoda > Insecta > Lepidoptera > Tortricidae > Cydia > Cydia fagiglandana. Next base: position 298,878 of record NC_085950.1, on the reverse strand, counting down.
ATAAGGGCTCAACCAACTGAGATGCACAAGAAACAATAAAGATAGGTGGGATACCATCTGGTCCGGCTCCTTTGCTACAATCCATACTTTTCAGCTTAACAAGTAGAGCTTCTTTGTCTATGATAACAGATGGTAAGCATTGGCTATTGTTGATAAGGGATTGTGGTAACGGTGATTTATGTTCTAAACCGACATCATAAGAATCGGTGATGTACACCGAGGAAAAGTAGGATGCAAACATGTCGCAGATTTCGGTATTATCTATGGTGGCCATTGACCCGTGAGACATTAATGCCGGATAAGCACTTGACCCACCTCGCTTAGCTTTTAGATGTGACCAAAATAATTTAGGATTTGCAGTAAGCTCATCTTCCACCTTTGATATATAAGCATTGTACCGAGAGGTAGCCAGACACTCGCATCGCTTGCTAAGCAATTTTAGCTCTAAGGCATCCATAGGATTTTTGTATTTTTTATAGCGAACCCTTATTTTATTCTTCTCGTTTAACGCTCGTTTTAAGTTCTTATCAAACCATGGGGGAATACGGTTGCTTTTAGGCTTAGCAAGTGGTACGTGTCTTCGAATTAGCTGTTTGACTATACCTCTGTGAACGCGCTTAGCATGTCGTTTACGTCGGTGAGGCCAAAAAATATATCATCCCATTGACAATTACTAAGATCTGCTCGTATAAGGTCATATTTGGCTTTGTAAAAGTTTGGCCGGGTGTTAACATTATTGTACGACAATCGAGGTGCGGTTGCAAACGTAATAAGAACTTCAAGTGAAGGATGGAAAGGGTCTATATTGCTCAGAGGACTTACATTTTGAGAAACATTACATGACACTACTGTAGACATGACTAAATCTAAAATACGACCCATATTATTAGTAATAGAATTGAACTGTTTTAACTTGGTAAGGTGCATAAAATCGATTAAAATATTGCTAAATCCTGGTGCTATGTAATTACCGTCATCTTTTTGTATAAGATCCCAACTAATGTTTCCCAAATTAAAGTCTCCAACTATACATAAATGATGTTCTTTTTCTTCTATGATCGAACTACAGTGATCTACAAAGTATTTCAGTGAACTTCTTTGCAAGGGAGGTGGAAGATAGACTGCACAGAGAGCCATTTGACGAGTACAGTTACTTGAAATATCGATGACAATCCATAGGTCCTCAAACTTACTTTCCCAATGAGGCATTCGTTTAGAATGTAGTGTTTTCAGAACAGCGACCAACACACCCCCTCCCTCCTTACCCTTGTAAACGCTGGATTCGTCTCTATCCCTTCTATAGACAATATACCTATCGTCAAATAGCTCACTGCTCAGTACAGAGTTGTTAAGCCATGTCTCCGTTAATATTATAACATCATAATTACAACATCTTAAGTTAAGAGAGAATAAATCAGTTTTTGTGCGTAAACCGCGTACATTTTGATAATACATATTTAATTCTAGCTCTTTTAATAATATATCAATAAATACGTGCTTAAAAAAATTAAGACTTAAACTATATAATGATTAGTTAAGTTTGTTTAAAATGTCTATGTTTTTAATGTATATGACTTCACTGTCATCTGTTTTCCTTATAAAGATCCTCCCATTTCGAACCCAAACATATTTGAAGCCTTTATCTTTAGCAGCGTGCCTGGCCGCGGCGTGCAACTTCTTATTGGCAGGTGACAAGTGTTCCACGACGAAAACCGATGAAGTTATGCCCGAAAAACCGAGATGTGCGCAGTTAAGTTTGTCTTGAGGGTTGGCTTTGTTGAATTTTAAAACAGCGGCAAGCAACGCATCGCGGGCTCTAGGGGATGCAAGCTGTACTACTATGGAGCGGGGTCTAGCCGATTCGGTATTTTGTTTTGCAATACGGGTGCAATTCGTGATGCTGCTGTTTATGTCACATCCTACTGTCTGTGCCAGGTTGTTAATAATAGTATATAGATTTTCCTTCTTATTTTCTGGAACGCACTGTATTTCCAAATTGTTAGTACGGGATTGCTGTTCTAGATTATTAATATGCTGAGTCAAGTCTACGACAGTACTCTTCAGGTTCCTATTTTCTGCTTCCATTTCAGCCATCTTTTTCTTCGCATTACCGATTTCAACTTCCATGTCATCAAATTGCGAACTCATGAAGTCCATCGACTGTTTCATCCCCTTTATTTCTTCTTTTATAGGTTCTAGGTGATCTGCAATTGTTTTGCGCAACGAGGAAGTGATCTCCTTAGCAGCGTTGGTTAGTTCTTGCTTCAGTAGGCTCTGGACTATGGTACGGACGTCTTCAGCTGTGACGGCCGCGGCGGGAGTCGGGGGCGAGTTCAGGGCCGGCCTCTTGTTTCCTCTAACAGTGGTTACGTTACGGACAGGAGTCGAGTCATCTCTGGTGCCTTTCGGTATGTTAGATACGCATGCCGGGCACTTCCAGTCCGCTAAACTTGCATATTCCGGCTCAAAGCCCGGGGCCCACACGCAACTTAAGTGAAAATATAATTTACACATGACACAGTCAAGGGACCTGGCATCTTCCAAATCAATATTATCACAACATCCCCACGATTTCATTTTGTAATGATCTAGACACGCGGCAGCGTGTCAAGCCAAGTTCAAGCAAAGGAACTGGCTAGCCAGCGCCAAGTGTAATATTACACGAACCACTTGGTGCCACTTTTGACCCTTCTATAACTCAAAACATCTTTAACGTAAACACATAAAACTACGTGTGTTTAATTATATCCATAAGGACATCTAGAAGCCCAAATTTCATGAAGCTAGCTCAAACGGTTATAAAGATATGAAGGTCAAAAAGTCGTAAATTTTAAGACTGACTGACATACCTATAGTACCTAAACCTAACCTACTTCCAGATGACCTAGAAGGATGAAATTTGGAATCCAGCTCAGTTATTGTGTGAAAGCGTAGGAAAAAATCTAAAAATTAAAAAAAGTTATAAAATAGGGGGGGTCCCCATACAAAAAAACCATTTTTTATTGTGACTGACATATAAGTACCTAAACCTAACCTACTTCCAGATGACCTAGAAGGATGAAATTTGGAATCCAGCTCGGTTATTGTGTGTAAGCGTAGGAAAAAATCTAAAAACAAAAAAAAGTTAATAAATAGGGGGGGTTCCCATAAAAATTTCTTTTTTATTGTGACTGACATATAGTACCTAAACCTAACCTACTTCCAGATGACCTAGAAGGATGAAATTTGGAATCCAGCTCGGTAATTGTGTGTAAGCGTAGGAAAAAATCTAAAAATAAATAAAAGTTAAAAAATAGGGGGGGGGTCCCCATACAAAAAACCTGTAATACGCGCTAAACAACCGGCCAACGGTGTGTCGTTGGCGGCGCGCGGCACCACATAATTAATACAAAGAACAGAAGTAAAAAACATGCAGCGGAAACACAAGAAAAAACATTAAATCTCAATACCTGCCTAGTTTTCTTTACAAAAAGTATTGATATCCCATCAAAAACATAAATGTAAAAAAGGAGAGCCAAGTTCAATACAAAAATTATGCTTGGCTGTGGGGTTCGCCGCAAAAAGAATGGAGATTTAAATGAGTGCCAAGTTCTATGCAAAATCCAAATATGTATTTATAGGAACAAAATAACATTATAAACAAGTATTAAACTCTATTTCTTTGCTTTATTGGATACCTATAACAATTGCTGTTATTTAAAAAAAATGTGAGATCTTAAAGTAGGTTAGATTTGGCTTGGCCAGTTTTTATCAGAATTACAAAATATATATGTTGAATAACTTTATAAAATGACTGATGTAATGAAAACTGGCCAAGTCAAATCTAACCTGCTTTAAGATCTCGCATTTTTTTTAAATAACAGCAATTGTTATAGGTATCCAATAAAGCAAAGAAATAGAGTTTAATACTTGTTTATAATGTTATTTTGTTCCTATAAATACATATTTGGATTTTGCATAGAACTTGGCACTCATTTAAATCTCCATTCTTTTTGCGGCGAACCCCACAGCCAAGCATAATTTTTGTATTGAACTTGGCTCTCCTTTTTTACATTTATGTTTTTGATGGGATAAATGTATTTCACCGATTATATGTAATTAAGTATTTAAGTTTGATCTCTCAGCGAGCGAAACACACAGTATGACAGTCACAAGTCAGGCCAATGTACACCTAGAGATTAGAGCATAAGGCCTATCGCGCATGAATAGATAATTAAGTCGAGTTAACCAGCGTTTTATAAGCGTTTAATAAGAAAGTCGCAAGCGCCGCGGAGCTTCTTGCGCGTTTTGCGTTTTTGAACTGAGCACTTTTAACTCGAAGGCATGACGGTGTTTTTCACTTGTTGTTCACAGTATTTTGGCAATTTTTAGTTAGTAATTAGCACCAAACTTCCACACTAGGTCTTTCACTCACTAACTACACTTTAGTACTGTCCATTTTTGCGTATTAACAACTTTAGATAGCGATTTAAACACGATAGTTTAATTTAAATGTGACGAGCATCATTTTTAGTTGTTTACTACGCGAGGCGCGGAGGGCAGTTCTTGATATTTGAATTCCTTATCATTTGCGCCAGAAAAAAAACTAACGAAATAACGTACTAACACGAACTTGGGGCCGTTTACCTTAATGTAATTTTGTTCGCATTCGCCCCTGCGTCTCGCTCGCGCAAATGCATGAATACTATTAGGGCTCGGCCACGGAATTTAGCGACTTGCGACGGCGGCAGCGAATACCATAGGTGGGAACGAAATGAAATAATTTATTAATAACAATAGTTACATGTCAGATACAGATACCATATTTTGGTATAGGAATTTTTGGAAAGGTCCGATCACTACGTCTCGCTACAACCTATGGTTATCGCTGCCGCCGTCGCAAGTCGCTCAATGTGGTGGCCGAGCCGTTAAGTACTCACTGGTATCCGTGCACCCACTCGAAGTTGTCCAGGAGCGACCAGACGGTGTATCTCCTCACGTTCACCCCGTCTTCTTCAATGGCCAGGAGCACCTGCACAAGTTGCAAAATTTAACTTCGGCCACAGAATAAATAATAGTATCAGTACACAAGATTCACTCTCTAACAAAACGCGTCTGTTACGATCAGGACAGATATGGCCGCTAGGTGGCGACAGCGCCACGCGCGGCTTATGGCTAGCCACCAAAATTGGTGTGGAACGGATGTACTTTCAGCTACCTGTTGCAAAGCGACGGAATCGCGGAGTGAGCCACGGCTGCTCCGGCTTAGCAATGTACAAACAGCAACACTCCTAGCTGTACATAGATGGACCTTATAACATAAGGCATAAGGGCCACCGATGTACAATTAACAGCGCGGGCGATGGTACTCAAAGAGAATGTTCAAATATTGCATAGTTCCAATGAAATGTTGTCGGTATTTTCTGCACATTTATTGCCAAATCGTCTTACAGTTTTTTCGATTTCTATCACTCTTGAAATAAATGACAATGAGCGATATAAATCACTACACCTTATAGAACAAAGTCCCCCATTGCGCTCTTGTGTGTATGTATGTTCGCGATAAACTCAGAAACTACTAAACAGATTTTCAATCGGTTTTCACCAATCAATAGAGTGATTCTTGAGGAAGGTTTAGGTGTATAATATATTAAGGTTTTATGTAACGCGTGCGAAGCCGAGCCGGTTCGCTCATATTAAATAAAACAGTTGAAAATTCTGAACGGGAACCTTCTTCAGGCCCTAAGGCTTGGAAACGTTTAGTAGAGTACTTGGTCCAAGTAGTTCCTGAAGTATGTGGCGCGGGGCTGGTCGTCGATGGCCGTCCCGAGGTCCGTCAGTCCGTTCTCCATGATGAAGATGGGCACGTCGCCGTACTGCTGCTTCACGTAGCCCAGCAGCGCGCGGATACCCCCGGGGTGCACCTGGTTAACAAATAACGAGTCAAGGACTTTTCGGTATTTACTATGACCCATGACGGCGGCTCTCTAACTTTTTTGGTTGCTCTTTTGAAAAACGAAATATTTGATGGTGCCTCAAATTAATAATTTTCGTTCATCACCATTAAACTGTGGACCAGCCACATATGGACACCTGTTTTCATGTATGAGGCGTGAATGTACAAATGATTCTGAGTTAAATGAGCCCAAGAAGTCAAGTTGAAGACATGAATGAAATGTAAAACGGGACCCTATTACTAAGACTCTGCTGTTCGTCCGTCCGTCCGTCCGTCTGTCCGTCTGTCACCAGGCTGTACCTCACGAACCGTGATAGCTAGACAGTTGAAATTTTTACAGATGATGTATTTCTGTTGCCGCTATAACAACAATTACTAAAAACAGAATAAAATAAAGATTTAAGTGGGGTTTCCATACAGCAAACGCGATTTTTGACCGAAGTTAAGCAACGTTGGGCTGGGTCAGTACTTGAATGGGTGACCGTTTTTTTCTTTTAGCCTTTTTTTGCATTATGGTACGGAACCCTTCGTGCGCGAGTCTGACTCGCACTTGCCCGGTTTTTTATTTGGACAACACTCTCTTACCTCGGGCTGGTGCGGCGTGCTGGTGAGCCACTCGGGGATGTTGCCCGGCATGACGCCCAGCTCCCGGAACCCGTCCACCAGGAAGGTCCCCACCTCCCCCTCCCCCGCGCGCCGCACCGTGCGCGTCGTGTAGTGGTTCAGCGCCAGGAAGTCGTACGACCCTGTCACGTGACAATGCTATATTAGCTACGTGGCTCCTACAGAGAAGGGTCCTCATGCGTCATGTGCATAGGGACCCCTTTTCTGCTGTAAATAACTGGTCTTATGCGAGGTACATTTAAATTAGAAGGGGACAAAGGATATGGCGCTCTGTGTGAATACCTTATCCCTATCCTTTTACCTCGTGTCTGGATTGCACTGAAAACTTGCTTAAGTGCAAATATTACTTCTGTTAATAAATATAATCTGGTTTCTGTAGTCATTGCATTCGCCCGTGTTACAATAAATATCTATAATTCTAGTCAGCTAGTACTTACCTCTAACCAGGTCAATCTCGTCCTGCGTGAAGGGCGGCAGCCTGGAGCGCGGCTCGCCCTCCTCGGCGCTCTGCTGCGCGATGAGGCGCTCCAGCGCCGGCGGCCAGCCCCCCGCCGCCGAGAACATGGGGTGGCAGTACCGGTCGATCTGACATACATACAAACACACCAACTAAAATAACTATAGTCTGACTATAGCTCATAAATAACCATCAATACGCGCCGTAAAATCCATGGCGCTTACGCGTTTAGGTCGCGAGACAAAATTGACGCTCCGCTTCTATGATGTGGTGTCAAAACAACATCAACTCATGACGCAGAATACTGGTTCTCTGTGCCGGTTCTACACCTACCTTCTTCTTCCTCGCGTTGTCCCGGCATTTTGCCACGGCTCATGGGAGCCTTGGGGTCTGCTTAACCTTGGGTTACTATACCTACGTAGTAATAGTTCAATGTAAATAACCCCACTTAGTTTGTATTATGCCGCGAACTACTCAGCTGTGCTGCGCGCATGATGACAACGTCCAATACCAAGGTACTTTAGCATTTTATATTTGGCCAATGAAAAATGTTATAGACCATTGACTTGTTTTAAAGTGGGAAATGGTGTATTGGTGAGTATCTATTTGGAGAAAGGATACTAATATATTTTTCCAAATACAAAAATATACATATATTTTATATATTCCATTGCTGGGGTTTGAGCGTTGTTCCGCTTACCGTATAGATTTTAACAAGTTCCGTGAGCTCTGCATCCTCTTCAGTCTCCGGCACGAACCACATCATCTGGTTGGTCAGCGACACCTGCCCTGTACAACACAATACATAACACGAGTCAGCCGTCTGCAGTTTCAAAGCAAACTCAAAAACTAAGGCTCGGCGCCCGGGTTACATATCAGAATACCGAAAATCGGTTTACCTAATGTTGAATCACCTATGCTCGTTTCACCTATTTTTTTAAATACCTAATGATCAATTAACCTAAGCTCATAACACCTAATGAACGAATTACCTATTGCACGTTTCACCTACAATTGGTTTACCTAAGCTCAGAATACCTATGCTCGATTTACCTAAAGTTAAAACACCTAATACTCGAAATACCTAAAGCTAATATACCTAATACACGAAACACCTAATGTTGATATACCTAACGCACAAAATACCTAAACTCGGTATACCTAATGATCGAATTGCCTAAAGTTAACATACCTACTGCACGAATTACCTAAAGTCGGTATACCTAATGATCGAATTACCTAAAGTTAACATACCTAATGAACGAAATACCTAAATTCGATACACCTAATGCACGAAATACCTGAAGTCGATGCACTTAAATAACGAAATATGTACCTTAAATCAAAAATATACCTAATTATTGTTTAGTAGAATATTATTAGGACATACAACATTTGGTATACATTTTTTTAGCCAAATCATTCAATTGACTTACCATTTTTTATTATAATATAAGGTCTAGTCATTTGCCAGAGTCGAGATAGGTGCGACGACGAGCAAAGCGAGGAGGAGCGTGTTAGGTTAACTGCGACCAAACACTCCAAACAGTGCCAAAACCGACTTTTATTTCATTGTCATGATGTAAACTTTGATGATGATGATGTTAAGTTTTTGATAAGATAACTAATTTTGTATTAGACTTACAAAATCATTCTACTACCTAAAAAGTAGCGTTTCAAAAAGTGTATTTTTAAGTTGTTCTCCGAACAAACAGTTTCTACTGTAAGGTTGGAAAATCATACGATTTATTGGGTGGAGTTGCCACTTGATCATTCGGCAAAATGATATGAATTTTGTACTAGGTATATAAACTTTAGGTATTCCGTGCATTAGGCATATCAACATTAGGTAATTCGTTCAGGAAGTATATCAACTTTAGGTATGTCGTGCGATAGGTTTAACAGTTTTAGGTATTTCGTCCATTAGGTAAATGAAGTTTAGGTACATCGTTCATTAGGTATATCAGCTTTAGGTGTATCGTCCATTAGGTATATCAGCTATAGGTGATGCGTGCATTAGGTATAATAGCTTTAGGTGAAACGTGCAGTAGGTAAAACGTGCATTAGGTATATCGTGCATTAGGTGTTTCGTCCATTAGGTTATTTGAGCTTAGGTATTATAAACTTAGGTCAGTCAATATTTAGGTAAAATGATCGATAGGTAATTTAAAAATAGGTGAATCAAGCATAGGTGATTCAACATTAGGTAAATCAGTTTTCGGTATTCTGATATGTAACCGGCGCCCGCTATCGGCATGACGCAACAATGTAGGTATATAGTCTTACTGGTTATGAAGCTTTTTTGCCCGAAAGCTGCACTTTAGGACGAAAGCAAGTCGCTTTGCACAATGATAGTAGAGGCCCATCAAAACATTTTTTTTCGAAGAACCAGTCATTTCGTCCTTTAGGAGCCGAATTGAAGCGAGGTCTATTATAAACAGAAAAAAAAATCGACAAGTTTTACAAATTCTCCCATTTCGCTAAATTTGGTGTAAATTGTAAGAAAATGACTTGCTTCATCGTAAAAAAAAATTAAAACAAAATACGTCAATACAAAAGTTATGTAAAAAAAATTGAATACCTATTTCTTTCCTTTCCTTTTACACTTTATTTTTGCAAATAGTGTGTTCCATATAGAAAAAAAGTCTACAAAAGCACTAAATGATATAATCAAACATATTTCTTATCGTATATTGAAAACCGCATCAAAATCGGTTAAGCCGTTTATGAGATTCAAGTTTTAGAATTTGGCAAAGTTCTATTTACTTGGCGATAGTACTGTCATATTCTTCAGTCGAGACTTTTGCTTCTGTTAATGACCAAGTTTATGCGCTGTAGGTTGTTAGGATAAGCAAGAATGCCAGTGGAAGATGGCCCTTCGTGGACCAAAAACTCTTCTAGGCTTTTTCGATGCGTCGATCGATTTCCTTGGACTGCTTATTATCGAAATATGTTATCTCGCCCAAGCAGGTGTATTCGTCAACGAAATTGTATATCCTGCCCATCTACCGTGACCATACGTTTCACGCCATTGACCATTAACTGGGTTTTTGTCCTGTTCATTTCGAATCGAGACTTGGCTAGTCTAAGGTCTTCTAACATTTTCTCTAAAGGAGGTGCAGTGTGGGGGGAAACAAGACTATGTCGTCGGAAAAACGCAGGTTTGTCAATGTCAACCTTATTTCACCGACGTCAATGACCATTGTTTACCAATTAGGCAGCAGCTTCTGAACGATTTCCTGTAGGGAAGAGGTAAACAGCTTTGGAGATAGTGGGTCGATCATCCTGTTTGATTCCTTTTTGGATGCAGAACTCTTTTAGGGCCGGGAACTTGCAGTACTTTTGCGGTAGATGGTTCCGATGAACTCGTGCCTATAACGCAGCTCGCGTTGCTTCGCTGTGTGACTAACGATATTTAACGATGCGCCGACCCTGGGGTCGCCCCTTTTTTCACGTAGGCATGATTGTCCTAACTTATTGATAGTTTTTTTGCCTCAGCACACTAAGAGCCGCTTGTCTCTACGGCTACTGGTACCTACTCGTATGTACAAATTCGTAGGCAGGCTCCAAATTCGAATATTTCGCTCGTTTAAGTTTTACTGCGTTTTCGGCGGCTGCTCCAACGCGCCCTGTGGCCTGAGGTGAGAAGGGGCAAGTGTGCTTACACACGTCGCATCCCAAATGAGGCAGTGTTTTCGCGCTCACGGAAGCAGTGTCAATTAAGGCCTGGAGACTCCAACACGCCTGTCGGATGTCCAGCGTCCAGTAGCATCCTGAAGTACCTGCCTTTATAAGCTTATTTGGTCTCCTAGAAACCATTTCATTAAATTGCATGATGCACATGCAGAAGACTGAACGGTTTTTTACAGTAAAGAACAAACTTGTAACTAACCTTCCCTCAACTCAAGCTCCACTTCACAAACATACCTTGCATGCAGCATACCATGTGAGCCAAGTATGAATGACGGCGAATAGACCTTTCAGGATTCCGTACCCAAAGTGTAAAAACGGGACCCTATTACTAAAACTCCGGTGTTCGTCTGTACGTCCGTCTGTCCAAACAGACTGAACTGGTAAACACCAGGCTGTATATCATGAATCGTGATAGCTAGGCAGTTGAAATTTTCACAGATGATGTATCTCTGTTGCCGCTATAATAATAAATACTAAAAACAGAATAAAATAAATATTTAAGTGGGGCTCCCATACAACAAACGCAATTTTTTGCCGTTTTTTGCGTAATGGTACGGAACCTTTCGTGCGCGAGTCCAACTCGGTTTTTTGTGAATCTATATATATAAATGCAAGTGTCCTGACTGACTGACTGATTCATCAACGCAGAGCCGAAACTACAAAAGCCAGAAAGTTGAAATTTGCACACCAGATTGCATTTATAAAGTGTACAAGAGATAAGAAGCGATTTTGAGAAATTCATCCCCTAACAGGGTTAAAAAGGGGATGAAAGTTTGTATGGGGTTAAAGTTTTCTTTTGAGCTAGAAATTTGAAACTTCGTTAAAAGATATATTATTAAAATACAAGAAAACTGATTTCAGCGTTTTAGAAAATTCATCCCCTAAGGTGGTGAAAAAGGGGTTGAAAGTTTGTATGGATATCAAAATTTTTTTCGAGTGTGGGACTTGAATCTTTGTATTTAGGGATATTATTAGAAGACCGGAAAAGTAATTTCAGCGTTTTGTAAAATTCATCCCCTAACAGGGTTAAAAAGGGGTTGAAAGTTTATAGTACATTTCGATGCTAGTGCGGAAGGTATGTCATTACTTCACGAGTACCGAGATATCTTGCCACGAGCCGCAGGCGAGTGGCAAGACTCGGGACGAGTGAAGAATGACATTTCCGCACGTGTATCGAACGACGTTTTTTAATCCAGTTGCGAAAAAATAAGAAAAACATTGTTAATCGTACACTAAACAAAAGTGGTAACAGTGACAGCTCGGTTAGACGTCGTCTTTAAGTATATTATATCTATGGGCGTTTGGCAGCTATTCCGTTCCATTCAGTCAACTTATTAAGAACGGAATTATCAATATTGAATATTAAAAAATAAACGTTTTATAATGATGAAGAGGTAAGTAATTAAATATGAAATATGTAATATTTTTCGTATTCTTACATTAACGGTAGGTTTTTATGCTGATTACGACGTTTAAAGGAAACTAATATTAACACTCATCAATAAGTAGTCGTGAATTGGATCAAGTATAAATTTAAAAAAATTGGAAAAGTAAAAAGCACTAGTTCGAGATAACCAACTTTCCGCACGCTAAACAGCTACGTAAAGTAGCACTTTTTGAGCAACTGTATTAAAAAATCCATTACAAAGGCTTTGAATATTCTTAGAAAAACATAAGAGCCGATTTCAAAAAAAAAGTAATTGCAACGTTTTTAAAAATTCAACCCCTAAGGGGGTTAAAAAGGGGATGAAAGTTCGTCTTGGGGTGTAAATTTAATTTTAAACTAGGAACTTGAACTTTTTTGCAAAAACAAAGGTATTAAATTAAAAAACATGAAAACTAATTCAAGCATTTTTGAAAATAATCCCTCAAGGTGATGAGAAAAGGGTTGTAAGTTTGTATGGAGATCAGATATTTTGTGAGTGCGGAACTTGAATCTTTGTATAAGGGCATAGGTACCTATTATGAGAGTACAAGAAAAGTAATTTCAGCGACCAACATCAAAATCCACTAAACTTAAAACTTCATACAACTTGCTAAAAAAGAAAAGTACTTAATTTCAACATTGCTTGGATATGAAAATTATAGGTACTAAAGATGTAAAATGTTGAAGATAAGATTCCACGCGGACGAAGTCGCGGGCAACAGCTAGTATAAACATATATTTTTAAATTAGATAAAGTAAATATCCACGTAAATTTACGTGCTTCTTGGTCTATAAAATAAATAAATAAAACTAAGCCAACTTCTGAAACATGGATCTCTTAAACTGCTCAGCCGATTTTGATGCGGTTTTCAGTATATTATGAAAAATGTGTTTAATTTTATAGTATATTACTATTTTCTAAACATTATTCAATGTGGAAGACACTATTTGCACAAATAAGTAAACCGTAAAAGAAAAAAAATAGGTTATCAATCTTTTCACACTATTTTTGTATAAAACTATATTGTTTTTATTTTTTTATAATAAAAAATGTACTTTTCTCTCAATTGACTACAAATTTAACGAAATCGGATGATCCGTGAAACTTGTAGATTATTTTTCTGTTTTCAACAGACCTCGCTTCACCTCGGCTCCTAAAGGACGAAATTACTGGTTCTTCGAAAAAAAATGTTTTAATGGGCCTCCACTATCACCGTACAAAGTGGCTTTTATTATTATTATTGTGGTGTTGTGGGCCTTTGAGTGTCGCATCGACCAGCATTGATCTATTGTGACAGCCCTTTAAAGTTCATTACTAATGCCCGTTGCATCCAGAAAGTTCCAGATCCTTTGGGCCGTAATGTTCTGTACCTCATAGGGTTGCACTACGTGTCGCCCTAGGTAGGTACTTCTTTTTGACATTAGTGGTCCACAAGAGCAGAGAATGTGCATTGCAGTCTCCTCTGACTCCTGACAGAACCTGCATGTCGCATCTTGTTTCTTCCCAATTTGAAACATATGTTTATTCAACTTACAAAGTGGCTTGCTTTCCTCCTAAAGTGCAGCTTTTTTTTTCATAACATGCATGACTAATAATGTTCCACGTCCAGGTTTGGATTTTCTCGGCATTAAATTGTTTTCTGTTTATTTAATAACATGTTTGCAACATAATAAAAACACTAAAAATTTAAATAATAAAAACCCCCTAAGTCTTAGTCCGTAGGTAGGGTGCCCAGAAGGCTGGCCGCATTGCCCCGCTGGATGGCAATGCTGATCCGTTGGGCAAAATATAGGCTAGCCCTCTGGTCACCGGAAGCCTCTATGAGGCGCTTTGATAGCTCCTCATTTCCCTTTGCAGTACAGTCAGGCAAGAAAGTGGTCTACCACTTTTCGACTCTATCATCTGATTGATAGTCGAAAAGTGGTAGACCACTTTCTTGGCTGACCATTTTTTTTTTTTTAATTTTGACCATAAATTGCTACTGATATACCTACCTACTTTACTTGACAGACGTACTATATTTAATCCATCATATTTTGCCAGGACTTGAATTTTCAAGTGTTTATGTAAAATAAATATTACATACATACCTAACACTTAAAAGCATTTAATAACTGGAGTGGCCATGGAGAGATTGGAGAGCTTAATTACCCCTTTGCCGAAAAACTTGCACAATTGTGCAAACTTTTGTATGGATTGATATGGTTTTTTTTTACTTTACGTACAAATTATGTAGAAATAGCTATACATTTGACGTCCCCGCCCCCGCAAAAACCGGCAGACTGTATTTGTATTTTGTATTTATTTATTTGCTGAATATGGGTTTACAAAGGTTTACAATAACATATCAATGAGTTCAACCATACCCTGCTAAGAAAATAACAGCGATGACCTCTCCAGTTACTAAATGCTCTAGATAAGATATAGCAAGATACAGAACAAGTTTTCATCACACTAGCGAAGAAAATACTAACTTTTAAGCGAAATAATTCTTAAATACGGTCACATTTCAAACATTCGTCGTTTTTTCTACGCTTGATTATACTGTTAAGGTGTGTACATACTGTGGGTACATACCTTGATATAGAGGCTTGTACTCCGCCTCGTAGAGCCTGTAGGCCTTCGCGTGCGCGAGCAGGATGTGCTTGGTGCACAGATACGACCCGCGCCCTTCCGACTCCAGCCCTGGAGCTATGTAGCCGGTGTACCTGGACAATTATTATTACAAATTTTATAAATATTACGAATTTGCATTTGAATAAGAATCCTTTTGTAAGAATTTGATATGTTTTCTGAAAGAGCTACGTATTTGTGTGTTTTTTTTAATCAAATTTCTATAAAGTTATGTACTCACGTGATGAAGTCAAAAGTAATATTAAACACACGTCCAGCCTAGATATACTGTCACACCTGACATACCCGACATCGCAGACGACGACGGGTTCGTTGATGGTGAGCCAGGTCTTGAAGCGGTCTCCGTACAGGTCGTAGACCACACGGGCGTAGTCCGTGACCCAGCGGATCGCTCCAGCCTGGATATACTGTCACACCTGACACACCCGACATCGGAGACGACGACGGGTTCGTTGATGGTGAGCCAGGTCTTGACGCGGTCTCCGTACAGGTCGTAGACCACACGGGCGTAGTCCGTACCCAGCGGATCGCTCCAGCCTGGATATACTGTCACACCTGACATACCCGACATCGCAGACGACGACGGGTTCGTTGATGGTGAGCCAGGTCTTGACGCGGTCTCCGTACAGGTCGTAGACCACACGGGCGTAGTCCGTGACCCAGCGGGTCGGTCCAGCCAGGATATACTGTCACACCTGACATACCCGACATCGCAGACGACGACGGGTTCGTTAATGGTGAGCCAGGTCTTGACGCGGTCTCCGTACAGGTCGAAGATCACTCGGGCGTAGTCCGTGAACCATTCCGTGATGAGTGGGTTGGTCCAACCCCCTGGAAACCATGCTTGTTTTAGAATACACAGACATGGCATTTTGAAGCGTGTACAAAGGGATTTTATGAATTTTGATTACCTATATTTAAAAAAATGCATATTAAATATAATCAAACATGTCTTCCATGTTTCATGTGATTATATCAATTGAGACCTAATATTAAGACTAAAGATGAGAAGAAGAAGAAATACATTTATTTTCACATTTACATTTATTTAAGAAGTTCACTGGAAATCGAACCCAATAAGGATCTCCACAACGATTAGTCATGTGGTGATAGTTATTCTACTTACTCGTACCAAGCAAGATTATTTGATTTATTTTGTAGATTGTTTATTTATATTGCAGTCGTAACTGTCGTAAGCAAGACCCAATGGTTAAAGGGTGAACATAGGCTCTAAGCTTTTCTCTAGCAGTTCGTCTATCTGGTCCTGAGATCTTAAGAACAGAAAACCTTTTGTTTAGTTCTTACCCAAGTCCTGGAGGGTCTGCGGCAGGTCCCAGTGGTAGAGCGTAATCACAGGTTCGATGCCCTTCTCCAGCAGCGCGTCGATCAGGTCACCGTAGTAGCGCGCGCCGTCCTCGCTCACGCGGTTCGCGAACCCCGTCGGCAACAGACGCGGCCACGATATTGAGAATCTGACGATTAGATGTTACACAAATATGACACAAAGAAATTAGGTTATTTTTATAGAGACTTCAAGGAAGAATGTTTTAAAGGGCCGGCGTATGCGCAAACAACACCGTTGGGAGTTTCAAGCGTTACTAGGCATGATAGTATCCGTTTACTATCATGGCTTTATATCATGTTTATTTTTTAAATAATATTAAAAGTTTCACGTTTCCTGTCGACCGGTCAAGTATGATCATTTTTCCTTGTGTCGAGACGAACCCTCACGACCCTCGCGATGAATTGGACTTTAATTCGCACATTCTTACTCTATAATAGCTTAGAGTTCTCAGTCAAATTCATGACTCCTGTATTACCTAATAAAAGTGGGCTACTTTGCACTTAACATTACAACACATATCATTATATAACAGAACAAGTAAAACAGCCACGAAATGGTCCCGACTCAGCATGGTGTTAGCCTTGAAGTGGTACTACTAAAAGTACTAATTTTGTTTCAGTACTTTTAGTAGTACCACTAGGTATATATGTGACGTATTCTGCTCTTTTCTTGTATCCTGTCACGGTCGCCAGATGTAATGGTCGCGCTATCGCGGAAACACCTTTTAAACGAAGCACAATTTCATTTACAGAGAATATTTACACGGATAGGTCTTGGTAAGATGAGGATGTTTTGTAGACAACTATGGCAACGTAAAATTCCAATTGTTCTACAGTGACAAGGTTCTAAAACCAAATATAAAATTATGAATATAAAATACACTGTATAAAAACCTCTTTAAAAGAGCAGAATATGTCACAATATATATATTTTATGTAAATAAATAAAAATACATATATGTTTACCAACCTGTAGTAATCCACATGAAGGTCCTCGAGTAGCTGAACGTCCTCCCTCCACCGGTTGTAGGAGTCGCAGGCCACGTCGCCGGTGCTCCGGTCGCTGACGGCCTCCGGTCTGGTGTGCACGAAGCGGTCCCAGATGCTCTCGCCCTTGTCTGAGCGACCATTCAATATTTATCATTCAAACATAAACGTGAATTACATCAGCTGACATGAGAAAAAAACTCAATATTTACATCGAATTACTTTGCCACTTGTGGATAAAATGCAAGCCGCGCGTCAGTTTTTGAGGAATAAAGAGCGACTTTACGAGCTGAGAATCAGTTACCGCTAACGTTCCAGGCCCCCTCTATCTGATAGGAGGAGGTGGCCGTGCCGAACTTGAACCCGTCCGGGAAGCGCCGCTCCGCCGTCGCCATACTCAGCAACACACTGTAACACAAGTTACTATTGTCAACGTGAGGCCTGTTACATCTGGAGTTTGACAGATGATTTAAGCAACGTCACATTAGTCCCATTTTTGTCAAAATCCAGTCCTGATGATGAGCTCCATGAGGATTGAAGAAACTCCTCAAATTTATAGAATACTAAGGGATTACTGTAATTTATGTTAATTAAATCAAGTACCTATGCGCATTTAACCAGTAGGTACTATTTCGTGAAGCGGAGCTCGTGATGAAGACCAGAAGGGAACTCCACAACGACAACATTTTACGTTTTTAGGCACATTGTAAATGTAATTTCCGCAAATGATTTAATGAACTTTCTATTTTGATATTTATATTTTACTGTTTAAAATTATTTACAATTCTGCTTTGCCTTACGGTTGACTGATAGAGAATGCCTCATGGTATTAGATCAGCCATTAAGTTATATGTATAAACTTAATGTAGATAATAATTTAATGCAACAAAGTTTAAATAAATGCCTGTTTCCGTCCACTTGGCGTAGTTGCTACAGAAATACGTATAATTTGAATATATATACGACTACGCCAAGTGGACGAACACTGGCACTGGACGGGAACCGACGCAATCATCCTACTTACCCGATAATTACCGCCTTCATGCAAGCCATGTCTTCGACTGATCACCGAACTACCTGTTATCATCATATATAACGAAAACAATAATCACGGCGATCGGCGATAACATACCGTCCAAAATATTTATCTTCAAGAATTGAATGTAAATAAGTAGGTACTTAAGATAAAAGTATGACAAGATAAATAATAAGGGACCTAGTTATTTATTACACAATTGCGTGGCTGTTGTTTATATGTTGTGCTTATGAAACTTACTTATATTGATACAAATACATAAAACTAATAAAATAAATAAATAATTGGGGACAATCTTACACAAATCGACCTAGCCTCAAGCCCCAAACTAAGCAAAGCTTGTACTATGGGTGCTAGACGACGATATACATACGTATATAGATAAATACATACTTAAATACACAGAAAACACCCATGACTCAGGAACAAATATCTATGTTCATCACACAAATAAATGCCCTTACCGCTTAATATATTGCTACAATATGCCTACCTATGTTTATATACATAAATACCTACCTATGTTTTTGTTCATATTTAGGTTAAAAATGTATTAATACCCAAACCAGAAGCAATCACGGTATTCTATACCGGTACTAGCCAAGGACCGGAAAACCCCTCTTTACGCTTAATCCTATCAATACGGTAACCCAATCGATTCGGTTACCTTATGATTCGGTAACCCTAACTTTGTTAAGGGTTTTGAACAGGTTTTCATTCAGTTATGGTAACCTTTATTATCGGTTGCTTATTGGTTTGTTACATTTAATAGTACATTATTGTCGAGGCTCGGAAGTTAGCTACGAGAGCTACTTGCAGGCTGAGGATTCGTTTTAAATGGACGACCTTGGGAGTATATTTATACTCTTTGGGGGTATTTTATTTATATTATTTATTTCATTTATTTTATTTATAATATAATAAGATTTATAATAAGAACACACCACATAGGTATAAAGATAAATAAAGGAATGGCAAAAAAACTTGTTTGTGCTGAAAGCTTCATGGACCGCCCCTGCCAACCTCGGTTATTCAATAACAAGTTGAATTTAAGTGTGCGTAAAAATTACAATCGTTTGAACTGAACAAAAACCTTATAATGCGGTAACTGAATAGACTGGGTTTTTATGTCGGTTACCGGTAACAGAGGATAACCGTATCTGATACGGTTACCGAATCAAAGTGTTACCTTATCAAACGGTTACCGTTATGGTAGGGGTTTTTATAACCGCCTCTAAAAATAACCCAACCCAAGAAGGGTAGTCGTGCTGATCCCTGCAATTACCGACCAATCGCCATTACCTCCATGCTCTGTAAAGTCATGGAAAGGGAACTTAACGGCAAGCTGCTGGCATACCTCGAAGCAAATGATCTGCTCAGTGACCGTCAGTATGGCTTTCGCCGAGGTCGGTCTACTGGGGATCTTTTAGCGTATGTCACGCACTGCTGCGGCGAGGCCATCGAGAGGAACTGTGAAGCGCTTGCTGTTTCACTGGACATCTCGAAGGCCTTTGACAGGGTTTGGCACGCAAGTCTCCTTAGCAAGCTTCCTGCATACGGCATCCCTGCTGACTTTTGTAGCTGGCTATCTGATTTCTTGAGTGAACGGTCGATCAGAGTAGTTATTGATGGCTGCTCTTCGGACCTCATGGCCATTCACGCTGGTGTTCCTCAGGGGTCTGTTCTCTCCGCAACCCTTTTCCTGCTCCACATTAACGACATGCTGCAACCCAGCATTGTAGGTTATGCAGATGACAGTACGGTTGTTGAAAGATATTTGGCTAGTGCAGGGGACAGCAGGGAGGATATACGTTCACAGAGAGAGGCCATGGTTGAGCGAATGAACTTGACCCTTAGTCTCGTTTCCCAGTGGGGTGATGACAATCTGGTCACGTTCAATGCCTCCAAAACGCAGACGTGTCTATTTTCCGCAAAACGGAGTCCATTCGACCTGACTCCTTCTTTCCGGGGTGCATCTGTACCTATTGCCGACAGTCTGGAACTCCTCGGCATGGAGCTGAGTTCAGTCCTCAGCTTCGGCAGCTTCATTGAGTCTAAAGCTCAAACTGCGGCCAGAAAGCTGGGCGTCCTAAATAAGGTGAAGCGATACTTCACACCTGGACAGCTTCTAACACTTTACAAAGCTCAAGTCCGGTCGTGTATGGAGTATTGCAGCCACCTGTGGGATGGCTCAGCTAAATACCAACTCGCCGCTTTGGACTCAGTGGAGCGCAGAGCCAGGAGGATGATTGGCGACAAGAGGCTAACGGCTAAGCTTCAGTCTTTGGCCCATCGGCGGAAAGTCGCCAGCCTGTCGGTATTCTACAGGCTGCACTTCGGGGAGTGTGCCCAAGAGCTACACGAGCTTATACCACCGTCCCCATTCTACCATCGGACTTTTAGACGCACGGCCGGTTTCCATCCTTACATGGTAGATATTCCACCAATTCGCACGAAGCGCTTTGCTTCTACTTTCCTTATGCGAACTGCCAAGGAATGGAATTCCCTGCCGGCGTCTATATTTCCGTGTTCTTATAACCCGGCAACCTTCAAATCAAGAGTGAACAGGCACCTTCTGGGCGAGCTCGCTCCATCGTAGGCCACGTCTACGCCTCGGCTAGTCTGTGGCCATGAGGAAGCCCATTCATAATAAAAAAAAAAAAAATAACCCTATGAAAAACCCCGGTTAAGGTAACCGGTTCCTGTCCCTGGTACATATATACTAGCTTTTTTGTGACACAAACTAACAACGGCAGCAGGATGTAAGTATGTGAATCTTATGTAGGCAGTGAACTAACAGGAAGACGAGGATACATTAAAAAAAACATATAAATATAATCATTTTAATAATTTTTATTAATCATCATTTACTTAATAAGTTTTTGGTAAAAATTTCATTTTTGGTACAAGCTTTTATCGCTGACTGTATTTTTCTTACGACAGACAACTAATACTCATCGAGACAATTCTAAAAACCCCTGACACAATTAGGTTACGTTGTTTCATCACAGGGTTCCTATGGCCACCTCCTGTCTCCATCACCAGATCAGCTCGATGGTACCTACCATAATATTGCATTGTCATCCGATTTATATACGCATGCAAAATTTCAGCTCAATCGGAAACCGGGAAGTGGATCAAATTTAACTTGCTAGATTTGATTACACACAGACAGACAGACAGGTGAGACTAAATAAAAGCTTGTAAAAAAGGGTAATATTTTATTACATCCTTTTGGATATGGGTTTTCTTTATTTTTGCAAAAAGTTTTTGTTTCGAAAATACCGACTTATATGTAAAATGTGAAACGTTAATTCGACTAAACATTGCTTAAAAAACGAAACGATTACTCTGCCAAATGGAAACCGTCCAATAATAGTTCTGCTAATTTACACAGAAGCGAACTTAACGGTATGTAAACCAAGAGTCTACGTAACGTTAGTCGACCAAAAGTTACATTGACAAATAAATGACTCTGCGAACGATGTTCGGCGAATCGATAATCTGCTAATTAAAAGTTTCTCGGAGAATCATTAGGTGATATGCCGCTTGCGTCCAGTCCGCGGCCTTACAAATGCATTACTTTACGAAGCGATATTCAGAGCTCATCCTTGACATGTGGGTCCGGCACATCCAGGGACCTGGTCCGTATCACGTCGCGGTAGAACAGTGCAGACTTCCTCGGTCTTCTCTTTCGCTCGGGGTCTGAGAAGTCCACGTCGTATATACCGAATTTGGACCTGAAAGGAAAACCATCCGTAAGCCTTATTTATTGCCAAAACATAAGGTCCACTATAGCCAGTAAGCCTCTTGATATGTGACGTTCCACGAAAAAAGGTACCATACGGCGGCCGGCGCTTACGTCGCATAGCGCCGCAATAATATTAGAGCGGCGTAAATAATAGCGTAAGCGCCAACCCTCATAAGGTACCTTTACCCATGGGACGTCACATATGCTCTCTCCAGAAACGGTAAGAACGCCTCGGCATGTCTAAGACACCTCGGCATGCCTGAGGACGCCTCGGCAACATGCCGCGGGATCCCTTGCCGTGCCATGCCGATATTAGAGTTCGTCTGCGCCGGGCCCCAAAGGTAGCGACTGACTTGTATCATAACCGTAACACGATACAACTCGACCATACAGCATAGGCTGTCGGTTATTTCGCGAATCCCTTTTAGTGTTACATCACAAGTCAGTACAGGCCTCGAGTCTCGGGTATTTGAGCACAAGTGAGCAGAGCGTTCGCCGTGTAGCTGTAATGTAACACGTTCGCCGTGAAAGTTACATTACACTGAAATGTTCCAAGTCAGTCGCCACCTTAATGTATATATTTACGTGTATCCGTCGACCCACTCGAAGTTGTCCATGAGCGACCAGGCGGTGTACGCGGTCACGTTCGCGCCGTCCTCCTTGATGGCCAGCAGCAGCTGCATAGGAAACTTTACAATGAGGGTTTCCTAGATCGAGATTTTCACTAGATGGCAGCACCGTGACGAGGCCTTTTTGACAGCTGCTGTCAAAATACACCAATGAAAAAACATGGTTAAACCTGATTGGTGGATTATGACAGCTAGACCTCTCGTCACGGTGCTGTCATCTAGTGAAAAACTCGATCGCGGAAACCCTATTTAGGAGTGACCCGAATAAGTGGTCATTATTCGTTATTCGCCAAATTTTTCAACGTTCGTATCGTAAAGTACCGAACATGTGCGAAATAATATGTACATTACTACAGAGGCCGGGACGAAAGGGGTTGCCGGCCAAAGACATATAGACATATAGAGGATGGGTCCGAGCGCGGGCAACCCCATTTCCCGCCGAGGTATGTATAGTGCTTTTCTCAAACATGCAATGAAATAAATAAAATAAAAAATCCACGAAACCCAAGTTTTATTTATAGAAAAAACTAAAAGTAAACTATTTACACCCAAAATATAACCAACACGTACCTATATCATTATCACGCGTATGTTTTACACGAGTCGTGTATTTTTACTACCCGTATATTTTCATGTATCTTTGATTTTTTCGCCTTGTATCCGTCTGACTGTCGTTTTCGTCACATAAGTTTACATAGTCTTTCATGTTGATATCATGTTTCACATACATCGTTGCTTTATGCATGTAGTAAATAAGTCTAATTTCCACAGTGTTGACGAATTTGTAGTTACATTCATTTAAAATATGCCACAAAACTGTTTCTAATAAACTGTAAGCCATTTTTCTTAGTTTCTCAAATAATAAAATTGCCATAAGCTACCATATACATACTTCGTCTTTGACTTGGCGGCAGAGGCAGCAAGTTATTTAAAATCAATTCTGCTTCCACTGCCAATTCCAACACCTACGATTACAATTAATATTAATTTCATTATTTTGTCGGAACTCATATTAAAGTCAAAAAATCAACAACGCACCATAAATCCAATAAAACAGAATTAATATTTTTCAACTTTACCTCCATAACAATTAAAAAAATCCGGGCAAGTGCGAGTCGGACTCGCGCACGAAGGGTTCCGTACCATAATGCAAAAAAAAAGCAAAAAAAAACAACTGTCACCCATCCAAGTAGGTACTGACCACTCCCGACGTTACTTAACTTTGGTAAAAAATCACGTTTGTTGTATGGGAGCCCCATTTAAATCTTTATTTTATTCTGTTTTTAGTATTTGTTGTTATAGCGGCAACAGAAATACATTATCTGTGAAAATTTCAACTGTCTAGCTATCACGGTTCGTGAGATACAGCCTGGTGACAGACGGACGGACGGACGGACGGACGGACAGCGAAGTCTTAGTAATAGGGTCCCGTTTTACCCTTTGGGTACGGAACCCTAAAAAGAGGACTTTGCCGGCCTAGGCCTGCAAGATTTGTATGAAATTCCATTAACGACCTTTTGTCCTAGCCGCACCTGAAAGGTCATACTTCGCAGCCTATTAAGGAGCATAACATCAATATTTCATTGCATGTTTGAGAAAATGTTATTATTTTTAAAGTGGTTCCGCCTCCATACAAATATTCGGTGCCCTATTGATATTCCGAAAAAAATTACGCCGATTTTTGTTTCGCCGACAACGATTCGCCGACGGGTTCTTTGGCAGAGTAACGATTGGCCGAATCTTATTAACGCATAATAGTCATTTGCGAGAGTAGTCAATAAGCAGAACATTGATACGCATATTTACTATTCGTAGAATAATCATTTAGTATAGTCATAATTACCCGAGAAACCATTGGTCGAAACACAATAGGTCGAATGTTCATTTGGCATTAATATTTTCTCTAATTTATTACTTTACTAAATTAACTTTCACATACTCGTAGTATTCATTGGAATTGCTAAAAAAGCAGTTTAGGTTAGTTTAGAGCTGCACCCTTAAGAAAACGAACCGTTGCTGGAAAAGTGAGTTAGGTTGGGTTAGAACTGCGACCCCTAAGAAAACGAACTGTTGCCAGAAAATTGGCTTAGGTTAGTACTACGACCCCGAAAAAAAACGAACATTTTCCAGAAAAGTTGGTTATTAGGTTAGGTTAGAACTGCGACCCCTAAAAAAATTATTCTTTCCAGAAAAGCAGATTGCGTTTTGACGAATAACGACTCAATAAATAAAAATTTTGGTAAAAACCGGATTTATAAGAAGTAACTTTTCTACAGGTCCATGAACCTGTGAAATGAAATTACATGAACAAATTGTCCTTGAAACTAAACCAATGTTTAAATTTTTTGGTAAACCATAACTAATCCGAACTAAAATTATTTGAAGTAAATATTGTGTTAAAGATTTTGCCATTTGAAATAACTTGAATTTTTTTCTGTGAAACAAAAATCTATAGAAAAACTTGCCGGCAAAACAAAGCTAAACCATATAAATATAATAATTCTTATAAACCATAATTTACTTAAAAAAGGATAATATTTTATTTCATCCTTTTGGATATGGGTTTTCTTTATTTCTGCTATTTTCTGCTTATTTCTTCTAAAAGTTTTTGTTTCGAAAATAACGACATATATAAAATGTGAAACGTTATTCGACTAAACATTGCTTAAACGAAACGATTACTCTGCTAAATGGAAATCGTCCAATAATAGTTACTGCTAATTTACACAAAAGCGAACTGAACGGTATGTGAACCAAGAGTCTACGTAACGTTAGTCGACCAAAAGTTACACTGACAAATAAATGACTCTGCGAAACGATGTTCGGCGAATCGTTTTCGGCGAATCGATGATCTGCTAAAAGTTTTTCGGAGAATCATTAGGTACCCCAAATATTCGCTTGCGCTAAATTGATAGAAAAACTTTGTTTCATACGGAAATCACGCAAAAAAACTTTATATTTTTTATCATTACTTAAAATAAAACGCAATTGTTTTTTGTATGGACGCCGAACCACCTTAATATTATATTTGACCTATCGCTAATACATGCAACTCTGCATAAAATTTAACAATTAACACTGAAATGTACCTTTGCATGTAAAATACAATAAGCCACCTCTTATGGCGAGTTTGTTGCATACTCACATTTGGAGCATATCCCCACTTTATGGATTAATTTCCTTTATAAAGTGGGTATGCACTTTTGCAGCTGCGTGTACATGGTGCTCTAATTAATGTCTCCCGTTCAAGGCAGCCTATAACAGTAACTACGGAACAGGGACAGGAACGTAGGGTTAGAGCCGATGTAGCTTTACTTGCTTCTTTATTTGACGTTCATACGGGCATTGGATGTAATATGTCATATGTCTACTTGAATAATAAACTGTCTTTATGTTTAACCCTCCATTGAGCAAGGCCAGACGACTTGGCCGTTTTTATTTCACCTGCTTCAGATAGTCCCTGTAGTACTGCAGCCGATCGTCGTCCTGCAGGCATACACATTGAAAATACACAATGGCTTCGAAACCTATATCTCGATCTAATCCGTATAAAAGATATTGTTCTGTTTACGGATGTCTGAAGAACAAGGAAGCAGAAATAACATTTTATTAAATTCCGGACGACATTGAAAGGTGAATTTTAAACTTTAAAACATAACATAAATACTAAGTAATAAATTCGATAACTAATTCGTTTTGTTTGCATAAAACTAATGCGGTTTAGACCAATTTAAAATCATTATTGGTCGCCCAGAATAGTACATTGTAGGAGAGGACGGAAAATCGCTAAAAGATGGACGAGTGAGTTCGAGGGCCGACACGTTAGTGGAGACCCTCGAATAATACGAGTCCATCTTTAGCGTTTCCGGCCGAGGCATTACATAGTGCTTTTCACGACTACTGCGAGGAAATAAGAAAACATTTACATAACTATAAGTACTAGCCCGCGATTTCTCTGGTAGCAAATTACTAGCCACTGCCTGTACTGTCTCTTGAATTTCGGTAGGCGTAAGAATATCATTTTCTTCACTAGAAGAACTCATTTTTATAGCGAGCGTAGATACGCGTTTCTTATATTTTTTAGTCAAACATAATTTACACTATCCAATTCAGTAGGTATTTTCAGATCCCGCTTTTTTTACTTTTTTTACCACTTTTAAGAGGCGTTTTTCTGTTATTTGCTTCAAACCGACTCTAAAATTAGAAGCGTTTTTGCTAATAAAACCACAAACAGCTACAAAAGTAAAAAACGCCTTAAGCGTGAACTGAATGGATAATTGTTAAAAAAAATTAAGTGAATGGTTTTGATATTTCTTTTTTTTTAAACAAGAAATTGGTGCTATAAATAACCTAATTTTATTTTTGAAGGAAAAAGTTGCGCAAAAAAAGACCTTTTATTGATTTTTATGTTTTAAATGATACTCATTGCTGTAGCGTACTGTCACCAATGACAGATGATGACAACAATGAAACATTGTAGTAGTAGTGCTTCAGGTGCTACAGCTATTGCCTACTTTCCAGCTTGGTTTTAGACCATCTATTGCCACATTTCCGAACAGTGGCGTGAAAACAATATTAGGAACTGACTGACATATTTTCAAAGGAATACGGCTGTGGCATACCTACCTATATAATACTTCCGTAAGAATCAGACATACTATCTCCGGATAAAAAAATTATGTTTACAGAACACAGAACACCGCCTCTAGAAACCTAATATTGGCCATTTTGTTCCCGACGCAAATCACCAAACTGTGAGGTGCGGGAGGGGTGCTCACGGCGTTGCGATTGGTCGTTTCAAACATGGCGCGCTGATACGTGTAAGCGTAGGGATGGGACATGTTCATTACAGTTAGTGGGTACTGCTACTAGTGATACCGAAATTTATTGTGGTAAAATTGTTACCAATTTAGTATACTTAGAGTAAACTTACTTAATAATTATATTGAATAATTTAATATTTCATTAAGTAATTTAACAAAGTACCTGAAAATTTTACTTAACATATTAGGGCATTTCTGTTTAAAGTACCCAGAACTTGAATTTTAAAGTTTAGAAATTTTATATTATTTCCACTCAGAATCGCAATCTCTTTCGATACGAGAAAAAAAGTGTCGCCAAAATATCATACATTTTTTTTTGTCCCTTTTATTAAGGTCATAGAAGATTTTATTGAAAACATATTCAAATGGACCAATAACATATGCCTATTACAAATCAACTCCGAGTTCTCTCGCACTTCTTTGAAGTTCATCACCAGGTCCATCTCGTGACATGAGACCTAACTGCTCACCTAGAGGATTCTAAAAAACCCATACAACATATGTCTATCACAAACCAACACCGAGTTCCCTCGCACTTCTTTGAAGTTCATCATCAGGTCAATCTCGTGACATGAGACCTAACTGCTCACCTAGAGGATTCTAAAAAACCCATACAACATATATCTATCACAAACCAACACCGAGTTCCCTCGCACTTCTTTGAAGTTCATCATCAGGTCAATCTCGTGACATGAGACCTAACTGCTCACCTAGAGGATTCTAAAAAACCCATACAACATATGTCTATTACAAACCAACACCGAGTTCCCTCGCACTTCTTTGAAGTTCATCATCAGGTCAATCTCGTGACGTGAGACCTAACTGCTCACCTAGAGGATTCTAAAAAACTCATACAACATATGTCTATTACAAACCAACACCGAGTTCCCTCGCACGTCTTTCATCATCAGGTCCATCTTATAACATGCGGCTCCGCTGGCCTAGAGGATTCTAAAAACATATTACCTACATATTATGTCTAAAATGGTACAATACGGCATGCATGACGAAGCACGAAGTTTCCGCAACTGACGAAACCATCATCGTCACATCACTAGTCGAAAGGGAAAGGGATAGCACATTGCATTTTCAAGTTGACGAAAAGGGACGGACTACTGCGCCTCTGCTTAGTGACCAGTATAAAATGAACCCCGCGGACAAGAAACATTATTCAATGAAATAATGAATTTTACTTTCCCGTGGGATGTTATTCCATCTATTTTGTAAGTAGAAGTCTTAAATGACTTGCCACACCATTTTATGCTGCAATATCACATGATTTCCCAATAAATTAAATAGTTTACGATTTATTTTCTGAGACTCGTGCACACTGCTAACAGGTCGTAATCTTGGGCGCAACTGATCGGAGTGGCGCGCGAGCAATCTTATATTTGACCTATACACCATACGTGCGGTGACCGCGAGTCGTCCTATAAGCTCGGTCTATAGGGGTTGGTCTGTGTTACAGAATCAACGTTTGTAATTCCTACATATTAATCTTAAAAATAATAAATCGGTAGGATATATTTATTATCATAATTATATAACAAACTTAATACAAGTGCCTAAAAAATAAATTAACTAAAACAAAACCTAACAAAAAAATAAAAATCCCTAAAACCTACCTTCTAAGCCTAGGCCCCTCGGCAAGGTGCCCATCGCGCAGGCAGCATTCCCGCGCTGTATAGCGATAGCAATCCTTTGCGCGAGAAAGCTGCCCGCGCGAGAGACCCCTGTTGCCTCCCTTAACCGCTTACCTAGCTCCTTAAGGAGCCCACGCGCTCCTCTACCCCACGGTCCGAGTGTCTCGATGCCAAAAGCTAAGAACTCGTAGTTGGCGCCGAGACAGCTGTATTTATGGGCCTTCGCTCGCTCTCGGGCGTCCGCCGCTGCCCCGGCATTTCTGCTCGTTGCTTGGATGTAGGACGCTGCCAACGTGTCGGCGCAGGTAGCGTCCCACACCAGCGCGCGGCCCATTCTCCATGGGATTAACGACATCCCGTCCGGGCGCTTGCCATCGTCCCGCGCGATCCGGGGCTCCAGAGCTGCGGGGACGCCGGCACTGACCCCTCTGAGGATGTCGTTGAGGGCAGCGTGGCGAGACAGGCGGCCGGCGCCCGAGGAGCAGGAAAGGCCATGGTGGCCAAGCCGGTCCACTTGGGCCCCACAAGAAGCGCAAGTGTGGTCTGTGCATATGTCGATTCCGAGCCGGAGACCAGCGGCTATGCGCAAGGTACCCGGGTCAATTAAAGTCCCCGCGTTGGGCGAGGGATAGGCGTGAAGCCAGTGACCCGATTCTGGTTTTGACACGGCTAAAAGCCTCGCGCGGTCTTTTCCTGAAGATGTTGCCACGAGAGAGTTCAGAGTGGCAACGCAGGCTATTGTGTCCCATGCCCTTTGTTGTGTTGGTTTGGATGGCAAGCTTGGGCTCGGTCCAGCCAGCCAAGCATTCGTGGCGTCATCGGTAGGTATTATATAGGTACACAAACTTGTCAAGTTTCAACCCTGTGCCGACACTCACAGCTCGGTCATAAAACTGCGGCGCGCAAGGAAGATTCACGGTTCGTGACCGTAGGTATATAAGTTTCAATTTTGCTTGCAGGCGGCGAGTATAGGTATAATTTTATACCTAAATGTGACTTTTGTGAACGAGTGAATTTTCTGTACGGTAGTACAATAACTTATTCTATAAGTAAGTAATAACTTATTCTGTGACGCCGCTCCAATATTATTGCGGCGCTATGCGACGTAAGCGCCAGCCGCCATAACGTACCTTTTGGCGTGGAATGTCAGTTACAGTGGCAGATTTAAATGCCAGATGATCTAATTCGGGGCCTCGCGAAGACCGAAGGTGAGTTCCGAGACTTCCGAGTAAGGCCGAGGACTCGAGGCCTCCCAGCCCAGCTAGTCACATTGTCGAGCGAGGACAAAGGCCGAGCGATCGAAGAGTCTAAATTACAGCGGTTTAAGTCCAAGCTCTGCCCTCTCACAGCTCGGACTTTGGCTTCGCACAGAAGTGTGCTGCAATCTGACGTGCCGGGCCTCGGGCCTTAGGAGCTGCTTCGGCCTCGCTTTTCGCTTAGAAATTTGGCCATCGGTGTTAACGAAGCCCTCGGCCTCGAACGGAAGCTCGCCGCGTTCGATACTTCGCCTTAACTAAAACTAAAACCATATGACGCTGTACATCAGTTTAATTACCTAATTTGAACGACAATCTTTTCCCCAACATATGTTGCAACCTCAATACTCGTTTCCCGTAGTCGATACTACACTTATATGCTTAACCAAAAATCCTCTTCTTAAATGTCATCGCTCTTACACTTAAGACCTTACCTAACAATTCCCACATACTTACTCCTCTTATCCTTCACCTAGCCGGAACTATCTGTAAACCAAAGCTTTTAATGCAACTATATTAGGGTTCCGTACCCAAAGGGTAAAACGGGACCCTATTACTAAGACTTCGCTGTCCGTCCGTCCGTCCGTCCGTCCGTCCGTCTGTCACCAGGCTGTATCTCACGAACCGTGATAGCTAGACAGTTGAAATTTTCACAGATGATGTATTTCTGTTGCCGCTATAACAACAAATACTAAAAACAGAATAAAATAAAGATTTAAATGGGGCTCCCATACAACAAACGTGATTTTTGACCAAAGTTAAGCAACGTCGGGAGGGGTCAGTACTTGGATGGGTGACCGTTTTCTTTTTGTTTTTTTTTTGCATTATGGTACGGAACCCTTCGTGCGCGAGTCCGACTCGCACTTGCCCGGTTTTTTTTTATTATTGACACATGAGCCCTAGTATCTACCTACCTAGTACCTAGAGATAATTTCCCATCTAAACAATCTACAACTACGTGAATATTAAAATAAGAAGATAATATTTATATACATTCATCGTTAGTCACGAAGAAATTCCGACTCGCTACGTTGCTCAGCAGAGTCACGCCGTCGCGCACTACAGCTGATCCCACCAAAAACATAAATGTAAAAAAGGAGAGCCAAGTTCAATACAAAAATTATGCTTGGCTGTGGGGCTCGCCGCAAAAAGAATGGAGATCTAAATGAGTGCCACTGCCAAGTTCTATGCAAACTCCAAATATGTATTTATAGGAACAAAAAAACATTATAAACAAGTATTAAACTCTATTTCTTTGCTTTATTGGATACCTATAAAAATTGCTGTTATTTAAAAAAATGTGAGATCTTAAAGTAGGTTAGATTTGACTTGGCCAGTTTTCATTATATCAATCATTTTATTTATATTGTAATTCTGATAAAACCTGGCCAAGCCAAATCTAACCTACTTTAAGATCTCACATTTTTTTAAATAACAGCAATTGTTATAGGTATCCAATAAAGCAAAGAAATAGAGTTTAATACTTGTTTATAATGTTATTTTGTTCCTATAAATACATATTTGGATTTTGCATAGAACTTGGCAGTGGCACTCATTTAGATCTCCATTCTTTTTGCGGCGAGCCCCACAGCCAAGCATAATTTTTGTATTGAACTTGGCTCTCCTTTTTTACATTTATGTTTTTGGTGGGATATCAATACTTTTTGTAAAGAAAACTAGGCAGGTATTGAGATTTAATGTTTTTTCTTGTGTTTCCGCTGTATGATTTTTACTTCTGTTCTTTGTATAATTATGTGGTGCCGCGCGCCGCCGACGACACACCGTTGGCCGGTTGTTTAGAGCGTATGACAAGTTTTTTGTATGGGGACACCACTTACTTTTTGACTAAATTTTAATATAGCAAATATAATAATACATATATTGGGGTAGTTTCAAATATCTGCTTGTAACGATTCCAACGCTACAATAAAAAAATATTTTTTTGTATGGGGAGTTGGGGACCCCCCCTATTTTATAACTTTTTTTATTTTTAGATTTTTTCCTACGCTTACACACAATAACCGAGCTGGATTCCAAATTTCATCCTTCTAGGTCATCTGGAAGTAGGTTAGGTTTAGGTACTTATATGTCAGTCCCAATAAAAAATGGTTTTTTTGTATGGGGACCCCCCCTATTTTTAAACTTTATTTTATTTTTAGATTTTTTCCTACGGTTACACACAATAACCGAGCTGGATTCCAAATTTCATCCTTCTAGGTCATCTGGAAGTAGGTTAGGTTTAGGTACTTATATGTCAGTCCCAATAAAAAGTGGTTTTTTTGTATGGGGACCCCCCCTATTTTTTAACTTTATTTTATTTTTAGATTTTTTCCTACGGTTACACACAATAACCAAGCTGGATTCCAAATTTCATCCTTCTAGGTCATCTGGAAGTAGGTTAGGTTTAGGTACTATAAGTCATAAGTCAGTCTTAAAATTTACGACTTTTTGACCTTCATACCTTTATAACCGTTTGAGCTAGCTTCATGAAATTTGGGCTTCTAGATATCCTTATGGATATAATTAAACACACGTAGTTTTATGTGTTTACGTCAAAGATGTTTTGAGTTATAGAAGGGTCAAAAGTGGCACCAAGTGGTTCGTGTAATATTACACTCGGCGCTGGCTAGCCAGTTCCTTTGCTTGAACTTGGCTTGACACGCTGCCGCGTGTCTAGATATGATAACTCTATCTATGATATTGACATTACGTACTTACTTCTGACAGCAAAATTGTCCGATTTGTGCTTACTCGGGAAATTTGTTATCAGTCCTCGACCTTGCTGAGTCACATTGCGATTATAACTGAGGTGTGCGGAAATATGCCTATTATTGCTACTACCAACATATAACGGTCGTTGACTGTAAACGCAGTCTGTTATTATTACCAACAAAAAAAAAATTGGACTGAAAGGCCGCCTTGAGAATTGAAAGCAATTTGTACCCGGTTTTTGAACCACTTGCAATTCATCTATACTTCCCTAATCGACTTAACAACCCGCGATGCTAAAATGGTACCTATTCTGTCACTAGTAAATAATAGTAATCCTTCCGCAAAACGCCTAATAGCAGTTTTCTCATTTATCGGCCTAAGGATATCGTGCGCTGCCGTATTTCCATCGGCTTGAGTCAAAGTCAGGTCAACAAACAGCTATTCGATCTCATTTCCAAAATCTTCTATAAGTACTCTTATTTCCTTGCCTCATACACCTCTGTAGCTGCGCATGGATAGCTGTAGGTGTAAGACTTTTTAGGCAACAAATACTACCTAATATCGTCAATCTAACCCGACACGGTCGTTTATTCATTTTTTAATTTTCAATTTAGCTTTACTCGACACCCGCGTCTTAACAACGAAATTAATCAAAACGGTTCTCCTTTAACGTACCGCTATAAAATTGTAACCCATCAATCAATTATTTTTCACCACACCAGCTTGGAAAAACTTACTTTGCACTTCAAAAACTGATAGCAAAGTTGCATTTTATTCACATGGGAGGCAAAGTAATCAAATGCAAATTTTGAGTTGTTTTCTTATGTTGACTGGTGGAATTGACTTTTCAATGATGATTATGGATGATAAATATTTAATAACATCCATTTGGATTTGATTTGGTTTGATTTTGTTTGATATTTTACATTTAATATTTGCCTCGGGTTGGTGTGGTGAAAAATTTTGTGTTTCACTCGGGGGCAAATTTTGTTTAACCCTCGTGCTTTAAAATCCTCGCAACGCTCAAGATTCCATTTTTCGAACCACTCGCTACGCTCGTGGTTCAATTTTGGAATCTTTCGCTTGCTCAGGTATCAATATTAGCACGAGCGCTTAAACAACAACTTTGCCCCCTTGTAAAACAAATAACTATTGTTTGATATTCATCCACGTCTACCACAGCGAGCCAAAACGAAAGAGCCGTCTTTAATCAACATCGGCCATTTATTGATACCGTATCCGACTTAACTAGTCTTTGAATTTCCCAATATAAACATTCGAAGTCCTCTGCTGTTTAAAGCTACATCGTGAACCCCACTGGAGGTTCAAGATCTACATTAAATGTGCTGATCACTCAATATGCACCGACGTGCTAATACGAGTGCCTGCCCATCGCAGCGGTAATAGTGACCACTAGTTATGGCTCCTCTACACGATGTCCCAACGCCGGCCACTCTAAGGGACGCATTTATGCGTTAGATGAGCAAGTGATATTGCTATCTCATTCTACCGCATGGCTGCGCGCCTTTGAGTGGCCGGCGCTGGGCCATCGTGTAGAGGAGCCATTACATATAGCCAGCCGTTCCCCGCCGCCCTCCACTCCGCTCGGCCGCGGGTCCGGGCGCCCAGCTCCCGCACGTCGAACATGGGCCCCCGCGCGCCCGGCGCCTCGCCCCCCCCCCACCCCGCGCCGCGCGCACCGCCTGCGACGTGTAGTGGTTGAACGCCAGGAAATCGAACGAGCCTGGAAACACACTATTGTTGAAGTGAGAACTTCTTTAGCGGCGCTGTGCACTTTTTGTAATGGGGAATAGTACATTATTGCAGAGGCCGGGAAAGGGCAATTCGTGGATGAGTTTCGATTTTGTCGGACGACGCGAAGCGGAGTCCGACAAAGAAGACGAATCCACGAATTGCTATTCCTGCCGAGGCATATATAGTGCTTTTCTCCAAACATGCGAGGAAATAAGCTAAAATAATTATTATTTAAGCATCAAGCATCACTCAAATCAAACCTTCACATCCAAAATGTCAAAAACAATTTCCCTCTTTAATTAATTTTTAAAAGTTAAAGGCACAAACTTATTCTGCCATTCAGTACCATTCAATATTCGTTCATTCAATATAATTGCGCAATATAGTTTGTCAAACCAACTTTTCAGTCAGTAAGAACCAGGAAAACTACACCCAGATAGTATGATTCTCTTTGTCTATGTTTGAAATGAGAAAGTCCTTTGACAAACTATGTAAGCTTTATGAACACGGATGAGATTTAAAAAAATATAAAAATAATCTTTGATTTTATTAAGCAGTATTTGCACGATCATACACGTGAAATGATAGCTGATCGGGTCGTGTAGAAGCGGCTCGCGGCAATAATAATTGGCTGTTTGCGTTTTTTATTATTAAAAAGTAAAAAACACTACAGTAATAAGTTATTACTGTAGTGTTTTTTTACTTCCCGTCCGCTAGAACAGGACAGCGATAGTTTGATGTTTTTTAGTTAGAGTTTGACATTAACGAAGAACTTCCCGTACTATTTTTGCTACAGTAAGGTGAACATTTCCGAGCATATTGGAGAAAAAGATGTTAAGCTTGCGAACAGGTCACGTGTCCGTAAAACGTAAGATTTCGTGATGTAAAAAAAATGTTAAACTCGCGACAGCGTAAGACGTAAGACGCTTCGTAAGAAGAACCTAATCGAAAAACTGTTACAATGTCATTGAGTTTTCACTTCTGCCGGCACTCCCGGAGTGCAACCCATTTTTTTATTAGTATTTTACTATTGTAATCACCATAACTTAGCTCGAGATAGGCGGTGGAGCTATATGCATCGTACTATCCTCACCCCTGATCCGCTCGACCTCTTGTTTACTGAAGGGGGGAAGCCTGGAGATAGCGTGTCCTTCGTCTCTGCTGTTCTTCGCCAGGTGCCGCTCCACGGCCGGGGGCCAGCCGCCCTCCGCGGAGAAGATGGGGTGCGTGTAGCGGCCGATCTGGTACGAACGACCGAGTATAATATTTTTTCTACTTGTGTACTTTTATCTGTCATTTACATAGTCACGAACGAACATATAAGGGCATACATTATTAATACTCCTTAAAAGTATATAGTCTATTGGCCAAAAAAGCACTTGTGTCGTTTTAGAGACATTACGACACGGTAAGCTAGTGCGGGGGTAGCAGGTGCCACATACCGATACATTGCTACCAACGTGACAAACGATTGAATGCATACGGTATTTATTAAAAAAAAACAAAATTGTACTGAGTTCATTGCTACCAACATAATAAAAAATACTTTTCTCAAACATGCAATGAAATATTGATGTTATGTTCCTTATAATAGGCTGCGAAGTATGACGTTTCAGGTGCGGCTAGGACAAAAGGTATTTAATGGAATTTCATACAAATCTTGCAGGCCTAGGCCGGCAAAGTCCTCTTTTTTAATTTTCATTTCACAGATATTTGTGACACAGCATCGTGGCATTCATCCATAAAAAAAAACTTGAGGCAGTATTGGCTTTATGGTTCGTAATGACACTGCCACTACGCCTATAAAAAAAAACAAAAAACAATGTTTGCTATAATTTGCAGTTTTATTTGTATAAAATCAACATGAACTTAATAAATAATACATTATTAACCAAATTTTATAATTTTAAATTATAAATTTAACTACACAAATAAAAACATTAAAAATATGTCATCTAAACGTTAGCGGTAAAAAGGTCTACTCAAACACGCGTAGTTATTTTTTCTTTAATTGTTATGGAGGTAAAGTTGAAAAATTTTCATTCTGTTTTATTGGATTTATGGTGCGTTGTTGATTTTTTGACTTTAATATGAGTTCCGACGAAATAATGAAATTAATTGTAATCGTAGGTGTTGGAATTGGCAGCGTACGCAGAATTGATTTTAAATAACTTGCTGCCTCTGCCACCAAGTCAAAGACGAAGTATGTATGTATATGGTTGCTTATGGCAATTTTATTATTTGAGAAACTAAGAAAAATGGCTTACAGTTTATTAGAAACAGTTTTGTGGCATATTTTAAATGAATGTAACTACAAATTCGTCAACACTGTGGAAATTATACTTATTTACTCCATGCATAAAGCAACGATGTATGTGAAACATGATATCAACATGAAAGGCTATGTAAACTTATGTGACGAAAACGATAGTCAGACGGATACAAGGTGAAAAAATCAAAGATACATGAAAATATACGGGTACCTAGTAAAAATACAGACTCGTGTAAAACATACGCGTGATAATGATATAGGTACGTGTTGGTTATATTTTGGGTGTAGTTTACTTTTAGTTTTTTCTATAAATAAAACTTGGGTTTCGTGGATTTTTTATTTTATTTATTTCATTGCATGTTTGAGAAAAGCACTATACATACTTCGGCGGGAAATGGGGTTGCCCGCGCTCAGACCTATCCGGCCTCGCTTCGCTCGGCCGTCTATATGTCTTCGGCCGGCAACCCCTTTCGTCCCGGCCTCTGTAGTAATGTACTATTTTTTGGTATCGGGATCCTTTTAATTTACCGAAACTTTTTTGACCAAATTTCATTTCCCAACCAAATTTTACCAACTGCACGGTTGTCAACTCAATCTTTCCCGTATGAACATTTAACAAACTTAAATTCCGACAAATGATCATTTCCCAAACTATTACTTTGCAACTTTTATAAGACCAACTGTTTTTTTCCCAAATCTTTTACTTAGACTATAAATGTTTGCTTAAATTTATTTTCGTCAAATAAATCTCTGGACAAAATTATTTTGTCCAAAAATATCTTTACTTATAAAATGTTTGTTCAAATAAATGTATAGCAAAACCACTACTTGACAAATTAGAGCGGTTGCCGACTCTCTTGCTTTAAAAAAAAAGGGATTGTTATCTGCCACAATAGTTTTTTTATCAATTAAGCCATACTTTTGAATATGTTGCGTTAGTCTAAACCGGGTGCGCCAAAGTTCATATAAAATTGCAAATTCGATTATTGAAACTCCGAAAATGTATCTCATATAATTTTACATCCTAATGATCATTGTACATTTTCATTTTAAACAATACTCATTGGAACTTCGAATTTATTATATTCATAATGTCATTCTACATAAATATCTCTATTACTAAAATTTATGCATATATTATTACTCGACATATCGATTTCGACATATTTGATTTTATTTATAACAGCATGCACCTGTAGGTCAAGTCAGGTTAAAATCCTGCCAGAAATGTGGGTTAGGTTAGAACTGCGACCCTCACAGAACCGAAATGCTCCCAGAAAGGTGGGTTAGGTTAGGTTAGAACTGCGACCCTCACAGAACCGAAATGCTGCCAGAAAGGTGGGTTAGGTTAGGTTAGAACTGCGACCCTCAAAGAACCGAAATGCTGCCAGAAAGGTGGGTTAGGTTAGGTTAGAACTGCGACCCTCACAGA
Source organism: Cydia fagiglandana (assembly GCF_963556715.1). Classification (NCBI taxonomy): domain Eukaryota; kingdom Metazoa; phylum Arthropoda; class Insecta; order Lepidoptera; family Tortricidae; genus Cydia; species Cydia fagiglandana. The sequence goes on along the minus strand of NC_085950.1, from coordinate 260,468 downwards.
ACCGAAATGCTGCCAGAAAGGTGGGTTAGGTTAGGTTAGAACTGTAACCCTCACAGAACCGAAATGCTGCCAGACAGGTGGGTTAGGTTAGGTTAGAACTGTGACCCTCACAGAACCGAAATGCTGCCATAAAGGTGGGTTAGGTTAGGTTAGAACTGTGACCCTCACAGAACCGAAATGCTGCCAGACAGGTGGGTTAGGTTAGAACTGCGACCCTCACAGAACCGAAATGCTGCCAGAAAGGTGGGTTAGGTTAGGTTAGAACTGCGACCCTCACAGAACCGAAATGCTGCCAGAAAGGTGGGTTAGGTTAGGTTAGAACTGTTACCCTCACAGAACCGAAATGCTGCCAGACAGGTGGGTTAGGTTAGGTTAGAACTGCGACCCTCACAGAACCGAAATGCTGCCAGAAAGGTGGGTTAGGTTAGGTTAGAACTGTGACCCTCACAGAACCGAATGCTGCCAGACAGGTGGGTTAGGTTAGGTTAGAACTGCGACCCTCACAGAACCGAAATGCTGCCAGAATGGTGGGTTAGGTTAGGTTAGAACCTCACAGAGTATGAGTTTTGATTAGGTTTTTGTATTCTTTGGTAAGTACTCATTAGGAGTAATTAAAATTTGTTCAAATAAAAATTGGCAATTTTTGTTTTGATAACTGTAACATTTGTCATGTTTTGTTATGGTTTTTGTATTCTTTGGCAACTAATAATTTCGAGTAATTAAAATTTGGTAAACTAAATGTTGCCAAAGTGAGGAAATGTCAAAATATTTTTTTTGCATATCCTTCTCTTGGAAAATATTTATATGCGACTTGTTTAGTTGGGAAATGATTAGTTGGGTTTTATATTGTTGGGATAGATTGTTTGGGATATGAAAATCTGGCAAAAAAAATTCGGTAATCCATTAGTAACCCTTTGGTATCATCACTATTGGAAGGTGGACTTCTAAGGCCCGTAACACACTTATACCCTACAGCACCACGACCCTGGTGCGGTGCGGTAGTGTGTAACGGCTTTTAAAAAAAAGCATATCCATAGACATTACTCGTTTCTTTTTACGTTTCCCGCCTTTCCCGGTAATTTCTAGCTGTTTGAGTACTTTGCGTTATTATTTGTTTTGCGTTCATAAAAAGCGTTGAAAATGGGCGAAGAGGACAACATTGTTTCTACATCTGAAGAAATATCCGCTGCAGCACAATCAGCGACCGTAAATTTGTTACCTAAGAAGTACTAAGTCGCAGCACATATACGACAAATCTTATGAGAAGTTCATGGCGTGGAGATTGGAGCACAAAACTTCGTCATTCTCTGAAAATGTCTTATTGGTGTATTTTCAAAGACTGATTGGAAGCACCGGATCAGGCCGCGTAGCCAAGATGCCAATCGCTTACGCTCCGTAGCGATCGAAACGCAACTGTCACTGTCGCACTAATATGGAAGAGTGATAGAGAGACATATTGCTTTTCGTTGTCGAAGCGAAAGCGATTGTAACCTTGGCTAGGCCGGCTGATCTATCTTTTAAGCAAGGTTGGTATATGTTATAAAAAAATATTGATTTAGAGTACACAGTACAACGAGCTATATTTATGTAGGTACATTTTATATTTTTGCATTGAAACTATTATTTAATTCTCCTTTTTTAACCGACTTCCATATCCCAAAGGAGGAGGTTATCAATTCGGTTGTATGTTTTTTTTTTTTTTTTTTTTTATGTTTGTTACTCCATATCTCCGTCATTACTGGACCGATTTTGAAATTACTTTTTTTGGTTGTATGTATTTGCATACAGATTGATCCCGTTTTTGTCAAAATCCATTTCTAATGATGGGATCCATGAGGAATCGACGGAACTCCTCAAATCTTAAAGGCATACATATAGTGATTTTTGTGTTTTTATCAACAAATCAAGCATATACATTCAAAAACGTGACATTTGATGAAGTGGAACTGCTGATGATGATCAGAACGGAACTCTTCAACGACGCATAGTTCACCTTTGGCGATTTATCCTCTTCGTTTTGTTTGTTAAGCAAGTTAAGTTTTTAAGCCACATTTTTGTCAAGCTCGAGTTCTGATGATGGGATCAATGAGAAATCGAGGGAACTCCTCAAATCTTAAAGGCATACGTATAGAATTTTCTGTATTTTCATCATAGAATCAAGCATTTACATTAAAAACTGTCGCATTTCATGAAGTGGAACTGCTGATGATGATCAGAACAGAACTCTTCAACGACGCATAGTACACGTTTGGTGATTTCGAATTTCGATTTTGATTTGGACTGGGACCCGGACTCGTACCCGGATCCGGTTCGGACCCGGACCTGGACTCGGACCCGGACTCGGACCCGGACTCGGACCCGGACCCGGACTCGGACCCGGACTCGGACTCAGAGACCCGGACCTTGACCCGGAAAACCACTATGATACCTAAACTAAATAAACCGCTATGATTACCTACCATAAAATGTAGGTATAAAGTATGATGATGCCAAACCCCTCCCGCTCAAACCCCCGTACACCGCACCGCATGCGCCGTTAAGTGGGTTAGGTTAGGTTTGAACTGCGATTCTCACAGAACCTAACAAAAGTGGGTTAGGTTTGGTTAGAACTGCGAGCCTTACAAAAACGAAATGCTACTAGAAAAGTGGGTTTGATTAGGTTCGAACTGCGATCCTCACAGAACCGAACTGCTATCAGAGAAGTGGGTTAGGTTAGGCTAGAACTACGACCCTTACGGAAACGAAATGCTACTAGAAAGTACTGGTTTTACCTCCTTTACTACATAGTGCACCATCTACCATAACCTTTCACCGGGCCCCATAGAAGTCGGTTTTTTTTTCTTAAAATTTATCTTGTTACAGATTGCAGTAATATTTGGTATTATGGGTGCTTGTCGCAGGCAAAAGCTACATACATATAGTAATGCCTACTATCCAAAATTTACATTGACATTTTCATAAATAAAGTTTTGTTTATAAATTTTTGTATTTTATTTAATATCGCCTACTCATAGAAAAAGCATTGTATGCAACGTTGTATAAGTAGTCAAAAAATGCTCATGGCGTATGTATTAACAATGTTCGCCTTCAGCTCACATTGTTACCCACGCCACTCACATTTTTTGACCCCTCTTATAAAACTGTTGCATAATAGTACATTTCGATGCTAGTGCGGAAGGTATGTCATTACTTCACGAGTACCGAGATATCTTGCCACGAGCCGCAGGCGAGTGGCAAGACTCGGGACGAGTGAAGAATGACATTTCCGCACGTGTATCGAACGACGTTTTTTAATACAGTTGCGAAAAAATAAGAAAAACATTGTTAATCGTACACTAAACAAAAGTGGTAACAGTGACAGCTCGGTTAGACGTCGTCTTTAAGTATATTATATCTATGGGCGTTTGACAGCTATTCCGTTCCATTCAGTCAACTTATTAAGAACGGAATTTTCAATATTGAATATTAAAAAATAAACGTGTTATAATGACGAAGAGGTAAGTAATTAAATATGAAATATGTAATATTTTTCGTATTCTTACATTAACGGTAGGTTTTTATGCTGATTACGACGTTTAAAGGAAAATAATATTAACACTCATCAATAAGTAGTCGTGAATTGGAACAAATATAAATTTAAAAAAATTGGAAAAGTAAAAAGCACTAGTTCGAGATAACCAACTTTCCGCACGCTAAACAGCTACGTAAAGTAGCACTTTTTGAGCAACTGTATTAAAAAATACTATAAAACTTTCGCGTTTTGAACACATATTGACTCACATTTGTAGACGGGTCTGTCGCGAATTTATTTTATTACCTTTTTTTACTACCATGTGATATATCCTACTGCTTTGTACATCACCTCTGAAGAAATTATTAAGTACTTATGTTTGAACATATGATTTAAGCTAAAAAATTGTATGCATAAAGTAAAAAATAGTGTCCTAGATAACAGAAAAGTGCCATTTAGAAACCCTCCTAGCAGGGAAGAAAAATCACCTATTCGGAAAAGGGCTTTTTCTTTGCTCCCTTGTGACACAATCTACTATTTCCGAATAGGTGTTGTTAAAAGTAAATAGTAAATACATAATATACCATGTACTGTCGAACGAGTTCTGCGATGTGCTCGTCTCCCGGGTCCTCGGGCTCGTGCCACATGTATTGGTTGGCGATGGACAGCCGCCCTGCAACCACAACAACACACCTTCCTTGTTCACCCGCACGCGGTTCTCTTCTAATGGCTCCTCTACACGACGGGCCAACGGACGCAGGGACGCAGCCATGCGGCGGAATGAGATAGCAATATCACTTACTCCCTCTAACGCATAAATGCGTCCCTTGGAGTGGCGGGCGTTGGCCCGTTGGAGCCATAATTTGTTTTATTACCTATGCAATGGTTAATTGTCATGGGATGGTGCTGATGATTGATAAAATCTGACCCATGTCCTTATCCAGACAGGCAGAGATACTTTTGGACTAAGCTAATGATACGATCAAACTCCTCACGTATTTTTATTGACACATGCCACAATTGCGACATGTTTTAGAGAGCTTAGGTATTTATTCTTAAGCACTAATGGCTATTATCATTAACTTCGTGTTATTATGACTCACGACAGTTTAAATTCGAGATACAGATACATATTAATATTAGTTTTATTTTATAGATAAGTTAGTTTATTTTTATTTTTAATATTTGTATCTACCTTATAAATAAATATCCAGGTAGGGATATAAATTATTCATTAAAAGGGGCCTCGATAACAGTTCTGAAATACCATCCAAAAAAGTGTTACGTAATAATGTAATATTATGTTTTAATTTTCTCCTACTTTTAAGCTCGAATTACATGCGTGCCCAAGCTTGGCAAGCATCAGGTACGTAGCTATGCGGTGGAATGACATACCAATATCGCTTGCTCCCTCTAACACAACTTCGCCCCTGACGCTTGCCAATTCTCGGCACGCATGTAAATCAGGCTCTAGAAGTTCATTGTGATGAAACAACTAATTTCATTATTTGCATACCTACTCGGTAGAGTATACAATTTTTGGCGACATAAATAAAGTGTTCGACCGAAGTTTAGTTTAGGCAAAAAAACCTGTTTCGGTCGGACACTAATAAATAGGTAGTAGTCAAAAAAGAAAGAGAAGTTTACATAGGTGTACCTTTCTGGCTCTCTCTGAACTCGCCATATATTTCATAAGCCCTGGCGTGGGCTAATAGGACGTGTCTGGCGCACAGATGAATGCCGATCTCAGGGTCCTCCTTCCCCGGACCCCAGCCCTAAAAGTCAAAAGATAAGATAACTATTAAACATAAGGTAGTACGCTTCATAGTAATTTTGTTATAGAAATAGGGCTGTAGACTCTATTACTGACTGATTTTATCGTTTCAGTTCTGACCAAAGCTATATTTGTTGTCTCACGTAGATATTCGTCGTTATTGTAAACTATGAACCCAGTCAAGGCTTGTGTTTAAGTCGATTTTAAATCATCATCACATCTTCAGGCCTCCGTAGCAGAGGCCAGCTTGAAACAACGCCGGTCTGAGCAGTCGGCACAAACTACGTTACCGAGTGGAGGCTTATTAATAACATTTTTGGTGGCCCATGAGGGAAAAACTAAAAGCTCGATAAATCAGAAGATCAGATATCAGTACGATATATGAAGATTGAATTAAGCCAGTATCAGACCTGGCTGGAGACATCGCAGACGAGGACGGGCTCGTTGATCGTCAGCCAGGTCTTGACGCGGTCGCCGAACAGGCTGAACACCACGCGGGCGAAGTCGCCGAACCAGGTTATCATCAGCGGGTTTTGCCAGCCACCTGAAAATGTTCATCATCAGTATTTAAGAGCTATGGATTGTCGTGGAGTAATCGCCACTCTTCTTTTTTCTGGGCCAGCCTTTTAACTGCCTCGTACCTACGATACGACAAAAACTTTTTCTTGAATATGTTAATGAGGTTAAAATATTTTTTTGCCAAAAATGTCATGTCTGATAGGTGCAAAGCTTTTGCTGACTTCACTTTTCTTTGAACAGGCAACTCATACTCACCGAGACAATGCTAGCAAATCCAAACACAATTAGATTGCGTTCCTATGGCCACCTCCTGTGTCCATCATCAGATCAGCTCAATGGTACCATAACATTGCATACTATTACCCAACTTTAACAGAATATGTGAATGGGAGGCTGGGGTCCGCTTGACAACTGAACTCAGGAATTGGCACAAGTGCTAGTTTTTACTAAAGCATCTGACCTTTCAATGCAGAGAGGAAAATAGTGTGCAGGAATAATAAACAAATACTTTTTGTTTCCAAGACTGAAGACAATATTTATGTACGGTTGCTTGCCGATCTCGAGCATCGCGTTGAAATGAAAGGTGTATAAAGTTAAACCATGCTAAGGTTTCATGTCAAGTATGGAGCTTTAGGGATTCATGTAAGTATATATGCTTGTTACTGGCAAGTATACGCAATGTTAGCGTGGTGAGAGTTCAGCATGTTTGAATAGTTTTACGAATAAAGTGAGCATTTACCCATGTTATATATCCTCCGGGGCATGTCCCAGTGATAGATGGTGACGTAGGGTTGTATTCGGTTCCGGAGCAGCGCGTCGATGAGCTGGTTGTAGTAGCGGGCACCATCTTGGCTGATCTTGTTCGGCAGCCCGGTGGGCAGCAGCCGCGGCCACGATATTGAGAACCTGGGCTTAAACTCACTTTACCTCCCTACATGCAGACATATGATGAACCAAAGAGAAATGTATACTCCGGCACATCCACTATGTCAGTCGAAAAGGGTACGAAACTCAATTTTTCTATGGGAGGTTTAATAATGACATTCATATTTCGAATACCTTTGAAAAAGTAAAGAATTTAATTTGCCCTCATTTCTAGTACCTATCAGTCGTGATGGCGTTTTATTTAAAATGAAATGTCTAATGTTATTTAACATAAACAAATGCCGCAATGGCGATAGCGATTTTACATATAGGTATGTATTATTTAGGTGCATTATTTTGGTTTCATTAGTAATAGTTACATTTTTAAAAGCGTTCTTCGATAAAAAAACTCGTCAAGATTGTTTACTTGTATTTAACGCTAAAACGAGGTATATATAGATCTGTGGTGTGTCGTAATGTAAAATGTTAAGTAATATATGAAATGTGAAAGCCGTATAACCTGTAGTAATCCACCCCCAGATCCTTCAACATTCGGATGTCCTCCGGCCATCTGTACAGTGAGAAAATACAATCTTATTTAATAAATTTAAGGATATTACAAGGCACTTGAGCCCCGTTTAGACGGTTCAAAACGTGCTTGCATGCCTATATCTTCCAGCTTGGCCGAAAATGCTCTCGTATGTCCGGACGGATGTTTTCCTCTACACGTCGCAATCCTCAACTGATTGTCGTGAAACTTTGTGAGTAGGTTCGATGAATACATAGATTTTATTGTGGATTCAGTTGTTGGAGATTTTACAAAATGGCGAAGCCATTCGTTAATTTTATTCAGGAATAAGAAAGCTCGCGGAGTCTACAGCTCACAGAGCCACTACATTATTAATTATTACTAAGAAGCATTGATTGAAAGAAAGAAATGATTGGCGATTGCTCCACCGACAAGAACAAAGCTCTTAAGTTATGATGATGATGATGATGAAGAAGTATTAGTAACTCAATATAGTTGTACTTGTTGTATGAGTTGCAGGCCACGTCCCCCGTGCTGCCGTCTGGTATCTTGTGGGGGTTCTGCTGCGTCCAGTCGTCCCACATGCTGGGGGTCTTGTCTGCAAACATTCAGATATACAATCAAAATGTATGCGTACACATCTACACGTGGCCCATTCCATAGTGCGTCCGCTTAACTATCGCATGGCCATCTCGCTGCTCCAGCGCTGGGCCTTATGTAGAGGAGCCATAACCACCGCATGGTCATCTCGCTGGTCCAGCGCTGGGCCATTGTGTATAGGAGCCATAACCATCGCATGGCCATCTCGCTGGTCCAGCGCTGGGCCGTTGTGTATAGGAGCCATAACCATCGCATGGCCATCTTGCTGGTCAAGCGCTGGGCCATCGTGTAGAGAAGCTATTAAGTTTTGTTCCTCATTCACCTCAGCCATGCATCCCTATTGGCCCCGGTTGACGGTATCTATCATTTCGACTATATATCAATAGGCTACAAGGGCACTTTAACACGTCAAGATGTTTTACAAGCAATAAAAATAAAACATCAACAATTATAATGTATAATAACTAGAAATAAATGTACCAATAACAACGCCATTTTGAAAAAATATCCAAAAACTGAATCGACAAAAGATAGTACATTACTACAGAGGCCGGGACAAAAGGGGTTGCCGGCCGAAGACATATAGACGGCCGAGCGAAGCGAGGCCGAATAGGTCTGAGCGCGGGCAACTCCATTTCCCGCTGAGGTATGTATAGTGCTTTTCTCAAACATGCAATGAAATAAATAAAATAAAAAATCCACGAAACCCAAGTTTTATTTATAGAAAAAACTAAAAGTAAACTACACCCAAAATATAACCAACACGTACCTATATCATTATCACGCGTATGTTTTACACGAGTCGTGTATTTTTACTACCCGTATATTTTCATGTATCTTTGATATTTTCGCCTTGTATCCGTCTGACTGTCGTTTTCGTCATGGCATTATGCATGGAGTAAATAAGTATAATTTCCACAGTGTTGACGAATTTGTAGTTACATTCATTTAAAATATGCCACAAAACTGTTTCTAATAAACTGTAAGCCATTTTCCTTAGTTTCTCAAATAATAAAAATGCCATAAGCAACCATATACATACTTCGTCTTTGACTTGGCGGCAGAGGCAGCAAGTTATTTAAAATCAATTCTGCTTACGCTGCCAATTCCAACACCTACGATTACAATTAATTTCATTATTTCGTCGGAACTCATATTAAAGTAAAAAAATCAACAACGCACCATAAATCCAATAAAACAGAATGAAAATTTTTCAACTTTACCTCCATAACAATTTAAAAAAAATAACTACGCGTGTTTGAGTAGACCTTTTTACCGCTAACGTTTAGATGAAATATTTTAAATGTTTTTATTTGTGTAGTTAAATTTATAATTTAAAATTATAATTTTTGGTTAATAATGTATTATTTATTAAGTTCATGTTGATTTTATACAAATAAAACTGCAAATTATAGTGGCAGTGTCATTACGAACCATAAAGCCAATACTGCCTCTAGTTTTTTTTTATGGATGAATGCCACGATGCTGTGTCACAAATATCTGTGAAATTAAAATTAAAAAGGAGGACTTTGCCGGCCTAGGCCTGCAAGATTTGTATGAAATTCCATTAAATACCTTTTGTCCTAGCCGCACCTGAAACGCCATACTTCGCAGCCTATTATAAGGAACATAACATCAATATTTCATTGCATGTTTGAGAAAAAACTATTATTAAATCATCGAGCCGGACATACGTAATAGTTATTTGTTTTACAAGGTGGCAAAGTTTTTGTTTAACCGCTCGTGCTAATATTGATACACGAGCTAGCGAAAGATTCCAAAATTGAACCACGAGCGTAGCGAGTGGTTCGAAAAATGGAATCTTGAGCGTTGCGAGGATTTCAAAGCACGAGGGTTAAACAAAATTTGCCCCCGAGTGAAACACAATTTTTTTCACCACACCAACTTGAAGCAAATATTAAATGTAAAATATCAAACAAAATTAAATCATATCAAATCCAAATGAATGTTATTAAATATTTATCATCCAAAATCATCATTTAAAAGTCAATTCTACCAGCAAACATAAGAAAACAACTCAACATTTGCATTTGATTACTTTGCCTCACATGTGAATAAAATGCAACTTTGCTATCAGGTGCAAAGTAAGCCTTTCCGAGCTGGTGTGGTGAAAATATTTTTGGCTAACCTGAAACGGAGACATTCGCTAACGCTCGGTTAGTGAAGATCCTTGCAATGACTGATTGGTACAATTATATTGATTTAATGTTATTTATTTATTATATGTATTGATTGTAATCATGCGATGGGGAATATATCTTTTTTTAGCACGCACAACAATAGGCGCAATAAAGGCTAATCATTGTTATTGTATTTTTATATATATTTTATTGATATTCATTTGCATTTTAACTCAATTATTGATATAAATTATTTGTTTATTGATATAAATTTGCACGCACGGCTTGCCTTCTGTCCTCTAAATATTAATTAGTACTTACTTAGTTTATGTGACTACTACATAATGAAAGTCAATAAAATACGAGTGTGGGTTTATGAACCGAGCTAAAAGCGAGTTTCATACAAACTAACAATTGTAGGTACTCGTACTTTTCCTTCAGTCAGTACATGACCTGATTGTGTACCTACTGATTGATTAAACTGATTGAATGACTGATGACTAGTTCTCTAGTTGAGTAGATGGCTGCATCATCTCTCTCGCTGAACCGTAATCCCGTAACGCTCCATCTTACGTAAGCGAACAACTCGCGAACGCGACCCGGCGCGGCGGGCCCAAGGCGTTCGCGTTCGCAACAAGATCGCCCACGTAGCGTAGGACACTTCTATAGGTATCAAAGGATTGAGTCACCCCGCGCCGCATCGCTTCGCTTCGCGTTCGCGTGTGGTTTGAGTACGCTGCGTAAGGAATTCCTCTAGGAGGTGCAAGCACACACTGCACGCCCTACTATAGAGTTATATGTACCTACCTTAGTGCGTTATCTGTCGTAGCATCACCGAAAGGGCCTTAAGGAAGACCAGGGCTGGTTTCATAGCTACCACTGCGTTCCAGGAGCCCTCGACCTGGTAGGCCGCGGTGGCCACGCCGAAGTGTCGTCCGGGTAACGCAGCCCGACCGTAGCTCCGCCACCAAGCTGTACACGTTTACTATAAACTCACCGCTCACGTTCCACGCCCCCTCGACCTGGTAGGCCGCGGTGGCCACGCCGAACTGGAACCCGTCCGGAAAACGCAGCCCGACCGCAGCTCCCGCCGCCAAGCTGTGCAAACACTTAAACGTTATTTTAATAGTATTTTTTTGCAACAGTTACATAATAAGGGTTCTTAAAATTCGAGGGCCGCAGTTATAAGTTATAAAACTAGATGAAGTCGAGTTTTTTGAGCCGAGAATTGTAAGACCTAATTACACACAATAAATATTTGTACTGGTACCTGCAGCAAGTAACACCTAAAATAATAATAAAATCGTACACACAAAAGTAAACCAGTTTTGTTTCTAAGACTTTGCCTACAAGTTTTTAAATAAATACAACAAGTTGTATACTAGATTCTATGAATAAGTATATTATAGAGATTATAGACAAGGCCCATAGGGCCAGCGCGCTCCACAGGCTATCGAGTCGAAAAAAATTAAATATACTTATATAACTAGTAGTTCGCCCCCAACTGTGAACTCGCGGTTCGCCAAAAAGATCAATTGAATGCAGTGCTACTTAGTCCGAGATGGGCATTTCGTAATTGATTCCTGATTCCACGATTACTTGAAATTACTTTGTAATCTGATTACCGATTCCCAGATTACTTTGTAATCTAACAACACCGAATTACTAAGTACTTACCTACAATTCTATTTGAGGAATTAGGAATAAATTTTTCGAATATTACAATTACTAGTAATTGGAATCAATGTCGATTCCTCATTACAGGAATATATTACATGATTCCTTTCAGATTACATTTCGTACTACTACTATCAAAAGTACATTTCGATAATAGATATCCCACCAAAAACATAAATGTAAAAAAGGAGAGCCAAGTTCAATACAAAAATTATGCTTGGCTGTGGGGCTCGCCGCAAAAAGAATGGAGATCTAAATGAGTGCCACTGCCAAGTTCTATGCAAAATCCAAATATGTATTTATAGGAACAAAATAACATTATAAACAAGTATTAAACTCTATTTCTTTGCTTTATTGGATACCTATAACAATTGCTGTTATTTAAAAAAATGTGAGATCTTAAAGTAGGTTAGATTTGACTTGGCCAGTTTTCATTATATCAATCATTTTATATATATTGTAATTCTGATAAAACCTGGCCAAGCCAAATCTAACCTACTTTAAGATCTCACATTTTTTTAAATAACAGCAATTGTTATAGGTATCCAATAAAGCAAAGAAATAGAGTTTAATACTTGTTTATAATGTTATTTTGTTCCTATAAATACATATTTGGAATTTGCATAGAACTTGGCAGTGGCACTCATTTAGATCTCCATTCTTTTTGCGGCGAGCCCCACAGCCAAGCATAATTTTTGTATTGAACTTGGCTCTCCTTTTTTACATTTATGTTTTTGGTGGGATATCAATACTTTTTGTAAAGAAAACTAGGCAGGTATTGAGATTTAATGTTTTTTCTTGTGTTTCCGCTGTATGGTTTTTACTTCTGTTCTTTGTATAATTATGTGGTACCGCGCGCCGCCGACGACACACCGTTGACCGGTTGTTTAGAGCGTATTAAAAGTTTTTTGTATGGGACACCACTTATTTTTTGACTAAACTTTATTTTAATATAGCAAATATAATAATACATATATTGGGGTAGTTTCAAATATCTGCTTGTAACGGTTCCAACGCTACAATAAAAAAATATTTTTTTGTATGGGGACCCCCCCTATTTTTTAACTTTTTTTTATTTTTAGATTTTTTCCTACGCTTACACATAATAACCGAGCTGGATTCCAAATTTCATCCTTCTAGGTCATCTGGAAGTAGGTTAGGTTTAGGTACTTATATGTCAGTCCCAATAAAAACAGGTTTATTTGTATGGGGACCCCCCCTATTTTTAAACTTTATTTTATTTTTAGATTTTTTCCTACGGTTACACACAATAACCGAGCTGGATTCCAAATTTCATCCTTCTAGGTCATCTGGAAGTAGGTTAGGTTTAGGTACTTATATGTCAGTCCCAATAAAAAGTGGTTTTTTTGTATGGGGACCCCCCCTATATTTTAACTTTATTTTATTTTTAGATTTTTTCCTACGGTTGCACACAATAACCAAGCTGGATTCCAAATTTCATCAAGATACAAGATACAAGATATTTATTGATAAAAGTCAATGTTTTACAAGTCAGTAAATAATAAATTAATAATAATATGCAGTAGGTAGGTTGGTACAGCATTTGCACAGTAATTTTTATATTACTATTAAATAAACAACTTATTTTAAGCGAAACAAATCAAGTAAACAATCAGTAAGTAGTCAAATAGGGTCGCATATAGCTTGAACAAACATAAGTTATTATATTATTAATTTCATAAAGTAAGTATACATTTGTTTATAAGTATAGTAGATTACTAAGGGTTAGTGCACGTTTCGACAAATTCGTCGACGCTGTAGCATGCTAAGTCAATTAAAAATGTTTTAAGGTTTCGGTCAAACATTTTATCAGTTTTTGCCATCTTTATTTCCTCGGGTAGTAAGTTATATAATTTTACGCCTAAGATGCCAAGAGACTTCCGAGCTCTTGCAAGTCTGCACCCCGGGACGATTAACCGGTTTTTTCTACGGGCCTGCGAATGGGTAGCGTATCGATCCACGTTGGCCCTAACATACTTACAGGCAGTTAAAATGTAAACACTTGGAAGAGTGAGTATCTTATGGTCTTTAAATAAACTTTTTGCGGGATGATCATGTGACTTTCCGCTAATGATACGAACAGCACGTTTTTGTAATTTGAAAGGCCTATCGCGGTCAGCCGCCGTCGCCCACAGGTCAGCACCCATGATAAGAACAGAATGAAAATATCCGTAGTAAGCTTTTTTCACATTTTCGTGAGACAATGTCGGTGCTATTCTCGAAAGTGCATAACATGCGGAAGACAGTTTACCGCACACATGGTCGATGTGGGGGGACCACGTGAGACCGGAGTCCAGAATGAAGCCTAAGTATCTTACCTCTTTAACTTGTGGTACTTCGATGTTATTTAGTTTAATATCTAGTTTGTTATTGATGTTATATCTAAGCTGGAAATATAAAATATTGGTTTTTTCTAAATTTAACAGCATTCCGTTTGCAGCAAACCATTGAGATATTTGTTGCATAGCAATTTCGACCTTAGAATTTAAAATTTGAAGGTTGTCGGCACTCACCAGGATGCATGTGTCGTCAGCATACGTTATGAACTCCAAATCAGGACTAGCCGATGAGATGTCGTTTACCAGGATCAAAAATAGGACATTCCCCATTGTTGACCCCTGCGGTACAGCAATATTGCCAATATTTTCTAAATTCGATTTAGAGTTCATAACGCATGTGCTCTGTTTACGGTTATTTAGAAAGGAGCGTATGGTATTATGAAACTGGCCACCAACACCATACCTAGATAATTTTTCAAGGAGCAAAGAATGGTCGATCATTTCAAAGGCGCGCGACAGGTCGCAAAAAATAGCAGCGACCTGTCGCCCGGCGTCGAGATGAGACAGCGTCCGCGCCACGACATCGCGCGTCGCGTCCGTGGTCGACCGCCCCGCTTGATAGGCATACTGTTGTTTATTTAATAAACCATTCCCTATGAAGTATCTCATAAGTGATGAACTCATAAGATACTCGAACACTTTGGACATAATGGGTATTAGAGATATTGGTCGAAAACATTTCTCGAGTTCCATTTCTCCCTTCCCCTTATATATAGGTTGTACTTTTATAAGTTTCAATATATCTGGATATACTCCGTTAAGTAGGCACTCATTGAATAATAGCAGGAATAATGACACCACCACCGGCGGCAGATAATCCAGCACACAAGTAGACATGTCATTTATATCTTGGGATTTTTTACGTTTAATTGTTTTAAATGCTTTAACTATTTCAGTTAGAGTATAGGGTTCAAACTGGAATGTAGGCACATACATTGGTAAATAGTTATACAAATAGATAAGAGCAGAGCGATTACACGGCTTTGTATTGTTTACATTTGTTTGTATATAATACCGGTTTAGGCGGTCGGCAGCAGCGACGGCGCGGGCGGTATCGCTCTCACCAGCTGATTTAGAAATAAACACGTTTATGGCACTATTATTCTTATTAGAGGTTTTGCATGTTTCGGAGGCGATTACGCGCCATATGCACCGAGACAAGTTTTCATTTGATCTAGCTATCTGACTGTTTACATATTCGGAACGAGTGGTTTTCAACGTGGACCAATACAGTACTTCCATTTTTTCAAGGGTCAGTCGTAACTCACAATCATTAGGCGTTTTAGATATTTCTAACTTAAGTTTGTGTATTCGGTAACGAATTTGTCGAACCGTTTCGGTAACCCAGGTACTCACATTGTTTTTTACCAACAGTTTTCTAAGTGGGAAACATATGTCAAAATAGTGTTTTATTACGTTCATCACTAAACCTATCTTAGCACCAGGACATATACATTTATCATGAATTTCAAACCAATTATATTGTTCCATGTTTGAAATAAAATTGTTTATGTTACTATTTGAAAAAGTTCGCTTTAATGTATGATTACTTGTATTTAAATTGTTTTTAATATTTACAGTAACATTTATGCTAACGTGGTCAGACAAGTTAAGCTCAATACAAGATAAAGTTTGGATGTCAGATTTCGGAACATTAGTAAATGCATGATCAATACAAGTGCTATACTTCGTTTTTTTTAGCATTAGAAATTAGGTAAACAATCTTGACGTGTCTTTTAATTGAAAAACACATTTTAAAAATAAGTTACGGCAAATTTGTAACAATTATGAATCTAATACGATCATTTATATTCGTCTGCTTTCATAAGTAATAGTTATAGATTTTTAAAAAGCGTTTTTCAATTAAAAGACATGTCAAGATCGCTTACCTTCTTGCAAGTTCTTTCTAATGCTAAAAAAAACGAACTATAGATACAGTACTTATTCTAGTAGGCATATTAATTAATTGTCTAAATCCATATTGTTTGATTATATCATTCATTTTACATGTCAGGCTACATTTTGTCAGCAAATCTATGTTAATATCACCGACTAACAAGATTTTATAATTTTGCATGATTGTCATATTTAATAATTCGGTTAGCTTAGAAAAATATAATTGTACGTCACCGCTAGGAGGTCTATAAATGCACACCACGATGAGGTCGGCGCCGATGCACTCGACGGCACAGGTTTCGAAGTGCATCTCAACTGACAGGTTTCCAACTTCTGGTCGCTCTATTGTTATTAGTTCGGTCCTGGCGTAAATACAGGCACCTCCGCCACGGCGCGAGGGTCTCGAGTATTGAGCACGAAGGGAGTAGTTAAGGATATTGACTGTACTTAGCTGATTTGACTGCAGCCAGTGCTCCGTCAGGCAAACCACGTCAGAGACAGGATCGCGTAATTGGAGTTCGCATTCCAATCTGTAGGTTTTATTTTCTAGACGGTTTATATTCTGGTGGAGTACATTAATTGGCATGATTCCACTGTTGTTGGTTTCATTGTGTTTAGGCCTTCGGGCTGGTAGTGGCACAGTCAGGCGCGGGTCTGCCGCGCCGGGTGCCGCCACGAAACCACTCACTGACTTCTACGCCTGCCGGCCAGCTACTCGGGTCCATAAAATAGTCGTATTTGTCGTTAGGTAGTGTTATTGAAAATGAGGCGTAGTAATTATGCTTTAGTTTAAGCTGTTCCACTTTGTATCCGTCGCATTTATTTTTCTTATTCATATATCTCAGTAAGACGTCAGGTGTGGTCTGGGCCTTGAAAAAGCATGCATGAATGCGTCTTACTCGCTCCATTGATTGCAATTCAGAATCTGCCGATCCGGTGCCTTTAATAACGGATCTACGGATGATTTTCCGGTTTTTCTTTCGTGGCCGTACTTCTTCCCATGTTTGCGAGGCGTCAATATTTTCGGATAAATCGCAAATGATGGGCGATTCTGGTGAGATTTTTGCTGTCGGTTCAGGGGTGGATTTGTGCTGAATTTCTGGATTTATTGGGGATACATTTGTGTTATTTAACCCAGGTCCTGTGGGTATCTCGTGCTTAGTATCTGTAGGTAAGTTTGCAACGGTTGCATCTACAACCGGTGTCAGGACCGCCGCCGGAGTGTTCGACTTTCGACTCTGTGTTGCACGAGTTAACGCCGCAGTTGCGTTGATGCGCGCTTGCCGCGGGGGACGCGGCTGAGCAAGTGCCGGTGTGACCGTTGGCTTTTTAAGCTGAGACTTGGGGGTAGGTTGACTCCCGTCCATTTTTGTTGTAAACTCGCGAGTTAGCTGAGACAGATTTGAAATTTTCACATTCTGCTCATTAATAACGATTTCTAACTGGTTCACTTTATCCATTAGTTTAGACACGTGTTGAAGCACTTTTTGCACATCACTTTCGATATTTGTAAGCGACATTTTGTATATTTTAAGATTAAAAACTGCGGAGCGATCTCTCGCGCGTCCGACCCGTAGCGGCGCGGGGGGGGGGGCGATGATGATGATGCATCCTTCTAGGTCATCTGGAAGTAGGTTAGGTTTAGGTACTATAAGTCATAAGTCAGTCTTAAAATTTACGACTTTTTGACCTTCATACCTTTATAACCGTTTGAGCTAGCTTCATGAAATTTGGGCTTCTAGATATCCTTATGGATATAATTAAACACACGTAGTTTTATGTGTTTACGTCAAAGATGTTTTGAGTTATAGAAGGGTCAAAAGTGGCACCAAGTGGTTCGTGTAATATTACACTCGGCGCTGGCTAGCCAGTTCCTTTGCTTGAACTTGGCTTGACACGCTGCCGCGTGTCTAGATCCCACCAAAAACATAAATGTAAAAAAGGAGAGCCAAGTTCAATACAAAAATTATGCTTGGCTGTGGGGCTCGCCGCAAAAAGAATGGAGATCTAAATGAGTGCCAAGTTCTATGCAAAATCCAAATATGTATGTATAGGAAGAAAATAACATTATAAACAAGTATTATACTCTATTTCTTTGCTTTATTGGATACCTATAACAATATTTTCTTCCTATACATACATATTTGGATTTTGCATAGAACTTGGCACTCATTTAGATCTCCATTCTTTTTGCGGCGAGCCCCACAGCCAAGCATAATTTTTGTATTGAACTTGGCTCTCCTTTTTTACATTTATGTTTTTGGTGGGATATCAATACTTTTTGTAAAGAAAACTAGGCAGGTATTGAGATTTAATGTTTTTTCTTGTGTTTCCGCTGTATGGTTTTTACTTCTGTTCTTTGTATAATTATGTGGTGCCGCGCGCCGCCGACGACACACCGTTGGCCGGTTGTTTAGAGCGTATTACAAGTTTTTTGTATGGGGACACCACTTATTTTTTGACTTAACTTTATTTGAATATAGCAAATATAATAATACATATATTGGGGCAGTTTCAAATATCTGCTTGTAACGGTTCCAACGCTACAATAAAAAAATATTTTTTTGTATGGAGTCCCCCCCCTATTTTTTAACTTTTTTTATTTTTAGATTTTTTCCTACGCTCACACACAATTACCGAGCTGGATTCCAAATTTCATCCTTCTAGGTCATCTGGAAGTAGGTTAGGTTTAGGTACTATATGTCAGTCAAAATAAAAAAAATATTTGTATGGGTCCCCCCCCTATTTTTAAACTTTTTTTATTTTCAGATTTTTTCCTACGCTTACACACAATAACCGAGCTGGATTCCAAATTTCATCCTTCTAGGTCATCTGGAAGTAGGTTAGGTTTAGGTACTTATATGTCAGTCCCAATAAAAATGTTTTTTTTGTATGGGGACCCCCCTATTTTTAACCGACTTCCAAATCTCAAAGAAGGAGGTTATCAATTCGGTTGTATGTTTTTTTTTATTTTTTTTATTTTTTTTATTTTTTTTTATGTTTGTTACTCCATATCTCCGTCATTACTAGATCGATTTTGAAAATTCTTTTTTTGATTGAATGTATATGCATACAGATTGGTCCCGTTTTTGTCAAAACCCAGTTCTGGTGATGGGATCCATGAGGAATCGAGGGAACTCCTCAAATCTTAAAGGCATACATATAGTGATTTTTGGGTTTTTATCAACAAATCAAGCATATACACCCAAAAAAGTGACATTTGATGAAGTGGAACTGCTGATGATGATCAGAACGGAACTCTTTAACGACGCATAGTTCACGGTTGGCGATTTGTCCTCTTCGTTATGTTTGTTAAGCAAGTTAAGTTTTTAAGCCACCTTTTTGTCAAGCCCGAGTTCTGATGATGGGATCCATGAGGAATCAAGGGAACTCCTCAAATCTTAAAGGCATGCGTATAGAGATTTTTGTATTTACATCAGAAAATCAAGCATTTTCATTAAAAACTGTTGCATTTGATGAAGTGGAACTGCTGATGATGATCAGAACAGAACTCTTCAACGACGCATAATTCACGGTTGGCGATTTGTCCTCGTCGTTATGTTTGTTAAGCAAGTTAAGTTTTTAAGCCACATTTTTGTCAAGCCCGAGTTCTGATGATGGGATCCATGAGGAATCAAGGGAACTCCTCAAATCTTAAAGGCATGCGTATAGAGATTATTGTATTTACATCAGAAAATCAAGCATTTTCATTAAAAACTGTTGCATTTGATGAAGTGGAACTGCTGATGATGACCAGAACAGAACTCTTCATTGACGCATGGTACACGTTTGGTGATTACGAATTTCGATTTTGACTTTTACTGGGACCCGGACTCGGACTCATACCCGGATCCGGTTCGGACCCGGACTCGGATCCGGATTCGGACCCGGACTCCGAACCGGACTCGGACCCGGACTCGGATCCGGACTCGGACCCGGTCTCGGACCCAGACACGCACCCGGACTCGGACCCGGACTCGGACCCGGACTCGGACCCGGACTCGACCCGGACTCGGACCCGGACTCGGACCCGGACTCGGACCCGGACTCGGACCCGGACTCGGACCCGGACTCGGACCCGGACTCGGACCCGGACTCAGACCCGGACCTTGACCCAGAAAACCACTATGATACTTTAACTAAATAAACAACTATGATTACCTATCATAAAATTAATGTAGGTATAAAGTACGATGATGCCAATCTTACTAGCCCCTCCCGCTTAAGGGGCCCACTGATTAACAGTCCGCCGGACGGTATCGGCCTGTCAGTTAGAACAAAATTTTGACAGCTCCGAACACCTACAGGCCGATACCGTCCGGCGGACTGTTAATCAGTGGGCCCCTTTAAACCCCCGTACACCGCACGGCATGCGCCATTAAGTGGGTTAGGTTAGGTTTGAACTGCGATCCTCACAGAACCGAACAAGGATTAGGTTAGGTTAGAACTGCGAGCCTTACAGAAACGAAATGCTACTTGTAAAGTGGGTTTGATTAGGTTCGAACTGCGATCCGCACAGAACCGAACTGCTATCTGAGGAGTGGGTTAGGTTAGGCTAGAACTACGACCCTCATGGCTCCTCTTCACGATGGGCCAACGCCGGCCACTCCAAGGGACGCATTTATGCGTTAGAGGGAGCAAGTGATATTGCTATCTCATTCTACCGCATGGCTGCGTCCCTTGGAGTGGCCGGCGTTGGCCCATCCTGTAGAGGAGCCATTATACAGAAGCGAAATGCAAGTAGAAAAGTGGGTGGTTTTACCTCCTTTTCTACATAGTGTACCATCTACAATAATCTTTCATCGGCCCCCATGGAAGTCGGTTTTTTTTTCTTAAAAATTATTTAACTTTATTTTATTTTTAGATTTTTTCCTACGGTTACACACAATAACCGAGCTGGATTCCAAATTTCATCCTTCTAGGTCATCTGGAAGTAGGTCAGGTTTAGGTACTATAAGTCTGTCAGTCAGTCTTAAAATTCACGACTTTTTGACCTTCATATCTTTATAACCGTTTGAGCTAGCTTCATGAAATTTGGGCTTCTAGATATCCTTATGGATATAATTAAACACACGTAGTTTTATGCCCGGTTTTGGACCCGGGTATGTCCTTAAACTACGTCCAGGACCCGGATATGTCCTGAAACTACGTCCAAGACCACCGGTGGACGGGCAGCAGCGTCCCTCAAATTCGGTGTACTCGACTGCGATCGCCAACTCGCCTGCCAAGCGTGGCGATTATGGCATTCACCCCCCATCATGCAGAGCACAATCAAACCACGGCCCCGAGGTTCCGGCGACCCCCGGTGCTCTGGCTATGGTAGCGGTCAGGGCATTAGCGGGGTCAGGGGTGTTAAGAATCTCCGGCAAAGATCCGGCTACCCACCCCGACGACGACTGGCCCTGACACAACATACGCACTATGAGGACTGACGAAAAGATCTGCGAGCTGGAAGAGGAACTGAGCAGGTTACACTGGGATATTGTAGGGTTATGCGAAGTCCGTAGAGAGGGGGAGGACACGACAACCCTGAAATCTGGTAACTTGCTCTACCACCGGGAGGGCGACCAACAGTCCCAAGGTGGTGTCGGGTTTCTCGTTCACAAGTCCCTCATAAACAACATAATAACCATCGACAGTGTGTCGAGCAGGGTCGTATACCTAATACTCAGAATATCCAAAAGATATTCGCTGAAGGTCATTCAGGTATACGCACCGACCTCGTCACACTCCGATGATGAAGTAGAGGATATGTATGAGGACGTAAGTAGGGCCATACATACTTCTAAAACCTACTTTACTGTTGTTATGGGGGACTTCAACGCAAAGTTGGGCAAGAGAAGCGGTGATGAGTTGAGAGTGGGGCAATTTGGGTATGGGCAACGGAACCCTAGGGGTCAGAGGCTGGCCGACTTTCTGGAGAGAGAGGAACTCTTCGTGATGAACTCTTTCTTCCAGAAGCCGCCTCACAGGAAATGGACCTGGATGAGTCCTGACGGTTCCACGAGAAACGAGATAGACTTCATCATGACCGACAAGAAACGGATATTCAGCGATGTCTCTGTGATCAACAGGGTAAAGACCGGTAGTGATCACCGAATCGTAAGAGGCTCACTGAATATCAATATTAAACTTGAAAGGTCCAGCCTGATGAAGTCTACGCTCCGACCTACTCGAGCCCATGTTCAAAACCCCGAAAGCTTTCAACTCGAGCTCTCTAACCGCTTTGCTTGCCTAGAGAACTTGGCTTCAGTGGACGAAATCAACGACGGGCTAGTGGAAACTGTCCACACAGTAGGGTCTAAGTTTTTTAGACCCCGCCGTAAAGATAGACCTCAGAAATTGACCGAGCAAACCTTAAACCTCATGGCTGAACGACGCTCGCTACAGTTGCAGTCTCCCGATGACGCGAAGTCATATAGGCAACTCAATAGACGTATATCTAAGTCCGTGCGGCATGATGATGATGATGATGATGATGATTGAGCGAAACCAAGGCTCCAAAGTGTTCGCAAAGGACAAGTCTATTGGGCAAAGCCAGCTGACGAAGCTGAAACGGGAAGATGGCAGCATAGCGTCGAGCAAAGCGGAGGTTTTAGGCGAGATCGAGAGGTTCTATGGACAGTTATACACTTCGATCGCAAAGCCCGTCGACAGCTTGGTAGGAGATCCAAGAGCCAAGCTGTCCCGACATTATACCGAAGATATCCCGGACATCAGTCTGTACGAGATTAGGATGGCCCTGAAGCAGCTTAAGAACAACAAGGCGCCGGGCAAAGACGGAATCACTTCAGAGTCTTGTGCGAGGGCAAAACGCCTGAAACATGGAATAGAGGCGAGGTGGTGCTGTTTTTCAAAAAAGGTGATAACAGCCTATTGAAGAACTACAGACCCATCACGCTTCTGAGCCATGTCTATAAGCTGTTTTCAAGGGTCATCACGAACCGTCTCGAACACAGACTTGATGACTTCCAGCCTCCCGAACAAGCCGGGTTTCGAAAAGGCTATAGTACCATAGACCACATCCATACGCTGCGGCAAGTTATACAGAAGACCGAAGAGTATAACTTACCATTATGCTTAGCGTTAGTGGACTATGAGAAAGCCTTCGATTCGGTGGAAACATGGGCGGTGCTTGAGTCTCTTCAGCGATGCCATATTGACTATCGGTACATCGAAGTGTTGAAGTATTTGTATAGTAACGCCACCATGTCGGTCCGAGTACAGGAGCAGAGCACGAAGGCGATTCCATTGCAAAGAGGCGTAAGGCAGGGAGACGTTATCTCTCCGAAAATGTTTACTGCCGTAATGGAAGACACCTTCAAGCTCCTGGAATGGCAAGGACTTGGCATCAACATCAACGGCGAATACATCACTCACCTTCGGTTTGCCGACGATATCGTAGTCATGGCAAAGTCGATGGAGGAACTCAGCATGATGCTCGATGACCTCAACCGAGTTTCACAACGGGTGGGCTTGAAAATGAACATGGACAAGACGAAACTTATGTCAAATGCCAATGTTGTGCCCATCCCAGTCTCTGTTGGGAACTCGGTACTCGAAGTTGTCGTACATCTACCTAGGACAAGTAGTCCAATTAGGTAGGTCCAACTTCGAGAAGGAGGTCAACCGCCGAATCCAACTCGGTTGGGCAGCGTTCGGGAAACTACGTAATGTCTTTTCGTCCGACATACCTCAGTGCCTCAAGACGAAAGTCTTTAATCAATGTGTGTTACCAGCGATGACTTACGGCTCCGAAACGTGGTCTTTCACTATCGGCCTCATCTCAAAATTCAAAGTCGCTCAACGAGCTATGGAGAGGGCTATGCTCGGAGTTTCTTTGCGTGATCGAATCAGAAATGAGGAGATCCGTAGACGAACTAAAGTCACCGACATAGCTCACCGGATTAGCAAGCTGAAGTGGCAATGGGCAGGCCACATTGCGCGCAGAGAAGATGGCCGATGGGGTCGAAAAGTGCTCGAGTGGAGACCACGGACTAGCAAACGCAGCGTAGGACATCCACCCACAAGATGGACGGACGACCTTGTTAAAGCCGTCGGAAGACGCTGGATGCGGGTGGCTTCCAACCGGTACGAATGGAGGTCCAAGGGGGAGGCCTATGTTCAGCAGTGGACGTCTTATGGCTGAGATGATGATGATGATGATAAGTTTTATGCGTTTACGTTAAAGATGTTTTGAGTTATAGAAGGGTCAAAAGTGGCACCAAGTGGTTCGTGTAATATTACACTCGGCGCTGGCTAGCCAGTTCCTTTGCTTTAACTTGGCTTGACACGCTGCCGCGTGTCTAGATAGATGTTGTTGACTTACTAAGATACCTTATTTGTAACACAGGTGTGCAGATTTCGAAAATGATGACCATGACCAATAAAACGACATCCATGATGACTATTAAGACATACTGCATGGCCGCTATTTTGGATTCCAAAATGGTCATCATTTTCGAAATCTGCGCCCCCTAAAACCTATAAAACGACACCCATGACGACTTTTATGACATAGTGCATGGCCGCCATTTTGGAATCCAAAATGGTTATCATTTTCGAAATCTGCGCCCCCTAAAACCTACAAAGTTACACCCATGACGACTTTTAAGACATAGTGCATGGCCGCCATTTTGGAATCCAAAATGGTCACCATTTTCGAAATCTGCGCCCCCAAAAACCTAGAAATCGACACTCATGACGACTTTTATGACATAGTGCATGGCCGCCATTTTGGAATCCAAAATGGTCATCATTTTAGAAAATTTGCGCCCTCCAAAACCTATAAAACGACATCCATGACGACTTTTATGTCACAGTGCATGGCCGCCATTTTGGAATCCAAAATGGTCGTCATTTTCGAAATCTGCGCCCCCTAAAACCTATAAAACGACACCCATGACGACTTTTATAACATAGTGCATGACCGCCATTTTGGAATCCAAAATGGTCATCATTTTCGAAACCTGCGTCCCCTAAAACCTATAAAACGACATCCATGACGACTTTTATGACACAGTGCATGGCCGCAATACGGCCTCCATATCAACCGGAAGAAGACAAAGCTGATGTTCATCGACAGAGCTGGGCAGATGCAGAGGACGGGGGAACTGCGTGACCTAGACTTGGTGACTTTGTCTACTTGGGCTCGCAGATATCCAGTAACGGAGATTGCATGAAGGAGGTCATAAGAAGGTCACAAATCGCAAAAGCAGCAGTGAAGCGCTTGGAGAAGATTTGGAGAAACAGGAACATATACCGCCACACGAAAGTCCGACTTATGCGCACCCTTATCTTCTCCATATTCCTCTACGCCTCTGAGACATGGGTATGGAAGCCACGTGTGAGGGCAAAAATAGACGCATTCGAGATGTAGTGCTGGCGCAAAATGTTGGGCATATCCTGGACGCAACGCCGCACCAACGCATCTATTCTCGAAGAGCTACATATTACCACCCGGCTTTCAACTACATGCTTCCAGAGAATGTTGACCTTCTTTGGCCATGTGGCCCGCCAAGACCCGTCCAGCTTTGAAAAGCTCGTTCTGGTTGGGTGCGTCGAAGGGAGAAGGAGTAGAGGCAGGGCTCCAACTCGGTGGTCTGATGCCATACGCGACGCTACGGGCGTCGACATCCAAGGGTCAATACAGCTGGCCCAAGACAGGGGGGTTTGGAGAGCGGTGGTGAAGAACTGCACTCCTGATGGTCACGACCCTCAGCCTTGAGGAACCGACTAAGAAGAAGAAGCATGGCCGCCATTTTTGAATCCAAAATGGTCATCATTTTCGAAATCTGCTCCCTCCAAAACCTATAAAATGACATCCATGACGACTTTTATGACATAGTGCATGGCCGCCATTTTGGAATCCAGAATGGTCATCATTTTCGAAATCTGCGCCCCCCAAAACCTATAAAGCGACATCCATGACGACTTTTATGACATAGTGCATGGCCGCCAATTTGGAATCCAAAATGGTCATTATTTTCGAAATCTGCGCCCCCCAAAACCTATAAAGCGACATCTATGACGACTTTTATGACACAGTGCATGGCCGCCATTTTGAAATCCAAAATGGTCATCATTTTCGAAATCTGCGCCCCCCAAAACCTATAAAACGACATCCATGACGACTTTTATGACACAGTGCATGGCCGCCATTTTGGAATCCAAAATGGTAATCATTTTCGAAATCTGCGCCCCCAATAACCTATAAAACGACATCCATGACGACTTTTATGACATAGTGCATGGCCGCCATCTTGGATTCCAAAATTGTCATCATAAAAAAAAATCTTAAATAAAAAAAAAAACAATATTATAAATGTGTAACAAACCGAGCACTTTCATTTGATACCAAACTCGACCATACTTTCTTGCAATTAAAATGACCAGAATAGCAAGACCCCCCACAAATGGCTTTTTAGCATTTTAAGGTATTCTAGCTCAATAACCTCTTGTTCGAGCCTGCTCAAAAATTAATGACTAAAATATAATGCCCTCAACTACACGTTTACCCAATTTCATTGAAATTAGAACGAATTCACTTAAGTTCTTGAGTATCAAATATCTTCTTATAGTCCAGCTTAAAAACATCGAAATGCCGGGACGTGCCGCTAGCCAGCCGCGTGATCCAAGTCGAATGTAAGAACTTCGCTTCGCTCGCTCGTTCGATAAACATGTTATAAACGCTGACAAGATTATTTGGCTTTCGCCATGTTACGGATTTTCTGTTCGAGTGAAAAAAACTGTTCACTTTCCATACCTGAATGAGCCCACTCAACAAAAATACAAAAAGTTTAGGTACCATGTGTTTTGTCGGAGGGTTGTAGGTTGTAGGTAAGTAATATTGTAAGCGTTATTTTATCATGATTATATTGAAACGACCGAATTAACAGCTGTGTCATTAAAACTGTAAAAGTATTACGCCGAGTAAAATCATTCATATCATTATTATAAAAGTGAATATGTAAAAGTAACAGTCACTGACCCGAGCACAGCTGTTTGCAGCCACGCCATCGCCATGATGCTGCTGCGTTACAACTAATAGAAATATTAACACAGAATTAATATAACAGGCATCGCCAGGAGAGATTGCACACACAGCTACAGAGTAGTAACGAATACAGAGTGAATGCAATTATCCGTACACGTAGGTAAGAGCGTTTTCACATTGTCCGATCCTATATCGGAAGTAGGATCCTATCCTACATATACGTAGGTAGGTATAGTCAGGCCGCGGGGACGCGCCCGGGCGCCGTTTTATTAGCGGTCACGCACACTACATCAAGTATTATGCCTACACATACGCACATAAACAAACATTATCGGTCCGACAGCTGATGGGGACTCCGACATGGCTGGATTTATCGGAAGCGCCGCACCGATATCGGATGTCGGAAGGCGCCTGTGACAAAAACAGCTGCAAGAGGAGAGTGTCATTGGCATTATCATCCGCCTTTTTGCGTTATTTATCGTTTTTAACCGACTTCCAAATCTCAAAGAAGGAGGTTATCAATTCGGTTGTATGTTTTTTTAATATTTTTTTTTTATATGTTTGTTACTCCATATCTCCGTCATTACTTTTTTGATTGAATGTATATGCATACAGATTGATCCCGTTTTTATCAAAACCTAGTTCTGATGATGGAATCCATGAGGAATCGAGGGAACTCCTCAAATCTTAAAGGCATATATATAGTGATTTTTTGGTTTTTATCAAAAAATCAAGCATATTCACCCAAAAAAGTGACATTTGATGAAGTGGAACTGCTGATGATGATCAGAACGGAACTCTTTAACGACGCATAGTTCACGGTTGGCGATTTGTCCTCTTCGTTATGTTTGTTAAGCAAGTTAAGTTTTTAAGCCACATTTTTGTCAAGCTCGAGTTCTGATGATGGGATCCATGAGGAATCAAGGGAACTCCTCAAATCTTAAAGGCATGCGTATAGAGATTTTTGTATTTACATCAGAAAATCAAGCATTTTCATTAAAAACTGTTGCATTTGATGAAGTGGAACTGCTGATGATGATCAGAACAGAACTCTTAAACGACGCATAGTTCACGTTTGGCGATTTTTCCTTTTCTCGACTCGGACCCGGTCTCGGACCCGGACCTTGACCCAGAAAACCACTATGATACCTTAACTAAATAAACAACTATGATTACCTACCATAAAATTAATGTAGGTATAAAGTACGATGATGCCAATCTTACTAGCCCCTCCCGCTTAAACCCCCGTACACCGCACGGCATGCGCCATTAAGTGGGTTAGGTTAGGTTTGAACTGCGATCCTCACAGAACCGAACAAGGATTAGGTTAGGTTAGAACTGCGAGCCTTACAGAAACGAAATGCTACTTGAAAAGTGGGTTTGATTAGGTTCGAACTGCGATCCGCACAGAACCGAACTGCTATCTGAGGAGTGGGTTAGGTTAGGCTAGAACTATGACCCTCATGGTTCCTCTTCACGATGGGCCAACGCCGGCCACTCCAAGGGACGCATTTGTGCGTTAGAGGGAGCAAGTGATATTGCTACCTCATTCTACCACATGGCTGCGTCCCTTGGAGTGGCCGGCGTTGGCCCATCCTGTAGAGGAGCCATTATACAAAAGCGCATGCTAGTAGAAAAGTGGGTGGTTTTACCTCCTTTTCTACATAGTGTACCATCTACAATAATCTTTCATCGGCCCCCATGGAAGTCGGTTTTTTTTTTCTTAACCCTTAACATGGCAAGACATGAAATAATGTATCCACCTATCACGTAGGATGTTTTTGGGGATAGTAATGAGTAAAAAAGTACAATATTTAAGAAAAAAAAATTAAAAGCATTCTGAAAGTAGGGTTTTCAGGACGTCCGTTAAAACGGATATTACCACGAACCTTATATATTGATTGCTCCCAAGGTTGTCCTAAAAAACGGACAATGCCGTTATGCAGTTTAAAAATATATATTTTTTTAAAGAATTACAGGGCAAGAAAATTTAAAACTATTTCAATAACTTTAGTGAATGTTTGAAAAAAATTTTTAATTCGATTACTAAGAAGAAAAAACTTATGGGAAACATAATAATACCATATTTACTTCTAGTGCTGATGTGTAAAACGACCCAAGTACAGGTATATTAAACAAAAAATATACATTTTAAAGCTACGTATACATGGAAAATAGGCTCATAAAGCTAGTTACACATTATAATTATTGTTGTAATATTACTTTACTTAAATGACCACACCGTTTATCACTATGGTCTCACAGTTTTGTATGTCTTGCTTGTTTTCTTATTACCCGAACTATCTGGAACCAAAGCTGGTGGTAGAGTGTAGCTGTAGTTCCAGTAAAAGTTTAGATATTTTTCAGTCTCAATGGCCTCTGGCAACATTTTGGGAATATATGGTTCCTCCTTGGCGAGAACCAGAGTCTTATCTATACCATGCTCCCAGACCGCAGGCTTTAGTTGGCGGTGCTTGACATCATCAGCTATAATAATATGTTCTTGTACCCTAGTAGAAATGCTTTGCTTCGTCTGCCCGACATATGAAAGACTAGATTCGAAATTAGCTATTTACTCTCCTGAATTTCGTAGAGATTACATTTTACAGGCCTCAGGAACAGTAGCATCTTCATCATCGACTTGAAATAGGTTTTAACCGTAGGACATTTCAAGACGTGTCAATAATTTGGATACTAAAGCGAATTATGCGCTTAATGGCGAGGAATTAAGTTTTGTAGATGGAGTACGAGGACAGGTCGTGTTTAGGTCATCAGGTCGATTATTATTATTATGAACAACTTTTTTTCCCACAAGGACAACGTTAGACTTCGAAATTATATTTAATTACAGACAGTGCCATTCACAATGAAGCGCACTAAACTTGAATAGCATGACAATAGGAATAAAAGCACGCGTGTTCATAAATGAACATATATTTGTCCATTATATTTGACATCCTCTTAGAAAGTGACCTGGCTGAAAAAGAGTCAGATTGGGGCAAGGCAGATGTACAATCTGCCTCTAGTAAAATTTCGTCACTGTCGTCTTTTTTGTTATCTCACTCTTTTGAGTCAGATGGTGGAATCACCTGAAATTAAAATGTACTTATGTATAACGTAATTCCAACGCAACAATAGCCTATAAATCGACGATAAATGAAAAAAAGTATATACTCTATGTATGGCAATGTCCGTTTTCTGTCACAGTCTTGTCTCCGCATAAGCCGGCACTGTCCGTTTTTTAGGACGTGCTAAATGGTACTTTGTTACCAGTACTATCGACAATGTCACAAAAATGGGACAAGATATATTTCGCAATTTTTGACTTAGAATTAATCTATGATTTAATGAGCTTTATATAAAATAACAATGTCTAACTCATATAGTAATAATATCAACAGAAAGAAAACACTTTGGCTATTTACTTTATATTCTATGGTGTCAGGAACATACTCTGTCGCAAATTCAGCGAATTTCAAATTTCAACTGCAGCCTGCGCATAAACCTAATTTTGTCTGATATTGTCTTAAACTAGGAAAAAAAGTACAATTCTCGCACTTTCTTTAACGTACTTTCTTTTCTAGCCTGCACTTAGTGTTTAAACTTGGCGCCACATTTAGTACCTGTACTAAAAAAGTGACACAAACGCTTTAAGGGTTAAAAATTATTTAGTAATTGATTTATTAAATGCATAAATAAATGCAGAAAACCACATATATCATACATTTTACTTCCTTCCGACATCCGATGTCAGATCGGACAATGTGAAAACGCTTTAATGGCGCGAGCGAGTCGCACGGGCGATGATAACAAAATGACATCGTTTAGAATTTTAGATTTTGACATCAAAATGTTTGTGCCATCCACATTAACATTACTAACAGATGGACAGACGGGAAACCGAAATTACGAGGGATCCTAGTAGACTACGGAACCCTAAAAATATCCCATTAACTGCTCTATTAAAGTATTTTATTGGTCATAATAGTTATGAATGGCTTACAATACAAGTACATTGTTGTACGTGCAGCGATAATGATGCACGTTTTTTACAAGAACTACATTTTATCAAACATCAAACATCAACATTTATTCAGCAAATTGGCCACAAGGGCACTTTTACACGTCAACATTGAATTTACATAAAAGCAAAAATA
The DNA here is from genome assembly GCF_963556715.1 of Cydia fagiglandana. Taxonomy (NCBI): domain Eukaryota; kingdom Metazoa; phylum Arthropoda; class Insecta; order Lepidoptera; family Tortricidae; genus Cydia; species Cydia fagiglandana. Next base: position 229,444 of record NC_085950.1, on the reverse strand, counting down.
ATAACATCAACAATTTGATAAAATAAAACTAACAATTCAATCTAACGTATTACAATTACTAAGAGATGTATATGGTCTCTTAATGTCGAATTACATACAAAATACAGATAAAAAAACACACGAAAAAAAGAAATTTGTCAGAACGCAACCTGTATTAATGAAAACCTCTATAATTGACACAACGATTTTTTGAGCCTCGTTAATTGACACGACCTGCTTAAATGAAAAACCTGGTTAACTGACAAAAACTGGCCGGTCCCTTGAGATTTTAATTATCCAGGTTCCACTGTACATACAAAATACAGATAAAAAAAACACAAAAAAATCTGTAATATTTAGAGGTGTAAATGTCTCTAGGTGTCAGAACTATAAGATTATATAGTTTATCAAGTTATCCTTAGAGATGTATAGGGTCTCCAAGAGTTAATATCCTGTATAATTAATACATTCATTAAGAGAAAAGAAACATACGAGAACAGAATGAGGCGTCTCACTGTAATTAATTAATAAAAAATAAGTTACTAAGTATAATAGCTCGTGTTAGCTTAAACAGACCAGTTTATGATTACAGCTGCCGTGTAGCATCGTTTAACCGACTTTTCTATTATGAACGTAATAATAACGGGAAGCAGCATGTACCTACCTACTTATACGTACTTTACTGGCTCAGTGACCCAAAAAGGATCTTGGCCTCTGACACAAGAAATTGTATAATAATAAGCCCGCAGGGCAGCTTGTGGCGAGCTGTTGGGGAGTAACGACCCCACGGACCCGAGTGCTCCCGAGAGTCGGTCAGGGTCTCCGTCTCCGGCGTGTCTTCGTCGGTCGGAGTGGACCCCAAGGGGACCCGTAGGACTCTCAGCTCTGGCTTGCCTTCGTTGGCCGTCCAGAGAGGAGTCGCTAGAGCTATATGCTCCAAGGGTGGAAGTGTTAAAGGGCATAACGCCGCGAGTAACTTCGGAGAAAGCGCAGCACCACCTCCCGACACCCCTGAGCCACTCACGCCGGTGTTGCGCCTGGCCGTCTTTACGATGGCGCATCAGGTGCCCATCTAACGAGTGGCGAGTCACCGCCTGCCTCGATAACACTGTATAACACAATGTTATGGCAGGTGTCCGAAACTTAGCAATAGCCTTATTTTCCACCCAAATTTAAACCATAGACCAGGACTCTTTCCATTTTTCTATAATAGCTCCCAATGCCTGCTGAAACCGGTTTACGGGTATCTATTTATGCACCCGTGAATGGGTTCCAGCAGGCGTTCTACATGACATCAAAGCTCTCCAAATGGCCTCTACGTGTTGGATCTATATCACCATGCACGCCTTATAAATGACCGGGCTTAAAAACCCGAGAGTTTGTAACGGAGATACAAATAATAATAAACCCCCAGGGCAGCTTGTGGCGAGCTGAATGGGAAGTGACGTCCCTTGGGTCCCATACCCCCGAGAGTCGGTCAGGCCCCTCTCTCCGGCTTGCCTTTATTGGCCGGCTGGAGTGAACACTGAGCAGGGGCCGCAGGACTCTCACCTCTGGCTTGCCTTAACCGGCCGTAGAGTGGGGTGTCAGAGCTATATGCTCGCAGGGTGGAAGTGAAATTTGCCTAAGACGCGAGTTGGCACAGTGGCTGCTTACAGCCACTGGGTAGAAAGCGGTGCACACCTCTCCACACCCTGAGCCACTTACGCGATGTTGTCCCCTTGTCGCTCCGTGCGAGCGACCGTTTTCGGGGACCCATATTGTGAGTTGGCCAGTCATGCACCAACTGCCTATTTTTCGTGTTTTTATAACATATGATCAAGGCAGGTGCCATAGTTTCTTCCATAGTCCCAGTTACCAGTGCATTAGCATCTCAACCCAATAGCCCAGTTTTAAGGGAGCGAAGTAGGTAAGAGAAGAACAGAAGAAATTCGTGCTATCTTACTTAATGATGACATTGTGCAATCGGTTCTCCACCATGTGTTTACATACTAACAGCCTGCAAATATGTAAGGTCGAAGCTGAGGCTATATACAACTCGTGGGCAGAACCACGGCCGTAACACGCGAGGCGAGCACCTCCTGCTATTCCTGCGCTGCCGACTGGCCAAGGCTCGGAAGTCACTCGGTGTCATGGGTGTACAAATTTATAACACACTTCCAAAAGAAGTCATTAACTCGGCTAGTGAGGCAATATTTGTAACTAAAAAATGTTAATTGGTTTAGCTTGTTACACTATTATACTATTATATGTGAATTTATGTTAAGAATTTAATTAATATTATTTATAAGAACTGAACATAATGTAAAAATGTAACTACTTAATAATTTAAGCTAGTGGTAAATTGATAATTATGTAATGTATAAAGCTTTGTGACGTGTAAAATTATTTATGATTTTATAAATAAATATCTCGATCGTCTCAATCTCAATCGTCATATATGCAAGGATTCGTCACTGTAAGAATAGAAATAAAAAATGCATCTTAAGTTCTACATACGCACCGGTTCTCGTATATATATTGTTTAAAGAGAAAAAAAAAAGCAAGGAAAGAAACTCTCATTTCATGCATCATTACATTTGGCATCAATATGTTAATCACTTAAACACCTTTGTTAAATGCATTTATAAAGCCTTGTGACGTGTAAAATTATTTATGATTTTATAAATATGACGGAGGCACCAGCAGCAGCAGCATGGGTTTGTACACAGGATGGCGGGTGGGCGTAGTATCTCAATGTATTACTTCACAGCTAACTCAGTATGCTACCAGTGCATGAAATAAACTTTCGGACTTGTTAACCATACTAGTGCCTACTAAAATGTCTAGTCGCTATTGGGATGTATTTGGATTGCACTCAAATAAAAGGATCACAAAAAATCGTTCAAGTCTTTATTCACATCAAACTAGGCCGGCTCCAACCGTACACCTCTGACCTGAGAAGATTTAGCCCTTTATGGGACCGGCAACAAACTCAGCGGGACACATGGGTCAATTTCACCAAACGAGCATTTTTATCTAATTTCCATGGAATTTTGAAATACCAACATTACACAAAAAAAAATATGCTGAGAATTTGATAAAAAATATAATAAATATTAATTTTCTTATGGGATAAAAATATTCATAAAACTATAAAAGTTATTTAAATTTAAAATTTTGGTCAGGGCACGGGAATTAGTGTGTCCATGGAAATTAGATTTTACTAGGACGGAAATTAGAACACGGCACGGGAATTGTTTTCTTAACTTATTTTGGTACTTAAAACTATTATTTATGTATATTTTAATCTACAATAATATACTGCAACCATACTGAAGTGGCATCGGACATATTTACCTTCTTTAATTTTATTTTCGTACGACAAATCTACGAAAGTATGTTACACTAAAAACTACGTATTTGACTAATCCTTTCCTTTATTTTAATGGCAACTAATCTCTCTTTCTTAGTAAAATGTACATATTTCAAAACAATACTTTGAGTAGTTTCGTAAACTTGTCCGCCTTTACATACAAAACTATTCATTAAAAAGTGTCACTATGTATCTGCATGTAGATAGGTACAAGGTGTATGATACTAAGAAATAGGAAATTATAGTCTTATAGGAAATGATACTAAGAAATAAATAGGGGCACAGTGAGAAGAAGTTATTGTGTAAGTTAATCTGAAGAAATCGAATATGCTGCCTTCATAAATTAATAACCCAAAAAATTGTTTGAACACATATGAGGTAAGGTGGGGTAAGACTATCACCGGGGTAAGACTATCACTTGTATGGAATCCTCATACTGTTAGTCTTGCCCCGATCAAAATAAACTAAGTTAGTCTTACCCCGCCTTACTTTACACATAGGTATACGGGGTGTCTCTGCCCTGCGGGAAAATCTTCAAAGTGTAGGTTGGTTAAGTAATTTCTCAAAAATATCATAATTAGAGGGCGGAGTACCGGTGGCAAATTTCACACAAAAGGTATGGAGTCGTTTTTATAATTATTATTTTAGGCTTGAATAATAAAATTATTCATTTACCTAATGTACTTAGTATGGTACCTACTCGTAATTTGGAAGTAAGTACTTAACATTTATTTTCATAAATCGATTTCAGGAACACCTAAATGTTATGTCGTAAATGTTTTGGGTTATTTTTCAATTTCTTTTAACAAAGTCACCATTCAAGGATATAATATTTTTTACCATATGCAACCTAATTCTTCTTTCAAGTCCTTAAACATGCAACCATGACATCGGTAGATGTAGAGCGATCGTTCTCCACTCATAAATGGATCTTCAATAAATTAAGAAACCGATTCACTCCGAAAAACCAGGAACATGTGGCCATAGTCCAGTCATTTTATAACATGCATACGCACTTAAGTGTAGATTGTGAGGAGGACCTCGAACACATAATTCCAGTCCTCAATTGTAATTGAATGGTCTTGAAAATAATATATCGTTTGGCAGGTATAACTTCTTAGTCTAGTATTTAGTACCTAATGATAATGTTTTGATAAGAAAACATATTATTATGTATTATAGATATTAACAACATATTACATTATATTTGTATGCTCGTATGATAATTTCTATAAGTTCCTAAAAATTATTATGCAAAATTAATCATTTATTCGTTATTTATTTAATCATAAGAATACTTAGGCGACTCCATACATTTAGTGTGAAATTTGCCACCGGTACTCCGCCCTCTAATCATAATCTTCCTAAAAAAACTTGCTTACAAAATACCCCCTGGCACTGACTAAAATAACCGACTTGGTTTCACATTACATCCCAAAACTTTTTTGTAGTAGAGTAGAAGAACTGCGTTGCAAGATTTGCATCTTTTTATATGAATTGAAATGATCCCATCTCTTTTTGTAGGCTGTCCTTCTTTTCGGGTAAACATACCCATACCATACTGATATTACTGATACTATGTATATACATATCATAATACATCTTTATTCATACTCACATCGTCCATCGTAGTGTACCTTTACTTTCCCTACTAATTGTAAGAACTAAAAGGTAACGTTGTTATCGCATATATTTCTATAGGATTACAAACTTAATTATGCAGTTATCTTTAGAACGTGACTAATATTGCAGTATTTTTAGATTTTTATTGGCTTAAAAAGCTAAAACCTAATTACGTTTCAAATTTGGAACTTGTGGGTATGCTAGAGGTACCTTAAAATAATATTGATTGAGAGTGATTGTGCCAGTGACAAAACTAAAGGGATTTTAAAGTGTATTAATTCTTAGACTACATGCTCAAATTAAATGTTATTTAGATAGAATGTTATTGAGATTTGATGGTACGGCCGTGCCACGTTGTTTTGCTCGACTTGGCGGCGGCACTGCCGTGCCCCCAGATCCTTTGTCCTTCTTCAGGCCTCAAACTATCTCCATGCCAAATATGTATTATCAAGATGATATTGTTTCAGCGGCTTAAGCGTGACGAGATAACAGACAGACAGACAGAGATACTTTCTCATTTATAATATAGTAAGAATAGGATATATTAATTTTTCTTGTACCTATTAGAAAAGCTAATTTATAACAACTAATCTATTAAACGAGCAATTCTTGTATATATTTCGGGGATCTAGGAAACAGCTCTAAAATTTGATCATATATGGGCGTTTTCTGGGATGAAAAATCGATCTAGCTAGGTGTCTCTGGGAAAACGCGCATTTTTGAGTTTTTAGGTAGGTATAAGTTTTCCGAGCAAAGCTCGGTCTCCCAGATATTTAAACTTTATACGGCTTACGCTGTCAGCTGTCAAATTTACAAAATAAAACCATTGTAAATTTGATTCATTTTGTTTCATGTAACCTTAGGTACGGGTATGATAATATGTAATAATTCCAAAAATAGTTTTGTGTTTATATAATATTTTAATGTTATAATATGATAAATGAATAAGGTAAGGTGGCGCAAGACTAACAGTACGAGGATTCCATACAAGTGATAGTCTTACCCCAGTGTCGTCTTACCCCACCTTACCTTACGTATTAAAATTGCCCGTATTATTCGGGTCCACCCTGTAAGTATGTACTATAGTACTTATACTAAAAAACCGTTCATAGATTTTTGTACATTCTCTGAGATTTCCTTAAATGTAAAATAGAAAGATATACGTCATATTATTATTACATATAATATATATTCAATGCCAATATATATATGTAATAATAATATGACGTAAACATTGCCAATTAACTTACAGTGCCCCCAATTAAAAATTTATTGACAATAAATGTAATACTTTCTAATTCCCGTGCCACTTAATCAGCTGTTTTAGGTAAATATTCTATGGGAATTAGGGCACGGAAATTAGAATTCGTAATAAAAAAATTCGCCAAAAATTTAAATCGTGTTTAACCAAACTGTTATGTTATCGCTTACATAAAGATACATAAAGGGCTCCTAAATATGACAATTGTTTTTGAAAAGCTATGTGGGAAATAAAATTTATAAGGGGCATCGAAATTAGAAAAAAATTGTCGCCCACCCGGATTCCGAAATACTTATGCGATTTGCTCGATCACGCCGCGGCTTGACGTACATCCGCTTGCTTTGAGAATCGGCCGAATACTGCCAGTACAGGTGAGGCGGGACACGAGGCGGTTCAGATACAGACGTCGGCTGTGAGAGCCCTTTGAGTTTTGCCGACGAAATTTTACTCGCGCGCTCGGACAAAATTTAAACTTCGATCACGAGTTATTTACCACAATGAAGTTAATAGTGTATGTGCTCAGTGATAGTAAATATCATCTAGTTTAAGTATTTGACACTAAATTAGTGATACTAATGTAGAATTTTTCGTAGGATTTTTCATTATGCTCAAAAGTAGATTCCGGACAGGGCACGGGAGTAGTAATTTGAGCCTTTAGGTATTTTTAAGTGTACTCTAAAAACCAAATAATCAGTGAATTCATATGGAACCCGGTGTGAAAGTGTGGCTTCTTTATGTAAAAAAAAAATGGTAAGTATTATTTGATGCTAACCCGCGATTTTCATCACGGACAGAAAAAAAATCGTGTTCAGAAATTGACCCACATCTTTTCAAAACAACACTTCTCTTTATTTTACAAAGGTAAGCTTCTAATCACACGTAAGAAATCAAAATAACACTTGGAATAAAACACTTAGCTAAATGGTTAAAGAATGTTGGATTCTATAAGCTTTCAGAATAATCCTTCAGGTATAAGCCTTCAGGAACGTGGCGAATTAGGCACGAGGTTGGCTAACGTCCGATTTCTAGCGCGGTCCGATCAAGTCTGATTACGGAGCCTCACCGCTCCCGCCTTTTAAGTCGAGCAGGCACACCTGCTCGACCGGTCCACCAACATAACGACAAAACTACCAACTCGTGCCTACCTTCACCCAAGAGAACCCTCTTGACGTTCCAAAGCCTTCTACCTGTCATCTTAGTTCAACAACACGCCAATAGATGGCGTTACTCTCTACGCAACATTATGAATTTCGTTACAACCCAGTAATACGTAGCCAAACATTGCTAATCGACTTTATACAGGCGTCTTTATCTATGAACTGTAACGCTGCAATACGTCCTTCTGGAGTCACGCTCCGACACGGCCGTCCTGCGGTACACACGTCCTCGTGTGTGGGTGTATGCATTTGTTTCTGAAACAAGATACACAGCACAGTATCATATCGCTCGGTCACTCCTGACCAACAATTTGGGTCTCATTCATCATCGAATAAAATCAATGATCACGTGTGATTCTTATTGCTCGGCTAACCTGACCAATTATACGGTCGGGGTAGATAAAACAAAAACAGGATCACCAAAGACAGTCTTTCAATTAATCTAGATCTAATGATCGCAACAGCAATGGTACAAATGTCATCATCATCTCAGCCATAAGACGTTCTCTGCTGAACATAGGCCTCCCCCTTGGACCTCCATTCGTATCGGTTGGAAGCCACCCGCATCCAGCGTCTGCACAAATGTACTGTGTTTAAATTACACTCGTTAAATCTATAAAGCTCACAATGACCACCGTCATCATGAACTCATGTTCGGACCACCATCCGATCATCTCGCAATGCTACACTCACAATGACCACCATCATCATGAATGCATGACCGGACCACCATCCAATCATCTCGCAATGCTACACTCACAATGACCACCATCATCATGAATGCATGACCGGACCACCATCCAATCATCTCGCAATGCTACACTCACAATGACCACCATCATCATGAATGCATGACCGGACCACCATCCGATCGTCTAGCAATGCTACACTCACAATGACCACCATCATCATGAATGCACGACCGGACCACCATCCGATCGTCTAGCAATGCTACACTCACAATGACCACCATCATCATGAATGCATGACCGGACCACCATCCGATCGTCTAGCAATGCTACACTCACAATGAAGACCATCATCATGAATGCACGACCGGACCACCATCCGATCGTCTAGCAATGCTACACTCACAATGACCACCATCATCATGAATGCATGACCGGACCACCATCCGATCGTCTAGCAATGCTACACTCACAATGATTACCATCATCATGAATGCACGACCGGACCACCATCCGATCGTCTAGCAATGCTACACTCACAATGACCACCATCATCATGAATGCATGACCGGACCACCATCCGATCGTCTAGCAATGCTACACTCACAATGATTACCATCATCATGAATGCACGACCGGACCACCATCCGATCGTCTAGCAATGCTACACTCACAATGACCACCATCATCATGAATGCATGACCGGACCACCATCCGATCGTCTAGCAATGCTACACTCACAATGATTACCATCATCATGAATGCACGACCGGACCACCATCCGATCATCTAGCAATGCTACACTCACAATGACCACCATCATCATGAATGCATGACCGGACCACCATCCGATCGTCTAGCAATGCTACACTCACAATGATTACCATCATCATGAATGCACGACCGGACCACCATCCGATCGTCTAGCAATGCTACACTCACAATGACCACCATCATCATGAATGCATGACCGGACCACCATCCGATCGTCTAGCAATGCTACACTCACAATGACCACCATCATCATGAATGCATGACCGGACCACCATCCGATCGTCTAGCAATGCTACACTCACAATGATTACCATCATCATGAATGCACGACCGGACCACCATCCGATCGTCTAGCAATGCTACACTCACAATGACCACCATCATCATGAATGCATGACCGGACCACCATCCGATCGTCTAGCAATGCTACACTCACAATGACCACCATCATCATGAATGCATGACCGGACCACCATCCGATCGTCTAGCAATGCTACACTCACAATGATTACCATCATCATGAATGCACGACCGGACCACCATCCGATCGTCTAGCAATGCTACACTTAGCAACACCAGCCGATGACGCAGACCAAACGCACGCCACCACGTGTGGCCGCACAGCAACGGAAAAGAACATAAAAATCTACTTCCGGTGTTTTACGCCTACGTCTACGCTTGGTAAGTGTAATCTGACTGACTGTAATTGAGCATTATGAACTGCACGATCACACATTTTAACCATTACAACTACAATAGACAGTAACTTCGCTCGGTTATTCTGACCGTGCGCACTTGAGACCTTGTGACAATGTGTATTGAAACTCACAACTCCAAATGATCGCATTTAATCTCTATTCAAATGGTATACCAACTATACCATACACATTAAATTTCAACATCCATTGTCACAAAATTATCTTAAATCAACATCAAATAGGTAGCGCCGCACCAACGGCTCATCTTACTTTCGCTTTCTACTTTAGCTTTAAAGAGAAACTCGCTCAAGAGTTCCAATCTGAAGTAAAACAACTCAAAATAACCCCAACGAAATGTGAACTGCTCACCAGATAATAAAGTATGATGCACGTGTCCAAGTCAAAGGTCGTGGTGGTGAAGACCAACCCAAGCACGAAGGCTGACGCTTTCCGCCTTGCAGTTGCCGTTACTGTGGCTGATGGCGAGATGCACGATGTGGTTTATCGTAGCTGGCTGTTACTGAAATCATCATTTGCACGGTATCAGTTCTATCATGTATGTAGCTTAAACTCCAAGGTTTTTGAAATGCCCTAGTAGCGCACACAAAAGGCATGTTACCAATGGATACAGGACTTTAAAAAACTCAGAATATGATTTAAACTTCAATGAGTGTGTTTTATTTTACTCCATGAACAAACACATATTTCAAAAATGAGTAACAAGGTAAAAGGGCCAATACGAAAAGTGACAGCTAATTGGTTATGTTCGACTGTTATGCTTCGCCATTACACTCAAAATAAAATTCACTAATAAACAATCAGAACGAAACATGTCCTTTTATTTCCAAATCTCCAGCACAGACGATACTGCACAGCTGCTTCTGTGTTACAGACGTGATGGCGACCCTGCTCAGGTTGCAGCGCACTGTAACATTAATTTTCAAATGCGTAGCTCATGTTTTCAAAGTATGCACGATTTGTTATCTATCACGGCATTACGGGCAATTACTTGTCGCAGCTTATTAATTACAAAACGATACAAAGGATGTCATAATTCTTAATATGAACATTTTCTACCAGTTCATTTCTATTTTCATTAAAAATCCATTTTTGAGGGTAGATTCAGAAGTGAGCGATGAAATAATATCACATCGTGATAGCCGATAGTTGGTTTTAGTTAAGAATATGGATTTCGCAACAAAATAACTCAAGATCACTTTGTTTAAATGGATTATAAATTATAAGGAAACGTGGCGATAGCAGAGATAACGTCACGTCACGACTGCTCTGTTCGACTGTCTCAATCATAATTCACAATTTCACAATAATTCACATCAAATAACATAATGAACTGCACTCACCTTTCAATTAAGGTTAGACACGTGAGCTTACCATTACCACGTGTCTCGTTGTAGGTCACCAAAAAAACACCGTAAATACACCGCACTCCCACGTGGCTCTGTAAGCAATACATGAGACTCGGCATCCCACTTCTGATGACGGAGGCACCAGCAGCAGCAGCATGGGTTTGTACACAGGATGGCGGGTGGGCGTAGTATCTCAATGTATTACTTCACAGCTAACTCAGTATGCTACCAGTGCATGAAATAAACTTTCGGACTTGTTAACCATACTAGTGCCTACTAAAATGTCTAGTCGCTATTGGGATGTATTTGGATTGCACTCAAATAAAAGGATCACAAAAAATCGTTCAAGTCTTTATTCACATCAAACTAGGCCGGCTCCAACCGTACACCTCTGACCTGAGAAGATTTAGCCCTTTATGGGACCGGCAACAAACTCAGCGGGACACATCTTTTCAAAACAACACTTCTCTTTATTTTACAAAGGTAAGCTTCTAATCACACGTAAGAAATCAAAATAACACTTGGAATAAAACACTTAGCTAAATGGTTAAAGAATGTTGGATTCTATAAGCTTTCAGAATAATCCTTCAGGTATAAGCCTTCAGGAACGTGGCGAATTAGGCACGAGGTTGGCTAACGTCCGATTTCTAGCGCGGTCCGATCAAGTCTGATTACGGAGCCTCACCGCTCCCGCCTTTTAAGTCGAGCAGGCACACCTGCTCGACCGGTCCACCAACATAACGACAAAACTACCAACTCGTGCCTACCTTCACCCAAGAGAACCCTCTTGACGTTCCAAAGCCTTCTACCTGTCATCTTAGTTCAACAACACGCCAATAGATGGCGTTACTCTCTACGCAACATTATGAATTTCGTTACAACCCAGTAATACGTAGCCAAACATTGCTAATCGACTTTATACAGGCGTCTTTATCTATGAACTGTAACGCTGCAATACGTCCTTCTGGAGTCACGCTCCGACAAATAAATATCTCGATCTCAATCTCAATAGTCATATATGCAAGGATTCGTCACTGTAAGAATAGAAATAAAAAAATCATCACATACGCACCGGTTCTCGTATATATATTGTTTAAAGAGAAAAAAAAGCAAGGAAAAAAAAACTCTTTCATTTCATGCATCATTTACATTTGGCATCAATATGTTAATCACTTAAACACCTTTGTTAAATGCATTTTTTGCCGGGTAAAAACTGCATTTATGTCTCGTTCTTGCTTTTTTGCCAATTCGTAATGCTAAAATTACCAATATGTCACAATGCCGCCAGCAATCCTTGGTTCCATTAACTTCATTAGCTTATTTTAGATTTAAGCTAGATATAATTAATTTTAGTAGTACCACCACCTTGTAATGTTACCTTATAAGACAATATATGCGGTTATTCACTACAGTAGTACAAGACTACATCAACTACGTGTATTACAAGCCATTAGAGATAGTCAAATTTTGACAGAGTTATTCTTTAAGAAGTTTTATAAATATCACGAGTGTATTTGCTTTATTGTCTTTGTTCAGTTCCTTCTGCCAAACATGTCAGTTTGCATACAATTTTTATCGATACTTTCCAAACACTTCATAATAAATATGTACTTTGCGTTACATTTTATTAAATGTAAAAGGGTTTTAGTGGTATTCCACTAAAACCCTACCATATTTGCATATGATAAAAACAGGATTTACCTGTAAGTAGTCTTAAACATCCACCTGCACCACTTCATTCTCTAAAATTTCAATGAACTAATCGCTCGGTAGGCGCTCATTGATTGAGAGATAAGAGGCAAAAGGTGCATGATAACCATCAAACCATTATGTTTAAGAGTACTCGCAGCTCGAGATATAACCTGGGTGCGCCAAGCCCATAGCCACGACTCAATGACTTTTTCATAATCCACAGAAAGATGGTTTGCCGTGGCCCTCTGGGTTATAGTGTAACGGACCCGGTGACTATAGAATCACATTTACGATGGCAGCGGGGGCCACACGTGAAATTTATGTTAACGAGTCCAATTACGCTTGCTGTCATTCAACGCAATGTTCGCAATCTTGCCTATTATTTATTCGCCTCTTAGTTTGTCACTCTTTAGCACCACCCAGGGGACACGTGCAGGGTTGTGGTAGGTATGCTCCTGCGGACGCGAGTAACATTTGTCCCCCTTCTTACTGTTATGAAAACAGTGAAAGCTTCTTTTGTCGGCAACAACCGCTGCCCAACGTTTCCTCTGTCAAAGGAGATGTTAGTCCTGTCAGTCACGTTTCCAAATGTTGGCAAACGTGTTACGAGGAACAAAGTGCAAATAAGAGTCGAGCTAAGCTAACTCGGCACCATTTTCAATAATGCAGTGTAAAACGTGTCACACTTTCACTGTACACTATCAAACGTGATGCAGAGTTAATTTAGCCCGACTTATAAGGTATATATTTTTCACGGTCTTTAGAGATATGGAACGACAAGCCCGCGTGAAGACAATGCGCGCGCCATCACAAATACAGGAATTATCGCGCGCGCACTACGTCTGTATAAGACGGATACGCGCACGCCGTAAAGCCTAAAACGTCACTCCTACTCTTTTCCCCGTGCCCCGCGTGACCCTACTTTTGCCGGATCTCACACGCAATGTAGGAACGTTGTATCGTAACGTGAATTTGTGAGTACTTATTCCATTTTTACTTTTCGCCCGTGCAAGCGGAACCATATCAATTAGATGTTTATGAATATAGGCAATTATTAATAATAATTTTATTTCAATATTTAAATTAAATATTGAAGGTTTTATAATTAAAAAATATATAAAAATGTAAATATAATATACAATGTTAATAATTTGTTTTTGTTTTTCAATTGTTCATGACTAATTTATTTTCTAATAAACCTTCAACTTAACATATTGTCAATTTCTTAATATCTTAAAATTTACATTATAAAATAAATTACAAATAAAATAAATAAAATAAAAAGCTTAAACTCTTAAACACTTATACAAACTGTTTTTAAACTAAATACTATTTTGTGCTAATCTAGTAGTGTAAGTGTACAAATTAAGTAACTACGAGGGGTGTTCAAAATATTCTCGGTATGAGAATGAAAACAAACAAGTACGAAAAGTTTGATATTTTTATTTTTCAATATCCTCCCCCCCTATGTTCATCCACTTAAAAGATCGATCAATATTTTTTTTTAATCCCTCATAAAAATATTTTTATTCTTTGGTGTAAAAATGCTCCTCCACTCCCGCCCTCAATGCTTCATCGTCAGAAGAAAAAAATCCACGCAGATGCTTTTTAAGATTGCGGAACAAAAAGAAGTCACTGGGGGCTAAGTCCGGACTATACGGTGGGTGAGTAGCAGTTTCAAACCCACATTCAACAATAGCTGCCTTGGCAATATGAGCAGTATGGACGGGGGCGTTGTCACGCAGAAGCAGAACACCTTTGGTTAACTTTCCTCGCCTCTTTTCTTTGATTGCATCCTTTAATTGACGTAGAATGTTAGTGTAGTACTGTCCTGTGATATTTACACCTTTTTCTTTATAATCGATTAATAATATTCCTTCATTCATTCATTCATTCATTTAAGAGTTAGACTCTTGTCGGTGGAGCGATTTCCATGTATGTCGGTCCTCTGCCTTCTCCTTGACAGCCTGATACGACACGACGTTGAGCTTTTCCTTTACTTGATCTATGTACGTTCTCCTTGGTCTCCCCCTCCGTCTTGTTGCCTCAACTTTCCCTTCAATGATATTTTTGATAAATTCGTCGTGTCGTAGCAGGTGACCAAGCATCTTTCCTCTTCTGTTTTCTATGGTTCTCAACAAACTCCTCTTCTCTCCTACCATGCGTAAAACCTCTTCGTTTGTTTTCTTCTCCGTCCAGCTGACCTTTGCCAATCGACGCCAGCACCACATCTCAAAAGCCTCCAGCCTTTCCCTATCACGTTGCCTCATTGTCCACGTTTCGCTTCCGTACAGTGCTATGCTCCAGATGTACACTTTTATGAGCCTTTTGCGTATATTGCTTGATATTCCAGCTTTAAATAGGCACTTTTTGGTGTTGAAAGCTTTTTTAGCCATCGCTATTCTGGTAGTAATATCCTGTGTACATCTGGAGTCACTAGTAATTAAACTGCCTAAATATTTAAATGATTTGACCTGTTCTATGTTACTATTATTTAAAATTATCGGGTTTTGTCTTTGCTGTCTATTTGAGGTATTATTCGAATTCTGTTTTGAAGTCATAAGTATCTTAGTTTTGCTTATGTTAATTTTTAGGCCAAACTCGTCAAAAACTGTGTTCATTTCATTGAGTAATTCTTCAAGCTGCTTTGATGTAGATGCCATTGCAGCGATGTCGTCAGCAAAGCGAATAAGCGAATATTCCTTCACAATCCCAAAATATCGTGGCCATGACCTTGCCAGCTGAAGGGACGACCTTGAACTTCTTGGGATGAGCTGAACCCTTAATGTGCCACTGCATGGACTCTTGTTTACTCTCTGGATCATAATGATGAACCCAGGTTTCATCTCCAGTAACTATTCTTTGCAGCACCGCATCATCATTTTCACCACACAGGTCAACAACATCGGAACAACACGCTACACGCATGTCTTTTTGAAGCTGAGTCAGCATTCGCGGAACCCATCTTGCACTTACTTTTGACATATTAAGATGGTCATGGATAATATCATGTACGATACCAATAGAAAGATTGGTTACTTGAGCTATAGATTTTACCTTCACTCGACCATCTTCCAATATAAGTTTTTCCACTTTATCAATATTTTCTTGTGAAGTAGCTACTACAGGCCGACCAGGTCTAGGGTCATCTTCAATACTCTCCCTTCCACGTTTAAATTCGCTCGACCACTTTTTGAATGGTAGATAAAGAAGGAGCAGACTCACGGTAAACACAATCCATTTCCACTTTTATGGTTTTTTAATTTTTACCCTGTTTTGTCGAGAATCTTATGACGCATTGATGTTCTAATTTAGTTAACATTGTCAATTCGCACGTGATGTTCATGTTTGTTCAGCAATTGTAGAAAAACAAAAGAACATCTCGGTTCGAATTATACTTTTTTTTAATGTCAATGAATAAACCTTAGTGGCCAGTAACGAAAGAAATTTAAGAAGAGGTTGTAAGATATCAATACCGAGAATATTTTGAACGCCCCTCGTAAGTTAAGGCCAATGTGATGTTTAGCGTCGCATGAAGTAGGTAGATTGCAAAATGAGACGAAAGAAAACTAACCAGAGTAAATTTTACGAAATATACCTAATAAAAAAAAATTAAAAACTAAAGGAAAGACAAGGTCGTGGATCTTTTCTGAGCTGGCAATTAACAGTGGTGAAACGAGTCCTTGATAGGGGTCACTTCCCTGCACTACGTCGCAGAATGTCGAACTTGGATGCGGCCGTCTTAAAAAAAAAGGGTTCCGGATCCAGCACGGGAACCTTCCAGAACGAAGCGGAGCATGCGAATTCAGGTTGGTAGGTTCCGACTCCAACCCCAGACTTGGTCCCTGGAATTCCGGTAAAAATGGCCATTTCAAGAAAAGTCCAATTTTGTACAAGAAGACGCTCACCATGGCCTTAGCTGCATGAAGTGCGTGGGCCGTTTTTCCAGGCATCATGCCATCAATGATGTCATCCGCAGGGCTTTGGTGTCGGCCAATATTCCTTGCGTTTTGGAGCCTCCAGGGTTGTGCCGCACGGATGGCAAGAGGCCTGATGGTCTGACATTGGTTCCATGGCAGAAGGGACGATGCCTCTTGTGGGATGCAACGTGTGTGAGCACATTTGCGCCTTCCCACTTGAGTCTCACTGTCAGGTCTGCTGGGACAGCCGCGGAGTATGCCGCCAAAATGAAACATGCCAAATACTCTGGAACCAATGTACGACTTTGTCCCAGTTGCAGTCGAGACTGCAGGACCTTGGGCTGTGGAGGCTAGGGACTTTGTGAGGGATTTGGGTCGGCGGCTGAGGGACAGGGGGTGCGACCCTCGGTCCGGGTCGTACCTGGTCCAACAGATCTCATTGGCCATTCAGCGCGGTAACGCTGCCAGCGTACTTAATGGGGACATTTGAGCCAGGTACGATTCGTGACGGTTAAATATTGTTTAACTTAGATTTTATAATGACGAAGCCTGTTGCGGATATCATCCTTGGTTGTTTGGGACGAGGCATGTTGCTGATTTGCATTTGCAGCCACGGGACGAAGCCTGCGTTGCGGATTTCTTATTGCAAACATATGTAAGTACATTAAGTTAAATAATAATAAATTAATTTCAATTAAATAACTAACTTATAACCCCAGATATGATCCCTGCGGAAGGGTGCCCATAATGCTAGCTACATTCCCCCGCTGAATAGCATTTCCGGTTCTTTGGCCAAGGAATGAGCCGGCTCTAGGTTCTCTTATACACGTAACCGCAAACACACGTAAGTTTTTTTGTTTCCTCGGCTCTTTCCTTTACAATAAATTCAATCTCCTATTGAATATTTACCCAATGCCCAGTAAAGTCTGCATAAAAGCGGTACAAACGTTGCTCATTGGCAAGGCGTACGAGGACACATCAGAAATACTACTAGAAATAGTCACATAGAAGTTAAGAAAGATTTATATGTGTGTTGTACAAACTAATTGCTAAGTATGTCACCACTTAACGTTCTAAAGAGTAGAATATAGTCCTAGTCATATAGTTTATTGTTATTATAAATAAATAATCATCTTGTTTGGTAAGCACTTCCCCACTTATACACTGACCTACAAAACGTGCATACCTAAGATACAAGTAAATGTTTACTTAGTTTAGGTATTGTTCAAATTTCCATTAGAGTTTAGAAAATACACATTTGTATCGGTATTAATATTGTTAAATTGATCTGTACCTATCTTAACCTGAATCCATGAATTACTAGTATTTAAGTATAAATTGTATAATTACCATTGTAAAAATCATATTAGCATAAGTTTTAATGAATAAATATTATCTTATCTTATCTTATCTTATCTTATGTAATGGTTTCAAGGAGCATTTTCTTTAAACAAACTATCAACATCCTGACACGAAGGTCCCAATGTCTCAACCGCAAACGCCGCAAATAAGTGACTGCTCGATATTCCAGCATATTTGCGGCGCTTTGGACCTTCAGCTGCTGCCGCCGCTCCGCCAGGCCTCAATGAAATAGCGGCTGAATGGGACGGCGCCGGAATATCCACACAAGTTGCATCCCAGGTAAACGGCCGTCCCATCCGCCAGGGGATAAGGGTCATCCCGTCAGGCCGCTTTCTGTCGTCGCGCACAAGACCGGGAGGCTCCAACACGGATGGCACGCCCACACTGTCAAGGGCCCGGCGGATAACATCATTCATTGAGGCTTGCATGAGACTCATATCGGCTTTCCTATAGCGCCGATATCGCGGATAAACGCTTCCTCAGTCCCGAGGAAACGGACTTTATATACAAGCTTTCACACTCCGTCTCCTCGGGACTGAGGAAGCGTTTGTATGGGATCTCTTCCAATTCCCAAAATTTATTTAAGCTCGACTCGAGGTCATTGCGAATCAAACCGGCGAAAATATTATAAATATGGTCATCCTTCTGAAGATAGTCACCCTTCTGAGGATAGTCGCCCATAAATACATAACCGAATGTGGTTTGCACTGCGGGGGGTGCGCACGAGCCAGACTCTATCATGTGCCTCAAGTATATGTACGGGAAGATCTGAACTCCTAACAGAAGATCAACATTGCCTGGTATGTTCCAGGTCAAGTCTGCGAATGGTATGTTCGCCAAATGTGCTAAGTCGCATTTATTAGTTTCGATTACAGACTCTGGAAGCGGACCAGTTATACAAGATACCACTAACGCGTGTATGTAGTATAGTATTTGTAATTTGGCTATATGCGCGGTTCAACGTTTAGGTAGACATAACCGTGTATCTTGTCTTTCGAAAAACACACACCGTTAATATAGGAATTTTAAAGCGGTATCACAGGCAAGTTAAGCGCCTTGCAGCAATCTAACGTTATTAAATTGTTTTGAGAGCCATTGTCAATCATACAGCGAATTAATGACCTACCATCACCGTTATAAGGCTTGGCGTATATATGGGTAGTTGCTAATGTAAAAACTTTTTACAAAAAAAAAGAAAACCGACTTCAAAAAGGATGAAATAAAATATTATCCTTTTTAAGTCTATGCGTTACCAACTGATATGTTTGAAGTCGGTGCCAAGCCAACTTTTGAAGCATACCATGATTTTGGTGCGATTCGATAAGGATGTACGTTGAATTGCCTTACACGACGACAATAAACGTACTTTCTGTAGGTACAGTCGACGTTAAAAATATGTTTACACTTTTCGTCTTATTACAAAGGAGTAAGGTGCAAAAGTGTAAACATATCTTTGACGTCGACTGTACCTAAGAACACACCTCAGAACACACGATCAAACCTTCTTGGTACAGTCCGTACCATGTTTGTCGGCACGCAAGCGTGGGATTGGGACTGAGTTGTTTTCCGTCCCTTATTCAGAGGACTACATTTCAAAATATAAAACAATTCAAGGAATTTACGTTCTTGCCAAATTTCACCTAAAGCGGTTCAGTTGTTTAGCCATGAAAAGGCGACAAAGAGGCAGACAGAATTACTTACATATTTATAATAGTTACTAGCTGTTGCCCGCGACTTCGTCCGCGTGAAATCTTATCTTCAACATTTTACATCTTTAGTACCTATAATTTTCATATCCAAGCAATGTTGAAATTAAGTACTTTTCTTTTTTAGCAAGTTGTATGAAGTTGTATGTCAAGTGGATTTTGATGTTGGTTGCTGAAATTACTTTTCTTGTATTCTCATAATAGGTACCTATGCCCTTATACAAAGATTCAAGTTCCGCACTCTGATGTCCATACAAACTTTCAACCCCTTTCTCACCACCTTGAGGGATGAATTTTCTAAAACGCTGAAATTAGTTTTCTTGTATTTGAATTTGATACTTTTTTACAAAGTTTCAAGTTCCTAGCTTAAAATAAAATTTGCACCCGAAGACGAACTTTCATCCTCTTTTTAACTCCCTTTTCTTTTCAAAGCATTTGTAATGGATTCAAACTTTGAAACCCATTTTAACCCTGTTAGGGGATGAATTTTACAAAACGTTGAAATTACTTTTATTGTCTTCTAATAGTATCCCCAAATACAAAGATTCAAGTCCCGCGCTCGAAAAAATGTTTGATATCCATACAAACTTTCAACCCCTTTTTCACCACCTTAGGATATGAATTTTCAAAAACGCTGAAATTAGTTTTCTTGTATTTTAATTTAAAACGTTTATACAAAGTTTCAAGTTCCTTGCTCAAAATAAAATTTGCACCCCCAGACGAACTTTTATTCCGTTTTTAACTCCCTTAGGGGTTGAAATTCCAAAAACGTTGCAATTACTTTTTCTTGTAATCGGCTATTGGGGCATTCCATGAAATCGTCTACCGTTTGTCCCGCACAAACGCGAATTTTCTGAAGATTTGCAGGTATAAGAGTTTCTTTTTTATGACAAATAGTCAAAAATATGCACAGACAAATAATCGATTGCTTTAAATGCCAAAAAAAAGTCGCAACACAGGAAATAAAATGCGTTTGTACGGGGCAGCCCGTGGAATGCTCCTATTATGCCTTTCTAAGAAGTTTCAAAACCATTTGTAATGGATTCAAACTTTCAACCCCTTTTTAACCCTGTTAGGGGATGAATTTTACAAAACGCTGAAATTACTTTTCCTCTTCTTCTTTCTCCGTGCCACTTCCCATTTCATTTGGGGTCGGCCCTCTGAATATGCTTCCGCCATTTGGCTCTGTCATAGTAGGTTGCTGGTATTTTTAGCGACTGTTTCTCCAGGTTTCTCCACCAGGTGGCTTTTGGGCGGCCTGGTGGTTGTTTGCCTATGTCAATTTCAAGTGCAATTTTTACCGGGTGATCTTTTTCTCGACGCATTACATGTCCATACCATCGGAGTTGGCTTTCGTGGAGTTTGTTTGGTATTGGAGTGACTTTAAAACTGCCTCTAACATGTTCATTCCTAATCCTATCTAGCCTGGTGACTCCGCCTGCCCATCTGAGCATTTTCATCTCAGTGGCATGGATATTGGCCTCGTGCGCACAAGTCGTTGTCCAACACTCTGAAATTACTTTTCCTGTCTTCTAATAATATCCCTAAGTACAAAGATTCAACTCCACCACTCGAAAAAATTTCTGATATCCATACAAACTTTCAACCCCTTTTTCACCACCTTAGGGGATGAATTTTCAAAAACGCTGAAATTAGTTTTCTTGTATTTTAATTATATATCTTTTTACGAAGTTTCAAATTCCTAGCTTAAAAGAAAACTTTAACCCCATACAAACTTTCATCTCCTTTTTAAACCCCTTAGGGGTTGAATTTTTCAAAATCGCTTCTTATCTCTTGTACACTTTATAAATGCAAGCTGATGTGCAAATTTCAACTTTCTGGCTTTTGTAGTTTCGGCTCTGCGTTGATGAATTAGTCAGTCAGGACACTTGCATTTATATTTTTGCCATAATTGTGTTTTTAGTTTTAAGATATATTTTGTATTAATATGTATGCTAGTTTTAAGGTATTTATCTATGGGCCAATAGTTGCCTGAAAATAAATGTTTTCATGTTCATGTTTCATGTTATATATATAGATTAGTACAGTTCTAATGGGATTTATAGTCGTAAAGCTGATTATTGACGGGTATTGTTACTACTTGGCTTGGCACCGACTTCATACATATCAGTTGGTAACGCATAGACTTAAAAAGGATAATATTTTATTTCATCCTTTTTGAAGTCGGTTTTCTTTCTTTTATAAAAAGTTCTTATTTTTCCATTTTTAGTTTTAACGCATTATTAAGAGCGCGACGCATGATTGAAAAACAACATCATGATTAACACTAAATTCGTGTAGTACCTACTTTAATAAATATGTAATCAGGAATTTTCTCGAGTCCGTCTGGGAAATTATAATTCCTGTCACTACACTAAATCCATCTTCCGCCCCGCCACTGACCCAATCCCTCAACCCCCCGATCACTCTACCTCACAGCGCATCAACCCCTGATCCATGAACCCCTCGACCCTGAACCAGCAGCCCTTCAACCGCCATTCCCCGACCCCTTAACTCCTAACCCTAAGGCCAAGCCAACCTTTGAAGCATACCATGATTTTGGTGCGATTCGATAAGGATGTACGTTGGATTGCCTTACACGACGACAATGAACGTACTTTCTGTAGGTACAGTCGACGTTAAAAATATGTTTACACTTTTCGTCTTATTACAAAGAAGTAAGGTGCAAAAGTATAAACATATATTTGACGTCGACTGTACCTAAGAACACACGATCAAACCTTCTTGGTACAGTACGTACCATGTTTGTCGGCACGCAAGCGTGGGATTGGGACTGAGTTATTTCCCGTCCCTTATTCAACGAGAGGACTACATTTCAAAATATAAAACAATTCAAGGAATTTACGTTCTTGCCAAATTTCACCTAAAGCGGTTCAGTTGTTTAGCCATGAAAAGGCGACAAAGAGGCAGACAGAATTACTTACACATTTATAATAGTTATGTACAGTTCTAATGGGATTTATAAAGCTATTTATTTTTGACGGGTATTGTTACTACTTGGCTTGGCACCGAATTCAAACATGTCAGTAGGTAACGCATAGACTTAAAAAGGATAATATTTTATTTCATCCTTTTTGAAGTCGGTTTTCTTTTTTTTGTAAAAAGTTTTTATTTTTCCATTTTTAGTTTTAACGCATTGTTAAGAGCGCGACGCATGAATAAAAAACAACATCATGATTAACACTAAATTCGTGTACCTACTTTAATTAATATGTAATCAGGAATTTTCTCGAGTCCGTCTGGGAAATCATAATTCCTGTCACTACACTAAATCCATCCTCCGCCCCACCACTGACCAATCCCTCAACCCCCCGCTCACTCTACCTCACAGCGCATCAACCCCTGATCCATGAACCCCTCGACCCTGAACCAGCAGCCCTTCAACCGCCATTCCCCGACCCCTTAACTCCTAACCCTAACCCCCGATCAGTAGCCTTACCAGCTTACCAAGAGTTTGACATTGATTTATTCGCTAGCGTGTGTATAACTTACTTTCTTTGCATCTCGCTCGTACTGGGATATTAGTGCGAGCGAGATGCATAAAAAGTAAGTCACGAAGACGTTAGCGTGGCTAACTTAGCGAATATGTCAATGTCAAACTCGTGGTAAGGCTACACTTGCACAACAACAAATTGGCGGTTTTCGGAAGCAAATGCTCGAGTTACTTTAGAAAACACCGAAATCACTTTACACATGCCTTTAAAAACTGAGGAGTTCCCTCAATTCCTCATGGATTCCATCATCAGACCAGAACCAGAAATAATACGGAAACACCTTGGAAGTAACTCCTTCCAAACAAAAAAAGAATTACTCAAATCGGATCACAGGTGCCGGAGTAATCGCTGAACACTACATTTAAAAAATCATCATCATTATCATCAAAACAATCATCATCATCAGGTCTACTTCATCAAAGTGGTGATTTTCGGGAGAAAATGCTCGAGTTGCTTAAGAAAACACTCAAATCACCATGCATGTGCCTTTAAAAATTGAGGAGTTCCCTCAATTCCTCATGGATCCCATCATCAGAACAGAACCAAATTAAAATGGGACCAACTCGGAGGACTCCTTTCAAACAAAAAAAGAATTACTCAAATCGGACTACGGATGTCGGAGTAATCGGTGAACGTACATAGAAAAAAAAAATAGCCACAACCGAATACAGAACCTCCTCCTTCTATGAAATGGAAGTCGGTTAAAAAATTGCCACAACCGAATACAGAACCTCCTCCTTCTATGAAATGGAAGTCGGTTAAAAATAGCAGATTGAGGATTTGACGTCGGTAGCGAAACGCTAGCATTTGTAGGTGGAATTATCTTACACATATTGGATGACATTGAAATGTCGGGCTGTGTCTGCACATTAATTGTAGAATTTGCTTGCGGTGTGCATGCACAGTTCGAGCATACATTTGAGACACTTGAGCCTTGCGGAGAGGGAACAGCGGACGCAGCAGGCGCCGACGCAGCGTTGCTGACTTTTGCAAACAACTGTGTTGAGTTGACATTTGCGGAAGCATACGTGTTAGTTATATTTTGGGTGTAGTTTACTTTTAGTTTTTTCTATAAATAAAACTTGGGTTTCGTGGATTTTTTATTTTATTTATTTCATTGCATGTTTGAGAAAAGCACTATACATACCTCGGCGGGAAATGGGGTTGCCCGCCTCAGACCTATTCGTCTTCGGCCGGCAACCCCTTTTGTCCCGGCCTCTGTAGTAATGTACTATTTCACCACACTAGCTCGGATAGGCTTACTTTGCATTTCAAAAACGGATAGCAATCCACTTTGCTATCAATAATTCACATGTGAGGGAAAGTAATCAAATGCAAATTTTGAGTTGTTTTCTTATGTTTGCTGGTAGAATTCAATTTAAAATGATGATTTTGGATGATAAGCATGTAATAACATTCATTTGAATTTGATTTGGTATGATTTTGATTGATATTTTACATTTAATATTTGCTGCGGGTTGGTGTGGTGAAAAATTTCGTGTTTCACTCGGGGGCAAATTTTGTTTAACCCTCGTGCTTTGAAACCCCTTTCAACGCTCAAGATTCCAAGGAATCTTTCGCTTGCTCGGATATCAATATGAGCACTAGCGGTTAAACAACAACTTTGCCTCCTTGTAAAACAAATAACTATTATTCATCTAGGCCTAGCAAGAAGCACTTATGAACGTTTTACATATGTATAATATTAAGCTAATTATCAGAACAATTAATTCAAACTAAAATATTACTTTGCTAATCCGCGAAAAGATAACGTGCTAGTCAATCAGTGCTAACCCGTTATACTTACTTGTTTGTGGGGCAAACGGGCCGTAATTTCACTACTAGGTATAAAGAGCATGTTGCGTCATATAGACATAACCATCCAGAGAAGTCCAATTTTGAAAAGCACTTACTAGATACAGGCCACACTTTGTCTGAGAATCATTCGTTTTGATATTTTACATGTTTGCGAAAAGGGATTGCGTTTGGGTGTTCTGGAACAACTGGAAATAATTAGGTACAACAATAGGGGCATGATTCTTAACGAACAATTGAATGTTGCGCCTTCGCCGTTATTACGAATTTTTCCATCTCACTCACACTTGGACAGTAGGGGGAGTAGTCAAGGTATAAATATGGCCGACCATTCTAGGCAGGTCATTCCGTTGCCGGGCGTCAGACCGTCAACAACTCCTGAGGATGCCTCGTAGAGAGGCGAAACACGTGTCGAGTATTATTCTTTTGGTGGTGGTTTGTCATATTTACTTGCGTATTTATTTTTGCGGTGGGAGGGTGGGAATATTAATTGCATGTAAAAATACGCAAGTAAGTATAACGGGTTAGCATTAGCACTGACTGACTAGCACGTTATCTTTTCGCGGATTAGCAAAGTAATATTTTAATTTTTTTTTTATTTATTGAGAAAACCAAACAATCATATAAAACATATCAAAAATACAATACAAGATGTACTGCAACAAAAGATACAATAAAAAACCGGGCAAGTGCGAGTCGGACTCGCGCACGAAGGGTTCCGCACCACAATGCAAAAAAAAAAAACAAAAAAAAGCAAAAAAAAACGGTCACCCATCCAAGTACTGACCACTCCCGACGTTGCTTAACTTTGGTCAAAAATCACGTTTGTTGTATGGGAGCCCCATTTAAATCTTTATTTTATTCTGTTTTTAGTATTTGTTGTTATAGCGGCAACAGAAATACATAATCTGTGAAAATTTCAACTGTCTAGCTATCACGGTTCGTGAGATACAGCCTGGTGACAGACGGACGGACGGACGGACGGACGGACGGACGGCGAAGTCTTAGTAATAGGGTCCCGTTTTACCCTTTGGGTACGGAACCCTAAAAAGACCTGGAGGTTCATAAATTATGTTAACTGTGTAAGTACAATTATAACTACTGCATATTAATACCAGATAGAAAAAACCGGGCAAGTGCGAGTCGGAAAAAATGCAAAAAGAAAACGGTCACCCATCCAAGTACTGACCACGCCCGACGTTGCTTAACTTTGGTCAAAAATCACGTTTGCTGTAAGGGAGCCCCACTTAAATCTTTATTTTATTCTGTTTTTTGTATTTGTTGTTATAGCGGCAACAGAAATACATCATCTGTGAAAATTTCAACTGTCTAGCTATCACGGTTCGTGAGATACAGCCTGGTGACAGACGGACGGACAGCGAAGTCTTAGTAATAGGGTCCCGTTTTACCCTTTGGGTACGGAACCCTAAAAACTGCTATCAGTACTTAGGTACTAAAACAACTTACGTTTAACTATGGTTTTTAGACCAGATATCGAATTTTGAAAGCAATCTATTTCGGAGAGATGTTTATTATAGTAACTAGGAACTCGTCTGAAAAAGGTATGCCTGGAATAGTTCTTGATAGAAAAACTAATATGAAACAGCGATTGAGGGCGTAATAAGGGGTGATGCGGACAACTGAAAGTAACAGAACTAATCTTAGGAGATTAGGACAATTAATAATATTTTTCATATCACATGCTCTGAAAGTGGGTTGTTCTTGTTCTAAAAGGTGCGCAGAAAGTGATACGTTTATGCTCTAGTGCAGAAAAGTGGTTTACTCCTCTGCGTCCCCGTCCCACGAACAACTGGGTGGAAACAAAATGGAAAAATAGTGTCATTATTTCCTCGCCTGGAACAATTCGTAATTGTTTAATTTTACTAATCCCACGTTGATCCTTTTTTTATAAAAAATTATGTAAGTGAATTGTTAAAAACAAATTATTCTTGATTTCTTTCGTTGAATCCTATTTACTCGATTTCGTAAGTCGGGAACTAAAAGGAGTACACCAAAAATATTTTTTAAACCTTACACTTGCGTAAATGAGCAAAGGCCGAATCTTATACAGCCACAGTTAAACGTTTGTACCATATTAAATTGATTTTTAAAGTTATTTAGCACTATATTCATGAAAATAAAATAAAATACAAGATAAAAATTACCTATATTATTAATTTAATTGTTATTTAATATTTAAAATACTTTTATTATGTTACGCGGTGCGGCGCACCAAGGTCGCGGTGCGGTCCGGTAGTCTGTTGCGGCTTTTAGAAAAAAAGTATAAAATTAAAAAGTAAGAGGCAATCCCGCTGATTTTCATACTATAATGAACAAATAATTTTAAAATTAAGTTACTGTAGTTTGTTAAAAAATGTGTGTTTTCGTAAATATTGCAATCTAAATGATTTTCGCTAGGGGTTATTAATCTTCACACATGTAAAGTCTCCTATTGCAAGTAAGTCCTAAGGAAAATAAATCATGGCCGTAGATCTATTAGGTACTTCCATTACTGATTTTGCGATATTCGCATTCGATATGAAAAGTAGAGTGTTTAACTCGGGTGAAAGGCACCATTTCTGTCTCAGACTATTGGCGCTCTCACTGCGTTCGAGCGCCAAAACTACCTCGACAGAAATGGGTGCCTTTCAACCCTTGGTTAACAATCTACTATTTAAGAATTTTAAACAAAAACATAACGTCCAAGTATATCCTACGGTTAAAAAGGGAAGGTACACGAAAATGTTTTGCAGCCAAGGTAGAATTTACAAAATAAGTGCCTGTTCTATAACTTAACGATTTTAAGAAAATGTTTTGAATTTTAGTTTGAATCAATATGGATTTCCGCAAAGTAACGCCTGATTCTATTCACTATCAGAGCAATTTATGGATGTTAATATTTTTCTATAGTATTATTGGATTATATTACAAATCAAATTTAATACTAAGAATTTCACAAGTAGGTCGTCATACATAAATTTTTGAAGTGAAAACTTCTTTAGCGGCGCTGTGCACTTTTTGAGGTGGGGAAAAATGTTAAATTCGAGCCAGCGTAAGGCGTAAGGCGTAACCCTCTTTCTACCGCGCGGCGAAAATGTACTTATGCCTGAGCCTGCTGTTTCATTTAGGCGGCGCAAGGCGTTTGCGTGACGTCACGTGCAGTGCTGACCTGCAGCGAGTGTGGCCGCACTTTTGCTGCAAAGATTGGCTACGTCAGGCACATATGAGCGCACCAGCGCCGCTCTCAGCGGTAAAAAGCAGTCGCTGTGGCCGAAAACGGGTATTATATTGATGAAAAATCGATAAGTGGATTTTTACACAATTCTATAGGACTTTTAAGCTCAATATTGTATCAAAATAGTAGATTTTATAACGAAACAACAAATTATGGTACATTCAATGAAAATATTGTTGCGTAATTGAATAATTGGCTAGATTTCAAACTAAACTTTGATTTAAATCTACTCCTGGTGCCATCTCGTGACAAATAAAAATACTAGTTATATAACATTTTTTAAATGTGAATTTTGTATGATGTAACCTTAGATTTACGCGATGATTATGATAAGCGAAAGAGACTTTTACATTTTTTGTCTCGTGTAGTCGTCATTCTTCACACTATTGTTGATGAAAACATTTGGCTGAGATAATTTTATTAAATCGATTTTAATCGGCTTATGGTCATTCAATCAATTTGCAATTGCTCATACTGGCAAAAGCGAAGTTTAAATATATAAAATGATTTAAAATGATCTGAATATTATGTCCTACTAGCTGTTGCCCGCGACTTCGTCCGCGTGGAATCTTTATCTTCAACATTTTACATCCTATAATTACCTATAATTTTCATATCCAAGCAATGTTGAAATTAAGTACTTTTCTTTTTTTAGCAAGTTGTATGAAGTTTTAAGTCAAGTGAATTTTGATGTTGGTTGCTGAAATTACTTTTCCTGTATATGCCCTTATACAAAGATTCAAGTTCCACACTCACAAAATATCTTATCTCCATACAAACTTTCAACCTTTTTCTCACCACCTTGGGGGATGATTTACAAAAATGCTTGAATTAGTTTTCTTGTATTTTAATTTAATACCTTTTTACAAAGTTTCAAGTTCCTAGCTTAAAATAAAATTTGCACCCGAAGACGAACTTTCATCCCCTTTTTAACCCCCTTAGGGGTTCTCTCTCTCCTCAGCATTATTATTCCCATCTAATTGTGGGGTCTGCTTTCCTGGTCTTTTCTCTCCACTTCGTGCGATCGGACGTGTCGTCTACTGAAACGTCGCAGGCCCTCATGTCTTTTGCTATGATGTCTGCCCATCTCATCTTCGGTCTTCCTCTTTTTAACGTTGCAATCAGTTTTTTTTTAAATCTGCTATTATGCATTTCTAAGAAGTTTCAAAGCATTTGTAATGGATTAAGATTTTCAACCCCTTTTTAACCCTGTTAGGGGATGAATTTTACAAAACGCAGAAATTACTTTTCCTGTCTTCTAATAATATCCTTAAATACAAAGATTCAACTCCACCACTCGAATTTTTTTTTGATATCCATACAAACTTTCAACCCCTTTTTTACCACCTTAGGGGATGAATTTTCAAAAACGCTGAAATTAGTTTTCTTGTATTTTAATAATATATATTTTTACGAAGTTTCAAATTCCTAGCTCAAAAGAAAACTTTAACCCCATACAAACTTTCATCCCCTTTTTAACCCTGTTAGGGGATGAATTTATTTGTGCTTACGAATAAATCTATTCTATTCTATTCTATTCTAATTTAACAAAACGCTGAAATTACTTTTCCTGTCTTTTAATAATATCTCCAAATACCAAGATTCAAGTCCCGCTGTCGAAAAATTTTTTGATATCCATACAAACTTTCAACCCCTTTTTCACCATCTTAGGGGATGAATTTTGAAAAACGCTGAAATTAGTTTTCTTGTATTTTAATTTAATACCTTTTTGCAAAGTTTCAAGTTCCTAGCTTAAAATAAAATTTGCACCCCAAGACGAACTTTCATCCCCTTTTTAACCCCCTTAGGAGTTGAATTTCCAAAAACGTTGCAATTACTTTTTTTTCTAATCAGCTATTACGCCTTTATAAGAAGTTTCAAAGCATTTGTAATGGATTCGAACTTTCAACCCCTTTTCAACCCTGTTAGGGGATGAATTTTACAAAACGCTGAAATGACTTTTCCTGTCTTTTAATAATATCCCCAAATATAAAGATTCAAGTCTCGCGTTCGAAAAAAAATTTGATATCCATACAAACTTTCAACCCCTTTTTCACCATCTTAGGGGATGAATTTTCTAAAACGCTGAAATTAGTTTTCTTGTATTTTAATAATATATCTTCTTACGAAGTTTCAAATTCCTAGCTTAAAATAAAACTTAAACCCCATACAAACTTTCATCCCCTTTTTAACCCCCTTAGGGGTTGAATTTCTCAAAATCGCTTCTTATCTCTTGTACATTTTATAAATGTAATCTAGTGTGCAAATTTCAACTTTCTATCTTTTGTAGTTTCGGCTCTGCGTTGATGAATCAGTCAGTCAGTCAGTCAGTCAGTCAGGACACTTGCATTTATATATATAGATTGATGATATTAAAAATTGTATATGCACATTACGGTGTACTTTCGTTTAGGCGAAATACATTTCGCCAAATTTCACTTCCCAACAAACTTATCGCAATAGTTTCATTTCCCAAAGGAACCTTTAGCAAAGTTACACTTCGCATATAATTTATTTTTCACCTCAGCAGCTCGAACAAGGGTACTTTGCTTCTTAAAAACAGTGAGAAAAATGCGATTCTGCTCACTGAGTCATTTTGTCTCACTCAGTGAGCAAAATCGCATTTTGCTCACTTAGTGAGACAGTATGAGTGAGCAAAATCGCATTTTGCTCACTGAGTGAGACAAAATGTCATTCAAGTGACGTTTATAGTCAAATGTCATTTCAACATGCGGGGTCTAATACAAGTTCGATATACTTGGGTTCTATTATCTCTATCCCTCTAGGTATGTTCTCACTGCTTAGGGTGAAAAATTTTGTGTACTACACGAGATCAAAGTTATTTACATCTCGTGCGCTTTTGAATCCCTTACTACGCTCAAGATTCTAAATTAGATTCACTCGCTACGCTCGTGAATCTATTATAGAATCTGTCGCTTGCACGGGACTCAAAATAAGCACTCGAAGAAATATCAAACTTTGATCTCTTGTTGTACAAATAACTATTGTCAAATTATCATTTGGCATGATTTTACTTTGTCAAATGTTACAAACTTATTTAGCAAAACTTATTTAGCAAACGTTTTTTATTGTCTAATATTATATTCCAAAAAGATGTTTGGTCACAATTGTCACTTCGCAAATTTGACAAATAGGCATCTCTATTTAAGTAAATTTGTACTTTTTGTAATGTTAATAGAGGTACAGTTAAATTCTACGTAATTTGGGTGGGTTGGGTTAGGTTTGAACTACGATCCTCACAAAACGGAACCGCTATCAGAAAAGTGGGTTAGGTTAGGTTAAAACTGTGACCCTCACAGAATCGAAATGCTATTAGAAAAGTGGGTTAGGTTAGGTTAGAACTGCGATCCTTACAGAAACGAAATACTATTTACTAGAAAAAGGTCATCGAAGTGGAATAATTAATTTAATAGAATAACGAGATGTAAAAAATTTGCATGACATTTTAAACTAAAATTTGGTTTTAAATATTGGTGGTTTTTTACTATTTTTGGGTTACAATGATTACTTTGGTGTTATTTGCTTTAATAGAATAGCAAGATGTAACAAATTTGGTTATTGTAGGCAATCGGGCCGCCGATGACGAAAAATACGCGAAAAGTTTAATATGTACAGTTTATTTTACACAGTATTTACAGAACACATAAAGTACACAGAATATATACAAAACTAGAGGCAATTTACACATTTAAAATACAAACGATGTGCAAAACACAAAACATTAGTTGCTACCATTCGCAAAGAGAAACTCACAGTGAAAAAATATTTACAAAAACAAAAGACGCGCGCTGGCCGCGGCATTCTTACCGGCCAGCACGCGCGCAGCACGGAGGTTGGTATAGGTCCGTCGCCTACATTCCCCACCCCAGTGCTGGCTCAGCACTCATTTACTATTGGGATTCGTGCAACGCGTGTTGCTGAACGCCTCGACGTTCCCGACTTAGTCTTGACCTCAACCATGCGCACCCGACCATCTGCTCCCGGGAATACTTGACTTACCACACCTTTTAACCACATGTTTCGGCGAGCCCCAGGGTCCACTATCAGCACCAGGTCACCTACCTGCAGAGCCCTCTGTTCCTGGTTCCATTTTTGTCGTGGTATCAAAACCGGCAAGTACTCTCTGACCCAGCGCTGCCAAAACATATCTGCTAAAAGCTGTGACTTGCGCCATTGCTTCCGGAGATGTAAGTCGTTATCATTAAAACAACCTAATACAGGTAAGCTGGACGACGTACCGAGGAGGAAATGATTTGGCGTCAAAGCCTCATCACTTCCAGGTTCAACAGATACGTGAGTTAAGGGTCTACAGTTCACTATGTTTTCTACCTCGGCTATAAGAGTGCTCAAAGTTTCATCTTTGGGCACTCTTTCTTTTAAAATTACCTTTAGTGAAGTCTTTACACTGCGCACCAGACGTTCCCATGCCCCACCCCAATGGGGACTAGCGGGTGGAATAAACGACCACTGGATTCCTTCGTTCGCAGCTTCTCTTTTCAAGACTTCATCATCTAGTTCCTGAACAGCTTTCTTCAATTCCGAATCAGCGCCCCGCAGGTTAGTACCGTTATCGGAATATAAATATCGCGGCCAACCTCTTCGTGCTGCCATCCGCCGAAGTGCCATTATCATAGAATCCGTTGTCAGAGTATGAACTATTTCTATATGGACGGCTCTTACCGTCAGACAAGTAAAAAGTACACCATACCTGTTTTCGCGGTGTCTTCCTACTGTCACCTCCATCGGGCCAAACAGATCACATCCGCTGTATGTAAACGGCCTCTGATGGTGAGCCATACGCGCAGCTGGTAAGTCCCCCATCCTGGGAACTTCAGGTTTGGCTTTCCTCAGTCTGCATATCATGCAGCGTGAAGCTACAAACTTAACAGTAGACCTCAGCTTCACTATCCAGTATCTCTGCTTGAGATTATTTACTACAGTCTCGTGTTGATCGTGAGCAGCCTTTTCATGGTAATGTTTAGCTAATAGTCGCGCTACGTGATGCTTACCGTCAAGGATGACTGGTCTTTTTACATCATGTGCAACATCTAGTGCGGCGTCAATTCGGCCACCACATCGTAGCACGTCGAACTCGTCTAAAAATGGTGATAAGGTACGTATTCTGCTACTGCGTTCTATACACTTACCTGATTTTATTGCTGCAATCTCTTGGCCAAAAGACTCTCGCTGGGCTTGTTTCAATATAAGACGCTCCGCTCGTTCCATTGTCTCGCAGTCCTCTTCACTTGTACGTTTTTTACACCTGTTTACAAACTTAAGAACCGCTGCAGTAGCTCTCTTAAGCCGCAACCAAGACGAAAAACGATGAGGATCCAGAAGAGACGAGTGTTGAGTAGTTTCATGGACCAATGTTACGCGTTCTAGATTTGAAACATTTACATCTCGTTCCACTAAGTCTTGCGGCCATGTAGATTCTTCACCGTACAAAAATGTAGGACCTTTGAACCATTCGTTTTGAAAAATGATTTCATCGTAGACCTCACGTGTAGCTGTGTCGGCAATATTTAATTTAGTAGGTACGTACCTCCACTCTGATGCACGCGTAAGCTCGTCGATTTCACCCAATCTATTCGCAACAAAAGTCTTGTAATTGCGTGTGTCATTTTTTTGTGTGCAACACGGTAGTGGCATCACTCCAAAAGTATCTACGCGTTACTTTGAGTTTGTGCTCTTTTAACAGTGTATCTGCTAATCTGGCAGCTAAAAGAGCACTTTGTAACTCACATCTGGGCACTGTCAATGGTTTGACTGGACAAACTCTACATTTGCTAGCCACTAACGCTACACAGGTGTTCCCAAACTTGTCATTCCATCGCCAGTATGACACGGCAGCCATTGCTTTTGTTGATGCATCACAAAACGTATGCAACTGCAGATTATTATACTCACACCTTGTTGCAGCAGCCTTGCGCTCAGTGGAGATGGTGCAGCGTTTGTAGCGACCGGTTCTCGTAGCAATGCTACGCTTCCTGTTGTCGCTGCCTGGTGATAACATCTGGGTACTCGAATTTTATTTATTACCTGCAGCAGCTCGAGCCACTTTCTCCACTTATCAAATGTGGCGTCAGGAATGGTGTCATCCCAGCCGACATGCGATTTCCACGTATCTTGCAGCATTATCTTGCCTTGAATGGTAAAAGGAGCCAAAAAGCCAAACACGTCGAATATTGACATAATAACTTTCAACATTAGCCTTTTAGTTGGTCTTTGCTCACCTTTCAATATATCAAGTGGCACACGCTTCAACGACACGTCCAAACCTAGTTCGTCCGTCCCTGGGTACCAAATGAGCCCGAGTGTTCGTTCGCCTTCATATTGCTGACCTATTTTGAATTTTACAGCAGCATCGCCTAAAGCCTCGGTAGGCACACTTTTCAACACATCCAAGTTATTGCTCGTGAAATTCCGAATTTCGAACCCACCCTCTTTGTGAATATTAATTATATCCTTCACCATATCAATCGCGGTAGATTCATCCGGTAGACTTTGTATGTAGTCATCCATATAGTGCTGCTCACAAATAGCAGCGACGGCTGAAGGATGTGTTGATTCAAACCGTAGCGCATTTTTATTTTTTATGAATTGCGCAATGAAAGGTGCGCAATTGGCGCCAAAAATGAGTGAAGTCATAGAATATGTTTTCACGGGCTCATTAGGCGTACGTCTCCATAGAAAACGCAAAGCATCTTGGTCTTCAGGTCTTATCTTTACCCTTAAAAACATATCCTTTATGTCTCCAGTCACTTCCACTCTGTTCTCACGAAATCGAACCATTATTCCGAACAGAGATGAAAGTAAATCTGGCCCTGTAAGTAGGTGATCATTAAGTGACATACCTTCACATTCAGCGGCCGCGTCAAACACGAGTCTGAGCTTCTTTTTGTTTGGGTTATCCACCCCAAAATGAGGAAGGTACCAGGTCTTTATCGTCGGCTGCGGCTCCTCCACTTCCCTAGCAAAGTCATTATCAAGTAAATGGCTAACGCGCTCGCGATACCTTTGAGCGAACTCTTCATTTGCAGCCATTTTTCGTTCTACACCTTGTAGCCTTTTGAAAGCCATAGGAAAGCTTTCAGGTAATTTGCAGTTGTCGTCCTTCCAAGGTAATCCTACTTGCCACCTACCGTTAATGAGAGTCGCAGTTTCCTCGAGCTTTGTTTGGGCCGACACGTCGTCACTGTTCTGCCTTGGCTTACCTGTTACACCCATGGCCTCTATACTAAAAGAGCGCCTCACCACCTCGTGCAACTCGCGGAGGCCGAGTTCAGATTCGACCACAGGTGCGCCGGACAAGAGCAGCGTCGTGCGTGCTTGCATGGCTGAGCTTTCAACGCGCGGAACCCGCACTGGGCCATGCACGGACCAACCCAGGGGTGTTCGGGTAGCTAACGGCTCATAACGTTTACCTACACATACCTCTAAAGGAATAAATAAATGACAATTATCTTGCCCTATCAAAACTTCGGGCTTCATATCAACATTTTGAGACAACTTGTTTTTTAGTGCTCTAAGGTGAGAATACTTGTCTAGATTAATATGGGATACATTTTGTTCTGGCAAATCCAAATCTGTTACACCACGAGCCTTAATACTAAACACTTCATCATTTTCACTTGATATATCGACATTATACACTGTAGTGTCATGCACTGAGTCGTCACCTTTCCACGCACCACTGACGAGCATAGATTGAGGGCGCCCGCGCAACCCGGCGCGGGCGGCGAGCTCGCGGCTAACCATCGTTACCGAAGATCCGTCGTCGATGAATGCGTTCACACTGAAAACGCCATTAGGACCGTGAACTTTAATTGGCACTACCTTCAAATACACTTTAGTGTCCGTCGCTTTTACGTGGTTTACGATCTCTACGGTAGGTGTAGTAGCCGCTGTAGGCGTTGTAGGCGGCGGCGACGTCGAAGTTGCGGCCGAGTCCGTTCTCGGTGGATCAGCGCTGTTGCGGCCAACAAAATGAAGCAACCGATGATGTTCGCCGCCGCAGTTATCTGTATCACATACGGGAGCCGAGCAGGATTCGGCCTCGTGACGAGCTTTCAAACACTTAAAGCAAACATTAGAGCGTTTAACATACCGCCAGCGATCCTTACGCAACGCCTTCTTAAACTTCTTACACTCGGTCAGTTCATGTGCAGACATCTTACAATACTGACAGTTTACGTGAGCAATACTGCGGTTCATTTGGCTGTCCGCTTGCACTAGTACAGCTTGCGCCCGAGTGACATTTTTGTTATAGTGTTGGAGGACGATGGCAACCCCGGCCATGTAAACAGTGGCAGCGGGGCTCTTTTCAAATTTAATTAGTTATAATTACTTACAAGTTGAAAGTATCAGTGATTAGGTTTCCTACAGTATACGTAGGCACTAAACAGTGGTCTTTGCACAAGAAAGAAGCACACAGTGGCACTAAACAGCAAACGAAACGTCGGTAAGACTTTTTACATAGCCGTTACAACAAGAAAGTCATTTAAAAATCGTGAAATATTGGAGCACTCGTTTGTTTTCGGCAAAAAGTAACGGGACTAGTTCCAGCTGATTGGATGCAAAAAAATCAACTGACACTACTGACAGTGACAGCTTGACGGATGCGTTCCGTAACACTCACAACATTTAATTAATGTTGCTAGCATAAAAGTGCCACCGGATTTAAATCGATTGTGAGTACTTAATCGATTATTGTCGAAATAAAAATAAAATAAAAAATGCCACCAACGACCAGTGTCTGTGCGGGATGCGGCAGTGCCTTCCCGAAAAGAAACGAATATCTGGCATGCGCCACATGCAAGCACAAATATGACTTAGTGTGTGCAAATATCGATTCCAAGACCTTTTTAGCTATGAGTACCCAACATAAAGGCATGTGGAAGTGCCAAGAATGCTGCTGCAAGCAACCTAAAACGGACAACACAAACACACCAGTCCGCCTATCAGCGGCGGGTGTAGCCTTGGCCCCCGTGGCCGAGGGCACTGACACTTCAAAGGTAGATTTAAACACCAGGCAGAAAAAGCAAACCTCAGCACCGGCGCCCGCTTCTGAACCCACAAGCAACCTAGCAGAAGAAGTGACACGACCCGATCCGCTGTCATCCCTAACCACTGAGATCCAGCTAATGCGTGCGGACATGGGCAAGATGAATCTTAGTCTGCAAAATATCAATTCGACGCTGGATAAGTGCAACGCACGATTAGCGGACATGGAGCAGCGTTTAACACAGTCGGACAATCGCATACGGGCTCTCGAAGAATGTGAAAGTGAGAATAACCTACTCAGGCAAAAAATCAATCAGCTGGAAGATCAGCTTAACGTACAAGCACAAGCCAGATTGAGCAATGAGATGGAGATTATTGGCGTGAACGAATTCCCGAATGAAAATAGAACACATATTGTTCTTACCGCTGCGATCAAAATGGGCATCAACCTGAATGAAGGAGATCTAGACTCTGTGACCCGCGTGGGTCCCCGTGGAGTCAAGTTACCAGCAGACTCGGAAACCAGGCTTCCACGCCCACTAGTTGTAAAATTTTTTCGGCGGGCCAAGAGGAACGAATTCTTAAAGGCCGCCAAAAGCAGAAGAAACATGGATACAAATGCCATCGAAATCAACGGCCCCAGAAGAAAACTGTTCTTCAATGAAAGGCTCACCAAACCAAACCGGGAGTTATTTCGCGACTCCCGACTTCAGTCTAGTAAGGCCGGCTACAAGTTCTGTTGGACCAGAAATGGTACCATTTTCATCCGCAAGAAGGAAGACTGCCCTGAAATCCCAATTA
The DNA here is from genome assembly GCF_963556715.1 of Cydia fagiglandana. NCBI lineage: Eukaryota > Metazoa > Arthropoda > Insecta > Lepidoptera > Tortricidae > Cydia > Cydia fagiglandana. The sequence continues at coordinate 191,468 of NC_085950.1, read as the reverse complement.
GGAGCGGAGCAGACCTTGAACGTTGCCTCGGAACGACTTCCGCTCATGTGCATCTCCCCACCGAGCAATTTCTGGACGCCGGTGCCACGGCCCTCAACCCGCAGGACAATTTTCTCACCAGTAGTTAGTAAATGTTCTTATCTCCAGTTTACTGTAATAATTATCTACATTAGTTTGCGCTGCATGATAGTTAATATTTCCAACTCTGTAACACTTCCACCTCACATACACACCAACACACACACAAATAACGTTAGAAGTCTTCTGTCCTTCTTCGTTGGTTTCTCATTTGAACTCATAAAATGTATTGCATATGTTTCAGCACCCATTCCTACAAAAGCGATGACCATTACGTATTATAAAAAAGTACCCACACGTTATTGCTACGAAGATGGCATTACATGAAACATTAGATGATGTGGAACAGTCAATCGCTATTGAATGTCATATGCTTAATGGTCTGAATCAGTGCAAGAATATCTTATCCGCTCAGTATAAATTTAAACTACTTACTTTAAATATAAGAAGCCTACAACGCAACTTTGGGACTTTCGCAGTTAACCTGAAATGTATGGACGTAGAGTTCGATGCCATAATCCTGACTGAATGCTGGCTCAGTGATGGATCTATTATAGATCAATTACCCGGGTATAAGTCGTTTCACTCAACCAAAAGTATTAACAAAAGTGGTGGAGTTGTTATTTATGTGAAAGACGCTTACAATGCTCTGGCTACGGAACCGGTTTTTGATGACGCAAACTGTTTATCTGTTAATATTTGTGATGAAATAATGTTACTAGGTTTTTATCGATCTCCTTCTTTTACTAACACTGATCGTTTCTTAAATTCGCTCGATGGTTTACTCAACAAAGTTAAACCAAATCTTCACATCGTAGTGGCTGGTGACATGAATATTGACCTGCTTAATAATTTTGATAATAATCACTCTGAGTACTCTTGCCTTATGTCTTCCCACGGACTCCTGCCCGCGATCACGAAACCCACTAGGCAAAAGACATGTATTGACCATATTTATATTAAATATAATCATGAATCAGTAGGAGCTGTCTGTCCTTGTTCTGTCACAGATCATGATTTAGCCATGGCTGGGCTTCGGCTCCCCGGAAAAAATCTTAATTCTGTGAAGCGTAATCGTGTCATACATAAAGTGAACTATGAAGAAGTGGCTAAAGAACTACGGTCAGCAGACTGGTCAAGTGTCACTGGTACGAGTGATGTAAACGAGGCTGCCGCAAATTTCGATCAACTGTTTTCTAATGCCGTCAAAAGCAATACTCACCCAGTTAAACTCAGCAGAACAAAATTCACCATTAAGCCTTGGATCACACCGGGATTACTGCGCTGTATGAAGCATAGAGATAGGTTACACTTACGTGCTAGAGGGGATCCACAAAACCCGATTCTGCGCTTAACATACACAAGATACAGAAACTTTTTCGATAATCTGTTATACACATTAAAAAACGAGTACCAAAACAAAGAACTGACAAACAATAAGAACAACCCCCAAAAATTGTGGCAATCAATTAAAACTATATGTCAGAACCCAAAGCGCATGAACGATGCTGAAAATCTCACTAACGTTAGTGGGAAATCTAAATTGGAGTGTCTCAATAACTGCAACCAGTATTTTGCTGAAAACGGGAAGAGACTTGCCGATAAAATATTAACCGAACTCTCGGAAACACAAGAGTCCTTAGCGGACAAGTATAAACCCACCCAGATAGCTGTACATTCTTTTTTTATGCATCCTACGGACATGTATGAAGTAGATAGAATTATTTCTTACCTAAAACCAAATAGTGCACCAGGTCCTGATGGCGTAAAACCTTGGCTAGTAAAAGAAATTAAAGATGTTATTCTTGAGCCTCTCACCTTCATTTGCAATCTCAGTCTTCAGTCCGGCCGTTTCCCTGACAGTTGGAAAGTTGCTTCGGTAACCCCTATCTATAAAAATGGAACTAAAGATACACCAAGTAACTACAGACCTATTTCGTTGCTATGTGTTTTTTCAAAAGTCCTCGAAAAGCTAGTTAATTCAAGATTAATAAAATACATAGAAAGACACCACCTGATTTCCAATCGCCAATTCGGTTTCAGAACTGGGAAGTCGACAGAGGATGCAACCATTCTCCTTGCAAACCAGATATCTGGTTACCTCGACGACGGTAATATGTGCATAGGCTTATTTTTAGATCTCGCCAAGGCTTTTGATACTGTTTCACCGATTATCCTCTTGAAAAAAATGGAACACATGGGGGTGAGGGGCCCTGCTCTTGACTGGTTTGCTAGCTACTTAACCGGACGCCATCAAAAGGTAAAAATTGACCAACACAGTAGCGATGAACTTCCAGTTCTTTTTGGAGTCCCACAGGGAAGCATTCTGGGTCCAACTCTATTCATTTTATATATCAATGACATTTTCGACTTAAAACTCAAAAATACAGAAATCTTATGCTACGCTGATGACACAGTGATTCTGGTACACGACAAAACATGGGACAGAACCTTCTGCCAAGCAGAGAATGCTCTAGCTACAGTGGCTTCTTGGCTAAGTAATAACTTGCTCACGCTAAATATAGACAAAACTAACTTCGTGACATTTTCAAAATCGCGTACTACTACTCCCTCGACAGATCGTGATATTAAATACCACACATGTGTATCAAACCCTGTCGCCACTTCTTTTTCACCAGCAAAACCTTGCTCATGTCAAACAATTACGAGGCGCGCGTATGTCAAGTATCTGGGGCTTCTATTTGATCAGCATCTCACCTTCAAGCAGCACATTAACACCCTGGCCGCAAGAGTGAGGAAACTAATTTACGTCGTAAAAAGACTCCGGGATAGCGCTTCTCGCGAAGTGCTACGCATCGTGTATCTTGCACTGTGCCAGTCTATTATACAATACGGGGTGGCTGTCTGGGGTAGCACAGGAAAGAGCCACATGATAACTATTGAACGCGCACAAAGAGCCGTGATTAAAGTAATGTACAAAAAACGCTATCGCTTCCCCACGAATCGGTTGTACTCTGAGTCCAAGTTACTAAGAGTACGGCAGCTCTACATCCTAAAAGCAGTCACGCGTACCCACCGCTCCTTACTTAACTCCTCGTCATATAAGGAGATGCTACTAAAGAGAACCTTCAAAGCCCGACTACCCCCAGTTAGGTCTGCGTTGGCTAGGAAGTCTCCAGACTTCCCATACAACCATTTCCAGTCGCCGTTACGACGCGGTGTAGACACATCTTGTGTCGACACCGTCTGTTTCGGTCACAATTCCAGTCGCAGAGTCGTCGCCGTGTCGACACAGTTACCAGAAATGGGGAAGGGTCGACACATGACACAAAGTGACATAAAGTGTGGTCGCCGTGTGCACACATTGTTTCGGGTTTGCGACTACTTTATGCCAATATCATTCGTTCATTCGTTCATTTTGTTCCTGTCAAATGGAAACTGTCAGATGGAAAAATAGTTAAATAAAAATAAGTGTCTTAATGACACACGCCATCTCTAAAACGGATTACAAGACGTAATTATATATTGTTTGCATTTATATTACAATAGGACTTAAATTATAATGGGGAATTAAACTGCACGAGTGATTTGATAAACTAAGTGTAATATAATCAACGCGCCACCACATTGTTTTAGTTTAGCCGGAAATGAAATTGTTTACTTCTCAGTGCCTGTGTTCATAAATATATTATTTGATGCATTTTTAGTACTTCGATGCGTATACTATACTTAAATAACAGAAATAACGCTTTACATACTACGAAACTTGTTAATTATGATGTATAAATATGGTTTAAGGCTGAGAAATATTGCAGTCACAAAGTAGTCGCAAATGTTTCGACTTTGTGTCGACTCTGTGTAGACACATGACACGCGCTGTCAAAAGTAATAACAAAGTTACTGGATTTGCAAAATGGCTCCTTGTGTTCATTTGTTTTCAGATATTCTCAAAGTGTAAAAATGCCGTGGTCAGAGATGGGACTTAATAGATTAACTGTTTATTCGACTAATTAATGGAATAAAAAAGTTAATCCTCAAATTTTAATCGCGATTAGTTTAGTCGACCTAACATAGATTGAAATTGAATTAATCTGAAATTATTAATCGAATAAATTATCGATTAAATCTCGGTTGGAAGTTGACAGGGGGCCATTTTTGTACGTAAAAATAATAGAAATGTCTTGCATGCAGATGGTAGCCAAACACTTTGTCATAAAAGTCGAGATAGGTGTCGATTTATAGGTTTTAGGGAGTGCCGATTTCGAAAATGATGACCATTTTGGAATCCAAAATGGCGGCCATGCACTGTGTCATAAAAGTCGTCATGGATGTCGTTTTATACGTTTTAGGGGCCCCAATTTTGAAAATGATGACCATATTGGAATCCAAAATGGCGGCCATGCACTATGCCATAAAAGTCGTCATGGGTGTCGTTTTATAGGTTTTAGGAGGCGCAGATTTAAAAAATGATGACCATTTTGGATTCCAAGATGGCGGCCATGCACTATGTCATAAAAGTCGTCATGGATGTCGTTTTATAGGTTTTAGGGGGCCCCGATTTAGAAAATGATGACCATTTTGAAATCCAAAATGGCGGCCATGCACTATGTCATAAAAGTCGTCATGGATGTCGTTTTATAGGTTTTAGGGGGCCCCGATTTAGAAAATGATGACCATTTTGAAATCCAAAATGGCGGCCATGCACTATGTCATAAAAGTCGTCATGGGTGTCGTTTTATAGGTTTTGGGGGGCGCAGATTTAGAAAATGATGACCATTTTGGATTCCAAAATGGTGGCCATGCACTATGTCATAAAAGTCGTCATGGGTGTCATTTTATAGGTTTTAGGGGGCGCAGATTTCGAAAACGATGAGCATTTTGGATTCTAAGATGGCGGCCATGCACTATGTCATAAAAGTCGTCATGGATGTCGTTTTATAGGTTTTAGGGGGCCCCGCTTTCGAAAATGATGACCATTTTGGAATCCAGAATGGCGGCCATGCACTATGTCATAAAAGTCGTCATGGGTGTCGTTTTATAGGTTTTGGGGGGCGCAGATTTCGAACATAATAACTATTTTGGAATCCAAGATGGCGGCCATGCACTATGTTAAAAGTCGACATGGATTTCGTTTTATTGGTCATGGTCATCATTTTCGAAATCTGCTCTTCCTAACACCTACAAATCAACATTTATGACGGCTTGTATGACAAAGTGCACGGCAGACATCTTGGAATCCAAAATGGTCATCATTTTCGAATTCTGCACTCCCTAAAACCTATAAAACGATATCCATGACGACTTTTATGACAAAGTGCACGGCACACATCTTGGATTCCAAACTGGTCATCATTTTCGAAATCGGCACTTCCTAAAACCTATAAAACGATATTCATGACGACTTTTATGACAAAATACGTAGCCGCCATCTTGGATTATAAAATGATCATCGTTTTCGAATTCTGCACTCCCTAAAACCTATAAATCGACATCCGTGACGACGCAAGTTATCTTTATTTTCAGATCTAACAAATTGCTACAGAATACAAAGGACAAAAAAAGAAGCGAGGAGGTAATGAAACAAGCAAAAATACAGATGATTCCTCGACGCAATTGTATGCTTCTTAAATTGTGTCCAGATTTTTTTGTCATAAAAGTTTTTATTTTTCACATATTAGTCTCACAAGTTCCGTGAAATTTCGACCTTGTAATTTTTTAAGTAAATGTTTTTGTTTATCTATGAGGATCTCACTAGAATGATATAATCAAGCTATGTTTATATTTGATGATTGAAATAGTAACGCAAAAATAAAAATTATATTTGTGTCTTATATTCCTGCCGAAGACTTTTATTTTTCCTTTTCCTTCTACACAAGTTTGGCCAAGTAATAAGAATTTAGGGCTCTCAATTTTATTTTGACTTCTACAACAGTAAAGCTACGAGACCATGTTTGGTTTGGTATCATTTTCGTATAAATTCGCAGTACCAAATTTAGTTATGGTATCACATTGACACCATTCCAAAGTAAAAACATATAAACTTATTAAAATACTTTCTTTTAAACTCCTCTTCACGCTTAAACTGCTGAACAGTTTTAATTTAAATTTAGTACACATATATTTTGAGTCCCGAGACAGGACATAATAAGTTATCTCAAAAATCATCCTTTAAAGGTGTGAAATGAGGTGTAGGGGGGAATTCAGAATTGACTTCTTGAAGTTAATACTGTTTAAGTTTAGGTTTGTGGTCATGTTTTTTTATCATTTTTAACTAAATCAAAGATGTAGACCATCCCAAATTTAATATAAATCGGTTTAGCGGTTATTGATTTCCCGTACAAATTTCCACGCCACTTTTCACACCTTCAAAAGATGATTTTGGTTATAAGATCTATCCTATGTCCTGTTCCAGGACGCAAACTATTTCTATACCAAATTTCAACGAAATCGGTTCAGTGGTTAAGCGTCAAGAGGAGTTTAAAAAAAACCGGCCAAGTGCGAGTCGGACTCGCGTATTAAGGGTTCCGTTCCGTACATTAAGTCCGACTCGCGCTTGACTGCACATTTCTAATAGGTTTTCCTGTCATCTATAGGTATAGAACTATTTTGTGTATTCAGACGGATAGACATACAGACGCACGAGTGATCCTATAAGGATTCCGTTTTTTGCTTTTGAGGTACGGAACCCTAAAAAGATTTTTTTTAATTTTGTGGAATGGTGTCAATGTGATACCTTAAATGGATTCAGCAACCCAGATTTATGCGAAAACGATACCTTCACTGATGTAGATATATCAAGATAAAATTGAGAGTCCTAAATAAACTTTCAAGAGCGGATATCTCAAAAACTATTCAACATATCGAAAAAATTGACTGAATAAACTTGTAACAAATTAAATTAACTTTCATTTTGTATAAGTGGCCATGTCGCTAAGATGCATAGTTTCCGAGATATAATCGAAAAACCGGAAAATGGGACCTTCAAAGCCCCCTCTCTTCCCCCCGCTCAAGGGCTACGGCCGGGGACTTTTGATATGTTCACCTCCTAACTTGTACTAACCAAGTTACAGAGTCAAAAATTGTGTTCCGAGCATTTCCCTCTACAACTTTTTGGAGCATTCGTTGGCTGACCTAAGTAGCTTATTGCATTTCTTTAAAAACTTTTCTGTAAAAGGTTGACGGTCGTTGGGTGTTTATATGGTTTTGGTCGATTATTATCATTTGCATCGCCCATGATGACTTACTAGAATTACTTACGAGCACACGAGACACTAATAGTAGTTTGACAAACCTTGGTTTTCAAGAGGTATTTTATATTGACATTTGCTGTCACAAATTTGCTGTCAGATTTAGTCGCAAACCGCACGCAAAGTGCACACAAATGTGTCGACACCTTGTTACGGAAAAGTGTACACACGGCGACGACACTTTGTTTCGAAACAATTCTAGACACATTGTGTGGACTCTGTTACGACACATTTGACATTTAGTTACCACTTTGATGATTCTGCGACTGGAATGGTTATATGGGTTCGCACATCCATACACCTACAACAATATTTGCCGGGCTCTTGACATAAAATCATTGTCCGTTCACAATGTCAAAAGTAAAGTAACAAATTGGTTGACCACTTTATCTTATGCTGAGACGGAAAAACTGACAACGAAGGCTTAACCACCACATAACACATCTTCTGGCACACACACACACACACACACTTCCCACACAAACTCACGCCCACACTCAAAATTGAATAGCATGATTAGTCCTCTTAGTTTAGCATGATTAGTCCTTTTAATTTAGTTTAGTGACTTTGTATCATATAGCTTGTACTGTAGTAATTATTTTTAGTATTAAGCACTGTACAAAAAATCTGAATATAGTTGTCAATCGCTCTCGCAGACTTCCAAGATACAGGCTCAGCCTAGTTTGGAGTCTGATAGATATATTCTGCACATGTATACTACTCTTTTATGATAATAAATTATTTGTATTTGTATTTGTTGCGTATTCATAGTGCACATTAAACTTGCGTTCGCTGTGGCCGATATCTTTTCCGCCTCTAGGCTAAGAAATTCAGATAATATCTCCAATCGCGGTTTTATGCCGGCCTTTATCTGTACAAAACTATAATCGGACCACTTAGAAATCAGCACTGGTGGAAGTTTGGACAGTACGATTGAGGAAACAGTCACATCATGCATATATACTTCGCGGCCTACTGCGCGTATCGCTTCAGTAAAGTTTTGTATTTTCACGGAAAATGCAACGATATCACTTTGATACTCGGGCGATACTGGGCGAAGTTTCTTTATATCGTTCATCAATTGGAACAAAATAGTGTCAGCATTACCAAATTGTAGCTCCAATGTCGCGATGACCTTGTCGGGCGAGGAAGCACTAATTAAAAGAGCTGACACAGCATCTTTTGCAGCACCACGTAGACACTTCCTTAGCCTCCACATGTTCTCAGCCGGGCTGAAATCGCACACCTCTGTTGACTGCATGTACGCCTGTTTAAACTGTAGCCACTCCATCGGGTCTCCGGAGAACTCGGGTAGGTCTCGCGAAGTGCTAATTCTGCTAAGTAGGCTAGCATTCGGTTTATTATTAGTAGCGGCAACGGCTAAGTCTTTGATAGCGCTCGCTAGTATCGCGAACCGGTGTGAAGTTAGCAGCCAAAGTTAGCAGCCGCCGATAACCCAACCAAATTAAGAAGTCAAAATTTTTAATGTAAAAAATGTCATAGAAAACCACTAAAAGAGCACCTGATACATGTAATTACAAAGTAAACAGACCGAACAAGACTACAAGTGATGAAAAACTAAAATATGTACATTTTCGTCACAGAACTCATGCTGTCTATAATATTGCCTAATAAAACGGCAAGCTAGCTCTAGAGGTTTTTAAAACTGGTTCCATGCAGCATGCAGCAAAAGCTGTTGGGATCTATAAGTGATACTCGACCATAAACTTGGAGAAAAGGGGAGACCAAGGCAAACTGAACCCAATATATTCTAAATAGTTGCAGTATTCAAAGATTTTTACCATGAAGGACGGCAAGCAAGGGATTTTCGACCTATGTGACAGATAGCTACTGTCATAACCTACAAATGATTGTGCGTCGCAAGTTGATACTCGATCGATAAGACTAGTCAATTAACAGAAAATTATAAAATTAAGATTTTCTTACTTAAGTGGCTGCTGAGAGCTACAAGTGCTGAAACGGCCAGCAAGAGATTTTTGAAACCTGAACTATACAGCTAGATAATCACGCTAAAGAACTGCTGAAAGCTTTAAGTGATACTCGACCGCAAACATTGTGAAAAGGGGATACCAAAGCGAAATGTACCCAAAATATTCTGAAAAGTTGCAGTTTTCAAAGATTTTTACCATGAAGGACGGCAAGCAAGGGATTTTCGACCTATGTGACAGATAGCTACTGACATAACCTACAAATGATTGTGCGTCGCAAGTTGATACTCGATCGATAAGACTAGTCAATTAACAGAAAATTATAAAATTAAGATTTTCTTACTTAAGTGGCTGATGAGAGCTACAAGTGCTGAAACGGCAAGCAAGAGATTTTTGAAACCTGAACTATATAGCTAGATAATCATGCTAAAGAACTGCTGAGAGCTTTAAGTGATACTCGACCGCAAACATTGTGAAAAGGGGATACCAAAGGGAAATATACCCAAAATATTCTGAAAAGTTGCAGTTTTCAAAGATTTGTAGCATGAAGGACGGCAAGCAAGGGATTTTCGACCTATGTGACAGATAGCTACTGTCATAACCTACAAACGATTGTACGTCGCAAGTTGATACTCGATCGATAAGACTAGTCAATTAACAGAAAATTATAAAATTTAGATTTTCTTACTTAAGTGGCTGATGAGAGCTGCAAGTGCTGAAACGGCCAGCAAGAGATTTTTGAAACCTGAACTATACAGCTAGATAATCATGCTAAAGAACTGCTGAGAGCTTTATGTGATACTCTACCGCAAACAGTGTGAAAAGGGGATACCAAAGCGAAATGTACCCAAAATATTCTGAAAAGTTGCAGTTTTCAAAGATTTTTACCATGAAGGACGGCAAGCAAGGGATTTTCGACCTATGTGACCGATAGCTACTTTCATAACCTACAAACGATTGTGCGTCGCAAGTTGATACTCGATCGATAAGACTAGTCAATTAACAGAAAATTATAAAATTAAGATTTTCTCTCTTAAGTGGCTGCTGAGAACTACAAGTGCTGAAACGGCCAGCAAGAGATTTTTGAAACCTGAACTATACAGCTAGATAATCATGCTAAATAACTGCTGAGAGCTTTAAGTGATACTCGACCGCAAACATTGTGAAAAGGGGATACCAAAGCGAAATGTACCCAAAATATTCTGAAAAGTTGCAGTTTTCAAAGATTTTTACCATGAACGACGGCAAGCAAGGGATTTTCGACCTATGTGATAGATAGCTACTGTCATAACCTACAAATGATTGTGCATCGCAAATTGATACTAGATCGATAAGACTAGTAAATTTACAGAAATTTACAAAATTAAGATTTTCTTACTTAAGTGGCTGATGAGAGCTACAAGTGCTGAAACGGCCAGCAAGAGATTTTTGAAACCTGAACTATACCGCTAGATAATCACGCTAAAGAACTGCTGACAGCTTTTAAGTGATACTCGACCGTAAACATTGTGAAAAGGGGATACCAAAGCGAAATGTACCCAAAATATTCTGAAAAGTGGTAGTTTTTAAAGATTTTTACCATGAAGGACGGCAAGCAAGGGATTTTCGACCTATGTGACAGATAGCTACTTTCATAACCTACAAACGATTGTGCGTCGCAAGTTGATACTCGATCGATAAGACTAGTCAATTAACAGAAAATTATAAAATTAAGATTTTCTTACTTAAGTGGCTGCTGAGAGCTACAAGTGCTGAAACGGCCAGCAAGAGATTTTTGAAACCTGAACTATACAGCTAGATAATCATGCTAAATAACTGCTGAGAGCTTTAAGTGATACTCGACCGCAAACATTGTGAAAAGGGGATACCAAAGCGAAATGTACCCAAATTATTCTGAAAAGTTGCAGTTTTCAAAGATTTGTAGGATGAAGGACGGCAAGCAAGGGATTTTCGACCTATGTGACAGATAGCTACTGTCATAACCTACAAATGATTGTGCGTCGCAAGTTGATACTCGATCGATAAGACTAGTCAATTAACAGAAAATTATAAAATTAAGATTTTCTTACTTAAGTGGCTGCTGAGAGCTACAAGTGCTGAAACGGCCAGCAAGAGATTTTTGAAACCTGAACTATACAGCTAGATAATCATGCTAAAGAACTGCTGAGAGGTTTAAGTGATACTCGACCGTAAACATTGTGAAAAGGGGATACCAAAGCGAAATGTACCCAAAATATTCTGAAAAGTTCCAGTTTTCAAAGATTTTTACCATGAAGGACGGCAAGCAAGGGATTTTCGACCTATGTGACAGATAGCTACTGTCATAACCTACAAACGATTGTGCGTCGCAAGTTGATACTCGATCGATAAGACTAGTCAATTAACAGAAAATTATAAAATTAAGATTTTCTTACTTAAGTGGCTGCTGAGAGCTACAAGTGCTGAAACGGCCAGCAAGAGATTTTTGAAACCTGAAGTATACAGCTAGATAATCATGCTAAAGAACTGCTGAGAGGTTTAAGTGATACTCGACCGTAAACATTGTGAAAAGGGGATACCGAAGCGAAATGTACCCAAAATATTCTGAAAAGTTGCAGTTTTCAAAGATTTGTGGCATGAAGGACGGCAGGCAAGGGATTTTCGACCTATGTGACACATAGCTACTGTCATAACCTACAAACGATTGTGCGTCGCAAGTTGAAACTCGATCGATAAGACTAGTCAATTAACAGAAAATTATAAAATTAAGGTTTTCTTACTTAAAGTGGCTGATGAGAGCTACAAGTGCTGAGACGGCCAGCAAGAGATTTTTGAAACCTGAACTATACAGCTAGATAATCATGCTAAAGAACTGCTGAGAGCTTTATGTGATACTCTACCTTAAACAGTGTGAAAAGGGGATACCAAAGCGAAATGTACCCAAAATATTCTGAAAAGTTGCAGTTTTCAAAGATTTTTACCATGAAGGACGGCAAGCAAGGGATTTTCGACCTATGTGACAGATAGCTACTGTCATAACCTACAAACGATTGTTCGTCGCAAGTTGATACTCGATCGATAAGACTAGCCAATTAACAGAAAATTATAAAATTAAGATTTTCTTACTTAAGTGGCTGATGAGAGCTACAAGTGCTGAAACGGCCAGCAAGAGATTTTTCAAACCTGAACTATACAGCTAGATAATCATGCTAAAGAACTGCTGAGAGCTTTAAGTGATACTCGACCGCAAACATTGTGAAAAGGGGATACCAAAGCGAAATGTACCCAAAATATTCTGAAAAGTTGCAATTTTCAAAGATTTTTACCATGAAGGACGGCAAGCAAGGGATTTTCGACCTATGTGACAGATAGCTACTGTCATAACCTACAAACGATTGTGCGTCGCAAGTTGATACTCGATCGATTAGACTAGTCAATTAACAGAAAATTATAAAATTAAGATTTTCTTACTTAAGTGGCTGATGAGAGCTACAAGTGCTGAAACGGCCAGCAAGAGATTTTTGAAACCTGAACTATACAGCTAGATAATCATGCTAAAGAACTGCTGAGAGCTTTATGTGATACTCTACCGCAAACAGTGTGAAAAGGGGATACCAAAGCGAAATGTACCCAAAATATTCTGAAAAGTTGCAGTTTTCAAAGATTTTTACCATGAAGGACGGCAAGCAAGGGATTTTCGACCTATGTGACAGATAGCTACTGTCATAACCTACAAATGATTGTGCGTCGCAAGTTGATACTCGATCGATAAGACTAGTCAATTAACAGAAAATTATAAAATTAAGATTTTCTTACTTAAGTGGCTGCTGAGAGCTACAAGTGCTGAAACGGCCAGCAAGAGATTTTTGAAACCTGAACTATACAGCTAGATAATCATGCTAAAGAACTGCTGAGAGCTTTATGTGATACTCTACCTTAAACAGTGTGAAAAGGGGATACCAAAGCGAAATGTACCCAAAATATTCTGAAAAGTTGCAGTTTTCAAAGATTTTTACCATGAAGGACGGCAAGCAAGGGATTTTCGACCTATGTGACAGATAGCTACTGTCATAACCTACAAACGATTGTGCGTCGCAAGTTGATACTCGATCGATAAGACTAGTCAATTAACAGAAAATTATAAAATTAAGATTTTCTTACTTAAGTGGCTGATGAGAGCTACAAGTGCTGAAACGGCCAGTAAGAAATTTTTGAAACCTGAACTATACAGCTAGATAATCATGCTAAAGAACTGCTGAGAGCTTTATGTGATACTCTACCGCAAACAGTGTGAAAAGGGGATACCAAAGCGAAATGTACCCAAAATATTCTGAAAAGTTGCAGTTTTCAAAGATTTTTACCATGAAGGACGGCAAGCAAGGGATTTTCAACCTATGTGACAGATAGCTACTGTCATAACCTACAAACGATTGTGCGTCGCAAGTTGATACTCGATCGATAAGACTAGTCAATTAACAGAAAATTATAAAATTAAGATTTTCTTACTTAAGTGGCTGATGAGAGCTACAAGTGCTGAAACGGCCAGCAAGAGATTTTTGAAACCTGAACTATACAGCTAGATAATCATGCTAAAGAACTGCTGAGAGCTTTAAGTGATACTCGACCGCAAACATTGTGAAAAGGGGATACCAAAGCGAAATGTACCCAAAATATTCTGAAAAGTTGCAGTTTTCAAAGATTTTTACCATGAAGGACGGCAAGCAAGGGATTTTCGACCTATGTGACAGATAGCTACTGTCATAACCTACAAACGATTGTGCGTCGCAAGTTGATACTCGATCGATAAGACTAGTCAATTAACAGAAAATTATAAAATTAAGATTTTCTTACTTAAGTGGCTGCTGAGAGCTACAAGTGCTGAAACGGCCAGCAAGAGATTTTTGAAACCTGAAGTATACAGCTAGATAATCATGCTAAAGAACTGCTGAGAGGTTTAAGTGATACTCGACCGTAAACATTGTGAAAAGGGGATACCGAAGCGAAATGTACCCAAAATATTCTGAAAAGTTGCAGTTTTCAAAGATTTGTGGCATGAAGCACGGCAGGCAAGGGATTTTCGACCTATGTGACACATAGCTACTGTCATAACCTACAAACGATTGTGCGTCGCAAGTTGATACTCGATCGATAAGACTAGTCAATTAACAGAAAATTATAAAATTAAGATTTTCTTACTTAAGTGGCTGATGAGAGCTACAAGTGCTGAAACGGCCAGCAGGAGATTTTTGATACCTGAAGTATACAGCTAGATAATCATGCTAAAGAACTGCTGAGAGGTTTAAGTGATACTCGACCGTAAACATTGTGAAAAGGGGATACCGAAGCGAAATGTACCCAAAATATTCTGAAAAGTTGCAGTTTTCAAAGATTTGTGGCATGAAGGACGGCAGGCAAGGGATTTTCGACCTATGTGACACATAGCTACTGTCATAACCTACAAACGATTGTGCGTCGCAAGTTGAAACTCGATCGATAAGACTAGTCAATTAACAGAAAATTATAAAATTAAGGTTTTCTTACTTAAAGTGGCTGATGAGAGCTACAAGTGCTGAGACGGCCAGCAAGAGATTTTTGAAACCTGAACTATACAGCTAGATAATCATGCTAAAGAACTGCTGAGAGCTTTATGTGATACTCTACCTTAAACAGTGTGAAAAGGGGATACCAAAGCGAAATGTACCCAAAATATTCTGAAAAGTTGCAGTTTTCAAAGATTTTTACCATGAAGGACGGCAAGCAAGGGATTTTCGACCTATGTGACAGATAGCTACTGTCATAACCTACAAACGATTGTTCGTCGCAAGTTGATACTCGATCGATAAGACTAGCCAATTAACAGAAAATTATAAAATTAAGATTTTCTTACTTAAGTGGCTGATGAGAGCTACAAGTGCTGAAACGGCCAGCAAGAGATTTTTCAAACCTGAACTATACAGCTAGATAATCATGCTAAAGAACTGCTGAGAGCTTTAAGTGATACTCGACCGCAAACATTGTGAAAAGGGGATACCAAAGCGAAATGTACCCAAAATATTCTGAAAAGTTGCAATTTTCAAAGATTTTTACCATGAAGGACGGCAAGCAAGGGATTTTCGACCTATGTGACAGATAGCTACTGTCATAACCTACAAACGATTGTGCGTCGCAAGTTGATACTCGATCGATTAGACTAGTCAATTAACAGAAAATTATAAAATTAAGATTTTCTTACTTAAGTGGCTGATGAGAGCTACAAGTGCTGAAACGGCCAGCAAGAGATTTTTGAAACCTGAACTATACAGCTAGATAATCATGCTAAAGAACTGCTGAGAGCTTTATGTGATACTCTACCGCAAACAGTGTGAAAAGGGGATACCAAAGCGAAATGTACCCAAAATATTCTGAAAAGTTGCAGTTTTCAAAGATTTTTACCATGAAGGACGGCAAGCAAGGGATTTTCGACCTATGTGACAGATAGCTACTGTCATAACCTACAAACGATTGTGCGTCGCAAGTTGATACTCGATCGATAAGACTAGTCAATTAACAGAAAATTATAAAATTAAGATTTTCTTACTTAAGTGGCTGATGAGAGCTACAAGTGCTGAAACGGCCAGTAAGAAATTTTTGAAACCTGAACTATACAGCTAGATAATCATGCTAAAGAACTGCTGAGAGCTTTATGTGATACTCTACCGCAAACAGTGTGAAAAGGGGATACCAAAGCGAAATGTACCCAAAATATTCTGAAAAGTTGCAGTTTTCAAAGATTTTTACCATGAAGGACGGCAAGCAAGGGATTTTCAACCTATGTGACAGATAGCTACTGTCATAACCTACAAACGATTGTGCGTCGCAAGTTGATACTCGATCGATAAGACTAGTCAATTAACAGAAAATTATAAAATTAAGATTTTCTTACTTAAGTGGCTGATGAGAGCTACAAGTGCTGAAACGGCCAGCAAGAGATTTTTGAAACCTGAACTATACAGCTAGATAATCATGCTAAAGAACTGCTGAGAGCTTTAAGTGATACTCGACCGCAAACATTGTGAAAAGGGGATACCAAAGCGAAATGTACCCAAAATATTCTGAAAAGTTGCAGTTTTCAAAGATTTTTACCATGAAGGACGGCAAGCAAGGGATTTTCGACCTATGTGACAGATAGCTACTGTCATAACCTACAAACGATTGTGCGTCGCAAGTTGATACTCGATCGATAAGACTAGTCAATTAACAGAAAATTATAAAATTAAGATTTTCTTACTTAAGTGGCTGCTGAGAGCTACAAGTGCTGAAACGGCCAGCAAGAGATTTTTGAAACCTGAACTATACAGCTAGATAATCACGCTAAAGAACTGCTGAGAGCTTTAAGTGATACTCGACCGTAAACATTGTGAAAAGGGGATACCAAAGCGAAATGTACCCTAAATATTCTGAAAACTTGCAGTTTTCAAAGATTTTTAGCATGAAGGACGGCAAGCAAGGGATTTTCGACCTATGTGACAGATAGCTACTGTCATAACCTACAGACATAAACTATCAAATAACACTATTTCTAGAGTGATACCTACTCGACGGCATATTAACGGTGCATAGGGAATTAGTAAGAAAATCAGGTTTTATATGAACATTTACATTCAATGAAATTTTTCTGCATCTTAGACGGCAGGCGAGTAATCAATCCACACCCACTGCATCGTGGAGTGCATTACATAAGCTATCAAATAACACTATTTCTAGAGTGATTCTCGACGGCGTATTAACGGTGCATATTCAATTACTTTTTCTATGAATAATTGCGTTAATTCAAGATTTGCAGCATCTTACACGGCAGGCGAGTAAACCACGCCCACTGTTTCTTGCAGTGGGTGAAACATTATTTTTTACTAGCTGTGCCCGCGGCTCCGCCCGCGTGGAATTCGGTCTGTGTCAGTAAGTGGCTTATTTCTAAGCCTAATTTCTCTCCATCTCCCCTGAAGGCGGAACTTGAAGTAAAGTTGCCATATGGATATGCTTTTTCGCCCTTATTCAAATTTTACAAGTGATTTAAACGACAGAGTAGTAGATGTACCTATATCGGACGATACAGTAAGGTATACGCGCCCGAGCGAAAGCGAAGCGGCCTGCCTGGCTAGAGCGCCACCCACCCACCGTGGTCTTCTTCAGACTCCTGAGGAAGATCACTTAAAAAGTAAAAAAAAGTAAAAAATATTTTTATTGCACAGAAAGAATACAGTGGTAACATAACAACACGAGTTACTGATAAGAGTTGTGCATAACCAACTTGACATTCAGAGATTCCAGGAGTCCCCGCACTAGGCTAGGCCTGTATCGCGGGAGACCAGATGTACATTGTATGTCATGCAAGTCGACTTAAAAAAGTAAAATAATTTTAATTATAACATTTTTGTAATCTGTTATAACATTACTATTAATTTTTGTTTCTAGGTTCAACTTTAGTATCAGTTAATAATATCTTAGTCTAATCAGTTATTTTTATACCTATATCTATTAAAGTCTTGAGTTAAACAATTTTTAGAGTTATCAAATTTTAATCTAGTTTAGTTAGTTTTATATTTATTCCAGAATTGTTTTAAACAATTTTTAGAAGTAATGTCTCAGTCTCATTATAATCAAGTGATAATAACCAATTAAAAAGTAACCTTTTAGCTACATGCACAGTGCAATTAATTAATTCGCTCTGGAACTTTTCGGCCGTATTATAGATCAAAGAGCTAAGGACGTCGCCAAATCGTCTCCCAAAAGCGGTATTTACCCTCGGGATAGGTAATTTAAATACGCGTTTAGAAAGTAATTCCGCATATTTTTCAGACTTAACAGCGTTTCTATGTATCGAAAGACAGACTTTATGTATGTAGAGCTGGCGGACTGTGAGTACTTTAGCTTCTTGGTAGAGGCTGCTTGTCGAATATCGGAAGGGCTTTTTGAGCATTACCTTTAAGACCGAACGTTGAGCTCTTTCAGCCATTAAGATTGACGTCTTGGCGGCACTGCCCCATACTGAGATGGCGTATGTGATTAGAGACTGACATAGGGATATATATATATTTTTTAAGAGTATCAAGTCTGCGGTGTGTCTAAGTTTCTTAAATATGTACATCGTTTTTCTAATTCTGTTAGAGAGACATTTTATATGGGCTTTGAAATTTAAGTTTTCGTCTATGAGTAAGCCGAGATATTTGATAGAGTCGGTACGACATATTACTTCACAAGAACATGATAGTAAGCTATTGAAATTATTACAGTTATGAATTTTGATTAATTGTTTAGATTTAGAGGGACTGAAAGCGGCAGATTTATGAAAACACAGGAATTTAGTCTTTTTGCTATTTAGGGTTAGAAGGTTATTTCGTAGCCAGCAGGCGACGTTACTCATACCCTTTTCTGCTGCAGCAAAAACACTCTCCCAAGTATCACCTTTAAACAGGATCACTGTGTCATCAGCATAGCAGATTATTTCAGCGTGGGAAAGGGAAATGTTGTGAATGTCATTGATGTAGATTAAGAATAATGTAGGACCAAGCACGCTCCCCTGCGGGACCCCAAATTCCACTTTATCCAGCTCGCTCTTGTGGCAATCCACTCTAACCAGTTGTCTCCTGTTCAATAGATAACTTTCGAACCAGTCCAATGACACGCCCCGTATCCCCAATTTTTCAAGCTTTTTAAGGAGTATTGGTCTAGACACAGTGTCAAAGGCCTTGGCCAGGTCCAAGAAGACGCCGATGCAATTTATGTTATTGTCCAAGTTGGCAGAAATTAGATTGGCCAAGAGCGAGATGGCATCCTCAGTGGACCTATGTGCCCTAAAGCCAAATTGTCTCTCAGACAGTGCTCCACTCCTTTCTAGGAACCTGATGAGTCTGTTATTGACCAGTTTTTCCAGAATCTTCGGGAGTACACTGAGTAGGGATATAGGTCTATAGTTGCCATGTTCATTCTTAGGTCCGTCCTTATATATGGGGGTGATAGATGCTATTTTCCACTGTTCAGGAAAGTGACCCGTACTTAAACTTAGGTTATAAATATGTACTAATGGTTGCAATAATAAGTGGCCAACAGATTTGATCAGATCGCCGCTGATACCATCCAGGCCCGGCGCACTATTATTTTTAAGCTGCGAGATAATATTCCTGATTTCATTGACATTTGTAGGGTGCATGAAGAAGGATTCGGCGGGACTTTCTGTTATGTTTACCTTGGCGGCCAAAGACTTCTCACAGTTTGAGCAAAAGATGTATCTGCAAGCTTTTTACCCGCCGACGAAAAAAAGTTATTGCACCTATTCAAGGACTGCTTGGGGTCACTAGGATCAATTAAGTCAGCGTGTTGAGTCGGTTTTTTTGGGATGTTGCATATGTTTCTTATCGTGCTCCACAGCTTCTTGGGGTTTTTGTTATGGGTCAAGAGAAGGCTTTGTTCGTATTCGTGCTTTAGCTTCCTTAGAAGGTTGTTAAAGAAATTTTTGTACCGGTTGTAAGTTACTTTTGAAATTTCGTCATCTGGATTTTGCCTTGCCTTTAGGTGTAATCTGTCTCGATGCCGAGCACATCGAAGCAGCCCTGGCGTCATCCATGGTTTTAATGTAAACTTCGTTCTACTAATAGTTACTTCCCGCGTGTTATTTTCAACTGCGGATCCGAAGGTTGACATAAATAAATCAAGAGCGAGGTTCATGTCGTTTGCCTCCAAGACCGGGGCCCAGTTGACCAATGAAAGTTCAGCAGCAACGCCACCAAAGTCGATAAGTGATCGGAGCTTATTCTTAACTACTGGCCTGGATCGGGTTAAGGTGATTCCAACGGCAACCATCTTGTGGTCTGTTACATCTGTTTCGCAAACCATACCTACTACTTTAGATTTCGATCTGACAAAAATGTGGTCTAAGCAAGCACGCTCTCTAGTGGGTTTACTTATGGCTGACGCTAAACCATGTTCGCTCATGAGGCACAAGTATTCAGTAACATTAGCTCTGTTCACATCATCTGAAAGTATATCGATATTGATATCGCCAGCAATAATAAATTGCTTCGTATTATTGGAATTGCTTATTAATTCATCCAGAGCGAGCATGAAGTTGGCAGTATTCTTAAAGGTAGGAGACCTATATAAACCCAGAACAGTTAAACAATTAGGTATGTCAATTTGGAGGCAGCAGGCTTCATTGAATGGAGGTTCGCACACGGTAGCGTTCCAAGAGGTTTTTATATAAGCTACTACCCCCCCATTTTGGTTAATATTACGCATAGAACAGTAAGAGACATAACCCGGAATAGGTTCTATTAAGGTTAGTGGTTGCAACCGACACTCCGTCAAAATGATCACATCAAAAGTTGCCTGAAATCTATGTAAAGATAATAGAAATTGATCGAGGTTTTTATTTATGCTACGAATGTTAAAAGTTATTATTTTAAAGTTTGCTGACTTAAGTATACTTGTGCACGCCTCAGGAGAGTCCATCTCATGACAAGTAATATTTAAAACTGAGTCTAGATCTTCTGCTATGTCCAGCATTGACATTATGTAATAGAGTCTGATAGTAATATGCATAAGGACTTGCGGAGGTGATAATTACAACACAGTTTGCTTTGGAATTCAAAATAGCTAATAGGTACTTGAGATTTATATTTATTACTTTGATTCCGTTCGAGTGAGACTTGAGTAAGGTGTTTTTGAGTATAATATGTTATGTGACTAAAATTAATGTCTGAAAGAGTCATGCTATAGAAATAGTATTGCATTTGTATTATTATTAAATTTAATTTTTGTTTTTTTGTATTATTGCATATGACAGAAGTCACCATAATGAGCATACCAATATAGGTTTGAGACTGAGACAGTTTATCCTTAAAATTAATAATAGTTTTTAAACTTATGAAGATAAAAAAACATGCATATTTCTTATACCTATAACCGTTATGAAACATAATAAGTATTAGCACATATGACATAATGAGTATCAGGGTACTACAACAAGTGAGATCAGAGACAGTGCATCTCGTCAATAAATAAAGCTCCACTAAAAAGGCTGGCCGTCCACAGACGGGTCAGAGGGAAGTCGCCTGCCTGCCGCATCCCTGCTCTCACCTGTTGCCGGGGACCCTTCATTATTTTGCACATTCTTTAGCATCTTATCTAGCATTACTTCGCTGGTAATATGGATCACTGAGCTAGTTTCGGATCGGCGCAGAAAAATAGATCCATCCCAACTAACATTAGGCGCTAAATTTAAGGGTTAGAAGAGATTTATATAAGCGCCTTTTTACTCTTTAGGTGTTGTTAGTACTCTAAAAATAGGAGTTATAGCCGGCTACCCCCGTTTTAACCCCGGATTGGGCACAAATTTTATCACCAGAAGATTTATAACAGTGCTAAAGTAGGGTTAGCGGATAAAAAAAGAGACATAAGAGCGGTATAGTGAAGCTACAATAGTGTTAATTAATTCTTTAGGAGCTAGATGGGTTGCATATAGGTGACTACAAACTGTTGTAGTAGAAGAGCGCTAAAGTAGTGTTGTAATAGCGTTGATTAAGTACTTAGGATTTAAAAGGGTGCCAAATAAGCGAATACTAACTATTTGAGTAGTAGTGTAGGGCCATATAGATGATACTTTCAGCTTTAGATGGTATATTAGCATTTTAAGTCAATATTTGTAACACTCAAGAAGGTAATTGCACATTTTTTCCTTAAACCTATCTGCTTTGGTAGCAGATGTTTCCATTTTGTATTATTATTCGTAAGCTTGCTCTGTGACAGCTTGAAGTGAAATGTAATGGCGGATAATTAAAAGCAAATAATTATTTTAGTTCACTGATGCAGGAGTTACATATCTGCGGATTTATGATGGCGAAATTAATTACACTGTCAAAAACTATATGTATTACTAACAAAATTTTAATAGGCCTCTGATCCTGTGCATATTTATCTGAATATAATATTTTTTTATTTGTGGTCCACCGTATTTAATTTTCGAAAAATTACTCAATATACGTGAAGTCCGGTTTTAAATATAACAATACTAACATTAGGTCAATATTGAGTAAAAGTATCGATTTTTATGAAGTATTTACGTTCTAATTAATAGTTTTTGTTTTGCTTATTGATTCATCGGTCATCTTAACATGGCGCTATAGGCTAAGGTTCTAAGTAAGACTCTAATAACAGTAAAAGATGTACTAAGGTATTGAATAACGCTCGTCTGCGACTACATGATCGATAATGGTGACTGATAACTTCTCTTTTCGACTGTAAGTGATACAAAAGAGTTAAGTAGCGATTATGATACACGGAGCTATAAAAGACTTTTTATCGCCTGTTTAGAACCTTAAGTGAAAATTGCAGCTGCTTATTACTCATCTAGATATTAAGGTGGTAGAATTCACTTTGAGCTATAACACTAGCTGCTTAAGATGCATTATAGCGGCCAAAACGGCTACTGTGGATCTTAAAGCTATACATGGACCTCTTAAAGACCTTGATGTCACCAGAGCCTGTAAGCTTAGAATATGTAGCCATTCTACAGCCGTTCTATGTCTTTAGGTGATAAGATAAGTGCTAAGTGTCGCTTAATTGTTTGTTGGGATTGGATGTCCAAGCATACTTGTAGTTTAGTTGTCTTTTCACTGAAAAGTTTTGGAACGTGTTCTGTTATCGATTCTAAGTATCCCCAGCCAACTTTTTTTCAAATATCTTCCATGTACAGACTTTCGACCGTCTTCAGCTTTATTATATGTATAGATAGATAGATAGATTATTATATTTTTTTGACAGTCCTTTATGCTAACATAACATTTTTTTTTTCTTTTTTTTATATCTGATTTTGCTTTTGTCATTGATTTTCTTTGATTTATTAAGTATGGTGCAGTGGTGCAACATTCTTTTTTATTATTTTTATTGTCTGTCCCTTCGCTAACATAACATTCTTTTGCGTTTTATTTTTTTAAATCTAATTTTGTTTTATTTAATTTTTTTTACGTTTCTTTATAGTAACGACACATTAGTTTAGTAGTTTGTACATCATATCGTTCTCGCTATCCTAAACTCTAACATATTGTTTTTTACATATTTATTTTAATCTGATTTTGTTATTTTTTCATTTATTTTCTTTGATTTACTTTACGTTTTTTATTGTAACGATACATTTGGTTTAGTTGTGATTTATTGTAATGACATGCGTCTCACAAGTTTTTCATTACTTTTTTGTTTTGTACATCATCCTTTTTTCGTTGTCCTAAACGCAATTTTTTTTTATACTATATTTAGGTATTTATTTTTTATCTTTCATTTATTTCAATCTGTTTCTCTTGCTTGCCGTTTCAGTACTTGTAGCTCTCATCAGCCACTTAAGTAAGAAAATCTTAATTTTATAATTTTCTGTTAATTGACTAGTCTTATCGATCGAGTATCAACTTGCGACGCACAATCGTTTGTAGGTTATGACAGTAGCTATCTGTCACATAGGTCGAAAATCCCTTGCTTGCCGTCCTTCATGGTAAAAATCTTTGAAAACTGCAACTTTTCAGAATATTTTGGGTACATTTCGCTTTGGTATCCCCTTTTCACAATGTTTGCGGTAGAGTATCACATAAAGCTCTCAGCAGTTCTTAAGCATGATTATCTGCCTATATAGTTCAGGTTTCAAAAATCTCTTGCTGGCCGTTTCAGCACTTGTAGCTCTCATCAGCCACTTAAGTAAGAAAATCTTAATTTTATAATTTTCTGTTAATTGACTAGTCTTATCGATCGAGTATCAACTTGCGACGTACAATCGTTTGTAGGTTATGACAGTAGCTATCTGTCACATAGGTCGAAAATCCCTTGCTTGCCGTCCTTCATGCTACAAATCTTTGAAAACTGCAACTTTTCAGAATATTTTGGGTACATTTCGCTTTGGTATCCCCTTTTCACACTGTTTGCGGTAGAGTATCACATAAAGCTCTCAGCAGTTCTTTAGCATGATTATCTAGCTGTATAGTTCAGGTTTCAAAAATCTCTTGCTGGCCGTTTCAGCACTTGTAGCTCTCAGCAGCCACTTAAGTAAGAAAATCTTAATTTTATAATTTTCTGTTAATTGACTAGTCTTATCGATCGAGTATCAACTTGCGACGCACAATCGTTTGTAGGTTATGACAGTAGCTATCTGTCACATAGGTCGAAAATCCCTTGCTTGCCGTCGTTCATGCTACAAATCTTTGAAAACTGCAACTTTTCAGAATATTTTGGGTACATTTCGCTTTGGTATCCCCTTTTCACAATGTTTGCGGTCGAGTATCACTTAAAGCTCTCAGCAGTTCTTTAGCATGATTATCTAGCTGTATAGTTCGGGTTTCAAAAATCTCTTGCTGGCCGTTTCAGCACTTGTAGCTCTCAGCAGCCACTTAAGTAAGAAAATCTTAATTTTATAATTTTCTGTTAATTGACTAGTCTTATCGATCGAGTATCAACTTGCGACGTACAATCGTTTGTAGGTTATGACAGTAGCTATCTGTCACATATCTCGAAAATCCCTTGCTTGCCGTCCTTCATGCTACAAATCTTTGAAAACTGCAACTTTTCAGAATATTTTGGGTACATTTCCCTTTGGTATCCCCTTTTCACAATGTTTGCGGTCGAGTATCACTTAAAGCTCTCAGCAGTTCTTTAGCATGATTATCTAGCTATATAGTTCAGGTTTCAAAAATCTCTTGCTTGCCGTTCCAGCACTTGTAGCTCTCATCAGCCACTTAAGTAAGAAAATCTTAATTTTATAATTTTCTGTTAATTGACTAGTCTTATCGATCGAGTATCAACTTGCGACGCACAATCATTTGTAGGTTATGTCAGTAGCTATCTGTCACATAGGTCGAAAATCCCTTGCTTGCCGTCCTTCATGGTAAAAATCTTTGAAAACTGCAACTTTTCAGAATATTTTGGGTACATTTCGCTTTGGTATCCCCTTTTCACAATGTTTACGGTCGAGTATCACTTAAAAGCTCTCAGCAGTTCTTTAGCGTGATTATCTAGCTATATAGTTCAGGTTTCAAAAATCTCTTGCTGGCCGTTTCAGCACTTGTAGCTCTCATCAGCCACTTAAGTAAGAAAATCTTAATTTTGTAAATTTCTGTAAATTTACTAGTCTTATCGATCGAGTATCAACTTGCGGTGCACAATTATTTGTAGGTTATGACAGTAGCTATCTGTCACATAGGTCGAAAATCCCTTGCTTGCCGTCCTTCATGGTAAAAATCTTTGAAAACTGCAACTTTTCAGAATATTTTGGGTACATTTCGCTTTGGTATCCCCTTTTCACAATGTTTGCGGTCGAGTATCACATAAAGCTCTCAGCAGTTCTTTAGCATGATTATCTAGCTGTATAGTTCAGGTTTCAAAAATCTCTTGCAGGCCGTTTCAGCACTTGTAGCTCTCATCAGCCACTTAAGTAAGAAAATCTTAATTTTATAATTTTCTGTTAATTGACTAGTCTTATCGATCGAGTATCAACTTGCGACGTACAATCGTTTGTAGGTTATGACAGTAGCTATCTGTCACATAGGTCGAAAATCCCTTGCTTGCCGTCCTTCATGCTACAAATCTTTGAAAACTGCAACTTTTCAGAATATTTTGGGTACATTTCCCTTTGGTATCCCCTTTTCACAATGTTTGCGGTCGAGTATCACTTAAAGCTCTCAGCAGTTCTTTAGCATGATTATCTAGCTGTATAGTTCAGGTTTCAAAAATCTCTTGCTGGCCGTTTCAGCACTTGTAGCTCTCAGCAGCCACTTAAGTAAGAAAATCTTAATTTTATAATTTTCTGTTAATTGACTAGTCTTATCGATCGAGTATCAACTTGCGACGCACAATCGTTTGTAGGTTATGACAGTAGCTATCTGTCACATAGGTCGAAAATCCCTTGCTTGCCGTCGTTCATGCTACAAATCTTTGAAAACTGCAACTTTTCAGAATATTTTGGGTACATTTCGCTTTGGTATCCCCTTTTCACAATGTTTGCGGTCGAGTATCACTTAAAGCTCTCAGCAGTTCTTTAGCATGATTATCTAGCTGTATAGTTCGGGTTTCAAAAATCTCTTGCTGGCCGTTTCAGCACTTGTAGCTCTCAGCAGCCACTTAAGTAAGAAAATCTTAATTTTATAATTTTCTGTTAATTGACTAGTCTTATCGATCGAGTATCAACTTGCGACGTACAATCGTTTGTAGGTTATGACAGTAGCTATCTGTCACATATCTCGAAAATCCCTTGCTTGCCGTCCTTCATGCTACAAATCTTTGAAAACTGCAACTTTTCAGAATATTTTGGGTACATTTCCCTTTGGTATCCCCTTTTCACAATGTTTGCGGTCGAGTATCACTTAAAGCTCTCAGCAGTTCTTTAGCATGATTATCTAGCTATATAGTTCAGGTTTCAAAAATCTCTTGCTTGCCGTTCCAGCACTTGTAGCTCTCATCAGCCACTTAAGTAAGAAAATCTTAATTTTATAATTTTCTGTTAATTGACTAGTCTTATCGATCGAGTATCAACTTGCGACGCACAATCATTTGTAGGTTATGTCAGTAGCTATCTGTCACATAGGTCGAAAATCCCTTGCTTGCCGTCCTTCATGGTAAAAATCTTTGAAAACTGCAACTTTTCAGAATATTTTGGGTACATTTCGCTTTGGTATCCCCTTTTCACAATGTTTACGGTCGAGTATCACTTAAAAGCTCTCAGCAGTTCTTTAGCGTGATTATCTAGCTATATAGTTCAGGTTTCAAAAATCTCTTGCTGGCCGTTTCAGCACTTGTAGCTCTCATCAGCCACTTAAGTAAGAAAATCTTAATTTTGTAAATTTCTGTAAATTTACTAGTCTTATCGATCGAGTATCAACTTGCGGTGCACAATTATTTGTAGGTTATGACAGTAGCTATCTGTCACATAGGTCGAAAATCCCTTGCTTGCCGTCCTTCATGGTAAAAATCTTTGAAAACTGCAACTTTTCAGAATATTTTGGGTACATTTCGCTTTGGTATCCCCTTTTCACAATGTTTGCGGTCGAGTATCACATAAAGCTCTCAGCAGTTCTTTAGCATGATTATCTAGCTGTATAGTTCAGGTTTCAAAAATCTCTTGCAGGCCGTTTCAGCACTTGTAGCTCTCATCAGCCACTTAAGTAAGAAAATCTTAATTTTATAATTTTCTGTTAATTGACTAGTCTTATCGATCGAGTATCAACTTGCGACGTACAATCGTTTGTAGGTTATGACAGTAGCTATCTGTCACATAGGTCGAAAATCCCTTGCTTGCCGTCCTTCATGCTACAAATCTTTGAAAACTGCAACTTTTCAGAATATTTTGGGTACATTTCCCTTTGGTATCCCCTTTTCACAATGTTTGCGGTCGAGTATCACTTAAAGCTCTCAGCAGTTCTTTAGCATGATTATCTAGCTGTATAGTTCAGGTTTCAAAAATCTCTTGCTGGCCGTTTCAGCACTTGTAGCTCTCAGCAGCTACTTAAGTAAGAAAATCTTAATTTTATAATTTTCTATTAATTGACTAGTCTTATCGATCGAGTATCAACTTGCGACGCACAATCGTTTGTAGGTTATGACAGTAGCTATCTGTCACATAGGTCGAAAATCCCTTGCTTGCCGTCCTTCATGGTAAAAATCTTTAAGGCGCTCTTTTACTTGAGTTTTACGTTTCCGAGGGGGTGAAGCAGACGAGTGGTAGAACAGGCGGGCGGGTGCCCCGCGCGCCCCGCCGCACCATTCCCGCGCAGCACGTCTACATCCTTATTCTGGCGCCATCGGTATTCTGAATATTCTGATTTGTCAGTTCCGGGATTTTTTCCGGCAATTAGTTAATATCGAATAAGGTTTATTAGCAAATTCGTATTTTAATGAGTAGTTAATGAAATTATATAGGTACAATATGAGAGTATACCCCGACAAACTAAGAACCTAATCAAATTATACCCAATTATTATGAGACAGAAATACCAGTACCTACTTACTTACCTTAAAAATATAATAGAGTTAGACCAAGAAAAGCCTGCAACGATTTTGATTGCACACGCAGTGCAAGTGTTATTTTGAACGACAAACCTTTATGAAATTATGATTAACACTTGCACTGCGTGTGCAATCAAAATCGTCGCAGACTTGGTCTAATTCTAGAAGTCAATTTCGGGCAAGTAGGTATTGAAAATAAGGAAGAATAGCCTTTTTACACAATTTATCAATCGTGACTGAATTCCGGATTGGTTAGATGGGTGTGTGCCTTTGCTTCCCAACTTGTTATAAAATGACAATATGACGGGCGAATGTCTGAAATGTCACAGTAATTAAGAATTATTTTGCTTTTCTTCGTAAGTATGTTGAAAAACATTGTGTGTATAACATATTTGCATATTTATACAGTGGTTACCCATTTTATGAAACGTCCACTAAACTAGCATAGGTCCGACGCTGGCAGTGGCCACGGGCGTACTGGCGCGGGGAATGGGCGCAAGGTATTGCCGCGTAGGGTGTAATTTAGTAGGCAAAAGTTGAATTCATAAAATTATGAATGAAAAGATTAACGTATCGATAAAAGGACCAGCAATAACGAAGATTTACTTAAAAGCTATCGAATGAGGTAAGTTTCATATCCATTTTCGTCGTAGTACTTCTAAAATATGGATCAAAAGACAGCTTTAAGCATGTTTTCAACTTAAGATTTTATCGAGAAAATAATGAGTCGTTGTGTTTCTGACAAGCAATGACGTAGTTCAAGGACTAAAGTTATACATACTAGAAAATAATGCATGAAATCCTTGTAAAAGTCTGTAAATATGGTTACAAAAAAGCGCATTTTACTACACACCGCGCCTTAGAAAACTGCAACTTTTCAGAATATTTTGGGTACATTTCGCTTTGGTATTCCCTTTTCACAATGTTTGCAATCGAGTATCACTTAAAGCTCTCAACAGTTCTTTAGCATGATTATCTAGCTGTATAGTTCAGGTTTCAAAAATCTCCTGCTGGCCGTTTCAGCACTTGTAGCTCTCATCAGCCTCTTAAGTAAGAAAATATTAATTTTATAATTTTCTGTTAATTGACTAGTCTTAACGATCGAGTATCAACTTGCGACGCACAATCGTTTGTAGGATATGACAGTAGCTATCTGTCACATAGGTCGAAAATCCCTTGCTTGCCGTCCTTCATCCTACAAATCTTTGAAAACTGCAACTTTTCAGAATATTTAGGGTACATTTCGCTTTAGTATCCCCTTTTCTTAATGTTTACTGTCGAGTATCACTTAAAGCTCTCAGCAGTTCTTTAGCATGATTATCTAGCTGTATAGTTCAGGTTTCAAAAATCTCTTGCTGGCCGTTTCAGCACTTGTAGCTCTCATCAGCCACTTAAGTAAGAAAATCTTAATTTTATAATTTTCTGTTAATTGACTAGTCTTATCGATCGAGTATCAACTTGCGACGCACAATCGTTTGTAGGTTATGACAGTAGCTATCTGTCACATAGGTCAAAAATCCCTTGCTTGCCGTCCTTCATGGTAAAAATCTTAGAAAACTACCACTTTTCAGAATATTTTGGGTACATTTCGCTTTGGTATCCCCTTTTCACAATGTTTACGGTCGAGTATCACTTAAAAGCTCTCAGCAGTTCTTTAGCGTGATTATCTAGCTGTATAGTTCAGGTTTCAAAAATCTCTTGCTGGCCGTTTCAGCACTTGTAGCTCTCATCAGCCACTTAAGTAAGAAAATCTTAATTTTGTAAATTTCTGTAAATTTACTAGTCTTATCGATCGAGTATCAACTTGCGATGCACAATCGTTTGTAGGTTATGTCAGTAGCTATCTGTCACATAGGTCGAAAATCCCTTGCTTGCCGTCCTTCATGGTAAAAATCTTTGAAAACTGCAACTTTTCAGAATATTTTGGGTACATTTCGCTTTGGTATCCCCTTTTCACAATGTTTGCGGTCGAGTATCACTTAAAGCTCTCAGCAGTTATTTAGCATGATTATCTAGCTGTATAGTTCAGGTTTCAAAAATCTCTTGCTGGCCGTTTCAGCACTTGTAGCTCTCAGCAGCCACTTAAGTAAGAAAATCTTAATTTTATAATTTTCTGTTAATTGACTAGTCTTATCGATCGAGTATCAACTTGCGACGCACAATCATTTGTAGGTTATTAAAGTAGCTATCTGTTACATAGGTCGAAAATCCCTTGCTTGCCGTCCTTCATGGTAAAAATCTTTGAAAACTGCAACTTTTCAGAATATTTTGGGTACATTTCGCTTTGGTATCCCCTTTTCACACTGTTTGCGGTAGAGTATCACAGCTCTCAGCAGTTCTTTAGCATGATTATCTAGCTGTATAGTTCAGGTTTCAAAAATCTCTTGCTGGCCGTTTCAGCTCTCATCAGCCTCTTAAGTAAGAAAATATTAATTTTATAATTTTCTGTTAATTGACTAGTCTTAACGATCGAGTATCAACTTGCGACGCACAATCGTTTGTAGGATATGACAGTAGCTATTTGTCACATAGGTCGAAAATCCCTTGCTTGCCGTCCTTCATCCTACAAATCTTTGAAAACTGCAACTTTTCAGAATATTTAGGGTACATTTCGCTTTGGTATCCCCTTTTCTTAATGTTTACTGTCGAGTATCACTTAAAGCTCTCAGCAGTTCTTTAGCATGATTATCTAGCTGTATAGTTCAGGTTTCAAAAATCTCTTGCTGGCCGTTTCAGCACTTGTAGCTCTCAGCAGCCACTTAAGTAAGAAAATCTTAATTTTATAATTTTCTGTTAATTGACTAGTCTTATCGATCGAGTATCAACTTGCGACGCACAATCGTTTGTAGGTTATGTCAGTAGCTATCTGTCACATAGGTCGAAAATCCCTTGCTTGCCGTCCTTCATGGTAAAAATCTTTGAAAACTGCAACTTTTCAGAATATTTTGGGTACATTTCGCTTTGGTATCCCCTTTTCACAATGTTTGCGGTCGAGTATCACTTAAAGCTCTCAGCAGTTCTTTAGCATGATTATCTAGCTGTATAGTTCAGGTTTCAAAAATCTCATGCTGGCCGTTTCAGCACTTGTAGCTCTCATCAGCCTCTTAAGTAAGAAAATATTAATTTTATAATTTTCTGTTAATTGACTAGTCTTAACGATCGAGTATCAACTTGCGACGCACAATCGTTTGTAGGATATGACAGTAGCTATCTGTCACATAGGTCGAAAATCCCTTGCTTGCCGTCCTTCATCCTACAAATCTTTGAAAACTGCAACTTTTCAGAATATTTAGGGTACATTTCGCTTTAGTATCCCCTTTTCTTAATGTTTACTGTCGAGTATCACTTAAAGCTCTCAGCAGTTCTTTAGCATGATTATCTAGGTGTATAGTTCAGGTTTCAAAAATCTCTTGCTGGCCGTTTCAGCACTTGTAGCTCTCATCAGCCACTTAAGTAAGAAAATCTTAATTTTATAATTTTCTGTTAATTGACTAGTCTTATCGATCGAGTATCAACTTGCGACGCACAATCGTTTGTAGGTTATGACAGTAGCTATCTGTCACATAGGTCGAAAATCCCTTGCTTGCCGTCCTTCATGGTAAAAATCTTAGAAAACTACCACTTTTCAGAATATTTTGGGTACATTTCGCTTTGGTATCCCCTTTTCACAATGTTTACGGTCGAGTATCACTTAAAAGCTCTCAGTAGTTCTTTAGCGTGATTATCTAGCTGTATAGTTCAGGTTTCAAAAATCTCTTGCTGGCCGTTTCAGCACTTGTAGCTCTCATCAGCCACTTAAGTAAGAAAATCTTAATTTTGTAAATTTCTGTAAATTTACTAGTCTTATCGATCGAGTATCAACTTGCGATGCACAATCATTTGTAGGTTATGACAGTAGCTATCTGTCACATAGGTCGAAAATCCCTTGCTTGCCGTCCTTCATGGTAAAAATCTTTGAAAACTGCAACTTTTCAGAATATTTTGGGTACATTTCGCTTTGGTATCCCCTTTTCACAATGTTTGCGGTCGAGTATCACTTAAAGCTCTCAGCAGTTCTTTAGCATGATTATCTAGCTGTATAGTTCAGGTTTGAAAAATCTCTTGCTGGCCGTTTCAGCACTTGTAGCTCTCAGCAGCCACTTAAGTAAGAAAATCTTAATTTTATAATTTTCTGTTAATTGACTAGTCTTATCGATCGAGTATCAACTTGCGACGCACAATCATTTGTAGGTTATGAAAGTAGCTATCTGTTACAGAGGTCGAAAATCCCTTGCTTGCCGTCCTTCATGGTAAAAATCTTTGAAAACTGCAACTTTTCAGAATATTTTGGGTACATTTCGCTTTGGTATCCCCTTTTCACACTGTTTGCGGTAGAGTATCACATAAAGCTCTCAGCAGTTCTTTAGCATGATTATCTAGCTGTATAGTTCAGGTTTCAAAAATCTCTTGCTGGCCGTTTCAGCACTTGTAGCTCTCATCAGCCACTTAAGTAAGAAAATCTTAATTTTATAATTTTCTGTTAATTGACTAGTCTTATCGATCGAGTATCAACTTGCGACGCACAATCGTTTGTAGGTTATGACAGTAGCTATCTGTCACATAGGTCGAAAAT
Source organism: Cydia fagiglandana (assembly GCF_963556715.1). NCBI lineage: Eukaryota > Metazoa > Arthropoda > Insecta > Lepidoptera > Tortricidae > Cydia > Cydia fagiglandana. Next base: position 158,634 of record NC_085950.1, on the reverse strand, counting down.
CCCTTGCTTGCCGTCCTTCATGCTACAAATCTTTGAAAACTGCAACTTTTCAGAATATTTTGGGTACATTTCCCTTTGGTATCCCCTTTTCACAATGTTTGCGGTCGAGTATCACTTAAAGCTCTCAGCAGTTCTTTAGCATGATTATCTAGCTATATAGTTCAGGTTTCAAAAATCTCTTGCTTGCCGTTTCAGCACTTGTAGCTCTCATCAGCCACTTAAGTAAGAAAATCTTAATTTTATAATTTTCTGTTAATTGACTAGTCTTATCGATCGAGTATCAACTTGCGACGCACAATCATTTGTAGGTTATGTCAGTAGCTATCTGTCACATAGGTCGAAAATCCCTTGCTTGCCGTCCTTCATGGTAAAAATCTTTGAAAACTGCAACTTTTCAGAATATTTTGGGTACATTTCGCTTTGGTATCCCCTTTTCACAATGTTTGCGGTCGAGTATCACTTAAAGCTCTCAGCAGTTCTTTAGCATGATTATCTAGCTGTATAGTTCAGGTTTCAAAAATCTCTTGCTGGCCGTTTCAGCACTTGTAGCTCTCAGCAGCCACTTAAGTAAGAAAATCTTAATTTTATAATTTTCTGTTAATTGACTAGTCTTATCGATCGAGTATCAACTTGCGAGGCACAATCGTTTGTAGGTTATGACAGTAGCTATCTGTCACATAGGTCGAAAATCCCTTGCTTGCCGTCCTTCATGGTAAAAATCTTTGAATACTGCAACTATTTAGAATATATTGGGTTCAGTTTGCCTTGGTCTCCCCTTTTCTCCAAGTTTATGGTCGAGTATCACTTATAGATCCCAACAGCTTTTGCTGCATGCTGCATGGAACCGGTTTTAAAAACCTCTAGAGCTAGCTTGCCGTTTTATTAGGCGATATTATAGACAGCATGAGTTGTGTGACGAAAATGTACATATTTTAGTTTTTCATCACTTGTAGTCTTGTTCGGTCTGTTTACTTTGTAATTACATGTATCAGGTGCTCTTTTAGTGGTTTTCTATGACATTTTTTACATTAAAAATTTTGACTTCTTAATTTGGTTGGGTTATCGGCGGCTGCTAACTTTGGCTGCTAACTTCACACCGGTGTATCGCGACACTGTCAGCAGTGACTACCGCCGACTGGCGGTCATTTTGTTCCTCTATATTACTTACAGAGGCGGCGGCTACGTTGTCATGTGCATGTGTGCTCGCGGACGACGTATTACCGGCAGGAGTATGGGCGACAAACGCCGGCTGGCGCAGCTCGACCGAGTTATTACCATTAGTGTGGTCTTGCTGCTCCTCATGTAGTTCCTGCTGCGGTGGTTCGTGTGTGTCGAGCCAGTCCTTGACATCGCTAGAGCCCGCATATGACTGTTGCCTACTATTCTCTTCATCTAGCTCGGCTAAGTCCGCCTGTAATTGTTTCTCGATGAGCTGCAACTGAATAGCGGCTTTTTGTTTCTCTGCCTCTAGTTCAAGCCGCTTGCGTCTGGTCTCAATAGAGGATGACATAGAAAGAGACTTACTTTTGCTACGCAGCGACGGTTGTTTGTTACCTTCCATGTTAAATGTACTGTGTAATATTGGTACTTGCAGCTCTTTTCGCGCAGCACTACGCTTTTTCATCACTGCGGCTGGTGGTGTCTTAAACATTTAGATCAGGTTCGAAGGACCACTTTTGTAGGCAATCGGGCCGCCGATGACGAAAAATACGCGAAAAGTTTAATATGTACAGTTAATTTTACACAGTATTTACAGAACACATAAAGTATACAGAATATATACAAAACTAGAGGCAATTTACACATTTAAAATACAAACGATGTGCAAAACACAAAACATTAGTTGCTACCATTCGCAAAGAGAAACTCACAGTGAAAAAATATTTACAAAAACAAAAGACGCGCGCTGGCCGCGGCATTCTTACCGGCCAGCACGCGCGCAGCACGGAGGTTGGTATAGGTCCGTCGCCTACATTCATCATTTTACATTAAAATGGAGTTTTAATTTTAGTGATCATTTACTACATATTTTTGGCAGTAAGAATGTTTTTTTTAACGTTACATTTAATGATCAGTTAAATACCAGACAAATAAAATTCTGCAGCCTCCACTTTATTGGTATGTAAATTGTATGCCATGCAATATTTTGGGACATGTAAGTTATGCTTAATGATACAATTGACTAAATAATATTTGGTAAAATGAAACTTGTCCAAGTAATTATTTGCTAAACAATAACTTGCCAAAAAAGACTATTGCTAACTGACAATTTGCGATAAGTTGTTTTGCAAACATTTTTTTGGGAAATGATAATTTGGGAAACATAGTTTGGGAGGTGATACTTTTGGGAAACGTTTTTGCCCATTCGTTAGTAAACCGCACATTACATAACCAATTAGAACTCTTAGCGCCATCTATCCGTAAAAGTAGGCAAAGGTCGCCGTTTCTGCTTGGAAAAAAATGCTTTTGGATGTAAAAATGCCTATGTTCGGATGTTTTCCTTTACACGTCGCATTTCTCAACGAATTCTCGTGAAGTTTTGTGAGCAGTTTAATTTGATAGATATGTATATGTATAAGTATTACCGAAGTCTCAAAAGGAGGGAAGGAGGGAGGGAAGGGGGAGGCCTATGTTCAGCAGTGGACGTCTTATGGCTGAGATGATGATGATGATGATAAGTATTACCGAAGTCTAATTATCAATATATCTGACAAATGGTTAATACCACTCTTATGAAAGTTCGATGAAGTACTCAGGTCAAAATTGCTGCTTTTGTTACAATGGTAATAAGGACGAATGGATTGACACTTCCTCAGTAGTTTTAACATACGGTACATAGAATGCTAACATCATTAGATCATTACCCTTTCCGAAGTTGGTTCACAAGCGTTGCGCGTTTATTTATTACTCTTCCATCGTAACTCTCATCTCTCTACTACCAAATAGAGCAAACCCTTTGACAAAGTTGTTCGCCTCTTCTTTGTCACTACATAGTCAATCGTCACGTCCGCCTTCCTCGGGCCGTTCAACCTCCGCGCCACATATCAGTGGACTCATCACGCCACTGAGGCTGTGCGTCAGCTGTCGCCCCTTTCAAACATCCGGGACATTTTACAAGGTACTTATCTACCTACATTTTGTTAGGTTGAGAGCTTTGATTTCAATATCATCTATAGTTCGTTTTTTTAGCATTAGAAATAACTTGAAAGAAGGTAAGCGATCTTGACATGTCTTTTAATTGATAAACGCTTTTTAAAAATCAGTAACTATTACCAGAGATATCTCCGTATAAGATAAATAAAGTCTAAGAAAAAACCGGGCAAGTGCGAGTCGGACTCGCGCACGAAGGGTTCCGTACCATAATGAAAAAAAAAACGGAAAAAATGCAAAAAGAAAACGGTCACCCATCCAAGTACTGACCACGCCCGAAGTTGCTTAACTTTGGTCAAAAATCACATTTGTTGTATGGGAGCCCCATTTAAATCTTTATTTTATTCTGTGTTTAGTATTTGTTGTTATAGCGGCAACAGAAATACATCATCTGTGAAAATTTCAACTGTCTAGCTATCACGGGTCGTGAGATACAGCCTGGTGACAGAGAGACGGACGGACGGACGGACGGACGGACGGACAGCGAAGTCTTAGTAATAATAGGGTCCCGTTTTACCTTTTGGGTACGGAACCCTAAAAACGTGCCTCGGACGGCCACGGTTTGGCCTATTCTCGGCTAGATGGCGTTAACGACACCGTTTGGTATATAACAATTTTAACACATATCAGTGAAAGAACATGGGTCAGTAGGGAACAATAAAAATTAAGAATTATTTATCCGTAAACATATTTAGATTATTTTATACATTTTCAATTTTATTTTAAGTTTTAATCGTGTGTCGATAGATGGCAGTAAATGTACCGTAACTAGAAAATTGACAATGACAGGACCCCTCTATACTATCTGTTATATATGGGTACCTATATTTATATATCGGAATAAGTGGGTAGGCAGTCGCGTAATAAATACTTGCCGAGCAACACGTCTTTTATTTAACAGTGGCGGCGAATGGTAAAATTATTGTGTAATTAAGTGTTTTATCGGTAAAAATGGCTGGCAAAGGTAAATTTTCGGAGTTTGATGTGAAAACGGGGAATTGGACCTTATATTGCGATAGGTTGGACATGTACTTTTTAGCTAATGGCGTTACGGACGATTTGAAACTACCAACCTTGATTGCGAACGTAGGTGAAAGTGCATATGAATTGATAGTGAATTTATGTAGTCCGGAGAAACCATCTACATTAACGTACGCTAAAGTGGTGAAATTAGTGAAAGATCACTTAGAACCCGTGCCATCGGCGTTAGCAGAACGTTATAAGTTTCGGCAATGTAGACAACAAAATGGGCAATCCATTGCCGAGTACGTGGCCATGTTAAAACAAATGGCGAGGTTTTGTGACTTCGGTAGTGTGACTAACGGGCTAGAAGAGAACCTTCGGGATCAACTAGTGTGCGGGATTACCAGTGACGCAATTCGACAGAGGTTATTTGCAGATAAAAAACTCGAATACAGTAAAGAGGTACTGATAGCGACTACAATGGAGTCGGCGGAGAAAGATTCTAGTGCGGTGGAATCTACGGCGTTAGGAATGCACTACAATGCCAGCCAAAGTGGAAAAAAACAGTGTACAGCGTGCGGCGACACTAGACATGAGCGTTCTGCGTGCAAATTTAAGGATTACGTGTGCGACACGTGTTCACGTGTCGGTCATTTACGGCGTGTGTGTCCCGAAAAGGAGGGGCACAGAGCTAGGGCAAGACCTGGAGCGACCAAGAATTGGGGAACCAGTCAGGAGTACGCAAGTGGCTCGGGAGGCCGCGGCTATAACGAGAGGGCATGGACCGGCCGGGGAGGCAGCACGGCCGGCAGGAGGCGGCGAGGCGCGCGCTCGGGCGCGGCGCCCGCGCGCCAGCACTGCATCCGGGAGCACCCCGGGCCAGCCGAGGAGGCCAGCTGGCGGGGCGACGGCGGCGAGGGCGCGGGCCCTACCCGACGCACGGACAGCGACGACGAATGGCCGATATATCAAATGGGACTGAGTCAATATCCACCGGTATGTATGGAGATACTTGTGCAAAATATCCCATTAATTATGGAAATTGATACCGGATCTCCCCTTTCGTGTATAAATAATGACACTTACAAGAACAATTTCAGTCAACTAGAATTAAAGGCGTGCCGTATACGATTATTTGCTTATAATGGTTCCCGCATTTATCCTTTAGGCTACGTTGAAGTGAAAGTGTCGTATAACAACTGTGTTAAGACGTTGGATTTATATGTGATAGATAATGGAACCACTAATATATTAGGACGGCAATGGCTTGCCGAGTTAGATATTCAGGTTCCGCGATTAAAGGTATCAAGTGTCAATAAACTGGAGAAGGATTATGAAACCCCGTCTCTTACTATGAATGATATCCTTTCCAGGTTTAAAGATGTGTTTGACGGAACCCTGGGTTGCTTCACCGGCGGGCGGGCTACGCTGCAGCTGCGCGAGGGGGCGGTGCCTGTGTATTGCCGGGCGCGACCTTTACCCTACGCGCTACGTCAGCGCGTGGACGCCGAATTGGACGCTATGCTGACGGCGGGTATCATCACACCGGTCGACCACTCGGACTGGGCTACACCGCTGGTGGTGGCGCACAAGGCGGACGGCGCCATCAGACTGTGTGCGGACTACAAGGTTACGCTAAACAAGGTACTATTGGTAGACAGATATCCCGTACCCAGAATTGATGACCTGTTAAGTAATATTAGTGGCTACAAATATTTTTCCAAGCTTGATCTATCACAGGCCTATAACCAGATTCTTTTGGATGATACGGCAAGATATACAGTGGTCAACACGCATAGAGGTTTATTTCAATATAACCGTCTCGTTTATGGGTTGTCCTCGAGTCCCGGCATATTTCAGAGGATCATGTTAAATTTGTTCAAAAATATGCCCCATGTTATTGTCTTTCTTGACGATATATTGATCACTAGTAAAACGATACAAGAACATAATCAACATATACAGGAGGTCTTGCACATATTGCAAGGTAACGGATTAAAAGTAAGAAAGGATAAATGCGAGTTTTTTGTAGATGAGGTTAAATATTTAGGGTTTATTATAAACAAAGACGGCGTGAGGGTTGACACGGATAAGGTGGCACCGATTATTAAAATGTCGCCTCCCACCAATGTTTCCGAATTAAGGTCATTCTTGGGTATGGTTAACTTTTACGGGAAATTTATTAAGCATTTGAGCGATATTCTGGCCCCTCTATACGAGTTACTTCGCAAAGGTAAACATTGGGTGTGGGGTGGCAGGCAGAACGACAGTTTTATCAAAGTTAAGAAGGCCTTGTGCAGTGTGGAGGCCCTGGTACATTATGACATGCGCTTGCCTTGCCTGGTGACATGTGATGCGAGTGGACACGGCATTGCAGCGGTGCTTGCTCAGAGTAGCGGCGACGGTGTTGAGCGCGCCGTGGCGTATGCATCGCGCGCGTTAACGGCAGCGGAAATGCATTAAAGTCAGGTGCATAAGGAAGCACTGGCCATAGTCTTTGCCATAAAAAAATTCCACCAGTATTTATACGGCCGTAATTTTGTTCTTCGCACCGATCATAAACCACTGGTTACGATTTTTGGACCAAACTGTAGTGTCCCAACAGCCGCCGCGAGTCGATTACAACGGTGGGCTATACTATTATCGGCATATGATTTTACTATTGAATATGTTCGTACTGATCAAAATACCGCGGATGCCTTGTCTCGCATGATACAGGGCCATCGCGACAACGGGGTTCAGGAACGCGACGAGGTCCCTGAACAGACGTATTTACATTTTGCCTCTGACGCGATGTTGTTAGATTATAAGCTGCTACGTAACGAAACCTCGAAAGACATATTACTTAGTCGGGTGTTAAACTATTTAAAAGATGGTTGGCCGTTAGATGTGGAGGTTAGAGAATTAAAACCGTTTTTAAATCGCAAAAGTGAACTATATGAAGAACTCGGGTGTATTATGTGGGGTCACCGGGTAGTTATACCAGAGGCATGTAAAGAAAAGGTGTTGCGAGAATTACATGAGCCACATATGGGTATTGTCAAGACTAAGGCTTTAGCCAGAAGCTACGTGTGGTGGCCCGGCATCGATGAGGCGGTCGAACGCGTTTGCCGCGCGTGCGCCGTATGTGCCGCGGTGGCCGACGCGCCGCCGGCCCACGAACCGCGCCTCTGGCCGTGGCCTGAACGTCCTTGGGTACGGTTGCATGCAGATTTCCTCGGTCCATTGGCAGGTACTAAATATTTAATAGTAGTAGATCCACATTCAAAATGGATAGAGGCAATTAAAATGTCAGGTACGTCAGCGAGTTATGTAATAGACGTGTTTAGAGAAATGTGGGCGCGTTTCGGTTTACCAAAACAGCTGGTGACGGATAACGGTCCCCCATTTACGAGTATTGAATTTCAAGGTTTTTTAGCCAGTAATGGAGTGGAACATATTTTTACCGCACCCTACCACCCAGCGTCGAACGGGGCTTGTGAGTCAGCGGTAAAGATATGTAAAAAGGTAATGAAAATAATTTTTAAGAAAAAAAAACCGACTTCTGTGGGGGCCGGTGAAAGATTATTGTAGATGGTACACTATGTAGAAAAGGAGGTAAAACCACCCACTTTTCTACTAGCATTTCGCTTCTGTAAGGGTCGTAGTTCTAGCCTAACCTAACCCTTGTTCGGTTCTGTGAGGATCGCAGTTCAAACCTAACCTAACCCACTAAATTGCCACTTCATCAAATGCGACAGTTTTTAATGAAAATGCTTGATTTTCTGATGTAAATACAAAAATCTCTATACGCATGCCTTTAATATTTGAGGAGTTCCCTCGACTCCTTATGGATCCCATCATCAGAACTGGAGCTTGACAAAAATGTGCTTTAAAAACTTAACTTGCTTAACAAACATAACAAAGAGGAAAAATCGCCAAACCTGAACTATGCGTCGTTGAAGAGTTCTGTTCTGATCATCATCAGCAGTTCCACTTCATCAAATGCGACAGTTTATAATGAAAATGCTAGATTTTCTAATGTAAATACAAAAATCTCTATACGCATGCCTATAAGATTTGAGGAGTTCTCTCGATTCCTCATGGATCCCATCATCAGAACTCGAGCTTGACAAAAATGTGGCTTAGAAACTTAACTTGCTTAACAAACATAACGAAGAGGACAAATCGCCAACCATGAACTATGCGTCGTTGAAGAGTTCCGTTCTGATCATCATCAGCAGTTCCACTTCATCAAATGTCACTTTTTTGGATGTATATGCTTGATTTGTTGATCAAAACCCAAAAATCACTATATGTATGCCTTTAAGATTTGAGGAGTTCCCTCGATTCCTCATGGATCCCATTATCAGAACTGGGTTTTGATAAAAACGGGACCAATCTGTATGCATATACATTCAATCAAAAAAAGAATTTTCAAAATCGGTCCAGTAATGACGGAGATATGGAGTAACAAACATAAAAAATAAAAAAAATAAAAAAAATAATAAAAAAAAACATACAACCGAATTGATAACCTCCTCCTTTGGGATTTGGAAGTCGGTTAAAAAGTATGGAACAAGGGACTAATATGCATACGGCGTTATGTAGATTTTTGTTGAACTACCGTAACACACCCCATTACGCCACGGGTTACCCTCCAGCCAAGCTGTTGCTAGGTAGGTCACTTCGAGCCAGATTAGACTGCTTAAAACCGGAGCTGGCGTCACGGGCGCACGAGCATCAGGATCGCATTAGGAAGCAGGCGAAGGGTGTACAAAGAAGTTTTCAAGTAGGGGATTTAATTTGGTATAGGAAATTCGGTACTAATAAAACTAAATGGTGCCCGGGGCGCATTGTAGAATGTCTTGGTGGTACAAACTATTCGGTTAAGGATGAATCGGGAACGGAAACGGTACATAGGCACGTAGATCAAATTAGGTCGAGAGTGATAGATCAAGCTGAGCAAAATAATCCATTTAAAAATCTATACCAGACACCACAACATCGAAGTTTAGCGTATCCTTTGCCCTCGCCCGGTCCAGCGGTGGGCACAGAGGTGAATGATGATGATGACGCTGCGGCTGGCAACACACAGGCAGCGCCGGTTGAGACGCAGCCAAAGATGACTAGGAACCCGCCCGCGGCAGGTCAAGCAACTCCGGAGTTACTGGTGGCTAACCGCCCAAAAAGAACGCGATTTCCACCAGTAAGATATGGACTCGAAATTGATTGAATACCTACCTTGTTTATGTAAGGGCCTCTGTCGTTATTCATTATAGTCGGTCAAGGAGCACGAATCAGGAATAATCGCTTGTCCCTTACTAGTTTTTTTTAAGTGTACTCGACGGAAAAAGAAAAAAAAAACAGGCTTTATGAATAACGGAGATGGCTCACAGGAAAGATTAATATTGTAGTAATTTTAAGTTACTCGTACTATGTTTTTTTTTTTAATTATGTATTAATATCTCATTAGGTATCAGTGCATAGGGATTAGGTCAAACTCCTTAGAATAAACAAACGACTTTAGTAATATGAAAACAAAAGAACAGTCTGTTACATTAGCGGAAGCAGTAATAAAGTTGACCCAAATTTTTTTTATTAAGCTATGAGCTTCATCACATATGTTCCTTGAGTAATTATAAGCATTTCAAGCCTGGGAGGCAATAAGAAATGTGTGTCTACTCGGATTTGTAATGGATTCAAACTTTCAACCCCTTTTTAACCCTGTTAGGGGATGAATTTTACAAAACGCTGAAATTACTTTTCCTGTCTTTTAATAATATCCCCAAATACAAAGATTCAAGTCCCGCGTTCGAAAAATTTTTTGATATCCATACAAACTTACAACCCCTTTTTCACCACCTTAGGGGATGAATTTTCAAAAACGCTGAAATTAGTTTTCTTGTATTTTAATAATATATCGTTTTACGAAGTTTCAAATTCCTAGCTTAAAAAAAAACTTGAACCCCATACAAACTTTCATCCCCTTTTTAACCCCCTTAGGGGTTGAATTTCTCAAAATCGCTTCTTATCTCTTGTACACTTTATAAATGTAATCTAGTGTGCAAATTTCAACTTTCTATCTTTTGTAGTTTAAGCTCCGCGTAGCAAAAATCTCCAACCAAATTTTTCACCTTTTTACGTTTTTCTTGTAAAATTACTATGAAACTGAAAAAAACAAATATCAGCAATGAATTCTACGTCTTTGGTTTATACGAAAATGATACCAAACTTGCCCTAGTACCCACCAGGATCAGAATAGTTTTTTTTTAAAGATGACGGGTGGCGGCCGTCTTTGTACCCCACCCTCCCCCCCACTTCAGGCTAGAAATGCTTAGAATTACTCAAATATCAGATGTGATGAAGCTCATAGCTTAATAAAATTTTTTTGGGTCATGTATGGCAGCGATACATAACTGATTCCAGTACATATGGGTTTAATAATCAAAAGTATAAACACACAAAATAAACATTATAGCCCTTCAGGCACATACTAAACCTACCTAGGCTATTAAGTACCTAACCCTTTGACCGCCGTTGTCCGGTATAGAAGACAACGATAGAACGATACGCTGGCGCCGTCGTCTTGTATACAAGACACAAATTCAACCACTAAGTTAATGTGAAAATAATAACAATTGCAATTTCATTTACACTCGTGTTCATATTTAAGGTCTTTGTTTTTTCATTTATTTGCTTTTTAAGCCGCTATATAAATCCCTTCTTTTATAATAAGGCATTTAAAAAAATTGCTCCAATTTTCAACATTTTTCATGTTCCTCGTCGCCGTTGTCTTGTATAAAAGACAGCTAGGGATGGGAATTTTAACTCGATATGGTAATTTTTAAAGTAAATATAAAGTCAGAAATATGTTTTTATCTAAGTATTTGAACACTTGTTAATCGCCAATTTTTTTCAACGAATAGTAGGTAACTACTTACTAGAATACGTAGAACGAGAGTCAGATAGGCATAACTATATTTAAAGTTCAGGTAGCTTCTTTAGCTCTATAAAGTAGAGTCAGACAAGTAAATTTGCCATTGTAGATTGTGGACTATTTAATTGCAGAAGAGATAAATAAAAAAAAATAATTGATGTTATTTTATAGCTTAGTGGGAAGGGATACACCGCAGCGACCGCTTCGCACAAGTGTGGTACAGGGACATACCTGTTTATCAGACTTTACTTTTATTGTTATAACATTGAAGTTAATGTGTAATTTTTTTGTAACAAGTCGTTGAACGTTTTTTTGATAAGAGTTTACCTATAGATTAATGTAAACCAAACTGAAATTATAATGATAGATTCTAATTCCGGAATAATATCTTCACTCATTAAAAATTCAACCCACGTGTAATTTTCACTAAAACAGTTCCGGTATATTGACTTTATCGACACATGATGCGCAGCTTTAACGTTACGCCAATAAAGTTTACGTACCGACAAGCGCTTACGCCGTTGATCTAGAGACTATTATTACTTGATCCGCGCGGAAACAGTCCTTGTCGGTCTGCATTGCGGGCAGTCCATGGGCGCCGTTGTCTTGTATAAAAGACTTCTCGTACAGCCTAGTGCGGCGATATCACGTCTTGAATCGACATTGTTTAGTGGTTGTTTTTTATGTTAAATCCCTATATTTTAAACATTTTCGGGTGTAAAACATATGTTTAATTTTGGCAATTTGGAATGAAATTAAAACAGGATAAGAACAAAGCTAAATTAAAAAGATTTTTACCATAATATTGTAAATATCGATATCACTATTTGCAATCCCTAAACTTTTTATTAGTTGTTTACTTAAAATTTGCTCTGGCGTGTGAGTGAGCGTCTTTGCGGACTAGGTCCGGCGGCCAAAAGGTTTACGTGATCAATACGAAAATCTATAATAGGTAAGTAATTTGTAAGAACAAATTTAATTTAATAACTAGGCGAACAGGTAAACCAGTAGTTATGTACCTACATAATGTAATATTTGTCTAATCATACCTACTCGCAACATAAGTATGTACCCGCGTATCAGTCAATAACACTAAATAGACGATTAATTATTGATTCCATCTTTTTGTAACTATCTTTCAAATCAACATTTACATATTGTATACTGGTTAAGTTATTCCCAAGGAAATTATTGTAGTTAAGGGTGAAGGTAATAGGTAAAATCATTTTCATAAATGTTATACCTACTTAGTTATAGTTTAATTTACAGTGTGCCTTAGGTAATATTTTGAACACAATTATTGAATTAGACCTAGCACATAAATGTAGCATACTATACTCAACTTTGAGGATTGTTTTAGAATAAGGGTGAAGGTGTTATATATGGGTACCTATATTTATATATCGGAATAAGTGGGTAGGCAGTCGCCTAATAAATACTTGCCGAGCAACACGTCTTTTATTTAACACTATCTATTCTTTTTGCTATTACTTATGAAAGCAGAAGAATAATTTCGTATCAGATTCATAATTTTAAATGATCGTATCAGATTCATAATTGTTACGTATTTGCCCTAACTTATTTCTAAAATGTGTTTTTCAATTAAAAGACACATCAAGATTATTTACCTTATTTCTAATGCTAAAAAAACGAACTATAGCGAGTTATGTGGTAATTCTGAATTAAGCGCAATCTGGCTGCTAACAGTAGTATTCTATCGAGTATTGATTTTAACGCCCTCTAGTGTGGAGTAGACTTTTCATGTTTCATTGACTAAGTATCATATTTTTAATTCAGCGCCATCTAGCGCAGTAGTTCTTTTTGCAACTCAAATGAATATAGAAAGCTTACAAATACCTACAAAATAACGTGTTTTGGCGATATTTTGTCAAGAAATTTAATATTTACCTATTTTATTAGGATGGTGTTCCACCTTAGACATGCCCACAAATTATTTATTATAATATACTTCACTGGTATCTTGTAGTGTTCCAAGGTCATGGTACTTACAAACGAAAACCATTCTATGGTGGCGTTCTGTCGCTTGCAGGCGCTGCAGTCCGCTACGAACTCTGGAGCCTGTACTAGAGTATATAAATAATATTAATTTTGAAAATATATTACAACTATTCATATCAGCGTCAATACATAAAAATAAATGTATTTAGATACCAAAAAAGCCCTTTATGAATAAAGAGTAAGTAATAAAATAATTATCTGATCAAAACCTTTCATGGCAAGGGTATTTTTCTACTGGAATGTATGTTGTAGGTACTTACGAACTCCGCAAGATAATATAGATTACTTACCTACTGAATACTTAACTCGGTTATAAATGAATTTGCAATGTTCTGCCGCCAGAGTGCAGCACTAGCACACATTTTAAACTATAGAGTAACTTATATAATATATATAGTATATATTATACTATGCCATAAACAGCAATAGTTATTTGTTTTACAAGGGGGCAAAGTTGTTGTTTAACCGCTCGTGCTCATATTGATACCCGAGCAAGCGAAAGATTCCAAAATTGAACCACGAGCGTAGCGAGTGGTTCGAAAAATGGAATCTTGAGCGTTGCGAGGGTATCAAAGCACGAGGGTTAAACAAAATTTGCCCCCGAGTGAAACACAAAATTTTTCACCACACCAACCCCAAGCAAATATTAAATGTTAAATATCATACAAAATCAAACCAAATGAAATCCAAATGAATGTTATTAAATATTTATCATCCAAAATCATTATCTAAAAGTCAATTCTACTAGTAAACTTAAGAAAACAACTCAAAAATTGCATTTGATTACTTTGCCTCACAATGTGAATAAAATGCAACTTTGCTATCAGTTTTTGAAGTGCAAATAAGCCTTTCCGAGCTGGTGTGGTGAAATTTTCACCGTGAAAAAATAGTTATTTTCACCACACCAGCTTGGAAAGGCTTACTTTGAATTTTGGAATCTTTCGCTTGCTCGGGTCTCAATATTAGCACGAGCGGTTAAACAACAACTTTGCCCCCTTGTAAAACAAATAACTATTGCACTATAATTATTCATGAAAATAAAATAAAATATAGGATAAAAATTACTTATGTTATTAATTAAATTGTTATTTCATATTTAAAATACTTTTATTATGTTATTACGTGGTGCGGCGTACCAAGGTCGCGGTGCGGTCCGGAAGTCTGTTGCGGCTTTTAGAACGAAACAGTATAAAATTAAAAAATTAAGAGGCAGTGCCGCTGATTTTATACTATAATGAACAAACCATTTTAAAATTACTCCAGTTTGTTAAAAAATGTGTGTTTTGTAAATATTGCAATCTAAATGATTTTCGCTAGGGGTTATTAATCTTCACACATGTAAAGTCTCTGATTGCAAGTAAGTCCTAAGGAAAATAAATCATGACCGTAGATCTATTAGGTACTTCCATTACTGATATTGCGAAATTGCCTTATCTTGTTTGGTTTCCTCGCATTCGATATGAAAAGTAGAGTGTTTAACTCGGGTGAAAGGCACCATTTCTGTCTCGGACTATTGGCGCTCTCACTGCGTTCGAGCGCCAAACTACCTCGACAGCATTAGGTGCCTTTCAACCCTTGGTTAACAATCTACTATAGGGTGTTATTCCACCTGTCCAATTTTTTTGTCCAATGTCATTGCATCTGACTCTCTCAGTAAGCAAAATGTGAGACGCAACACACATTGGAAAAATAAATTAGATAGCCTTATGGCACCACCCTTAAGAGTCATTATACTATATTATAGTAGAGACAAAAAAAAAAACATTACAAAGTAATTCTATAAAAATCAAAACATACTTTATTCATGTAGGCCTAGCAACAAGCTCTTATGAATCGTAATTAATCTTAATCTAATTATCAGAGCAATTTATTGATGTTAATATTATTCCATAATAAAATTGGATTATTATACATATCAAATTTAACACTAAGAATTTCACAAAAGGATCGTCAAACATAAAAAAAATTGTATAGAAAAAATACTAGTCTAGAATTTCTAGAATAAAATCTAAATGTTAAAAAAAAGCATAAGTACTAACAAAAGAAGTAGATAGTATTACATCGGAATATCCATTTCCTCATCAATAATCAAATAAGTCAGGCGCTACGATTTCTACTAAGGATTTGACAGCATGGACAGAGACTCCCCAGAAGTCACTAGTTTTTTTGACATTAATTGAATTAAACGCCTTTATTACATCTGAGGTACAAACATGTTCAAAATGAAGGTCTCCACAACACTCTGGAGCGTTATCTTTTAATAATGTAACAGCAGATGAGGGTGATGAATTTAAATCCTTAGTTGTGGATACTGGTACCTCGGTGAAAAATTTTTCAAATTCTGTAGCTACTTCTAAATTGGAATCTATAATTTTGTTATCAATGTTTAATTTAAGTTCTTTAATTGTGTGTTTCGAGCGACTAGTCTCCACATTTATTACTTTCCAGGTTGCTTTAATAATGTCGGAACTACTTTTTATTTTCTGACTTAGATAATTTCTTAAAACTTCTTCTAATACTCCTTCACATATTCTTTAAATTCATCACTCTGATTAAACCGCCGTTCCTCTTATAAGGCATACAGTTCACGTCTTCTTTGATGTAAGTCCGCAGTAGCCCACTCACTAAAAACTGATGCACCACTAACTACGACCGATTTTGAGGTGAATATTGCATTATAATGATCCATAAAAGTGTGAAAGAATGAATTATACATACTATTAGGACTCATATCGGAAGACAAAAAGCCTGCGCCTGAACTAAACTTAGCTTCATTCTTTCCACGCGGTCCGCGGTTACTGGTACAAAAGTTATTTGTTTTCTCATGGTATTTTTCCTTAATGCCTCAAATACCATTAATTGACCTAAGTGGTCTGTTCTAAATTGCTGATAACTTTTTTAGCAATAGGAAAAATATCTGTGAAAATATTATCTATACAGGTTGCACTAGTAGCAGTCACTCTAGTGGGCTCCATAAACATGTGGTTGAGATTACAAGATTTAAAAAGATTCAATAATCTACAAGACATTGTTGAATTTTCCATAATATTTACATTATACTATAGGTCGCCGCATATAAGCAATTTCTTACTAGAAGATGATATTTTAAGTAGGGCAGATTCCATTATGTTTTCAAATAATTCAAAATTACTTAATCGCGGCCTATACACACAGACAACAATAAATTGCTCTAATTCTACTGCACTTAGTTCTATAGTCCGTTCAACAGACATGGATACATCGTTTCAATCGTTTTCTTGGCTGAATGTTTCTTAAATCTAATTTAAACACTACGTGTATTGTGAACTGTGTAATCTGATACTTCATTCATCTCAGGGTTAAAAAAATGTAATCAAAAATCTCGTGACAATTGTTCGCTTTTTTTAACAAGCTTTTATTAGGTCGACCTGTATAAATGTGAATCGACTTTTTCTTGTCACTAGTTGCCATGGTTACGGTCTCCTGGGTCACTCTTATAATACTAGTTATTATTTATGGACAAATCCCGTTTTTCCAATCTTCGTAATAGCAATTTGTATTATTTCAAATTTATCGTAAATATATTGCAAGTCTACTTTTAAATTCTGTTTTTTAAGTACGTTCTTAGCTTGTCTGATAGACTCTGCTTCGTTGCTGTTGAGATTTTTTCTAAATGCTCATCATAGTAAAATGCTGCTTTCAGCCAGGTTCCCCACTTTATTATTACCGGCTGTGAAGGCAAAGGTAAATCAGGAAACATCTCCTTTACTACATATTAGGTTTTATAATAACGTTTTAAATTGTTCAATATAAGCGATATGAACAAAATTCAAAGGCAGAGATTCAAATGGAAACCCCGCACCTTACGATCTTATATCGGATTACAAAATAAATACCGTGTGTATATATATATATATATATATATATATATATATATATTCAATATTCAAAAAGAAAACTTAATTTTAGGCAAATTACAATGCGCTTATGAACGTCAAATAAAGCTACGCCATAACAAAGAGTATCGCAAGGCATCATTGGTATGAAGTTACTACTCTATTCTAACTGAACTACATTAAGAACAGCACTATTAACATGTGAGACTATGTAATACACTTTGGCAAAACACACATACAAGTATGTAAATAAAAAAGTCTGTCCAACGTCATAAATAATGCACCGCCAACAAGCAATACTGCACATTACATGAGGCCTTGTATGATGTTTAACAGTTTTTACCCCCAAATAAAATATTGGTTTCAAAACAATTTCACTAACAATGAAGTCGCAAAAGTAATTAAAAACGTTTTACATTTAGGTGAAATTAATATACAGTTATCATACACATAAGGTGCTTCCAAGTAATTAATGTTTTACAAGAGTTTATTTAATTGACTAATTCTGAACTCTCCTCCTAATCTCAGCGTTTCCTAATACATATATGTGGGAAAATGTGACGTTCCACGGCAAAGGTACCTTATGGTGGCTAACGCTTACGTCGCATAGCGCCGCAATATTATTGGAGCGGCGTTAATAATAGCGTAAGCGCAAACCGCTATAAGGTACCTTTACCCGTGGGACGTCACATATAAGTACCTACAAGAAGCTTATAATATAAGTCCTGTTGATCTCACAGATTGTAACCATCATAGCATGGCTCGCGCCAGTACTGCTGCACAGAGCCCCTGTGCATGGGATTTTTAGTTTATGGAAATAAATCTAAATCTATAATATGAATCTAAATCTAATACCTTTAAACGAGCAATTCATGTTTATTTATTTATATATATATAGGTATACCTATTTCAGGGATCTCGGAAACGGATCTAACGATTTCGATGAAATTAGCTATATGGGGGTTTTCGGAGGCGATAAATCGATCGAGCTAGGTCTTATCTCTGGGGAAACGCGCATTTTTTGGGGTTCCGTAGCCAAATGGCAAAAAACGGAACCCTTATGGATTCGTCATGTCTGTCTGTCTGTCCGTCCGTATGTCACAGCCACTTTTTTCCGAAACTATAACAACGATGTATTGTATGGACCGCATTAAGATTTTCACACAAAAATAGAAAAAAAAAATTTTTGGGGGTCCACATACTTAGAACTGAAACTCAAAAATTTTTTTTTCATCAAACCCATACGTGTATAGATGATACCCCATCTATGGATAGGTCTTCAAAATTATATTGAGGTTTCTAATATAATTTTTTTCTAAACTGAATAGTTTGCGCGAGTGTCTCTCGTAAGTGGTAAAATGTGTGCCCCCCACCCCTGTAACTTTTTAAATAAGAGAATGATAAAGCTAAAAAAAATATATGATGTACATTACCATGCAAACTTCTACCGAAAATTGGTTTGAACGAGATCTAGCAAGTAGTTTTTTTTTAATACGTCATAAATCGTAAACCGCAATTTTATTATATTACTTGCTGCTACGGAACCCTTCATGGGCGAGTCCGACTCGCACTTGGCCGCTTTTGAGTATTTATATGGTCTCCCAGATATTTCAGTTTTAAACGAGAACGAGGGGGCAGTGGAGAGAAATTAAATACGTCTTGTTCAAACAGGGCGGCTAATAAATACATAGGATCTCAAACATAACATAAATCACAAATATCACAATGACGATTATGATAAAATAGAGTTTATGTTCAATAAAATTTCGTTCGTTGTAGGGTACATCGCCAATTACTAGCCACCCCCCAATTACTGGCCACCTATACTAAAATGAATTCTGTGTATAGGTGAATAGAACTCATTTTTGTAAGAGGCGGCCAGTTATTGAACGAGTGGGTTGTGGATAAATTCAGTTACTGGCCATTTTCCTTATACTGAAAATGAGTTTTATTTATCTGTTAATAGAATTCATTTTTGGAATAGGTGGCCAGTAATTGAAAAATGGCTAATAATTGGATTTTCGTACCTTATATACTAAAATGAACTTTGTTCACCTATAAATAGAAATCAAATTAAGTGGCCAGTAATTGGGGGGTGGCTAGTAATTGGCGATGTACCCTATAAGAATAAGAAGTACAAATGGCGGATTTGATGCTTTAAGCTCCAACTTGATGGACTTAAGTATATCATTGGGGTGTCGGAACCTTATGATATACATGAAATATGCGGCATTGTGAGCGTAGGCTCACAACACAAGTGGAATAAATCTCCTTTCTATGGGATACATATCGGTAACGGCGACATTCCTTTTGTGCAGAAGCACCGGGGGCGTGACGAAGAGGTAGCAGTTCTAGCGAGAACAGCAGCACGCCTTGGTTCTAGCACGATGGCTAAACGTATTGAAAGTTTAGTTTACCGCGACTTTGAGCATAGCTGCCACTTTGGCCCTGTCCTTAAGCCCTGCATGCGCTGCCCTGGTTCCGACATCCGGGAATCGTCACGTACCTATTCAATGGCCATACATAAAGTATTCTGGCACATACGTGCAGTTCGTGCACTGTCACATTAATGCGATCCCGGCGAGAGTAACTATTGCGGCCTCAGCGTGCGTAATGGGTCGGAAAGCTTTGTCGTGCTCGATGCATGATGAGGGATACCACCTATCACTGCATTCAACAGTGTCACAGAACACACGGCGGCCGTATTGAACGCCACACTACGTTAAAAGGTGTGGCGCGAAAGCGATGGATAGCGCGGGTTGGACAGTAGAATTAGAGTCACAGCTGAGAACAGACCTCGGTGTGAAGAAGCCTGATATCATAACTGCGAATCATGATATCATTGATGAAGAAAGGTATAGGAGTGGTGGTGCACAGGTTTGCATCGCAAGCTTAACTCTTGTAGGGCTGAAGAGACAGACTTTTCAGGCTATTCCGGGCCTGGTGCTTAGAGGGTCTCACATGAAGTTCATGTCATGAACTGAAGCAGATTCAACCGAATAACTACGACTCGTGCGGATCTCACGTTGGAGTGGACATCTCAGAACATGGCTAAGTGGTACCATTGCTCCGACAAACCAATTGGAAATCGTCCTCTAGAGCGCCTGGACAGGTCACGGCACACTCGAGGACGTACAAGTGTTGCACACGAGACAGGTGCGTGGAGTTCCCAACGGAACAGCGGGCCGCAACACAGCACCTCAAAGCAGACTGAGGTGTTCAAGTACATCTGGCTGCTTCGGCGGGGATCTTACCGCAGTCAGAGTACGGTTCGGTGCTTGTGATTGGCTTGACTTGTTGGGTCGGTTACTTCAGAGGCGTAGGGTGGGAGTCGCCTCGACTGCCCGATGACCAGGGTGGTAAGGTCCGGTCCGGCTAAGGGCTGTAGGTTTTCGGCAGTGTTGGCAAAATATCAATTCGAATTGACGATTGACGATTGAGGATTGACCGATCAATTCGAATTGACGATTGACGATTGACGAAACTAATTCTAAATCTACTGATTGAAGATTGACGATTACTAATCGTTAATTCGAATTGACCGGTCAATCCTCAATCCTCAATCGTCAATTCGGATTGACGATTACTTTGTATGTATACCTAATGTCCTTTCTATTTAGGCCATTTTTTGAAACTGACCAAATGCGTTCCGAAGCGGTGTCCGAGTTTACCAAAGGTTCCGAAACATGTTTCTGACGGCATTATGAAGGATGTCCTTTTTGGAACATTTTCGGGATTTTCCTTGAAATTAACCGATTGCGTTCAAAATCGATATCTGAGGTGCCCAAAGGTTTCGAAACTTGTTACCGAGGGCAATATTGAGAGATGCCCTTTTTTGGGACATTTCTAGAAATTACCCGATTGCGTTTAAAATCGATATCTGAGGTAGCCAGAGGTTTCTAAACATCTTTTCGACTGCAATATTGAAAGGTGTCCTGTTTCGGGACATTTTAGTGACATTTTTTGAAAGTGACTGCTTGCATTCAAAATCGATATCTAAGGTGCAAAACATGATTTCAACGGCAATATTTAGATTCTACCAGGGACAGAATACCGGTTACCTTAACCGGGGTTTTTCATAGGGTTATTTTAGAAGCGGTTGTAAAAACACCTACCATAACGGTAACCGTCTGATAAGGTAACACTTTGATTCGGTAACCGTATCAGATACGGTTAACCTCTGTTACCGGTAACCGAAATAAAAACCCAGTCTATTCAGTTACCTCATTATAAAGTTTTTGACCAGTTCAAACGATTGTAATCTTTACGCACACTTAAATTCAAGTTGTTATTGAATAACCGAGGTTGGCATGAGCGATCTATGAAGCCTCCAGCATAAATAAGTTTTTTTGCCGTTCCTCTGTTTATCTTTGTATCTACCTGTGTGGTGTGTTCTTATTATAAATCTTATTATATTATAAATAAAATAAATAAAGTAAAAGAAATAAATAATGTAAATAAAATAAATAAAAGTAATTAAATACAATAAATAATATAAATAAAATACAAAATAAATAAAACAAAAAAATAAATATAAATAAAATAAATAAAATAAATAAAATAAATAAAATAAATAAAATAAATAAAATAAATAAAATAAATAAAATAAATAAAATAAATAAAATAAATAAAATAAATAAAATAAATAAAATAAATAAAATAAATAAAATAAATAAAATAAATAAAATAAATAAAATAAATAAAATAAATAAAATAAATAAAATAAATAAAATAAATAAAATAAATAAAATAAATAAAATAAATAAAATAAATAAAATAAATAAAATAAATAAAATAAATAAAATAAATAAAATAAATAAAATAAATAAAATAAATAAAATAAATAAAATAAATAAAATAAATAAAATAAATAAAATAAATAAAATAAATAAAATAAATAAAATAAATAAAATAAATAAAATAAATAAAATAAATAAAATAAATAAAATAAATAAAATAAATAAAATAAATAAAATAAATAAAATAAATAAAATAAATAAAATAAATAAAATAAATAAAATAAATAAAATAAATAAAATAAATAAAATAAATAAAATAAATAAATTAAATAAATTAAATAAATTAAATAAATTAAATAAATTAAATAAATTAAATAAATTAAATAAATTAAATAAATTAAATAAATTAAATAAATTAAATAAATTAAATAAATTAAATCAATTAAATCAATTAAATAAATTAAATAAATTAAATAAATTAAAAAAAAATCAAGTAAATAAAATAAATAAAATAAAAAATAAAAAAAAAGAATAAAAAAAATCAAGTAAATAAAATAAATAAATATATATATATAAATAAAATAAATAAGATACATTAAATAAATAATATATAAAATAAATAAAATAAGTACTCCCGATCCTGTAATAATAAAATTATAGGTCGTCAGTCAATACTGACATCAGGAACATGTTTTCGAACCTCTGGGAACCTCAGATATCGAATTTAAGTCCAGTAAGTCCCAAAAACTTACACCTTTACCTTTGAAAAGTAATCTTAGGGACTATGGTTAATCTAGATTGAGAATTGATTTAATCCGAATTGAGGATTGATGCGTTAATTCAAATTGATTCAATCGGATTGCCGCGTCAATCAGAATTGATTCAATTCGAATTGATCAATCCGGATTGATCAATTCGGATTGACGCGTCAATTCGATTGATCAATCCGGATTGATTTAGTTCAGATTGATGCCAACACTGGTTTTCGGTTTCTTTCAGGCTCCGGCGGGGTCACTGGTTGTTGGGCGAAGTGTAGTACTGGATCTCCTAGAAATGCTACCGCCGTTTTGGTTGGTGAGCATCGCGTTCATTAGGGGACCAGAAACCTCTCAGAAAGGGTGCATCAGCGACAAGAGATGCCCCTGATGCATCAATTCCTACCCTCAACGCTGCAGAAACCAATGAGGAGTGGAGGTTGCTCCAACAAATCCACATGAAAGGGAGACGTCCTCCGGAGCAATTGGGTGTGGACACGGTACATCGAGGGCGCGTAAGTACTGCATATGGAACATCATCATAGGCGTTTTCGTCTATTGTAGACAATTTATGGTGTAACACCGGAGAAACACCGTTTTTGGTGGCTGAATAGACAGAGACTGACATGGAATTCCTTATGGAACAGCGGGCCGCTGTACAGCATCCTGGGCGACTGGGTTGTGCCCGAATGTGAGGTTCTACCTGTGAGGAGGTGGCCGCTGGTGTCACCGAGTCACAGTAGTAGACCATGTGGGGTACCCATGTTGTTCCCCTTGCACTGTTCGTGAATGCGGATGGGAGCAAGGGTGAAGAGCAGTGGAGGTTAAATGGGAGGTCTGGCACGGCTTGCTGCACTTGTGCTTGGCAAGCCTGCGTTCACTTCCTAGCCATGCATTAATGGGGCCTTCTGGTGGCGCAGAAGTTTCAACTCTTATCTCTGGCCTGCTATGGCACCGCTGCTCAAAGACAGAGAGAGGGGGCGTCCTCCGAATTACTTTGTAAACCTCGCCTTGGAGGTGCTTGTGGCCGGCTTGACTTGTTGAGTCGGTTCCACTGGAGGCAGGGAGCGAATTTTACCTGATTTCGGGCGGTCGCTCTGGCGTGGATCCTCCGGAGGAGGAAGTGGCTGGAGTAACGTGTCCAGTTTGTCCAGGGAGGTCCTTTCGCACTCCCAGGGGGTTGGGCGTCCATAAACGGTCTGCGCACCCTTTGGAAGCGAACCTCGATGCCGCGCCCGCAACGGGGAGGCGCAGGTGGAGGGACGAAGAGGAGGCACTTCTTGCGAGAACAGAAGCCCGCGTAGTGATTCTAAAGGGCAGCTGTGGGAATATCGAGCTGTTCAACGCACTCTCAGGGTTCGGAAGAACGCTAGAGGACATAAAGGATGATGTCGCATAAGGCAGCGGTACAAGTTTACATGCTGATATGCGCACTGATCCAGTAGTAGACACCCCAGTAGTAGCGGAGGTTCTCTTGGAGGAGATGCAGCCGGTCGTACCACCTGCGGCCAGCGACATACCGAAGGTGAACGATGGGAAGGAAGCATAATAAATGACATTTCTAAGGGATGAAGTCGGCAGAAATGGGTACTGTCGGCCACGCATGTACGTTTGGCGGTTGTAAGGACACCACATCTATTGATTTAGCCCCGCAGCGTCATTCCTATAGTGGCGAAGTGCCGAGGGCGTGACGAAGAGGTAGCAAATCTGGCGAGAACTGCGACAGCCGGACGGTGATAACATTTACTACCAGTCTGTTAGTAGCAGCAGAGATGCAGCCGGTCGTACTGCCTGCGGCCAGTGACATACTGAAGGTGAACGATGGGAAGAAAGCAGAATAAATGACATTTCTAAATGATGAAGTTGGCAGAAATGGGTACTGTCAGTCACGTATGTCCGTTTGGCGGTTGTAATGAACCACATCTATTGATTTAGCCCCGCAGCGTCATTTCAATAGTGGCGAAGCGCCGAGGGCGTGACGAAGAGGTAGCAAATCTGGCGAGAACTATAGCACGACTTGTTTTTAACACGGCGGCTCAAAGTATTGAAATGGGTACAATTTCCGTCCCGTCACGGACGGGCCGTCATGATCGGAATGTCAGGGCCTCATGAAGTAGCTAAACAGCTAGACGCCGCAGCAAGCAGCTGCCATAATAAAGCAAAAATACTTTGTCGATTGCACTACCATGCATAGATCACGCGGAAGGTCAGGAAACCTGGCCCTCTCTGAACATCATTCCTGGCCAGCGCGCTATAAGAGCCTCTCAGTAAGTGTGCATCGGTGTAAAGAGGGGGTCCCGATGTACCAACTCCTACTCCCAGCCTACAAGTGGCAACGCTGCATAAACCGAACGGGGTTGCTACGACATACCGAGGACTCGGCGTCGCACTCTCGCGGTGTACGGACGTATGACGCAGAGCGCATACACTATGTATGTATTTGTATGCGCTCTGTGTCGAAAATGTATATTTTCGGATTTTCGTGATTTTTAGCAGTTTTCCTATTTGCAATTTGTGTCCTTAGTGATTAGTTCCTTAGATCCGGGACGCAGGAGGACGGGCGCCGGTGGGTCGTCAGCGGTTCCCCCCGCCCCCCGGGCCCCTCTAGCGGACGACGTCCCCGGTGCCGCCCACCGCCCCGTGCAGTGCATCCGCGTCACCACCTGTACGCTCTCATGGCGTGGTGTATGGAGCTATGGTTCACATCGTGAGCTTAAGACTCTGGTTGGGCTGAAGTCTCGGACCCTACAAGCGATTCCAGCCTTAGTGTTGAGAGGTTCTCACATAAATTGGACACGGTTCAACCGAATGACAACCACTCGTGCGGATCATTCGGTAGAGCGATTGCCCGGATAAGGATCCGGTGGGTGGGGCATCTGTCGGGACCCAAGCTGCCTCGGGACTCCGCAGGGAGCAATGGATCCGGCCGAGGGGGCCGCCCTGTGACGTCTAATCTTTTACCATCTGAGGCAGCTCCAAAATTATTTATCCGACAAAATTTCGCCACGCTGAGAGTCGGTAGGGACTTGGGGGTCGCTCGCTCAAGAGTCAGCAAAGTTGGTCCATGATGATTAAAATCCGTGTTAACTATGACGGGGCTGTGTGGCGTTTGAAAACTAGCCAAATGCCTCGTCATCTAATTAGTGACGCGCATGAATGGATTGTGCGCGCACTGTCCCTATCTACTAGGAGAAGCGCGAGCAGGAGCTGGACGCGCTGGACAAGCTGATGGAGGAGGCCGCGGCGCTGAATCCCATGCGTCCGCGACACTCTCTGGCCCGCAGTCCACCGCGGCCCAGGTCTCCAGTGACCCCGACGCAGCAGCAGGGCAACTCAAAGCGGCCGTTAACGAGCCCTGAAGAGGTGAGCGAAGCGATCAGGAAGCGCCTGGGCAACGATGACGCGGGACGCAGGAGGACGGGCGCCGGAGGGCCGTCAACGATTCCCCCCGTTGGCGGCATTCTGTCGTCCGCCGCCCGGGCCCGCCCGAGCAGGACTACCTCCCCAGTACCGCCCACCACTCCTGTGGCCGTGCCCGTTGACGCCACCACACCACACGTAGTCGCCACTGAGCAGGAGGACGCTGCGCCCAGTGCACGAGAATCGGTCCGCAGGTTAGACACCCAAGAGCTCATACAGCTAACCCACCAGGCAGTCAGGGGCGTTGGCGCCATCGCCAATGCGTCTAACAAATTAAATATGGCCGATAAGACCGGCATCGCGACGCACGTCCAGGACGTGTTGTCCTACGTCGGCCAACTGTGCGCCAGGATGGCCGACGTGGAACACCAGCTGTCCGCAGTGCGTCTGCGATGTGCGCAGCAAGAACTGAAGATCGAGAAACTGAAGGGTCATCGTCGGCGGCCGCCCCTCAACTTACGGCCCCCGCAGGACTACCGGCTGTTGCAGGATATGCGAACGCGCTGAAAATGCCAAAGGGGCAGCCGCCCCGTCCGGTGCAGCCCCAGGGACCGTCCGTTATATTTTATCCCGAAGCCGGCTCAGACGCCAAGTCTAGCGACGACACGAAGAAAATCCTACAGACCGCAATACGGCCAGCCGAGGTAGGTATTAAGGTGACGCAAGTGCGACGAGTGGGCAACTCGGGTGTGGTGGTTAGGACCGCATCCGAGGAGTCAGCTCGCAAGCTCAGGGACGCCGCGCCAGCCGGACTGCGTGTTGCTGTGCCGAAGCCCAGGACGCCGAGGGTCGCGCTCCAGTACATTCGTGCCGCACTGTCGGGGGAGCAAGTCATCGAGGAGCTGCACCGCATCAATCTGGCCGATGACGCCGACTGGCCCTTGTCCCGCTTTAGGGAGGAGTGCAAGTTCGGCGTCTCCAAGCCACTCGGGCCGAAGTTTCTAGTCATCCTTGACTGCTCCCCTGCTGTGCGAGACAAACTGGTGAGCTTAGGGACGGTCTACATCGGCTGGGACGAGGCGGAGGTGTGCGATCACATCCGTTCGACCTGCTGTACTAAGTGCCAGCAATACGGGCACCCGGAGAAGTACTGCAGGTCCAAAGATGTGGTCTGCGGCAAGTGTGGTGAGGTAGGCCATATGTCGGCGGAGTGCAAGTCGGAGACCAAGTGTTGTGCGACGTGCAAACCATTCGAGCGAGCGGAGGCGACCACGCACGCGACCGCGTCGCCTTCCTGCCCGGCCCGACTTCATGCCGAGCAGCAGGAGGCGGCCAAAATGCTGTATCGATAGCGGATACAGGCATGTCTAGCATTTCTTTTGGACAGCTCAATTTGCAGGGTTCGGAGGCTGCCACCACAGAACTTCCCATGGTTGCGAGTTCGCACCGACTCGACTTAGTCTTGTCCAGGAACCTATTATCCCTTGAACCAGGAACCTATTATCAGACCGCAATACGGCCAGCCGAGGTGGGTATTAAGGTGACGCAAGTGCGACGAGTGGGCAACTCGGGTGTGGTGATTAGGACCGCATCCGAGGAGTCAGCTCGCAAGCTCAGGGACGCTGCGCCAGCCGGACTGCCTGTTGCTGTGCCGAAGCCCAGGACGCCGAGGGTCGCGCTCCGGTACATTCGTGCCGCACTGTCGGGGGAGCAAGTCATCGAGGAGCTGCACCGCATCAATCTGGCCGATGACGCCGACTGGCCCTTGTCCCGCTTTAGGGAGGAGTGCAAGTTCGGCGTCTCCAAGCCACTCGGGCCGAAGTTTCTAGTCATCCTTGACTGCTCCCCTGCTGTGCGAGACAAACTGGTGAGCTTAGGGACGGTCTACATCGGCTGGGACGAGGCGGAGGTGTGCGATCACATCCGTTCGACCTGCTGTACTAAGTGCCAGCAATACGGGCACCCGGAGAAGTACTGCAGGTCCAAAGATGTGGTCTGCGGCAAGTGTGGTGAGGTAGGCCATAGGTCGGCGGAGTGCAAGTCGGAGACCAAGTGTTGTGCGACGTGCAAACGATTCAAGCGAGCGGAGGCGACCACGCACGCGACCGCGTCGCCTTCCTGCCCGGCCCGGCTTCATGCCGAGCAGCAGGAGGAGGCCAAAATGCTGTATCGATAGCAGATACAGGCATGTCTAGCATTTCTTTTGGACAGCTCAATTTGCAGGGTTCGGAGGCTGCCACCACAGAACTTCCCATGGTTGCGAGTTCGCACCGACTCGACTTAGTACTTGTCCAGGAACCTATTATCCTTCTTGAGTGGCACCAAATTATCAAATATATTGCAAATAACAAAAACAATAAAGAAACAACGAAATAACCCAATTAAATGAATTATCTACACAGAGCGCACCTCCGCACACGTCCGTACGCCGCGAGAGTGCGACGCCGAGTAGATAGGGACAGACAGTGGGAATCTCGCTAATCCATTCATGCGCGTCACTAATTAGATGACGAGGCATTTGGCTAGTTTTCAAACGCCACACAGCCCCGTCATAGTTAACACGGATTTTAATCATCATGGACCAACTTTGCTGACTCTCGAGCGAGCGACCCCCAAGTCCCTAATCATAAACATTTTCGACACAGAGCGCATACAAATACATACATAGTGTATGCGCTCTGTGTCGGATTTTCGTGATTTTTAGCAGTTTTCCTATTTGCAATTTGTGTCCTTAGTGATTAGTTCCTTAGATCCGGGACGCAGGAGGACGGGCGCCGGTGGGTCGTCAGCGGTTCCCCCCGCCCCCCGGGCCCCTCTAGCGGACGACGTCCCCGGTGCCGCCCACCGCCCCGTGCAGTGCATCCGCGTCACCACCTGTACGCTCTCATGGCGTGGTGTATGGAGCTATGGTTCACATCGTGAGCTTAAGACTCTGGTTGGGCTGAAGTCTCGGACCCTACAAGCGATTCCAGCCTTAGTGTTGAGAGGTTCTCACATAAATTGGACACGGTTCAACCGAATGACAACCACTCGTGCGGATCATTCGGTAGAGCGATTGCCCGGATAAGGATCCGGTGGGTGGGGCATCTGTCGGGACCCAAGCTGCCTCGGGACTCCGCAGGGAGCAATGGATCCGGCCGAGGGGGCCGCCCTGTGACGTCTAATCTTTTACCATCTGAGGCAGCTCCAAAATTATTTATCCGACAAAATTTCGCCACGCTGAGAGTGGGTAGGGACTTGGGGGTCGCTCGCTCAAGAGTCAGCAAAGTTGGTCCATGATGATTAAAATCCGTGTTAACTATGGCGGGGTTGTGTGGCGTTTGAAAACTAGCCAAATGCCTCGTCATCTAATTAGTGACGCGCATGAATGGATGAACGAGATTCCCACTATCCCTATCTACTCGGCGTCGCACTCTCGCGGCGTACGGACGTGTGCGGAGGTGCGCTCTGTGTAGATAATTCATTTAATTGAGTTATTTCGTTGTTTCTTTATTGTTTTTGTGATTTGCAATATATTTGATATTTGATAATTTGGTGCCACTCAAGAAGGATATAAAGGATTTTTGGAGGACTCAGTGTTCGAAGAAGATGAAGATGGGTGGCGGCAGCACCAGCGGCTGCTGGAAGAAGAGAAAGAGAAGCGGAAGCAGGAGCTGGACGCACTGGGCAAGCTATTGGATGAGGCCGCGGCGCTGAATCCCATGCGTCCGCGACACTCTGGCCCGCAGTCCACCGCGGCCCAGGTCCCCAGTGACCCCGCCGCAGCAGCAGGGCAACTCGAAGCGGCCGCTAACGAGCCCCGAAGAGGTGAGCGAAGCGATCAGGAAGCGCCTAGGCGACGATGACGCGGGACGCAGGAGGACGGGCGCCGGAGGGCCATCAACGTTCCCCCCGTTGGCGGCATTCTGTCGTCCGCCCCCCGGGCCCGCCCGAGCAGGACTGCCTCCCCAGTACCGCCCACCACTCCTGTGGCCGTGCCCGCTGCCGCCTCCCTCGACACCACACCACACGTAGTCGCCACTGAGCAGGAGGACGCTGCGCCCAGGCACCGGTTAGACACGCAGGAGCTCATAGAGCTGACGCACCAGGCGGTTAGGGGCGTTGGTGCTATTGCCAACGCGTCTAATAAATTAAATATGGCCGACAAGACCGGCATCGCAGCGCATGGCCAGGATATGCTGTCCTACGTCGGCCAACTGTGCGCCAGGATGGCTGACGTAGAGCATCAATTGTCGGCGGTGCGTCTGCGATGTGCGCAGCAAGAAATAGAAATAGAGAAAAAATGGAATCTTGAGCGTTGCGAGGGTTTCAAAGCACGAGGGTTAAACAAAATTTGCCCCCGAGTGAAACACAAAATTTTTCACCACACCAACCTAAAGCAAATATTAAATGTAAAATATCAAACAAAATCAAACCAAATCAAATCCAAATGAATGTTATTAAATATTTATCATCCAAAATCATCATTTAAAAGTCAATTCTACCAGCAAATATAAGAAAACAACTCAAAATTTGCATTTGATTACTTTGCCTCACATGTGGATAAAATGCAACTTTGCTATTCGTTTTCGAAGTGCAAAGTAAGCCTTTCCGAGCTGGTGTGGTGAAAATATATTTGGTCATGATATTTTGAGTTTTATTCACCAGTACTAGAGTTCACTTTTATTAGCGATTTCATCAAGATGTAGCTTTGTTGAATTATATTGGAGTGATATAAAGTAGAATGTAACTGTGGCATCCTCGTATTTCAGCCCGTACATTCGTACAAGATTAGCACATTGAGCTTTATTGCTTAATATAAAAGTCCAGTTTTAAATAATTGACCTGATTATGATACGTTATGACTAAAGTTCTTTGGTGAATAACATTGTCCGTCACACATGACGTCAGCCCGTTACGCGTTACGCTGTCTCGAGTTTATCATTTTTTCTACTCGTCGACTATAAATTCTTGAATTAAGATTTCTTATACCAAACTTCAATTGGGTATTTTTAATGCATGGGCTCCCAACTCAACTATAATATTCATATTATATCACGATTGTATAATAGTATTTTTCTCAAACATGCAATGAAATATTGATGTTATGTTCCATAAAATAGGCTGCGAAGTATGACGTTTCAGGTGCGGCTAGGACAAAAGGTCGTTAATGGAATTTCATACACATCTTGCAGGCCTAGGCCGGCAAAGTCCTCTTTTTTAATTTTCATTTCACAGATATTTGTGACACAGCATCGTGGCATTCATCCATTAAAAAAAACTAGAGGCAGTATTTGCTTTATGGTTCGTAATGACATTCTGCCACTACGCCTATAAAAAAAAAACAAAAAACAATGTTTGCTATAATTTGCAGTTTTATTTGTATAAAATCAACATGAACTTAATAAATAATACATTCTATAATTTTAAATTATAAATTTAACTACACAAATAAAAACAGTTCAAATATTTCATCTAAACGTTAGCGGTAAAAACGTCTACTCAAACACGCGTAGTTATATTTTTTAAATTGTTATGGAGGTAAAGTTGAAAAATATTTATTATGTTTTATTGGATTTATGGTGCGTTGTTGATTTTTTTACTTTAATATGAGTTCCGACGAAATAATGATATTAATATTAATTGTAATCGTAGGTGTTGGAATTGGCAGCGTAAGCAGAATTGATTTTATAACTTGCTGCCTCTGCCGCCAAATCAAAGACGAAGTTGCTTATGGCAATTTTATTATTTGAGAAACTAAGAAAAATGGCTTACAGTTTATTAGAAACAGTTTTGTGGCATATTTTAAATGAATGTAACTACAAATTCGTCAACACTGTGGAAATTATACTTATTTACTCCATGCATAAAGCAACGATGTATGTGAAACATGATATCAACATGAAAGACTTTGTATGTGACGAAAACGAAAGTCAGACGGATACAAGGCGAAAAAATCGAAAGATACATGAAAATATACGGGTAGTAAAAATACACGACTCGTGTAAAACATACGCGTGATAATGATATAGGTACGTGTTGGTTATATTTTGGGTGTAGTTTACTTTTAGTTTTTTCTATAAATAAAACTTGGGTTTCGTGGATTTTTTATTTTATTTATTTCATTGCATGTTTGAGAAAAGCACTATACATACCTCGGCGGGAAATGGGGTTGCCCGCGCTCAGACCTATCCGGCCTCGCTTCGCTCGGCCGTCTATATGTCTTCGGCCGGCAACCCCTTTCGTCCCGGCCTCTGTAGTAATGTACTATTATGCAACCGTTGTTTAAGAGAGGTCAAAAAAGGCGAGTGGCGTGAGTAATAATTTGAGGCGAAGCCGAAAATTGTTACTAAAGACGCCACGAGTATTTTTTGACTCAGTTAAACAATGTTGCATACAATACTTTTTCTACGACCAAGCACTTTGAAATAAATTTGAAAATTTAACAAATCTTTTTAATTCAAGAAGTAGCAAATATGAAGGGTACGGGCGGGAAAGGAATGAATGAATGAAATTAAAAAAACATGTCTATGGTTCACTTATTTGTAAATACATTTAAAATAAGGTTGGCAACACTATTTCATTCAATATTTTTTAAGTGGTCATTACACGAAGTGTCGTAAAATCGCCAAAAAGATACTGCGTGTATGCACAAATTCTTTTTTGGGGAATAGACTAAAGACTTGTATTGACAACTATAAGGTAGGGTTCTAAAGGTGTGTGCACGACCCTTTAAATGACAAATAAAAGTAGGTACGGGAGTAGAAAAACCGGGCAAGTGCGAGTCTGACTCGCGCACGAAGGGTTCCGTACCATAAAGCAAAAAAAAAACGGTCACCCATCCAAGTACTGACCCCTCCCGACGTTGCTTAACTTTGGTCAAAAATCACGTTTGTTGTATGGGAGCCCCATTTAAATCTTTATTTTATTCTGTTTTTAGTATTTGTTGTTATAGCGGCAACAGAAATACATCATCTGTGAAAATTTCAACTGTCTAGCTATCACGGTTCGTGAGATACAGCCTGGTGACAGACGGACGGACGGACGGACGGACAGCGAAGTCTTAGTAATAGGGTCCCGTTTTACCCTTTGGGTACGGAACCCTAAAAAATACTATTTCCCCACCTCAAAAAGTGCTCAGCGCCGCTAAAGAAGTTTTCACTTCAAAAACCGGACAAGTGCGAGTCGGACTCGCCCACCGAGGGTTCCGTACTTTTTAGTATTTTTTTTTAAATACCACATCGGTGGCAAACAAGCATACGGCTCGCCTGATGGTAAACAGTCACCGTAGCCTATGGACGCCTGCAAGTCCAGAACTGCTTTGGTTATAGCGGCAACAGAAATACATCATCTGTAAAAAGTTCAACTGTCTATCACGGTTCATGAGATACAGCCTGGTGACAGACAGACGGAGGGACATTTCCCACCACCTCCTCATGGTCTTTCCTGGCTCACGCCGCACAGACCGAATCGCGGGAGCCGTGCCGAGCACTTGCCCCTTTCGAAATTTCGGCGTTTTCAAACCCCGTTACTCTCCCTACAAATTCCGTTTTTAGGGTTCCGTAGCCAAATGGCAGAGGCAAAATGATAGGTCACTTGATAAGGCACGACACTTTCTTGAAAACTATATTAGAAGGCAAAATCGAAGCTAGGAGAGGAAGAGGAAAACCACGAGCAAGCTATACACAACAACTAAAAGCAAATGTGTCTTACAGGGACCTAAAGAACCTCGCCGAGGCCCGCGAAAACTGGCGCATACTCCACCGACAAGAGCCATGCTCTTAAATTATGATGATGATGAGCCAAATGGCAACAAACGGAGCCCTTATGGATTCGTCATGTCTGTCTGTCTGTCCGTCCGTATGTCACAGGCACTTTTTTCCGAAATTATAAGAACTATACTGTTGATACTTGGTAAGAGGATGTATTCTTTGAACCGCATTAAGATTTTCACACGAGGTAACTTTACAATTTCTATTCGAATTTTAAACAATAACGCTACAAATTTAAGCTCACTGGCCAGCAATTTCGGAAGTAAAGTTTTTAAATAGAAAGGAGGATGGGTCAATTATACATAGTGCTGCAGACATTTTGGACTAGTCATTGAGTTTTCACTTCTCTCGGCACTCCCGGAGTGCAACGCGTTGTTTTTTTTTTTCTTACTCGGCGGTATGTTGCTGTTTAGCTAAATACTTTATGAGATCCTGCCACGCCAGTTATAATGATAGTTTAGTTTATTTATTTCATAATGATAAATTACAGTATAAATTATTCTTACGCTAATCTATATGAATTTACATTATGATCGTCAATAATTTAGCATGCACACATAATTATACAATATCAACAATGATAATCAAATTACAAATTTATAATTTAAAAAGTGCTCGAGTGGAGACCACGGACTAGCAAACGCAGCGTAGGACGTCCACCCACAAGATGGACGGACGACCTTGTTAAAGCCGCCGGAAGACGCTGGATGCGGGTGGCTTCCAACCGGTACGAATGGAGGTCCAAGGGGGAGGCCTATGTTCAGCAGTGGACGTCTTATGGCTGAGATGATGATGATGAATTTAAAAAGAAATTTGAGAACTATCGTCAAATTGAAAAAAAATCAATAAATAACAGAATACATGTCTAATATCTCATAATAATCGTCATACTAAAAGTAAGAGCGGTAATCATAGGTAATAAGTTCAGAACGAATGTCAAATAATAGTTATTTGTTTTACAAGGGGGCAAAGTTGTTGTTTAACCACTCGTGCTAATATTGACACCCGAGCAAGCGAAAGATTCCAAAATTGAACACATGGAATCTTAAGCGTTGCGAGGGTTTCAAAGCACGAGGGTTAAACAAAATTTGCCCCCGAGTGAAACACAAAATTTTTCACCACACCAACCCGAAGCAAATATTAAATGTAAAATATCAAACAAAATCGAACCAAATCAAATCCAAATGAATGTTATTAAATATTTATCATCCAAAATCATCATTCAAAAGTCAATTCTACCAGCAAACATAAGAAAACCACTCAAAATTTGCATTTGATTACTTTGGCTCACATTTGAATAAAATGCAACTTTGCTATCAATTTTTGAAGTGCAAATTAAGCCTTTCCGAGCTGGTGTGGTGAAAAATCAATTTTACATAAGCTAAGTATAAGGTCAAATAGTTATTTCAATTTTAATTCCATGTATTCGTCCACTGAATATAATGGGTTATTCAATAAAAAGTTCCTCAGTTGACGTACAAATGTTTCGTCAGATATTTCAGTTCTTAATTCCGATAGTCCGTCCATTTTGTGACGGGAAGGCAATAGGCATGTTGACAATTTTTTAGAACTGTATTCATTTTATAGATAGACACGTAATAATTACAAAAAAAATATTTAAAATTTTTATTCTTTAATTTTAAACACTAAATAGAGGCTAATTAGTTTAGTGTTTAAAGTTTGAGCCTAAACGCTCCAAGCTGTCACGTGACGTGACGTCACAAACAGATAAATAAACAAATTGCTGCCAAAATGTCAGTCCTAGCGTAGATCAAAAGCTGTAGTATTTATCTCTCTTTCTAAAATATATGTATTACGTAAATATATAAGCTAAAATAATGAATAACAAGTTTTACATGTCTTATGCAGTGCCTAAGATGTGTAAAAGAACAACAATCAAGACCTAGGGCCTAGAGTATAAAACAAATATTTGTTACATACACTTACGTTGCAGTTACGAATTTTGACTTGAATGATATTGTTAATTGCGCACTATAAGTATACATATTACGTTCAGTGATACAAGATTTTGGTGAAATATCGTATTATAGTGCGTCAAGCAAATCTTGTCAGTAGCAATGTAAAGCAAACTAAAGTAGGGCAACACTCAAAGAGTAGTATTGCGCTAAGAAAGCAGCAATGTACAATGTACATCGAACCAAAACTTATTTTTCCGCTGAGCGCGCCTTGTCACGTACGTCAATTCAAATTGTCACTCGCGGATTCTCTATTGAAAATGTTTGAAATTGTTATTAATACGTATGGACGGACAATTTAAAAGCGGTGTGTGATGTTAATAAAAATGATTAACTAATTTGAAGATCTCAAAATAAAATTGTAAGCGGACTATGCCGTTAAACAAGAATGTATGAATAAAATCATTGCTTCAGCAGGTAGATGTCATACTGGATTTTCATATTTTATTAGATTTCTCAGTTGGCACTGTAGGCATTGTAGGCACCTTAGCTTTAATTAAGCACAGTCTTGTTTAATATATTGGTATTTAATGGTGACACAGCAGAAATATCTCTTGAAATAGAATCGATTCAGAATGTAAACATTGTAAACCATTTGTAAACAAACAAGATGATGGCTGTCATTCACGATCCACATTCCACAGATAAAACACAGATGACACGCGATTTTCGAATTATTCGAACACAGTGTTGCTAACCCGCGATTATTCAAATTTGCCGCCGTTTGCTACTGACAAGATTTGCTTGACCCAGTTTATATAACATTTTATTTATTTAATAACAAATAAATATATACTTTATGTCATGTAATAATATTTTTTAATACAGTTGCTCAAAAAGTGCTACTTTACGTAGCTGTTTAGCGTGCGGAAAGTTGGTTATCTCGAACTAGTGCTTTTTACTTTTCCAATTTTTTTAAATTTATACTTGTTCCAATTCACGACTACTTATTGATGAATGTTAATATTAGTTTCCTTTAAACGTCGTAATCAGCATAAAAACCTACCGTTAATGTAAGAATACGAAAAATATTACATATTTCATATTTAATTACTTACCTCTTCATCATTATATTATAACACGTTTATTTTTTAATATTCAATATTGAAAATTCCGTTCTTAATAAGTTGACTGAATGGAACGGAATAGCTGCCAAACGCCCATAGATATAATATACTTTTCTCAAACATGCAATGAAATATTGATGTTATGTTCCATAAAATAGGCTGCGAAGTATGACGTTTCAGGTGCGGCTAGGACAAAAGGTCGTTAATGGAATTTCATACACATCTTGCAGGCCTAGGCCGGCAAAGTCCTCTTTTTTAATTTTCATTTCACAGATATTTGTGACACAGCATCGTGGCATTAATCCATTAAAAAAAACTAGAGCCAGTATTTGCTTTATGGTTCATAATGACACTCTGCCACTACGCCTATAAAAAAAAAAACAAAAAACAATGTTTGCTATAATTTGCAGTTTTATTTGTATAAAATCAACATGAACTTAATAAATAATACATTCTATAATTTTAAATTATAAATTTAACTACACAAATAAAAACAGTTCAAATATTTCATCTAAACGTTAGCGGTAAAAAGGTCTACTCAAACACGCGTAGTTATATTTTTTAAATTGTTATGGAGGTAAAGTTGAAAAATATTCATTCTGTTTTATTGGATTTATGGTGCGTTGTTGATTTTTTGACTTTAATATGAGTTCCGACGAAATAATGAAATTAATATTAATTGTAATCGTAGGTGTTGGAATTGGCAGCGTAAGCAGAATTGATTTTAAATAACTTGCTGCCTCTGCCGCCAAGTCAAAGACGAAGTATGTATATGGTTGCTTATGGCAATTTTATTATTTGAGAAACTAAGAAAAATGGCTTACAGTTTATTAGAAACAGTTTTGTGGCATATTTTAAATGAATGTAACTACAAATTCGTCAACAGTGTGGAAATTATACTTATTTACTCCATGCATAAAGCAACGATGTATGTGAAACATGATATCAACATGAAAGACTATGTAAACTTATGTGACGAAAACGACAGTCAGACGGATACAAAGCGAAAAAATCAAAGATACATGAAAATATACGGGTAGTAAAAATACACGACTCGTGTAAAACATACGCGTGATAATGATATAGGTACGTGTTGGTTATATTCTGGGCGTAGTTTACTTTTAGTTTTTTCTATAAATAAAACTTGGGTTTCGTGGATTTTTTATTTTATTTATTTCATTGCATGTTTGAGAAAAGCACTATACATACCTCGGCGGGAAATGGGGTTGCCCGCGCTCAATATGTCTTCGGCCGGCAACCCCTTTCGTCCCGGCCTCTGTAGTAATGTACTATATAGACGACGTCTAACCGAGCTGTCACTGTTACCACTTTTGTTTAGTGTACTATTAACAATGTTTTTCTAATATCTCGGTACTCGTGAAGTAATGACATACCTTCCGCACTAGCATCGAAATGTACTATTTTAATACAGTTGCTCAAAAAGTGCTACTTTACGTAGCTGTTTAGCGTGCGGAAAGTTGGTTATCTCGAACTAGTGCTTTTTACTTTTCCAATTTTTTTAAATTTATACTTGTTCCAATTCACGACTACTTATTGATGAGTGTTAATATTAGTTTCCTTTAAACGTCGTAATCAGCATAAAAACCTACCGTTAATGTAAGAATACGAAAAATATTACATATTTCATATTTAATTACTTACCTCTTCATCATTATAACACGTTTATTTTTTAATATTCAATATTGAAAATTCCGTTCTTAATAAGTTGACTGAATGGAACGGAATAGCTGCCAAACGCCCATAGATATAATATACTTAAAGACGACGTCTAACCGAGCTGTCACTGTTACCACTTTTGTTTAGTGTACGATTAACAATGTTTTTCTTATTTTTTCGCAACTGTATTAAAAAACGTCGTTCGATACACGTGCGGAAATGTCATTCTTCACTCGTCCCGAGTCTTGCCACTCGCCTGCGGCTCGTGGCAAGATATCTCGGTACTCGTGGAGTAATAACATACCTTCCGCACTAGCATCGAAATGTACTATTTTATACGTAATAAATGTCTATTGTCGAAATAAAAAATACATACAGTTTTTGAACACCCAAACTCTTTGGTGGTGTCGTATGGATTACGGTCAGGTTTGACGACTTGTCTGTGGTGTTTCTCATGTCATGACGTCACGCGCTCCGATTGGCGTTTACGGTCACGTGATACTGGGCATTATTTTAAATACTTTTGATTATTTTTAATTAATTTATTACGCATATTTACACTTGCAAAATATGATTTTCAGCATTCTAATATTCCCTGCTATGGTAAAAACATAACATGTTATATATTCGCGATTCATGTCAACATGCCTATTGTGCCTATGTCAAACTTTGAGCCGCCGTGTTAGAAACAAGGCGTGCTAAAGTTCTCGCCAGAACTGCTACTTCTTCGTCACGCCCCGGCGGGGGCGGTGGGCGGTACTGCTGTCCAGGGGGTATTAGACGGCCAGTACGTACAAAATCCGCTGACCCGTGACCATTCTCGCCATCCTTACCGCAAACCACGTCCTTCGACCCGCAGTACTTTTCCGGGCGCCCGTATTGCTGGTACTTCGTACAGCACGTCGAGCTTTTTCGATGTTGAGTTGCAATGGCCTTGAGAGTGATATGCTTAGATTATGACACCTATGGCTGAAGCGGCTTTTCCAGTTGAAGCACAAGCAATGTATGCGTTGAAACTTCCATCCGTGTCAGAAAATCTATTATAAATCTCCATGAGTGCTTTTATTACAAACATTTTAACACTACCAGCTGGCCCAGTCAAATATATCAGCAATGGTTTTGCATTGGGTCGTTGTTTGATATTAAATGATGTATAGTATGTAACAAATATTCTCGTTGAAGTACTGTCTCCAGGTGAGCTATGTGACGTAGAATGTCATGACTGTACTGGAAGTATGCTGACACTACATGCAGACTGGATCCTCCGTGTGCGACATGGACCACCGCGCAGTACTCGTTGCTTAAGTGATGAAGAAGCGTGACTGCCATTGCGCGATTGAGAATGAGGACGCCAGCCTTGGGGTTTGCGCCACACTGCAGAATCCCGGGCCGACTGTTGTACTGTTCCTGGACAAGTACTAAGTCGAGTCGGTGCGAACTCGCAACCACGGGAAGTTCTGTGGTGGCAGCCTCCGAACCCTGCGAATTGAGCTGTCCAAAAGAAATGCTAGAGATGCCTGTATCTGCTATCGATACAGCATTTTGGCCGCCTCCTGCTGCTCGGCATGAAGACGGGCCGGGCAGGAAGGCGACGCGGTCGCGTGCGTGGTCGCCTCCGCTCGCTTGAATCGTTTGCACGTCGCACAACACTTGGTCTCCGACTTGCACTCCGCCGACCTATGGCCTACCTCACCACACTTGCCGCAGACCACATCTTTGGACCTGCAGTACTTCTCCGGGTGCCCGTATTGCTGGCACTTAGTACAGCAGGTCGAACGGATGTGATCGCACACCTCCGCCTCGTCCCAGCCGATGTAGACCGTCCCTAAGCTCACCAGTTTGTCTCGCACAGCAGGGGAGCAGTCAAGGATGACTAGAAACTTCGGCCCGAGTGGCTTGGAGACGCCGAACTTGCACTCCTCCCTAAGTTTCCGCCGTAAGTTGAGGGGCGGCCGCCGACGATGACCCTTCAGTTTCTCGATCTTCAGTTCTTGCTGCGTACATCGCAGACGCACTGCGGACAGCTGGTGTTCCACGTCGGCCATCCTGGCGCACAGTTGGCCGACGTAGGACAACACGTCCTGGCCGTGCGCCGCGATGCCGGTCTTATCGGCCATATTTAATTTGTTAGACGCATTGGCGATGGCGCCAACGCCCCTGACTGCCTGGTGGGTTAGCTCTATGAGCTCTTGGGTGTCTAACCTGCGGACCGATTCTCGTGCACTGGGCGCAGCGTCCTCCTGCTCAGTGGCGACTACGTGTGGTGTGGTGTCGAGGGAGGCGGCAGCGGGCACGGCCACAGGAGTGGTGGGCGGTACTGGGGAGGCAGTCCTGCTCGGGCGGGCCCGGGGGGCGGACGACAGAATGCCGCCAACGGGGGGAACGTTGATGGCCCTCCGGCGCCCGTCCTCCTGCGTCCCGCGTCATCGTCGCCTAGGCGCTTCCTGATCGCTTCGCTCACCTCTTCGGGGCTCGTTAGCGGCCGCTTCGAGTTGCCCTGCTGCTGCGGCGGGGTCACTGGAGACCTGGGCCGCGGTGGACTGCGGGCCAGAGAGTGTCGCGGACGCATGGGATTCAGCGCCGCGGCCTCCTCCATCAGCTTGTCCAGCGCGTCCAGCTCCTGCTCGCGCTTCTCCTAGTAGATAGGGACATTGGGAATCTCGTTCATCCATTCATGCGCGTCACTAATTAGATGACGAGGCATTTGGCTAGTTTTCAAACGCCACACAGCCCCGTCATAGTTAACACGGATTTTAATCATCATGGACCAACTTTGCTGACTCTTGAGCGAGCGACCCCCAAGTCCCTACCCACTCTCAGCGTAGCGAAATTGTGTCGGATAAATAATTTAGGAGCTGCCTCAGATGGTAAAAGATTAGACGTCACAGGGCGGCCCCCTCGGCCGGATCCATTGCTCCCTGCGGAGTCCCGAGGCAGCTTGGGGCCCGACAGATGCCCCACCCACCGGATCCTTATCCGGGCAATCGCTCTACCGAATATATTTGATATTTGATAATTTGGTGCCACTCAAGAAGGATATAAAGGATTTTTGGAGGACTGTGTTCGGTAAGTGCGGGAACGTTTAATCGTCAAACCTGCACTGCTTTCGTTCCGTTTCACACTCGGGTTTGTGACCTGTCACTGTCATTGGACTGTGGCAGGTTTTTATTTTTTTTCACGTCTCATATACGAGAACAGGTGCGTCCGAAAAACGCACTCCGACGAGATGGCAGGTAAAGATGAAGACGGGGGATGAAGCACCAGCGGCTGCTGGAAGAAGAGAAAGAGAAGCGGAAGCAGGAGCTGGACGCACTGGGCAAGCTATTGGATGAGGCCGCGGCGCTGAATCCCATGCGTCCGCGACACTCTGGCCCGCAGTCCACCGCGGCCCAGGTCCCCAGTGACCCCGCCGCAGCAGCAGGGCAACTCGAAGCGGCCGCTAACGAGCCCCGAAGAGGTGAGCGAAGCGATCAGGAAGCGCCTAGGCGACGATGACGCGGGACGCAGGAGGACGGGCGCCGGAGGGCCATCAACGTTCCCCCCGTTGGCGGCATTCTGTCGTCCGCCCCCCGGGCCCGCCCGAGCAGGACTGCCTCCCCAGTACCGCCCACCACTCCTGTGGCCGTGCCCGCTGCCGCCTCCCTCGACACCACACCACACGTAGTCGCCACTGAGCAGGAGGACGCTGCGCCCAGGCACCGGTTAGACACGCAGGAGCTCATAGAGCTGACGCACCAGGCGGTTAGGGGCGTTGGTGCTATTGCCAACGCGTCTAATAAATTAAATATGGCCGACAAGACCGGCATCGCAGCGCATGGCCAGGACGTGCTGTCCTACGTCGGCCAACTGTGCGCCAGGATGGCTGACGTAGAGCATCAATTGTCGGCAGTGCGTCTGCGATGTGCGCAACAAGAGGAGGAGATAGAAAAAGTAAAGGATTCATCGTCGGCGGCCGCCCCTCAACCTACGGCCACCGCAGGAGTACCGGCTGTCACAGGGTACGCAAATGCACTGAAAATGCCGAAGGGGCAGCCGCCCCGTCCAGTCCAGCCCCAGGGCCTTTCCGTCATCTTCTACCCGGAGGCCGGCTCAGAAGCAAAGACCAGCGATGACACGAAGAAGATTCTCCAGACCGCAGTCAAGCCAGCAGAGGTGGGGATTAAGGTTACACAAGTGCGAAGAGTGGGCAACTCGGGTGTGGTCGTCAGGACCGCATCCGAGGAGTCAGTACAAAAGCTCATTGACGCTGCACCGCCCGGACTACGTGTTGCTGTGCCAAAGCCCAGGACGCCTAGGGTCGCGCTCCGGTACATTCGTGCCGCACTGTCAGGGGAGCAAGTCATCGAGGAGCTGCACCGCATCAATCTGGCCGATGACGCCGACTGGCCCTTGTCCCGCTTTAGGGAGGAGGGCAAGTTCGGCGTCTCCAAGCCACTCGGGCCGAAGTTTCTAGTCATCCTTGACTGCTTCCCTGCTGTGCGAGACAAACTGGTGAGCTTAGGGACGGTCTACATCGGCTGGGACGAGGCGGAGGTGTGCGATCACATCCGTTCGACCTGCTGTATTAAGTGCCAGCAATACGGGCATCCAGAGAAGTACTGCAGATCCAAAGATGTGGTCTGCGGCAAGTGTGGTGAGGTAGGCCATAGGTCGGTTGAGTGCAAGTCGGAGACCAAGTGTTGTGCGACGTGCAAACGCTTCAAGCGAGCGGAGTCGACCACGCACGCGACCGCTTCGCCTTCCAGCCCGGCCCGGCTTCATGCCGAGCAGCAGGAGGCGGCCAAAATGCTGTATCGATAGCAGATACAGGCATCTCTAGCATTTCTTTTGGACAGCTCAATTTGCAGGGTTCGGAGGCTGCCACCACAGAACTTCCCGTGGTTGCGAGTTCGCACCGACTCAACTTAGTACTGGTCCAGGAACAGTACAACAGTCGGCCCGGGATTCTGCAGTGTGGCGCAAACCCCAAGGCTGGCGTCCTCATTCTCAATCGCGCAAAAGCCGCTTCAGCCATAGGTGGAACAACGGTGCATAATGCTCTAAGCATATCACTCTCAAGGCCATTTCAACTCAACATCGAAAAAGCTCGACGTGCTGTACGAAGTACCAGCAATACGGGCGCCCGGAAAAGTACTGCGGGTCGAAGGACGTGGTTTGCGGTAAGGATGGCGAGAATGGTCACGGGTCAGCGGATTTTGTACGTACTGGCCGTCTAATACCCCCTGGACAGCAGTACCGCCCACCGCCCCCGCCGGGGCGTGACGAAGAAGTAGCAGTTCTGGCGAGAACTTTAGCACGCCTTGTTTCTAACACGGCGGCTCAAAGTTTGACATAGGCACAATAGGCATGTTGACATGAATCGCGAATATATAACATGTTATGTTTTTACCATAGCAGGGAATATTAGAATGCTGAAAATCATATTTTACAAGTGTAAATATGCGTAATAAATTAATTAAAAATAATCAAAAGTATTTAAAATAATGCCCAGTATCACGTGACCGTAAACGCCAATCGGAGCGCGTGACGTCATGACATGAGAAACACCACAGACAAGTCGTCAAACCTGACCGTAATCCATACGACACCACCAAAGAGTTTGGGTGTTCAAAAACTGTATGTATTTTTTTCTACTCGGGTACTTTTATCTGTCATTTACATAGTCACGAACGAACATATAAGGGCATACATTATTAATACTCCTTAAAAGTCTATAGTCTATTGCCCAAAAAAGCACTTGTGTCGTTTTAGAGACATTACGATACGGTAAGCTAGTGCAGGGTAGCAGGTGCCACATACCGGTACATTGCTACCAACGTGACAAACGATTGAATGCATACGGTTTTTATTAAAAAAGAAACAAATTTGTACTGAGTTCATTGCTACCAACATAATAAAATATTCTTTTATACCCTACAGCACCACGACCCTGGTACGGTGCGGTAGTGTGTAACGGCTTTAAAAAAAACATACCATAGACATTACTCGTTTGTTTCTCGTTTCCCGCCTGTCCCGGTAATTTCTTGTTCTTTGAGTACTTTGCGTCACTATTTGTTTTGCGTTCATAAAAAGTGTTGAAAATGGACAAAGAGGATTACATTGTTTCTACACCTGAAGAAATATCCGCTGCAGCAAAAGCAGCGACCGAAAATTTGTTGCCTAAGTACTAAATCTCAGCACCTATACGACAAATCTTATGAGAAGTGCATGGCGTGGAGATTGGAGCACAAAACTTCGTCATTCTCTGAAAACGTCTTTGGTGTATTTTCAAAGACTAATTGGAAGCACCGGATCAGATCTATCTTTTAAGCAAGGTTGGTATATGTTATAAAAATTTTTGATACACATTTTTAGGGTACACAGTACAACGAGCTATATTTATGTACATTTTATATTTTTGCATTGAAACTGAATATTATTTAATTCTCCTTTTTCTTGTTACAGGTTGCAGTAATATTTGGTATTATGGGTGCTTGTCGCAGACAAGAGCTACATACTTATAGTAATACCTACTATCCAAAATTTACATTGACATTTTCATAAATAAAATTTTGTTAGTAATT
Source organism: Cydia fagiglandana (assembly GCF_963556715.1). Classification (NCBI taxonomy): domain Eukaryota; kingdom Metazoa; phylum Arthropoda; class Insecta; order Lepidoptera; family Tortricidae; genus Cydia; species Cydia fagiglandana. Next base: position 113,820 of record NC_085950.1, on the reverse strand, counting down.
TATTGTGTTTTATTTAATATTGCCTACTCATAGAAAAAGCATTGTATGCAACGTTGTATAAGTAGTCAAAAAATGCTCATGGCGTATTTATTAACAATGTTCGCCTTCGGCTCACATTGTTACCCACGCCACTCACATTTTTTGACCCCTCTTATAAAACTGTTGCATAAATAGTACATTTCGATGCTAGTGCGGAAGGTATGTCATTACTTCACGAGTACCGAGATATCTTGCCACGAGCCGCAGGCGAGTGGCAAGACTCGGGACGAGTGAAGAATGACATTTCCGCACGTGTATCGAACGACGTTTTTTAATACAGTTGCGAAAAAATAAGAAAAACATTGTTAATCGTACACTAAACAAAAGTGGTAACAGTGACAGCTCGGTTAGACGTCGTCTTTAAGTATATTATATCTATGGGCGTTTGGCAGCTATTCCGTTCCATTCAGTCAACTTATTAAGAACGGAATTTTCAATATTGAATATTAAAAAATAAACGTGTTATAATGATGAAGAGGTAAGTAATTAAATATGAAATATGTAATATTTTTCGTATTCTTACATTAACGGTAGGTTTTTATGCTGATTACGACGTTTAAAGGAAACTAATATTAACACTCATCAATAAGTAGTCGTGAATTGGAACAAGTATAAATTTAAAAAAAATGGAAAAGTAAAAAGCACTAGTTCGAGATAACCAACTTTCCGCACGCTAAACAGCTACGTAAAGTAGCACTTTTTGAGCAACTGTATTAAAAATACTATTTATTTCGACAATAGACATTTATTACGTACAAAAAATATTATTACATGCCATAAAGTATATATTTATTTGTTATTAAATAAATAAAATGTTATACACCGTGTTTTTATTGAATTCCGTTAACTTCGGGGTATGATTAAGAACGTTTAAGAGAACTAAATGGCATAGTTAATTTTCGAAAAAAAAATTTTTTTTTTGCTTTTTTTAAAACAAAAAAATAATTTTAAAAAGTAATTAAATGTAGCATATAGCGTTGTTGTAACACGGGCATTACATTTAACTCAACCAAACAATTGAAATCTGTGACATATCAATGTCATTTCGAACATCGATCGACCGAGATTGTACTTAAGTTTAGTAGCAAATGTATGAACTCATTCTAAACACGAATCAATATGTAAACCGGCCCTGAGGCAAGTGTACACGCTTGTAGAGGCCTTATAGGAAAAATAGTTATTTGTACAACAAGAGATCAAAGTTTGATATTTCTTCGAGTGCTTATTTTGAGTCCCGTGCAAGCGAAAGGTTCTATAATAGATTCACGAGCGTAGCGAGTGAATCTAATTTAGAATCTTGAGCGTAGTAAGGGATTCAAAAGCGCACGAGATGTAAATAACTTTGATCTCGTGTAGTACACAAAATTTTTCACCCTAAGCAGTGAGAACATACCTAGAGGGACAGAGATAATAGAACCCAAGTATATCGAACTTGTATTAGACCCCGCATGTTGAAATGACATTTGACTATAAAGGTCACTTGAATGACATTTTGTCTCACTCCGTGAGAAAAATGCGATTTTGCTCACTCAGTGAGCAAAATGCGATTTAGCTCACTGAGTGAGACAAAATGACTCAGTGAGCAAAATCGCATTTTGCTCACTGTTTTTAAGAAGCAAAGTACCCTTGTTCGAGCTGCTGAGGTGAAAAATAAATTATTGAGTATCTCCGAAATGGAGTTAATTAGAATATCGGTGTCTTTGAGAAAGTTACTTGATTTAAGCTCAGGAATGCACCCTTGAAATTAACGGAAAACAAAAAAAACACGGTGTATAATACGATATTTCACCAAAATCTTTTTAATAATTTGGCTGAACGGAACTATCACGTTCGCTGTCGGAAACCAAAAAAATAAAATTAAAAAGTTATATCTGCGCCCGCTATATTTACATTCAAAATTTGAGTTTTATCATAATAATTCATCTTAAATTGTAACTTTACTGTAAGTGTTTTTATGTGAAATCATTTATTGTGATTCATTTTTGAACTGTTTTTATCATCACTGAACGTAATATGTATACATATAGTGCGCAATTAACAATATGATTCAAGTCAAAATTCTTAACTGCAACGTAAGTATATGTAGGTAACAAATATTTATTTTATACTCTAGGCCCTAGGGTCTTGATTGTTGTTCTTTTACACATCTTAGGCACTGCATAAGACATGTAAAACTTCTTATTGATTATTTTAGCTTATATATTTACTAGAGCTAGAAATGCAACCTCTTCGTCACGCCATCAGCGCTTCTATTGGCCAAGAAGTATCGAGAAACGTGCCTCCTGCCTACCGCAAACTGTCCGCAAAAGTCACTCTTTACGGGGCTTTGTTGCCCCGTAAAGATATTTCTGGAGTTTATCATAACCAAAAAATCTAGCTAGAAATGCAACCTCTTCGTCACGCCATCGGCGCTTCTATTGGCCAAGAAGTAGCAAGAAACGTGCCTTCTTTGCCTGCTTCCGTCCGCAAAAGTCACTCTTTACGGGGCTCTGTTGCCCCGTAAAGATATTTCTGGGAGCAAAACTAACCGAAAAAACTAGCTAGAAATGCAACCTCTTCGTCACGCCATCAGCGCTTCTATTGGCCAAGAAGTAGCGAGAAACATGCCTCCTGCCTACCGCAAACTGTCCGCAAAAGTCACTCTTTACGGGGCTCTGTTGCCCCGTAAAGATATTTCTGGAAGCAGAAGTTTATCTAACAAAAAAATCTAGCTAGAAATGCAACCTCTTCGTCACGCCATCAGCGCTTCTATTGGCCAAGAAGTATCGAGAAACGTGCCTCCTGCCTACCGCAAACTGTCCGCAAAAGTCACTCTTTATGGGGCTCTGTTGCCCCGTAATAGTACATTTCGATGCTAGTGCGGAAGGTATGTCATTACTTCACGAGTACCGAGATATCTTGCCACGAGCCGCAGGCGAGTGGCAAGACTCGGGACGAGTGAAGAATGACATTTCCGCACGTGTATTGAACGACGTTTTTTAATACAGTTGCGAAAAAATAAGAAAAACATTGTTAATCGTACACTAAACAAAAGTGGTAACAGTGACAGCTCGGTTAGACGTCGTCTTTAAGTATATTATATCTATGGGCGTTTGGCAGCTATTCCGTTCCATTCAGTCAACTTATTAAGAACGGAATTTTCAATATTGAATATTAAAAAATAAACGTGTTATATTGATGAAGAGGTAAGTAATTAAATATGAAATATGTAATATTTTTCGTATTCTTACATTAACGGTAGGTTTTTATGCTGATTACGACGTTTAAAGGAAACTAATATTAACACTCATCAATAAGTAGTCGTGAATTGGAACAAGTATAAATTTAAAAAAATTGGAAATGTAAAAAGCACTAGTTCGAGATATATAGCAACTGTATTAAAATATCTTTTTAATACAGTTGCTCAATAACAGGACACGTTCCAAAAGTTTTTAGAATTTTTGTCTGTTTGTCTGTTTATCTGTTTGTCTATTTATTTGAACGCGCATCACGTGAAAACGGCTGAACGGATTTTGATGAAAACTATACTAATCTGTCGAGAAAATACCCGGCCAGGTTATAGGCTATAAAAATTCAACCCCTAAAAGGGGGGGTAGCCACAAATATCGATTGACTTAAGTTTGCCCCTGAATCTTATGGCGCTACTTAGGAAGGAGGGGCAAACTTTTTTCAAATATGAGCTACCACTATTGAGTACCCTGGTAAACTAACAGATGGCGCTGAATTTAATACGTTGTGACATGAATAAGCCACCGAGGAAAGATTTTGCCAAATTAACTCTATGTTTAGAAGAGGGGTTACGGATATCAACAAAAATAATTGAATAATTATGTTGATTTAATAAATTAATAATACAACAAAATTAAACGACAGTAAATTAATTGCCCCTCATTGCACAGTGCCATCTTTTGGGGAACTGAGTAAAAATTAAGTAATCAAGAAAACTAAAAATGAGTTTACATAAGTTACGTAGTGGTAAAATAAACACACATATCAACACGCTCTGCCTTAATTACACTTGGGCGTGGATCCAAATCCAAGCTTTCCTCTTTCGCAGCTGGGCCTTCTGCCTTGCTCACACTTCACATTCACTTGGTCAATTCCAAGCTCTGCTTTCTTGCATCTTTTCCATATGAAAACAACCTCGCTAAGACCCTTAAATATCGAGCCCCATGCGAAGCTAGGCTGATAGAAAACTGTCCCATCCCTTCTCTGTATGAAATCCTGGATTCGCGCCTGGTTGGGACTAAAAGTAAAGATGTACAACTGTCTATCAAATTGCGTTTTATATATCGAAAAATTTTCGCGCTCGCTTCGCTCGCGTTTACAATTACGTTATAACATATAATAAAGGTGACATTCGGGTGGCGACTGCAGCAGCTTTACACTGTTGTAACGTTACTGCTGCAGCACTGTCAATTTTCGTGATAAAATTATGTGACTGATTTCCATTCTCAGCTGTAATGCGGCAATTAACGTCACTCAAATTACCAAAAAAATTCAATGTAATCTCGATGACCCTAGGGAGAGGGGGCATCATGGTCTAGAAATGCTTAGGGCATCAAATATCTTAATCTGGCACTGCGATGGTCGTTTGCGGAGTGAAAGGATTTGGGACTCGCATTTTATTCGCATTACCAGGCTTTCCCGAAAAAAATCGAATCATTCGCAAAAGTCTCGCAACGCATTGAGGTTACAAGGGGCACGTGATCTTCCTCAGGAAGATCCTGAAGAAGACCACGGTGAGTGGGTGGCGCTCTAGCCAGGCAGGCCGCTTCGCTTTCGCTCGCGCGCGTACACCTTACTGTATCCTCCGATATAGGTACATCTACTACTCTGTCGTTTAAATCACGTGTAAAATTTGAATAAGGGCGAAAAAAACTATTGATTTTGGAGTGTAGTTTTATTTAGTGGTACCTAATTGTTAAATATTTTATCTGGACTACAGTCCTCTAGCATATCCATCTGTCAACTTTACTTCAAGTTCCGCCTTCAGGGGAGAGGGAGAGAAATTAGGCTATTAGAAATAAGTCGCTTACTGACACAGACCGAATTCCACGCGGGCGGAGCCGCGGGCACAGCTAGTACTTATACTTAAATAAATACGTACGTACATATAGGCTTCGTTATAATATTTTTATTTATATTATAGGATAGTCAGTAGTCTCATAGTCATAGTCACATTGGCCTCCTTTGCGTCGCGCAGTGCAGTATTATAATACTGAACAGAATTATTATAACTTTATAACGTTATAGATTTTAAATGGTCACTCTAAATGAAAAACTGTGAAAGAAACCTATAACTGATTTTTAAATACCTATTCAGTGATACCCCACTCGACATATTTCGTTAACTTTTTTTTTTTTTTTCAATTTTGGCGTCTGGTTGTCGCCATATTGAATTTTGATTACTGTCATGTATTTAGTGACACACGCAAGAGTAAGACGGTTCGATTGACGTAAGAATTATCAAAATCGGTTCACGCGTTTGGGCTCTGGAGTGCCACATAGGAACAAACATACATACATACATACATACATACATATATAGGCTGATAAACACATTACCCTCCTTTGCGTCGCGCAGTCGGGTAAAAAGTGCTACTTTACGTAGCTGTTTAGCGTGCGGAAAGTTGGTTATCTCGAACTAGTGCTTTTTACTTTTCCAATTTTTTTAAATTTATACTTGTTCCAATTCACGACTACTTATTGATGAGTGTTAATATTAGTTTCCTTTAAACGTCGTAATCAGCATAAAAACCTACCGTTAATGTAAGAATACGAAAAATATTACATATTTCATATTTAATTACTTACCTCTTCATCAATATAACACGTTTAGTTTTTAATATTCAATATTGAAAATTCCGTTCTTAATAAGTTGACTGAATGGAACGGAATAGCTGCCAAACGCCCATAGATATAATATACTTAAAGGCGACGTTTAACCGAGCTGTCACTGTTACCACTTTTGTTTAGTGTACGATTAACAATGTTTTTCTTATTTTTTCGCAACTGTATTAAAAAACGTCGTTCGATACACGTGCGGAAATGTCATTCTTCACTCGTCCCGAGTCTTGCCACTCGCCTGCGGCTCGTGGCAAGATATCTCGGTACTCGTGAAGTGATGACATACCTTCCGCACTAGCATCGAAATGTACTATTCTGGAGTTTATCATAACCAAAAAATCTAGCTAGAAATGCAACCTCTTCGTCACGCCATCGGCGCTTCTTTTGGCCAAGAAGTAGCAAGAAACGTGCCTTCTTTGCCTGCTTCCGTCCGCAAAAGTCACTCTTTACGGGGCTCTGTTGCCCCGTAAAGATATTTCTGGGAGCAAAACTAACCGAAAAAACTAGCTAGAAAGATTTAGATTTAGATATGTATTCTCATAATATTAAATTACATTATAAATTATGCTAGACTAATCTACACGAATTTATATTATGATCGTCATTCATATTTACATAATATCATTTAATACATACAAATTAAAAAATGTCTTGCAATAATTAATCTTATGTCAACAATTTATCCATTCATGTCAAAACAAAATACGGTAATAACTTAGTACGAGTATCTCTTAATGATCGTCATGTTCTAAATAAAATACTAGGTACATATTACAATATACATAAATCAATAACTGAGAACATGTCAAAGGTCATTGGGCATTTTGTTCGGACATATGACCCACAGCGTACACAAACGAAATAGGGCTAGGTATGTAGGTAAATGTATCTGCTACAGTGGTATGATTCGCATTCTTGCAAGCCATGGGAGAATTGAGAAAAAAATAAAAATGGTTTCTTATCATTTTTTATTTTTTGGCATTTTTGCAATGAATTAAGTCAGAACTATTGGAATTATATCAAAAATACTTTGAATAGCTGCTGTTATATTGCGTTGCTGTTGTTATATTGTTTAATATCAAGAGGAACAAAAATAAAATCCAGTTATAAAAAAACAATATTTTTATTCTGCTTGATCAAAATGCAACCTCTTCGTCACGCCACTGGCGATTCTATTGAAACTGGTCAGGAAGCGGCGAGCTAAGTAACCTCTGCCCGCAAAATGTCTATAAAAAATCTCTTCACGGTGCGCTTTTGCCCCATGGAGATATATTTCGACCAAATCAGCCAGCTCAGAATCAGCTGCCCGAAAACCAAAGTTAAACAATAATTTAAGTACAGTGTAACCGTGCAATAGAAGTTCATCCAATTTGGGGGGGAGTTAAGCCATCTATGCTTCTATTGCACGTGATCAACAAGGAGAGAGGGACGAGCGATGGTTCCAGCATGACTGAAAAGTCTGCTGAATGGTATACCGCACTTGTATGAATTAATTTTAAACGATTCCTAACTCTCCGGTGTTCCGTCTGGCGACTGACATTCGGTATTGGTGAGCTACTATTTTTTAATGTGCTTATAGAGAAAAAGAAAAAAAACAACGGGTGCACTCCGGGAGTGCCGACAGAAGTGAAAACTCAATGACTATTCCAAAATGTCTGCAGCACTATGTATAATTGACCCATCCTCCTTTCTATTGAAAAACTTTAGTTACGAAATTGCTGGCCAGTGAGCTTAAATTTGTAGGGTTAATTGTTACAATTCGAATCGAAATTGTAAAGTTACCTTGCAGACCTCGCATCTAAATATATTTGGTCATGATATTTTGAGTTTTATTCACCAGTACAGTTCACTTTTATTAGCGATTTCATCAAGATGTAGCTTTATTGAATTGTATTGGAGTGATATAAATAAAGTTAGAATGTAACTGTGAGATCCTCGTATTTCAGCCCGTATACGATTAGAACATTGAGCTTTATTGCTTAATATAAAAGTCCATATTTAACTAATTGACCTGATTATGATACGTTATGACTAAAGTTCTTTGGTGAATAACATTGTCCGTCACACATGACATCAGCGCGTTACGCGTTACGCTGTCTCGAGTTTATCATTTTTTCCCCACCTCAAAAAGTGCTCAACGTCGCTAAAGAAGTTTTCACTTCAAAAAAATATAACACTGACGAAGAAGAAGTGGCTAGATAAATGCTCCTTAAACATGTCGACTCTTGATAAATCAGATTTGACTGAATTTTGACCACTCCAGTAAAATAGGCTTTGGTATATCTAATACCTTTAAACGAGCAATTCTTGTTTATTTATTTATATATATATATATATATATTTATATATATATATATATTTATATATTTCGGGGATCTCGGAAACGGCTCTAACAATGTCGATGAAATTTGCTATATGGGGGTTTTCGGAAGCCATAAATCGATCTAGCTAGGTCTTATCTCTGAGAAAACGCGCATTTTTGAGTTTTAATATGATTTCCGAGCAAAGCTCGGTCTCCCAGATATTATTACCTTTACTTGGACTAGGCATATTGATCCTGAGACCTGTACATCATTTGGAAGCACCCAACACATAATATAGCATCTATGTGGTCTATACATATTTACATTTTGGCCATTTTAAATGCCACCGCTCTAAATAATGATTTCATCACACTCGCTCAGTAAATGTGGAATTGCACGCAGGCTTAGCGGGAGTAATAGAAAAAGCGTTTTCCCTAGGGAGTACTGAAGTTTCTAGTGCCATAATTAACAGTTTTTTGTCTTTATACTTCATTTTTGTATCGCAAGTGTGATGAAAAACATTGTGTGTAACTCGGGGCGTAATAATATTGCAAACACGAGTCAATAAATCGCTCCGGCAAGCCGTCGCGATTTAACTTACTCTCGTTTACAATATTTAACGTACGCCCCATGTTGCACAATGTACTATTGTATTATTTTGACACGTTTGCGGAGGCAATTAGCTTAACTCATCAACAAAATTTCCTATACATATAAAGGATCAAATGAATCCCAACCACAGTAAGCGTGTCAACAATTCTAGTTTTTTCTAGACGTACCTTATAAAATATGTCTTCCTTTTTGCTGACGTTATCATATCGATTGCAGTGACACAGCTTTTGTTGACATGTAGATTACAATTGTTGCTTGTTCCCTCGACGAAGATCAGCCGTGTAGCATCCTTGTTGTGATTGGTGGAATGTAGTGCTTGCGGGATGACGCCAACAGCTTTCCTTGTTTTCTCTGCTTCTCTGACGGCGTTCACCTTAATCTTAGGGCTTTAGGGTTCGCAGGTGCCATCTCCGGCATGTCTCTTCTCGATTTAAACTATAATTTCTCATCATTTCTTCTAGAAGTAACTTTCTACTATACCAACTGAGCACTGATCAAGCTAGTACTCATAAATATCAAAAGACGGCATTGTTGTGCTAAACAATATTCAAGCCAATAGATGGCGCTGAGATCATTTATTAATTGTTTGATCACGTGTTGGCTAAGATTGCTTCTGAAAAATAAGTCTGAATCGCCACCTATTCTAGGTTTTTCCATCATTTCTAGCCTCTAAATGTAGGTATAGGAATGTTCGTATGGTCCGCATGTTTGAAGTATGATTGATGTCGGGTGTGTTGCTACTAACTGCCGGCCGGTTTGTGCTGGCTGCCGGCTCGGCTCGTAGCAACTTTCTCCACGGCCGCCGCCCGCGCCTGGAAACAGATAAACCAAACATTAATAAACAATAAAAGCATACATTTTGCAGAATTGTCTGCAAATGATTCCACAATGTTTAGAAATTAATGAAAAGTGGAATAATAGGGTTGGCCGTTCGAAGTATTTAGTAGATGGCGTCAATCCCTTGATCTATCTTTATCTATAAGATCACTCGTGCTGTCTGTCCGACCATTCTCCCCCTTTATCTCCGTAGCTACTGGGTCTAAATTTTGAAAAAGATACACAAAATAGTTCTTTACCTACCTACAGTTGACAGGAAAACGTATTAGAAATATACTTAGTTTATGATCCGACCCCTAGGGTTTAGACATTGCATTCACGTTCCACATAAAAAGAATATTTTGATAAAATTTAGTAATGTAGGTACGGAGTTTGGTATTCAGTACCGGTTTCCGCAAACTTCTCTTGTCAAACCTGTGGTAGACTATGTCGCATCGGTCTATTCAGCCACCAAAAACGGTGTTTCCCCGGTGTTACACCATAAATCGTCTGCAATAGACGATGATGATGATGATGAGGTACGGAACCCTTGGAACGCGAGTCCGACTCGCACTTGACCGGTTTTTAAATTGATTTTTATGCCCTGGATGCCAGCCCTTTAAGCCAAATCACAGAACTCAACTAGAGAAAGGGGCAAGCTATGATGGCGCCATCGATGCCAACCTTTGACAGCTGCCAACCCCATTCACTGTCTCGAGCGAGAATCGAACTCGCGTCTGATGTGTATAATATGTGTGTTTGTAGTCAAGTCTAAGAAAAGTGCTTTGAATGTAAGGGGTCATCCATTAATTACATCACACGTTTAGGGGGAGGGAGGGGGTCAAGAAAATGTGACAAATTGTGACATGGGGGAGGGGGGAGATACAAACTTTGTGACGTCACTTTAACTTCATCAGCAACCGAAAATTTATTTATATTATTTTATTCGCTGTACATTTAAATAACAAGTTTTTAAAACGATAATCGTTTTTATTATTCGTTTAATTTTCTTTCCTGAGCAGTTTTGGGTTGTAAAATTACTAACATTTATATCGTCAAAAATATTTTGATAAAATATTAATAATACTTAGGTAGGTACTTACTTAATTCGATTTGGCGATTTCGTAGAAAAAATGTGACGTCACACCAGGGGGGAGGGGTTTGCCAAAAGTGACCAAGTGTGACAAGGAAGGGGGAGGGGTCAAAAAACCTTGAAATTCGTGTGACGTAATTAATGGATGACCCCTAATAGCAAATCCAGATGCGGTAACTTTAGTTGACAAAAGTTCAGGTTTCAGTTGGCATAAAACCACAAATCTAGAAGGACGATTACGCAATAATCGAAGTGTGCAAAAGGGAAATCTTCACGTATATGAACATTTCATGAGTGCGAAAGAGGCAGACTACAAATGAAATGAGACAAGTTACTTTGAAAGGAATTGTGGCACGCACCTTTATTGCTGACTGTACTTCTTCTCATTTGAATGTCTATCAGATTCAAATTATAGAACTAGACTTTCAAATTTTATCTCAGAGTTCCTATGGTATGGCCATCATCAATCAGAGCAGCTCGATGGTACCATAATATTGCATTGTCACCCAACTTACATTATGTACAGTCAGCAAAAGTTACTAAGCGGACGAGGTGTTCTAAATGATCTTGACGCGAGTTTATTGTTAAGACCATAAGAGCGTGTCTAGGTAATTTTTAATACCTCGCCCACTTAGCAACTTCTGCTGCTGGCTGTATATGAAGTTTCACCCCTATCGAATAATGTGCAGTGGGTCTAAGGCACTGGTCCCACCGCGAGCTAGTAAGCTAAGAGACACGGCGATATTTATAGTTACTCGCCCAGCGGTGAGCTATAAATATAGCCGTGTCTCTTTTATTTACACGGGAGTGCTTATCTTTTGTTCGTGTTTATAGCCGATAGCTCATAGCTTACTAGCTCGCGGTGGGACCAGTGCCTAATTTAGCTTGCATGATTTGACTCGAACATACATAATTACATACACACATTGCAAGTTGAATAAAAGCTTGTAAAAATACCTGTAGTGAGTGGACTCTCTTGTGCAGCGCCAGCATGGAGTTGGAGATGGTCACCAGCCGCTCCCTGTTCGTCGCTATGTCCGCCAGCTGAAACATTTTGGCAAGCACTTTCAGACAAAACTGTAATCGCAGATATGTATATAGAGGATGAGTTATTTCCTTTTCTCTTTGTCATAGTCTTACTTTGTTGTTGCCCAACTCAAAGCAATGATAGGTAAGTATATGTATATTGTATAACACATTAAAATACGTAGTCACGCTCCATTTGGGGTTCTATTATTATGCCATTTAGGGTTCTATCTATTGGACATTCCATAGCGTAAGTATACAACCAATTTAGCTAGGTCCCTAAATGGCGTAACAATCGCGGAGCTAGCTAGTAACCATGAAAGAGTTCCACTAACTGTCTTCTGGCTCCATCATTAGATCAGCGCGTTCGTTTAGTACCTAAGTTTCAAATCTATATGCTGTAAGAAGTAGAATAGAATAGAATAGAAAATAATTTATTTGAAACAACACATCTACAAACAAACATGTAACATAGGTTAGTGTAATTGGTTGTTTCAAAGAGGATACCACTCAGCATGTGTCGGAGCACTTAGTGCAACGACGCTGACTTTCAGTGGACCCTTAAACTTATAAAAATAATCTAGACACGCGGCAGCGTGTCAAGCCAAGTTCAAGCAAAGGAACTGGCTAGCCAGCGCCAAGTGTAATATTACACGAACCACTTGGTGCCACTTTTGACCCTTCTATAACTCAAAACATCTTTAACATAAACACATAAAACTACGTGTGTTTAATTATATCCATAAGGACATCTAGAAGCCCAAATTTCATGAAGCTAGCTCAAACGGTTATAAAGATATGAAGGTCAAAAAGTCGTAAATTTTAAGACTGACTGACATACCTATAGTACCTAAACCTAACCTACTTCCAGATGACCTAGAAGGATGAAATTTGGAATCCAGCTCAGTTATTGTGTGAAAACGTAAGAAAAAATCTAAAAATAAAAAAAAGTTATAAAATAAGGGGGGTCCCCATACAAAAAAACCATTTTTTATTGTGACTGACATATAAGTACCTAAACCTAACCTACTTCCAGATGACCTAGAAGGATGAAATTTGGAATCCAGCTCAGTTATTGTGTGAAAGCGTAGGAAAAAATCTAAAAATAAAAAAAAGTTATAAAATAGGGGGGGTCCCCATACAAAAAAACCATTTTTTATTGTGACTGACATATAAGTACCTAAACCTAACCTACTTCCAGATGACCTAGAAGGATGAAATTTGGAATCCAGCTCGGTTATTGTGTGTAAGCGTAGGAAAAAATCTAAAAACAAAAAAAAGTTAATAAATAGGGGGGTCCCCATACAAATTTCTTTTTTATTGTGACTGACATATAGTACCTAAACCTAACCTACTTCCAGATGACCTAGAAGGATGAAATTTGGAATCCAGCTCGGTAATTGTGTGTAAGCGTAGGAAAACATCTAAAAATAAAAAAAGTTAAAAAATAGGGGGTCCCCATACAAAAAACCTGTAATACGCGCTAAGCAACCGGCCAACGGTGTGTCGTTGGCGGCGCGCGGCACCACATAATTAATACAAAGAACAGAAGTAAAAAACATGCAGCGGAAACACAAGAAAAAACATTAAATCTCAATACCTGCCTAGTTTTCTTTACAAAAAGTATTGATATCCCATCAAAAACATAAATGTAAAAAAGGAGAGCCAAGTTCAATACAAAAATTATGCTTGGCTGTGGGGTTCGCCGCAAAAAGAATGAAGATCTAAATGAGTGCCAAGTTCTATGCAAAATCCAAATATGTATTTATAGGAACAAAATAACATTATAAACAAGTATTAAACTCTATTTCTTTGCTTTATTGGATACCTATAACAATTGCTGTTATTTAAAAAAAATGTGAGATCTTAAAGTAGGTTAGATTTGGCTTGGCCTATTGTGCCGGTTATTGTGTGTAAGCGTAGGAAAAAATCTAAAAACAAAAAAAAGTTAATAAATAGGGGGGGTCCCCATACAAATTTCTTTTTTATTGAGACTGACATATAGTACCTAAACCTAACCTACTTCCAGATGACCTAGAAGGATGGAATTTGGAATCCAGCTCGGTAATTGTGTGTAAGCGTAGGAAAACATCTAAAAATAAAAAAAGTTAATAAATAGGGGGTCCCCATACAAAAAACCTGTAATACGCGCTAAGCAACCGGCCAACGGTGTGTCGTTGGCGGCGCGCGGCACCACATAATTAATACAAAGAACAGAAGTAAAAAACATGCAGCGGAAACACAAGAAAAAACATTAAATCTCAATACCTGCCTAGTTTTCTTTACAAAAAGTATTGATATCCCATCAAAAACATAAATGTAAAAAAGGAGAGCCAAGTTCAATACAAAAATTATGCTTGGCTGTGGGGTTCGCCGCAAAAAGAATGAAGATCTAAATGAGTGCCAAGTTCTATGCAAAATCCAAATATGTATTTATAGGAACAAAATAACATTATAAACAAGTATTAAACTCTATTTCTTTGCTTTATTGGATACCTATAACAATTGCTGTTATTTAAAAAAAAAGTGAGATCTTAAAGTAGGTTAGATTTGGCTTGGCCAGTTTTTATCAGAATTACAAAATATATATGTTGAATAACTTTATAAAATGACTGATGTAATGAAAACTGGCCAAGTCAAATCTAACCTGCTTTAAGATCTCGCATTTTTTTTAAATAACAGCAATTGTTATAGGTATCCAATAAAGCAAAGAAATAGAGTTTAATACTTGTTTATAATGTTATTTTGTTCCTATAAATACATATTTGGATTTTGCATAGAACTTGGCACTCATTTAGATCTTCATTCTTTTTGCGGCGAACCCCACAGCCAAGCATAATTTTTGTATTGAACTTGGCTCTCCTTTTTTACATTTATGTTTTTGATGGGATAAATTAAACAATGCCAAAAACAAATGCATAATAGTAGTTTATGTGACTGCTACATAATGAAAGGCATTAAAATACGAGTGTGGGTTTAAGAAACGAACGAAGTGAGAAAAATCTGTAAAGTTATAACTTTAAAGTACAAATTTTACCTACTACCACAGATAAGAAAGTTCTCATAGTAAAATTGGTTGTGATAATGCTGGTCATTTCCTACGGTTTCTGAATGCATTTTAGAGCAGTAATGATATGTGCGTAGATAAAATAAAATATCAATGGCTGGATGCATAAACCAGAATTACAATTCTTTCATAAACAGGAACTTGTGGGAACAGAGATGATTATATAGCCACATTTTTACAGCATTACCTTTACTGAAGCGCTGGACAAACTATCACACCGTCGTTAAGAACAGCAAAAACAATTTTACAATTTTTTTTAAAAAGTACTACAAAGATAATCATAAGAAATGTAGCATCGGCAATGTAGCATCAGCAATGTAGTAGGTTAAAGTCAACCTAAAATTCTAGTTAGTTTGTTATTTATGTACACGTAAAGTATCTATTCTTGACTATGTTATGGAATACTGTTTAGGCTGTAAAATGTCCCAAACAAATGTCAGTCAGTACATACCTACACACACAATTTAAAATGTTAGCCTCCCATTTAGATTTGTTTATTCCAAAACATATGATTGTAATATAAATTACAAGAAATCTGGAGGTGTGGCCAGTACCGTCTTTACCATAAGCGCACACGGGGCCCGCGCCCAGGGCCCCCATCCTCAGGGGGCCCCGAAGGACAGACAGTAACTGTATATTTGATTACCCATAATAAATAGAAAATCATAGTAGAAAAATGTTAATTTAATTAGCTTGCTTTACTTTCCAAAAGGGCTCCAAATTCTTATGTGCCCAGGGACCCCAGCATAGTTTAAGATGGCCCCGGGTGGGGCAGTGCTAAAACTTAAGTTCACAGGATAAGATGTTCTAAGTGAAGATATGAAATCTGTAATTATTATTTTTTAAACCAAATAATTTGAGGAGCTTCCTTAGATAATAACTTAAATTTTCTTTGATTCAATTTTTTACAAAAAGAAAAAGCGGCCAAGTGCGAGCCGGACTCGCCCATGAAGGGTTCCGTAGCATAATGAAAAAAAAACAAAAACAAAAAAAGCAAAAAAAAAAACGGTCACCCATCCAAGTACTGACCCCTCCCGACGTTGCTTAACTTTGGTCAAAAATCACGTTTGTTGTATGGGAGCCCCATTTAAATCTTTATTTTATTCTGTTTTTTAGTATTTGTTGTTATAGCGGCAACAGAAATACATCATCTGTGAAAATTTCAACTGTCTAGCTATCACGGTTCGTGAGATACAGCCTGGTGACAGACGGACGGACGGACGGACGGACAGCGAAGTCTTAGTAATAGGGTCCCGTTTTACCCTTTGGGTACGGAACCCTAAAAAACTACTTACTAAATCTCGTTCAAACCAATTTTCGGTGGAAGTTTGCATGGTAATGTACGTATATATTTTTTTTAGTTTTATCATTCTCTTATTTTAGAAGTTACGGGGGGGAGGGACACACATTTTACCACTTTGGAAGTGTCTCTCGCGCAAACTATTCAGTTTAGAAAAAATGATATTAGAAACCTCAATATAATTTTTGAAGACATCCATACATAGCCCACACGTATGGGTATGACGAAAAAACAATTTTTAAGTTTCAGTTCTAAGTATGGGGAACCCCCAAAATTTATTGCTTTTTTTCTATTTTTGTGTGAAAATCTTAATGCGGTTCACATAATACATCTACTTACCAAGTTTCAACAGTATAGTTCTTATAGTTTCGGAAAAAGTGGCTGTGACATACGGACGGACAGACAGACAAGACGAATCCATAAGGGTTCCGTTTTTTGCCATTTGGCTACGGAACCCTAAAAACCACATACGGAATACAATATTTCAGGAATTTAGCTTTAATACCAACTTAAGATACTATAAATACATGAATCACAATGATTTGGCCACTCACTGACACCAAATCTTCCCATTCCCTATCCTATGTCATAGAAAGCTGAAATTTGGCATAGAGCCTAGTATTGATATACAGCACCGTTATAGCTTTCAAAAATATTTCAGGAAAATTTCACTAGGAAATTAAAGAAAACTTTCATTTTGGAAACGGAAAATTTAGAAATCCATTAAAAATATGAGAGGTTTCCGAATTTAACAATGTTTCCTTTGTTCCAATGTTGTCATCTAAATTCCATACACTTGCAGAGTTTCAAATCTACTTATATATCTTGTGTGTAAATAAATGATTCTTACAAATTACCCTATCAACATTACATTAACCTACTTCTAATATGTTATGCTTATGTTGTATAAGAAGTAGGTTAAAATACACCTGCAAGAAGTTATCAAACTGTCAGTGTCATTAGCTACAAGTTAATGTAAATGTGTTAATAAACCTAGTTATTAAGTAAGTGTGAAAGAAAAGTGAAAGTGATATATAAAGCAATACTCACAAGTGCATCAACCATGGCATCATTCTGCAAGTCTTCCAGCCGCCTCCGCTCTGAAGCGAGCATGCTGTGCACTGCTTCCTGTCTTTCCCTAAAGCATAACAATTACATTATATTAATTTAGGGATTTTCTGAGGCTCAACAACAGGAGGAGAACAGTGAAAGAGCTCCCAGGCTCTAGATACAGAGTACATCCGTTAACCAGGTGGCAAGATGAAATTGTTGCTACTACAGCCAAAAGAATGGCAAAGTGTAGCACTAGACAAAGTCAGATAGAAACAGGTAGAGGTGCTTTTTATCCACAGCAGAAAAATTGAATGAAATTTAAACCTATGTTCCAAATTTTCTTGAATCTGTAAAACAATATTTTTCTTTCTAACAATTAAACAGAAACATATAAGTAAGACAATTTTGTCTGGGTTGAAATGACTAAAGTTTGGTGAATATAACCTAATTCCCAGTCAGTGTTATTTTATGATATTACCAAATCAAAATCAGACAATTAGAGATTATAAGAAGTGAATAAAAGCTAATTTATGTTTAATCCCTATGCTATTCTACTGAATTCACATGCCTAGACCACATAGGGAACCATACTTTATGAGTCACATGGCTCTTAGAATGATGTGGCATATCAAAGTTCTCAAAATGATTAGATTTTCACAATTAAGCTTTAATGTTTAAATCAATCAATCATTTTTACAACCTAAGGCATGATATAATCCTAATATTCCCTATTTCGAAGATAGTGTACTCACCATTTTGGTCCAAGAGAATGTGCTAGTCATCACCTGGCAAGGGAACTTGGCGAGAAATGGAATGGCAGACTACATTTTCACATCTACCTCAATTTGTAATTTTTAATACTACCGCCATTGTGTTTGCCAAAAGTTATATTTTTAATGCTGGCAACTTACAACAATATTGAACGTGGTCAATTGAACTATAATTTATTCTAGGAAAGCATGTAATATATCTCAAGTAGTTTTACAACTTATGTTAAATTTGGCATGGTCAGAATAAGACAAATATTTTATGCGAAAAGCCGTAGTTTATCTTGAGTCTGTCCGCAAGTCTTAGTTTAGTTTAACTTACTTACAAAAACACTTGTTTTAACAATGTTGAAAATGCCTCATAAAATCAAATAAGCGAATTGTTTTCTGGTAATAAAATAATGATTACTATTCGCAGTTAGACTCATTGAGTCTATGCCGGTGAACTGCGGTCATTAATCAGGCGAGGCTTGGCAAATAAATGACGTATGGAATGCTCTACTTGTTAATTGAAATCACATAAATAAAGTTTAGGTTAGACTTACGTTAGTTCCTTTAAATGGGTATTTATGGTGGCCAACGGCGGTTCATACAGCTCCATTATACCTTTACTTAATAACTGAATGGTCTTCGTATCATCAGTTTGATTTACGCTAGAAAAAGGAAAACGAAAATTTAGCCATGGAAAAGTATTTCGTCATAATCCTTTGCATGGCTGGGTATACTTACTTCTCCATTGTTTGGCGAGAAGTCTGAACAGTCTTTGTTTGTGTTAATTACATCATATCAGGTAAAAAACCTATTCTAACTAGCAAAAATATGTCGGTTAAAAGTAAGAATTATTTTCTTGGAATGTTTCGATTCGAACAAGCGGAACAAGTCTTGACAAGAAACAAAACAAAACAATTTGACATGACATATCTATTGCATTAGAACATGGCAACATTGCTCGATAGTTGCGTTCCACTCTCCGCTTATTAATACTATGTCTGTTAAATACTTTTATTTCATTGGTAAATATTTTCACCAAAATTCTTCACGTTTTTTGTAGTTTTAATGTAATTAGATAATTCAAACATGTAATTAGATTTTTTTCAAGGTGATTTACTTTTCTTTTAATTTTATGTTCTTTTACTTTATGTGTAAGAGGAACACACTTTTTTACATGCATGTAGCCGCTAGAAACATTGATAGAAAAAAAAAGCAATTTCACTATCTTCACTTGTTTATTAGTGGTTATACTATTTGGTGTAAGCATTTTGTTTGAGAGGGGATCACACGGACAGTAGAAGTGTAATCGTTTAAATTACGTGGAGAAATTGATAATATCAATAAAACTGGAGGTCTTGCAAAAACCGGAGGGCGGCGACATGTCGGTCGTAGCGCGACGGGACTCCGGACTCCGGAGACTATTCAGATTCACAGGACATCGAGCGAAACTCGACAAACGTGAGTTAGAAACACTGACCGCCAGCGACAATGGCAAAAATCAACTTTCATTTGGCCATTATAACCGGGCACTTTCACCGGTGCATTCGCGTGACGGTGTGACCATTTCTTTTTGCAAATGAGGTCACGATTGGGACCACTCTCCGCGGCGCCGTTGGTGTGTTTAGACTTTAATTTTAGCCGCGGGTGACGCCACGTAGAATTTGAGACTAGTTTGTTTTGAGAGCAAAGTCAAAAGTCAGACTTGTTTGTTGTCATGCAACTGCTAAAGGTGGCTGGTTTGCAGGATGGGCCGGAGTCGGACTACGACTTGGCGGCCAGCGACTCCGAGCACTCGGACCAGGAAGGACCCTGAGAGGTAATCTATTCATGCAATTTCTAATCCATTCCAATTGTCATATTTCTACTATGATCAATTCTAATGGCATGCTTATTGGATATTGAGGTAAAATAATTTCATGTTTAGCCTACAAAGATTCAGTATATATCTTGCTTAATGGTTTTAGGTACTATTACAATTGTTTGAACCACATGTGTGAATTAAATGAAAGTAGGTACATAATTATATACATTAGTTGTTTAGTTTATTATTTGAAGGTACAATACTGCCCTCCTAAGCCGAATAGCGCTATCTCAAAAACGAATGATATTGAAAATGGAATTCTCAGTTATAAAAGGTAAAGTATAAGTTAGCAATGAATTTTGTTTTGAGATAGCGCTCTTTGGCTTAGCAGGGCAGAATAACAAATCACAAACATATGTGTCTATATCTAGAAATTTGGGGTTTTTGTATTCTCTATCCTAAAATGCATCCATTAACACGAGCCAAACACAATGGAGGGTCCTAAGTTCAAACCTCCCTGATGCTGAAAAGTACTAAAGATGCCGGTTAGGAAAAAATACGAAAAGACAGTCTAAGATTATGTCCAATATTTTGGATGGTTTTGAATTAAGGGTTTAAATATCTGGCAGACCGAGCTTTGCTCGGAAAACATAATAACTCATTAGTGCGCGTTTTCCCAGAGATAAGACCTAGGTCTAGCTAGCTAGATCGATGTTTCAGCCCTGAAAACTGCCATATAGCAAATTTCATCAAAACCGTTAGAGCTGTGTCTGAGATTGTCGAAACAGATAAACAAGAATTGCTTGTATAAGTTATTAATTTCAAAAAGCAACTACCGACTAATCTTGACAATACAGTTAACATGGACTTGTGTTGAACACATTTTCAGGAGACAGAGAGGCGAGTAGATGATGATGAGGATAGGAGTAACCCTCAGTACATTCCGAAGCGGGGCACATTCTATGAACATGATGACCGAACTGCAGTTAGGTGAGATTTATTTTAATTTTTGTTATTGTTCATTTGTGTGTGTAGTTTGTTATTGTTCATTTGTAGTGGTCCAATAGTGTAAGCAGTATTTGAACTAGTTCTCATACATAATTCTGTTAAAATAGCCTGCAAATGTGTACTTTGGTTATAGTGCAATAATTAGGCACCTTCAAGTTGGTCTTATAATGCAAAACAATAGTGGCTATAGTCACAATGTTATAAAATTGAGTTAGAGTTCATAACAATTGTTTTACTAAATGTTAGATGACTGTCTAAAGAAAAGACTACAATCTGCAACAATAAGAGATTGTATTGACATTTAACTAAAATTTTTGACAAAATTTATAACAATGTTGATTTTTGTCCATCTATGGGAATGGACCAGGGTATGTCCTTAAAATACGTCCAGGACCCAGGTATGTCCTTAAACCACGTCCAAGATCACCGGTGGACGGGCAGCAGCGTCCCTCAAATTCGGTGTACTCAACTGCGATCGCCAACCCGCCTGCCAAGCGTGGCGATTATGGCATTCACCCCCCAAAAAAGGGGGATGATGATGGGCCTATGATCAGCAGTGGACGTCTTATGGCTGAGATGATGATGACAATGATGAGAAAAGCTATGATTTTAGCAGTTTGGACACATTTTTTTATGTATGAGGCGTGAATGTACAAATGATTCTGAGTAAAATGAGCCCAAGATCAATATTTTGAAGACACGAATGAAATGTACACTTTTTTTGGAAAACGCTCATCTACACTACTGCGTCAATAATTGCCCTTTAGGCTTCGCGGCAGCTTTGTAAAAACTAGTAGTCCAATAACAATTTGTGAAGCATTTTGTTTGTATTGTAGCGGTGAGGAGCCAACACGACCTCGGAGACGTCCTCCGAGCACGAGGAGGGCTCCCGCCCGCCGCGACGACTTCAACGAGGACGAGCAGGTCCCCATACTTCCCATAACTTATTCTAATGAAATTACGATCAGGGGCCGATTGCATAACACTACGACTGATATTACAAGCGGAACTCCTTTTGTGATTTCACTTATTAAATAAGGATTTCCGCTTGTAATATTAGTTGTAGTTTGTTATGCTATCGGTCCCGGGGGCCCTAATGAAACTAAACGCTATGATAAACGTAAGTGATGTACGGTTGAGATAGCGTTTCGTTTTTTCTAAACAATTGTCATTTTGAATAGGCGCCCTGGGCGCACAATGCCACACACGGCTTTCTCCTTTGTAAAACGAAGGCCCTTTTAATTTTAAAGCAGAAACGCCGAGCGTGAAAAATTTCGTACACTGACCCGCCGGTCCCTTGTGTGACAAAGATACTCGTAGGGACAGACACGTCAATGTACGAAATTTTTCATGTTTAGCGTCATCACTTTAGTAAAACGTACGATCATTCGCAAATGAAAGAGTCAGTCAAGAAACTATCGTGATTATTATTTACTTAAACGAGACTTATTTTATTGCACATAAAAAGTGGACAACGGGCAGACTTAATGCCACTACAGGCTTTCGGGGTACTCTTGGTCGCTACTCCCCGACAGCTCCCCACAAGCCGCCCCGCCTAGCGTAGTGCGTATCGTTGTGGAGGTGTGTGTTGACGGGTGGTGTGTGTTGACGGGTGGTGTGTGTTGACGGGTGGTGTGTGTTGACGGGTGGTGTGTCCAGGCGCCGAAGTCGCGCGACGAGCTGGCCCCTATTTCACCAAGCCGACATTTGTCAGTGACATATGTCGAGTGACAATTGACAAGTGACAATTTCGTAAACTGTTTTTGTATAGAAGTGCTTATAAACTTGACAGGCCTTTAGTTACAATTGTCAATCTTTCATTTAATGACAATGATTTGGTGAAACGAGTAGTTTTTATCCCACCAAAAACATAAATGTAAATAAGTATTTAGCAAAAATTTCATTTTGGTACAAGCTTTTATCGCTGACTGTACTTTTCTTACGACAGACAACTAATACTCATCGAGACAATTCTAAAAACCCCTAACACAATTAGGTTGCGTTGTTTCATTACAGAGTTCCTATGGCCACCTCCTGTCTCCATCATCAGATCAGTTCGACAGTACCATATTATTGTATTGTCATCAGAACTACATACAGCTGCCAATTTCCATGACGCTACGATCCTTGGAAGATAGTTAAATTAGTTACCTTAGATTCCATTACATAGTTACATACAGGTCGACCTAATAAAAGCTTGTTAAAAAGGAGAGCCAAGTTCAATGCAAAAATTATGCTTGGCTGTGGGGTTCGCCGCAAAAAGAATGGAGATCTAAATGAGTGCCAAGTTCTATGCAAAATCCAAATATGTATTTATAGGAACAAAATAACATTATAAACAAGTATTAAACTCTATTTCTTTGCTTTATTGGATACCTACAACAATTGCTGTTATTTAAAATAATGTGAGATCCTAAAGTAGGTTAGATTTGACTTGGCCAGTTTATTATTTGAGAAACTAATGGCTTACAGTTTATTAGAAACAGTTTTGTGGCATATTTTAAATGAATGTAACTACAAATTCGTCAACACTGTGGAAATTATACTTATTTACTCCATGCATAAAGCAACGATGTATGTGAAACATGATATCAACATGAAAGACTATGTAAACTTATGTGACGAAAACGACAGTCAGACGGATACAAGGCGAAAAAATCAAAGATACATGAAAATATACGGGTAGTAAAAATACACGATTCGTGTAAAACATACGCGTGATAATGATATAGGTACGTGTTGGTTATATTTTGGGTGTAAATAGTTTACTTTTAGTTTTTTCTATAAATAAAACTTGGGTTTCGTGAATTTTTTATTTTATTTATTTCATTGCATGTTTGAGAAAAGCACTATACATATTACTGAATCGCGATTAGAAAGGGATTGAGATAGCTATCAATCCATATTGATTTTGACGTAAGTGTATGGAAATCTGTTATTTCTAATCCCTTTCTGATCGCGGCATGATAATACCTCGGCGGGAAATGGGGTTGCCCGCGCTCAGACCTATCCGGCCTCGCTTCGCTCGGCCGTCTATATGTCTTCGGCCGGCAACCCCTTTCGTCCCGGCCTCTGTAGTAATGTATTATTTTGGTAACGATTTTGTCATATATCAAGAATACATTTTCCCCTTTTTCCTTCCTCTCTTTTAATTCTTCCTGGAGCTCCTTCCCTTTTTTTAATATGCTTGTGGGGTAGTCTTCCTTCACATACATATTTAAAGATTTTAAAGTTCTTCTTTTTCGCAATATTTCGATTTTTCGACTCATTGTTGTCACTGACAAGACTATAGGCCTCACTTTTCCGTTTGGTTTTCCTAATCTGTGCAAGTGGTCTATCTGTTGTTTTGTAAAGGAGCTTACTCCCATAGTGTCGGTAATGATATTTAAGATCTTATTTTCTAACTCACGATAATGATTCTCATCTTCATTTATTCCGAAAAATATAATATTTTTCTTTTTTAATTGATATTCCAAATTGTTTATTACTTTTTCTTGTTCTTCCAGCTTGCTTTCCAACCCTGTTGTTTTTGTTTCCAATGTAGCAAACTTTTCATTCATATTTTTATTGATTTCTTCTATTATCGAGGTTTTCATATCGCTTATTTCTTTTTTTCTGAGATTCAAGACTGGATTGGATGTTCTCAAGCATTTTTTTTAAGTCGTCCATGTCTGTATTTTGAATTTTTGATATCCACGCCCTCTCGCGGCGAGTAGTGGCAAAATGTTTCTTCGGTATGAGCGTATTGATTAAGGTTCCAACGAGTTTCGCTATTTAACGCTAGATGGCGCTGTACATAGATCCTCTCTGTGCTTATGGTTTGTAGTATGACGTGCATACATTTGATGAATTGTCTTTAGGTTAGTTTGTATTTTTTAGCACGACTTTACCAAAGTTTGTAAATCACGTTGCAAGCAGCTTATTTTATACGCAGAGTCTTTAGCCTTCACTTTCTTCATTTTAATAGCTTTATAACGTCTAGTACGTATCACTTTTAGTATTTTTAATTTGCAAAACAACACAGAGGCGATGTTTACGGTGGACCAGTGGCGCCCTCTCCCTAAATTTTCATTACAATGTAATGTAATGGTCATTACAGCAAAATAATTAATAGTTTATTAGCTGCAAATTTTAGAAATACCTAACGAATCAGTTTAAGAGAGTCTGGACACATTTCTTGCAATCCGAAGTACAAAGGAATCTCTCGTTTATTGGGTACAACCAAGACTCAAACAATCCTACTTTCAAGAATGAAACTCGACCCTTTTATAGACAAAATAAGCTATTCACTTAACGTCCATCTATTATCTGTAGGTTAACACAATGAAAAAACAGAAAAGAGACTCAAAGGAAGTCACTATTCCTATTGTTCTTGGATGAAAATACTGCACAGCAGTATTATGTGTAAATTAATGAAATTATACTACTACAAACAATTGAACATCAGCGCATTGAGTTCGTATTGAGAAGATTCACGTGCATTTCATGTATTATATGTATCTGTGCGTATTTTGGGTTAGACAAGAGGGAATAGTTACGTGATTATTTATACGTAAACAGATAGCTAACGTGACAACTATGCTGGAAGAGAAACAATCACTATAGTAGCTCTGTGAGCTGATGTAAAACTCGCACTGAAGTCGCAAAAACCGCATGAACTGAAATATCCGAGATCGGCTGAGAAATACGTACTGTAGTGGACAACATTCGGACCTCGGACAGACAGCTGGGCAGATAGGACTCGTGTGGGTATCTTAAATCCTTTAACCGGAATCACTTATCCCGTCTCCGCTTCCTCATAGCCAAAAAACTAGACACCAAAACGAATGTGGTGATTAAAAACAATAAATTTTGGTTTTGTTTAAGTACTTATGTGTGTATTTCAAAACGTCATCAATGTATGGTGTTAAACAGGAAACGGCGAAGGTCCTGAGCTGGCTGCGGTCTCTGCCACAAGACGACAAACGTATTAGCGAGGAGGTGGACCGCCTCATCATTGAGCAGACTACCAGCGTACCGAAGTTCTCACCGAAGCTGTTGTGTAAGTAACATTCACAATACAGACCACAATCTGACATTCGCATCGACCAAGTGGTGTTCAATCAGTAAAGTAAGTACGACATACTTACCTAAGTAGGTACCTACCTAAGATATGCTTACCTACTAACTGACTCTTCATTTGCAACGGTTAGTGCCTGCGCTGTCTTCATAAGGAAACTGTACCTACTGTAAAGCCTAAGAGATAGTGGCGCCATGATGGCAGAATGGAGATTTGAGTAGGTAGCTAATATATAAGTAAATCATTTTGGTTTATGCAGATTGATGTAGCGGTGTGTACCTATGTATTTCGTTGAGTATCACCTTTTCGCCTGGATGGACATCGATTCTTCATAGTTCTCGCAAATTCTATACCTACAATTTGATAGCACCAATAAACCAAGGTTAAAAAATAGGAAAACAAAACAACCAAGAGATCAGATCACAGGTCCATTGGCCAATTGACTTTTGACGCCATACAAATTCATGCAAACGAATTAATGGGGCAAATTGGAAATAATGTGCGATGCTGCAGCACGGTCTGTGATTGGTCGTGGTGGCCGGGGAGGTCTCGCCAATTGACATGATGAATCTGCCCGTATTGT
The DNA here is from genome assembly GCF_963556715.1 of Cydia fagiglandana. Lineage (NCBI taxonomy): Eukaryota > Metazoa > Arthropoda > Insecta > Lepidoptera > Tortricidae > Cydia > Cydia fagiglandana. Next base: position 87,452 of record NC_085950.1, on the reverse strand, counting down.
TTTCCTTTCTGTTTAATACACATTAAATAGGGTTATTGTCGCAAAAAGTTGTTACACTTTCAATATTGGAATTCTGACTTGAATTTATACAAGTTAAAGCACTCGTCCCGTTTCGTCAAGTACAATATCGCACATGTGTTAATTCTAGTTGTTAATAACCCCTAGTGTAGGTAAATTTCATTCGATAGCGTGACGTGAGTACGGGTTTACTTGCGTTCAGTCTCATTTGGTATGGGATTTTGAACAGCGCGCCAAGCGGGACGTTTTGGAAACTTAGAATCCTCTACGAAATGAGAGCTTTGACGCCGTTTGAAACCACCCTGGAGGTCTAGGTACCTATGGGAAAACAGCCGCATTTCCATGAGACGTAACGCTTATGGCGTCAGCAGGACAAAACCTTACTGAGTGTCTGAAAAACAGTCCCGTCGGTTATAAAAGCCCGTACCTATAATGACAATTTCTGACAAGCTTGTTTCTCTTGCAGTCACCGACAAGACCGCCGTGAAAGCGTTCTGGGTGGCGCTGATCGTGAACCTGACGCGCGAGTTCTGCGGCTGCATCGCCGTGCTAGTATACACCAGTCACATGTTCGAGGAGGCCCGCAAGGACGAGAGCACCAGCATCGCGCTCTCGCCCAACAAGCAGTCCATCCTGCTGGCCGTCGTGCAGATCCTCGGCTCGTGTCTGGCGTGCCAGCTGGTTGATCGAGCTGGGAGAACGGTTAAAGACAGGCTCAGAACAGCATTTATCCCGTTGGGTTGGGATCCTCACTGCTGTGGAGAGTAGGTAGGTTCCGCTTTCCGACTTCTCTTATCCACTTTGCCCGGTTCTGACTTGGGTTGAGAGACTATAGGCCCACACAGCTAAACGAGTCGGACTCGCGCACGAAGGGTTCCGTACCATAATGCAAAAAATAAATAAAAAGAAAACGGTCACCCATCCAAGTACTGACCACTCCCGACGTTGCTTAACTTTGGTCAAAAATCACGTTTGTTGTATGGGAGCCCCATTTAAATCTTTATTTTATTCTGTTTTTAGTATTTGTTGTTATAGCGGCAACAGAAATACATCATCTGTGAAAATTTCAACTGTCTAGCTATCACGGTTCGTGAGATACAGAATGGTGACAGACGGACGGACGGACAGCGGAGTCTTAGTAATAGGGTCCCGTTTTACCCTTTGGGTACGGAACCCTAATAAAAGTAGCTAAGGGTAGGCAATGCTAGCGTTTGCTCCGCTTCCTTTTTGCAGGTCGAATCGGAAGGGCTTCATTGGCCATAGTATCTGTTTGCAAGTCGAGCTTTCTGTGTGTCAATAAAATTTGTCGAAAATTAATCAACCCTAGGAGAGTACTGGGTAACATTGAGAACTGAACTATACTTATCTTCGGGGTTTTTTTGCCATTTTATGTGGAGGTCGAACATAAGTAGAGAAAAAAAAATTGGATAGCCATTGGGTATATACAGGGCGTCCCACAGCTATGCCACATGGAGGGAAAGTACCCTGAATATTGTAGATGGAACATTTTACTGAAAGAAGACATTATTTTAATTTAAAAAACAATTTAAACTGCATTCATGATTTTTAAATAATTACATGGTTGAACCGGGAATCGAACCCGCTACACGAGAAAAAAAAAAACACCCTGTAGCTTTATCATCCCGATCGAAAGGCTTCATCATAAGGATTATTTTTTGCTAAATAACATAGTGTCAGAAACTAAAGGAAGACCATGAATTTTAACATTTGATGTGAAATTTAGCGAAATAATCAAAAGAGAGCGGCTTTGTATTCAACAGAATGACACTCATTTTGAGCATTTGATAAATTAAATTGGTTAATTTGAATTAAAAATGTTAAAATTCATGGGTTTCTTTTTATTACCGACACTATGTTATTTAGCAAAAAATAATCCTTATGATGAAGCCTTTCGATCGGTACGAAAAAGCTACAGGGTGTTTTTTTTTCGTGTAGCGGGTTCGATTCCCGGTTCAACCATGTAATTATTTAAAAATCTATGAATGCAGTTTAAATTGTTTTTTAAATTAAAATAATGTCTTCTTTCAGCAAAATGTTCTATCTACAATATTCAGGGTACTTACCCTCCATGTGGCATAGCTGTGGGACGCCCTGTATAGTATATTGCAGATGATCATTTATGTTAGTTAGTGTCGTTAATAATTCAGACTTTTTGTGTATTTTCAGTTAATCATGGCCAAATTAATGATAAAAACTGGATTCCGAGCAATCACGCACAACGTCGCTTTCCAACCGCAAACAACAATGAAAGGAAAACAATTAGTTTAGGCTCAACATGTGCAAGATGTAAAAGAAGTCAAATGCGAAGATCATATGAGACGTACCATTGAAGCTCGTGTAATTCGTCAAACTTCTGTGACATCGACGCCATACACAACATCCTTCAATGTAAGCTTTTTTTCTGTTTTTGCAATCATTGACGTAGTACATACATACTATGATACATTTTTAACCGACTTCCAAATCTCAAAGGAGGTTATCAATTCGGTTGTATGTTTTTTTTTATGTTTGTTACTCGATATCTTCGTCATTACTGGACCGATTTTGAAAATTCTTTTTTTGATTGAATGTATATGCATACAGATTGGTCCCGTTTTTGTCAAAACCCAGTTCTGATGATGGGATCCATGAGGAATCGAGGGAACTCCTCAAATCTTAAAGGCATACATATAATGATTTTTAGGTTTTTATCAACAAATCAAGTATATACATCCAAAAAAGTGTCATTTGATGAAGTGGAACTGCTGATGATGATCAGAACGGAACTCTTCAACGACGCATAGTTCACGGTTGGCGATTTTCCCTCTTCTTTATGTTTGTTAAGCAAGTTAAGTTTTTAAGCCACATTTTTGTCAAGCTCGAGTTCTGATGATGGGATCCATAAGGAATCCAGGGAACTCTTCAAATATTAAAGGCATACGTATAGAGATTTTTGTATTTACATCAGAAAATCAAGCATTTTCATTAAAAATTATCGCATTTGATGAAGTGGAACTGCTGATGATGATCAGAACAGAACTCTTCAACGACGCATAGTTCACGTGTGGCGATTTTTCCTCTGCGTTATGTTTGTAAAGCAAGTTAATTTTTTAAGCCACATTTTTGTCAAGCTCGGACCCGGGCTCGGACCCGGACTCGGAACCGGACTCGGACCCGGACTCGGACCCGGACCTTGACCCGGAAAACCACTATGATACCTTAACTAAATAAACCACTATGATTACCTACCATAAAATGTTGGTATAAAGTATGATGATGCCAATCTTACTAGCCCCTCCCGCTTAAACCCCCGTACACCGCACCGCATGCGCCGTTAAATGGGTTTGGTTCGGTTTGAACTGCGATCCTCACAGAACCGAACAAGGGTTAGGTTCGGCTAGAACTACGACCCTTACAAAAGCAAAATGTTAGTAGAAAAGTGGGTGGTTTTACCTCCTTTTCTACATAGTGTACCATCTACAATAATCTTTCACCGGCCCCCATAGAAGTCGGTTTTTTTTTCTTAAAAATTATAATGTAATAATCTAAAAGAAAGTAAAGAAATAATTTATTTTTTACAGATGTAGCACCAGCAAATTCGACCTCGATCCAAAATGACCACAACGCGTAACGCAGGTAGCAGATCCCGCCGGCCCTGCCGCTGAACGCCGGCGCCGTGCCGCTTCCTACATGCGAGTGTCGCGCGCCGCCCCCGCCGCGGGGCGACGCCGAGCCGAGCCGAGCATGGCTTCACCCGCGCTGTCGAGTGGTATAAAAGGTCGCCGAGTCACGACCCAAATCAGTTGACATCCCGGTCGGATCCTAACTAGGACCTCGCTCTAGGCGCGGCAGTCCCGAATCACACATTGCGTAAACCCTATATGGTCGCAATTCCGATTCACACGGCCGTCTACTAGACCGAGCCCTCCGAGCGAACTCCTTACTAGTAAGGAGCGAGCCTTTCCAGATCACACATTGCATAAACCCTATATGGTCGCAATTCCGATTCACACGGCCGTCTACTAGACCGAGCCCTCCGAGCGAACTCCTTACTAGTAAGGAGCGAGCCTTTCCAGATCACACATTGCATAAACCCTCTATGGTCGCAATTCCGATCACACACGGTGTAACTCCCACCCTAGTGAGGCGTAAGCCCAGTGCGGAGTACGTCTCGTCACATCGTTAATTCGCTATACCCGTATCACCTATACGGTCAGTCGCCTATCTAAGTAAATGAACAGTTTGATTTCTCGTAGTGAACAGTATACATATGCAACAAAGACAATTGAGCAGTGCTAGTGTCATTACAGACTTCATCGATACTTTATAAGATAACAACTGTGTTAATATACTTTGTGTGTGTGCTCAATAAAATGAAATGAAAAATTTATTGATAATGTGTTGTTTCTGATTAACCAGGCCTGAACCCATCACCATGTAATAAGAGTGCCAACTAGGTAGAAACCTCTACTTAACTATAGTCGGCGCTCTCATGAGGGAACCTCACCATCACCCTCTGTTAGCGCTCTGGCAACCCTGCCAGCTTCGAACCAACCAATGATGTGTGGAGATGCAGCCCAAGATGCCAACATGTACGGCGAGATCAGCGGCCAATCAGAAAGCGCGATGCTAGCGCCAATGTTTCGCCTATAAGACGCATCCCCACTCTCATCTCTCTATTGCAATCTAACCATTGAAGCGATCGCGCGTGTCCTAGACAATTTAAAGAACCTTTTGTATTATACAGTCATCAGCAATAGTATCTTACACAACTAGGGCCGCAAAAATATGTGACACGTTCTTATTTGGAGCGCAATAAGAGCGGGTCATATATTTTTGCGGCCCTAGTTGTGTAAGATACTATTGCTGATGACTGTACATTCTCACCATTAAAAGAATGGTATAGTTTTATTTAATAGCCCAAAAGGCGCAAACACCCTCTCATTTTACACAGATTGATTCTAGTCGTTATGTTACGAGTGGAAAATCTGATGGTGTGTATAATCAGAGTAGCAGATGTAAACATATTACGGCTCTGATATATTACATCAACCATGAAGAAAGCTCGAAAACCAGCGAAGAGCAGCAATGGGGTAGACCACGTGCCAGACAGTTCGCTAAAGAAAAATACTCAAAAGGGAAATACTTCGATGGCAAAGAAACCGGCAATAGTTATTAGTACAACAAGACATCAAAGTTTGATATTTCTTCGAGTGCTTATTTTGAGTCCCGTGCAAGCGAAAGATTCTATAATATTAATAAGTAATTTTTCACCACCAGCTCGGAAAGGCTTACTTTGCACTTCAAACACTGATAGCAAAGTTGCATTTTATTCACATGTGTAATCAAATGCAATTTTTGAGTGGTTTTCTTATGTTTGCTGGTAGAATTGACTTTTAAATGATGATTTTGGATGATAAATATTTAAAAAACATTCATTTGGATTTGATTTGATTTTGTATGATATTTTACATTTTAATATTTGCTTCGGGTTGGTGTGGTGAAAAATTTTGTGTTTCACTCGGGGCAAATTTTGTTTAACCCTCGTGCTTTGAAACCCTCGCAACGCTCAAGATTCCATTTTTCGAACCACTCGCTACGCTCGTGGTTCAATTTTGGAATCTTTCGCTGGCTCGGGTATCAATATTAGCATGAGTGGTTAAACAATAACAAGGGGGCAACCTTGTAAAACAAATAACTATAGAATCTTGAGCGTAGTAAGGGATTCAAAAGCGCACGAGATGTAAATAACTTTGATCTCGTGTAGTACACAAAATTTTTCACCCTAAGCAGTGAGAACATACCTAGAGGGACAGAGATAATAGAACCCAAGTATATCTAACTTGTATTAGACCCCGCATGTTGAAATGACATTTGACTATAAAGGTCACGGTTAGGTAAATGACATCATTTAGTCTCACTCAGTGAGCAAATTCGCATTTTGCGTTTTTAAGAAGCAAAGTACCCTTGTTCGAGCTGCTGAGGTGAAAAGAAAATAATTTTTAAGAAAAAAAAACCGACTTCCATGGGGGCTCAGCAAAATTCACCCTTGGTTATGCACAAGCATAGATGTGGTTGCCATACACCATGGATGTATTACAAAGCTGGTAGAATTTAAATGATCAATATCTTGCGATAAAACGGCTATTGTAGATTTTGTCAGTAAAGTTTGTAATGTGCAATATCTGTAGTTTGTTAATGGCAATATAGAATTAGAGAAAAAACTCTCCTATTACACCCAAATCCAAACACTAATGTATGTCACTCGTATGACAATGTATAATTTTTACAAGTTTTTATTTACTTTTGCACAGTAAGAGTAGATAGAGTAGAGTAGATAGAGATGAACATTTTATAAAAGATGCCATTTTGAAAAGTGGAGAATTTTATTTTAAACATTATTTACCACATTTGTATGTGTCGATTGGTAATGAACTGAATGAAAAGAATAACAATAAACATATTGTGCCAAAGGATGGTTTTACTGGTAAGAACACTTTTACCATTCGACTAACCCGGGGTTAACTGGTTAAACCTGGAATTACCATGGTTATTGGTACAATTTGACACTGGGTTAACGGTTTAACCCCAGGTCAATGGGATGGTGTAAGCGGCCCTAGGTGATTAATGTGGTTAAACATTCATAATTTATTAGCCATTCCATTAGTGTTTGTTACATATAATTAATAAGGGTAATGTTAATTATTCACAATATTTATAATAAATCACTTTATTGACTGTTTATGCTATTATTGTGTTTTTAAATAAAAGTAAAGTGTGTTAATGAATTTTTTATCATTATGAAAATGTAGAAAACAATCCCAAACACATATATACATGGGTTTATTTATTAGAAAATATTGAGGACTGCAAATTTACTTATACCTTCACAGCAAATATTCAAAATATCTTCAATATGGCAAAACAAGTTTTGAGGAATTTTATTTAATATTTGATAGTGTCAGCCATTCCATTATCCTCTCAACATGAATCCTGGTCCAAGCGATACTGTAAGTAGCATCTGTTTCCTGAAAATTTCATATTACCTATTCTTTAGAAAAGGTGGCATAACAAGTCCTATTTTTATTCCACTTTCACAATCAACGAGTTCCTCATCTTCGCTAATTCCTCGTATTCTCTGTTATGGTTGCTTGAAGAGCGTAAATCTTTTCAATAGTATTACATCCTTGGTATTTCGTCTTCTTGTCATACATAATAACCTTCGAATTAAGTACTTGATATTTCAGTTTGAACTTCAGAGCTACATATTTCTTTGTCACTTGCTGTATTTCTTTCTTTATTGTTACTGCGTTCCATGCAACGTTTGTATCTAGACATGGCTAAATTAGCATTATCCCGTGCAGAGTGTATGTAGCAGGAAATATTCTTGGGACGTAACTAGGACTGTCCTGTTCATCAGCTTTTTCGCCTCCAATGAAGCCATTTGATCGATTCCTGGTCCCCCCACCTCCTATTTCGCACCCAGCGAATAATAAAAATATACAGTGTCATCTAACGGTGAGTAGCATACTAAACAGGCCATTTTTACTCTAAAGATGGCGCCTTACGAACTCGCTGGACTTAAAAAAAAAAAAAAAAAAAAAAAAAAAAAATTTGGCGAACAAAGTTTACCGGTTGAATCACTTACTTACCTAATTGTTTGTTTATTTATTTATTTATATAGGTAAATAATAAAGGATCGATCGTATTGATTGATTGATTGTGTCGTCGAACTGAATGTGTCAGTGTCAATGATGTGACATATTCAGTGTTGCCAACTCGGATTTTGAAAAAATGCTAGACTAATGTCTAGATTATGCCAAAATTATGCCAAAGTTTTTTGAAATATGCTAAAAAAAAATGCTAATATGTCTACTTGAAATTAAATACTTAAAACACATAAATTTATTCAAATTTTCCGCCTTTTTCTACTGACAAGATCTGCTTGACCAACTTTATATAGTCCGTCGACGTCCATCCGTCCAAAAAAGTAAAAAAATACATATGAAAATATGAACCACATAAGGCGATGGCGCATATTGTTGCAAGTTGGTGCAAACTTGGCTTAGACTAAATTATGCTAAATAATATGCCAGATGCTAAATGGAAAATTTTGGTGCCAAAGCAAGTGAAAATATGCCAGATCTGGCATCAATTATGCCAAGTTGGCAACACTGGACATATTATGTAAATCAATCAATGTCAGTCAATGCGAGGGGGGGGGCTATACAGACACAACTCACCTTGGATCGCCTTCGATTTGCGTCCGGCAGTTAGGTGGGTAGGTACATTTATTTATCTAAATTAAATCTGAAAAGTAATTTTAGGCTTTTTGCTGGTTAAGTTAACTAAATAAACTTAGCATCGATGACAAAAGAAAAAATCGAATGTGACTTGTTACAACGTCTGTAGAGGCCTTGACCGAAGAAAGGTAGAAACGAAATTTAATAATAATATGATTGAGTAAAAAGGAAGGGAGGGGGCTACTGCGTATAATAATAGAGTGTAAAAAAAATGTACTTACGTTTATTTTTATTGATTTTTGTGTTATTTGGAAGAGGTGCGCGCCGTGTGCAAATATTTTGAACGCCACACCATAAGACACGAAACTAATTACACATGTTTTTTTATTCAAAATTAATGAATATGATTATTTTTTTAAATTTTTCTGTAATTATTAAGCGTCTATAATGAAACCATTTCCAAAAAAATGTCATCATGCCTATTCATAAGTCATCATCTTTGGATATTATTATATCTGTGATCTTTGGCCTACTTAAAAAAAAAAGGAGGTGTATTTTTCTGTTTAAATTAGAGCAGCCGTTGCAGCCCGCCATCTATCGAGCATTGGTAAGTGAGTTTGTCTAATCGATTTGGCAGTGACCGAATCATCGATTTGTAACGATTATTGTTTTTATTTCCTAGCTTTTCCTACGCTAAACTATAAACAGCTTTGTTATTTTAAGTTAAAATACAAAGTATTTTAAAATGTTGATTCATGTATTACTTGAAAGGTGATTTGAGTATTAATTTCGATATTCGATGGTGACATTTCATGAAGCATGATAAGATGAATATATAATGATGATGATGATAATTTGCTATTATTTCATTTGAGCAACTTGATTTTGTACCGTATGCCACGCCGAATTGTAAGTAAAATGATAATTGTACTCGATGAGCATCGATTTTTAATCTGGTATCTTATGGTTATGGAAATAATTGGTAGGAAAATACGACTCTCGAAACGTCAAAGTGAAAATTTTTCATATACCTGAACCTGAACAAATACAAACTGAGACAAATGAGAGCAATGATTGTACAACTAATCGTTTCTGTGATTTGCGTGACCATAACACATGGTAAGTGCATAGTGAATTCGTCTTGAACATTATTCACTGCGTTTGATTAGCATTAGCAAGTGATATTTATTTTGAATTATTATTAAATGATTGGATCAAATTGCCTGAGGGGCTTGTCTTGCAAAGCACCGTATTTGGCTATGTTGTCGGTGGCAAGATAAACCAATCTGGCAATATCTCAAACACTGATTTAGTAACAAATTTTGCTGTTAGTGACAGTACAAAATATTTCAGGAGTCTGTTACTTTGAATAATAACACATTTCAGGTGGACATTCCCCTTAAACACCCCTTAGGTGAACTAAATTTGGGTAACTCCTTTTCCGCTGCCTTACAAAGATTTTACTCGATAGAGAGAAAATTAATGAAAAATGTGTGAGTTGCTAGAGCAGTATAAAAAATTCATTGATGAATATGTTGAATTGGGACATGCTAGGGAGGTCAATATTAACTCTTATGATATGTTGAATGGACCTGTAAGCTTCTAGCTCAACATCATTCTGTTTTCAACGGGGCTGGCCAGCATCAAAAGTACAAAGCTTCGTGTTGTGATGGACGGGATCCTGGGGCATG